>NC_133142.1:36003894-37253894 GCF_048418815.1 Hemitrygon akajei | reverse complement strand
ACCTGAAGCTGTATAGGCTCCTTGAACACTTGAAAAGAATACATACTGATTACGTAAACAAGAACTTGGCTTATTTTCAGTTACTTTGTGAAAAATTCCAGAAATGGAAAACATTTCAAAACATGTTTGCCAACACTTCACAACCAAACAAAGATAGTTTGCATGCTTCACAGAATATTTCATTGCTCAATGCTAAATCTGGAAAGCCTCAAAAATTGGAGAATGAACTGATTCTGCCAGCAGTAAGGGAGGTTCTGAGTACAATTTTATACGAACAGCTAAAGCAATTTCACTCAGCAACAACTCTGTTCAAAGATGTCTAGATGACATGTCTGAGAATGTGGAGGACACATTGTGTAACATACTTAGGACAACAGAATTTGCTCTGCAGTTGCTAGGCAATGAACCTTTGATCCCCGGTTATGTTTGCTTCCTGTAAGGTAAAAGCATGGTTTAAAAGTTGGTTTTGCAAGAGGACTAGAAGCATTTGCGAAAGGGAAGTCAATATTTCAGGTTGTTGATCAAATTTTCAAAGAGAAGGACATTCCGCTGACCAACATTCTTGCTTGTGCAAGATTGTGCATTAAGCTGTACCAGACATATTCACCATCCCCTGTGTAATTCACAGATTACATCTTGTCACAAAAAATCTAAGTGATCGGCTGCACAAATCAGGAAATACTGTTATCACAGGGGTAAATAAAATCAAGCACTATGCTCTAAATTCTCAGCTATTTTGAGAGTTTTGTATTGAGGACGATGAACAGGTTGAACACTTGCTGTCGCACACAGATTTCAGATGGCTCTCAAAAGACAACTGTCTGAGATGTTTTATGTGCTTTTTGAAACTTTGATAAAATTCTTTGAAGACTCAAATGCTTCATTCAGTAATCAACTCAGGACTAATAGGCATGACACTGCTTATTTGTCAGAATTATTTGCAAGGTTTAATGAAATCAATTCTCAATTTCATGGAAATGATGTGAATCTTATCAAAATCAAATTAGTTGTCTCCACATTTCGGTCCAAGTCAAGTGCAGCATTGGCCGTTGTGGTCTTTTCAAATCTCCAAGTTGGAAGAGAAAGCAAGAAGATGAGATGATGATCTTCAAGTACACTGTGCCCACCTGTACAAAGTTGCATAAAGACATGCCAGAGAGATTTCAGGATCTTCTCTCAATCCAAGTTCCAGCCTGGGTAGCAAATCTCTTCTGGAACATTTGTAATGAGGAATTAACAGGAAGGATGGAAGAAGAAATGATCTTGCTAACTTTGAGCTGAAGCTGTTTGCAAAATGAAACAGACCACAAGTTACTGAACGTGAGGATCTGAGACTCCTTCTGAATGACATTCAGCCTGATGTTGAGAAGCTGATATCACTGCACCATGGCCATCCATTTCATTGAAAGGTGGAAAAGAAATAAAGTTGTGAATAGTTGGACTACTAATGTACACTCTAAAAATTGATGATAGCATTGTTTTTATTGTAATTAATTTTTTTAAAATTGCATCTTTAAATAGATTTGAATTTTTTTTGCAACTATTTGTTACTTCTTTGAATTTACAGTTCCTAGTTTCTTACGCTGTGCATTGTAAATCAAAATTCCTTATAGTTTTCATGTAGAGGTGGGGACTGGCGATGTGGTCTGAGAGCCAAGGAGACAGTAACCCAAAAAAGTTTGGGAACCACTGAACTAGATCCTTTCAACTCTTTGACTCCAAATAAATATGCTTAAATCTTAAAGCATTCCAACGCTACAAATTTTGATAAGATTTTGAATGCAATGACATAATGATTAGCTTAGGAATTTGTCAATGCAGGATTTAAATGAGGGAGAATTGTCCTTGTATACCAGAATAATAGACTAACAATATTGTTCACCTGTGCTTTGCTTTGTGCTGTGGATATGTGCCCATAGGAAACTGCAGTGATCTGTCCAAACATGCTTTATTAATACTTTACCTTTTGATCATCAGTCCGGGCTGTATTGTAACTTAAATTCTACCCCATGTTTATTCACCCACTGCACTGACTAGCTCTGTCGCATTATTAATAAGCTATTATCTGCCCAGAGTTACTTTAAAAACGTGTTTCTGTGCTCTTTGCTAAGTTTTTAAATGACAACTTTAAGAAGCTTGTTGAAAGTCAGCACTTATACTCAGCATGGTATATAGGAATGAATTAGTCTCCATAATCTTATGTTTACATAATGTATACAGAAGCATTGATCTGTATCCTGTGAGAATTAAGAAAAATACTTCAACTCAAGTATTTTAAAATAATATCAAAAGGACTTGCCTGAGAGAGTTGTTTTTAATTAGCTCTTTTGAAATTACTTCCAGATACTGAGGATCATATTATATTACGTAGAATTACACAGTTTCCAGCACAGCCGCAGACATTTAGCTGAACTGGTCTAAGCTCCACACAAACCACTTTGCACCCTCCTCTATCTACCTTTATCATCATATCCTTCTTTTCTTCCCATGTTATATCAGCTTTCCTTAAATACTTGATTGACATTCGCCTAAGCTGCTTGTGGCATCAGTTCTGCACTTGATCACGCTGGAGGGTTCTTTAGACTTCATAGAGTCCTAGAGCAGGGGGAGAGCCCCTAAAGCACAGCAAGCCATGGCTGAACATCAGCCACTCATTTACACAAATCATACATCAATCCCCGTTTTTATTCTCCACCTTTACCACTCACCTACACACTAGGGGAAACTTATAGTGGCCAATTAACCCTTCAAACCCTGCGTCCTCTGCATGCAGGAGGAAACCAGAGCACTGGGAAGAAACCCATGCAAACATGGGGAGGCTGTGCAAGCCCCACAAAGACAGACGGTACCCGAGGTGAGGGATTGAAACTGGCAGGTGCTCTACCATCTGCACCATTGTACCACACTTCAGAATTTCCTCACTGGAGTTTTAGGTAACCATGAGTATTGGATTGCCCCGGGAATTTCAGAGAGTGGTTTTCCATCCAGTCTCATAGCTCATATACAAAAATTTCAGGCTTGGCTTTTGCGTATATGATGACGTGAAATTGTTGGATTAGTACATCCAGGTTGAACTTGATAAGTTCCTGATCAGTGACATGGTTTGGATGGTGAAATGCAGACATGTTGGATGGGTTAGAAGAAGCACTGTCTGTGAGATTGCTGAAAGGACTCGGCTAAGTGGCAAATTTCAGTCCTATCCTTTTCAAAGTCCATGATATAGAGAAACATCATTACTGGCAATCAATCAAATAGTGTAATGCTACTGTGACACTAGTTTCCTTTGGGATCAATAAAATATCCATCTATCTGTCTATCTGTCTATCTATCTATCTATCTATCTATCTATCTATCTATCTATCTATCTATCTATCTATCTATCTATCTATCTAAACAACAGAGGTCCCATCACTGGTTCTTGCAGAATATCACTGGTTATGGATCTCCAGGCAGCAGAACAGCCTTCCACCCCTACTCATTGTCTTCTATGGGTAAGCCTGTTCTGAATCCACATTTGCAATTCGCCCTGCATCCCATACATCTTTATCTTCTAACATGAGAGACGTTATCAAATGATTTACTAAAATCTATGTAGATAAAGTCCAGTGTCTTCACTCATCAAACACCTTTGTCACTTCATTGAAAACCTTAATCAAGTTTTTAAGGCATGAACAAAGTCATGCTTTTCCAAGTGCACATAAGTCGCATTTCCCTTCAAGTTCTGGCCCAAATTTTCCACATCAGCCCTATCAAATCCTTCCAATTTTATTAGGTAAACTTGCAGACCTGCCTATCCTCAAACATTATACCAGTCTGTTCAAACTTTTTCAAACAGGTGTTATCACTAATTTCTGATATTTTCTTTTTCATCTTTAGGAGCTTTCTCAATGTTTCCAGGTAATCTTCATTTATATTAGGATTATTTAGAACTTGAAGGGTCATGTAATTAGTGTTCTAAGTAAGTTTAACTTGCTTCTGTTGGCTTGTAACTAAACCTTAGTCCTGCTTACTTTTTAAAAAAAAAGTTGAGTGAGGTTTATTTATTTCTGCAGTTTTAAACTCCCTTACTCCTCTGTCCCTTGGAGTGTGCAACCATAAACTATCTACTGAAGTGTAATTTTTAGATGATGTCTACCTGACCTAATGACCCTGGGTATGAACTTTCCTTGAATTATTAGTATTTAATCTCATTTGGCAGCTACATGTTCAGTCTGCAGGTTTATGGATGTCCTTTTGTAATTCGGAGTGGTATCTCAGTACTGGCTGCGCCTTCCAGTTTATGTTTGAATAAAATTCATATCATAATGTAAAGGCTCTTTTTGAGTCAGCTAAATACAGAGGAGAACTGTTCATTGTCCTCTTGATTACTGGGGAGTTGCCATATGTTGTTACAATGTTTCCAGCCACATGTCAGGGGCCAGTGACGGAGATGTTCATTAAGAATATAAATGAAGTGAATAAAAGGCCAGCCAACTGCTTGGGAAATAATGAGGTCGTTTTCAAAAGTAACTACGGTAAGACTGTTTTCAAGAATTGTTAACTTATTTCGAGATGCAGTACAGAACAGGCCCTTCCAGCCCAATGAGCCACACTGCCAGCAACCCACCTATTTAATCCTAGCCTAATCACAGGATAATTTACAATGGCCAATTAGCCTTTGGACTGTGGGGGGAAACCAGAGCACATGAAGGAAACCCACGCGCACACGGGAAGAACATACAAACTTTCTTACAGAGGACTCTGGAATTGAACTCCGAACTCCAAAATCCGATGCCTTGAGCTGTAATAACGGAGTGCCAATTGCTACATTACTCTGGTGCCCCATAATATAACAGCTGTAATATCTTCTTGCTTGACTGCATATTCATTGACCAGGTGGACGACTTTCTTACAACGGAGGTGATATGTAAACTGAGGTTGATATGTTTTGTTAAATCTTACTACTATTTCCTCCAGAAATTAATTCTGGTTCAAGTCAAACATTTTTAAAGAAATCTGTTCAGGTTCTAAACACTAATTAAGCTTCCCATGGACTAGAAGTGGAAATGTAGAATGATACAGCACAGCAGAAGTCATTCAGCCAATTATGTTTCTACTTGCTCTTTGAAAGAGTTATCCAATTACTCTCATTCCCTTATACTTTCCATCTGGCAAAGCTCTTTGTTCCCCTTTCAAATTCCCATTTGAAAGTTATTTTTGAATACGTTTCCATCATCCCATCTAACAGTAAATCCTGATAAAAAGTCACAGTCATGACAAAAGAAAACTTTATCTGGCCTCTGATTCAGTGTGATAACCCTGTCTTGGGCATTTCTGATCACTATACAATCTTGTGATGGAAAGTGCCTGTTTAGTTTGGGTTGTGAATTGAGAGAATATATTAGAAATGAAGGTCCAAGCTGTGTATGAATGGAAGCTTCCCCTTTTGTCAAGTTCCACTTTTTTTTTACTGTTGTTTATTAACCTCGGCTTTTTGTAATGCGTGTGCTTAGACCCAATCAAACTCAGAGCCCTTCAGCATGTGCAGAACAACACACCTCTATAGTAGGGTTTATGAGTACAGTACAAGGATAAATCTAACTCGGCTCCAGTGTCTGCTGGTGTTTTCCTGACCTGTTTTTTGGTTATTCTTGAAGCCATAAGTATTACTGTGAAACAGGGTAAATTAACTTGGATGTGTACATGTTTAAATTCTCCAGAAGGCAACAAATATAATTAAAACTTTCAGCTTGACTTCACCAGGATTTCTACACCAACTAATGATTTGCTTCTGAAAAGTTCATAATATTACGTCATTGCTACAAATACTAATCACTTCTTCAATTACCTTAGATTCTTGTTGAGGTATAATTGATTGTTGGTAATTCAGTACACTGTGACATGGTTTGTCAGGTATACATTCATTCCAGTGTTTGCACTAGTCATTTCCTCAGCAGATGTCCCTCAAGTGGACTATGAGAAATGCATGTTTACCTTTCAGAGAAAAGCTTGAGAAATCAGACACCATTGTACTGTGGGGATAGTAACTATTTCTCCAAGGAGACAGCTGTGGAGTCATAGTGTTTAAGAATGGGACTGCTAATATTACTACTGCCTCATATTTCAAGCAACCCAGGCTCAACCTGGACTTCCAATATTACCCATGTGGAGCCAGCACATTCCTCCTGAAAGTGCATGGGTTTCTTTTGTGTGTTTGGTCTCTTTTCATTTACAATAGATATCTGTGTTGGTAAGCTAATTGGCAACTACAGAGTGCCCTCAGTGTTGAGTCATAGAGAGAATCTGGGAGCGAGTTGCTGGGAATGTGGGGAGAGTAAAATGAGAATAGTGTAAATGTGGGCTTGATTGTTAGTGTGGATTCAGTGAGCTGAAGGAGCTGTATCCATACTGTTTATCTCTTTGACTCTATGATTCTATGAAAAAATTATTTTCTTTTTGCCTCTGCTGCACTTTTTGGCAATAAAACAGACACAAAATCTTTCGCTATTAATCCATGGGAAGTGTGTCAGCTAATCTGCTCACAGTTAGTTCCCATAGAGTGCTGTGAGATAATCTGCTTTAGTGACATTACTTAACGGCTGAATGTTGTCTAGGCACAAGGGTATCTTTCTTGCATCTTCTGTATGAGATAAAGAAGAGAAAGACTGTTCTCTGCATCTAAATCCAATTGTAGTGCAGTAATGACTGACCTGACTGAGATCTGCTGGGTTGCATTCGTTGAGGATAAAAGCTGGTCCCTTCTTATCTGTATTTTTCATGACTACACAATGTAAGATTTGTTATTCATTCTATCACCTGGAAGCAGTTTTGATTTATTTGGATGTTAGGGACTGCTGATACAAAGACATGTGAGTGAGACAGATTTCAAAAGTTTTAATTTACCGCAAAGGCCGTCAGGAAGTAGGTACATCAGTAATGCCACATGTGGAACAAATCTTTGGCAAGGTAGATCAAATAGCAAAGGCTCAAATATATTACAAAGCAGCTCAGTTGTCAATCACCTATAAAAGCTACAATGGAAAGATGCATACCTAGGGTTGACATTGTAGTTGCCATTGGTACCCCACATGAGTTTCCACTAAAGGAAGGATAACTGTGCAGAATTGTGGGAAAGTGGGATTGTTCAATGAGGCCAAATCAGATGAGCAAGAGAAACAGCTAAGACCAGCAAAGATCCTTAAGCGTGAGCATTCTATGTATCACAATTTGTTCCTCAATATCTTTTTGTTATTATCACTGATGAAGACAGCATGGATGAGATAGCCCAAGCTGCTCTCATTCTGAGCCTATCTTATGTATTTAGCATATGAAATACATAATCTTATGTATTTATCTTGAATCTTGAAATGTCACTGAACAATCCCACTTCTTATTGCAGACTTGCTGTTGAATAAAACATAGGGTTCTGTTGTGCATCCCATCACCTCATAAAGTGAATATCATCAGCCATGCATGATCCATTTTTAAAAAGGTTAAAGGCATTTTTCCATAAATAGAAATGTTTTCTTGTAGAACAGATGAGATATGAACAATATCTGATACAATGATTGAAAGGCTGCCAAGAGGAAGCAAGCTATTTCCTTTGCAAAAGAAAAGACTAATAGGTAACTGAACAAAGTGCTTTAATATTGTGCTGGGTCTTTATAGAATATGTGTAAAATTGTGTTTTCCGAAGTGGGAAATTCAAGACAAGGGCTCATAAATGTGCAGCAGTCACTAAAAAGCCAGCAGGGAATTCATGGAATCTCTTGCCCCAGGGAGTTCCTTGCTACAACAGGAACTAGTTGAGGTGAAAGCCTCGGGTACATTGAAGGGGAAAGTTGGATAAATACCTGAGGAAGAAAAGAATAGAAATATATGCTGAAAGAGTTACAAGAAAATGGCTCACATGGAGCATTAAATTTGGCACAGTCTAGTAATTTGGTACAGAATGTAAGTATCTGTATTAATAGTAAAAGTACATTTCATAATGGTTGATGGAAGGAGGCTCTGTTGTTGTTTTTATTATTTTAACTATGACCAAATAGAGACTGATTAATCTCTAAATGTCATGGTGTGCAAGTAGTGTCTTACAGTGCACTACTTAAAATTATCATGTAAGAGATTTTAAAGTTAATTGAAAAGCAGGAAGATTTTCCATTAAAGGCGTAAACTGCACTATTCAATGGTGCCATGAATATTTCCTTAGTTAGAATTATTGAACTATGGGCATCTTACTGCAGGCTGTAAGAGTCCCACATAAACTGATAATAGCATAAAATTTGGTGTCATTGGTCAAGATTTTCAGTCTTACAACAGGTCCTTTCTATTCCTGGTTTATGTGGCAGTCATCCATCACACCTATATGCTGAGGATTTATAAGGCATTAATCAGACCACATTTGTAGTATTGGCAGCAGTGTGCTGGTGTTGGAGAGATTCTGAGGAGGTTTACGAGAATGATCCTGGGAATGAAAGGGTTAATGTATGAAGAGAGTTTGGTGGCTCTGGCCCTGTACTTGCTGGAGTTTAGAAGAATGAGGAGGTTTTCATTGAGACATACTGAATATTGAAAGGTAGGCATAGAGTGAGTGAATGCTGAAAGGAAGCTTTCAAAAGTGAGAGCGTCTAGGACCGGGGGTATAGTGTCAGAATAGAAGGACATCTCTTTAGAACAGAGATGAGGAGAAATTTCTTTCAGCAAATGGGGATGAATCTGTAGAATTCATTACCACAGATGGCTGTAGAGGTGAAGACATTGTATATATTTAAGGTGGAGGATGATAGGTTCTTGATTAGTAAAGGCATCAGTGTTACTGGAAGAAGGCAGGGGAATGGGGTTGAGAGGGAAAACAAATCAGCCATGATGGAATAGCGGAGCATAATCAACATGTTGATTGGACTAATTCTGCTTCTCTGCCTTATGGTCTTGTGCTTCAAAATGGTGTTTCTCTTTGATGGATTGCTTTAGGTTGGAAACACACTCATTTGTTTACAGACGAGGGTGCATACATGAGCTTGGAAGTCATTTTGTATCAGAGATGACTATTAGCTCTGGTGCGCGATGGATGAAGATTTTTCTGTTTTTGGCTTTTGCTGCTGCCCAAACCTTTGCATGCTGGCCAGTGGTGTAGTGGCATCTGCACTAGACTTCGAAGCAAGTGGTCCTGGGTTCGAATCCAGCTGGCTCCTTGCACACTTTCCATCTGTGCTGGGTTGAGTTTTGAGCTAGCAACTCGGACTCATAAAAAGCAGACAAGTGCTAAAGCAATGGCAAGGTTACTATCTGATGCATCACATGGCGTGGAAAGGCAAAACAAAAAGGCTTTGTATAATTACTGTGCTGAGAAACCTCCCATCTGGGATCTTTGCTATTGTGAAGCCTTCGAAATGTAAGGTATAAATAATGGGTTCAGGTCATAGGATAGTACTGGAGGGGTGGGGATGGAGTAGAAAATTTGGGGATTGAGGTTGGCAGTGTTGGCATGGGAATCATATGAAAAGTACAAAACAGCTTTCTTTACATAAAAATAATGCGAGAATTACTAAGTATTTAAGACCATGAGACATAGAAGCAGAAATAGATCATCTGGCCCATCAAGTCTGTTCCACCATTCAATCATGGCTGATCCTTTTTTTTTCTCCTCCTCAACTCCAGTTCCTGGCCTTCTCCCCGTAACCTTTAATGCCATGTCCAGTCAAGAACCAATCAATCTCTGCCTTAAATACACCCAATGACCTGGCCTTCACAGCTGCATGTGGCAACAAATTCCACAAATTCACCACGCTTTGGCTAAAGAAATTTCTCCACATCTCTGTTTTGAAAGGGCGGCCCTCTATCCTGAGACTGTGCCCTCTTGTCCTAGACTCTCCCACCATGGGAAACATCCTTTCCACGTCTACTCTCTCTAGGCCTTTCAACATTAGAAAGGTTCCATGGCAATATGGCCAGGAATATCCTCCACAGCATCAGGAACAGGAGGAATCTATGAAATCAGGAGATCAACCTAAAGGGTGCTGCCTGAAGTGAGTTCCCTGTGCAAGAGTCACTTCCATGAGATTTGCCCAGGCAGGCTCCACTTTAACTGACAACAACACAGGTATTTGAAGACCCTGTATGAGTGTTCCTCACCGTCCACAGGCCTTGTATGCATGGATCAAAAATCAGGCCCATGGTGTCCACGTCTGCGTTGGATATCATGTCTGGGTACCTCTTTACATGTCAGATGTATGGGGAATCCAGAAGCAAAGTCATGATTTCTGTGATTCATGTAGTAAGTCACAATATTTTCCCCATGGTTTCTATGATATGCACACATTACCCAGCATGCATTGTGGAGTGCTAAGAGCACGGCAAGACATATATATCACCCTGCTCATCCATTGTATCCTGACCTATCTCCAGTTGTCTTGACTGTCAGGTAGACTAGGACGAGAAAGTGAGGTTGACAACCTGTGCAACTCTCCCTCACTTTAATCAAACTCACGCGCAAGTCACGGCATCCAAATCCAAGTCCTGTGGCGATGGGTGAGTGATGAAGTAGCAGGTGAGGATATGCTGGAAGCTGTAGCCGCGGACTTGTACACAGGTGGCTCAGGTCTACGGGCCGTTTTCGTTGACCAAAGTAACAACGGAACTCGGCAGCCACCTGAATGACTGAGCAGCCCTTTTCAGGACCACACTGCTCAACTCCGTTGTACGAGGAAGAGGGCTAGAAAAAGTGCCCTAAACATTGTCTACTTTACCCAACCCTGGTCAGCAAACCGTGGCTGGCAGGGATCCCAGTTCAGCGGTCGATATCAAACAAAAGTAACACTGCTCAGAATCAGCACATGGAACATGTGAATCTTAATGGACCACACCAAGTCTGACAAACCGGACAAAAGAACTGCTTTGGTAGCAAGAGAACTGGAGAGGTACAAGTTTAATATTGCAGCTCTCTCTGAGACTCACCTGGCCGACAAAGGCCAACTGACAGAAGCAGGTGGCGGCTACACATTCTTCAGGAGTGGACGCAGCAGCACCGAACATTGGGAAGCAGGAGTCGGATCTGCTATCAAGATCTATCTTGTCTGAAAGCTTACCAGTCTGCCAAAAGGATGCAATGATTGTCTAATAACCATGCAACTACACTGAGGAACAAACGCAACATCACACTGATCAGCAGCTACGGCCCAACGATGATCAACCCAGAGGAAGCCAATGATAAGTTCCTGATTGCGGCTGTACCAAGGTCAGACAAGCTCCTTGTCCTTGGAGATTTCAATGCTTAAGTGGGCAGAGACCACAATAGATTATATTAGATTATGAGAACACTCAGTCCTCGTTTATTGTCATTTAGTACTGCAATCATTAAGAAATGATACAATGTTCCTCCAGTATGATATCACAAAAACACAAGACAGACTAAGACTAACTGACAAAAAACCACATAATTATAACATACAATTACAACAGTGCAAAGCAATACCATAATTTGATAAGAGCAGACCATGGACACGGTAAAAAGAACTCTCAAGGTCCTCGCTAGCCCATCATCTCACGTAGATGGTAGAAGGAAGAAAAACTCTTCCTGCCATGAACCTCCAGCGCTGCAAAACTTCCCGATGCAGCCTCTGGAAGCATCCGACCACAACCAACTCTGAGTCCGTCCGAAAACTTCGAGCCTCCAACCAACCCACCGAGCACCGAGCACCATCTCTGCCGAGCGCTTCGACCCCGGCCCCGGCTGCCAAGCAACAAGCAAAGCTGAGGATTTGGGGCCTTCCTCTCCGGAGATTTTTCGATCGCACAGTAGCAGCGGCAGCGAAACACATCAAATCAGGATTGTGCATGGCCTCCTACTTAACAGATGACAGATATTCATTCCTGGAGTGGTCGCATGTGCTGCTGTCACGCCGCCATCTTCTCTTCATCTTCCCATACCTTGGATGGGAGTTGTAGGCCACTATGGGGTAGTCAAGTGAAATAGCAAAGGTCTTCTTCTTCTGTAAACCTGTGTCATGCATGACCTGATCATCACCAACATGGTCTTTTGCCTGCCAAACAATAACAAGACTTCTTGGTGCATCCTCACTCTAAGCACTGGCACCTCATTGACTATGTCATCACCAGAGGACGTGATGTCAGAGTGACCAAAGCCATGTGTGGTGCAGACTGCTGGACAGACCACCCTCTGATCGTTTCCAACCAACGTTGGATTAATATCCAACCAAAATGACATATATAGTCAAGGAAATTTGCCAAGAAACTCAAAATCAGCTGAAACCAGGTACCTCTGAAGACCAAACACGAGGAAATCTGCAGATGTTGGAAATTCAAACAACAACACACAAAATGCTGGTAGAACACAGCAGGCCAGGCAGCATCTATAGGGAGAAGCACTACTGAAGACCACCTGGTTAAAAGCTTTCAGTTACAACTCGCCAATGTTGAAGAAGACTGTGTTGCTTTCAGGAATCGCATTCACTCTGCCTCCTTCAAGATCCTCAGCCATAAAACAAGGAAGAACCAAGACTGGTTTGATGAGAATGACAAGGAGAGAAAAGCTTTCCTACAGGAAAAGCACAGGCTGCACAGAGCCTCTCACAATGATCCTTCCTGCATTTCCAAGAAGACAGTATTTGCCAATACATGCAAAATAGTTGAAGCCAAGCTCAGAAAGATGTAAGACTTCTGGCTCTGCCAAAAGGCTGACAAGATTCAGGGCTATGCCTATAGCCATGAAGAGATTCGTTGATGCTATCAAAACACTGTATGGCCCTCAGTCTTCTGAGACCTCACCCCTCCTCAGCACAGATGGCATCACACTCATTACTGAGAAAACCAAGATTCTGGATAGATGGGCAGAGAATTTTGAATCTGTGCTGAACAGACCATCCACCATAAATGAGGAAGCAATTGATCATCTAGATCAAGTAGACATCAACCATGATATGGACTTTCTTCCACCAGAAGAGGAAGCCAAGAAAGCAACCAGCCAACTGTCAAGTAGCAAGGCTCCTGGAGCAGATACTAAACCAGTGGAGGTCTAGAAAACAGGTGGTCCACTCATCACCAGAAAAAAAAAAGAGCCCTTCCAGTCCTTCTGGGAAATAAAAGATGCATCCATTGTACAGCTGTACAAGAGGAAGGGAAACCGCTAAGCATGCTACAACAACAGAGGCATCTCTTTGCTCTCAGTAGCTGGGAAAATCTCAGCCAGAATCCTGGTAGACGGGCTAAGTGCTCATCTGGAATGAGGTCCTCTCCCAGAAGGTCAGTGAGGCTTCAGGAAAGGAAGAGGAACTATCAACATGATTCTTGCTGTGAGACAACTCCAGAAAAAATGTCAGGAGCAGAACAGACAAATTGCTCTGAAGACCAAGCTGAAAGTCTGCTGCGCTGCCATCCTACCCAACCTTCTCTATGCATGCAAAACGTGAACGGTGTACATGAGACAGGCATGTAGACTGAACCACTTCCACTTGTCACGCCTACGGAAGATCATGAAAATCAATCGGTAAGACAGAATTCCTGACACGGAAGTGCCGTCTGCAGCAGACATGCCCACCATCCACATGAAGCATCAAGTCAGATGGACAGGGCATGTCGTCAGGATGTCAGACGAGCACATCCCCAAGCAGTTGTTCTTTGGGAAACTGTCCACAGGGAAGTGCTCTCATGGTGGTCAGCGAAAACGATTCAAGGACTCGCTCAATGCCCTTGAGGTCGATTACACTTCTCGGGAACATGCAGGCTTGAATCTCTCATTCTGGCAAAGCCTTCTCAATGAAGGTGCCACCAAAGCTGGAAAGAATTGCAGCACGGAAGCAAAAAAGAAACAACAACGGAGGAAAGAATGAGGAGCAGGCACCTGGACTACAGAAACTTCACACACTTGCCCCATGTGTGGGAGGTACTTCCCAGCCCGGACTGGACTCATCGGCCACCCCCAGACACACAAAAAAAACCACTCCCACCCAAGGATGCTTGCGGTGAACACACACACACACACACACACACACACACACACACACACACACACACACACACACACACACACACACACACACACACACACACAGAGTAACCATTTAACATCAGACTCACTAGATTTATTGGACTAGTGGCAGAGAAGAAGTTCTTATAAGAATGAAGTTTCTGGTTCAGTATTTGATAGTGTTAGTTGTCCATTCATCTTTGCTATGACCTTCAGATAAAGGTGTCATTACTTTCAGTGTTGTTAATACAATCACAGTTTAAGATCATCTTGAACTGAGTCTCAAGGAGAGCTGGAGCATGAAAAGAAAAATTGATGTGGGCACAGAAAAAGTTTAGGCTCAAAGCAAAGAGAAATTCCTGGATGTACTAAGTGAATTCTACCATCTAATCTATAATGTATGATTTGCAATACTCAATGCTGAAAGATGACAAGTTTCCTAGCACAATGAAGAATATAAAAAATGACAAAGAGCTATCAAGCGTAGCACTTGAACCTGATTTTTTTTAACCAACTGGTTTTGAATCGAGCATTTCTTCCACCTATTTACTTGAAATCTCTCTTATAAAAAGGCTTTGGATAGACTTAATGTTGCCTTTTTTAAAAAAAAATGGCTTTCCTAGTTCTTTAGTACACAAGGCCTGTCAATAGCAAAACAAACCGTTTGTGCATTTGTGTGTTACTTTGCAAAATTAACAGCAAAAAATGTATATTATTGTGCAAGCTAATGGTACACCATATTGTACTGCAGAAATGGAGCATTGGTAAATGTTATTACAAACTACAGTACGTGATAAAACCATTTTGACTAATGATACATTCTGAGTCTGAAGAAGTGAATATTACTCTATTTTCCTGAATGGATTAATTTAGCAAATTTTGGTTCAGACACTATTGGTTTGAGTAGCTTGTAGTTAGAAATTGTATTCACACAACATATCTCCAATGATTGCCGAGATTATTTTAAAATTAGTTATATACTGTATTTCCACTAACAAAACCTATACATAGAAATATGAAAATAACTTTAAATGGAAAAACAGAAAATTTGAAAATAAATTATATAGATTTATCCAAAATCTAAGTTTGCAACACACGCAGCATGGTGATTCAGTATTTCACATTGTCGTCTCAAAACTCCAAGGACCAGGAGTCAATCCCTTTGACCCTGTGGGATCCTTAGGTGCTGCCATTTCTTCTTATATCCTGAGCACATGCTGGTAGTAAATATACTATTGTAAATTATAAGCTAGTGTAGGTTTCTGGCAAAAGAGAATCAAAGGGGAGTTGATAAGCATGTGCGAGAGAGATTAAGTTGCAATTGCACAGAGGAGATTGGCAATGGGAATAATGGGATTGCTTACCTGGCAGCTGGCATGTATGCAATGGGCCAAATACCTTGTTATTAGTATTAAAGATACACAACTCTGCATTTCTTAATTTCTTTTATTACTGACTGTGTTTGTTTTCTATGAACATTACTTTCTGCACATAAGCGGTTTTTTATATCATTTCCAGTGTGGGTTAATTTTGATTTGATTTGAAGCGCACTATGAAAGACATTCATTTCCACCCTCTCCTTATTTGCCCTTGAAACAGCAATATCTTTTTATAAGTAAGTAAGATATTATGAAAAATCCTGACGAGAGCTTCTGTCTTGGGTGTTTAACTCACTGCATAGTTGTGTAGAGACGCACAGCAAGGACGGTAGAATGAAAAGATAACTTATCTTCAAAGTCATTACCCGTGGACGGGTGATGCGACTGAACACTGTAGACGATAATGTCGGCTTCTGATCAAAGCAAAGTCAGTCGCCAGGAGTGGCAATCAGGTCAGAATGCAGCTCATTGATTGCGTCTTTGCTACGCTCGAGCAAAAACACAATTAGCATAGCCGCAGCACACCTCTGTACCAGAGCTGAGGTGTCAACAATCAGAGGGGCTGAACCTATGCACAAAGTTGAGATACAATTTGAGAAAGCACATATAGACATGGAGACAGCATGTGTAGAGAGTATATTAAGTGTGCTTGAGGAAGAATGTGAAGCAGGCTGCCCCAGCAGAGACAAAGGTGTCCACCACAGCTACAACCTCAGTCAAGAGTTGCTACTGATGTCAATCCCACCTACACAGTGATGGATAAACTGAACTTCCATCCATGCCAAGACCAATCTCCAAAATGCTCTCATTCAGGAGCTGCTGGTGCATTAGATGTGGCTTGGTATCTGGCTTGTCCAGACCTAGTCGTAGCAGGACTAAAAATGTTCGATAAACAATCTTCCAGTTGTCTGTCCTGGAAGTCAAGTTTTTGCAATACCATGGAAGGCCTAAGTCTCAAACTCAGCAAAGAGCTCTGGAAGTCACTGCAACATATAAGTAGGGCTAGGGCAGTTCACATTCATAATCCAGCTGCAGGTTTACAAATGCTGTGACAAAGACTGGACAAATTCTATGGCTCTCCAGAGGTAACTGAAGCATCTCTCTTCAGTAGACTTAATAACTTCCCAAAACTCTCACACAAAGAACTGCAGAAGCTACAGGAACTTGCAGACCTGTTATCTGCGATAATAATAAATTGAAAGAACAGTGGATAACTGAAAGGTCAATTATAAAATGAAGCATCATGCCCCTGGTCCACCATTTTCATTCTTTGAAATTTGCATTTTGTCTGCCACCATGCGGAGATGTGAAATGACACTAGTTTCATACTCTCAAATTCAGACAACTTCTCATTCAAAGCCAGGTCTCCAGCAAAAGCATGGCAAACCAGAAGCCCTGTCAGGGTCAGCAAAACTGAAGTAGGAAACTGTATTATAAACCTCAAGGATGATGCCCGGTCTATAACAACCCTCGCCCCTTAAGGAAATGCAGAGAAAAAATGCCTGCAGACGAGAGCTGCTTTTTAAAAGAGCACCCAAAATGTGGCAAATGTGTTTCAACCCAACATCAAGCAAAAGACTGTAAAGCTTTCATGCACTGCACTGAATGCAACAGTGGACCAGTACATATCAACAATTCGTTCAGGGCCAGCACCTTGGGCTATCACTGATTCCAGCACACACTGGTCGGTAGCAGAGCATGGCGGGGAGCCAGCTGAACATCCATCAGATGTAGCTACTTCCTCATGCACAGAAGTATGTGGGAAAGACTTCCAAGGCAAACCCTCCTCCGAAATACAGTTTGTCTAGCCAGCATCTATCCAAAAGGACATCCTGAGCAAAAAAATAAAGGCATATGTGATATTAGCTGATCAGGTTAATGTGTCTTTGGCAAAATCAATGTGTCTCTGTCCACCAGAGAAAGCAGGATCTCCCAGTGGCCACACATTTTAATTCCACATCCCATTCCCATTCTGATATGTCTATCCATGGCCTCCTCTACTGTCAAGATGAAGCCACACTCAGGTTGGAGGAAGAACACCTTATATTCTGTCTGGGTAGCCTCCAACCTGATGGCATGAACATTGATTTCTCTAACTTCTGTTAATGCCTCCCCTCCCCTTCTTACCCCATCCCTTATTCATTCACTCACTCACTCATTTATTCATTCATCTATTTATTTATCCATCCATCTATCTATCTATTTATTATTCCCCCTTTTTTGTTTCTCTCTTTTTTCTCTCTCTCTCCTTCTCACAATCACTCCTTGCCTGTTCTCCATCTTCCCCTGGTGCTCCCCTCCCCCTTTCTTTCTCCCCAGGCCTCCAGTCCCATGATCCTCCCCCTTCTCCAGCTCTATATCCCTTTTGCCAATCAACTTCCCAGCTCTCAGCTTCCTCCCTCCCCCTCCTGTCTTCTCCTGTCATTTCGGGTTTCTCCCTCCCCCTCCCACTTTCAAATCTCTTACTATCGCTTCTTTCAGTTAGTCCTGACGAAGGGTCTCGGCCCAAAACATTGACTTTACTTCCTCCTATAGATGCTGCCTGGTCTGCTGTGTTCCACCAGCATTTTGTGTGTGTGTTGCTTGAATTTCCAGCATCTGCAGATTTCCTCGTGTTTGCGTTCTGTATTCAAAGTTCTGTTTCCCTGTACTCTCTAATGACATGTTCTGGAACCCTCCAGAAGTTGCTGGACGAAGAGCCAGTGGCTTTGTCATGGAGTCAATAGCAGAGGAGGCCTGCTTACCCTTGCCAACCTTTATTGAGTGTAACCATATTTACAACAATAGGGATGAAGATCTACACAGTCATTCACATCTCAAGGCCATTGCTGACCAGACCTCCCCACTTGACTCTTCTGCGGAGATGTTCTTATTGCTTGGCAGAGACACCACTCATGCACATCAGGTAAGCGAACAGCACAATGGTCAGCACTATGCTCCTTATGCCCAAAGACCAGGCGTCGGTGGAGTCATAGTGGGTAAAGTCTGCCCTGATGGTACTCATCTGCACAGTTAAGGCTAATGTCCTGGAGAATGTGTGCCCAAGTCATTTCAGACTCTGTGAGAGTAGAATCTTTATGAAAGAGAAAAGGTAAGTAAACCAAGCACTCTGACATACTTACCCCTGTAAAGCAGATTTCGGTAAGCTACTATTCTGTCACTCGGAAGATGATTATAAGTTAGCACCTTCCATCGAAGATGCGGTCTTCCTTCAAACTGTGAACAAAGTGTTTAGCAAAGATGAGTCAAACAGTTGGTAGCTCCTCTGCTCCCCTTCCTTTTCTCTCTCCATGACAACTCCTGCCAAACAACAGAGAGCTGGTCCTGAGCTGACACATGTCACTCAGTCACACATTGAGAAGGAAATGAGAAATGAAAGATCATTACATGGAGTTCATGCAGAGATTCTTCCGGAACAATCATGCTGAGTTAGCACCTCCACCAGAAGCTAACAAAGAAAACTGGTACTTGCCCAATTTTGGTGTTTACCACCCTAAGAAACCTGCACAAGTACAAATTGTCTGTGATTCAAGAGTGCTGTTCAAAGGCATATCACTGAACAATGTGCTCTTGCGGGGTCCAAGCCTATAAAATCTCTGGGTCCTCATTCGCTTCAGAATAGAGTCTGTCACAGTGATTGTAGATATTGAACAAATGTTCTACAGCTTCTTAGTGAGAGAGAATCTAAGACTATCTCAGATTATTGTTTTTCATGATCTCTAACTGGACGAGATTCTGGAATACCACAAGAGAGTTCATATATTTTGTAAACATGAGAAAATCTGCAGATGCTGGAAATTCAAGCAACACACACAAAATGCTGGTAGAACACAGCAGGCCAGGCAGCATCTATAGGGAGAAGCACTGTCAACGTTTCAGGCCGAGACCCTTCGTCGGGACTAACTGAAAGGAAAGATAGTAAGAAATTTGAAAGAATGAGGGGGAGGGAGAAATACGAAATGATAGAAGACCGGAGGGGGTGGGGTGAAGCTGAGAGCCAGAAAGGTGATTGGCAAAAGGGATACTGAGCTGGAGAAGGGAAAGGATCATGGGACGGGAGGCCTAGGGAGAAAGAAAGGGGGAGGGGAGCTCTAAAGGGAGATGGAGAATAGGCAGAGTAATGGGCAGAGAGAGAAAGAAAAAAAAGAGGGGGGAAAACAATATATCAGGGATGGGGTAAGAAGGGAGGAGGGGCATTAACAGAAGTTAGAGAAGTCAATGTTCATGCCATCAGGTTGGAGGTTACCCAGCCGGTATATAAGGTGTTGTTCCTCCAACCTGAGTGTGGCTTCATCTTGACAGTAGAGGAGGCCATGGATAGACGTATCAGAATGGGAATGGGACGTGGAATTAAAATGTGTGGCCACTGGGAGATCCTGCTTTCTCTGGCAGACAGAGCGTAGGTGTTCAGCGAAACGGTCTCCCAGTCTGCATTGGGTCTCACCAATATATAAAAGGCCACACCAGCCGACTCACAGGTGAAGTGTCGCCTCACCTGGAAGGACTGTCTGGGGCCCTGAATGGTGGTGAGGGAGGAAGTGTAAGGGCAGGTGTAGCACTTGTTCCGCTTACAAGGATAAGTGCCAGGAGGGAGATCGGTGGGAAGGGATGGGGGGAACGAATGGACAAGGGAGTCGTGTAGGGAGCGATCCCTGTGGAAAGCAGAACGGGGGGGGGGGGGGAGGGAAAGATATGCTTGGTAGTGGGATCCCGTTGGAGGTGGCGGAAGTTATGGAGAATTATACGTTGGACCTGGAGGCTGTTGGGGTGGTAGGTGAGGACAAGGGGAACCCTATCCTGAGTGGGTTGGTGGGCGGATGGGGTGAGGGCAGATGTGCGGGAAATGGGAGAGATGTGTTCGACAGCAGAGTTGATGGTGCAAGAAGGGAAGCCCTTTTGTTTAAGAAAGGAAGACATCTCATTCATCCTGGATGAAAAAGCCTCATCCTGAGAACAGATTTTTTCCCTCCTCCTCTTTTCTCTCTCTCTCTCTCTCTCTCTCTGCCCATCACTCTACCTGTTCTCCATCTTCCTCTGGTGCTCCCCTACCCCTTTCTTTCTCCCTAGGCCTCCCGTCCCATGATCCTTTCCCTTCTCCAGCTCTGTATCCCTTTTGCCAATCACCTTTCTGGCTCTCAGCTTCACCCCACCCCCTCCGGTCTTCTCCTATCATTTCGCATTTCCCCCTCCCCCTCCTTCTTTCAAATCTCATACTATCTTTCCTTTCAGTTAGTCCTGACGAAGGGTCTCAGCCCGAATCGTCGACAGTGCTTCTCCCTATAGCTGCTGCCTGGCCTGCTGTGTTCCACCAGCATTTTGTGTGTGTTGCTCATATATTTGGTAACTGTCCCTCGCCAGTTGTGGCAATCTATGGCCTTAAGAGAACTGGTATCAAGGGAGAGAAGGAATTCGGGACTGAAGCATGCAGGCACATAGTAAGAGATTTCTATGTTGACGATGGTCTTTATTCATTTTCTAGTGCAGAAGAAACAGTCAGTGTGCTGAAAGAAGTGCAAGACATGTTGGCACAGTTTAATCTCAGACTGACAAGATCATATCCAAAGGTCTGAAGATCTGGCCAAAGGTCTACAGAATCTTGATCCTGGCCAGGACCTCCCTTCGATGCAGCACAGCTTGACCTTGGGTGGGACCTTGTTACCAACACCCTTACTTTCCAGGTCACTGATACTGGATAGAACCCTTCATGCATTGTGTCATGCTGTCGACCATCAACTGTCTCTGTGACCCTCTTGGATTTGGTGCTCCAGTCAGCATCTAAGGATGCTCATGTTAAAAGAGTTGACCTCTGATGGGGTGTCCCACCCCCTAAAGAGAAACATGAGCCGCGACAGCAGGGACATTCTTACCTTCAGGATCTTAAAGTTCTGAAGGTTCCAAGAACCTACACAACAATTCAACTGTATACAGCTCAAATGGAAGAGGTCTGCATTTTCTGTGATGCATCAGTTAAACCTATTCCCACTGTTACGTACCCGAATATCACAGACACTACTGGGTACAGTGAAGTTGGATTCAACCTGGGCAAGCAGAAACTTGTTCCCAAACCAGATTTCACCATACCAAGGCTTGAACTCGATGCTGTTGTTTTAGCAGTTGAGATGGCAGAGTTGATAACCGAAGAGCTGGACACAGAACTAGATGACATCAGGTACTTTACCAACAGCAAGGTTGTGCTTGGTTATATATTTAACGAAACAAGGAAATTCTATGTTTTTGTACGTAACAGGATCCAATGTCGAAACCAGAATCAGAATCAGGTTTATTATCACCGGCATGTGTTGTGAAATTTGTTAACTTAGCAGCAGCAGTTCAATGCAATACAGAATATAGAAGAAGCAAATAATAAAATAATAATAATAAATAAATAAAAAATAAATCAATTACAGTATACATATATTGAATAGATTAAAGACCATGCAAAAACCGAAATAATATATATTTAAAAAGTGAGGTAGTGTTCACGGGTTCAATGTCCATTTAGGAATCAGATGAAGCTGTTCCTGAATCGCTGTGTGTGTGCCTTCAAGCTTCTGTACCTCCTACCAATGTATCAGGCGATCAGCCCAGAAGTGTCAATGGAAATATATTTCTACTGATTTTAACTCAGCTGATAATGCCACTGGAGGGTTCAAAGCTAATCAGCTCACTGGCTCCTCATTGCTAACTGGCCCGGCATTTCTTGGTGAACCCTGCCAGGAACTTCATTATTTTCAATGTGAGAATAGTTAAAGGACTGTGTAGTAAGACTATTCAAGACCAGTCTCTGAAACTATCCTTCTTTTACCAAAAACTTAGTGAAATGATCATTTGACTTTTAGTTTCAGTAGTTAAGTTTGACATCCTATGTATGCCAGGCGGGGAGCAGTCAGGCATCTGGAGGAGCAGTTCATGTTGTACGTAAACTGTTTTTTATATCAGTCAGTCTGGATCAGGAGCAGCATCTCTAACACCATCACACTGAGCAGCGGGGCCCCCTAAGGCTGTGTGCTCAGTTCACTGCTGTTCACTCTGCTGACTCATGACTGTGCTGCAACACACAGCTCGAACCACATCAACAAGTTCGCTGATGACATGACCGTGGTGGGTCTCATCAGCAAGAACGACGAGTCATCTTAAAGAGAGGAGGTGCAGCAGCTAACGGACTGGTACAGAGCCAACAACCTGTCTCTGAATGTGAACAAAACAAAAGAGATGGTTATTGACCTTAGGAGGGCATGGAGCGACCACTCCCCGCTGAACATCGATGGCTCCTCGGTAGAGATCAAGAGCACCAAATTTCTTGGTGTTCACCTGGTGGAGAATCTCACCTGGTCCCTCAACACCAGCTACATAGCAAAGAAAGCCCAGCAGCATCTCTACTTTCTGAGGAAATTCCATCTCCCACCCTTTATCTTCACCACATTCTACAGAGGTTGTACTGAGAACATTCTGAGCAGCTGCATCACTGCCTGGTTCGGAAAATGCACCACCTCGGATTGCAGGACCCTGCAGTGGATAGTGAGGTCAGCTGAGATCATCAAGGTCTGTCTTCCCACCATTACAGACATTTACACCACGCACTGCATCCACAAAGCAAACAGCAATATGAAGGACCCCACGCACCCCTCATACAAACTCTTCTCCCTCCTGCCATCTGGGAAAAGGCACCGAAGCATTCGGGCTTTCTCGACCAGACTATGTAACAGTTTCTTCCCCCAAGCCATCAGACTCCTCAATACCCAGAGTCTGGACTGACACCAATTTACTGCCTTCTACTGTGCTTATTGTCTTGTTTATTATTTATTGTAATGCCTGCACTGTTTTGTGCACTTTATGCAGTCATGGGTAGGTCTGTAGTCCAGTGTACTTTTTTTTCTGTGTTGTTTTACGTAGTTCAGTGTAGTTTTTGTATTGTTTCATGTAGCACCATGGTCCTGAAAAATGTTGTCTCGTTTTTACCGTGTACTGTACCAGCAGTTATGGTCGAAATGACAATAAAAAGTGACTTGACTTGACTTGATTTCCTATGCCTGCTAATTTTGATTTGATTTGAAGCACACAGTGGAAAGACATTCATCTCCATCTTCTCTTTATTTTCCCTTGAAACAGCAATACCTTTTGAGTTAGATCTCATTAAAATTCCTGAAGCTTCCATCTCCAGTGATATGTGATGTGCTTAACTCATTGCATAGCTGTGCAGACACACACTGCGAGGGTAGTGGGGACTGTACGGCAAATGATTTGAAGTTAAGTTTGGGACAGAGCGAAAATTGAAGAAGCACTTTGTTTCATGAAGTGTATTTTATTATTTTTAATCTTTGAAAGATGTTGATAATTGAAGACATTTAAAGGGGAGTTGGTTGACATTAGAACTCATTACATACTGCATTGGAGAAAGCCAAAGGCAGGCAAGATAAAATACTGCAGCATACTATTGCTCAGCTCTTCAGAAGATCTTTTCGCTTTGCACTCTTTGTGGCCTTTAGCCATTTTTTAATGGTTACAACATAAACAAAATGACAGCTTAGGTTTGGAAGCTCTAAAATGAGTCAGGTAAGTGGGGGCTCTCCATTAAAGTAACTGGACCTGCGTTTGTCATTGTCATTCAATGTACACTTCTTTGACAGAAGTAAGTGTGTGTGTGTGTGTGTGTGTGTGTGTGTGTGTGTGTGTGTGTGTGTGTGTGTGTGTGTGTGTGTGTGTGTGTGTGTGTGTGTGTGTGTGTGTGTGTGTGTGTGTGTGTGTGTGTGTGTGTGTGTGTGTGTGTGTGTGTGTGTGTGTGTGTGTAGCCATCAAATTAATTCTGGACCATGCTTCGAAAAGGAGCCTTAGGAGGAGAACTTTGAAATGTTAAGTCATAATTTATAGCTATTGCAGAGACCAGAGTTCAGCATAAATTACAATGGATTTGCCCAGTTTACAAATTCTGAACTTTGACACAAAGCTGGGTGGCAGTGTGATATGTCAGGAGGATGTTATGAGAATGCAGGGTGATTTGGACAGGTTGGGTGAGTGGGCAAATGTATGGCAGATGCAGTTTAATGTGGATAAATGTGAGGTTATCCACTTTAGTGGCAAGAACAGGAAGGCAGATTACTATCTAAATGGAGTCAAGTTAGGAAAAGGGGAAGTACAACGAGATCTAGGTGTTCTTGTACATCAGTCAATGAAAGCAAGCATGCAAGTACAGCAGGCAGTGAAGAAAGCTAATGGCATGCTGGCCTTTATAACAAGAGGAATTGAGTATAGGAGTAAAGAGGTCCTTCTGCAGCTGTACAGGGCCCTGGTGAGACCCCACCTGGAGTATTGTGTGCAGTTTTGGTCTCCAAATTTGAGGAAGGACATTCTTGCTGTTGAGGGAGTGCAGCGTAGGTTCACAAGGTTAATTCCCGGAATGGCGGGACTGTCATATGTTGAAAGATTGGAGCGACTGGGCTTGTATACACTAGAATTTAGAAGGATGAGAGGGGATCTGATTGAAATATATAAGACTATTAAGGGATTGGACACACTGGAGGCAGGAAGCATGTTCCCGCTGATGGGTGAGTCCAGAACTAGAGGCCACAGTTTAAGAATAAGGGGTAGGCCATTTAGAACAGAGATGTGGAAAAACTTTTTCACCCAGAGTGTGGTGGATATGTGGAATGCTCTGCCCCAGAAGGCAGTGGAGGCCAAGTCTCTGAATGCATTCAAGAGAAAGTTAGGTAGATAGCTGGGTCAAGGGATATAGGGAGAGGGCAGGAAGGGGGTACTGATTGTGTATGATCAGCCATGATCACAGTGAATGGCGGTGCTGGCTAGAAGGGCCGAATGGCCTACTCCTGCACCTACTGTCTATTGTCTATTGACATTTATCTGCCAACTTCAGATAAAAAATTGTTGCTGTCTCTATTCACAACTCAAACTGTAGTCTGGCCTTGAAGTGCAGCTCTAGATTTTGAAATATATTATCAAGAGAATCATATTTCCAGCCATAATTTGTTTGAAGATTAAACATGTGCATGTGACTCATTGTTGGAGAAAAACAAACAAAAGCAGTGTGATATATGGATATCCCAGATGTTCACTTCAACGGCTACTTTGCTTGCCTGGAACCTTTTTGAATCGATTCAGATGTCTATTGTAACAAAATCAAAGGCAAATAATCCATAAGCCAATAACATCATTGATGTTTTTCATGAGCACTTAGAGGGTTCTGTCTTTGACAGTGGCGGAGCGCTTTAAGATCAGTGACCATAGTTCTATTCATTTTAAAATAGTTCTGGGAAGGTCCACAGGTTCAAGTTCTAAATCAGGTCAAGGCAGGTTTTGATGGTGTGAGAGGGCAGCCTGCAAAGGTCGGTTGGAGTAGTTTGCTTGCAGGCAGGGGAATGTCTGGCATGTGGTAGACTTTTAAAAGTGCATGCTCCTGTCAGAGAGGGTGAGGTTGGCAGGAATAGGGAACCTAGAAAGAAAAGGCTCTGGTCAGGAAAAAGAGGCATACGTGGGTCAGCTACCGGCAGCTGGGAGCAAGTGAACCCCTGGAGGAGTAGAAGGGAGGCAGGAGTATGCATGTAAGATCAAGGACACAAATGGTGCATGAGAGCTTTGGAACAGAAGATGAAAGAGAATCCAAAGAGATCTTCGATGAATATTTCTCATCTGATTTTTAAATGAAAATAGAAAAATATAATGATCGTAGAGTAGGTACTAGATGTCAAAAATGTGTGAAGGTAGATAAGCCTTCACAGCTTGACCAGGTATCGTCAAAAGCAATGTGGAGGGATAGACAAGAAATTGCAAGAGCCCGTCAGGAAGACCTTTGATAAGGTTTCACGTGGTAGGGTTGTACTGGGAGTTTGATTGCAGATTTAGAGCTGATTGGATACACAATTGATTAAATATTAGCAGGAAACATGATGATGATGAAAGGCTGTTTCTCAGAATGGAGACTCGTGACTAATGCCAAGAATGCCTATTGTGCTATTCCACGCCCTCGCTTCGGGAAGCCTGATCACGTACAGGAGTGAGATACGCCAACTAGTGGAGTAGTGCTGCAGCAACAACCTGGCACTCAACGTCAGTAAGACGAAAGAGCTAATTGTGGACTTCAGGAAGGGTAAGTTGAAGGAACACATACCAATCCTCATAGAGGGATCAGAAGTGGAGAGAGTGAGCATCTTCAAGTTTCTGGGTGTCAAGATCTCTGAGGATCTAACCTGGTCCCAACATATTGATGTAGTTATAAAGAAGGCAAGACAGTGGCTATACTTTATTAGGAGTTTGAAGAGATTTGGCATGTCAACAAATACACTCAAAAACTTCTATAGTTGTACCGTGGCGAGCATTCTAACAGGCTGCGTTACTGTCTGGAATGGGGGTCGGGGTGCTACATGACCAGAAGAAGTTGCAGGAGTTTGTAAATCTAGTCAGCTCCATTTTGGGGTACTAGCCTACAAAGCACCCAGGACATCTTCAGGGAGTGGTGTCTCAGAAAGGCTTCAACTTTCAGACTTCCCATTGATCTTTGGGCTTCAATCTTTGGCTTTGATCTCAGACTCTAGGCTCAATGAATCACCGGCCATCATGCCTCCTGATCACCCATTTGATCCTGGTACCCATCAGCCTGAGATAGCCCACCATCCATGGGCATCCTGAGAAATCTAGAACACATGTACACTTAGATGTGTATTGTGAAGATAGTAGATTACTAGCTACCGAATGAAACAGTATAAAGTCATCTGCCTAGATTTTGCTTATTATAGAATGTAAAGGAAAACATATCATTTTCTAAGTACTTAGATCTGTAAATTCAGCTTCATTATACAATGTTGTTAATGTAAGGGGTGGAATGACTATATATTCCAGAATTAATATGCTCCTTTCTGAAATTTAGTATTAAGCAAGTTTGTTCTGTATGGAAACATATGGAGAGGAGCCACTAGAGCACATAATATTCAGACTAATGAGACCAATTTTGAATTGGAATGCAGTTGAATGAAAACTTTTGTGAATGATTATATTGTTCTACAATCCAATTATACCTGAAATATTCAGATTCCAAGCGTGTGTTCCACAACCATTGATATATGTGGGCACCAGTACAAAAAAATTGTACAGAAAAATAATGTATGAGCTCACTGGACGATCAGTGAGTCAGAATTTATTAAAGCTCTTTCTTTTCATTTAGTATCATATATTGAAATCTAGCTCAGGCAGATGGGATAAAAGTCTCCACTCGGCCGACTACTAAGCCCCTAATTGCTTGAGAAATCCAGAACATATGTACAGGTCACTTACACATATGTTGTAACGAAAACTAGAAGCAGTAAATGTCCAAGGGGTATTAGCACCAGGTGGGATACATTTTATAATCCTCAAGAAAATGCGTGAGAAATTAGAAGAGTTATCGATTAATGTTTCTTGATCTTTGTGTGTGTATATATATATATATGTTTTTACCTCAGGGCTAGAATATGGTTCCTGTAATCCTGATATTCAAAACCAGATGAAACAAGAATCATTGAATAAAAACCAGTTAACTTAGCATTGCCAGTGGGTAAAATGCTCAGCCGTATTTTGCAGAATGGCTTGAATTCCATCTAAAAACAAGGCTTGCACAGAGGAAAAGCTGTATGATTACACCAGTAACAGACTATATGGAGCTTCATTGTATCATGCTGGAAAATGTACACTGGGAGGAAAATGCATGATTAACACCCGTCTGTTTAGCCCAGTAAAGGAAGCATACAAAATTCATGCAGCAACTTCATTAACGCAATTTCAATGATCAGGCCGTGCTAACTGAGCTGCTCATTGTCTTGGCACATAGCCCCAGGGCTCACTTTTCTGAGTGGTTAGTACCAATTCAAGGTAGCTAGTACTGATTAATATTTGCAGCTTTTAACGGGAAAATACGTTGTACAGCTGGCGATGGAAATCACTCCAGGGGCCCTGGAGCTTTTGTGGAGATGATGACAAAATCCAGGTGAGAGTGGGTAGCCTGATTTCTCAGCGTTTCTCTGGGGGTAGTGGTTAAACACCACTGGGATGAAGCAGCAAACGTGGTAGGAATGATGAGGAATTAAGTTCCAAGTTCATGGACACAGTCCAGTAAGAGGCTTAAAGGATAAACCAGTGAATTTGTTGCTGAAACGGCTCGCTTGATTAATATAGCATTCACTACCCTAAACACTTAATCTTCCTGCCATTGGTCCAGAATGGCAGCCACGTGTACCATCAACAAAGCCCACTGCTGTTCATTCCCTAGGCTGCATCAAGGGCAGCATTTAAACCTATGACCTGAATCATGTAGGAGAGCAAAGGTTACAGTTACTTGGGCATTTCATCATCAGCAGGTTCTCCAACAATTGCTGGGTCTACTTCATGAAATCCACCTGCAGTGGCATTGTGGGAGTACTTGCACCAAGAATGGTATCATTTCAAGAAGGTAACTCACCATCACTCAAGGGCAATCAGGGTGGACACGAATGCTTTTAACACTTAATGCTTTAATACTTTTCCCCCTGCTGAAATATAACAAATCTTTACACGTTTGTCCATGCAGTTACCGGGCAACAATTGCTATCAGTTAAGGCCGGAACTAATCATTCAAATGCTCCACCATTCTTGCTCACATTTGCCACTATTTCAAGCCTCACTTGCTGATATTTTTTCCCATGCAGCAGTGGCAGGTGCATCACCCAGACACGTTCACTAACTCGTACTCTTTTGGAGATTTGGAAGATGATCCCCTTTTTTGCATTTTGTGCGGGGGAGTAGCTTGGTTCTTGGTATGTTTCTTATGGGGGAGGGGTGATTAGAGGTCGATGATCATGCTGCCATTCTTTTTTCTTGGTTTTGTGGCTACCTGGAGAAGAAGAATTCCAGAATTGTATACTGTCATAATAAATTAACCCTTGAAAATTGCTCACAATACTCCAAGTGTGGTCCGACCAGTGCCTTATAAAGCCTCAGCATCACATCTTTGCTCTAATATTTTAGACCTTTTGAAATGAATGCTAATATTACATTTTCCTTCCTTACCACTGACTCAACCTGCAAATTAACCTTTAGGGAAACCTGCTGCAAACACCCTGCTTCCTCAACACCACCTGCTCCTCCACCTATCTTTGTATCACCTGCAAATTTGGCCAATCCTCTTACCTAAGATCTCTAATCAAATCCAGTTCACAACAGTCAATCTAGAATTGCCCTTTCCTAATGGGGTTCAACAACAAGCTGCTCTAAGAAGCCATCTCGCAGGTATTCCACAAATTCCCTCTCTTAGAATCCAGCACCAACCTGATTTTCCCAATCTACTTGCATATTGAAATCCCCCATGACTGTCGTAACACTGCCCTTATTACATGCCTTTTCTATTTCCCATTCAACTTTAAATCCCACATCTTAGCTACTGTTAAGGGGCCTGTATATAACTCCGATCTGGGCCATTTTACCCTTGTAGTTTCTTAACTCTGCCCACAAGGATTCTATATCTTCCACTTACTAAGTATTTGATTTCACTTGTTACCAGCAGAACCACCCCACCCCTCTGCCTAACTATCCTTTTGGTACAATGTGTACCCTTGGATGTTGAGCTCCCAAATATGGTTTTCTTTCAGCCATGCCTCGGTGATACCCATATGACATCCCTGCCCATTTCTAACTGCACATATATGGTAGCTTCTTTAGTATGCAGTGTACATTCAAATATAACACTTACAGTCCTGTAATCATCACCCACTTCAAGTTTACCCCATGCCATACTTTACCTCATTCCACTGACTGCAATTTTGCCCTCTCGTCTGCCTGCCCATCTTCATAGTGTGACTACACACTGCATAGACTTGTATACAAACTGTTCCATTCTCAGCCCTATCACTCCAGTTCCCAACAGCTCTGGTAAAACTACTAGCAAGGATATTGGACCTCCTTGGGTTCAACTAAAACCCATCCTTTTTGTACAGGTCATACCTTCCTCAGAAGAGTTCCCAATGATCTAGAAATCTGAAACCCTGCCCTCTGCACAACTTTCTCTGCTACTCATTCATCTGTACTATCAATCTGTTCCTGCCTTGACTAGCATGTGGCACTCAGAGTAAACTAGAGATTATTACCTTGGAGATCCTGTTCTTCAGTCTTTTCCTTAACTCCCTATACTCACTGCGCAAGACCTCTTCCCCCTTTCTACCTCTGTCATTGGTGCCAATGTGCACCACGACCTCTGGCTGCTCACCCTCCCTCTTGAGAGCTTTCTGCAGCCGCTCTGAGACATCCTGGAACCTAGAACCTGGGAGGCAACGCAGCACCCTGGCGTTTCTTTTGTGGCCCCAGAATCTCCTGTCCATGCCCTAACTATCACTACTGCTCTGTCTGGCTTCACCTTTCCCTGCTGAGCCTCATGGCTGGCCACAGTGCCACTGGACTGGCTGCTGCTGCTGTACCCTGACAAGTCATCCCCCCCAGTAGTATCCGGAGGTGGGTACTTGTTGCTGAGGGGAAAGGCCACAGGGGAACCCTGCACGGACTGCTTACTCCCCATACTTCTCTTGGTGCTCAGCATTCTACTATCTGAAGCCTGCTTGATGAAAGCCTCAAAAATGAAGTTTTCAGCCTCCCAGATGGTCCTGAGTGCATCCTGTTCCAGCTCTAGTTCTTTGACCTTGTCAGTCAGGAGCTGAAGTTGGGTGCACCTCCTGTAAATGTAGTCATCTGGAGACTGTTAGGTACCCTGAAATCCCACATCTCATAGGAGCAGCACTTCACTGCCTGATCCACCATATTGCCCACGCTTGTTATACCTCTAACTTCTCAAACTGAGGTTCTAGCCTGTGCCTCTTCTCACCCAAGCCTGTTGAGCCAAAGCCTGACAGCTCTAACACACAACTCGCACAATGACCACTTCAACAATGGATGTTCCATTCAAACCCTGCTTCTTTTTATTGGCTTATGCCAATTAACCCTAGTTACCAGTAACCCAAGCAATCTCCCACTTTGTGGACGTCCCAGCAGGCTCAGCTTACTGTTTAAAACTGGTGCGCAAAGACCACAAGAACCTGTCTCCAACTCACTACACGATCTCCATAGACTAGTCTCAACTGTCCCCATTCGCTTTTTTAAAACTGGCACATAAAGTCCATAAGGAACGTCTCCAAGATGCTCCGTGATCTCCCGCTCTACAGGTATGTAGGCAGAGATATGGAAGGGTTCATCACTGAAGATCTGTGTTTATAGGGACCCATGTTCATTAATTGTCTTCTCTGAGAAGTAATGCCAATGCAAACTAATCTTCACTATAGGGCTCAAGTTGATCTCGTATACAGGTTCACACCTGATTAGATGGTGGTGGACAAAGTCCCGGTCCCGTCAGCTTTCAAAACTATCACCTAATCTCCATGCGCAAGATGTTGTCAACCTTTCCTTCAGCCCACAGAAATGGAAGGAGTAGGTAGGGTGATTTTCTTTTTGAAAGGCAGGAAGAAATTACATTTGTACGGTATTATTTATCCCAAAGGAAGTTCTTCATAACTCCTGTGAGAAGCGCCTGACTGCACCTTGAGAACTTTGCACAAAGATTATGCTTCCTGTGGGTGCTATTTTCCACCAGCCTCTGCTCCTCTTTTTATTTCAGCATCCAGGCTTAAAGCAGCATCTTTTTCCAGTGGTTGGAAGAATACTGCTTGTATTGTAGATGTATTTTTTAATAGTTGGCTCCTGAAGCTGCAGCTGTAAGACTAAGTGCTGGCAGCTGTGAAATCTTATGGTAAATCAATTCATTAGCTTGCACTGAAACTGGTGCGGTGTAGAATTACAAAGGAAACCCAACAATGCTGTTCAGAGAACTTTGTAAAAGAATATCGTAACCATTACAACACTTTTAAAAATAATGCTAGGGTGACACACTACTTAACAAGATTAAAACATAGGAAATAAATATCCAGACTACAATGTCTGGGTTTGGCATTTGGAACTGAGGGGGGAAATTTTATTATACAAGAGATTCTAAACCTTTAGAATTCTCTGTTGTAGAGGTACATGTATGGTCTTGACACTATATTTGTCCAAGGCTAAAACTGATAGGTCTTTGTTCACTTAGGAAATCAGAGAATACTTATATTGATTAGGCAGAAAAAAGGACAATGCACAGGATCAGGTGTGACCTTACTGAAGCATGGAGTGAGCTTGAAAAGTTACATGACCTACTTCTACTTTGTCCTATTTGGTTAAATCAAGTAATATTTATAACAGAAGATTAATGCACAGAACCCACTCAGGTTTCATGAAGTATACCTCTGGGGAACTGGTTCCTAAATGTAGTGTTCATGTTATGGCAAAGTATTCTTGTGTAATTATACTTACTGTGTTTTAAAAAAATTATTATTGTGTTCTTTATCGCTTGCGTTTTTTTTTCTGTGCTGCATCGGATCAGGAGTAACAATTATTCTGTTCTCCTGTACACTTGTGTATAGGAATCTTAAATCTTGACCTTGGCCTTGTGCTGAAATCATTAACAATATCAGACATCTTACATTTAGCTGGAGTTTCCTGATATTTAATTAGCACTGATTGGACTGCCTTTGCATGCTGTGGGTCCTAATGAATTTCTGACTGAAAAAATGTGCAATAAATCAGAGTTTAATTTAAATCTTATTTATGCATTAGATAATAATAACTATTACTGTGCTGATTTCAAAATGTTCCATCCTGCTGATAGTTAGGATCCTAGCGAGCTTATATCTAGCCTCTTATACAGCTCGAATGATGCTCAGCATAAACTTGAGGAATGTTGCCTTATTTTCTGATGAGGAAAATTACAGCCTTCAGACTTAGCATTGCATTGAACAATTTCAGGTAAACACCCTAATATAATTCACAGATGTCGTTGAACTGTTAAGTTTTAACTGGTTACTTTTCAAATTGCTTTGTATAGTTTTGGTCTAACTTTTGTCTTTTAAAGTAAACGTTCCCTTGACAACGTTGGCCTATACAATGTCCCTCTGTTCTGTCACATTCTCTGCAACATTACATGCTTGTTTTCTTATTTTTCCAGTTTGGAGATAAGGACTTGATCGAAAGTGTCAATTACCTTTCTCTCCTCACCCAGATGCTGACTGACAAGCTGAGCAATTTCAACGTTTTCTGTGTTTGTTTTGAACTTCTAAAATCTACAGTTTTTTAGTGGCTCCTGTAACACTTCACAGTGCCAGCAATTGAGGTTGAATTCATGCTGCTGCCTATAAGAAGTCTGTACGTTCTCCCATGACTGCATGGGTTTTCTCCGGGTGCTCCTGTTTCCTACTACATTTCAAAGACCTATGGCTGTGGTGGCCAGTGCTATCATGTTTGCTGTTGTGTGCTGGGGCAGCAGGCTGAGGGTAGCAAACACCAACAGAATCAACAAACTCATTTGTAAGACCAGTGATGTTGTGGGGGTGGAACTGGGCTCTCTGACGGTGGTGTCTGAAAAGAGGATGCTGTCCAAGTTGCATGCCATCTTGGACAATGACTCCCATCCACTCCATAATGTACTGGTTAGGCACAGGAGTACATTCAGCCAGAGACTCATTCCACCGAGATGTAACACTGAACGTCATAGGAAGTCATTCCTGCCTGTGGCCATCAAACTTTACAACTCCTCCCTCGGAGTGTCAGACACCCTGAGCCAATAGGCTGGTCCTGGACTTATTTCCACTTGGCATGATTAACTTATTATTATTTAATTATTTATGGTTTTATATTGCTATATTCTTCACTATTCTTGGTTGGTGCGGCTGTAACAAAACCCAATTTCCCCTCGGGATCAATAAAGTATGTCTGTCTGTCTGTCTGTTAAATCAGATTAGGAAATTGTTGGTATGCTATGCTGGGGCCAGAAGCAGGGCGTCACTGTGGGCTGCCCACAGCAGAGTCTTGGACTGGGTTGGCCATTGACATGAGTAATGCATTTCACTCTATGTTTCAATGTACATGTGACAATTAAAGCCAACCTTTAATCTGTGATTTTTGTTTTACACTGTACTTGCAGTTACAATGGAAGTTTTTAATCCTTTAATATCTGCTTGCTTTGGAGTTTATTATTGCAGTGCCAACATAATATATAATTAGCAATCCTTGAAAATATTATGGTTTTTATTATGCTGAAATCAATTGTAGTACCACAGTAACTGTGCTTCTGGTCTGCCAGTTTAGTCTGCTGAGTGAAGCATCAGTATCTCTCTGTGTGAACCTGGCTAGAGACTGGAAGTAACACAATGTAAGATACTTTGTCCATTTGATTCCCAACTGGGTACATCAATAGTTACCTGACAGTAATGGTGCTGTACAATAAAGTACTACACTGAAGGGAATACTTGCACAGTAAGTTACATTGTGTAGCATTTATTATTAAAATCATATGGTAACAAACTAGAGGATCTATGAACTTCAAGCATATGTTAGTCATCATGTTTGAAGTTCAAAACTCCACTAAATCAAACATTATAAAAGTTTTCATATTTTCCTCATTCTTTTGGTGGGACTGTAACCCTTCTTCACTCATCATAAAAAACCCCAATTAAAAGATATGCCCCTTCTATTGATTTCCCATGAGTTATGTCACAGAAGACTGACCAGGGCTACAGTCCATGTATCTGAAGGTGTAGGAGCCCAAACTTAGAAAGAGGAGTCAGCAAGCTTTTGCTTAATCAGAAGGTGTCTGTTTAACAATTAAAATGCAAAACGTAACATGAGTTAAACCAATTTTTAAACTTCTAATGCCATTATATTTCTTGAATTACAAGTTACCTGCATTGCATTTCCAAAATATGATGAAACAGCAAATGCTTAGAATTTCATGGTCTCAACATTTGGTACTTAATTGATTTCATTTTCCCATGAAAAATCCTTGCAAAATGTGGAAAACTTCTGGATTGAGTTTTTGGTTATTATTGTTAATTTATGCAAAAATGTATAATGAAATGATTAGCTTATATTTTGTCTTGGTAATCAAGCAAATCGCAATTACCATTGCATTGAGGATTAAACCTCTGCAGAGACAATCTGTCCCTGTTGTACAACACCGGCCCCAGCAGAAAGGTTCACGATGAGATCCTGGACAGCACAGAACATCTTCCAAGTGATGGGAGATACCTTTCAGCAAAAGCAGATAAACATGATGAAATTCACCAATGCTGCAGGGTAGCAGCATTGCATTTGGGTCTCTGAGAAAAAGAGTGTTCAAATATGGAGCAATTCTCATTTAACAGCTTGCTCAGCTCATATTTAATATTTTTGCACTTTTGGTAGGCTCATGAGCCAGCTAAAGCACGCTTATATGAGAAAAGAACACTTGCTGCTTCCCAACCATGCATGCAACCTCTCTCTATGATACTTTATCCTCATTTGATTCCCAGCTGCTTACATCAATAATAACCAGGTAATAACGATCCTTTTTCAGTAAAACACCACGCTGAAGGAACCACTCATTCTTTAACTTAGATCGGGTGCAGCATTTATTACCAAGATCATATGCTAACGAACTAGAAGAGTTAAGTACTTCAAACATGTGTTAGCCATTTCAGCACAAGCAATTGGCCGTTTTACCAGAATACACACAATTGTCTTTCATACAACTCCTTCAAGGTCAGAAGAACCAACCATTCAGGAATCTCTTGAAACTTGCTATGGATTCAGAATTTCAGCAATATCTTTATATATTTCACCTAGTCAGTGCAATAAGTAGGTATCATTTTGGGACATGTTAATTATATTTGATTTACTAACTGGGTTGAATGCTGAGCAGAATATGTGGTGAAGTAAATGAAATTGTATGTTGTGTTCCATGAGTATGTGCAGGTTTGGCTATGATAGCACTTTGGCAATTCCCCCACTTTTAAAAAGAAAGTTCACATTAATCTACAAAATGAGATATATGCCATACGAATATTACATTCTTAATGCTCCCAAGATGTTAAAGTCCTGACAGCTCACATCTGCTCAGCATTACAAATCATGTTGTATTTTTGCAAACAGTTGCTGTTACAATGCTTTAGGTAAATCCCCACTTGAACACAACTTTTTGATGCCACAGCTGGAGGAGGGTTGACCTCAGTGGGGTTCTTTAATGCAAAGGCTTTATGAGGGGTTTTTTTTCCCTGCCTTTCACTTGTAAGGTTCTCTGAAACATTTGACACAATATTTACCAAACTATGAATTTCCCGCCACAGCAGAATGTGTTCAGTGATCAATACAGTGATCATTCCCAAGTGGGTTTAAATCAAGCACATCCAAGTCCAAATGGAAAGATATTGTATCCTCTAGTGCGTCAGCCACAAGAGCCAGGAGACTTCCAATGATCCAAAAATACCAGTAAATCTCCGGCCAAGTATATCTCAACGCAGTCATTCTGGCTGCAGAAAAGGAAATACATGTAATAGGTAACAGACTCGCAATACGGAAACAACTATTGGAATGCAATATTAGAGTGAGGTGTTTACCTTACATCATTGCATTGATTAATGGTCCATTTCTGATGTGTTCCTAATAATGTATTAAATTTCAACAATTCCCAAGTTAAGACTATAATTCTCTTTTATTTCGTAAAATTATAGCATGATTACAGATTAAGAGCTGTGGAATTTCCATGTACATTATTTGTTCATTGCAGTCTTTAACAAGTTAACTTCTTCTATATTTTGGGTTGTATCTTGTTGGCTCTGGGCAGGCATTTAAAAAGCAACCACTGGCACTTGGCCATTCAATCTAGAGTCCTGGACTTAAGCACAGGTCTGGGATTTACTGACAAATTTGGTAGGCTTGATCTGTCAGTTCATCCCTGCTGTGGGAGTCCACATGGAATCCATTGGCAGGGCTTCCTCCTGCTCGGATCCTTTGCCAGGGCAGACCTGGCATGGAATCTGAGACAAGACTCTAATGATGTCAGTGGGGCTTCTGGGCCTGTAGATTAGGAGGGAGAGGAGAAAGGCTTATACATTTCTGTTTTTATTATCTCACTTTAGTTTAATGTTTTTAATTATATATTTATGCTTTTAATTATCCAACTTTTAAAAACTTAATTATGAATTAAAATCAATTAATAATTCTGAGAGCATTTATCTCAGTATTAAGAGATTTAAAGTCTTGATGTCCATGACAACTATAGAGAGAAGAGAGATCTCAGCCTCCCTTTTCTGCTTTCTGTCAAAAACTGTCAGGTGTATTCAGCTGGAGGGGGCATTTGCAGTATGTTGCTTGAGAGTTAGCTGTTATTTGGAGTTTGCTACCTAACTCAAGGGTGTGGAAGGTCAGTGAGATCAACAGCCCATGTCTAGTAAGTGTGGGAATGGAAGGGTGATTCTGGGAAGTAGGCTGGTAACAGCACTTGGATGCCATTTCATGAAGTACACCAGTAAGTATTTTATTTGTTTGACTCTAAACCTTCATTTGTTAATTTGCCAAAATTGCAAGCAAGGTTAGCTTCAAATATGCAGCAATTTTACACATTAAGTATATGCCAGTGACCTTTCATCAGAACTGGAAAAGTGAGGAGAACAAGTGTGTTTTAAATTGGAGAGATAAGAGAACAAAAGTAGTGTCTGTGTCAGGGTGAACAAATTTGGTGAGTACAAATATAGTCAGGCATTTATAGTAATCCTGCTCGCCCATAGCATTCTAAACAGGCTTCAGTAATTGATTTGGCATTGAAGGACATAGAGCGATCTAAGCCAATAGTTCCCAGGTAGAAAAGGCAGAAAGTATTGTAGAAAATGCATGAAATGGGCTGCCGGCAATACTGGTGGAAGTGGATATGATAGGGTCTTTTAAGAGACTTTTGGATAGGTACATGGAGCTTAGAAAACTAGAGGGCTATGGGTAAGCCTAGTAACTTCTAGGGTAGGGACATGTTTGGCACAATTTTGTGGGCCGAAGGGCCTGTATTGTGCTGTAGGTTTTCTATGTTTCTAAAATCAAAAAGCACAAAACTAGCAAAGGATCTCAGACCTGAAACATCAGTATTAGAATCAGGCTTAATGTCACCGGCATATGTCATGAAGTTTGTGGTTTTGTGGCAGCAGTGCCCTGTAATACCCAATAATAAATCTATACATTACAGTAAAAATAAGGCAGCATCTATGGAAATTAATAAATTCATTCTATTACCTTCTTCAGAACTTGAAAGGAAGGGAGACAACACCAGAATAAAAAGGCCAGGGGTGGGTGGGGGGCGGAAGGGGAAGGAGGATAGCTAGAAAGTGATTCGGATGAAGCTAGATGGGTAGGTATACTTCACAACTTCTGCCATCCCCAAAGGGATTCTACATATCTCTATCACTCCATGCCCTCTCTCCACTTTCCACAGGGATTGATCCCTCCATGAATCCCTTGTTCATTCATCCCTCCCCACTAACCTTCCTGCCGGCGGCCAAACAGCCCATTCACCTCCTCCCTCATCTCCAAACAGGGCCCCAAAAAACTCTTCCAGCTGAGACAACACTTCACCTGCGAATCTGCTGGTGTCCGGTGCTCCCAATGTGGCCTTCTCTACACTCTGAGAGCCATCATCATCTGGGGGACTGCTTCATTGAGAAATTCGACTCCATCTGCCAAAAGTGAAACTTCACAGTGGCTAAACATTTTAATTGTGATTTCCATTCCCTTTCCAACATGTTGGCCCACAGCCTTCTCTTGTGCCAAGATGAGGCCATCCTCAGGATGGAGGAGCAACGCTTTATATTTTGTCTCGGTAGCCTCCAACCTGATGGCATGAATATCGATTTCTCTTTCCAGTTTAAAAAAAAATGCCTTCCCTCCTCCTCTTCTTCTATTCCTCACTCTGGCCTCTTACCTCTTCTCACCTGCCTATCACCTCCTCCTGAATTCCCTCCTCCTTCCCTTTCTCCTATGGTCCTCTCTCCTCTCCTATAAGATTCCTTCCTCTTTAGCCATTTGTCTTTCCTATCCACTTGGCTTCACCTATCCCCTTCTAGCTATCCTTCCTCTCTCCGCACTTTTTTTTCAGTCTGGCATGTTCCCCCTTGTTTTCCAGTCCTGAAAAAGAGTCTTGGACCAAAACAACAGTTTATTCATTTCAGTAGATGCTGCGTGACCAGCTGAGTTCCTCCAGCATTTTGTGTGTGTTGCTTTGGATTTCTAGCATCTGCAGACTTTCTCATGTTTATATAAAAATTAAATAAATAAGTCATGCAAAAAGAGAGGAAAAAAGTATTGACATGGTATTTGTGAGTTCATTGTCCATTCAGAATTCAAGTGTCTTCAGACTCCTCCCTAAAAGTGGCAATAAGAAGAGGGCATGTCCTGGGTGATGAGAGTCCTTAATGATGGATGCTGTCTTTTTAAGGCATTGCTTTTTGAAGTTATCCAGCATGCTGGGGAGGCTAGTGCCCACAATGGAGCTGGCGGAGCTTACAGCTTTCTGGAGCTTTCTCAGATCCTGTGCAGTGGTCCTTCTATACCAGACGGTGATGTAACCAGTTAGATTGCTCTCCACATACGTATATCGGTAGAAATTTGTGAGTCTTTGGAGACATACTAAGTCCCCTCAGGCTCCTAATGAAATATTGGCGCTGTCGTGCCTTCTTTGTAATTGCATCAATATGTTAGGCCCAGGATAGTTCCTTAGAGATGTTGACACTCAGGAACCAGAAATTGTTCACCCTTTTCACTTCTGATCCCTCGGTAAGGACTTGTGTGTGTTCCATTGACTTCCCCTTCCTGAAGTCTCTATCAATTCCTTGGTTTTACTGACGCTAAATGTATGACTGTCCTGTGACACCATGCAACCGGCTGATCTATCTTGCTCTGTACACCTCCTCGTCACCATCTGAAACTCTGCCAACAATAGTTGTGTCATTGGCAAATCTACAGATGGTGTTTGAGCTGTGCCCAGCTACTCAGTTGTGGGTGTAGAGAGGGTAGAGCACTGGGCTAAGCACACATCCTTAAGTTGCAACAGTTTTGATTTTCAGCGAGGAGGAGAGGTAATTACTGATCCACCCAGTCTGTGGTCTCCTGGTGAGGAAGTCAAAGATCCAGTTGCAAAGGGAGGTATAGAGGCCCAGGTTTTGGAGTTTGTTGATTAGAACTGAGGGTATGGTTGTGTTGAACGCTGAGCTGCAGTCAACAAACAGCATCCTGAGGTAAGTATTACTATAGACCAGGTGCTTCAAGGCCAAGTGGAGAGCCAATGAGATTGCATCTGCTGTAGACTCATTGTGGTGAAAGGTCAATTGAAGCAGGTCCATGCTCCTGCTTCAGCAGGAGTTGATTCTGGCCATGACCAACATTTCAAAGCACTTCATCACAGTAGATGTAAGTGTCACTGGGCGATAGATATTGAGGGAGCTCATCCTGCTCTTCTTAGGCATTGGTATGATTGTTGCCCTTTTGAAGCAGGTGGGAACCTCCCACTGCAGTAGTGAGAGATTGAAGCTGCCCTTGAGCATTCCTATCAGTTGGTTTGGACAGGTTTTCAGAGGCCTGCCAGGTAGGTCATCAGAGCCTGACACCTTGCGATTATTCACCCTCTTGAAAGATGTTCTAACATTAACTTCCGAATTGGAGATCACAGGTGCTGCAGGGATTTGCGTATGTGTGGTTTAATTCTCCCTTTCAAAGCATGCATAAAAGGCATTGTGCTCACCTGGGAGTGAATCATCACAGCCATTCACTTTGTAGGAAGTAACGGCCTGCAAACCCTACCAGAGCTGACGTGTATACAATTCCATCTCTAAATTCAATTGAACTTGTTTTCTTGCCCTTAAAATATCCTTCCCTAGGTTGTACCTATACTTCTTGTGTAGTTCTGCATCACCAATCTTGAATGCCACAGATGTAGCCCTCAGCAGACTACGAACTGGTTCATCCACAGCTTTAGGTTTGAGAATGTTCAGTATGTTCTCGAAGGCACACTCATCCACACAGGTCTTGATGAAGTTGGTGACAACTGTGGTGTACTTATTCAAACTTGAAGGTGAATCCCTGAATATTGTCCAGTCCACTGACTGAAAGCACTCCTCTGACTCCTCTGCCTCACTTGACCATACCTTCTTTCCTCAGCACTGGTGCTGCAGTCTTAAGTCTCTACCTTTACTTTGGTGACGGACTTTATTGCAGAGATAGATGTTTATTACTGCTGATCAACCTCACTAACCCAGAAAAATAATTTTAGTCCTGTGGAGTCTCATTTCCTCCAAAATCGGGGATTCCAAAAATATTTTTCTTTCTTTTAATCTGCTCTATTCAAATTCTATTTACATTTCCTAGTTTTTGTTCCACATTCTCTATGATTCATACTTCCCTTTAAAATATCCTAGCTTAGTCTCTGTCGGGGTGAGAACGAACCAGGATCAGCAGTTAAAATGCTTCTAACATGGGCCGAATCATGAGTTTAAATTGTCAGCATATTTATATATTTCAGTGTTAATATATGCACAATAACATAGGTTTGTATAACGTAATATACAGTTAAAATACACATATTAACAAATTTGTTTATCACTTATGGTGGGCCCAATTTTGCAAGAACCATCTACCAGCTGAAGCTAGCTTGTGCCACTTAAATCCGCCTTCCATCTCTTAGAGGGAAGTGCCTTATGGTTTTAGCAGGCACTGGAAGGCATTAACATTTGAACTGACATAGTCAGTTTAATCACAAAAGGGCAAGAAATTACACTGGAGGACCTGGCACAGTCTGGGCAGAGGAGGAGAGATGTCCTGTTTCCAGAAGATCATAGAACACTCTCTCAGGACACACACCAAGGTGGAAGTGAGAAGGGAAAGGCTTAGTAGCCAATGCTGGATCATCATTGGACCAAGTGTTGAAGATCTCCGTATCATCAATTTAGTGAATGCATTGCAAGACCAACTCACCTGACATCAACCTCTACTGTTCATGATGAGTTAACTCCATTTCTTCATCACACTTATACACTCAATACTATGCAGTCTAGTGCCCTTCCCTTGGACAACATCGGTGGTGTGGAGAGGGGAGACTTGCAGCTTGGGCAACTGCCGGTCTTCCATTAAAAAAAACCTTGCCCAGGCTTGTGCAAATCCATGGTCTATCGAGACTAATGGAGGCCTACCTACTATGCAGAGCTCTCATTGTGTCTCACAGCCTGGGCACAGTGCTCCTTCAATTGCATCCACTCATTGACACTTTTCCCTCTATCCTAAAGATCAAATTGGCAAACAATTGGAGGAAAATCGATACTCCTCTTCGCACCATTCTTGCTTTTATCAAGCAATCTCTTCAGATTTACAGGTAACATGATGTAAACCTATACCTCCTAGTTTCATTGCATTTCCTTGTAACAACCTGATGCCTTATTTCCCTTCAATAGCTAAGTCTACAAGGAGCTTGATGCTAATAAACTCAACACAATACACCTTTGATAGCCAGTGGCAAACTGGTCTTGTCCTGAGTCTGTGTTATTATAAAGGAAGTCCTTACTGTTGCCATGTGCACTGTTTTTCAAAGCTCAACGTTCAATGTAAATTTATTATCAAAGTACATATATATTGTATACAACCCTGAGATTCACCTTCTTGCAGGTATACTGAATAACCATAATAGAATAATAACTACAATAGAACCAATGAAAGACCACAGCTTGTCCCATTCTGAGTGTTGTCTACATGGTCTTTCCGACACCGGTTCAGCAGGTAGAACTACTGCTTCACAGCTGAATTGACCTGGGTCCAGTCCTGAAGCTGTTTGTGTGGAGATTGCCAACTCTCCCCGTGACTCTGTAGGTTTCCATCAGGTGTTCTAGTTTCCTCCCACATCCCAAAGACGTGTTGGTTGGGAGGTTAATTGGCCATGCCAACTGCCCCTGGAGTAGGTGGGAGGTAGGAGAATGAGGGGAGAAACGATGGGATTGGGAAACTGGGAATAGGTTACATGGAGATAAACAGGAGACTAAGAACAGGAATGCTCTGAGATTTGGCATAGACACGATGGGCCAAATGGTATCCTTTGTGGGAAGCATATGAAATAAGGAAGGTTTGACATCGGCAGGTTCTTGCAGAAACTTGAAGTCAAGATAAATTTTTTCAGCTCTTAGCACATCACCCCTGCAGGCTTAAGAATAAGCACTTCTTGAATTGAAATAACACTCAGCAGAAATCAATCAGCATCCAGCCTTTACAAAGTGCTTGGCAGCAGCTCTTCCTGCTGTGTGTTTGTGCACGCAATTTTGAGATTACCCTAGCTGGAATGTGGTGCTCCATTTTGCCTGCACCATGGCATTACGTTCTGATTGACATCATTCTCTGCCTATAACGAATGATATCATGTGAACATCGCCACTCTGCAACACACAGAATGCTGGAGGAAGTCAGCGGTCAGACAGGGAAATGGACAATTGATGCCTCAGGTCAGATGAAAGGTCTCTGCCAGACATGTAGACTGTCCACATATGCTGCCTTTCCCATGGAGATCCTCCAGCATCTTGTGTGTTGCTCAGATTCCAGCATTTGTAGCCCCTTATGTTTCTATTATCGCTGTGCGTACTGATCTAGAGCACTACGGTGGCACAGTATTTTATGCTGCTGCTTCCCAGCTCGAGGGACCCGAGTACAGTCCTGACCATGTGTGCAATCTGTGCAGAATCTGCGAATGTGTGGATTTCCTCCAGCTACATATCTTTCCCAAAGGTTTCCCTGGGGTTACCTCTCCGATTCTCCCATCAGCCGTGTACAGTAGTGGTAATTTACTGCTGCCAATTAACTTACCAGACTACACAACTTTGGGCTGTGCCAGGAGTTGATGGACATGAGTGAGAGAAAAGAAGGTGCTGGGAGAGAGAGAAAGGAGAAGGAAGATGGAACTAACTGGAATGCTCTACTGGGAGTCATCATCGGCTGCACTTCGACAGCACTAGGCGGCACTGAAGTGTAGTGGTTAGCACAATGCCTTATAGGATCAGCGACCGGGGTTCAATTCCCGCTGCTGCCTGTAAGGAGTTTGTACATTCTCCCCGTGGCCGTGTGGTTTTCCTCCTACAGTCCAAAGACATACAGGTTGGTAGGTTAATTGGTCATTGTAGGCGAGGAATAAATCAGGGCCAGAAAGGTCTATTCCATAGAACCATAGAACACTACAGCACAGTACAGGCCCTTCAGCCCTCCATGTTGTGCCAACCCATATAATCCTTAAAAAATAGTACTAAACCCACACTGCCCCATACTTCATTTTTCTTTCATCCATGTGTCTGTCCAAGAGGTTCTTAAATACCCCTAATGTTTTAACCTCCACCACCATCCCTGGCAAGTCATTCCAGGCACTCACAACCCTCTGTGTAAAAAACTTGCCCCTGATGTCTCCCCTAAACTTTCTTCCTTTAATTTTGTATATTTGCCCTCTGGTGTTTGTTGTTGGTGCCCTGGGAAACAGGTACTGACTATCCACCCTATCTATGCCTCTCATAATCTTGTAGACCTCTATCAAGTCTCCTCCCATTCTTCTACGCTCCAAAGAGAAAAGTCCCAGCTCTGCTAACCTTGCTTCATATGACTTGTTCTCCAAACCAGGCAACATCCTGGTAAATCTCCTCTGCACCATCTCCATAGCTTCCACATCTTTCTTATAATGAGGTGACAGAATTGAACACAATACTCTAAGTGTGGTCTCACTAGAGATTTGTAGAGTTGCAACATGACCTTTCTAGTCTTGAACTCAATACCCCTGTTAATGAAGCCTAGAATCCCATAGGCCTTCTTAACTACCCTATCAACCTGTGCAGCGATCTTGAGGGATGTATGGATTTGAACCCCAAGGTCCCTTTGTTCATCCACACTCTTAAGTAACTGACCATTAATCCTGTACTCAGGCTTCTGGTTTGTCCTTCCAAAATGCATCACCTCACACTTGTCCGGATTGAACTCCATCTGCCATTTTTCTACCCAACTCTGCAGCCTGTCTATATCCTCTTGTAACCTTCGACCACCTACATCTCCATCCACAACTCCTCCAATCTTCGTGTCATCCGCAAACTTACTCGCCCATCCTTCTGTCTCTACATCCAGGTCATTTATAAAAATCACAAATAGCAGGGGTCCCAGGACAGATCCCTGCGACACTCCACAAGTCACTGACCTCCAGGCAGAATACTTTCCTTCCACAACTACCCTCTGCTTTCTTCCTTTAAGCCAATTTTTTATCCAAACAGCCAAGGTTCCACTTATCCCATGCCTCATGACTTTCTGGATTGAGTTTCTCATGAGGGACCTTATCAAATGCTTTGCTAACGTCCATGTAGACCACATCCACTGCCCTACTCTCATCAATTTCTTTTGTTACCTCTTCAAAAAAACTCAATCAGGCTCGTGAGGCACGATCTTCCCTTCACAAAGCCATGTTGACTATCCATGAGTAGACTGTACTTCTCCAAATGCTCGTAGATCCTATCCTTAAGAATCCTTTCCAGTAGTTTGCATATCACTGATGTAAGACTCACCGGTCTATAGTTCCCAGGTTTCTCCCCATTACCTTTTTTAAACAAGGGAACTACTTTTGCCATTCTCCAGTCCTCCGGCACTTCCCCTGCAGCCAAAGAGGATTCAAAGATCATGGCTAATGCTCCTGCGATCTCTTCTCTCAATTCCCACAACAACCTGGGGTGTATCATATCCGGCCCTAGGGATTTATCAATCTTAATGTTTTTAAGAAGATCCAGCACTTCTTCCTTAATCTCCACATTGTCCAGCACACAGGCCCGCTCTACTTCGACCTCATCCTGATCAAGATCCTTTTCACTTGTGAATACTGAAGCAAAGTATTCACTTAGGACCTCCCCAACCTCCTCTGCTTCCAGGCACATGTTGCCCTCTTTATCCTTTAGCGGTCCCACCTTCATTCTCATCATCCTGCTATTCTTCACATACGCATAGAACGCCTTGGGGTTCTCCTTAATCCTACATGCCAAGGCCTTCTCATGCCCCCTTCGAGCTCTCCTAGGTCCTTTCTTTAGCTGCTTCCTGGCTACCCTATATTTCTCATAAGCCCCTCCTACTTCCTGCCTCTTATATCTAACATATGCTTCCTTTTTCCTCTTGACAAGTTGCCTCACATATTTCGTCAGCCACGGTTCCCTTTTCCTACCATTTTTTCCTTGCCTCAGTGGGACAAACCTATCCTGAACCCAGCTCAATGGGTCCCTAAACTTCTCCCACATTACTTCTGTGCTTTCCCCTTTGAACATCTGTTTCCAATTTACTCTCGCTAGTTCCTGCCTCATCCCTTCAAAGTTAGCCTTTCCCCAGTTAAACACTTTACCATTTTGTCTGATTTTATCCCTTTCCATAGCTATGCTGAAGCTAAGGGAGTTGTGGTCACTCTCACCAAAATGCTCCCCCACCAAGAGGTCTGTCACCTGACCAGGTTCATTACCCAGAACTAGATCCAGTATGGCCTCTCCTCTCATCAGCCAGTCCATGGAGCCAAAGCCCTTTCACTCTGCTGCCTCTCAATCCGCTGCCCACTGGATATGGCTGCCTTCTTTTTAAACTGTTCGTGCTCAACTGGCTGACGTCACGCGCCTGCGCAGCCTGGCCTCTCTCTTCCCCTGAGAGCTCCAAAATGTCTTCCCGCTGGAAATCCTTAGGTGCTCTCCCGCTGCCTTCTCATTCCGAATTGTACTGTATCTCAATAAATAAATAAATCAATCATGAACCCCATGGGCTGAAACGGCCCGAAACGTCGACTGTACTTTTTCCCATAGATGCTGCCTGGTCTGCTGAGTTCCACCAGCATTTTGTGTGTGTTGCTTGGATTTCCAGCATCTGCAGATTTTCTCTTGCTTCTGGGCGAATAGTCTTACGTCTGTTGTTACAAGACAGATAAGAATTCCCTACCAATACTGTAGCAGCCGCATCTCCCATCTACATCAATTTCAATATTTGAAACAATTCTCTGTGCCAAACAACAGATGCTCTGGAGCTAGATTTTGTGGCCCATTCATCTGTGTGAGTAATCTTCAAACTGCTGTTTCGAGGATTCTCATGTTAATTATCCTGAGCGCACACTTCGAATCCCTGAGGAGGATACCTTACAGGATCAGGTGCCAAGTTAGAGTAAAGCTGAATTTGAAAGTAGAAAAATTCGAGCAATGGCTAGTAGTTGATCAGAAAGCTACTCCTAGATTAGGCTAATAGCAAATTCTTGCACATAACTTGTAACACTTTGACTATTGCCAGAGGACAGAATGAATACAAGACCTTTTTTTAAATTACTAATGTAAAAATTAAAAATAATCAATGTAAAGAAAAGGTACTGAATAGAAGACACGGCAGGCCAGGAAGTAGGACACTGGAGGCATAACTCCTTGTGATGGAAATAAATGACGAACTCTGATACTGTGTAAAGGAAATGACAAGCAGCACTCAATAGAATGATGAGAGTAAAATGTAAAATGTCTACCTTTTTTTTGTACAATATGCTTTAATCTCTCATTTTCTGCTGCATATTAAATTATTCTTGTTCTATTTTTAAAAAACCTAAAGTTACAAACGGTACCCATTGTATAAAGGGTAATGTGGAGTTAAATTTTAAAAATCAAATGGGAGATTTTGTGTTGACTTAATATTAAGCTGTAATTAGCTTATGGATGGTTGTAAACATTTGTTGGAAATACCATTACTGGGATCTGCCAGATAATTATATACAGTGTGATCTTATGACGAAATAAAGAGAGGTAAGAAAGCAAAATGAAAGACATGCTTCTTTATTATAGCTTTCAACTCCTTCAAAGATCCCTGAACACTTCTTATATATTAGGTTTCAAGTGTTGCCATTGTAGGTAGTGTATGGAGTGCAGTGGACAATTTACACTCAGCATAGCCTCGCATCTAAGGAATGGCTCATTCCTCCTTTCCTATTGATGTTCCTCTGGGGACCAGCCAAACTCTGACAACAATTTCCTGTTCTTCTTTGGAAATGTCATCTCATGTACAGCTGAACAGTTAGACTGTTGCAGTTTAACAGTGTCTGAAAGATAAGACTTCTGACTATGCAGTACTTACGCAGTGCCACATGAAATATTTGGCCTTCATTTTAATATGTAGACTATGACCCCATAACTATTGAGCTGAGCTGACAATTTACAATGGTCTCATTTTCCTTTTTATGATGACTAAATTTCTGTGAATAGTTGCATAGCAATTCTTGTTATTCAACCGAATGTAAATATGAACACGATTTTAACATTGTGTCTAGCATTCTGAATTAAATGAATCATAATATTTAAAGAGCCAGACATTCCACTTATACAGAACTTGATTCAGGAAAGTAATCTCTGTGATTCAGATACTTCGGAGCAGGCCATGTTTGTTTATGAAGTCCTGACTACACACTGGAGAAACAACCTTCGGATTTGTACTGCTGTGGGCTACTTTTTTCTATGGGTACTGCAGTAAAACAGCTTCCTTCTTATAATCATGCATTAGTCCAAAAGCGTATTGAAAATAATAAGACATGGTATAAGAATGAGGTTTCATTCAACATGGCTCCTCTGGTCATGGCAGATTCAGAGGACTGCAAATACAGTTTGGTGATGTCTGTAGGTACGTTACAGGGAGGCAGAGATATCATTGACAAAGCCCACGATTGCCACCAGTTTAACTTGATGACCAGTTTTATGGCATTAACCAAAATGCTTATTTTTCCTACTTTACACTACTTCAGGGCCTATAGTTTTTTGATGTAACAAAAGCTACAACTTTTCATCAAAGTTTGGAGGAAAATTAAATCTGGAAATGTTTGATTTGTACTTGGTCTGCAAAACCAATTTGAAATCTGGAATAAATAAGCAAATTTTATTTATTGCTGTTGCTTCACAATGTAATAGCACTTACTCTCCACATCTTTCTCCCAAAGAATTTTGATTAATGTTTGTCTATGGTTTGTCAAAGGCACACTTGATATTTAACATATGAATGTTGTTTTGCTTTCAATTTTGGGTAAACATTTTCTCCAAAAATTGAAGAACTGTTGGTGGAAATGGTATACATATGATAAGTAGCAGTTTTATAATTTCAATCATTAAATCATTATAATTCCATCACTAAAGGCCTCTTTGCCTTACTACCTTGGGGAGGAGGTACATGAGCCTATACACAATATTTTAAGAACAGTGTCTTCTCTGTCATCAGATTTCTGAATAGTCCATGAACCCATGAACACTACCTCATTGTTTTTCTTAGCACTATTTATTTATTTTTGTATTTATTTTATGTCTTGCATGGTACTCTAGCCACAAAACAACAAATTTCACAAAATATATCTGTGATAATAAAACTAGCCACTTGGATTACTTTTGATGAAATGAATTTTTTTATAGAATATGGAGTGATTGTTGAAAGTCCGATGAAGGTATTAATGCTGAACAGTTCTCTGGCAGGAACATTTATTCTCAGTGATGGTAGTTCTATCAAATGATCTTGTGTCTTTGTTCCACAACAAGCGTAGAGTGAGGTATATGCCTGGTGTTTCAAGTGGTCTTAGACAAGCATGCATTCATTCTCTTCAGAAGAATGGAAAAACCTGCAAAGGTGGAAAAATTGGAAACGTGGTCCTGAATTTACATTTTTTTGACTGTCATGCAGTCAGTGCGCAGGTAACTTTGTTCACTGAGTCTATTCAGGGGTTTGTTTTCACCAGGTTTCTATCCTGTAACCACAGGACTACAAGATGTAGGAGCAGAATTAGGCCATTCAGCCCATCGAGTCTGCTTTGCCATTCAGCCCATCGAGTCTGCTCTGCCATTCCATCCTGACTGATTTATTATCCTTCTCAGCTCCATTCTCCTGCTTTCTCCCCATAACCTTTGATGCTCTTACTAATCAAGAACCTATTAACCTCTCCTTTAAATATGCCAAATAGTTTGGCCTTCACAGCCATCTGTGGCAATGAATTCCTTAGATTCACCCCACCCCCAGCTAAAGAAATTCCTTTTCATCTCTGTTCTAAATGAACATCTCTTAATTCTGATTTTGTGTCCTCTGGTCCTAGACTGCCCCTCTATAGGAAACACCCTTTCCACATTTTCTCTGTCTAGGCCTTTTGATAGGTTTCTTATAAACTGCAATGAGCACAGGCCCAGAGCCATCAAACACTTATATGTAAATCTTTTCATCCTTGCGATCATTCTCATAAACCTCCTCTGGAATCTCTCTAACACAAATACATCCTTTCTTAGATAAGGGGCCCAAAGCTGCTCACGATAGTCCAAGCAGGGTCTGACCAAAACCTCATAAAGCTTTAGCATTACATCCTTGCTTTCTTATTCTAGTTCTCTCAAAATAAGTGTTAACATTACAGTTGACTTCCTTACCACTGACTCAACCTTTAAGTTAAACTTTAGGGAATCCTACACAACGACTCCCAAGTCACTTTGCACCTGTGATTTCTGAATCTTCTCCCCCTTTAGAAAATAGGTTTTTTTTTCTTTCTACCAAAGTGTATAACCATATACTCCCCTACACTATATTTCATCTGCCACGTTTTTGTCATTTTCCTAATCTATCTCAGTCTTTCTTCAGACTCCCTACTTCCTCAGCACTACCTGATCCTCCACCTTTCTTCATTCTGTTTGCAAACTTGGCCACACAAAGCCATCAGTTACGTCTTCCAAATCAAGGATATATAACGTGAGAAGAAATGAACCCAACAACAATCTCTGCTAAACACTACAAGAAGTCACTGGCAGTCAGCCAGAAAAGGCGCCCTTTGTTCCTACTCTTTGCCTCCTGCCAGTCAACCGATCTGACAGCTATAACTTTCCTTTCAATGTGATCCAGGACTCTTAGCATGTGTGCTTGTCAGTTGATACTTATGCTTAATATGAGAACACAAAATCAACAACAAGTCTGTTGGGCTGCCCAGCTTTTGCATCAGGGACAACTTGTTAATTAAATATTAAGTGTGCCTGCTGCGTTATCAGCTTTAATTAGTAGAACTATTTTACTTACAAATCTGCAGTATGAAGACATTTTCATGGGAGTTTGTTGGGTGTTTCTGAAGAGCTTTCTCTGAATCTGTCTCAGTCTTTCCTCAGGGTGTTCCTGAAGCACGTTTCTCTTTCATCAGGGTCCAGGAATGAGCTGAAAGTGCATCAGATTTGCAAATGTTTGTCAAAGTATGTAGATTTGATAAAGAACTGGTAAGGAGTAAGACAATGTTGAAATTATGTTTTTTTTTTATTGAGGATAGGCAGATTAAAGAGGTGGAACTGTTAATCTCTGATGGAATGTAAAGGTGAATCTCCATAGATTAATGCTTATGACTGCAGAAGCGATGGATTGAGCATATGGATAGACTTTAAGATTGCAATAAAGACTTTGAAATTGATTTACCAGGGTAATCAGTGCCATTGGATTTTGAGAAGATCTTGAATTATATTTATTTCAAATTTTCAAGAAGTATATCAAATTCAGTGCAAACTTTGCTGAAGGGTGAAATGTGGGAAACAGGTAAATGGACAAAGACACTTTGACTGTCAAGAAGTTCAGCAGATTGACAATAATTTAGGAGTTACAGATTGACAATAAGAAGTTATTGATTTTACTTTGAAGCATGAAGGAACTGAATATTTTTGAACTTGATATTAAGTTTGCTGCAAGGAAAGGTACTGAATTTCCAATTCATAAAACAGAAAGCAACATACAGGAGGGGCAAATGGGAAGTCAATTAATTGGAAAGAGATTGAAATACAAAAGTAGCAAATTCTTGATGGAATTACATAAGTTATTGTTGAGTCACATGGTATGATTTTGGACCCCCTGTCCAAGGAAGAATACATTTACTTTGGAGATGGTGATTGTCCTGTGAGGAGAGATTAAATAAGATTCTTTTTTCACATTGGAATATAGAAGGCTGAGAATTGATCTCCTTGAGATAGCCAAGATTCTAATAGGAATTGACAATATTACGGGGAGCAACTTCCTTTAGTTGGAGGATAGATTATTGGCAGTGATTGCCTAGGATGAGAGGTCCACCATAAGAAGACGGATGAAAAATGTGTTTATTCAATGTGGAAATTCTTGGAATTCTGTACTCCAGAGGTTTGAGGATTATCAGTAATTGACTACATTTAAAGCTGCATTTGACAGATTTATGGATGCTAAAGGATAAGGGGATTAGGTGGGAATGTAGACTTGAGATAGAACCATTATCTTACTGAATGATGAGATAGGCTGGAGAAAATGGATGGATTTGTCCAATTGCACAGTCTGGTTCTATTTATGTTCTTAATCTGTTATCATTTCTGATCTCCCCTATTTTCTGTAAATTGAAGCTGTTTAAAATTGGTAATTGAGCATAGCTACATAAATAGGCGTCTAAAAGCTCAGGGAACAAGATGGCATAATAATTCTGAAGCAACTGTTAAGCTTAATTCAACACTATATCACTCTGACTCAAACAACTTTGATATTGTAAGAAAATAAATTAACCCAAAATCAATGAGATCTTCATCTTATTTTAATGGGTTTTCCATTTGATTACAGCAGTAGGAGTTAACAGCTTAGTTCATTTAGTCACAGTTAACATCTGCTACGTCATTAAAAACTGAGCTTTGTTTCCAAGAAAGCACAAATTATCTATGCATAGTTTGAATTAAATTCAAAACTCATTAAAAAACACATTTTGATTTTAGTTCTGGATTCTTTCTTTTCCTACATGAGAACATAACTAAATGACTTAGTCCCTGGTGACTGCTCTGTCATTCAATAAGATTAAGGCTGATCTTTTCCTTCAGCAGTACTTTGCTGTACTAAGGCCATATCTATTGTTTCCTTTAAGATCTGAAATCCATCAATATTCATTTTGAATATACTCAGTGATGGAAATTCCACAACCAAGTTAGAAAGAGAATTCCAAAGGTTTTGCTATAGTCTGGCTGAAAAAAAATCATTTGATCTCTGTGACCCCTGGTTTAAGCAGGAAACATATTATCTCTCCCTCTATTTGATCAAGTCCTGTGGATATTGTCTGTAGTTCAGCTAGTACCATGCATTATCTTCAATTTGGTGGTTACGTGTTCAAATCCCACTTCAGAGACCTGAACACAGAAGTCTTGACAGACATTCCACTGCTATGGCTTTACCGCTCCTTTGGACATGGTGCATTTTTGATGAGGTGTTCAACTGGGGGTTGCTCGGTTTGAGTCATTCTCAAAGGGGCCGCTGAGTTTGGGTCACTCCCACGGAGCGGCTGCTGGAGATGAGTAACTGGTTGGTCTCCTCAGAGGGGCTAGTGGGTTTGAGCCTCTCTCCTCAGTTTGAGCAGTTGCTCTCGGAGATGCTATCGAAATTCTGAGATTTATGGATTGGACTGTAGTTCAATCTAACTATATTTCATATTGGCCTCTTTCAGTTATTTTTTTTGTGTTTTTGTCCATTCTTTCTTGTTGCTGATTGGACGGCTGTGGGTTGGTGTTTAACGTTCTCGTTGCTGTTTCTCCGTGTGCAAGGGAGGGGTTGGTGGGGGGTTTGGGGCTTGTGAGTTTTTGTTTCTTTTTCTTTTTGTGCGGGGCAAGGTTGCTGTCTTTTCTTTCAATTACCTCTATGGTTTTTCTGTATTTTATTGCTATCTGGAGAAGACAAATCTCAGATTATATTTTGCACACATACTTTGATAATAAAATGAACTTTTTTAACAGAGGACAGGGTTCTGTCTCAAAGAGATGCACAAAAACCCATAACACTTTTTGTTACCCCTGTTATCCCTGGCTCCGCAAACATATCTCACTGTAACTAGTTTGTAATCTGGAAGCTTTCTGCATTGTACGCCTTGTGATTGTTATGGTGAACAGTATGGCATTTGCAGCATTGACTTAACTTTGTACAGGAAGTGCTACTTTAGAACGTTATAATTTTCTATATTTTTGTGGCATATTTATTTAAAAGGGATTTATCGTGTAACTAAATAGAGTGAAACAGAGGAACAGCTGTGGGACTGTTTCGAGTTACTGGACTGGGCTTTGTTTAAGGACTCATCAGAGGATCTGAATGAATATGCCATGGTTGTTATGGGCTTTGTAAAGACAGTTGTAGATGAGTATGTCCTTATTAACTCATGCAGAGTCTTCCCCAACCAGTAGCCCTGGACGAACCAAGAAATCTGCAATTCTTGAATCAAGAAATGAAGCGGCATTTCTAGACTACTAGAATCACTGAAGGACACTTGACACCTGTGGCAGGGCTCGAATACTATCACCTCCTACAAAATTAGGCCAAGCAACATACGTGACAACAAGGTTTTGCTCCCAGATGAGCTTAATGCCTTTTGTGCTCACTTCAGTGACAAAGCATGGAAGCACCTTCATGAACTCCCACATCCCCAAGTGATCTTGTGATTTCAGTCTCTGGGGCCAGATGGAGAGAGCCCTTCAGGAGGGCGAAACCATCAAAAGCATACAGCCTAGATGGAGTACCTGGCTGAGTACTGAAGACTTGTGCTATTCAATGACCTGGTGTGTTCACTGATATCTTTAACCTCTTGCTTAGGCTGCCTGCTTCAAGCTGGCTTCAACTATACCGGTGCCCAAGAAGAACATGGTAACCTTTTTCAATGGCTATCATCCAGTAGCACTTACATCCACTGGGAGGAAGTGCATTGAGAGGTTGCTAATGAAACATACCTGAGAAAGGACTTGAATCTGCTCCAAGTTGCCTACCGGCACAACAGGTCAACATCAGATAACATTTCATTGGCTCTCCACTCAGTTCTGGAACACCTGAACAGTGAAGATCCATACATTAGGATGCTGCAGGATGGACTACAGCTTGGCATTCAATACTATCATCCCTTAAAGCTAATCAATAAGCTCCAAGACATAGGCCTTAATACATCTTTGTGTAATTGGACTCTTGATCATCTCACATCACCTCAAAACTTCACCCAAATGTATGGAGTTACTCAGCTCGAGGAGATGCTCCCTCGCTGCTCCATTGACAGAGTCCATTGCTGTCTGTGAGCTTACAAATTCTCACAGCAGTTTGAGCTTTCTCCAGTTTTCTCCAACATTCCCAATAACTGGCTCCTGCAAAATACGTCTAACAAGTGTTAGAATCTGAGGTACGAGTGGATGGAAATGTGGGGAGAGTAAAATAGGACTGGCATCAACTGAAAAGCCAGAGGGCTGTTCCTACATTGTATATCTCAATGGCTTTAATCCCCTTGTAAGTTAGTTCATACTCCAAGCAACCTCACAATGCTCAGTCTACAACAGTTTGAAAATTGCTGTTTTCTGTAATCTGGCTATACATTTCCAACTGTCTGTTCTAGTCCCTAAATGCATGTGTTAAACCTATAGCTTTCAAAAAGATTCCCACAGCATCTTTTTAAAGCACAGGTCCTTTTAATACCTCTGTTGCATCTTCAGGTGAAACCATTGCAGAAGGCTGTGGCATGAGTAAACTCATAAATTTTTCATCTGTCTGAGCCTAATGTCAGTGCTGGTGATAATATTGCTTTCCTCTTTTAACATATCACCACGTTAGAATGCTCAATGTCTTCTTTGCAACATCAACGACGTCCTCGGCCCATATAAAAACCTCTACTACCGGTACTTTCAGTTGCAGGGAAATATTCAGAACCTGCTTTTGAAAATCAAAACACTGCAGATGCTGGAAATCTGAAATAAAAACCTGAAATGCAAGAAACGCTCATCAATTAGGCAGCATCTGTGGAAAAGGAAAGAGAATTACTATTGGAATATAGGAAGTATAGGAGGAATTCTGCAGCAACAGCCTCTCATGCAAGATTGTTGATCTGTAATGTCTTTTTCTTTTTTTTAAAGATGTTACCATACCAGCCCAGCATTTCCTGAATCCACGTATATGTATCAAGTTTCCTAATAGTATAATTAAGTCCTCTAAGAGCCAGTTTCACTGTTCCCCTTTCCTCGACACCTATTGTTCTTCCAGGCAGTTTTCTTAAATGTTAGCCACTACAATTAAGATGGATTAAGATGGATTAGCCTCGGCATCCACTAGCAACCAGTGTCAACCCATCCTTAAATCGCTCTCTGCCTCAGGCATGTCATTATTTTCTCTTTAATTATTATATATCTTCACCTATTCCAAGTAGTGGCAGTTCCACATTCTCACTGTTTTTTCAGTATATATGTTATGATTGAATTCCATATCACATTATGAATAATAAGAAAAGAAAGCTTATCATGTATATAGTGCCTTTCATAAACTCAGGACATCTCAAAGCACTTGACAACCACTGAAGAACTTATAAAATGCATTCACAGTTGGAATGTAAGAGTTGAAGCAGGCAATTTACACCAGCGGTCTCCTACGCACAACAAAGTCATAATAATCAAACAATGTGCTTTAGTAATACTGGTAGATATTGTCCAGTACAATGGAGATAAATTCTGGCTCTTCTCTGAAATAATGCCAAGGGATCTTTGTGTGCTTATCCAACAAAGCTAGTATCTAATCTTACAGATTGAGAGTTTGCACTTCCAGCTGCACAGCGATCTTTCAGAACTACACTGAAGTGTCAACATGGATCTTTGTATTGAAGTCCCTGAAGTGGGACTTGAACTCACAACCTTCTAACAAAGACAAGAGAGCAGTACATTGAACCCTGGCTGATACATTCATGGCAATCTGATATCTGTGCCTTGTTAGTGTGGTTTTCCCACTTGTGGAAAGTGGAAGCATCCTCTATATTTTATACCATCAAGCCACACTTCAGTCTTTTACAATGGGAGAAGTGCCACAGATTGCTAAATGCTTCCAGCCAGTTGGATCCTCCTTGTCCTCTTTGGGAATGCCTTTATAGACACGTTGGCCAATCTGTCATGCTATTATTGATGTTCTGTGTCTTGGCTCACTGATAAAGAACAGTGGCCAGCATCCATGGATCCAAGTGCACAGTGTAACTCTATGTCTTCTGGGGAAAAGTGGGAAAACATTGATCCTTTAAACATTGCATTTGCAAATTGCTACCAGATTAGATGCCGCATGTTCATTCAGATATGCACAGCTCCCAAAGAGTATTATCCAAAACAGCCCCAACATATCATCAGTGTTAGAAAGAGTGCAATTTAATTATGCCGTCTTGTGAATTACAATTTTACTCAAAAAAATAAAATGCTCATTATAATCTCCCTTTGGAATATTCACAACTGATGATATAGTTGAAGACTTTTCTGTTTATGACAGGGGAAAGGTTATGAGGTTAATCTTATAATCACGTTTATATGACACTGTTGCCAAGACAACATGGCAGGTCCAAAGCTTCACAGCTTTCATCCTTCAGAACAAATTTAAATATTAAAATAATTCTCACGTGAATGAAGAAATAAAAACGGGAACAGCTGCATTTTGACAGTTGAAGTAATTGACTATGACATATAATGTTAGTGGTCATGATTTAATTGCCAAAACCACACTTTTCCCCAAAAATATATTGTATGTAATAATATGATGATTAAAATGATTCATCTGCCTTCATTTTGTATTTGTTACTTTTGCTGGATTTATTTCCAGTTCAGTTAGCAGTGCTTGCTATTAATGTGCTATAAGGCAGCATATTTTGAGACAGCAAATTACACAACAAAATACAGAGATATATAGAACCAAGAGCAAACCTATGATGTCTGATATGGTCACAACTTAGATCTATACAGACCCTGTTGCACTGTTAAGCATTGAAGGGAAGTAATGCATCAAGATAGCGATTATGATTTAATTATTAATACCACACCCTTCCCCAGCAAAACATTGTCTTATGCAGGGGGAGCAGTTCAGGAAAGGGAATGCTGAGATATATTGCTGAATCAGTTGGAGGACACAATGATAAATCTGACAATAGTAAACCAACAACAATACCAATCAGTGAACAGAGGACACTGAGTTAAAAACTAAAAATACTGGAATTACTCAGCAAGTCAAACAGTATCCATAGAGAGCAGCAAATATTTAATACCACCACCTGGCTCAAGAACAGCTATTCTGTTATTATTAGACTACTGAAAGGCTCCTTATAATGATAAGGTGAATTCTTGACCTCACAATCTATCTTATTACTATCGTATTCTTGAACCTTACTGTTTACCTGTACTTCACTTACTTAGTGACTATTTTGTATTGTTGTTTTATCTTGTACCTCAAAGCACTGTGTAATGATTTGACCTGTATGAACAGCATGTAAGATAAACTTTTTGCATCTCAGTATATGTGACAATAATAAACCAATTCCAATTTAAATCTGAGATACTGTGATCACAAAATGAACACTGTGATCAGTTTTGATACGGAGATCAAAGCAAAACCTTCAAATTTTCTGCAAGAAAGAAACACCGTTCCTTAAAGATTATAGTAAGGTGTGAAAAGAAACAGATTCAGGTTAATTTGTTTTGTGAGGATAGAACACAAAGAACTTTGAGAAACATGAGGAGCTACAACTTCGGAAGTTTAATACACATTGAGTTGCAAGCAAAAAGATTTAAAATGGAAAAGGCGAGATCTAGAAAGATGCTAAAAAAAAGTCAACATTTAGAATGGTCTTCCATTCAAGGAACTGGAACCAGCATTCAAGGTCACTTTCAGAACAGCTAGGTGGAGTCATGTGGGAATACAGTATTTTTTTAAATACATTTTATTGGCTAAACCATGATAGCCTTTGAAATTCTTCAAAGAATGTACAATGGATTCTCAGTGCTTCCATGCACTGACCAGTCAACGTTTTAAGATATGGGAAGCAAGCCTTCCTACAATGTACATTGCAACAGCTTCTTATTTTGTGGACTTTGAAACCTTCAAAAAAATTCCAAACCAGTCACAAGATTAATGCCCTGGAAATTTTAGCATATAGCAACAAATCCAATCACTTTAAAGAAAAGGCATCTATTGTTCAAATCTCTGTCTGATTTCACCTGAAGCCAAACTTCAGTTCTCCTGGGTTTCACATCCATATGCTGCATTGCTGTATAAAGGAACATCAAAGTACAGATTTTCCTTAAATCCTAATCTTCAGCAGGATATCATAATGATGAAAAGCAAGAAGCAAGAGTTTTGGAAGCTAAGCAAGCATCTCACCACACCGAACAGGATGGACAAACAACCAATCTGCAAAAGACCAACAAACTGTGCGAATACGAAAGAAAATAAATACATAAATAAATAAACAGACAAACAAACAAACATGGAGAATATGAGATGAAGGGTCCTTGAAAGTGAGTCCATAAATTGTGGGAACAGTTCAGTGGCGGGACAAGTGAAGTTGAGTGAAGTTAACCCCTCTGGTTCGAGAGCCTGATGGTTGAAGGGTAATAGCTGTTCCTAACCTGGTAATGTGGGTCATGAGGCTCCCAACGCCAGTAGCAAGAAGAGAACATGGCCTGGGTAGTGGCTGTTCTTGATGATGGATGCTGCCTTCCTATGACGGTGTTCTGTGTAGATGTGCTCAATAGTGAAGAAGGCTCTACCCATGATGGACTGGTCTGTACTCTACTTCTTGTAGGCTTTTCCATTCAAGGACATCGGTGCTTCCATACCAGTCAGTATACTCTCCACCACACTTCTATAGAAGTTTGTCAAAATTTTAGATGTCATGCTGAACATTTGCAATCTTCTAAGGCAGTAAAGGTGCTGCCGTGCTTTCTTTATAATTGCACTTGTGTGCTGGACCCAGAACAAATCTTCAGAAGTGATAACATTGAAGACTTTTAAATTCCTGATGTTCTTCACCTCTGATCTCCTGAAGAGGATTGGTTCATGACCCTCCGGTTTCCTTATTCTGAAGTCAATAATCATCTCCTTGGTCTTACTAACATTGAGTACTTAAGCATTAAGTTTGCATCAGCATTAGAGCTCTTATTAGCCTCACAGTCATAAGTATAAAGTGAGTTGAGTAGGGGACTAAGTGCACAGCCTTGGGGTGCACCTGTGCCAATGGAGGCTGTGGAGAAAATGTTGACAGTCTGAGGTGATCACCCCCTGATATGGGCCTGCAGTCTATGCTCCATAGTTTTTATGCTCCATTATTCCCCGTAACTTCCGCCACCTCCAATGGGATCCCACCACCAAGCACATCTTTCCCTCTTCCCCCTTTCTGCTTTCGGCAGGGATCACTCCCTACGTGACCCCCTTGTCCATTCGTCCCCTCCATCCCTTCCCACCGATTTCCCTCCCGACACTTATCCTTGTAAGTGGAACAAGTGCTACACCTGCCCTTACACTTCCTCCCTCACCACCATTCAGGGCCCCAGACAGTCCTTCCAGGTGAGACGACACTTCACCTGTGAGTTGGCTGGTGTGGTATACTGCGTCCAATGCTCTCGGTGCGGCCTTCTATATATTGGTGAGACCTGACGCAGACTGGGATACCGTTTCACTGAACACCTACACTCTGTCCGCCAGAGAAAGCAGGATCTCCCAGTGGCCACACATTTTAATTCCATGTCCCATTCCCATTCTGATATGTCTATCCATGGCCTCCTCTACTGTCAAGATGAAGCCACACTCAGGTTGGAGGAACAACACCTTTTATTCCATTTGGGTAGCCTCCAACCTGATGGCATGAACATTGATTTCTCTAACTTCTGTTAATGCCCCTCCTCCCCTTCTTACCCCATCCTGTTTAAAAAATTTATTTATTTATCTATCTATTTATTATTCCCCCCCCCCGTTTTCCTCTCTTTTTTCTCTCTCTGCCCCTCTCACAATCACTCCTTGTCTGCTCTCTATCTTCCTCTGGTGATCCTCCCCCCTTTCTTTCTCCCTAGGCCTCCCATCCCATGATCGTCTTCCTTCTCCAGCCTTGTATCCCTTTTACCAATCACCTTTCCAGCTCTTAGCTTCATCCCTCCACCTCCTGTCTTCTCCTATCATTTCGGATCTCCCCCTCCCCCCTCATAGTTTCAAATCTCTTACTATCTCTTCTTTCAGTTAGTCCCGACAAAGGGTCTCATCCTGAAACGTCGACTGTGCTCCTTCCTATAGATGCTGCCTGGCCTGCTGCATTCCACCAGCATTTTGTGTGTGTTGCTTGAATTTCCAACATCTGCAGATTTCCTCATGTTTGCTTCTTTCAACTTCAAACTGATCATTGCTTGTAATTTACATTAAGAACTGAAGACTATTTATCCTTTGAATTAATATCTGATATAATCATAAAATTCCATAATGTCTCCACGGTCCCTAGCAAACATTTTCAGCTTTTCAGGAACTCAATTATTATTTCACTTGGTGGTGTTACGCATGTGGCCCCTTCCTTTTTGAGAATCGCAGGATCGCTATTGATTCGAGTCAGGAGACCCAGGAAATGAGAGAGAGAGACGCAGATTCCTCAATGTTTGGAATGTGTCCTGGGCCTCCGAGATACAAAGCCACAGAACAGGTCATTGTCTTTTGGAGATGGAATTGTGTATTGAATACTGTACGATTCATCGAAGCCCCCCCAGGCAATGAACCGTGGGGGGTTGGTGGAGGGATTGCATCATCTCAACCTGATTGACATCTGAGACCCTGTGAGTCAGGATAAAAGAGGGTCTGGGGAACAGCCCCTCAGACGCACCAGAAGAAATGCTAGAACTCCTGTAACAGCGCAATAGCGAAAGCCGGTGGAGAAGCCCACTTGCGTCCTTTTCGGAATTGATGGGCCTTTACCACGGAAGCACGGCTTTAGCTAACCACAAAGGGGAAATCAGCCCCCAACGACTCTCGAAGGATTGACATCATAAAAGGAATGGGCAAGTTAAACCTCCGTCTTTCTCTCCAACCAAAAGCTGCAGCTTGAATGAACTTGAGTGACTTTTATATTTCCATCGGACAATACATTATCCCCTAGACAACGATAGAGCTATTTCTTATTGATTATTATTATACCCGCGCTTTTAGATTTAGTATTGACGACGTATATTATATGTATGTTTGCATTGATATTATTTTTGTGTATTTTTATCAATAAATACCATTAAAAATAGTACCATCAGACTTCAACAGACCTCTCTATCTTTGCTGGTAAGTGACCCAGTTAAGGGGTACGTAACAGTGGTTCATTAGATAAGAAGGATTACCATTCTGACAGCCCAAAGGCTGGCGAAATGCGATGCTTGTGTTTTGTATTTGTTCTTTACAAACCTGTGGTACATTAGCACTACTGATCACCTCTGCTTGATATCATGTTCCCAAGCTGCCTGATTGAGTGAATCCTGTAGTTAGCAGGAAGTACAGTACTTATTTCCCATCAAAAAGACGCAAACCACAATATGGCCTGTGTTAATTTGATTACTCTTGTGGTAGTTACAGATGTCTGCTGCAGAACTACTACATTTGAAGGCAAGCAAGCGCTCAGTTTTACTTTTTTAGAACTTCGCACCCGCTTTTCTTGACCAAGATAGCTAAGTTTGCTGTTCCAATCAGATTTATGCAGTGAAGATTCCAGAATCAGTAAAGAGCTCTCATGATGCTTTTCCTATTATTGTAATTCTTTGTTGAAAATTACAGAAAGGCCAGCATTACATTGAACAAAACAACCTTGTACATCCCAGATATTGTCATGTGTACATAACCTTCTGTCTGGGTTTCAGGTCCTAGAATCTGAACTCATTCATGATTTAGCAGCTTCACACATCAGCCTGGATTCCAATAACTACTCCTCAAAAGACTTACCACAGCTTCCAGCTCCTGAAACAAGCCTTTTTCTCACCCTTCACCTTTGATTCTGATCACATTCTGTTCTTGCTCCAGATTCCAACAGCACCCACTTCCTTAACCCTGTTCCTGCAGATCCCCCTCTTCTCCCTCCAGACTCAGACAGGTTTCTCTTTCCTCATTCTGTTCAGCTCCTTTCCCTCTGAATCATGGGCCTGACAGCACTAACTAAATTCTGACAGCTCCTTAACCCTGATGCTTTTCCTCTCTCCTCTCATTCCTGAGCTAACAGTTCTCTCTTCCCTCACTTCCTGGTTCTGACACCTCTCTCCTCCCTCACTTCCTGGTTCTGACACCTCTCTCCTCCCTCACTTCCTGGTTCTGACACCTCTCTCCTCCTGGTTCTGACACCTTTCTCTTCCTTGCTCCCCGTTCCGACGTCTCTCTGCCCACCTTTCTGCTCCTAGTCGCACACTCTTCTGCTTGTGTCTGTTCTCTCTTCTCACACTCAAAAAATCCCCTCCAGATCCTGACTGCTTTCCCCTTCCTCTGATTCTGACAGCTGCTTCCTTCCTCACTCCTGATTCAGTTCCTTTTACCTGTACGGACTCTCTTTTCTCTGCAGATGCCACTTGTCCTGCTGAGCATCAGCAGCATTTTCTGTTCTCTCTCTCTTTCTCTCCCCCTTCTTATTCCTGATTCTAACAGTTCTCTCTTCCCTCATTCCTGACACACTATAGATAGTCCTCTTTCTCATTCTGGCTCCAGATAGTTCTCATTTACCTTATCATGTTTCTGACAGCTCTCGTGTAATGATTTGCATAACAACACGATGAGCCTTGTTATCAATATTATGTTCTCATCCAACATTTGCCATCTCTGTGCTGGATTAAATTCAAATGGCTCAGTTGACTGTTGTTCCATGAAAGCACCATAACTACTGTCAGTTACCTGGCATTGAACTGCATGCTGTACTGTGCTGTGTAATACATCAGCTGGATATTGAAGGCTTTTTGAATTTAGGACATCTCCGAGTTGCCATGCAATACCCAGAAGATTATATGTGAAGCTGGTGGCACTGCGACAGAACCATCTGTCTTTGTGCGTCTGCTTCAACTGCTGCTTTCTGGTGAGAGGGAATTAAGTGTTGGTGACTTGGTAATGACGAGAGTGTCAATGCATCTGGTAGAAGGCAAAACATAAGATGTTGCAAATACTTTCAGCTCCAACGCGGAAGGAACTCAGAAAGTATAAAGTTATGATCATTTTCAGCCACTGAATTTCTATCTGTCAGTTTGTTTATTTATGGACTATGACTGGAATACATGATTTATTCATTGAGACATTTGACTGAAGAACAGCCATACCATACCAGATAATCTCTACCCATTTTCTATTTTGTAGAAATAGAATTTTATAGAAGTTACCTAAAATGAGAACTGTTCCAATTGGCTTCACTGTTCATGTACTATATCGTCTGTGCTTTAGTTTCTCTTATGCCAGGAAGTGACATTCAGATTTGCAAGCTGCAGGGTAGTCAGGAGCTGGAGAACTGAAATGTAAGCTGACGGCACTAGGCAGAGGATAACCTTTACTTTTATGGAAGCGGGTGATTGCGCCCCAAAGAGGCTTGAGATAATGAGGTGTTTTGCAATCCCTTTTTCACAACAGGAGATGGAATTTAATCCTAACAAGTGCCAGGTGATCCATTTTGGGAAGTAAACTGGGGTTAGAACATGCAGTAGGTTGCTAAGAAATGCTCATGAGCAAAGAGACCTTGGGGTTCAAGTCTATGGTTCCTGTAAGTGGCTTTACAGGTAGATGAAGTGACAAAGAATGCACAAGGCATGCCTGCCTTCATAGATCATGGCATAGAGTGTAAAAGATAGCAACTTGACAAAACACTGGTTAGACCACACAGAGTGTTGTGTGCAGTTCTGGTTACCACCCTATAGGAAGGATGCGGTTGCTAGAGAGAGGAGGTTCTTCAAAATGTTGCCTGGGTCAGAGGACCTAGTTGTGGAGAGAGATTGGATAGACTAAGTTCGCTTTCCCTAGAAGTGTATCTTGACAGAGGGATATAAAATTATAAAAGGCATCGATAGGATAGACTGTCAGAATGTTTTCACTTGGCACTGATTTTAAAATCAGGACACATTGGTTTCTGGTCAGAAGAAAAAGTTTAAAAGATAACTTGAAGGGAAAGTGTTTTCTATTCAGTAATCTGGAACTTTGTAAGAAAGGACTTGGTGGATGAAATTCAATAGAATCACTGCAAAAACAAGCATCTACTCCATTGATTCTTCCTACACATATCACTACCTCAGGTAATCAGCCAGCATAATCAAAGACTCCTCACATTTTGGTCAGTTTCTCTTCTCTTCCCTTCCATCAGACAGAATATAGAAGAGCTTGAAAATACCACCAAGCTCAAGGACAGCATCCATCCTGCTGTTGTAAGACTCTTGAATGAACCTCTTGTATGATAGAGCTGAGCTCTTGATCACTCAACTACCTCATCCTGACTCTTGCACCTTATTTGTTACCAGGATTGAACTTTCTCTGTGATGATGAAACTCCTGCCTTAGAAGCAAGCTGAATTTGCTCCTGTTTGACTGCTGGAGAAACAGGTCCACAGCAGATGCCATCTCATTCACTCTTCTCTTCACTCATTCTTGGAACATCTGGATAGCAAAGATGCATACATCAGGATGCTCTTTATTGACTACATCTAAGCATTCAATGCCATCATCCCTTCAAAACTAATCAATAAGCTTTAAGACATTGGTCTCAACCTCCTTGTGCAATTGGATCCTTGATTTCCTCACCTGCAGACTGTAGTCAGCTTGGACTGGCAACAACATTCCCTCCATGATCTCCATCAGCACAGGCGTAACTCAAGTCTGTTTGATAAGCCCCCTGCTCCCTGCTCTACTCACTTTACACTTATGACTGTGTGACTAAGCACAGCTCCAATGCTATATTCAAATTTGCTGACGGCACTGCTGTCATAGGCTGAATCAAAGGTGGTGATAAATCAGTAAAGAGGAGGGAGATTGAAAATCTGACTGAGTGTTGTCATAACAACAATCTCTTACTCAATGTCATCAAGATCAAGGAGCTGATTATTGACTTCAGGAGGAGGAAAACATAGGCTCATGAGCCAGTCCTCATCAAAGGATCAGAGGTGGAGAGGGTCAGCAACTTTAAGTTCCTCAGTTTTATCATTTCGGAGGACCCCTCCTCTCCTGGGCCCAGCACTTTAGTACAATTATGAAGAACGTATGTCAGCGCCTCTACTTAGAGTTTGCAAAGATTCAGCATGACAACTAAAACTTTGGCAAGCTCCTATAGATGTGTAGTGGGGAGCATATCACAACATGGTATAAAAGCACCAATGCCCCTGAACGGAAAATCCTACAAAAAGTAGTAGGTGTGGCCCAATCCATCACTGGTAAATCCCTCCCCACCACTGAGCACATCTACATGAAGCATTGCCGTAGCAAAACAACATCTATCATCAAGGACCCCCACCACCCAGATCATGGCCTTCCATGTCATCTCCTCGTGGTATCTCGTGCTTGCATTTCTCTTCTGGTGTTTTCTTGGGGACAGCAAAGTCCTAGCTTGCTCGATCAGACTACAGACTGTCAGTCCCAGGCTCCAACAGTTTCAAAAACAAAATTAAGATAAAAAAAAACAGGTAGAATGCTTAAAAAACCTGAAATGTTTGATTATCTGGAAGATGTCGTCTGAGGAATCATTGTTTGCTGGCACCATCTTCACCAGAGACCGCTACAAACTCAAGATTTTTGATGATTATTGAGTGTTAAGTATTTCTTAGTGCACAGAAATAGTTAAAGGCTCAGTATTAATTCAAGTTTTTTGCTCTTTTTATAAGATCTGCTTCTGAGGATTTATCTAGTTTTAAAGTAAAACAGTTTTGACAAAGGGCAAAAAATAAATTCCAATCCTTATTGTATCTTCTGACAGACTTTGAATGAGAATCGTACAGTGATTATCTTTTGAAAGAAGTAACTGGAATAGTTTGCATAATCAAACCAAACACCCATAAAGAATGTTGGAGTTATATATTAAATGAAAGGTAAAATGATTTCCCCTGATAGGGACTGGCATTTTCTACAGCCAACATGTATGTTTCAAAGGTGTCTTCTGTCTGTAGCATCTTATCAGCTGAAAGAGACATCTTAAGTTTTAAAATCTCATTATATTTTAAATTCAGCTTTTCAAAAGCAATCAGTTTCACACATTTTTAATTGATGTGATTTACATTCTTGTTTGATGCAGCTAGACCTCGTTATTTTAGTTATCTTCCTTAGCTTTTCAAAGAGCTGTCCATTCTGTGCTTCAGACTATCTGCTTCTGCTCCTGGAAATGGGCGTGCTGAACAGAGAAACTCCTCGACTGCAGCTGCATTTTTTAGTTCAGCCCACTGCTGTACACTCTGCTCACACCTGACTGCACAGCCAAGTGCCCGAGTTATCACGTTGTCAAGCTTGCCGATGACATGAAAGAGGCGGGGCTCATCGCCAGCAAAAATGAGATGGCCTGCAGGAAGGAGCATGAGGCTCGGTGCCAGGTGAATAATCTTTTCCTCAATGCGAACAAGACAAAGAGGATGGTTATTGACTTCAGAAGAACTCGCACCACTCACACCCCTCTTACATCAGTGGCACAACAGTGGAAACTGTGAGTAGTTTCAAATTCTTGGAAGTGCACATCTCATGTAAACTCTCATGATCCCAGAGCACATTATACACAATCAGATAAGCTCACCAACACCTCTAATTTCCGAGGAGGCTGAAGAGAGCTGGACTACGCACATCTATACTCATGTCATTCTATAGAAGAGCTGTAGAGAGTGTCCTAACATGTTGCAACTCTGCATGGTATGAAAACAGCGTGTGGCGAACAGGAGGGCTCTACAAGGTGTAGAAAAAATTGCCGAAAGCATCACCGGCACCAGCCTGCCCGCTGTCAAGGACATATATACAGAAAAGTGCTGGAAAAGGGCCAACAACATGAAGGATCCCTGTCCCACTTCCATCAGGAAGGAGGCTACGCAGTATCCATACCAGGACCGCTAGACGCAAAAACAGTGACTTTCCCCAAGCAGTAAGGCTGCTCAATGCCTTCATCCACTAACTCCACCCCACCACACCCCTCAACCGCCATTACTTTATCATTTCCTGTCACTCAACTCATGTATGGACACTTCTGGGTCCCATGACACATTATGGACATGCGCTCAATCTGAGTACATATATAAGATATCTTATGTATTTATATACAGTATATTACATTTTTAAAAATTATTTTATGTTCTTTATTTGTGTTTTTTTTGGTGGATTTCCAGAGTACTGGAAATGACATTGAACAATGTTCAATCTTGAATATCAAATGGATTTTTATATTTTCACTAGAAGAAAGGACTTCCTTTTTCCCTTGAAAATAACCCACCCTTCTCTGAGAAGTTGCTGCTTGCAACCGAGTCTAACTTTTTAAATTAAGAAATAATGGCAATTTATTTACTATACTCAGAAGAATTGCACAAGATACTCAAACATTTCATGTTTATAATTTCCTGTAAAACGCCTGGTTTTGTAAAGGAAAACCCAAACAATCTGTATTAATCTCTTAAAATACAAGGTAACTCTTTACTGACTGATTATGTAATTTAGGACAGTTACAATACAGCACAGTTACAGGCCTTTGGCCACGATGTTGTGTTGAACTAACTAAATTCTGCCTGCACAATGCATATATCCTGCCATTTCCTGCATTTTCATTTGCATCTGCAAGGGCTTGAATGCCTCTATCGTATTCATCTCTACCACCATCACAGAAAGCATATTCCACTCCTTGTGTGTAAAAAAAACTTGCCCCTCACATCTCCTTTGAATTTACCCCCTCTCACCTTAAATACATGAATTAGACATTTCAATCCTGGGGAAAAAAGATACCAGCTGTCTATTTATGCCTCTCGTAATCTTTTATACATCTATTGGCTCTTCCCTCAGCCTTTGCTGTACCTGAGAGAGCAACATCAGTTTGTTTGATCTTCCCTCTAATCCAGGCAACATCCTGGTAAACCTTTTCTCACCTCTCTAAAACGTTGACATCCTTCCTGTATTGTGGTGAAAGTAACTGAAAGGAACAGGTGAATTGATCATAGGGAACAGGACATGGCAGACCAATTGAATAACTACTTTGGTTCTGTCTTCACTAAGGAGGACATAAGTAATCTTCCGGAAATAGCAGGGGACCGAGGGTCTAGTGAGATGGAGGAACTGAGGGAAATACATGTTAGTAGGGAAGTGGTGTTAGGTAAATTGAAAGGATTAAAGGCAGATAAATCCCCAGGGCCAGATGGTCTGCATCCCAGAGTGCTTAAGGAAGTAGCCCAAGAAATAGTGGATGCATTAGTGATAATTTTTCAAAACTCCTTAAATTCTGGATTAATTCCAGAGGATTGGAGGGTGGCTAATATAACACCACTTTGTAAAAAAGGGAGAGAAAAACTGGGGAATTATAGACCGGTTAGTCTGACATCGGTGGTGGGGAAAATGCTAGAGTCGGTTATCAAAGATGTGATAACAGCACATTTGGAAAGAGGTGAAATCATCGGACAAAGTCAGCATGGATTTGTGAAAGGAAAATCATGTCTGACGAATCTTATAGAATTTTTTGAAGATGTAACTAGTAGAGTGGATGGGGGAGAGCCAGTAGATGTGGTATATTTAGATTTTCAAAAGGCTTTTGACAAGGTCCCACACAGGAGATTAGTGTGCAGACTTAAAGCAAACGGTATTGGGGGTAGGGTATTGATGTGGATAGAGAATTGGTTGGCAGACAGGAAGCAAAGAGTGGGAATAAACGGGACCTTTTCAGAATGGCAGGCAGTGACTAGTGGGGTACCGCAAGGCTCAGTGCTGGGACCCCAGTTGTTTACAACATATATTAATGATTTAGATGAGGGAATTAAATGCAGCATCTCCAAGTTTGCGGATGACACGAAGCTGGGCGGCGGTGTTAGCTGTGAGGAGGATGCTAAGAGGATGCAGGGTGACTTGGATAGGTTAGGTGAGTGGGCAAATTCATGGCAGATGCAATTTAACGTGGATAAATGTGAGGTTATCCACTTTGGTTGCAAGAACAGGAAAACAGATTATTATCTGAAAGGTGGCCGACTAGGAAAAGGGGAGGTGCAACGAGACCTGGGTGTCATTGTACACCAGTCATTGAAGGTGGGCATGCAGGTACAGCAGGCGGTGAAAAAGGCAAATGGTATATTGGCATTCATAGCAAAAGGATTTGAGTACAGGAGCAGGGAGGTTCTACTGCAGTTGTACAAGGCCTTGGTGTGACCACACCTAGTGTATTGTGTGCAGTTTTTGTCCCCTAATCTGAGGAAAGACATTCTTGCCATAGAGGGAGTACAAAGAAGGTTCACCAGATTGATTCCTGGGATGGCAGGACTTTCATATGAAGAAAGACTGGATCGACTAGGCTTATACTCACTGGAATTTAGAAGATTGAGGGGGGATCTTATTGAAACGTATAAAATTCTAAAGGGATTGGACAGGCTAGATGCAGGAAGATTGTTTCCGATGTTGGGGAAGTCCAGAATGAGGGGTCACAGTTTAAGGATAAAGGGGAAGCCTTTTAGGACCGAGATGAGGAAAAACTTCTTCACACAGAGAGTGGTGAATCTGTGGAATTCTCTGCCACAGGAAACAGTTGAGGCTGGTTCATTGGCTATATTTAAGAGGAAGTTAGATATGGCCCTTGTGGCTAAAGGGATCGGGGGTATGGAGAGAAAGCAAGTACAGGGTTCTGAGTTGGATGATCAGCCATGATCATACTGAGTGGCGGTGCAGGCTCGAAGGGCTGAATGGCCTACTCCTGCACCTATTTTCTATGTTTCTATGATTGCAACAGCAACACACACAAAATGCTGGAGGAACTCAGCAGGCCAGGCAGCATCTATGGAAAAGAGTAAACCGTTTACGTTTTGGGCCGAGACCCTTTGCCAGGACTGGAAAGGAAGGCGACAGGTCAGAATAAGAAGGTGGAAAGAGGGGAGGAAGAAGTACAAGGTGGCAGATGATAGATGGAACTAGGTGAGGGGGAGAGGGTGAAGTAAAGAGCTGGGAAGTTGATTGGTGAAAGAAATAAAGGGCTGTAAGAGGAGGAATCTGATAGAGAGGACAGAGGGCCGGGGAACAAAGGGAAGGAGGGAGGAGCACCAGTGGGAGGTGATGAGCAGGTGAGAGAGTGAAACAGGACTGGGGAATTCTGAAGGTGAGGAGGGTGGGTGGGGCAACTACTGGAAGTTTGAGAAATCAATGTTCATGTTATCAAGTTGGAGGCTACTGGATGGAATATAAGGTGTTGCTCCTCCAACTTGAGTGTGGATTCATCGTGGCAGTAGAGGAGACCTGGTCAGGTCAGTCGTCTGAGTGGTGTTGGTACCATGTAACTCCGTACCCATGGTCGGGTGGTCGGCGACTAAACCAGCTCCCCCACCAGCCTTGCCTGGTGAGGTGGGTAGCTAGACACCCTGCAGGACAAGAAACAAGACCTTTCAAAGGGCAGATGAACCCTCTCGTGGGGTCAACGGCCGCCTAGCAAACACATCCGTGAAGTGCGGAAAGGGCATCCCTTGCATCGACGCTTGGTCTGGCCGTTCACTGCAACAGAACTTCCCTCAGCCATCTTGGATGCCACTGTGCCTCTGGATCCAGGAGGGGATGTGGAGCGGGTGGGTCTGGACCTGTGCAACCCCCTACTCACCTAAACTCCATTAACGCACGTGCTGTTCCTTCCTGAGGAGTGGGGTATCCTCAACACACCCCCCTAACTGACTGAAGGGAATCATCATCATCCTACGGGATGGACAGCCAGAGAGAGAAGAGACCATGGACTGATATGTCGGAATGGTGACCACCAGGAGATTCCTCTTCTTTTTGGTGGACAGAGTGATGGTGCTTGGCGAAGCAGTTTCATAATCTATGCCGGGCCTCACTGATATACAGGAGGTCTCACTGGGAGCACCAGATACAGTAGATGACTCCATCTGACACACAGGTGAAGTGTTGCCTCACTTGGAAGGACTGTTTGGGGTCTTGAATGGTAGTGAGGGAGGAGATGTAAGGGCCGGTGCGGCACTTCTCGGATCGCAAAACCCTGCAGCAGATAGTGAGGTCAGCTGAGAAGATCATCGGGGTCTCTCTTCCCAGCATTACAGACATTTACACTACACGCTGCATCCACAAAGCAAACAGCATTATGAAGGACCCCACACACCCCTCATAGAATCTCTTCTCCCTCCTGCCATCTGGGAAAAGGCACCAAAGCATTTGGGCTCTCACGACCAGACTACGTAACAGTTCCTTTTGGCACCTGGCTGTCTAACTCAGGAATTGGGCCTTTAATACCTTGTTAGTTCCCAATCTATTCCCAGGTTCCAATAATTACTAACACCTGCATGCCATCAAACAGAGTCGTATAAGAGTCCTGTGACCACTACTAGAAACTGCCAGTTTGTTGGTCGACTCGTGTATGAGTAACCTCACTCCATGGTGTTTAGGACTATCAGTTCTAAGTCAAGCCTTGTTCCTGAATTATCGACCAAGACTCCGGGTAAAACCCCCTTTGGAACCCTTCCCACGCTTGCTAGGATGGTAGCGTCTCCCTCCTCGGCCTCCGCGCCTGTGTTCAGCGCTTGGGTTCGTTCCACCACCATGGCCTTGCAACACCCAAACTATCAGACTCCTCAATACCCAGAGCCTGGACTGACACCTTACTGCCCTATTGTCTTGTTTATTATTTATTGTCATGCCTGAACTGTTTTGTGCACTTTATGCAGTCCTAGGTAGGTCTGTAGCCCAGTGTTTTTTTTTCCTGTGTTGTTGTTTTTTTTTACATAGCTCAGTCTAGTTTTTGTAGTGTGTCATGTAACACCATGGTCCTGAAAAACATTGTCTCGTTTTTACTATGTACTGTACCAGCAGTTATGGTTGAAATGACAATAAAAAGTGACTTGACTTGTTCTGCTTACCAGGGAAAAGAACCAGGATGGAGATTAGTGGGGAGGGACAAGTGGACAAGGGAATCACCTAGGGAGTGATTGCTGTGGAATGTAGAAAGTAGGGAGGGAGAGAGAAAAATGTGCTTGGTAGTGGGATCCCTTTGGAGATGGTGGAAGCTATGGAGAGCCAGCAACAGTGGTGGAGGCAGATATGATAGGATCTTTTAAGAGACTTTTGGATAGGTACATGGAGCTTAGCAAAATAGAGGGCTATGAGCAACCCTAGTAATTTCTAAGGTAGGGACATGTTCAGCACAACTTTGCCTGTATTGTTCTGTAGGTTTTCTATGTTCCTATATACATGCTGAACTCAGAGGCCAGTGGGGTGTTCAGTGAGAACAAGAGGAACCCTTTCCTTGATGTGTCAGTGAGAGGTTGGGGTGAGGGGAGATGTGGACAGTGTTGATGGTGGAGGAAGGGGAAACCCCTTTCTTTGAAGAAAGAAGGCACCTCAGTTGTTCTGGAATGAAAAGCCCCAGAGAGCAGATGTGGTAGAGATGGGGGAACTTAAAGAAGGAGATTAATGAACTGATAAAGCCATGCATGTGATATGTCATCTTCTTTATCACTCTTTCGGCCTGTGTTGGCGTTTTCAGGACCCCAAGATCCTTCTGCACTTCTACACAGTTAAGGGCTTTGCAATTAACAGTGTACTGTCTGAATTTGTAATGTTCATAGATTAGGTGCTAAAAGACTGCATGATGCAAGGCTCTTTGTTAGCTTGTCCTACTTAGGAGCAAGTCTCTCTACAGTAACTACTCAGTGAATCATAAAATACAGCAGCAAATTACACTTGTGCTCTTTGTGATAAAGCCAAATTATAATTTCATCGTTTGAGATGTGCTCTGAGTGGAAAATCAAACTCAGGTAACTGGGATGGTGATTTCTCTTTCAAATCTAACTGATAGAATACTAATGAAGCGAAAAAAATCTGAAGTGAATAAATCTGTGAGGATTGAAATAAATATTAGATGTCATGATTTGATGCCTGGTCTAAATGTGATTTTAAGAGGGTGCTTGGTAATAGATTCTCCATTTGTGGACATGGAAAAGTGAAAAGTGCCCCTAGAAGGGGCATGCAGCTGCTGATTGCACTTTCTTGATCCAGTCAAATCAAATCAAAACCAAATCAAGGAATTTAATTATCAAAGTACGAATATGTCACCATATACAATCCTGAGGTTCATTTTCATGCAGGCATTTACAGGAAAACAAAGAAATACAAAAGAATTTATGAGAAAACTATAAATAACAAAGACAAAGATCCAATGTGAAAAAAATGAGCTAAGAGTTAAAAAAAAAACATGAATTGTAGAGTCCTGAAAAGCAAGTCTATAGTTATATAGTCAGTTTAGCATTGAGGTAAGTGGAGTCATCTACACTGGTTCAGGAGTCTAATGGCTGTTGGGTAATAACTGTTCCTGAATCTGGTGGTGTAGGACCAAAACCTTCTGTACCTCATGTCTAATGGTAGTAGTGAGAAAAGGGCATAGCCTGGATAGTGGGGGTCATTGATGAAGGATGCTGCTTGCTTGCGGCATCTCTCCTATTAAATGTGCTCAGTGATGGGAGGGCTTTGCCTGTGATGAACTGGGCTGTATCCACCATTTTTGTAGACTTGAAACCGATTCTAGATCCCATTTAAAGAGACCAGATGATAGTGTTTGGCATTTGTTGGGTGGTTTCTTAAGGTGGTTACATGTTGGGTAACACAGAAGGACTGCCATCTGCTTGTTAGGCCTTTTCTGCGTGGGTACATTCTACACCATGACACAATTTGTCTTCCTGCAGCCAGCTACATTCTGTTTAAATCAAAACATCAGTTTGTTCATCTGTAGTGTCAAGAAAACAAGCTCTCCCTCAACGTTGCAAAAGCATAGTAGCTGGTTGTGGACTGCAGGAGGAATGGAGACAGGCTAACCCCTATTGACATCAATGGATCTGGGATTGAGAGGGTGAACAGCTTTAAGTTCCTCGGCATAAACATCACGGAGGATCTCACCTGGTATGTACATACTGGCCAGGTGGTGAAAAGAGCACAACAGCGCCTCTTTCACCTCAGAATGTTGAAGAAGTTTGGTATGACGCCCCAAATCCTAAGAACTTTCTACAGGAGCACAGTTGTGAGCGTCCTGACTGTGTCACTGCCTGGTATGGGAATTGCAGGACTCTGCAAAGAGTGGTGTGGACAGCCCAGCACATCTGTAGATGAGAACTTCCCACTATTCAGGACATTTACAAAGACAAGTGTGTAAAAAGGGCCTGAAGGATCATTGGAGACCCGAGTCACCCCAACCACAAACTGTTCCAACTGCTACCAGCCGGGAAACAGCATAAAAGCCAGGACCAAGAGGCTCCAGGACAGCTTCTTCCACCAGGCCATCAGACTGATTAATTAATGCTGATACAATTGTATTTTACTTCCAGGGCGCCTAGGAGCAACTCGAGTAGCAGCCGAGCTCTCAATTGATACGATTAAATATTCCCATTTCAGCCTGATACAGCTAAAAAGCACAACTGCTTCCAAGGTCAGTACAATCAATAAACATGTTTTAATGCATTTAAATGAGCTGTCACTGCTTAAAACTGACAGAAACAACTCTGACTGTGGACAGAAGTGCCCACGGAAGATGAGTGGCTGTAGATCGGGGTTACAAGTGCGTTTAAGGAAACGCTCTGGTGAATAAAATCAATGATCTCAGAGCTAGGGTGTTGAATTAGAGGGACATTAGGACCGCATGTGTCCTTTGTTTTACGGAATCTCGGTTAACCCCTTCCGTACTAGATGCAGCGATTCAGATCAATGGGTTAACTATACACCACCAGGACAGATCTGTAGACTCTCTCAAAAGTGGAGGTGGTGAAGTATGCCTCATGATCAACTCTTCTTGGTTCACAAATATATCAGTGCTGTCCCAAATCTGCTCACTAGAATTACCATTGGAGTTCTCTAGGCTCATTTTGGTAGCAGTATACATTCCACCTCAGGCCAATGTCAGTTCGTCTTTAGATGATTAGAGCAATGGGATCAACATGCATGAAACAGCACATCCTAACACCTTCACCACCTTTTTTGGGAGATTTTAACCAGGCCAGTCTGAAAAAATCACTAAGCAACTACCATCAACAGATCACTTGCAATACTAGAGGAAACAACACACTGGACCATTGTTACACCACCATCAAGAATGCCTACCATGCTATTCCACACCCTCACTTCAGAAAGTCTGATCACCTGGCTGTACTTCTACTCCCTGAGTATAGGCAGAGACTGAAGACTGCAGAATCAGTAGTGAGGACCAAGAAGGTATGGACAAGGGATGAACAGGTGTGCCCACAGGACCACTTTGTGCCAGTGGACTGGACTGTATTCAGGGATTCATCTTCGAAACTGGATGAGTATGCTGCAGTTGTTACCAACTTCATTAAAACCTGTGTGGATGAGTGTGTGCCCACAAAGACTTACTGTACATTCCCAAACCAAAAGCCGTGGATGAACCAGGAGATACGTTGTCTGCTGAAGGCTAGATCTGTGGCATTCAAGTCTGGCGACCCAGGCCTGTACCAGAAAACCAGTGATGATCTGCAGAGTGCTATTTCAAGGGCGAAGAGACAATTTTGAACGAAATTGGAGGCGACATTGGATGCACGGCAACTCTGGCAAGGTCTGCAAGGCATTACTTCCTACAAAGCGAAACCCAATAGCATGAATGGCAGTGATGCTTCACTACCAGATGAACTCAATGCCTTCTATGCACGCTTTGAAAGGGAGAACACAACTACAGCTGTGAAGATCCCTGCTGCACCTGATGACCCTGTGATCTCCGTCTCAGAGGCCGATGTTAGGCTGTCTTTAAACAGAGTGAGTCCTCGCAAGGCAGAAGGTCCCGATGGAGTACCTGGTAAGGCTCTGAAAACCTGTGCCAACAAACTAGCGGGATTATTCGAGGACATTTTCAATCTCTCACTGCTACGGGCATAAGTTCCCAGTTGCTTCAAAAAGGGAACAATCATACCAGTGTCTAAGAATAACGTGAGCTGCTTTAATGACTGTTGCCCAGTAGCGTTCACATCTACAGTGATGAAATGCTTTGAGAGGTTGGTCATGACTAGACTGAACTCCTGCCTCAGCAAGGACCTGGATCCATTGCAATTTGCCTATTGCCACAATAGGTCAGTGGCAGACGCAATCTCAATGGCTCTCCACACGGCTTTAGACCACCTAGACGACACAAACATCTATGTCAGGATGCTGTTCGTCGGCTATAGATCAGCATTTAATAACATCATTCCCACAATCCTGATCGAGAAGTTACAGAACCTGGGTTTCTGTACCTCCCTCTACAATTGGATCCTCGACTTCCTAAATGGAAGACCACAATCTGTGTGGATTGGTGATAACATCTCCTCCTTGCTGACGATCAACACTGGCAAACCTCAGAGGTGTATGCTTAGCCCATTGCTCTACTCTCTATACACATGACTGTGTGGCTAGGCATAGCTCAAATACCATCTATAAATTTGCTGACAGTACAACCATTGTTGGTAGAATCTCAGATGATGACGAGAGGGCTTACAGGAGTGAGATACGCCAACTAGTGGAGTGGTGCCACAGTAACAACCTGGCCCTCAATGTCAGTAAGATGAAAGAGCTGATTGTGGCTTTCAGGAAGGATAAGACGTAGGAACACATACCATCCTCATAGAGGGATCAGAAGTGGAGAGAGTGAGCAGCTTCAAGTTCCTCGGTGTTAAGATCTATGAGGATCTAACCTGGTCTCAACATATTGATGCAGTTATAAAGAAGGCAAGACAGTGGCTATATTTCATTAGGAGTTTGAAGAGATTTGGTATGTCACAGATACACTCAAAAACCTCTATAGATGAACCATGGAGAGCATTCTGACAGGCTGCATCACGGTCTGGTATGGGGGGGGTGCGGTGTGGTGGGTAGTTACTGCACACGACTGAAGGAAGTTGAAGAGGGATGTAAATTTAGTCAGCTCCATTTTGGGTACCAGCCTACAAAGTACCCAGGACATCTTCAGGGAGCGGTGTCTCAGAAAGGCAGCGTCCATTACTAAGGACCTCCAGAACCTAGGGCATGGACTTTTCTCACTGTTACCATCAGGTAGGAGGTACAGAAGCCCAAAGGCACACACTCAGTGATTCAGGAACAGCTTCTTCCCCTCTGCCATCCGATTCCTAAATGGACATTGAACTCTTGGACACTACCTCACTTTTTAAAAAAACATAGTACTGTATTTCTGTTTTTTGCATGATTTTAGTTTATTCAATATATGTATAACGTATAAAGTATACTGAATAAGAGTCCTGACGAAGGGTCTCGGCCCGAAATGTCGACAGCGCTTCTCCCTATAGATGCTGCCTAGCCTGCTGTGCTCCACCAGCATTTTGTGTGTGTTGTTTGAATTTCCAGCATCTGCAGATTTCCTCGTGTTTGCTCTCTGAATAAGGGTTACTTATTTGTTTACTTATTTATTATTATATTATTTTTTTCTTCTTCCTCTATATTATGTATTGCATTGAACTGCTGCTACTAAGTTAACAAATTTCACGTCACATGCTAGTGATAATAAACCTGATTCTTTATTTCTATGTTATATTGACTGTCCTGTTGCACATACTGTTTATTATATATTGCACATTGCACTTTTAGACAGAGATGCAACGTAAAGATTTCTACTCCTCGTGTACATGAAGGATGCAAGTAATAAAGTCAAATCAATTCAAATCTGTCTTCGTGTGATGCAGACACTTGCAGGCAGTGCTGTATCAGACCGCTAATCCAGTACAGTATTACAGTTGATACAGAACTTTTGCTGTTAGTTGTTAATTGTGCTCTGCTGTGGTATGAAATGAAGGTGAACTGTCGTAATTTATGTGACATACGGCCATTAATGAGAATGCATTGAACCAAGATCAAACATTTTGTTTGCCATAATTTATAGTGTCAGTGTAAATGACAGCTTTAGTTTCTACAGGCTTTCTGAGCACAGCTTCACCTAAAATTAAGTCTGGACATTAAGGATCCTTCAGTGATAACAGAAATGCTTTTCTTCAGCAGAGAGTGGATAGACCTTGCAGTCACTTGTAGTTAATTTGCATAAAGAGAAACTTAGTTAAGCATAGTTAATTATATACATGTAACACAAGGGATTTTATTTGGTTAATTGTGATAATGATTCACTTGAAAGAAGTGCCTTATGTTGGTAATTTATTCAAATTGCATAAGTAATTGGTGTAGTGGGTACGTTTAGATGACACAGAGGTCATTTGTGAGAATGGTCTCTTGAGTATGTTCTGCTGGTGTTGCTAATCAGGCTGGATGAATAAAATATAAACCAGATGATGGTAATGTTCAAATGGGAATGGAGGAAGGATAGTGGAACATGAAAAGCTGTTGTAAGCCCTTCAAGCAGGTGTACTTTTGTACTTTACAGAAATCCTGCATCTGTAATTTAGCTTGTATATCCTCTAGTGATTGTGAGAATGTGCCCTGGCCCTCAGACAGACTAAAAGCAAATGTGTAAAACTTGCACTGTGCTGTGGTCAGTGGATATTGTTTTCAAAGCATTTGCTGAGCTGGCGAAAATCTCTGAGTTTGTTGAAGCCCCTGACACCTAGATCTAGAATTAAAGTCAGAGAAACTTGGAAACGCTCAGTGGGTCAGGCAGCATCTGTGGAGAAAGAAATACAGTTACTGTCTTGGGTCTGTGACTGTTCACTGAAGCTGAGAAAGGGAAAGTTAAAAAGCTAATTTTAAAATGCAGGGAAGATAGGAAGAATGGATTGGTTAGAGGAAATATCGCCGACAGAGTGAGGCCCAATCAAAGGGGTTAATGGGGCAGTTAGAGGCAAATTATGCTCATTTTCTAAGTTATACATTGCTAATAATTGGGCAGTGGGACATGTCCAGCATATCATATTGTACTGATGAAGAGAGAAAAAACCGAGTCAAAAGTATAGATGGATAACTGGCAGAAATGATCAGTAATGATATTGGCAGAAAGAGCAAATTACCTGAAGTTGGAGAATTCAGTATTGGTTCTCAAAGGCTGCAATAAAACCAGATAGCAAATGAGGTATTGTTCCTCAAATTGGTATTCTGCTTCCTTGGAACAGTGCATGATACCACGGACAGATCAGCATGGGGGAGAGAAACGGAATTAAATACCAGAAGCTCAGGGTCACTCCTGCAAGCTAAACTGAATGAACAAAGCAAAAGTGACCATGAGCATCTGGTGTTTTAATGCCTGCAAACAGGGCAATGACTGCAGGATGACATGGATAGGGAGCTTAATACTTAAATTACATAAGGACTGGAAGGTAGGGAAAGGCAGAGGAGTGGCTCTCTTAATGTAGTTCAAGAAATGAGGATGTAGAAGTAACTTCTGGAGGGACAGTGTATAAAGAGTCAAATAATAGGAGCATCTCTGAAAAGTTCCATAATAATTATAGGCAATTTTAATCAACATGTAACTGAATATTGATGCATAAAGTAAGCCTAGATGAGGAGGTTTTGGTATTTTCCACAAAATACCCCAAAATAGGTTCAGTGATTACTTTATAACGAAGGCATTACATGGCAGCAGTGAACATAATGAATGAATTTTGCATTCACGCTCATTTGAAAGAGGGAGGGAGGGAGAGAGAGAGGGGGAGAGGGAGGGAAGGGGAGAGAGAGAATGAGATAAAGGAAGTACTAAGATTAATATTTGAAAAAAGACATACATATATGAGGGCATGAAAGCAGAGCAAAATAAGATGAAGTGAAAATTATATTAAGGGTTAAGTCAGGTGAGATGCAGCAGCAGATGTTTAAGGGGATATTTTAGAGTACACAGTATAGATAGCTTCCAGCAAGGAAGAAAACTTCCAGCGGTGGTCCCACCATCTGTGGATAACTCAAAACAAAATTAAACTTCGTATCAAATTTAAAAAAACATATTTTGTGCAAAGAATAGGTGGCAGTCCAGAAAGCTGGACAGAACATAAAAATACAATGAACAACTAAAGGATTAACAACAGAAAAAGTAGGACAGAAAAAGCCAGCCAGAAATGTCAAATACATAAGGAGACAGGAATTGAACAGTTATTTTCCTTCAGTATTCACAACACTGGGCATGCGAAACAGCCCAGAAATAGCACAAAATCGGGTATTGAAAGACAGAGAGGAACTCAAGAAAATTACATTCATGGTGAAATGGCATGTAAGTAAGTGGTTGGAGCTGCAAGTTGACAAGTCTTGACAAACTTTATCTTAGAGTTTTAAAAGTAATAGCAAATTAGGAAGTTGGTGTTTTGATAACAATTTTCAAAAATTCCAGTTTATTGAAGAACTTGTGTTAAATTGAAAAATAACAAATTTATCTTAATTATTAAAAAAGGGAAGGAAACAGAATATCAGTTACTTAATATTTGTTGCAACGTCAAATATTATTATTAAAAATTGTTTTATTAGTACACCAAGAAAAATGGAAATTAATCAGGTAAGCCAAAATTTATTTAGTGGAAGGGAAATCATATTTGACCCCTTGAATGAAGTACTTTGAATAAGAAATATGTGCTGTGGATAAAGGGGAATTTGTTGATGCGCTGGACTTAGATTTCTGGAAACATTCAGTGAAGGTGCCACATCAAAGGCTGATACAGAAAGTTAAAGGCTCAGTGTGTTTGAGCTAAAATATTGGCTTGTATGGAAGATTGGCTGGCCGATAATAGGCAAAAATGTGCCTTGGAAAGATGTAACAAGTGATATGCTACAGTGTTCAGTTCCAGGAATCTAAGCATTATTCATTTGGATGTACGCACTAAAGGCATGATTGCTAAATTTATTGATGACATAAAGATAGACAGGAAAACACATTGTGAGGAGGAAACAAGGAGACTACAAGACGATTCTGATAGATTATCTTAATGGGCACGGGTACAGTAAACAGAATATAATGTGAGAAACTATTAAATTATGCAATTTGGCAGAAAAAGTACATGAAGCATATTATATAAATGATGACAGATTGCAGAGCTCTGAGATGCAGAGAGATCTGGGTGTCCTGGTGAATGATGTGGAAAAGGCTGGTAGACAGGAACAGGAAATAATGGGGAAATAAACAAGAATATAGTGTTGTAGTTATTTTGGGCATTGGCATAATTATACTTGGAGTATTATGTAACAATATTGGTCTCCTTATTTAAGGAAGGATGATAATACATTTGAAGAGGTTCAAAAAACATTAACCAGACTAATATCTGGAAGAGACAGATTATGAACTAAACTTGGTCAGGTCAGATTGCTGAGATTTAAGAGAATGAAAAGGGGCTTAAGATATAAGATCCTGAGAGTCTGTGTAGGGAATTTTTACTCCTGTTGGAGAAGCTGGAATCACAGGCCATTGTTTAAAAGTAAGCAGTGTTGAGGCGAAACTGAGGGTCAGAGTATTTGAAGCTCTCTTCCTCATAAGGTGGTGAAAGTGGAGCCTTTGATTATTTTAAGGTAGTAGTAAATAGATTCTTGATAACAAAGGGGGCAAATACGTAGTTATTGGGGTAGATGGGAATGTGGTTTCAGTTACAATTTGATCTATTCTGGCAGAGCAAGCACGAGATATTGAGTGGTTTTCTTCTGCCCCTTATATTATAAGCTTAGAGCTCATTCTTTTTGGGATGGAAATGATGGGTCACTACAGGCTTTCTGGAACGGCCCATTCCTCCCTGAGATGGGTAATTCTGCAGCCATTCTGCAGCATGAGCAGCGAGCTTCCAGAACTGTTGGACGAGGAAAGAAGGAAGGAGGGGAGGGAGGGCCGTATCCATATTGTGACTTCAAGAGCAACTTTCCTTGAAATTCAGTAAGGAACAAATCATGAGGCAATTGTAACTTGGCAAGGATATCCTGACTGGTCGCAGTACAACCACAGAAAAATGTGAACTCTGCTTTGACAGTAGATCTTAATGTTGCATTGACTTTGATCTCACACCTTGGAGCTGGAGACATTTTCCAATATATTCCTTTTTGCTTCAGCTTGTTGCGCAAGGTCACAGAGCCTTTTTATTGCCCGGCAGCTGAATAGATTTCTTTCTCTATTAAAGGTGGTAGATGGATTGAGAATATGGGTCTGCATGCATTACAGGTATTCCAATTGTGTGAGCATACCCATTGCGTCCTGGGGCCCAAGTAGATCAAACCCCCAGATATCATGTGATTTCTGCATTTGCTGACATATAGCTATTGTGCCAATGTGTTAGTCATCATTTGTGAAGCTCATCACTTTCACGCTAGAAAGAACGGGGTTTGAGCCCTGCCCAAGTCTGATGACTGACTCCTCTATGCTCATGTTCAGAGCCTTTCCAACTTGGATGCCTGTACTTTATATGTACTAATCAGACTCTCTTCATTATATGATCTTCTTAGTCCCTTGCCAAGGATCCTACCCTCCGAGGAACTCACCCATGTACTGTCCTGTTCCCTCTCCTCAGGCTGCATGCCACTCATGTCTAGTCACTCACTACATGTTAATCCTCCCTCTAATTTACGTGCAGTGTAAGCACTGTATGCTAGTTGATAGCTGTGTGTCAAATCCAGTGGCTTCAATCACACTCTCATCTCTGCTTTTACTGCCAGACCCGGCTCTGGATTCTGGGCTGTCTGAATGAGTCCTGAAGTGTTTCATAGGAAAGGAGAGTGACATTAAGGCAAACAAATACAACATGTGAACAGCGAAATCCCACACAGAGTAAATGAAATGTTTGGCCAATCAATCTAATCAGGCAGTGTTGGTTAAATCATAAATATTAGTTTGGGACAGTAGGAGAATTCTTGCCTTTCTTTGGATCCTTTTGCATCCTGCTGAGCAAACACTCGGAGCAAAGCCTTTTCCTTTTTTGAAAAGCAGCACTTGTAACAAAATGAAACTCTCTCCAAAGCAGTGCACCAAATTACCAAGCTTGATTATTAACTTTAAGTGATGGAGTGGGGACCGATCTTTAAAAGGCCAGATGTTTCCATGAAGCCAGCAATAGATAGCAGTTAATGCCGCAGATGTCTTGCTTTCATTGTCGAGCAGCAGTATCTTAAAGTTTATGGCTTGCAGGAGATCGTAAATGAACATGTGATAAACCCATTAACTGTGCAGTACAATGGGTCTAACAAGCTATGAGTCCTCTGAGGCCAGTAACTGAAGCGCATAGTGGAAGCTGATGATAAGGTTTTCTTCTTTTGACCTAATGATTTTGAAATAAGATGTGTGCATACAGAAAAGAATTTTGAAAAGCCCACTGGTATTAAGAAATTTTGAATGCTGCGATTATTTTGAACAAGCTACTTACATAATATCTTTAAAATAATGATGAATGACTTGCTGTGCTAACTGGCTCTAATCAACATGTGGATGTGAAAACCATTTGTCATTTGCCGGGCTCTCCCTCCAGCTGTATTTTAAAGTCAGTTGACACAAGGGAACTTCACAGACAACAGTGTGCAGTTGACTAAGGGCCTCAGAATCAATCCATTATGAATCTCAATCACTAATTAGAGCAGAAGGGAGCTGATCCACCTCAGTTCTCTGATTTACCACTGTCAATTTAAACCAAGGAGGCTGAAAAGTCTACTAAAATAGGTCAACTGAGATGTAATTGAAGGCATTTTCAGAGTTGGCCATTAAACCTACAGCTTATGTTGTTGGCTTTCTAATTAATGTCAAGTGTTTCCACTTGCACTGCATAAACTAAAAAACACAGGAAGTAGCTCTGTTTCTAAGAAAAGGAGTGCCTAAGGTAAATAAAGTTCAATCTCATACTCCAGACTGACTATACTACAGAAAGGGGATGTGAAACTGAACTGAAATAGTATACCACAACTATCATTTTTGATTACAAGATATGAAATGAATGGTTCTCAAAGCTGCAGTTTCACAGAAACGGGACCAGAACCCATTGCATTATGAGCAGAAATTCAAGAAAAATGATTTTTTTGGTCTTTCATTAAGCAAATATATTTTGTTCAGTGACCAGCTGAGGTTGGCTTGTGCTGTCATGTCCATGCAGCTGAACCTTGGAACTGTTGGAAATGAAAGTATTTTTGCATTGGAATAGTGCAGCTGCTAATAGTAAATGGAAGACTCTTCCTCTTTGATACGTCTTTTTTGCACCTGGTACCATAACATTTCTGTGTCCTAGTTGTTAGAATGGGTATCAAAAATCAATTTAACATATCACTTCACTGACACCTCTCATCTTCAGAACAAAACAAGCCTCAGATGTATTTGTCTGATGTACAACTCACTATACACATGATACGAAAGGAAACTACCAGGCAAACTGTGGAGTTTGATTGTTTTTATGATACGACATCTGGGTTCGGTATGTCACCAAATGCAAGTAATAGCCATAAAACTGAATACTTCCACAAGCCTAAATGATAAAATGATTCAATTAAAATTTAAGAACATATAAAGATCAACAAATTTAAAGATGATAACTTGGTTCAATGTTTTCTCTTAACTTGTGCCCAAGCTATCTTCCTTCAGCATCACTTGCATAAATATAAACACATACTGAACAATCTTTAAATACAGAGGTGATGATTCAATTATTTTGCAGGTATCATATCTTCAATTGATCAGCTTTCCACACTTCATTGTTTTCTTATAGCATGGAGGTCAGGCCACTCCTTATTGCCAGTGTTGGCAAGCAACCTTCCTCCTCAGCGTCATTTGATGTATTGACTGGATGTTGCTATCTTCAGAGTTGGTTGCACTTCCATGGTGTGCACCTGCCGCTCCTATGCTGTTTCTTTAGTTCAGCAAAGTATGCCTCTATCCCAGAGTCCTCGCGTTTGTAGAAACTCTCTAGTGTATAAATGCCAATCTTCATTCACTTTATAGTAAAATGGATATCTTAATTATAATTGAGAATTGAAACTTCTGCATTGTTTGGTATTTATCTGGTCTTGGCCCACGTCTTCCATGTCAATGAGTTATTAAGTTTTGCATACAATACAGCCATGACGATGTTAAATAAATTTAAGTTGAGGACAAAACCATGATTCGTTCCATCTCATACTTTTCTGAGAACTTTCTCTGGATTTTCATACAGACTCACATTCCTTTGTAAAACTCTGCTTCTCGATTCATCATCATTTTGGTTAATTGAGACATAACGGTTAATGCAAATGAAGAAGATCCTTCATTCAATCCACACCTTAGCAGTGATCTTAGCTTTTACTGATGGGGTACGCTGGTAGATATGATATTGGATTCCCTTTATTACTTTTCCAAATTGTGAGAAATATACTTTTCACTACCTTCCTTTAGGATATTTAGATGCAACATTGCCATATTCCGTCCCTCTCAATTTCCCATTTGCTGGAAGTGCAGTTATGCTGGAGATAGTTATTACCCAAGAATTTTTTGCCATGCGCATTCTGATCTAAATTCCTTTCCTGATACTCAATTGTTTGCACAATGCTGGGTCTCAGTTAAACAGCTTATGTATAGGAAGTGATCTTCATACAATACAAACTGCACTTCTGGAGGCCTGAGCACTCCCTGCCAGGCATACATAGGATGTCAAACTTAACTATTGAAGCAAAAGTCAAATGATCATTTCATTAAGTCTTTGGCAAAAGGAGGATATTCTCAATGAGTGGTCTTGAACACAGTCTGACAACACAGTCTTTAACCGTTATCACTTTGAAAATACAGGTTTCCCCCACAATCCGAAGGTAGAGCATTCCTATGAAAGCGTTTGTAAACCAAAATGTCATAAAGTGAAGAAGCAATTACCATTAATTTATATGGGAAAAATTTTTGAGCATTCCCAGACCCAAAAAATAACCTACCAAATCAAACCAAATAACACATAAAACCTAAAATAACACTAACATAGTAAAAGCAGGAATTATACAATAAATATACACCCAATATAAAGTAGAAGTATTGTATGTATGGTGTAGTTTCACTTATCAGGATCGGGAAGACAGCGAGCCTAAATCGATTTGTAGAAAAAAAAAAATCGGCACATACACACATGTGTACGTACACGCCTATGCACGTACGCGCATGCGCAAACAACTGCCCGCACAGGATTTCACGGTCATGGTAGTCTTTCTTAGGGTAAACACACGTATAAAGCGGGCGTCTTTTTTTCATAAAAGTGAAAATCCTCTTTGGTTAGTGAAAACAGGTAATAATATAGGTCTTTCATAACAGTGAATTGTCGTAAAGTGAACGTTTGAAAAACAGGGTACACCTGTACGGGCCTCGAAGATGTTCCTGTGGGGACCAGCGAGAAATGCTGGGCCAGTTAACCATGAGCCAATTAGCTTGGAGCCCTCTGCCTGGTTGAGATCAGTAGGAACATAATTCCATTGGCTTTCCTGAGTTGATCATTTGATATGTCGGATCCTATTATGTTCATAAACATGGAATTTCTTTGTTTCATTAGATATGTAACCAAGCACAACCTTGCTATTGGCAAAGAGTGACATCATTTAGTTATTTTGTTCTATGTCTAACTCTTTGGCCATCATCTCTGCATCTCAACCATTGGAACAACAGCACCGAGATCAAGCCTTGCGAGAGCTCGTATGGGAGTAAGCTTTGCCTTGTCCGAGTTGAATTCAGCTTCACTATATCCCGCAGTATCTATGACCATCAGTATGCGATAGCAGCAATAGCTTTTACTGATGCATGTCAGAAGATGCAGACCTCTTTCTTGAGCTGCAGATAGCAAAATTGTAGTGTAGGTTCTTGGAACCTTCAAACCTTTAAGATCCTGAAGGAAAGAACCCCACTGTGCTGCCACTGTTTCCCTTTGGGGGGGGGGGGGGGACATCCCATCCACAAGTATCAGTAACGAGCTCTCATCTCAACCCAGACTGTGCTGCATAGAAGGGTTGTCCTGTTTAAGATTAAGATTCTGTAGACCTTTGGCCAGGTCTTCATATGGGAAGTATCGCGTGATCTCAGCGCTGTTGGATGCGATCTTCTGCAGTCTGAGATTAGACTGCACCAGCCTGTCTTGAGCTGCTTTCAACACACTGTCTGCTTCTTCTGCACTAAGAGGATATTAGGCTTAAATGTGTTAACAGTGAGCTGATGAGACCATCGAGGCAGGCTTCACCCAGTGTGACCCAACCCAGGTCCAGTCGTTGGGCCATAAGATGCATCGTGCCAACCGTTGCATTGTTCATGGACCTTAACTGCACAGATGGCAGATAAGGTCCATGCAAAGCAATAGGAGAAAAGTCAGGGGTGAGGGAATCTTGCCAGCTATGTCCTTAAGATGCAAATGACTGCATACAGCTTCAGGAGTTGGAGTTTCATCATGTTGCTAGGGATATGGTCACACTCAGTGAGGGTTTGACTCCACAACAATCCACTGGCTCTTCTTTAGGCAACTTCTGACATTCCAAAATATGTCAGTAGAGTGTATAGGAAAACAGAACTTTGCATGCTGAAAATGTGAAAGAATTTTGATTTTGTCAAAGACACATTGTTCAGATCATCCAGTATCACACGTCTTTATTTTTTGATCAGGATGTCCTTTGAATTGATGCTGGCTAGACATATTTTGGAGCAGGATTAGCCTTTGAAGCTTTTCCTCCCATACCTCTGTGCATGAGGAAGTAGCTACAGCTGACGGATGCTCTGCAGGCTCCCAGCCATGCTGTGCCAAAGGTGTGCTGGAACCAGAAACAGCCCAAGGTGCAGACCCTGAATGAAGTGTTGGTATGTGCCCTGTTGCACTCAGTGCAGTGTATGATAGTTTTACAGTCGTTAGCTTGGTGTTGTGTTGAAGCACAATATTTTAAACATATCGAGTACTCTCTTAGAAAGCGTTTTTGGTCTGTGAGCGTTTTTTCCCCTCTGAATCCTTTGCATTCCTTAAGGGATGAGGTTTCTTTTGGACTGGGCATTTTCTATAGTGTTCATGATAGAGTTCTCTACTTCAGTTTTGTTGACCATGGTAAGGGTTTGGGTTTCCATGCTCTTGCAGGAGACCTCTCTTTGAATGAAATGTTGATGGTAGTATAAAACTAGGGTCATTTTCCATTTCCGCCAAGCAGCAGATTAATTCCGTGAAGAATGAAAATGGCGGATATTTGGCATGATGCTTCGTTTTATGCTTGGAACCTTCAGTTATCCACTGTTGCTTGTTGCATGTTGCTTGGTAGTTTCTTCGCAATAGAGTTTATTCCCGTTGCTGTGTCCAAGATACTCATTCCTATTAGGTAACCCTTGCATTTTGCGACTTGTAGTTCCGACAACAGATCTACCTTCAGCAACCAGCCTTCATGACAGAGTACCGTTACCATTACACTTCGACATACTATTCACAGGTTTCTGTCATGCCCTTGTGTTTAATGTGGATCTTCTTCCATCAGCTGTGGTCAGGTCTGGTGTGGCCGGCTGGTGTTCTCTACAATTACATGGCTACTGCGTACACTTGATCCCCCCGCTTTGTTGGGTGGGGGGCAACACGAAGAAGACGAGTCATACAGTTTACGTGTTTGCACTGGCTGCCTTGCCCAGTCTTGCACACAGACACAAGTATCATTTATTACAAGTGCCATTAGTGGTTCTATCCATCTGGGAGCAACCCTGCAATTTCAGGCAGCACCCTCACCAGTCACGCGGTTATGGGTGGAGTATCTCCTTTTACCTCCGGCTCTCTCTGATCAGCAATGTGCTGCTGTTCCTTTCCTTGGTTCTTCACATCTCCATGTAATCTTACTAAATTGGTAGTTGTATTTTCTTTCCGTACATTTGTAATTACTTTTGCTTCTTGTTCCTCCTCACACGGATGTCTGCCCACTTTCTGCTCCTTCCCATCTCATCTCTGATGTGTTTACTGTAACCACCTCTGGCAGCTGCACTACTATTAGCTCCTGACAGAGCTCGGCCCCTCCCCTCGGGACCTCCTGACGTGATTCCGGCACATCGGCCCAGTCTCTTTCCACCCTGCTTGGGGCTGCCATCTCTCTGTGGGTCACACGTTCGCTGTCTGTCCTGCCCGTGCTGTTTCTTCTTTTCCTGAACCTATAATGGCCGCTAGCTTCCCGTAGCATGTCTATTCGAAGGACGGTACCCTCATTATTAGATAGACCCAAAACTGGAAGCTGCACTCTGCCAATTTCGAGTACCTGGGGCTGACCTCTCTCCGCCCTCATTATTTCACCTCCTGCACTGGTAATGTAAATCGCCTCTCCAGTCGTGGGCAAGGACAGTTCAGTTATCAATACTTGCGATCCTATCTTCACTAACATTTTGCATTGCTGGCCCCCTAATAAACCTATTGTGTACATCCGTGGATGACCAACACTGGCAACAGAGGCATGCCCCAGCAGCCAGGGTACACCATTTTCTCATTGTTACCATCAGGATGGAGCTACAGAAGCCTGAAGACACACACTCGGCAATTCAGGAACAGCTTCTTCCCCTCTGCCATCCGATTCCTAAATGGACATCGAACCTGTGAGCACTACTTCACTTTTTAAATATATATAAAATTTGGTTTTGCACAATTTTAATCTATTCAATATACATATACTGTTATTTACTTTTTCCCTTCTATATTATGTATTGCATTGAACTGCTGCTGCTCACAAGTTTCACGACACATGCCGGTGATAATAAACCTGATTCCGATTCTGCTGCCTGTTCTTTGTCTGACCCTACCGCCTCTATTCTAGTCAGCAACCAAGTCAGAAAGAGACGGCGCTGCTGTAGGCTCTGTCTGCTTTGGTAAGTGCTTTTTACACTTCCCTTGTTTTTCAGAGAACTGCCTCCAACCCTGGCCTGAGAAACCGCAGCTGTAATACATCATCTCCTTTCCCCTCCCACGTCTATTCCAGCAGTTACTTGTTTATTGCCCCGGCTGTTAGCACACAAAGCAAGGTCTCTGCGACGTCACGGCAGCTACATTCGCTGCAGCCACTTCACGATTTCACTTGCATTTCCTTCGGTCCATCTCACTGGCCCATGGAACTGTCGACTCTACCGCTATTCCTGAATCTAAAACTTCCTGGTGGGCTCGCCCCAGGCCTTCCTTCGGCATTTTCAGGAAGACTGGGTCATCCCCCTCCTGATTATCCAACCCTGAATACTTCTCATTCACTCAATATTTACATTCTGCATAATCCATGGGTATCTCATCAGTGCTTTGAATCAATGCCTTTATCGTTCTCCAGTTACTCTCACCTCCCCCCCCCCCCCCCCCCCAGTCGCTGCCTCACTTGCCCTTTAAAAAAACACATCTCTCTCCATTGCTGGCATCCCCGGTAGTTGCTCATGTACCACCCTGCACTCCCTAGGTCATAAATACCCCACGTATTCCTTGGGTACTTTGCTTTTACCAACATGTGTATAGTTTTAAGGTGCATCTGGTGAATTTCAACCATTTCCGCAAGCTTGCGGCAGAATTCCGAGTTCTCACACGCGAATTTAAGTGAGGGCAACTCTGACAAAATGATTTCTTTCTCCCCGGCGGTGAAGGGCTTATGAATGGTCAAAACCAGGGTCAAAGGATGGATGCGTCTTCAGGGTTCTCGACCTGACATTTGTGACCTCAATAGCTGTCATCCTGACAGACACATCTGGATGAAAAATCTCCCTGAAATATCTCCACACTAATTTCCACACAACGCAAAACAGAAACGACAGATAGAAGTTAAACAGTACACACTTAATACCACAATGTATTCCGCAAACTGACACTCATGTGCATCTATACTCATGATACCCGTAACTAACTGTCACACCAAGCCACACACACTCACAAACGCGTATGCTGAAATACACACCCCCACTAGCATCTCAAACCTTTAACAATAGACAATAGACAGTAGGTGCAGGAGTAGGCCATTTGGCCCTTCTAGCCAGCACCGCCATTCACTGTGATCATGGCTGATCATACGCAATCAGTACCCCGTTCCTGCCCTCTCCCCATATCCCTTGACCCCGCTATCTATAAGAGCTCTATCTAACTCTCTTGAATGCATCCAGAGACTTGGCCTCCACTGCCTTCTGGGGCAGAGCATTCCACATATCCACCACTCTGTGGGTGAAAAAGTTTTTCCGCATCTCTGTTCTAAATGGCCTACCCCTTTTTCTTAAACTGTGGCCTCTAGTTCTGGACTCACCTATCAGCGGGAACATGCCTCCTGCCTCCAGCGTGTCCAGTCCCTTAATACATCTGCCCTTCGCAGCTGGTGGCCCCGTCTCACCAAATGAAGACACAAAGTTTAGTCACTTTAATACACACTACCTTTATCTGCTAGTTCAGCTGTCTACCTTGCGATCCCGCGTGGCCACCAACCCAAACAGATCCAAGCTAATTTTAAAATACTCACCCACTTAGACTGCTGTGATCGCTGGCCACAGGATGAGTCGCAAGAAAGTATCCTGCTCCTGACATCAAACGTTGTTGCATGAATGAAGTCACCCGAGAGAAGTACTGGTAGAATGAAGCAGCCTCGTATTTGGCAAAGTGAGATACAACAGGCATCAGAAGGAGACCCTTTTGGAGGAAAAAAGTCTGCTTGACCCAGCACTACACAACATTTTATGTGCTAAAGATCAAAGAAATATTCAGGACAATTTGAATAAATCCATCTTTAAAATGCTTTCTTTGAACTACATGTAATAGTTTCAAATGCCTAGATCTTGTCCTAATTCATGCAAGGGGATGTTGATTAGGTTCGTGTATATGTAGACAATTGTTAAGTGCCTGTTTCCTGGTCTGTCTGGTCTGAATTTTACTATTCTAAGATACATGTTAAATTTAATTGTTCTTGCATATTTGAATCTGAAGGCTAGTGGCTGAAGTTAATTCCTACAAATGCTAACCCCAAAAATCACTCTAACATCCTAAACTTCATCATGTTGGATTCTACCATGGTGTACCCTTCGGCTTCTCACAAGCAGTAGATACAATGACAACCTGCCCAGTCCACTCAGCTTGAAACTCATCCATTCTGCCACATTTCAAGTTCCAACAAAATCCTTGGCCCTCTACGGCGTAACTTTTGGAATTGCTCAAAAACCACAAAAGAAATTGCTTATAAAACTCTCGTCCGTCCAAGACTTGAATACTGTAGTGCCATTTGGGATCCCTACCTGTTACGTTCCCCGTAACTGGGTGGCTTACCAGCAAAGATAGAGAGGTCTGCTGAAGTCTGATGGTACTATTTTCAAACGTTTTTATTTATAAAGGGGCACAAACGTATGGTTAATACAAAACATTCAGATCATATACGTCATCAATACTCAATCTAAAGCACAGGTATAGTAATAATCAATCAGAAATAAGCTTTATCGTTGTCTAGGGGATAATACTGAGTCCACTGGAAATATAAAAGTCACTCAGAAATCTGCAGGCTTTTCCATTTGGGAACCGCTGGCATTTCACGTGTTGGAGAGAGAGATTGGTGAGAGAAAAGGGAACACTTGCCCATTGTCTTTGCGAAGCAAATCCCTGTTGTTAGTTAAAAACGGTTTTTCCTTTGGTTTCAGCCACAGACTCCCGATCCGGAATCTAACGCACATGGCTTCCTTCAAAATGGCTTCCCGCTCCGATGGGAAGCGCTATTGTGTCTTCTTAGCGTGTCTCCTTGGTGCGTCTGAGGGGCTGCCTCGGCAGCCCACCTTTTATCGGGACTTGCAGGGTTGTAGCTGTCAATCAGGGTGGGTGTGGCAATCTTTCCCCATCACCCAGCCTAAGGGTTTGTACGTAGTCCAGTCCCCATTTCACAAAGGTGTCTCCAAGAGACAATGGCCATCAATAACCTTGAGAAAGTCCAGAGAAGAGCTGCCAGGTTTGTAACCAGTGATTATAGAAAGACCAGTAGTGTTACAGATATGTTTCTCAACCTCAACCACAACAGCCAGGCTTACTACAGTTTACAAGGATACTCATTCATCAACTCCATCCAACATTAGTCACCTTTTGTGTAACCAGAATAACAGACCAGAATAGCCCCACAAAACCAATCCCTAAACTACAAGACCATCCAGACCAAACCGCTACTCACTGTACCCTAGGACCATTCCAGTTTGGAACTCCCTGCCGCCACACATTAAATCTGCCGCTGATAGTAAAACTTTAAAGTCGCTGCTCTTAAACACTGCGACTTAAATTACCACTGCATGCATGAGGGACTGCACGTTTATAGCCCAGTGGTGGCAGTTGGTGAAGTATGGACAAGACAAGTCAAGACAACGGCGTATTTGACTTACATAACTCTTACAAAACAATCCACAAATCTAAGATTCAAGAAATTTGGTCATAGATAGGAATAAAAACTATGGTTCAAAAATATTTTTTACCGCTTTAACCCTGAATTATTCATTTATCCTGTACTCCAGTGGAACTTTAAGTTATACAGACATAACATGTTGATACTTACATAAAGACAATTCTTTACACTGTTGGACTTGGTAAAGGCCAACCAGTACATTCACACTTAATATTAACATGATTGCCTTCCACTCCTGCGATTTAAATCTTATTTATAATATTATTTCAGCATACTATAACTTGCAAAATAATATTATGATTGGATTAACTTCTAATCCCTCTGAGTCATTTGAAAACCTTACAGCAACAATTTGGTCACCAGAGTTCTGAATAAATATTACCTATCACAGTGCGCACTGACAGACGACTGAACCCAGGTGCGGAGGAATGACAGACTCCCATGTAGAGACAGAAACAAGAGTTTATTCATTGAAATTCCAACAGGACATTGGCGGTTTCACCGAACAACACCGTGAGACGAATTATTGTCGAAACACAAGGACCTCACTTTAAATTATCACTGCACGTGGAAAACCCGTGCCAGTCAAAATAAATTTGACAAAATTAGATGGAAATCACAAGATTAACAATTCTCGACAAGACAACAATTAACAAATGTGGGTGCACAGGGCTCTGACAGTACCTCTTTCCTTAAGGCTGGCATCTGACATGCCAGGGAACACTGAGGAACTCGAAACAGGGCTGGTAAACTCAGGAACAAGTGCAAACAACTTAGAAATATTGCACAAAGTTCAGGAACATTGCATATAATTCAGGAATATAGAATCCAACTCAGAAACCTGCAGGCCCATGGGAGACCCAGGAAACCTTGATAACCTTGAACGTAGATGAGAGAACCTCAGAACAAACCCCTGGATCAAACAGAGAATAGAGGATACCCTCACCTCTAGCTAACCAAGGTCCAAGCTGCTTTTGAACTCCTGGGTCCATTTATGGCGGGGCCCGACTATCACGACGTGTGCTGATGGATGATTGAACCCAGGTGCAGCAGAATGACGGACTCCCGTGTAGAGACAGAAACAAAAGTTTATTGATAAGAATTCCAACAGAACATCAATGGCTTCATCGAGTGACACTGCAAGATGAATCATTCTCAAAACACAAGGACCCCATGATAAATGCTAATTTTGAGCCCACTGTGCCAGTCAAAATAAACTTGACGAGATTAAACAGAAAGCAGAGGGCTTAATGACTCTAGATAAGACAGCAATTATCAAATACAGGTGCACAGGGCTGCAAGACTCATGACAATTACCTATCCGCAGAGATAGCACTAGCTTTCTATTTTAAGTAGTTAAATGTGCAGAATTTCACCCTTGGAAAAATAAGTGTGAGGAAAGACACAGCAATAGCATATTGCAAGAAAGTTTTGCTCTTGTTTTTTCCGTACCTTGTATTTGGTGATGTGTAGGTTAATTGAGTAAAAACAGCTCTTCAAAATCCTCGTTGTTATATTAGTCATGTTTAGAAATATAGAAAAAAAGAGATACAAAAGATATAACAAAATCAAAGTGGAAGGGGAAGTCAAGAGAACACACATCAGTCATTGAGATGTCAGTGATGGGAAAGTTCAGCAACTTTATGTTTCTAAGCATCAACATCTCTGAAGATTTATCCTGAGCCCAACACGTTGATGCAATCATGAAGAGGCCATGGCAGTGGCTTACTTCATGAGGAGTTTGAGGAGATTTAACATCTTGCCAATTTCTATAGATGTACAGTGAATATCATGCTGACTAGATGCTTCACAGCCTGGCTTGAAGGCTCCAATGTACACGATCACAATCTACAATGGATTGTAGAGACTCATCCAGCTCAATCATGAACACAACCCTCCTTGCTATCATTTGGTTCCTCCCTACTATCATTCGGTTCTTGAATCAATAGCAAACTCCTGAACACTACAGTTTAGCAACACTGATCACTGAGACCATTTTGCACAAAAATGGACTTAGATTTTTTTTGCTCCAAGTGTGGTTTCTTGTAAAAATCACGTATACTTTTAATTTATGATTTTCATTGAACACTGCTTATATCATGCTATGTACCTGTGACGTTGCTGCACCTTACTTTGTCATTGCACTTGTGCATGCATATACTTATGCTCACAACAATAAACTCAACTTTGATTTTATCTTCAAAAGGCAGTACCCATTACTAAGGACCCTTATCATCTGGGACATGCCCTCTTCTTGATACTACCATTGGAGAGGAGGTACAGGGGCTTGAAGACACTGTTGTGATGGAAAATAACTGGTTCTTTGAGTCTCCACAGTAGAGGCCTGGACACACACAGTTTTAATAATAAGGAATTTATTTACAAGGGGAAGTCAGGTCAACACAAGCAACTACAATACACAGGAAGTGGTGTGGGGACAGGGTACAGTTACACAAACAAAGAACAAGGGAAAAGCACTACAACAGCTATCCCCCTTGACCTTGGATAGCTGCGGCTCCCTCACCAGGACAAACAATAGACCTTCCCAAGCATAAATCAATGCACTTACCTCCGATGAGGTGGTCTGTAAGAGAGGGCTAGCCAAGGGCAAGTCTCACCTTTTATAGCATGGGGCTGGGCTAGATAATCCAATTAAGGTGACCAATAATTTAGGTGTGCATTGATTAGTTGGGAGGGACCAAATGTTGATTGGCATGTGGTGTGTCCTCCGACCAGCCAGGCGGCAGTGCATCTGTCACGTGGCCGGTATCTCTGGACACACTCCACCCCTCGGAAGACGCACCACATAGCCAACACACGTAAGAGGGTGAAACAAAATCGCATATACCAGAAATAACCAATTTTGAGCAGCTAAGTAAATGCAGAGACACTCTTAATCAGCTGGCATGCGTAACATAGTATAGAAATGGCTATGAGTACAAGAACGAGTGCGATGGACCAGTGAATGACAGTTGCCCACCACCCCCCTAGGGACCCAAACGGCCACCAATTGCCCCATGAGGTGTTGTGCTGGAGGAGCTGGTCTCTTGATTTTTGAATTTTAGCCACTGAGTCCCGACTGTGAGCGGCCAAGTGAGTGATGTTGCTGGACTCATCAGGGATAAAGGTACAGCATTCCTTACCAACCACTGTACACGTTCCACCATCAGCAGCGAGTAGGTAGTCCAGTGCCATTCGGTTCTGCAGGGCGACCATCCTGACAGGGGTCAGTTCTACCGCCGTTCGGGTGAGGGCATCCTCCGTGTGTTGCAGTGCCACTGCTGTCTCGTTGGCCAGAGTCTCGAGCACACTGGTCATCTGGATCACCTCCCGGGACAGCCGGGCCGTGCCATAACTGGGAAAGGCTATCATCCAGAACCTCTCTGCCTCTGTAATGGCCCTCTTGCCCCGGTGGCCGCTGTGTGCCGGGTGCTCCCCAAGGTCATTCAGGGGGTGGATGAAGGGCACCACATATGCTGGAAAGCAGCAGCCGTACCAGCTCGTGGGGAGCCACGGGTAGGCGTGGTGGCCGCAGATCCAGTGGGTCCCGTTTAGAGTCCAGGGAGCTCCCAGCTTAGCGGCATCGTCGGCAGTGGTCACTGGGGCACCCGGGTACCAGTTTCGCTGACAGTTGCTGTGACCAACGGAAAAGTTAGAAGTGTGCGCATTGCAGAGCCTGCACCAGCATCCGTTAGGTATACTCAATGGCTGTGGAATAACTCTGAGGGTGGGGACTCGAGTGGAGGTCAAATTGTAGGGAGGGAAATACCAGTTCCTGAAGCACCCACCCCATCGGGGGTCAAGGGAAGAGACGTTGTGAAGTGGGAAGGAGAGTGGTGGGGGACTGCCAGCAGGGACCACCCACACAGATATACCAAAACCAGCAGGAGCAAACAGTCTGTGTAAACAGTTCATCTCAATGTCATCCAGCAGGATCGGCATGAGTGGCAGCACATCATCAGCGTGTGCTGGGGCCCGCAAGCAGATCCAGCAATCCGATCTGTTGGTGTTGCTGGCAAACTCGTAAGCGACCCTGAGGAATGCGTTGGCAGCTGTCACGGAGCCGAGCATCGCAGCGACCAGGAGGGATGACTGGAGTCGCACCATTGTCCTGTAGAGGGAGACGGGGGTGGAGGGGTGGGGTATGTGTAGGAGGAAACTCATTCCCGTCTGGTTAAATGCCGGGTATGTATACAGGACAAATCAGATTTGCCCGGAATGGCAACCCAGCGGGTGTCCTCTGGACCTTGCGCGACAATTTCTCCCTTTCTGGGGAGGCTCTGCAGCTGTCGGATCCATACTCTGCCCGAGTCCCCGGTCTCGGGGGGGGGGGGGGGGGGGGTTCGGTGGATTCCCAGTCGGGGGAAGGGGACTGTGCCAGGTGGCGGGCCAGTGGGGATCCCCCTTGGCTAGTGGGCCGTGTTTAACTGGTCGACGGCCTGCTGAAGGACACTTAGCCACCCCTGCAGCGTGCGAGAGGGTGTCAGAGTGCGGATTTTTTCCTAGAGCAGGTCGTTCATTCTTTCAATTAAGCCCGATGCCTGGGGGTGGTGGGGTATATGGAACAGCCACGAGATCCCCGCCTCAGCCGCCCAGGTCTGGGCTTTGGTCCCAGCAAAGTGTGAGCCCTGATCGGATTGTACCTCCCATGGGACCCCATAGAGAGAGGAGAGGTGCTGTAATCCTCTGATGGTGCCGTTCTGGTCGGCCCTCTCACAGGGCACCGCCACCAGGACACCCGAGTATGTGTCCACCATCCTGAGGACATACTGCTTCTTATTCTGTCGCGGGAGCGGTCCAATATAGTCGATTTGCCATACCCGACCCGTTCCCGTGCCGCGACGAATGTGGCCCGGTGGCCCTATCGGCCAGCCCCGTGGCTTGACTAACTGGCAGATGGGGCAGTTATCTACAGAGGTTTTACATTGATCGAGTGTCAAGGCGACACCGAATTGTTCAGCCCAGCGCCGCGTGCCATCGGCCCCTAAGTGGCCACCTTTGCGGTGTGCCCACACAGCTAGTGCACTGGGGTCGGTGTGCCCACGCAGCTAGTGCACTGGGGTCTGTGTGCCCACGCAGCTAGTGCACTGGGGTCTGTGTGCCCACGCAGCTAGTGCACTGGGGTCGGTGTGCCCACGCAGCTAGTGCACTGGGGTCTGTGTGCCCACGCAGCTAGTGCACTGGGGTCGGTGTGCCCACGCAGCTAGTGCACTGGGGTCCGTGTGCCCACGCAGCTAGTGCACTGGGGTCGGTGTGCCCACGCAGCTAGTGCACTGGGGTCTGTGTGCCCACGCAGCTAGTGCACTGGGGTCGGTGTGCCCACGCAGCTAGTGCACTGGGGTCGGTGTGCCCACGCAGCTAGTGCACTGGGGTCTGTGTGCCCACGCAGCTAGTGCACTGGGGTCGGTGTGCCCACGCAGCTAGTGCACTGGGGTCTGTGTGCCCACGCAGCTAGTGCACTGGGGTCGGTGTGCCCACGCAGCTAGTGCACTGGGGTCTGTGTGCCCACGCAGCTAGTGCACTGGGGTCGGTGTGCCCACGCAGCTAGTGCACTGGGGTCCGTGTGCCCACGCAGCTAGTGCACTGGGGTCCGTGTGCCCACGCAGCTAGTGCACTGGGGTCCGTGTGCCCACGCAGCTAGTGCACTGGGGTCCGTGTGCCCACGCAGCTAGTGCACTGGGGTCCGTGTGCCCACGCAGCTAGTGCACTGGGGTCCGTGTGCCCACGCAGCTAGTGCACTGGGGTCGGTGTGCCCACGCAACTAGTGCACTGGGGTCTGTGTGCTCACACAGCTAGTGCACTGGGGTCCGTGTGCCCACACAGCTAGTGCACTGGGGCCTGTGTGCCCACGCAGCTAGTGCACTGGGGTCTGTGTGCCCACACAGCTAGTGCACTGGGGTCTGTGTGCTCACACAGCTAGTGCACTGGGGTCGGTGTGCCCACGCAGCTCGTGCACTGGGGTCTGTGTGCCCACGCAGCTAGTGCCCTGGGGTCTGTGTGCTCACACAGCTAGTGCACTGGGGTCTGTGTGCCCACGCAGCTAGTGCACTGGGGTCTGTGTGCCCACGCAGCTAGTGCCCTGGGGTCTGTGTCAGGGGTGGAAGTGGTGGCAGATGATATTTGGGCAACCTGGTCCACCGCAGCGTTAAACGTTGCCTCTTCATTATCTTTCCGGGTATGGGCATCCACATAGTGGACAGAAATTTTTCTGTGGGTAGCCTGGTCCCAAATGAAACGCCAGTGGTGCTGTCCCCAGAGGGGACGTCCGTGTATTTCCCACCCCATGTCTTGCCACCGGGCCATCCACATGGCAATGCCGTTAGCTATTGCCCAGGAGTCAGTATAGATGTGGACTGGTCCGGTAGTGTTTTGGAGGGTGAGGGCTACTGCCACCAGCTTGGCAAGTTGACTGGAACCCCCCTCTCCCTCGGTGGTTAAAATTCTACCCGTGGTGGGATGAAGTGCTGCCGCTTTACAAAATTGTTTACCCCCTTTCCAGTGGCTGGAGCCATCTGTGAACCAGGTGCGCAGTTTGCTGTCGGGGTCGAGGGAATCGAAGGGTTGACCCCAACTTGCTGGGGAGGGTTGTACCTCGGGGATGTCCGGGGCAGGGTCCTGGGACCGGGGGAAAACCATGACTTGTTCATGGAGGCGGCTGACCCCTTCAGGACCGGGTTCAGCCGGTCCGCAATGTACTACTTCCACTTGACAATGGAGGACCTCTGGGCACGGCCCTCCTTGTGGGTGGAATCAGGGGACTTCACCCATCGCATTATGGGGAGATGGTGGCGAAAGACGACCGGGTCGGTGCCTGTTTGGTGTTCTGTGGCGAGGAGCGCCAGATAACAGGCTAGTAGCTGGCGCTCGAAGGGGCTGTAGCACGCTGCCACTTCAGGTAGGGACTTAGTCCAGAAACCGAGGGGGACTCTACGCCCTGGGGTCTTCTGCCAGAGGCTCGCTCGCTGAGACCTGTAACTCAAAAGGCAGACCTGCCTGGCGGGAAGAAAGTGGCATGGCTTGTTCCACCGCTAGTTTTGCCGTATCAAAGGCAGCCTGTTCCGCTGGCCCCCAGAGAAATGTGGATTTTTTCCTGGAGATCCTATAGAGCGGCCGGAGAAGCATGGTCAAGTGGGGTATGTGCTGCCGCCAATAGCCCAGGAGCCCCACGAATCTCTGTGTGTCAGTTTTATTCGAGGGGATGGCCAAATTTAAAATTTTATTTTTAGCGGCATCGGGTATGCTTCTGTGCCCGGAGTTCCATTGTACTCCAAGGAAAATGACACCCTGGCTGGGGCCCTGTATTTTTTCCATATTAATGGCCCAGCCCTGTCCCCTGAGGGATTCGATTAGCATGTGAAGGGCCTTTGACACAATGGTCTCAGAAGGACCTTGGAGAAGAATATCGTCTATATAATGTGCAATCGAAATCTCTGGTGGGAATTGGATGTTGTGTAAATTGCGGGAGACAAGGCCATGGCAGATAGGGAGGCTGTGAATGTAGCCTTGGGGCAGGCGACAAAATGTGTATTGTCTGCTATCCCAAGTAAAGGCAAACTGGTCTTGGCTATCTGAGTGCAGGGGAATCGAGAAAAATGCATTCGCTAAATCGACAACAGCGTACCAGGGTTTATGGGGACGGCCTGCGATGTCTTCAATAAGGGTAACAATGTCAGGTACAGTGGTGGCGGGGTGGGGTGCAGCCTTGTTCAATTGCCTATAATCAATGGTCATCCGCCAGAAGCCGTTCCTCTTACGGACGGGCCAAATGGGGCTATTGAAAGGCGAGGCAGCGGTTCTAATAATTCCCTCCCGTAACAGAGTTTGAATGGAGTCTGCGATTTCTTGGCGCCCCCCCCGGCACTCTGTACTGACTGTTACAGATGATCTTGGAGGGAGGGGAATAACAATTGGCTCCCACTTAGCCGCCCCGACGACAATAGTGGCTCGCGCGATGCCGAAGGTGAACGCCCCTGTTTGTTTCAAGTGATTGTCCCTTTAAAACATTGATCCCGAGGATACATTCCGGGGAGGAGGCAATAAGGACTTGTACACGTCTGGGGGAATGGTTGCCTATGGCTAGGCGAAGGGTGACCTCCCTAGCTGGTAACAGGGAGCCCCCCAATCCCTCTATCTGCATGTCCGTACCCCTCCATAAGGCAGGATTGCCTGGGATAATCGTGTGCTGGGCGCCTGTGTCGACAAGCGCCATCCACCTCTGTGTGTTTCCCTTTCCCCAATGTACTGTGACGGGTATATGTGGCCTCAGATCCCCTGGGCGGGAAAGGGCGAGAGAGCAAATGCGTCGGGGGCCCTGGCCTTCATCCTATGGGAGGGGGGAAGAGGGCTGCCACACCGGGGGTGAGGCACTTTGCTGGTGGGGGAGGGACATTTCCTGCCTGACGAGCTGTCTGAGTTCTGCTTCGAGGGCCTTTGAGACAGTTTCAGGCCTGGGAGGCGCGGAGGGTGGCTCGGTGTGGGTGGTCTTTTTGTAAGTAGTCTTCCCCCTGCAATGCTCCTTCCACAGGGCATATAGGTTGAGGGTGGGGATGTCATCTATCTGGTTATGGTCCACCCCTGCATGCAGCAGGTCCGTGTACAGCTGCCTGCCTGTATATCTGAGAGGGATAGTGTCTAGGGCCCTTGTCTCGGTCTTCCGGACCTGCGCAGGTACCCCCCCTGCATATATTCTAATCCCTCCAGGAGGGTGATGGCATCCTGTACGGTCCTACCGCTGGCTGGTGCCATGAGGGGCAGGATTACTGACTTCAGATCGGGGCGTGCGGTAGTGACCAAGTATCCCGCTAGGGCACCGGTCACTCGTGTGTTTTCAAGGAAGTTACGATCGCAGGCACCTTGATAGATGCCGTTGACCAGTGCCCATTCCCTGATAACCCGGGTGCCCTCACTGACCGTACCCCATTGCGGGCGCCCATGTAGATCCCATTCCAGAAGTGTGGGATAGCGAGCTCGTACCGCGGTCACTACCCGATCCCACAGGGTTGTGCCGTCGCAGATTTCTGCTTGTGGAGCCCGCAGCGCATTGTTTATGCTCTGCTGGTCAGAGAGGCTTCCCAGGGCGCTTGCCTCCTGATGGGAGAGGCTGAGGTTGGGCCCCCCTCGTCCCACAGCAGGAGCAGCCAGGCCGCGAGGTGCTCGCCTGGTTGTTGGCGGTAGCGATCCGCCAACTGGGTCAGCTCCTTGGGGGAGAAGTCCCGGGTCTCCATGGTCTCGGAGTGACGAGGGGAAGGTCCGGCCGTCTCCCCCTCTTTCCCTTCCTCCCTGCGGTGAACCTGGGACCGCGTGGTGACGGGTCGGGCATGTTGGAGCTAGGGTGAGAAGGGGGAAGGGTGGTTGTGGGACCTTGGTTCCTTGGGCACCCCCTCATCATCACTATCCAGCCAGATGTCCCCATCCCCCAGCCATGCGTCCAGCTTGTCGCCACACTGGACCAAGGCTCGAATCTTTAATGGGTCCGGCTGCCAGCCAGACCGACGGGCTGCCCTGGCCTGCTGAAGTTTTATGAGGCGACAGGCAAGTTCAGTTCCCCTAACTTCAAGGTCATTGGCTAGGGCCTGGGCAGCCTGTGCTGCTTCCTTCAGCGTGCAACAACGCTGACTGAGGTCTTCAATTTCCCTGTCCTTCTGACCACACAAGTGCTGCAGGTGATCAGTAGTTCTAACCTGGCGTCTCAGCAGGGACGCAAACAACCAGAAGGCACCCCTTTGACTCCCCTTGGCTTTGGGGAACCCTGATTCCTTCAGGAGGGAGACCACATGATGGCCCAGCTTCTCTCCAAAGGGCTCTAACTGCTCAGACCAGTCCACTGGTTTTCCGTGGTCTGCCAGCATGCTGGCCAGACTCTCAAATCCCTCCCTTTCATCAGCCCACCCAGGGATCTTATCCTGGGAGCCTGCACTGGCTTTCTTCCCCTTATTCCAGAACATTATCCCCTGTGCTTGTGTCCAGCCAAAACCTATGAGACCCTGCTCGCAGCGCCAAATGTTGTGATGGAAAATAACTGGTTCTTTGAGTCTCAGCAGTAGAGGCCTGGACACACACAGTTTTAATAACAAGGAATTTATTTACAAGGGGAAGTCAGGTCAACACAAGCAACTACAATACACAGGAAGCGGTGTGGGGACAGGGTACGGTTACACAAACAAAGAACAAGGGAAAAGCACTACAACAGCTATCCCCCTTGACCTTGGATAGCTGCGTCTCCCTTACCAGGACAAACGATAAACCTTCCCAAACATAAATCAATGCACTTACCTCCGCTGAGGTGGTCCGTAAGAGAGGGCTAGCCAAGGGCATGTCTGACCTTTTAAAGCATGGGGCTGGGCGAGATAATCCAATTAAGGTGACCAATAATTTAGGTGTGCATTGATTAGTTGGGAGGGACCAAATGTTGATTGGCGTGTGGTGTGTCCTCCGACCAGCCAGGTGGCAGTGCATCTGTCACGTGGCCGGTATCTCTGGATACAGACACATAGACAATGATTTAGGAATAGATTCTTCCCTTCTGCTACCAGATTTCTGAACAGACCACAAACCCATAAACACTACCTCATTATTCTGTTATTTTGTCTTGTTTATTTATTTGATATTTTATAGTAATTTTTATATCTTTGATCTGCTCTGCTGCTGCAAAATAAATTTCACAAGTCAGTGATGATAGAACTGGTTCAGAAGTAGTTTCCTGATGCTTATTGGCTGGAGGAATTATTCTCCACTGGTCTTCCAAAACTGCGATTTTTGGTATCTGCATCAGTCCAATGGTGCACTGCAGTACGTGCCCAGATGATACAGAAACTTTGTTATTGCACGCTGCTTGCTTCACAGCCAAAGACAGCAGCCAATGCCAGAGGCAGTGCACCAACAAGACAACGAGGCTGAAGAACAGCATGGTTGGCTATCAGGCAGAATTCCTGGCAGAACCCCACAGGCCTCATCTCTGGTAGATCAGAGGCTCAAACTGCACAGTTTGTTGGGATTTTTTCACAGAGTAACACTGATCGTGCAGAGCATGCTAAATCACAGTCAGAATTGGGTTTAATATCATTGGCATATGTCATGAAATCTGTTTGCTGTGAAGCAGCAGCACATTGTAATACATAGTAATAAAAAAAACTATAAATGACAGGAAGAAGTACATTTAAAACATTAAATTAAACAAGTAGTGCAAAAAGAGAGGAAGGAAAAAAAGTGAGGTCATGTTCATATATTCATTGTCCATTCAGAAATCTGATGGTGGAGGGGAAGAAACTGTTCCTGAAATATTGAATATGTGCTACTGTCTACAATCCTTAAGGCCATCATGGTCCAGCAGTAATCTACTGAGAGAGCCCAAATGGCACATAATAATCTTTTCCATCCACTTGCACAAAATCACCAGCAATTTATATACTATATGAATGAATGAGCTCTTGATGCATTTACTGAAATCCCTTGCTATTACTGTTTTTTGTTAAGATATTAAACCTTAAGGCAAAGCAGCAGCATGGCATGGTTGCATAGTGTAACATTTTACTGCGCCAATGAACACCGATCAAGGTTCAATTCCTGCCACTGTCTGTAGGGAACTTGCACGTTCTCCCCACGACCACACAAGTTTCCTCCCACAAACAAGAGAAAATCTGCAGATGCTAGAAATCTGAGCAACACACACAAAATGCTGGAGGAACTCAGGAGGTCAGGCAGCATCTAGGAAAAGAGTAGTCAACATTTCGGGCTGAGACCCTTCAGCAGGAGAAAAATGCTGAGGGGTAGATCTCCTCCCACATTTAATTGAATTGATTGTGAACTTCAGGAAATGTAAGTCGAGGGTACACAAACCATTTATCATTGAGGGATTAGAAGTGGAAAAGGTGAGCAGTTTCAAGTTCCTTGGATCTCTGGGGATTTATCCTGGACCCAAGATATTGATTCAATTACAATGAAAACACGACAATGGCTAGATGTCTTTAGGAGTTTGAGGAGAATTGATTTGTCACCAAAGGCACTTGCAAATTTCTCCAGGTGTGCTGTGGAGGGCATTGTAACTGGCTACATCTCCATTTGATATGGAGGAGCCACTGCACAGAATCAGAATAAGCTGCAGAAAGTTGTAAACTCTGCCAGCTCCATCATGGGCACTAGCCTCGCAGCATGCAGGCCACCTTCTAAAGGCAACGTCTCAAAAAGGCAGCGTTTAGCGTTAAAGGCCCCCATCACCAACAACATGCCCTCATATCATTGCTACCATCAAGGAGATGGTACAGGAGCCTGAAGACACACACTCAACATATCAAGAACAGCTTTGTCCCCTCCACCATCACATTTCTGAATGGACAGTGAGTGCATGAACACTTCCTTAGTATATTTTCCCTCTTTTTGCACTACTTATTTAATTTATTTTTTATGTTTACTTCTTATTGTAATTTCTAGTTTTTATTACAATGCATTGAAATGTACAGTTGCCACAAAACAAAAACATTTTGCGACATATGTTAGTGATATTAAACCTAATTCCAATTCTGATTCTGAAATTTCAAAAGCATACGGGTTAGGGCTAGTAAATTGTGTGCATGCTATGATGGTGCTGGAAGTGTGGTGAAATTTGTGGGCTGCCTCCAGCACAATCCTCAGTCTGTGTGGTCATTGACAGAAATGACACATTTCACTGTATCGACATTTCGATGCATATGCGACAAATAAAGCTAATCTTTAAGATTTTTGATCTTTAATTAGGCTGTTCAGCCCATCAAGTCTGCTCTGCTGTTCGACCGTGGCTGATTTATTTTCCCCTTCACCTTATTCTTCTCGCTTGTTACTCTAGCCTTTGACACCCTAACTAATCAAGATCCTGTCAGCCTCCGCTTTAAATATACCTGATTCCCTGACTTACGCAACCATCTGTGGCAATGAATTCCAAAGTGGCAGCACTTTCTGGCTCAAGAAATTCCTCATCATCTCTGTTATTCTGAGGCTGTGCCCTCTGGTCTTAGACTTTCCCACTGCTGGAACCATCCTCTCCACATCTACTTTATCCAGGCCTTTCACAGCCGGACACAGCTCATCAGGACATGAAACTTAATCTACATTTCTCAGTTTACTGGTAACTCTCACCACTGGCAAAGACAGATGGAGACTTCTCCCATTCGATTCTTTCTACAGTGGCTCTGAATCACCTGCCGGCCTCCTAGCACTCAGGATCTCCTCCAATCAGGTATCTTTCTGAGAGAGTCCTGTGTCACTTCTGAGTGAGTCTGTGAGCTTCATCTCTCCGCTGCAACCTTCCTTTCCACATTGCATGTGTTGATATTATCTACTTAACGTGTGTAGTTTGCTTTATGGAGCACACACCCTTCTCAGATTTCTGTGCAGCAAATCGTCAGCAGCTACTTTCAGTTGTTTGTGGTCCATTGTGAATCACACAAGTTTTGTTTTAGAGCAGTCATTTGGGTGTTAACCACACCAATGCTGTATCTTAATTTTTTGGCTACTTTCCAAAGTTGGCTTTTCTGGTTGACTCAGCTGAGTGTTAACATTATGACTAAGTTGTGTACATCGTTAAAGGCTCCACCCTGTTATCTGGACAAACAAATTTGTATCCTGCGTGTAGCAATGTTATTGTGTCAATACTTATCTTGTGATTCTCCTTGGTAGATTTTCATTTTTGTCTAACTCTCAAATGATTCAATAGACCAAAGTGAAGGAGTCTGTAAAGATAAATCATCACCCGTTACTGTGAACCTGAGCAAATGTGTTTGATCATTAACCTTTTCAAACCAATATAGCAATGTCTTACTGATGAAGCCCCCTGTGTCATAGTATCTCTAAGTTCTCATGAATGATCTGAATTAGTATTGGTACCAGTAATATGGACCCAGTGATAATGAAGGTGATTTGATCTACTTTTACTTAGTAATATGGTCTTTGTATATGAAGGCATGATGCAGGCAGTATTTAGAATTATTTTCTGGAATATTGCTGACTGACTATCTGGGGTTCTCTTTCTAGTAGAGAGATATAGAATATCCATGTGAATTCCCAGTAGCTAAAGCAAGATCCCTAGGGAAAATCCTGACATCCTTGCTCGTGCCAATGTGGATCTTCCCTTTAACTTCCAATATGCAGTAATTAAACTCCACAATTTCATTTAAGGTTACAGCTTGCTTTAAGAGATGCAGCCTCACTTTACCTGAAAACATATGCTTTTCACATACACAGACAGGGCTCATTCAGCACCCCAAGCCTATTGTGATATTCAGTTGGATCTTGGTTGATTTGCACCTTAAGTCCATTTCCCAGCCTAGAAAACATGCCTCTGTTTTACAATTTCACCTCAAGAAATCTCAAGGCAGCAAATTCTCATTATTTTTGTTGGTGTGTTGTTAGTTGCAGAGAATATCGATACCTGCCCTATTTTCCACAAAGGAAATGTTGCCTGTGTTTTACAGCGGACTACCATACCACACTGAACAGTTGAGCAGCGTTACAGATTCAAGATTTGCTGCATGTGCCATTGATGTTTACACATGGAAGATTTAGAAACATGTCTGCATGGTTAATTAATAATAAGGATCACAATTCAAAAGCAGAACCTACTGATGAAATACGATTCAATGAAAGATTGTATTTTCCTGTGTTGTGGTAAGATAGATAAAACACAGATTCTTCCTTCTGCAGCTTCTTGTTCCAGACTGCACAGCCTGATAAAGATGTTTTAACCGTCTTGTCTGTGGTCCTTACAGCCTGTAGTGGAAGCTGGCACTCAGCCAAGACCTTCTTCAATGTGCAGCTGGAAAGCTCTGAGATTTCAAAAATTGAATATCATACATTTAGTAAACAGCTTGGATCTCCTACTATCTATCAATATGCAACAAAAATATAATTTGCTTTATTTTTCATTCATGTTTCAGATTATGCTTATTAACATACTTTCACTCTGAGGCAAGAGCTGGATTTCCAGAGATATATCTCTTCCAAAAATGTCATTTACTCTACCTGCAGTGTTAACCTCTTATACAGTAAGAGCATAGAAATTCTTTCTGTTATCCTGGGCAATTTTACTTCCTTAACCAATATCACAAAAAAGTGTCTATAAATTTATAAACATAAAGATTTTGTGAAGGATGTAAGTAATAAAGTCAATTCAATTCAATCAGAAACAATAAAACCTCTATAAATTTGTGGTACTTGACCTTTGTAATTCACCTCTTTGATCTCAATGGAATGGATTTTGAAGACAGAGCTCAGCATATCGATGTTACCAGGTTGTTTATAGAGTGCAACACACATAAAATGCTGGCGGAACTCAGCAGATCAAGCAGCATCTACGGAGAGGAATAAACAGTCATATCAGGGGAAAATGCTTCATCAGGACTGGAAAGGAGAGTGCCCGAGTACAAGCTGGCAGGTGATAGGTGAAACCAGGTGAAGCTGGAGGAGGGGGATGAAGTAAGAAGCTGGTGGGAAAGGTAAGGGGCTGAAGAAGAAGGAATCTGATAGGAGAGGACTGTGGACCATGGGAAGAAAAGGGAAGGTGGAGGGGTACCAGAGGGATGTGATAGGCAGGTGATGAGAAAAGAAGGGGTAAGAATGGGAAAGGGGAGAAACTACCAGAAGTTAGAGAAATCGATGTTTGTGCTATCAGGTTGGAGGTTACCAGCAGGTTGCTCCTTCAGCTTAAGTGTGAACTCATCATGGCAGTAGAGGAGGCCCTGGACCAACATGTCAGAGTGGGAATGGCAAATTGAATTAAAATGGGGTGCAGGGGGGGTCAATGGGAAATCTCGCCTTTTGTGGCGGACAAAAGGAATGTGATTTGGTCCCTCAATCTATGTTGGTTCTCACTAATGCAGAGGATGTTACACCAGGAGCACTGGATATAGTAGATGATCCCAACAGCTTGCAAATGAAATATTACCTCATCTGGAAAGGCTGCTTGGGGCTTGACTGTTGGTGAGTGAGGAGGTGTTGGGGGCAGATGTAACACTTGTCCCACTTGCAGGAATAAATGGTGGCAGGGAAATCAATGGGGAAGGATCAGTGGACAAGGGAATTATGTGGAGATCAATCCCTGCAGAAAGTGGAGAGTAGGGTGGAGGGGAAGATGTACTAAGTGATAGGAGTATATTGTATAGAGTGTGGAAGTGTATAGAGTGCTTTTGACTTAGCAAGAGACAGCAAATATTCTGTGTCCAAAATGGTTGCTACATGTTTTATATAACAGAAATGACTAAATCAGAATTCTTCAAGTTACAAAAGGGATGATTTTCTATCAATCATTTCATTCAGCAAAATGTTGTAAATCAAAAAAGTTAGGAAAATTAATGATAGGAATTTTACTAAAGTGTATTCTTCGTAAGGAAACTGGTTTTAATAAAATCTAGGTTTGCAGACAATTGATGCATTCTCCATAATGTCAATGGAGTGTTAGCAAAAACTTACAGAATATTCATAAATTTTGAAATCACTAGAGAAGATGAAATTAGGTGGACAGGCAGAGTGGTTTACAAAGAGAAAGAAATGCTGTGCAGGCATGCTTCAGAAATGCTTATTTGGTAAAATAGATTTGGAAGCAACTTGGGTTGCTAGATAAATGCAAATACTATTTCCTTTCTTATCTTTTTAACGCTTAAGAAGGAGCAGATTGAGCTACTGATTGACTAAAGTCACAGTGTATGAAAGATTAGTGGGATATAGGAGGGGTCTGTTCCCAATGTGGTCACTTGAAATGTCCATCAGAAAGTAACTTCCTGCAGATGTTTTCATTTTTTATGGAAAGTTTGATAGTTTGTGGATGGGGATAAGGTGGAACAGTGGTTGGAGAAGGACCGGGGAGTTAGGCTAAGTGTAACTTTTTCCATGCTGGCATGGGACAACCTCGAACCTGAATAAACTAATGAATATCTAAGATGTTGTAATCTTTGAATACTACTGTTATTTCAATTAATTCCTCAAGGCATACATGAATTAACTTTATTAATCGGAATTTCTAGCGGGTTTGTGATGAAAGATCTACCATTTCCAAATCCATGAAGTAATATATACAAATACAGGTCACAGAAACATGCAGGGGCCTCATTATTTGTGCTTTGTCATGCACATACATCTATAATTACTTGAGGGGAGAGAGAAAATAGAATAGAACCAGTGGGGTTGCTTGTCCAGATTACTCTGACAACCTCGCAAACTCTATCGCTGAGAACAAGGGCAGCAGGTGCATGGGAACACCACCACCTGCAGGCCTCTCATCAAATCACACACAGTCCTGTTCTACCTTCATCAGTGCCCTGGAACTCCCTCCCCACTGCACGTACCCACACCCAAAGCTGCATGTAGTGATTCAACAAGATGGCACACCACCACCTCCTCAAGAGCTTTTAATGATTGGCCTTTCCAGCAATGCTTGCACCCAGGAAAAATTAATAAATAAAAACAAATGATGTGGACGTGATAACATGGGTAATTACGTATCCTTGCATTTTACACAATCTCAGTGTTCGCTGCTGCAGTGTCTGGGAGTCTCACTCTGCCGTGCTTTGATTTACAGCAGTTGGCTGTAGTAAATCATGACATACACATATTTGATAATAAATTAACTTCGACTTTGGACAGTCAGTGGCAGAATTGAATATAAATTGTAAAGAACCTAGAAATTCAATCACATAGCACATTCTTAAAATGTCATCAAATTGGAATTAAGCTGTATAATTAGGTCACTGAATGTGATTAAGGCTTCCCTATATCATCTACGTAAGATAACACACAAAGTGACAAATATCACATTATCTTGTGAAAGAAATCTTATGCTTAGAGTATTGTCAATAATCTCTGTGCAACACAAGTTTGATACTGAAGAAATAAGGAGAGTCCTGTGGAGGACAGTAGGTATTAATAGAAAAAAACAACCTCATTTCAAGGATCTGGAAAAGGACAGACTTTATTTCATTACTGTTCCATTTCCAGTCTGAACTTCTAAGAATTTTGCAGGTAAGACTCCAAACTTTTAACTTCCTTTGGTGGGAGGTTGGGATAGTGTTTAAACAATTCTCATTTATCTCTCTGTAAATACCACTATGTCACAATAAACTTTGGCGCAGTTTCCTGTTCCTGTATCTCTATCTGGTTATGCTTCACTCTGGATCTTCACTTCCACCAGTGTCTCCAGTTACATTGAGCTCTGTGACCAGAAATACATATACTGATATGTTGCTCGAGGTCAATTTGTGCAGCCACAAGGAAGATCCACAGGTTGAGTCAATGAAGGTCAGTCCCATTTATGTTGCACTTTTCTTATTTCTCATATTTCATTCTGATATAGCAGAAGACAAGTCAGCCCACGAAGCTCATCCCCGCTTTCAGAGCCTTCTCATCAATCTCATTGTCATAAGGGGACAGGAGGCTGGACCCAGGTGCAGGACGCAGGCACTGAAGTACTAGGGGCAGGAGAGGAACAACTAAACGATAGACAAGATGTGGTGACCGTGGTGTGCATGAGGGACGTGACATTCAAGGTGATTCTGGGGTTCTGGGAGAGTCTTAGAGTTCAGGCAAGGAGGATCCCGGAGTTCGGGCAAGGCAGGATCCCGGAGTTCGGGCAGGGTCTAGGAGTTCACTGGGCAGGCCGTATAACTCCTAGGCAGGGCCCGGACCTCCCAGGCAGGAACACGGGGGCCTGAGCAGGTCGTGGGGCACCTGGGTAGGTTGCAGGGCACAACCCATCAGCAGCAAGAGATGGAAAGGGGCGGAGTCCCCCGCCAGGCAACAGCAGTCCAGCCAGGCTTCCCAACAGAGGCAAGGGATAGGAAGGGAACTAGGTCCAGGGTGACTGCCTGACTTACTCAAAGAACTTGTCTTTAACGAAGGGAACTCCAAGCCAGGGCAACCAGAGGAACAAGGTAAGCAGTACAACCCCCAAACTCCACTCAGTCCCAGAGCCTCCTATATACACCGCCAGCCGATGGGCATCAGGTGCGCCTCCTTGAGCCCCAACAAGCCACGATGATCCACAGGTGTGACTAATTGGGCTCAAGGGCGAAAGGAGGGACGGCTACAAGACCCGGAGTCCGGAGTCCACGGACTAGATCAAGAACCAGAATGTGGGCTCCGGACCAGATCATAACACTCATTTCCAAAATAGTTCATTGTCCTCTATTCTCTCCCACCTGTAGCACCTTGTTATTACCCTCCGCTTCCCAGGTTTTCCTACCATCCTCCTAAATTTACATTTACAAATTGGCCTCACAATCAGCACGTTTTTGGGATTGTTGGTGGGATTGTGAGGTCTCTGGTAGTCACCAGAGGTCAGAATCAAATGTAGGAAATTGCAGCTGTGACTGTGCCACTTATTAAAGTCACAGCTTCACAGTTCCCTGCTAATTGCTATATTAAAACTTGTAGCGATTTTAACCCGTTATTGGAAGGAACAGTAAAATGCCAGAAGGCAAAGCACAGTGAACATCTACATGGGACTTCATTCTAAATAGGAAATCATGTAGTTACTTAAAAATACAACTATGTGCAGTTTAAATTCTTGTTGCTTTGCATAAAATTGCAGGCATAACAAATATGGCAGAGACCTCATGAAAGATTTTGTAACAAGGACCAGTCATGACAAAAAGCTGTAAGATGATACACAAGAGTTAATGAAGTCAAGAGACTGCAGTACACAGGTTTAAATTTGATCACTAACATCAGTTCAGCTATTCAGTTCTACCTCTGCCTGCATGTCTTCATCCCGGGGAACCTTGAGTCCATCATAAGACAATAAGACATAAAAGCAGAAATAGGCCATTCGGCCCATTGAATCTGCTCCATCAAGGTTAATTTATTATCCCTCTCAACCCCATTCTTCTGCCTTCTCCCTGTAGTATTTGATGCTCTTACTAATCAAGAACCTATCAATTAAAAACACAAAATGTTGGCAGAACTCAGCAGGCCAGACAGCATCTATGGGAGGAGGTAGTGACGACGTTTCGGGCCGAAACCCTATCAATCTCCACTTTAAATACAGAGGATTTTGGTTAATTGGGCCATTGGTTAAAATCGGGGCAGCCACTTATTTGAGACAACTCTTAAAGAACAAAAATGTATTGAGAAAATTATTGGGATTCCCTTCATTTATTTGGGACACTATGCTGCTTAATTGGGGCAGGCAATGGTACACCATACTTAAAGCGAACAGCTTTTAAATAGCTTCAGCTATGTGTGTGTTTGTGTTCAAAAAGCAGTGATTTTTGCCACTGGTAGTTGATGAGAAATAAGCAGTAAGACAATTCCAAACTACTTTGCTCAACGTGGTTTCAAGCATTTACGTATGGAAATACCAGTAATGAAAATGAAATGCTCTCACTACTTCAACAAATTAGGAACTATGAAGAATGTGAAGGTTTTGACAATCAACTTGAATATTACTAATGAATAGAAAGATTTGGAGGATGCAATTGTCGTTAGTACTACATGAAGGCAGTCTGTTATCTGCCTTCAAGGGATGTGTGTAAAAAAGGCCCATAGGATCATTGTGGACCCGAGTCACCCCAACCACAATCTGTTCCAGCTACTATGATTGCACATTTAGATGGAGACGTAACATAAAGATTTTTACTCCTCATGTATGTGAAGGATGTAAGAAATAAAGTCAATTCAATACTAGGTGCCTGCCACTGATTTTGTTTATAGCATACAATGGATGAATTCCTCTGTTGATAGATATTAGGACAGTTTTATAGTACTGTAGTACCAGTGGTAGTGTTATATAATCTGTATTTCATTTAAATACATATTTTGTTACTCAGTGTGTCTTTTTTAAATACCTTTTTACTACGTATTTCCATGACACTTCAGCTAATTGGGCAACCACCTAATTCTGCCAAAGTAGTGTAATGATGTGTCATGATGGGTCATGATGTGTCATGATGTGTCCCAATTAACTGGAATCCACTGTATACCCAATGCATCCACAGCCGATTGTGGCAATGAATTCCACAGATTCACTGTCCCCTGGCTGAAGAAATTTCTCCTCATTTCTGTTCTAAAGAGAAGTCCTTCTATGTATTCTAAGGCTGTGCCCTCTGGTCATAGTTTCCCCCAATACAGGAACGACTCAGAAGATGGTGGAAAGTGTACAACAGTATCTGCATTGCTCCAAATTTTCCTGAGGTTCTTGACCATGATTTCATCTTAAATGTAGTTAGATATTAATTATAAATGTGGAGAGTAAATTTAAGTCTGTGAACTAACATTTTAAGCCTATTCGCTCTGACTAAATGTTGTAGATACTTGCTACCAGTATAATTGTCTAACTTATTCAAGCAATAATAATTATCAGAATTTTTCAAAAGGTAAAAATTCAGGTTAGCTTGTTCACTCACTTTATATCCTTCTGATGCATGAAAATAGAAGTCTCGGTTCAGTGGTAAATAATTGGCATTTGTCCTGTGTTTGTTTGGAGTTGCTCACGGGCTTTCTGTGAGTTTTGAGTAGTAAAGCTAATCGTGATCTATATTTTCTTGCATTTAACTCAGTTTTTATGTTACTACCACTGAGATTTAAATCTAATGATGCTGTTGACCTGGCAATGCTCTGATTTATTGCTCCAAGATAAGGTTTAAACTCCCAGTTGTAAAAAAATCTATTACCATGGCAAAGATTAAACAACTAGGATCTTTGAGAATCTACTTCCCTCACTTGGGATACTCAGTTTAACTGGTGTCCTGCTATATATCCAAGGTACTTTTATAGGATTATTTTCAGAATTTAAACAATCATTTCACTGTTTTTCTGGTGTGGTTGCTCAGAATCAGATTTAGAATCTGGTTTAATATCACTGACATATGTGTGATATTTGTTGTTTTGTGGCAGCAAAATGTTAAAAGATTACTATAACTAACACTGTAAATAAATAAATAGTGCAAAAGAGGAAAATTGAGGTAATGTTATGTTAATCTGACAGGGATGATGGCAGAGCAGGAGTGGCTGAAGTTTCTGGGAGTCGTTCACAAGGCCCAGGATGGATATGTCCTACAGAAGAAGTTGTTCTTAAATATCAACGGCAGGCAACCGTGGCTGAGAAGGGAAGTCAAGGACTGCATAAAAGCCAAGGAAAGGGCATATAAGGTCACAAAAATGAATGGGAAGTTGCATGATAGGGAAGCTTTTAACATCCAACAAAAGGCAACTAAAAAAGCTATAAGGAGGGAAAAGATGAAATATGTCGGCAAACTAGCCAATAATATAAAGCAGGATAATAAAGGTTTTTTCAGTTATATAAAGAGTAAAAGGGAAGTGAGAGTTGATATTGGACCACTGGAAAATGATGCTGGTGAGGTAATAATGAGGGACAAAGAAATGGCAGGTAAACTTAATAGGCATTTTGCATCAGACTTCACTATGAAAGACACTAGGAGTGTGCCAGAGGTCCGTGAGAATGAACGCCATTGCTATTACAAAGGAAAAAGTGCTAGGCAAACTCAACAGTCTTAAGGTGGATAAATCACCTGGATTAGACAGACTACGTCCTAGAGTCCTGAGGTAGGTTGCTGAAGAGATAACAGATGAATTGGTCATGATCTTTCAAGAATCACTTGATTTTGGTGTGGTCCTGGAGGACTGGAAGATTACAAATGTCATTCCACTCTTTAAGAAGGGAGGAAGGCAAAAGAATGGAAATTATAAGCCAGTCAGACTAACCCCAGTGTTTGGGAAAACGTTGGAGTCTATTATTAAGGATGAGGTTTTGAGGTACTTGGAGACTAATGGTAACATATGTCAAAGTCAGCATGGTTTCTGTAAAGGGAAATCTTGCCTGACAAATCTGTTAGTGTTCTTTGAGGAAGTAACAAGCAGGATGGACAAAGGAGAGGTGGTGGATGTCATTTACTTGGGTTTGCAGAAGGCACTTGATAAGATGCCACACATAAGCCTGTCTAACAAGATAAAAATCCTCTGGTGTTACAGGAAAGATACTGGCAGGAATAGAGAAATGGCTGACAGGCAGGAGGCAGGGGGCAGGGTATAAAGGGGGCCTTTTCTGGTTGGCTGTCAGTGACTAGTGGTGTTCCTCAGCGTCAGTATTGCGACTGCTACTTTTCACATTGTTTGTCAATGATTTGGATAATAAAATTAATGATCTTGTGGCAAAATTTGCAGATGATACGAAGATAGGTGGAGGGCTAGGTAGTGTTGAAGAAGCAAAGCGATTGTAGCAGGTGTAACCCTCAGGTTTGGCTGAGGGCATTGGTCTAGGGAAGACAGTCTCTGGCCCCACTGACCGTGTGAAATATGAGGCGCAAAACCTCTTGTTTGTGTGGATGCTGAGTGATGTGTTCCCCTTTTACAAATCAGTACCATGAAATAGCAGACAGTACACCATATGCAATTAGATGATTGAGCTTTATAATTCTTAATTTGATTAGAGGGTTAGTAAAGAAAAACAAAAAGAAAAGGGCCTATTTTAATGAAACAGACTAATGTGCATGTTGAAGCTCACAGTTTCCATTCTGTTGGTCCTCCATCGATTTTCCCTGGACTTCATTGACTCCCGGCCCCACTCCAAGTTCACTCCTTTCAGGCATCTTTTCTCTTCATCTTCTGCCGAACAAAAGACCCTGATTACTTCATTCTCAGGCACACAAAAAGAAAAAACACTCCCTTCATTGGATGGCGCACATTCCAAAGCCCCCATTATCCCTAGTCATAACCCAATCACTGCTGCTACAGAAAACCCATTACATTAGCAGGGAAACCTTTCCCAGCACGCTACACAGAACTTAGACAAATTGGAAGAATGGGCAAAAAGTGGCAGATGGAATATAATGCATTTTGTAAAAGAAACGCTAGTTATCTAAATGGGGAGAAAGTTCAAACATCAGAGGTGCAGAGGGGCTTAGGAGTCCTTGTGCAGGACTCACTGAAGGTTAATTTACTGGTTGAGTGTGTGGTAAAGAAAGCAATTGTAATGTTGGCATTTATTTCAAGGGGAATAGAATATAAAAGCAAGGAGATAGTGACTCTAGTCAGGCTGCTCTTAGAGTACTGTCAAGAGTTTTGGATCCCATATCTCAGGAAGGATGTGTCGTCATTGGAGAGAGTCCAGAGGAGGTTCACAAGGATGATTCTGGGAATGAAGGGGTTAACGTATGAAGAGCGTTTGGCAGCTTTGGGCCTGTACTACTGGAATTTAGAAGAAAGTGGGGAGATCTCATTGAAACCTACTGAATGTTGAAAGGACTAGATAGGGTGGATGTGGAGAGGATGTTTCCTATGGTGGACGTATCCAGAACTAGAGGGCACAGCCTCAAAACTGAGGGGCGATCTTTTTGAACGGAGGTAAGGAGGACTTTTTTGTTAGCCAGAGAGTGGTGAATCTGTGGAATGCTCTGTCACAGACTGGGGTGGAAGCCAAGTCTGTGGGTATATCTAAGGCAGAAGTTGATAGTTTCCTGATCGATCAGGGCATCAAAGGACGTAGCGGGAAGGCAGGTGTATGGGGTTGAGTGGAATCCGGGATGAGCCATGACGGAATGGCGGAGCAGACTCAATGGGCTGAATGGTCAAATTCTGCACCTAATGTTCATGGACCATTCAGAAATTTGATGGCAGAAGGGTAAAATGGTTCCTAAAACATTTAGTGTGGATCTTCAGCTCCCGTAGCTTTTCCCTGATGGTAGTAATGAGCTGAGAGCTTACGTCAGATGATGAACTTCCATAATAATGGCTGCTGTCTACCTGTTCAAGATTTCATTGATGGTGGAAAGGCTTGTGCCTGTGATGGAGCTGGCTGAGTCTATAAAACCCTCTGCAACCTGCTTTGACATTGTGCACTGGAACCTCCATACGTAGTGGAGATGCCGCCAGTCAGAATGTTCTCAAATGTGTACAAATTTGCTGGAGTCTGGTGACAAATCAAATCTCTTCTAACACCTAATAAAGTATAGCTGTTGGCATACCTTCTTCATGATTTCATCAATATGTTGGGTGCAGAATAGATCCTTTGAGATACTGATGCCAAGTTGAAGATGCTCAGCCTTTTTGCTGCTGATCCCTCAATAAAGACTGGTATGTGTCCTCCTAACTTCCAAAAACTACCAATAGAAATCTGTTCGATTATCTCTTGCTTGCTTATTAATCATGATATTTTCAATTAGATCAGAGTAAGTTTATGTCCTTCAACTAACATTTCAAGTCTATTTAGGCTAATTAAAGCCACTTTGTAAATTTTTACAGCCTATAAACACTTCCATCTTCAAACTCTTACAAGCAGTACTTGGTATTTCTTTATTTAGAGATACAGCCCTTCAAGCTTCACCATCCAGCAACCCGCAAAAAATCTCTGATTTAACCCTAACCTAATCATGGGTTACAACCCCCATCTTCTTGATATAAGTTCTCATCCTTTTTCCAGTCCTGATGAAGAGTCTCGGCCCAAAACGTCAACTGTTTACTCTTTTCCATAGATGCTGTCTGGCCTGCTGAGTTCCTCCAGAATCTTGTGTGTTGCTAATCATGGGTAAATTTACAATAACCTATTAACCTACAGACCAGTACATCTTTGGGAGGAAAATGGAGCACCTGGAGAAAGCACGAATTCTACATGGAGAACGTATGAATTCCTTGAACATACAAACTCCTTGCAGAGGACACCTGGATTGAACTCTGACCTCTGACACCCTGAGATGTAATAGAGTCGTGCTAACCACTACACTACCATGGCACAAAATTTAGGATTACTTTCTGTAACTGATCTGATGCCTTTGTGATCTATGAAAATAAAAATCAATGGCCCACATTGTGTGCTTAGTAGCAAATGAATAATACAAGTCCTTCATTAAACTTCAAGCTGTTCAAATCTTTTTGTAAGATTTTGAGTGGTAGCTTGTGGCTTCTCAAGATTCATTCTGGTGTTCTGTTCTCATCTGGTGTTTTTACAAGCAGGCCAAGCAACAGAGTATTTACTTAACTTAGATTAACAGCACATTCAATTAATTATAAACCATTTGCATCAATATTAGAAAGATAGAACCAATTAGAATAAAAAAAACAGATGTAAGAGAGAAAGGGAAGGACTCTGAGCACCTTTGCTCCATCTGGCTCAAAAGGCAGGCTTATTAACCATTGGCCACACCTTTTAATTCTACTTCCCATTCCCATTCCAACATCTTGGTCCATGGCTTCCTCTACTGCCACAAGGAAGCTACTCTCAGGCTGGAGCAGCAACACCTGATATCATATCTGGGTAGCTTTTGACTTGATGGCATGAATACCAGTTCCTCCAACTTCCAATAAAATTTCCACCCTCCACCTTCTCTCTGTTTCCAAGTCCCCATTCTGGCTCCCCTCTTATCCCTTCGCTTCTCTTCACCTGCCCATCATCCGTCTCTGGCGTCCTTCCTCCTTCCCTTTCTCCTATGGTCCACTCTCCTCTCCCATCAGATTCCTTCTTCTTAAACCCTTTGGCTCACCATCTATCGCCTCCCAGCTTCTCAATTCAAACCCCATCCCCAACCACCTTCCTTCCTCCTCACCTGGCTTCATCTATCTTTTGCCAGCTTGTTTTCCTCTTTCTCCCCCTATCTTCTTATTCTCCTTTCTTCCCCCTTTCTTTCCAGTCCTGATGAATGGTCTCAGCCCAAAACGTCAACAGTTGATTCCTCTCCATGTGTGCTGCTTGAACTGCTGAGTTCCTCCAGCATTTTGATTTTGTTGCAAAAGTTTAAGACATTTTCTTTAATTGCTGAACAATAATTAGATCCTGAAGGAATGAGATGCAGAAAATTAAATGTTTAGTGCTAGTGAAATTACCTGGTTGCATTTAAGATATAACAAATTGTTTGTATCTGAATGAGGCACCAATAACTTTTCGTGTGGTGGCTTGTGTGCTGTTTCAGCAACTTTATGCCCTTAACTAAATTTCAGTGCTGAATCTACCAACAAGGTACCATTCCAATGGCTTATGAAAGAGGAGGCAACTCCGACAGCAACTTCTCGATTTTGCATTTAACTATACATGTGTGGGCTCTTGGTGCTCATCATAAGAGAAAGCACGAACAACCTCACAATCATTGTCATTGCAGGATCAAGGACCAATGGCTATTTTGTTTCATTATGATTGAAAAACGATTAAGAAGTTTCACTGCCATTTGCTTGAAGTCCCCCAGGGCCTCAGAAGTAAATGTGCTGTCACTTCAGTTGTAAGATTTCTGGAGAGTACATGAATTACTGTCATGCTACTTAAAAGCAGCAAACAGACCTGCAATTACTTAACAATGGTGAGATCACTGTGCTGGATGGTAAGAATTATTTAGGGCAATCAACACTTTGCTCTAAAATGTGGAGTAAAGGAATACACTGGATTCTGGTTAACAGTGACACATTGAGACCAGTACATTTTGACCCAATTAAGCAGCTGCCCCAATTAGGTGAAGTTTCAGGGAAGTATTTAAAATGGTGTAAAAACACAAACTGAATAACTAATTATGTATTTAAATGAAATACAGAACAATACAAAAAAATTAAAACGCTACCAATACTACTATAGTACTATAAAACTGTTCCTAATAATTCCTGACAGAGGAATTCATGCAGTGTACACTGCCATGTTCTTTTGGTTGACTGTAATTGAACAAAATCAGCACAGGCACCTAGTGCAGATAATGGACTGCTTTCATATGTAAAGTGGGGTTTCTTCTTTTTCTTTGTTACTGCCTATGTTAATCAAAATGGCTTCTTTGTTTTGTTAAAAGTAGGAATGCTTCTTTGTTGCGAGAGAGTGCTGGAAGCTTGTTTGGGTTAAAATTTACTGATAACGAGAATTGTATTCCTTTGTAAACCAATTGGGATTAATGTTGTTCTTTCTTCTGAGTCTGTAAGCTATTGTTGGCAGGCTTTTGGGGAGATCTGCGCGAGGGGGGTGAGAGAGAGAGGACGCGATGCTGTAAACTGGGCGAGGAACGGATCCCAAGTGGGGGTCCGAGGCCAGGAGGTACTCCGAGGAGAGGAGACGAAGATAGATGTGCTTGGTTGACCACTTCAGGTGGTCCTGAGCTGCGAGTCGAGGAGTTCGGAGGGGATCGAATGGTGGCCAGAAGACTTCAGCAATTGAGCTCCAACGGTTGTGCACGAAGTGGTTTGGACTTTGATAAGTTTGGCGCCTTTTCTTTATTTTCTTTTCCTTCATGTATACTGTGGTGGTGGTGGTGGCATCCGTCGGTCTCGAGAGACCATGGATCTGCGCCTGGAGTTTCCAGGGCGCAGGCCTGGGCAGGGTTTTATGGGAGACCGGCAGTTGTCCAAGCTGCAGGCCTTCCCCTCTCCACGCCACCAATGTTGTCCAAGGGAAGGGCACTAGGACCCATGCAGCTTGGCACCGGTGACATCGCAGAGCAATGTGTTGTTAAGTGCCTTGCTCAAGGACACAAACATGCTGCCTCAGCTGAGGCTCGAACCAGTGACCTTCAGGTTACTAGTCTGATGCCTTGCCCACTAGGCCACGCGCCAACACTGTATACTGTATCGTTATTAATTACTTAGTTATAGTAATCTTTATAAACTGTAATCATTTAATCGCATATGGTGTCCTGTCTGTTATTTGGCGAGGCGGGGACATCACACAGCATCCACACCAGCTGATTACCCAGTCTGGCGGGGCCGAAGGCTGCTCCCCCTAGACGAGAACGAGCTGAGCGAGCCTGAGGCGACCCAGGGGGTTACACGTACAATGCTCTCAATGAGTGCATCCTCCAGACCTTCATTTTCACTGTAACGTTCAAGATGATTGTCAATGCCTTCTACTTCTTTGTAGTTCCTAACCTGAAGTAGTGAAACCATTTCGTTTTCACTCTCAGCCATTTCTGGCATCTCCAAGCCTGAATATTTGATACAGCACTGAACAAGAGTTTTGAATGATCATACTGCTTATTTCTTGCCAACCATGAGTGATGCAAATCACTACTTTACAAACACAAGCACACACAATTGGCACAGTCTCCTATCCCAATTAAGCAGTATAGTGTCCCAAATAAACAAACAGAATCCTGGCTATCTTCTTGTGTAATTTCTGTTCTTTAAGACATGTCCCAAATAAGTGGCTTCTCTGAATGACCGATGGCCCAATTAACCGGTATCAACCGCCCTTATAAATTAAAATGAAATTTAGAACTTGTACATTTTGTGGGATATGTTCCAAGCTATGTAAACTACTGTTACCGAGTTATATTTTCTTTGAAGTTATTGTAAATGTAATCATGAATTATGTCTTTTCTTTAGCAGTAGTGCATGTACCACAGCTTTTATTAGTTACTGCTCTTATCAATGAGTTACATTTTACACAAATCAATGTAATGTGAATATGTATACTTTTCATTGCTATAAATTTTGCATTTCAAATACATAAATATGACATGCTACATGCACCTTGTTCTTATTTGCACGTCCAACAAAATTGTTCATCTTTAACATTTTTGTATTATGCAAGTCTAAACCATAGCTTTAATTTCCTGTCTTCCAGTATTGGTCACTAAAACACATGATTACATAAAATCATGATATTATTAAGTAAAATGGCTCAAGTAAGAAGTGATAGAAAAGACAAAATACTCTATTGTTCAGCTTTTGACTTTTGTTGCTTTAGGCAAATGACCTTGGACTGGAAAGACTGAAGCGATATAAGGTTAATGCTGAACCAACAGTCTTATAAGCATTAAACAAACACTAAAGGATTTATTAGAGAATTTCCTGTAATTTTCTGGAGATTGAGCTGGAATTAAATTGAATCAATGTTCACACATTGAAATCTTAAATAATACAAATCAAACTTACCCTCACTGAAATTCCCCACAGGACTTCTCCTTCAGAGTGCAATGGTATTTCCTTTCAGTGAGCAATACTGTACTTATCTACAATATAGTATTAATAATATAAATGATGAAAAAACTGAAAATGTTGATGTGGTCTTAAAGTATTTACATGGAATATCAACTTTTGTACTCTGATAAGAATTCATTAGTTCAAAGAAACACTTAGATTATTGTTTCATATAAGTCAGTTTGGCTCGGTGGTCACAGTCCAAAAGTGCATTACCCGGTTCTGGTTTGGGCCCCAGTTCAGAATTCGATCGCGTGCGCGGTCTGATATTACACTTTAATACAGCGGAAGTGCTGTGATCTAGGAACCCCTTATCTCTTGGACAAAATACCTTGTCTCCCTGTTCAAATAGGTGGAGAAGATCTCTGTGCACTGTTTGAGGAAGAGTATGGAATTCTTCTGATGCCGTACTGGCATTTACTTCCAATGTAACGAAAAATAGACTTTTCTGAGTTCTGCCGAGAGGAGCTGCTGATAGACTTAGTGGCAATAATGAATCCACTTCCAAAGCAAATGATTGACTGAGAAGCATTTGAGATATCCTTAGGCCACAAAATATGATTTATAAATACAAGTTCCTTACTTATCTTTGTTCCTCTGTTATTGTTTCCTTGCTGTGCCTCTCCCTCAAGATACCCATGCAATCTGGAAAGCAGCATTCTGCTGTTCTGCAGCCACCAGAAAAGTGAACATATTACCAGCATTAGATGGAAGTGAAGAGAGATTCCATGCTGAGATAAAAACTGGCTTTTACAGAAGTATTTTCCGGGAAATTATACTATATTTGAAATTGAATTCTGCAAATGTTTATGAAAACCTGCAGGATGGACATAAAATGCACAATTAACATTAATGCTCTTTATGGAATGAAACATTACCTTTTGATGATGACAATCCCACAATGTGTAGATGGGTATTACTGTCTCCAGAAACAGACTAGCAATTCATTACAATAATATCGCTAAAGAAGTATATTTTTTGTGATTAATGCGCTTCTAGAACTGGATTGTTTTACATGCTATTTAATGTAGTTTTGTCAGAGTTAATATTTGCCACCCAAGGTGCCTGCCTGTCTGTACTAACATAATCCAGATGCAGAATACCAGTAAAACTGTAAACTCCATTCCTGATAAAGAGGAATAGACTACAAACCATGACTAGGCCATAGAATACCTTGGTGACCTTTTGACAGCCTTTAATTTATTTTTAATATCTCTGAGAAGTTTGGAAAGGGTGATTTTTAGAAATAATACTGGAGCATAACAGAAATATATGAGGGGTGATTGATAAGTTCATGGCCTAAGATAAAAGGAGTCAATTTTAGAAAACCTAGCACATTTATTTTTCAACATAGTCCTCTCCTACTTTTACACACTTATTCCAGTGGTCGTGGAGCATACGGATCCCTTCGTTGTAGAAATCAGCATCTTGGACCTCCAGAAGTGGTCTACAGCAGGGTGATTGATAAGTTTGTGGCTTAAGGTAGAAGGAGATGAACCACACAGCTCTTGTTACATGCATGTGCAGTTCAACTCTTTAAGTGATTATGCAGAAAGTTTGAAGTTAATAACTCACCTCCTTCCACCTTAGGCCAGGAACTTATCAATCACACCTTGTAACTAATAATATTTTGGAGTGCTAGAAATTAACTTATCATTATCAGAAAAAGCAAATAGAAATAAATTAATGGAGGCATAAGAGTTGGTGGATGCTGGGATCTCGGGTAGAAGTAAACTGCTGGAAGAAATCAGTGGGTCAAGCAGCATCTGTGGAGGAAAAGGAATAGTCAACATTTTGGGTTGAGATCCTGCATTAGGTCATGATCTAGGCTCTTGTGTTAAAAATAAATCAGTCATTTATCTTTTCACTCAGAGTCACTGAAGAAGCACAATTGTTTATGTAAAGGAAAACAGTATCAAATACAGTAGCTGAGCAAGAGGTCAACTCTTTGATGACTACATTTGTAAAACGTAGAAGCCCGTCTCCAGCTTCCACATTTTTTTCTGGTGTATTTGTCATAGAGGATCTGAATTATGTAGCAGAGACTTCCAATTATTCTTCGTGGAATCATAAGCCAGAGATAAGCATGATCTGATCCAACATCTGAGAACAAATGTTTATGAGAATGAAGAAATAACACTGACCTTAATAAACTGTGACAGATAATCCTAATGTCAGAATAAACACAGATTATTCTTAGCTATAGTTAGTGTAACATTTCATTATTATTCCATGTGATGTGGCTAGACTATCAATAGTTTTGAGCAGAGAAATACATATATACTTCTCTAAATTCACAGATAAGCCTTTGTCCTCTAAGAATGTAGAGCTTTTTTAGCTAACTATCCCTCGATGTTGGGAATATTACTTTATCCCCACTGTTTTCATTTGTGGTAAGTGTCACGCTGTCGATGTTAGCCGTGCATAGTATGAACAGTATTTACTGCTATGCTATAAGTGATAACTACAACAATTGTTCATCCCAGTTTGGCAAAAGAATAAACCAGGGAAGGTAGTGCACCCGTGGCTGACAAGGGAAATTAAGGATAGTATCAAGTCCAAAGAAGAAACATATAAAGTAGCAAAAAAAAGCGGCACACCTGAGGACTGGGAGAAATTCAGAGACCAGCAGAGGAGGACAAAGGGCTTAATTAGGAAAGGGAAAAAAGATTATGAGAGAAAGCTGGCAGGGAACATAAAAACTGACTGTAAAAGCTTTTATAGATATGTGAAAAGAAAAAGATTGGTCAAGACAAATGTAGGTCCCTTATAGTCAGAAACAGGTGAATTGATCATAGGGAACAAAGACATGGCAGACTAATTGAATAACTACTTTGGTTCTGTCTTCACTAAGGAGGACATAAATAATCTTCCGGAAATAGTAAGGGACCGAGGGTCTAGTGAGATGGAGGAACTAAGGGAAATACATGTTAGTAGGGAAGTGGTGTTAGGTAAATTGAAGGGATTAAAGGCAGATAAATCCCCAGGGCCAGATGGTCTGCATCCCAGAGTGCTTAAGGAAGTAGCCCAAGAAATAGTGGATGCATTAGTGATAATTTTTCAAAACTCCTTAGATTCTGGATTAGTTCCAGAGGATTGGAGGGTGGCTAATGTAACCCCACTTTTTAAAAAAGGAGGGAGAGAAAAACCGGGGAATTATAGACCGGTTAGTCTGACATCGGTGGTGGGGAAAATGCTAGAGTCGGTTATCAAAGATGTGATAACAGCACATTTGGAAAGAGGTGAAATCATCGGACAAAGTCAGCATGGATTTGTGAAAGGAAGATCATGTCTGATGAATCTTATAGAATTTTTTGAAGATGTAACTAGTAGAGTGGATGGGGGAGAGCCAGTGGATGTGGTATATTTAGATTTTCAAAAGGCTTTTGACAAGGTCCCACACAGGAGATTAGTGTGCAACCTTAAAGCACACGGTCTTGGGGGTATGGTATTGATGTGGATAGAGAATTGGTTGGCAGACAGGAAGCAAGGAGTGGGAATAAACGGGACCTTTTCAGAATGGCAGGCAGTGACTGGTGGGGTACCGCAAGGCTCAGTGCTGGGACCCCAGTTGTTTACAACATATATTAATGATTTAGACGAGGGAATTAAATGCAACATCTCCAAGTTTGCGGATGACATGAAGCTGGGCGGCGGTGTTAGCTGTGAGGAGGATGCTAAGAGGATGCAGGGTGACTTGGATAGGTTAGGTGAGTGGGCAAATTCATGGCAGATGCAATTTAACATGGATAAATGTGAGGTTATCCACTTTGGTTGCAAGAACAGGAAAACAGATTATTATCTGAAAGGTGGCCGATTAGGAAAAGGGGAGGTGCAACGAGACCTGGGTGTCATTGTACACCAGTCATTGAAGGTGATCAAGCAGGTATGTTCATCTCTTTTGCCCCCAGTATTCATCCAAATAAAGGTTTAATGAGAGATTATTGATCATCACGTGCACATGCTCTGTTCATCCAATAACTGGTAAATTGTATTTTCTCTGGTCACCGGTGTCTCCATCTGTATCCAAACAGGAACACAGAGGCAAAAGTCAGAAAGTAGCTAAACATGTGACAAGGAACTACAGAAATGAACCAAGCCAAAAGTTAATGGAAGAGGAAAGGAGACAACCGACAGACTGAGGACACGAACAGCCAGGAATAATGTAAATAGTTGGAGAATGAACGTGTAAAAACAGAGATGAAAAATTCAGAGAAGTTGTTTTATTACTGAGTAAACACGAGGAAATCTGCAGATGCTGGAAATTCAAACAACACACACAAAATACTGGTGGAACACAGAAGGCCAGGCAGCATCTATAGGGAGAAGCGCTGTCGATAGATGCTGCCTGGCCTGCTGTGTTCCACCAGCATTTTGTGTGTGTTGTTTGTTTTATTACTGAGTTATTTATATGGTGTGAAGGATAGTAAAATTTTATGGTGGGAGATTACAATGTAGAGGGGAAAGTCATAAAACTAGAAGAAGTGATTGACTAAAAGATGGGTATGTATTTGTCATAAAACTTCAAGACGGGAAAATATAAGGACTTAAATTGTTGATTCCTTGCAGAAAATGCTGGAAATACTGAATAGGTCATGCAGCACTTGGGAAAAGTGAAACTGACTCAAACTTTTAGGCTGATGAGTCGAGCAACAGGTCAAAATAGCTAAGTAGAAATCAGTAATTTTCCATTGAAGACTGAACCAATCTTGAGTTTTTTGATTATTTCCAGCACCTTCTGCTTTTAGTTAATACAGCCATTGAGTTCTGGAAAAGGAAGGCCTTCAAGATGATCATGGATGCAGAAAGAATCTGCGAGGAAAGGTAATGTTTCTTCAGGTATTTGTAGTTTCAGGACTTTTTCCATCAATAAAGCCTTTTTAACCAAGTTAGCAGCGTTAAGCCTTGAATTTGTCATTAATCATTGTGCCTTTGCATGTGATTGTGAACTTGTTAACCATTAATTTGTGAATGTAACTAATTTATATAGTGACAATTAAAAAAACCTCTGGTGTAATGTGGTAGAAGGACATCAACATGGTTACCATGTTTTAAGGTATTAATCATACTGCTGGCTTACTGGTCAACTGAGTAAATAATTAGATCTGTTTTCCAGTAACTCTGGATCAGCAAGAACAAACACAATGTAATTTTTGTAATGAGCCTGATTTCCCTGGGGTTGTGGTACAACTGACTGGCTTTTGACTAATTTGAATTGCTAGGCATTAACATTTCATGCCATGTAAAACACAATGCTAAGAATATTAAGTTACATTTTAATTTCTACTCCAGGTGAATTTTTTGCACTTTATAAACAATATGTGAGTCAAATTTTCAGCTGCTTTGGCAATAATTATAGAAAGAATAATACTCATGAAGACCAAATCTTTGATGGCATGGTCTGAAAAACAATGTGTGTTAAGCAGCTGTGGTAAAAGTCTATCTTATTTTTAGTCATGTAGTTTTAAGAAGAACTGCAAGATCTTAATGCCAGAAAAGATCTCTGATATTGGATCTTTGGCTTGAACTAGTGGAAAGGGTCTCAGTTTAGAATTGGTGGAGTCTCTGCAACTCTCAATGTCTTAAAATTCTTCATTTGTTGTTCCTTTTCATGCCTTGTAGCACATCAGGCTGTATTTTTACCATTTCCATAGCATTTGATTTTTTTTTTTAACAAGTTTGATTTCTTTTAGATAGTAGTGACTTGCACTTTTTTCCAATGACTTTACCATTATCTTATATTAGTAATTTCAAGAAGAATATAATTGACCTTTTAGTAAAAATGCTGCCCCTCAGTTACTCCAGAAAGTTAAAGCTGACTAGTGCATAGCTTTTAGAATATGTCCACACCTAAATGATCTTTTTTCTTCTGATGAAGTATCTATAATGTTAGTTTTTCTCTCTCCACAGATGTTAGCTGATCTGCTGGACTTTTGCAGCGTTCTCTATTCTTTCACATTTCCAGTAGTTACTGTGTTCTCTGTTAGCAGTCTTTCTCCTCCCTTTTCTGTTCTCCTCAATTTATATGTCTTCTAGATTGCCAAACAAACCTTCATCATCCCCTCTGAGCAAAAATCAATGTATGTCTTCCATTTCCTCTTGATCGCCATGTTATCATTCCTTTAATCTCTTCATCTTTGCCCTTGTCGGCAATGTAAAACACACTTTGCTAAATTGTGATGGAAACTTATTGACATTAACTCCGTTTCCTTATTCACAGATGTTGACTGACCTGCTGAGTATTTTCTGTTTTTTTTTAAAAAAAATTCTTTTCACTATGATTTCTATTTATGGATCTAAGTAACAAAATTCATGTGAAAAGAAGTTTGCATGGGATTTCTTTTGAGCTTGTGTCTACCAGGCTCCAAGCTTTCAGAGTATATGTATTTTACATACTATAGTAATAAAACAGTTCAAACATGGTTCTTTGTTAGCAGGTGTATCCAATATCATGGGGGAAATCTTCCAATGACTAGCGAACTGCTCAAATTCCCCATTCACACTCCTATCAGAGTACATTCCTTCTATTAGTTTGCCCCAGATGTATTCTTCCAGCAGAAGGCCGATTCCCAGGAGATCAATGAGGCCTACTGTAATGCAGGGACTTGCTGACTCAGAGAGTCCAGCTCTGGCCCTTAGTGACCCTGACAGCTGGTTAAAGCCCCACCCCAAGGGTCACAGTTGTCAAATTGAGTTAAGCCACAAGTAGGATTTCAGAATACTGTCACAGTGCCAGACTTGTGGGAGAATTAGTAGTTTTAAAAACTCATTGTGACAGTCAATAAAAATGGATCTAATTATAAACAAGGAAACAGGAAAAGGTAAGCATTCTAGTTTGAGCAACTCTAGCTTAATTTTTGATGAAAACTATGGGGTACTGGACTGCCTCTGGCAATGCAATGTGATAACAGCTAGACACAACATGCCAACGTTAAAATACAATGTGCGTCCACCTTCAAGTGTGTTAAGGATCATTAAGAATGAAATTAAAATGGAAGCAATGAACTGAAATCAGATAAAATTGTTCAGATATACAGAGAAAAGTTTTAATAGAGAGTCTAGTTTATTTCGTATAGTCCTGCAAATGAATGTACTAAAAGTTGGAACATAGTAGCTAGTTGTTTTCTAAGTAGAAAGTGCAGTTAAGACATAATATGTGCTGGGATTAAACCCAAATATTCGAGGAAGTAGGAGGAGAGTACCATGAGTGGAATGTTGTGTTTTTAGTATTTTTTCGAATTCAGTATCTCCCATCATACAACGGATGGCAGCTCCCCCTCTCTCCAGTGCTTCCAGTTTACTGACAATGTCAGCATTACTGGGATTGGGGAAGTAAACAGCACAAGATTGGAAGCTGATGCAGATGCAGAGTCGCTGGCGTGCGGTGAATAGGAAACTTGGCGTGCTGCATCAGATGTGCATATAAACTGGAGTGCGGAGCTCTTCCTGAGGGGCTTGACGTGAGGGAGACTCTTTCCCCCCCCCCCCCCCACCCCTCACCACTTTACCCATTTTTCACAAAAGTACCCTGACCAGCTGCATCACCATCTGGTATGGGAATTGCAAGGCACCTGACACAAGACCCCAAAAAGGACTACGAGAACTGCTGAGAAGATCATCGGGATTTCTCTTCCACCCATCCGAGAGCTGCTTATGCAGGGCCCTTAGCATTGTCAGTGATCCCTCTCATCCGTCCAAAAGTCTCTTTGACCCCCCCTACCATCAGACAAGTGTACCATAGCATTAGGGCAAGAATTGTTGGCAGCTTCTTTCACCCAGACCATAAGACTACTGAACTCCCTACCATCACCCACGTCTTATCACTTATGAACCGCCAGTGGTTTTATACTGTTTACTTTTTAACTTGTTGTATAATTCACCTTATTATTTGTTAATATCTTTGTAGTAATATTACTTATGTGTTATGTGTGAGTATATGGTCTGGAGGATTGTAGTTTCATTTGCTGGTATACATGTGTATGGTTGACTCACAATAACCTGAACTTGGGCTTGAGAACTCTAGCTTTGGTGGATGTGGCCCAATTTGTGTTTGCTCAGTCATACGTCCAACATTTTTCCCATTCAAACTTCCATAGTTTAAGACAATATGAGACTTTCTCTCCCAAGAGGCATTGTATCCAGTTACAGGAAGTAACTTGCAGTGACAAGGCACCTCATCAAATCATTTCATGACAATTACCTCCAAAATGAAATCACTAGTGTAATATGCAATGGAAGCAAAACAAGATTCTGGAGTGTTTGTCAAATCCACAACCTTCTGATTCAAAAGGTGAGAATGTACCCAGCTTAATATAGTGCATTCTCATTTTTCCTGAGTCAGTAGCACATACTTGAAATGATGCAGTTAATAATCAATGGCACTGGTGAAATAACTCATTTTTAAATTCCGGATTGCAAAATCTGAAGTGGCTTATAATCTATTTCCTTTGTCATAATAGCCTTCTTACGTCAAACAGAAAAAGTGCTGCTTTTTAATGCAGTTGGGGAAAAGGCTGGTGAATCCACCAGTCCAAGAAAAGGCAATTGAAAGGACGAAAGTCCAATTTACAGAATATTAATGCCAAGGGTAAGATGACCTTGTGTTAAATGTTAGCTGAAAGATTTCAGACCAATAAAGCAGAATTGCATGTACGGAGAGACGCCACATCCTATTTCTGCTGGAGGTGTTCCAGAAGATTGTTGGCACCTTTGAAAGGGATAGTGCATTTGGTCACAGGTACATGCTTCTCTCACTGGTAGAAACTCTGCAGGCCTAGTGATCTCAAGATATCCAAAACACATGTTTGTTTATTCAATTAGATTTCATTTTCTCCCAGGGATAAATAATAATTATGAGGGAACGTTGCCTACTTCTTTTGATTTCTGTTTTTGACTGTTGGTGTTTTGGGACAATTACTAACAATGTCTAAGGGATTTCAAAATGTTTGCTTATCAGATGGGACAGGACATGATAATCTGTGCTGGAGCTAAAATAAGCATTTGGAAATATTCAGCAAGACTAGAGCTTGTGCAGAAAGAAAAGCAGACTTAGTGTTTAAACTTGGACCTTTTGTCAAAACTGGGGAAAGAGAGAAAGCAGGATAGTTTTAAGTTGTAGAGAGAGTTGGGGGGGGGGGGGGGCTGAGGGTTTGATAGGATAAAGGGAATATCTCTGACAGGGTGAGACCAGAGTAACTGTGCAGTTAAGGGAAATTATAGATGAAAAAGGCCAATCAGAAATTTAAAAAAAACAAAGGAATGGGAATGCTGTGAAATTCAGGCCAGCTGGGAATATTGGTCAGCTCAGACCAATTTAATGGAGAGAGGAAATCTAACCAAATGTTAGCAGAGATAGCCAGCAAGCAACGAAAGCAAGTTATCTGAATTTAATATTGAGTCTGGAAAGCGGCAACACTTACTGGCTGCTGATGAGCTTATATTGGGTCTAGATATACAAATCCAGAAGGCCACAGATAGGTCAGAGTGGGAGTGGGATGGGGAATTAAAGTGGTAGGCAACAGGAATTCAGGATCAGCCCTGTTGATGATACACAGTTACTTCTCAAAATGGTCATCCAGTCTGCATTTCACATCTCACATAGGGGCAGCCACATTATGAGTTCTAAATGTAGTGCACTAGATCAAAAGAAGTGCAAATCAGTCATGGCTTCACATGTCAGTTGTGTCTCAGAGTAGGAGACGTTGATCTAAACTTGCTTCCATAGCTGCATAGCTTTCCTGATGCATTAACATTGACACTTAGTTTCACCTGATCGGAAATATTCGTTTTATTCTATCCATCCATCAGCACCCTCTTTGCAACTTAAAAATACTTGTCTTCTTTCTTTCTTAGTTCTGCCAAAAGATCTGACCTGAAATGTCAATAGTCTCTGTTTTTTTTTAAAGTTTCAGACATTCAGCATCTACAGCTTATCGATTTTCATCCATCTGTGGCGAGTTTACCACTTCTTTCAGTGAGATTACAAAAATACTTGCTGACCACAAGGACTATTGATTTTAAGGAACACTGTTTTCTACTTCAGAATTTGATAACATTTGACAATGTTTTGACAGTGTTAGCAAAGAAAATACATTTGAGGTGAAGAAATGGCATTTTACAGCTATGTAAGCGGGTGTATGAAGTAGTTGCGGATGCCAAATTGTTGCTTATGGTTATGCAAGGACTGTTGCCATCATGGATGGATGCATTTGTGATAGTATTAGGTTTGTTTACCATGAAGTTCTAAACTCAAACTAAGACTTTAAACCCTCACAGATATAAAAAGCCACAAGTATCCTCACTAAAAGGAAATAATACTGTAACTACACAATCTTCAAAGATTAGTTTATTTCCCTGTTTATTCTCCATGGTGAAATTAGCTGCCAATACCCACAACTTGAGAGGTGGTCCCCTCTCCCTACCTAGGAGAAGGTATTTCCAGATAACAAAGTAGTTTAAAACATAGCTCATATATTTCAGTTATATATATTTTTTCATGCTTGAATCCAACCAAAACTCTTAAAACATATTTAAAACTCAGAGGATTCCTATCTTAAACATTTCCAAATCACAAACCATTTCCAAAGCACAAAGCATAAAACATTTCTAAACTCAAAGAATAAAGCACAATGCATTTCTGAAGCACGATAGATTTCCAAAACACAGGTACAATTCCTATAAACTAAAAAGGCAAACCAAAATACAGATAAACAAGTTGCCCTCACAGAAACTGAAGCTGGAGGAATGGATTCTCATTCACCCCAAGTTGTCTTTATGGTTTCTTGATGTCCTGTACCCGATGTGGCATTAGCCCAAACTGCTGTCTACATTTATACTCTTTTCTCCCACTTGAGTGACTTCAAATACATATGATATTGCCTCAGTCCAAACGGATTAAAAGCATTTTTTGGGAGACATAGATCTTAGTTAGCTACCATTAATGCTGTAAAGCTAACTTCCCTGAACACATAAAATTCTTCCAACTATAAACACATCAGTTATTGATATGCTAAGTGTCAATATCCATCTGCTCTGCAAACTTCCTCGAACCAAGCAACCTAAAAGAGTCAGCCTATCTGCTTGAAAGAACCCACACTCCTTGACTCTACCTTTCGAGCAGTAAAACAGGTTCAGTGACTGGAATCTGCTTCTATTCAGAGTGTCTGCAAAATACAGAGCTTGTTTGCAAAGTTGTGTTTTTAACTTCAAGCTGATGACTGATTTCCATTTCCATTTTAGGAACTGATGACTAATTTCCATTTACGAGCAGAAACTAAACAGAGCATAGCTGGAAGTTTTCTTCTAAGTGTTTGCAATCTTACAAGTAACAGCTGCTTCTTAGGAAACAGGCACAGCAAAAAAATGAAGAAGTGATTATTCATCACACATTGGAGAGCTGCAATGCTCTTCTGCTGTTTTGCCTGTGTGCACATAACCCAAATCAAAGGTACAGTCAGTCTGCCCAGTTTACATCATCGGGTTTCGTAAATCCCAAATGCCTCTCTGTCTGAGTTTGTACAACATTGATTGATGCACCCTTCATCAAATTGAGCTCCCTACTCTTGTACATTATTTTCCACATTGGAGGATTTCCAGGTTCTGGCTCCAATAGTGTTTACATAAGAAGTCTGGCAATGTGAATTCTATATTGCTTGAATAAAAGAAACTTGACTGAGTTGGCGAAATGTTATAACAAGATCAACAAGTAAAATCAAAATATACAATAGAGAAGGATTGAAAGAGTACAGAAAAATTTAATAAGGATGTTGCCAAGTCTTGGGGAACTGAGTTATAGGGAAAGGTTAAATAGATTAGGACTTTATTCCCTGGAGCATTGGAGTATGAGGGAAGATTTGATAGAGGTATAAAAAATACCTCTTACGAGACTAGGAGAGAATGGCGCCTAATCACGACTCCTTTGCTTGCATCTTTGGAAACAGCTCTATTTCTATCTTTAATATCTTTATTTTTACCTTTCAGGGTTCTTTGAAGACCCTGACCTGGAGTTACATGCTGACTTCAGTTCTTTGCAGGAATGGGACCCGTTCTCAGGGTCTCACAACTGGCTGTTATTCGATATACCAAGGACTCGGCCTAGAAGATTAGCGCGCCTTCTTAGTTTCGGGATTTTGTGGCTCTGGAGGCGGGCTGACTTGAGGTCGGTGCCTCTGCAGGATACTGGTGTGTCGTTGGGGCACAGAGCTCGGAAAAAGCGGCACAATGGACTTTTGACATCGTAAATCAGCGAGTTGCTTGTTATGTCTCCCCTCTCGCTGTGAAACAGTGACACTTCTTTTTCCCTTATCAGGGAGAGAGAGAGCCTGTAGTATGTCAAATTACCAGCTGAATGAGGGGTACTGCAAGTCTGTGTTTTTATTGATGCTTTGTTGCATGCTTGTGTGCTTGGTGGAGGGCGCTGATGCTATTTTTGCTGGTGGGGGGGGGATCGTTGCTTTGCTGCTGCTTACACATGGAAAGGGGAGCTGGGGGGGACTTCAGGGTTCTAACATTTAACTATCATTCATTCGTTGGGGCACTTCTCTGTTTTCGTGGATGGTTGCAAAGAAAAAGAATTTCAGGATGTGTATTGTATACATTTCTCTGACATTAAATGTTCCTTTGAAACCTTTGAATAATGAGGGGTAAAGACAGGGTAAATGCAAACAGCCTTTTTCCACCGAGTTCAGTTTCAAAGTGAATTTATTTTCAATGTACTTATATGTCACCATATACAACCCTGACATTTATTTTCCTGCAGGCATTCTCAATAAATTCATAATAAAATAATAACCATAATAAAATCAATGAAAGATCACACCAACTGGGCGTTCAACCGGTGTGCAAAAGACACAAACTGTGCAAATACAAAAATAAATAAATAAACAATAAATATCAAGAACGTGAGATGAAGATTCCTTGAAAGTGAGACCATAGGTTGTGGGAACATTCCAATAATGAAGTGAAGTTGAGTGAAGTTATCCTTTTTGGTCCAAAAGCCTGATAGTTGAAGGGTAATAACTAATCCTGAAGCTAGTGGTGTGAGTCCTGAGGCTCCTGGACCTTTTTTCTGATGGTAGTGGTGAGAAGAGAGCATGTCCTGGGGTGGTGAGAGTCCATGATGATGGTTGCTGCTTTCCTGTGACAACATTCTGTGTAGATGTGCTTAATGGTAGGGGTGGGTGGGGAGGGCTTTACCCATGGCGGATTGGGCCACATCCACTACTTTTTGTAGGATTTTTCTGTTTTAGGCTGTGTGAGACTAGAATTAGAGGTCACGGGTTCAGGGTAAAAGGTGAAATGTTTAAGGGGAACATGGGGGAGAACTTCACTCCGAGGATGGTGAGAGTGTGGAATAAGTGGTCAGAGGACGTGGTGAATGTGGATTCCATTACAACATCTGAGAGAAGTTTAGGTAAGTACATGGATGGTAGGGGTATGGGGAGCTATGGTCCAGATGTAAGTCAATGAGTCTAGGCAGAATAATAATTCAGTACTGACTATATGGGCCAAAGGGCTTGTTTCTGTGCTGTATTGCTTTACGATTCTCTGACCCTAAGGAGACTATTCAGCCCATTTCATTGGCCATTACAAAGGATGGTTCAACTACTTGCCCATCCTTTACACATATCCCACCATTTTTGTCCTCCAAACATATATCCAATTCACTTTTGAATGCAACTGTTAAATCTATATGTATCAATCATCTTATAGGCAGTGGATTATAAATTCTGCCTTAGACTAATCACCTTAAATGAACACTCTTTCTTGACCAAATCCTTCAGCTGAGGAAACACCTTTCCTTTACTTACTTCATTGAAACGCTTTATTGTTTTATAGCTGGAACAATTCCAGAAAACCTCCTTTGTTTCCTCTCTAAAGCCTTCACATCCTTACTTAATTGTGGTGCTCAGAAATGAACACAGTAGTGTAGCTAACAATGAACTGACATTTTATATAGATTTAGTATAATTTCTTTGTGTTGCTTTATTGCCGTGAGTTTAATTTATGGCCGGTCTCACAATATACAGTGGAGTGGCTTCTCTTCCAATCCACGTCGGTGGATCCAAATTTCAGGAGTAGAGAAAAATATGTGACCCCACTCTTTCAGTGCCACAACCAAGGATCAATTAATAACGTTTTTTTGCACCATCAAATGTTTGTGTAAAAATGGTTTGGTGTATCCATACCTTCAACAAAAGAGGTAAATGAAAGAAAGCAAATTAATTCAAATCTACCTGGATCAATATCTAATTATATATTGTTATGTGATGTGCTCAGCAAATGGGTAAGAAATAAGTCACATGACATTAAGTAAAGAAGTTCAATCATATTGAATTCAACTGTGGCAGAAGTTAGTATTCGTAAGATATTTCCCATGCACATTACTATAAGGTTTTTCAATTTTCTCTGTGTCCAGGATGACTTGCACCCTCTTCAGCTGAGTGGGTTCTGAGGTGGTTAATGACCCAGTAGAGAACCCACAGGTATTTCAGAGATGTGGCAAGAGGTGCCTGATTTTTGGTGCCAGTAGTAGTTTGGGGGGCTGTTTATGCTACACTGGGCTTCTGTGTGCCCCAGATGAATGGATTGTGATTTTCAATCTCAACCCCAAATGCTCCTGCAATTTGGAGTATTCATGGGCCAGGGATTTCTTTGAGCTGATAGGAATATTATATCTTTTTAAGGAGATTTTGACAACATCCTTAGAAAAAAACATAAAAAATCTACAGCACAATACAGGGCCTTCGGCCCACAAAGCTGTGCCGAACATGTCCTTACCTTAGAAATGACCTAGGGTTACCCATAGCCCTCTATTTTTCTGAGCTCCATGTACCTATCCAAGAGTCTCTTAAAAGACCCTATTGTATCCGCCTCCACTACCGTCGCCGGCAGCCCATTCCACGCACCCATCACTCTCAGCATAAAAAACTTACCCCTGACATCTCCTCTGTACCTACTCCCAAGCACCTTTAAAACTGTGTCTTCTCGTGTTAGCCCTGGGCAAACACCTCTAACTATCCACACGATCAATGCCTCTGATCATCTTATACACCTCTATCAGTACACCTCTCATCCTCCGTCGCTCCTAGGAGAAAAGGCCGAGTTCACTCAACCTTTTCTCATAAGGCATGCTCCCCAATCCAGGCAACATCCTTGTAAATCTCCTCTGCACCCTTTCTGTGGTTTCCACATCCTTCCTGTAGTGAACCCTTAACTTGTTTGGCATTAAGGGCAGAGCAATTGATTTGCAGAGAGAGAGATTTGTGCAGGTTGGGGAGAAGAGTTTGAAAAAGGAGCATTTCACAGGGCTCGGCTCATTAGCAGCAGACCAATCAAATCTCGATTCATTAGCAGGAGCAAATGAAAGTGAAAGCGGGGTCAAAGAGGAGCGGCCATTGTGTGAATGGACCAGTGTAGGAGTGGGAACTTGAGGCTTCAGCTCAAGAACTTCAGCGAGAAGGCACAGGTGAGTAGTAGGTAAGGCTTTTATAGCGGTCAAATAAAAAGTCCCTGAAGTACAGCTAGTTAAATAAAGTAGGGATGATGCAGGATCAGGTGATGTGCTGTAGCTGCATGATGTGGGAGCTGGTAGATCCCATTATGGTTCCTGGTGACCACATCTGTAGCAAGTGTTAGCTGTTTGAGGAACTCAGGCTCAAAGTTGATGACCTGGAATCTGAGCTTCAAACACTGCGGCACATCAGGGAGGGGCAGAGTTACCTGGATTCTCTGTTTGAGGAGGCAGTCACACCCATTAGATTAGCTGCCTCAAATTCGGTCTGTGGTTAGGAACAGAGGGTGTGACTGTGAGTGAGGCGGGTAGTGGGATCCAAGAGACAGTGCTGGAGGAGCCTCAGCCCTTGAGCTTGTCCATCAGGTCTGAGATTCTCGCCCCTGTGTGGATGATAGTGTGGACTGTAGGAAGGTTGAGCAACCTAACTATGGCACTGTAGTTCAGGGTGCCATTCAGAGGGTGGGAAAGAAGAGAAATATAATGGTAATTGGGGATAGTATAGTCAGGGGAATAGACAGAGTTCTCTGTTGTGAGGATAGAGTGTCTCGAAGGCTGTGTTGCCTCCCTGGTGCCCAGGTTCAGGACATCTTATCTGACCTGCAGAGGAATTTGCAGTGGAAGGAGAAAGATCCAGTTGTCATGGTCCATGTGGGTACTGACAACATAGGTAGAATGAGGAAAGACGTTCTGCTGAGGGAATTTGAGCAGCTGGGGATTAACTTAAAAAGTAGAACCAAAAAGATGGTAATCTCTGGATTACTACCTGAGCCATGTGCAAATTGGCATAGGGTCAAGAAGGTTAGAGAGTTAAATGCATGGCTCAAGGATTGGTGTGGGAGAAGTGGGTTTGAATTCATGGGAAATTGGCACCAGTATTGGGGAAGGATGGAGCTGTTCCAATGAGATGGGCTCCACTGAACCATGTTGGGACCTGGATCCTAGCGAATTGCATAACTAGGGTTTTAAACTAAATAGTAGGGGGGTGGGTTCAACAGATTGGAGAAGTATGAATAAAGTAAAAGAGAAAAGTGTGGATAAAGATAAAGAGTGTGGTGAAGAAAAGCCAAAAAAGAGTGTGGTGAAGAAAAACCAAGTGCAAAAGAGAAAAAGATTTCAAGATTTTAAAAGTACAATGAATGTGAGCATACTTTATCTGAATATCCATAGTATTCGAAACAAGTTCAGTGAACTTGTGGCACGTCAGTATAAAGGGGTATGATTTAGTGGTCATTACAGAAATATGGTTGTAGAGTGGAGAGGATTGATTGGGAATTAAAAATCCAAGGATATCAGGTAATACAAAAGGATAGGCAGGAAGGTAAGGGAGGTGGGGTAGCGCTCTTAATTAAAGATGTGATAGTGAGAGATGATATAAGATCTAAGGAGCAGAATGTTGAAACAATCTGGGTAGAGATTAGGCATAATAAAAGGAAAAAAAAATCACTGGTGGGAGTTGTCTATAGGCCACGGAATAATAACATTACAGTGGCCCAGGCAATAAACAGAGAAATATCTGAGGCATGTAAAAACAGAACAACAGTTATCATGGGGAATTTAACTTCCACATAGATTGGATGAATCAAGTTGGTTGAAGCAGTTTTGAGCGGAATTTCATTGAATGCATCCGTGATAGCTTTCTTGAACAGCCTGTTACTGAACTCACAAGGAAATGTGCTATCTTAGATCTGGTCCTGTGTAATGAGACAGGTAAAATTAGTGATCTTGCAGATAGGGATCCTCTTAGAAAGAGTGATCACAGTGTGATTAAGTTTCTCATACAGTAGTTCAATCTAAAGCCAGTGTATTATCCCTAAACAATAGAGACTACAATGGGATGAGGGAGAATTTGACTAGTGTAGACTGGGAACACACGCAATATGGTGGGACAGTTGGGGAAAAGTGGAAGACTTTCAAAGAGATTTTCCATGGTGCTCAACAAAAGCATATTCCAGTTAAAAACTAGGACAGTAAGGTTGGGGAGAGCCATCCTTGCATACTTAAGGAAATAAAAGAAGACCTCCAGCACCCAGGGCATGCTCTTTTCTCACTGCTACCATCAGGGAGGAGGTACAGAAGTCTGAAGGCACACACTCAGCGAATCAGGAACAGCTTCTTCCCCTCTGCCATCCTAAATGGACATTGAATCCTTGGACACTACCTCACTTCTTAAAATATACAGTATTTCTGTTTTTGCACGTTTTAAAAAATCTATTCAATATACGTAATTGATTTACTTGTTTATTTATTATTATTATTTTTATTTTATTTATTATTATTTCTTTTCTCTTCTAGATTATGTGTTGCATTGAATTGCTGCTGCTAAGTTAACAAATTTCATGTCACATGCCAGTGATAATAAACCTGATTCTGATTCTGAAAAAAAAAACTGTGTACAAAGTTGCCAAGAGTAGTGGGAAACTGGGAGATTAGGAAAATTCTAAAAAGTAATAAAGAACCACTAAGAGACCAATGAAGAAATGGAAGACAGATTATGAAAATAAACTAGCACAAAATATAAAAATGGATAGTAAATTTTTTATAAGTATATGAAGTGGAAAAGGATGGCTAAAGTGAATGTAGATCCCTTGGAGGACAAGAAGAGGGAATTGATATTAGGTAATTAGGAAATGGACGAGGCTTTGAATGACTATTCTGTGTCGGTCTTCATGGTGGAGGACATGTCTAACATGCCAAAGGGAGATGTTATGGATGTGATGGGAGGTGAGGACCTCGATACAATAGCTATCACTAAAGAGGTAGTGCTGAGCAAACTTGTGGGCCTGAAAAAAAGTTAAGTCCCTTGGTCCTGATGGAATGCATGAACTGAAAGAAATAGCAAAAGTTTTAGTAGAAGCTTTGGTGATAATTAACCAAAATTCTCTGGACTCTGTACAGGTCCTGGCAGATTGGAAGATGGCAAATGTCATGCCTCTGTTCAAAAAAGGATGTAGGCAAAAGGCAGGTAACTATAGTCCAGTTAGTTTAACATCTGTAGTTGGGAAAATGCTTGAAGCTATCATTAAAGAAGAAGTAGTGATGCATCTGGAAAGAAATGGATCCATCAGGAAGATATAGCATGGTTTCAGCAAAGACAGGTCCTGTTTGACAAACTTGTTGGAGTTCTTTGAGGATATAATGAACGCAGTGGGCAGAGGGGAACAGATGGCCGTTACTTACTTGGATTTCCAGAAGGCATTTGACAAAATGCCGCATAAAAGCCTTATCCATAAGGTAAGGATACATAGAGTTGGGGGTGATGTATTAGCATTAACTAATAGAAAGCAGAGAGTTGAGATACATGGGTGTTACTCTGGTTGGCAATCCGTGGTGAGCGGTGTGCCGCAGGGGGCAGTGCTGGGCCCACAACTGTTCACGGTATACTTTAATGGCATGGAAGAAGGACTGAGTGTAGTGCATCTATGTTTGCTGATGACACTAAATTGAGTGGAAAAGGAAATTGTGCAGAAGGTATGGAGAGTCTGCAGAGAGATATAGATAGGTTAAGTGAATGGACAAGGGTATGGCAGATGGAGTACAATGTTGGTGAATGCACCCACTTTGGAAGGAAAAATGGAAAATCAGATTACTATTTAAATCATTAAAAAATTACAGCATGTTGCTGTGCAGAGGGACTTGGTAATGCTTGTTGATGAATCACAAAAGGTTGTTTTGCAGGTGCAGCAGGCTATCAAGAATGCAAACAGAATGTTGGCCGTCATTGCTAGAGGGATTGAATTCAAGAGCAGGGAGGTTATGCTGCAACTGTACAGGGTACTGGTGAGGTCGCACCTGGAGTACTGTGTGCAGTTCTGGTCTCCCTACTTGAGGAAGGATATACTGTCTTTGGAGGCAATGCAGAGGAAGTTCACCAGGTTGATTCCAGAAATGAGGTGGTGGTTATACCATGAGGAGAGATTGAGTCGCCTGGGACTGTACTCCCTGGAATTCAGAAGAATGAGAGGAGATCTTATAGAAACATAAAATTATGAAAGGGGTAGATAAGAAAGAGGCAGAAGAGTTGTTTCCACTGTTAGGTGAGACTAGAATTAGGGGACCTAGCCTCAAGATTGGGGGGAGTAGATTTAGGACAGAGATGAGGAAGAACTGCTTTTCCCAGAGGGTGGTGAATCTGTGGAGTTCTCTGCCCAATGAAGCAGTGGAGGCTACCTCAGTAAATATACTTAAGACAAGGTTGAATAGATTTTTGCACAGTACGAGAATTAAGGTTATGGGGAAAAGGCAGGTAGGTGGAGAAGAGTCTATGGCCAGATCAGCCATGATCTTATTGAATGGCGGAGCGGGCTCGATGGGCCAAAAGGCCTACTGCTGCTTCTATTTCTTATGTTCCTATGTTTTTCTATAAAACTAGTAACCTCTTGAAGTGACAGAGCATGGTGTTCTGGCAAAGGTCTTCCCACACTCTGAAGTCTCTCAACCAAAAGCAATTGAGCCAACTCTAGATGTATGGTTGAATATACTGGGTGCATAGGTGCAGGAGTAGGCACTGTCAGGGTCCTGCAGGTATAAGGGGCAAATGCTTCTCCCCCACCCCCACCATTGTTCGGACACAAATGGCCAAACCTCAGGCAGAGTGTGCAGGCATGAGATGAGCTTCTTTCCTTACCTTCCATCTGATCTTCTCTAATTATTTGTGACTTTGGACCAAAAGAACATCATAGCTGTCAGCAGACAAGCCCCATCTTTAAGGCGAGTTCCAAAATCACCAGGCCAAACATTCGCCAATTTCAGACATTCTTTATATTATTCTACCATTCTACAATTCAATGGTAGAATGCGCCTTTATTTTCCTCAAATCTGTAATTGAGAGGGAGCATTTTGTGCCAAATAGAACTTGGCAATTATCATTGCATTAAATACATCTGTATATATTCCTCAGCCAGACAATAGGATGAACGTTTGAAGTTAAAAGTTATGACAGTATACATAATCTTCCAAGCAATGTTAAAAGCACACTAGTAAAAGCCTGTCAGAAGTGTGTTTAGGAGCACTTCTATTGCATTTGCCAGCTTTCTGCCTCCAGCTGTGAGTTTGACAGCTGACGTATGTTCTAAACCAGTCATGCAAAATTAAGTAAATATGTGCAGCATTCCTACTGCTTTGCTCATTTAAACATACTAATTTAGGATTATTACAAACACATGGGAAAGATTAGGCTTCAGAAGTGTGTGTTTTTAAATGGAAAATATGGACCGAGCCACAAAACTGAAATAGTGTGTGTCACAGCAGTAGGCTCTCCCTGTCTGAATTTGCCATCTATGTTTTTTTCTATTAATACCTGCTGTTGGTGATGTGCAACCCCTTCGATGTTCAGAAGATTGACACCAATCCTATTAATCTCTCATTTAGAAATAAGGAGCAAAATCCATTTCAAACAGAGGATGTATGAGGTGGAAGAGGCAGGGATACAGATAAGAGCATGTGCTCTTTCAAAACCGACCTAAAAATACATAACCCAGCAGATCAATGTGCTGTTACCCACAAACTACGTAAATATCATGTAGTCACAAGCACTTGGAGCAGTAACTAGGACATGAAAAAAAAATGTTGTGCTTCCTGTATATTTCCAATTAGATTCAATAGAGGTATGCTGAGACACAGTGTCCCTTGATGAAGCATCAGGTCAGATAATTATGTGGATATAAAGTGAAGATATTTGTTTTTCTGTGAATACTATTTCTTATGACTGAAGGAGAAATGGTCTTTTAAGAGAATTTTTGAAGTCAAGTCAATCTGTCTGCAAACTGGCATGATATTTCTGTCAGATACTTAGTAGTTAGAGCATTGTAAACCTATTTATATCCTCATTAGTAGGTTTGGATTCAGTAAAATTCTTCTTGTGTTATATTCAGGGATTAAATACAACACTGTCAGAAAATGTAATTTCATTCTATAATTATTTTTCTCCTCAAAAACTAAATACTATGAATTCTGGTTAATTGGGCCATTGTTTAATTGGGGCAACTCTTAGAGAACAAAAACTATTCAATAAAATTGTCAGGACTCCCTTCCTTTATTTGGGACACTCTGCTGCTTAATTGGGCTAAGAGAAATAGGTTTTAACTAGCTTCAGTTGCATGCACTTGTGTGGCTGCTACACTGTGCTTCAAGCAAAGAGATTTTAAATAGCATTAGTTGCATGTGTTTGTGTTCAAAAAGCAGTGATTTTTGGTAACAAGTAAGCAGTAAGACAATTCCAAACTGTTTCACTCACTGCGGTTTCAAGCATTCAGGCTTAGAGATGCCGGAAACGGCCAGGGGAGAAAATAAAACAATTTTGCTACTTCAACGAGATAGGAACTATGAAAAATTTGAAGGTATCAGCAAACATCTTGAGGGCCTGGACACTACCCAGATGGTATATGAGGTGTTGCTCCTCCAACCTGAGTTTGGCCTCATCATGGCAGTAGAGGAGGCTATGTATGGACATATCTGAATGGGAATGTGAAGCAGAGTTGAAGTGGGTGGCAACCGGGAGATCCTGTCTGTTGTGGCGGACAGAGCGGAGGTACTCGATGAAGCGGTCCCCCAATCTGCGTCGGGTCTCACTGATGTAGAGGAGGCTGCACCCAGAGCACTGGATGCAATAGACGACTCCAGCAGACTCACAAGTGAAGTGTTGCCGCACCTAGAAGGACTGTTTGGGGCTCTGAATGGTGGTAAGAGAGGAGGTGTAGGGGCAGGTGTAGCATTTACGCTTGCAGGGATAAGTGCAAGGTGGGAGATCTGTGGGGAGGGATGTGTGGACCAGGAAGTCGCAGAGGGAACGATCCCTGCCTGATGGTGGGGTCCTGTTGAAGGTGGCAGAGGATAATGTGCAGGATCCGGAGGCTGGTGAGGTGGTAGGTGAGGACAAGGGGAACATGGTCCCTGTTGTGGTGACGGGAAGATGGGGTGAGGGCATCATTGGTGATGGCAGAAGAGAAACCACAATCCTTAAAGAAAGAGGATATTTGAGATGTCATGGAACGGAAAGCCTCATCCTGGGAGCAGATGCGGCAGAGACAGAGGAACTGGGAATAGGGAATAGCATTTTTGCATGAGGCAGGGTGGGAAGAGGTATAGTCGAGGTAGTTATGAGAGTCGGTGGGTTTATAGGTGATGTCAGTGGACAGTCTGTCTCCAGAGATGGAGACCGAGAGATCGAGAAAGGGGAGAGAAGTGTCCGAGATGGACCAAGTGAATTTGAGGGCTGGGTGAAAGTTAGAGGCAAAGTCAATGAAATTGACGGCCTCAGCATGGGTGCAGGAAGCAGCACCAATGTAGTCGTCAATGTAGCGAAGGAAAAGTTGGGGAGCATTACCAGTATAGGTTTGAAGCATAGACTGTTCCACATAATCAAAAAAGAGGCAGGCATAGCTGGGACCCATGTAAGTGCCCATAGTTACACCCTTGGTCTGAAGAAAGTGGGAAGAGCCAAAAGAGAAGTTATTAAGTGTGAGTACCAGTTTCGCCAACCAGAGGAGGGTGGTGATGGTGGGGAACTGGTGAGGCCTATTGTCCAGAAAGTAGTGGAGGGCTTGAGGCCTTCTTGATGGGGAATGGAAGTGTATAAGGATTGAACATCCATAGTGAAAATGAAGTGGATGAGACCGGGCTACTGGAAGTTATTGAAGAGGTGGGAGGCATGGGATGTATCCCGGATGTAGGTGGGGAGGGACTGAACTATGGTTGACAAAATGGAGTCCAGGTAGGCAGATACAAGTTTGGTGGGGCAGGAGCAGGCTGAAACTATAGGTCTACTGGGACAGTCAGGCTTGTGGATCTTGGGGAGGAGGTAAAACCGAGCAGTGCGGGGTGTGGGAATTATGAGTTTTTTGGCTGAGGATGGAAGGTCTCCGGAGTTGATATGGGCAGTGATGGTACGGGAGACAATGGTTTGATGTTTTTTGGTGTGGTCCTGTTCCAGGGGTAAGTAAGAGGAGGTGTCAGAGAGTTGCCGTTTGCCCTCAGTGAGGTAGAGGTCCATCCGCCAGACTACTACAGCACCACCCTTGTCTGCGGGTTTGATGGTGAGGTTAGGATTAGTGTGGAGAGAGTGGAGGACAGTGCATTCAGAGGGAGTGAGGTTGGAACAGGAGAGAGGAGTGGTGAAGTTGAGACGGCTGATGTCTCGGCGACAGTTGGAGATGAAAAAATCGAGTGCAGTTAGAAAGCCCAGGGGGTGTCCAGAAGGAGGAGGAGGGTTGAAGACGGGAGAAGGTGTCATCAATCTGCCTCCTCCTCCAGCTGCCTATCACCTCCCTCATGGTTCCGCCTCCTTCTACTACACATAGTGCTTTCCCCTTACATTCCCTCTTCACCTTTCCTGCCTATCCCCTCCCTACTTCCCCACCCCACCCCTTAATCTTTCCCCTTACTGATTTTTCACCTGGCACCTACCAGCCTTCTACTTCCCACCCTCCCCCCACCTTCTTTATAGGGCCCCTGCCCCCTTCCTCTTCAGTCCCGACGAAGGGTCTCGGCCCAAAACGTTGACTGCTCGTTTCCACAGATGCTGCCCGATGTACTGGTCACAATGTGTTCCAGTTAACTGGAATCCACTGTGCTGAAAAATGTGGAAGTTTTATACAGAGCAAAAAAAAATGGTGGAGATACTTAGTACATCAGATCATAGTTGCAGCAAGATGCTGTATAATTCCAGCATTTTCTCCTTTTCTGAGTTATCTGGTTGTAATACTTTGAAGTGGTCTTAATTTGTTATTTATGACTACAAATTTTTAGCAGAGAAATGCTTCCAAATATGTAAAATCAGCCTTGTTTATTGTATCCTTCCAGAATGGAGTAATTCAACATCTTGTGTATGCCCCAGTGGGAGAATTCATTTGTGCTCTCAAACTGCTATTGAATCTCTATAGCATCATGAGAAGGCAGAGGCAGCCTTGGTTTAATGGCTTATCCAATAGATGACAATCCTGTCGGTTCAGTGTTTCCTCAGTGTTAATTTGGAGTGTTAGCCTGGATGATATGTTCAAATGTGGCTTGACCTGCTGATCCTGTGATAAGAAACAGGAGCCGGACACCTTGTACATGGAGACTAACACTTGCCTGAGGCTCCCATTCTGCAACTGGATTGATCAGAAGACCCTTTAGCCAATAGTTGTTAAGGAATCTGTAACCAACTTGTTTCCTAAAAAGTTTGAAACAAATATAGGGCTGAATGAAATTATATCAGTCTTGCCCTGATGAAATACCTTGATAGTTGTCAATAAAAAAGTCTAATTCCACCTTACTGGAAGCTTTATGTTGTCAGCTTCATTCAGACACCTTGCCAACATATGTAATGATTTATAAATAAATAATAGATAAGGCTGCTTGGTGCCCTTCCCCAAAGGATATAATGAGATAGCTACAACACACACAAAATGCTGGTAGAACACAGCAGGCTAGGCAGCATCTATAGGGAGAAGCGATGTCGACGTTTCGGGCCGAGACCCTTCGTTAGGACTAACCAAAAGGAAAGATAGTAAGAGATTTGAAAGTAGTGGGGGGAGGGGGAAATGCGAAATGATAGGAGTAGACCGGAGGGGGTGGGATGAAGCTAAGAGCTGGAAAGGTGATTGGCGAAAGTGATACAGAGCTGGAGAAGGGAAAGGATCATGGGACGGGAGGCCTCAGGAGAAAGAAAGGGGGGGGAGCACCAGAGGGAGATGGAGAACAGGCAAACAACTAAATATGTCAGGGATGGGGTAAGAAGGGGAGGAGGGGCATTAACGGAAGTTAGAGAAGTCAATGTTCATGCCATCAGGTTGGAGGCTACCCAGGCGGTATATAAGGTGTTGTTCCTCCAACCTGAGTTTGGATTCATTTTGACAATAGATAGACATATCAGAATGGGAATGGGACGTGGAACTAAAATGTGAGGCCACTGGGAGATCCTGCTTTCTCTGGCGGACAGAGTGTAGGTGTTCAGCGAAATGGTCTCCCAGTCTGCGTCAGGTCTCACCAATATATAAAAGGCCACACCGGGAGCACCAGACGCAGTATACCACACCAGCCGACTCACAGGTGAAGTGTCGCCTCACCTGGAAGGACTGTCTGGGGCCCTGAATGGTGGTGAGGGAGGAAGTGTAAGGGCAGGTGTAGCACTTGTTCCATTTACAAGGATAAGTGCCAGGAGGGAGATCAGTGGGAAGGGATGGGGGGGGACGAGTGGACAAGGGAGTCGCGTAGGGAGCGATCCCTGCAAAAAGCAGAAAGAGGGGGGGAGGGAAAAATGTGTTTGGTAGTGGGATCCCATTGGAGGTGGCGGAAGTTACGGAGAATTATATGTTGGACCCGGAGGCTGTTGGGGTGGTAGGTAAGGACAAGGGGAACCCTATCCCGAGTGGGGTGGTGGGTGGATGGGATGAGGGCAGATGTGCGGGAAATGGGAGAGATGCATTTGACAGCTTATGAGATAGCTGTGGCTTTACAAATATATCATATTTCAAGATATTAACCAGAATTTGGCCTAGATGAAGTAGAAGAAATGTTAGGTATAAGAACAGACTGAAGCAATTTATTGAAAGGTGCTCCAGTAAAGTCTCAGAGATTTGAACCATGTTTATTGGAGATGCCTGAGGCCTTTTGATATCAGGAGTGCCTCGATCACTGCCAGTTCCACATTACTACAGCTTTATGTTGTCAGGTTCATTCAGACACCTTGCCAACGTTATACAAGAATCATTCCAGTATGTCATGTTGCCTTGGATACAGAACATCTTAAATATGCACTTCAAGAGGGCACTTTATCGTTGTATATATTTCCCAAAGCAGTAAGTAAAATTCAATAGTTTTATTCCATTACTGGGCTGCGAGGACAGTGGGTTATCTCAACTCTATGATCAAGGCATGGGCAGGTTGCCACTAAGTCCTGGCATGTAACAATATTAAAAGACTTCATTCATGAATGTTGAAATGATGCATATGCCAAAAAAAATTCTGGCTGAGCACTCAACTCCATCATTCTATGCAACTCTAGTGAACACCCATCAGGTTAGATTATAATAGCAAGTCTAACCTACGGTACTGTTCTATGTGTTGAAGTAAGCTACTTAATTTGTCCAGCTATCGGGGCAACATTGACATTTGTGCTCATGACCGTATCCACAGATTTTCCTGCCAGCTATAGGATTTGTTGGGATTAAATGGAACAATTCCCAAGGACGGGGTGCAGAGTTTACAGAGCATGATTAACTCATGCCTGTTGATTACACTGCAGGCAGGATGCCAGCATTATGCTACCTCCTCACTTCCACAGACTCTGCATGCAGCCAGCACTTGCTACGCTGTTCATTCACTGCTTGCATCAGCAGGGTACCCAGTATTGTTAGTGCCTACATTCTTCTTCTTTTTGTTCTTCAGCAGTCTTCACGGATCAAGAATGATTTGCATCTGCTCTGAGCTAATATATTATAGTCAGAAAGTTATAACGAGTTAACAGGCCCTTTGGCCCAAGTTATTCATACCAATCAAATTACCGACATCAGCTAAACCTGTTTGCTTGCATTTGCGCTGTGGGTTTTAAGGCAGCTGATGAGGCCAATGTGGGAATGGCAGACATTTCCAAATGAGGTAGCTGACAGCATGAGTGGGTGGCAGTTTGTGATGGGCTGTATTCCTTCCATCACTTATGGAGGGCTTCTGTGTACTTCCGATGAATGGCCTCGAGGTTATCAATACCAGCCTGCATGTCCTCCCTCCATTTTGCCCTCTCTGATTCAGATTCAGATTCAGTTTATTGTCATTTAGAAACCGCAAATGCAATGCAGTTAAAAAATGAGACAACGTTCCTCCAGAATGATATCACAAAAGTATATGACAAAACAGACGACACCAGAAAATCCACATAACGTTTGGCAATCCCCAATCCAGAGTCCGGAGAGGCTGTTGCATATTAATATCACGCTACCGTCTAGCGCGTTCCCCAGAAAGGAACTCCAAATCCACCAGACAAAACAAGACCAAAAACTAAAGCTACAAGACCTGCACAAAACAACATAGTTACAACAGTGCAAACAATAGCATAATTGATAAAAAACAGACCATGGGCACAGTAAAAATAGTCCAAAGATGTTAAAGGACTATAAGTTCAAAAGAAATCACCACACAGTTTCCACAAGTCCCCAGGGTCCCGACAGATTCGCCATCCCACGCCGGCGGCAGAAGGGAATACCCCTGCTATGGACTTCCATGGCGCTGCCCAATCAGCCTCGCAGACGCAGCACACAATGAAAGCGACCTGACCGCAGCGGACCTCGAGTCCGTCGAACCTCCGAGCTGAAGGCCATCCCCTCCGGCACAGCTTCTCCGAGCACCATCCTCTGCCGAGCGTATTAAGACGGCCCCGCCAACGGGCCATCGGCAACGCGACCCCGAGGATTGGAGGCCTGTTCTTCCCAGCAGAGACCCGGACCTCACAATAGCAGCAGCAACGAAGAAGGTCTTCCTGGAGATTTCCCGATGTTCCTCCGTGCTTCCACGTCCGTTTTCAATCGATTATGATTGCGCACGGCACCCCACTTCACAAATAACAGATAATCAGCTCCGGAGTGGCCGCTGCAAGCTGCGTCGCGCCACCATCTTGGAAAATATGTCTCTCATGCATCAGAGTTAGAGAAGATGCATCCAGGAGTCAGAGAGGATATTGCATTTCTTCAAGGAGGCTTTAAGCACATCCTGGAACCTTTTCCTCAATTTTCTTGGGTGTCCCTACCTGCGAATGAGCTTTGAGTAGAGTGCCGGTCTCAGGATTCTGGTGAGGGGCAAGCTGACAATGGGACTGTCCAGCACAGCTGATAGGGATGTGGTCCTCTAGAAGAAACTGATGCTGGCTCAATATCCTCCCAGAGTCTTTATCAGAGCAGGTTTTACCATACGAGAACCACCTGCTCTGTCAGGGTCTCGGAGCAATACCCTCAATGTGGGCAATGGTACTTGTTAGATTCTATCACTGTCTGCAAGGGGTACTCTACAGATAGGAGAAAACCTGCAGATGCTGGACATCCACCTGAAAATCTGCTGGGATCGTCAATTGTGTCCGGTGCTCCGTCATAAATTGGGGGACTGCTTCATCATCTGCACCATCCGCCACAAGCATTTTAATTCCGATTCCCACTCCTGTTCCGACATGTTGATCCATGACCTCCTCTTGTGTCATGATGAGGCCACCCTCAGGGTATATTCTGTCTAGGTGCCCTCCAATTTGATGGCATGAATATTGATTTCTCCTTCTGTTGAACAAATACCCACCCACCCATCCCCCCACTTCCTCTATTCCCCGCTCTGACTTTTCACTTTTTCTCACCTGCCTATTATTTCCTCCTGGGAACCCTCCTCCTTCCCTTTCTCTGATTATCCACTCACCTCTCCTATCAGATTCTTTCTTCTCCAGCCCTTGACCTTTCCAACCCACTTGGCTTCACCTATCACCTTCTAGCTAGCCTCTTTCCACTCTCCCCACCTGTTTATTCAGTCATCTTCCCCCTTCCTTCTCAGTCCAGAAGAAGGGTCTTGGCCAGAAACATCAGCTGTTTACTCTTTTCCATAGTGGCTGCCTGACCTGCTGAGTTCCTCCAGCATTTTGTGTGTATACTCTAACGAGATCACGTTACTCATGGCCAGGCAAGAGCTGATGGCTGCTGAATTGATCACTGTATAAACCTCTCTATTATTTCCATTAATGCGGCCCCAAAACAACCATCTAAAGAGCTGCCTAAGAGTATTAATATCAGAGGTAGCAAGGACCCCACAAAGTTGGCTTTACTCAGACTCACTGTCAACTCACAACCTACAGCACCTGTAGGTTCACTGGCTTATGAGGCACACAGAAATCTGACATAATCAATATTTATGAGGGTGCTTTGATCTTCTCTGTCCAGAAGAAATAAAACTGTTTTGATGAAAATCAGAATCAGAATCAGGTTTATTATCACCGGCATGTGTCATGACATTTGTTAACTTAGCAGCAGCAGTTCAATGCAATGCATAATATAGAAGAAAAAATAAATAAGTAAATCAGTAAATGTATATTGAATAAATTAAAATTGTGCCAAAACAAAAATAATATATATTAAAAAAGTGAGGTAGTGTTCATGGGTTCAATATCCATTTAGGAATTGGATGGCAGAGGGGAAGAAGCTGTTCCTGAATCACTGAGTGTGTGCCTTCAGGATTTTGTACCTCCTACCTGATGGTAACAGTGAGAAAAGGGCATGCCCTGGGTGCTGGAGGTCCTTAATAATGGACGCTGCCTTTCTGAGACACTGCTCCTTGAAGGTGTCCTGGGTAATTTGTAGGCGAGTAACCAAGATGAAGCCGATTAACTTTATGACCCTCTGCAGCTTCTTTCGATTCTGTGAAGTAGTGTGCTCTTGCACCCACCCCCCATCAGACAGTGATGCAACTTGTCAGAATGCTCTCCACAGTACATCTATAGAAGTTTTTGAGTGTTTTTGTTGACAAATCTCTTCAAACTCCTGATGAAGTATAGTTGCTGTCTTGGCTTCTTTATAGCTGCATCGATATGTTGGGACGAGATTAGGTCTTCAGAGATCTTGACACCCAGGAACTTGAAACTGCTCACTCTCTCCACTTCTGATTCCTCTGTGAGGATTGGTATGTTTTCCTTTGTCTTACTCTTCCTGAACGTCTGGATCAGAGCAATTTAATTGTAAATGCAAAGGAAAAGAGGTGACACTGCAGGCATCTGAAGCTAGACGTCTAACAGAAAATCCAGGACTCAAAGAACAGATGGTGGATGGAAAGAGAAGAAGGCTCAGCAGTATGAGCTTCTTCTACAGAGTTAATGCCAATTACAGCCAATGAGCCAATACACAGATCCCAATGAGAACCAATAATGGGGATAATGGTTAGGCTTGGAATGAGGACCATTGACTGCAACACAAAGAGACAGACATTTAGGGCTCGCTGGGAAGTGCACTTTGAAGACCTCTTCCACTGTGATTTTGTTCTTGACGTGAATGTTCCTGTCCCTTCCCAGAGCAACCTGTTTGCTCCAGCCTTTCTACTAGTTCTGATTGACAAGGAAATGAAGGAGGTATATCCCTACAAAAATAAGCTTCATGTGGAGCCAGTATCCCCACTGAAGTTCCAAAGTTTGGTAGTGAAGAGCTTCAATCGTGAACCTACAATCTCATTGACTCACAGCTGGGAAGAGGAAGACTTCAGAAGTGAGATAATCTTGACGGAGACAAATCTGACTCTGGTAAACTACAGAAGAGTTTCCACACTGTCTGCCATAGGGAAAACTATTACCAGAGTGCTTGTGCCTAGCACTACAAGTGAGACTTATATTCCTGAAGGGCTGTGGCATTGTGCAGCGCACAAATCAAGGATGCATGACCATTGGAGAAAGTGGGATCATGGGCTAATCATGATTAGTTAGGAGCTGCAGTGGAGGTTTTATTGGAGGAGGATGAAGAAGAATGCATTTCCACAGTGTAGCCAATAGGCAGCTGCAGGAATTAATGGTGAAAGAGAATGCTCAGAATATATTTGCAAAATCTGGCTGCGATGTAGGAAGAAGGCTAATGTTCACTTCAAAACACCATCACACACTTTGATTGAGTTTGCAGGATACGAAGCCCCTTTTTCTGGATGTAACGATCTTTCAAAGTTCAAAGTTCAAGGTAAATTTATTATCAAAGTACATATATGTCACCATATACAACTTCGAGATTCATTTTTAGTGGGCATATTCATTAAATCCATCATAGAATAATAACCATAATAGAATAAATGAAAGATCGCATCCACTGAACAGTTAGCCAAAGTGCAAAGCACAACAAACTGCGAAAATACAAAAAGGAAGAAATAATAATAATAATAATAATAATAAATAAAGAAGCATAAATATTGAGAACATGAGATGAAGAGTCTTTGAAAGTGAGTCCACAGGTTGTGGGAATTTTCAGTGAAGGGACAAGTGAAGTTGAATGAAATTATCACCACTGGTTCCAGAGCCTGTTGGTTGAGGGGTAATAACTGTTCTTGAACCTGATGCATCAGTCCTGAGGCTCCTGCACCTTCTTCCTGATGACAGCAGTGAGAAGAGACCATGAGCTGGGTAGAGGATGTCCCTGACAATGGATGCTGCTTTCCTATGACAACGCTCTGTGTTGATGCTTTAACACAAGGGATTGGGCCTTATCCATTACTTTTTGTAGGGTTTTCCATTGAAAGGCATTGGTGTTTCCATATCAGGCTGTGATGGAACCAGTAAACACCTGTAGAGGCACTGCTGTGCTTTCTTCATAATTGCACATGCATGCCCAGGACTGGTCTTCTGAAATGATAACAACAAGGAATTTAAAGCTGCTGACATTCTCCACCTTTGATCCCCCGATTAGGACTGGGTCATGGACCACTGGTTTCCTTTTCCTGCGTCAATAGTCAGCTCCTTGGTCTTGCTGATATTGAGTAAGAGGTTGTTGCTGTGGCACCACTTAGTCAGATTTTCAATCTCGCTCCGAAATGCTGATTCATCACCACCTTTGACTTGGCCTATGACAGTGCTGTTGTCAGCAAACTTGGCATTGGAGCTATGCTTAGCCACACAGTCATAAGTGTAAAGTGAGCAGAGCAGGGGGATAAGCACACAGTCTTGTGGTGAACCTCTGCTGATGCAGATTGGGGAGGAGATGTTGCCAATCCAAACTGACTGGAGACTGCAAGTGAGGAAATCGAGGATCCAATTGCACAAAGAGGTATTGAGGCCTATCTCTTGAAGCTTATTGATTAGTTTTGAGGGGATTATGTTGCTGAATGCTGAGCTACAGAATGCAAGCTCACCTTTGCCATCCAGATGTACCAGGGTTAAACACAAAGCCAATGTGATGGCATCTGCTCTGAACCTGGTGCACCGGTAGACAAATTTGGAATGGACTCAAGTTGCCTTTCAGGCAGGAGATGACATGGTTCATTACCAAGCTCTCAAAACATTTCATCACTGTGAATGCAAGTTCTACAGGACTTCATCACCGTAGTTGTAAGTACTGCTGGAAAATGTTCAAAGTTCAACATAAATTTATTAACATAAATTTAATAAATGTAATCACCTTATACAACCCTGAGATCCATTTTCCTGCGGGCATAGTAAATCCGAGAACCATAATAGAATCAATGAAAGACCGCGCCCAACATGATGGACAAGCAACGAATGTGCAGAAGGTAACAAAATGTGCAAATACGAAAGAGAGAAAATAATAACTAAGCAATAAATAACCAGAACATGAGATGAAGGCCATTGAAAGTGAGTCCATAGGTTGTGGGGGAAGTTCAGAGATGGGGCAAGTAAAGCTGAGTGAAGTTATCCCCTTTGATTCAAGATACTGAAGGTTGAGGGGTAATAACTGTTCCTGAACCTGTTGGGGTGGATCCTAAGGCTCGTGTACCACCTTCTTAAAGGCAGCAGTGAGAAGAGAACATGACTCGGGTGGTGGGGATCCCTGATGATGGATTTTGATTACCTACGACAATGCTTCATGTAGTTGCGCACAATGGTGGGCAGGGCTTTACCCATGATGGACAGGGTAGTATTCATTATTGTCAGTAGGGTTTTCAGTACAAGGGCATTGGTATCTCCATACCTGGCTGTGATGCAATTAGTCAATATGCTCTCCACCACCAATGTCCCCTCTAATTTGTAATGACCAGTGTGTGCAAAAATCTTGTGTCGTGCAAGTTTATACCCAGTGATCATGTGTGCACTGAATAATTTCTTCAATAAAATAATTTCTCCTTGGAGCGACGGAGGATGAGAGGTGAACTGATAGAGGTGTATAAGATAATCAGAGGCATTGATCATGTGGATAGTTAGAGGTGTTTTCCTAGGGCTGAAATGGCTAACACGAGAAGACACAGTTTTAAGGTGCTTGGGAGTAGGTACAGAAGAGATGCCAGGGGTAAATTTTTTACGCAGAGAGTGGTGAGTGCGTGGAATGACTGCTGGTGACGGTGGTGGAGGCGGATACAATAGGGTCTTTTAAGAGACTTTTGGATAGGTACATGGAGCTTAGAAAATAGAGGGCTATAGGTAACACTAGTAATTTCTAAGATAGGGACATGCTTGGCACAACTTTGTGGGCCGACGAGCCTGTATTGTGCTGTAGTTTTTCTATGTTTCTATGCTTCCAAAAATAGTATAAATAAGCTAGTTTTTATATCAGCAGACAATTCATCGCAAACTCTATGTCGCGAACACCTTGCGCATCAGAAACTGGAAAAGGAAATGTAATTGTGCATGATTGTGAAATATACTTAATGTGCCATGATATAAAGGGTGACAACCTTCTGTGCGCAGTTTAAATTTTTTTGTGCACTACAGTAGTAGCAAAAGTGTGCACGTGCACATGTGACACCTTAGAAGGAACATTGTCCGCCACTCATCTATAAAAGTTTGTCGAAGTTTTAGATACCATGCTAAATCTTTGCAAACTCCTGAGGAAGTAAAGGCATAATAAGTTGTGTGTAACCAATCTCATTAAGTTTTTTTGAGGAAGTTACCAGGAAATTTGATGAAGGCAAGGCAGTTGATGTGCCTTCATGAGCTTTAGCAAGGCTTTTGACAAGATCCCGGATGGGAGGTTGGTCACTTGGCATTCAAGATGAGGTGGTATACTGGATTAGACAGTGTCATCTCTCGTTAGAGTACACACACAAAATGCTGGAGGAACTCAGCAGGTCAGGCAGCATCTATGGAAAAGTCCTTGCAGTTTTTTAACTCAAATCACAAGAATTCAACATCTTCCAATCTATGTCACATCTCTCTAATGATTTGAAGCCACTTTTTACTAGCGGAGCCATGCCATCTCCTCTGCCCACCTTCCTATGGCTCTGATACAATGTGTAACCTTGGACAATCAGCCCCCACACATAACCATCCCTCAGCCATGATTCAGTGATGGCCACAACATCATATCCGACCATCTGTAAAAGTGCAACAAGATCATCCACCTTATTTGTTATACTCTGTGCATTGAGATATACCACATTGAGTACTGTACTGGCTATTCTTTTTGATTCCACATCCCTAATGCACTGCTACTCACCCTGCTGGCTGCAATTTTGTCCTATTATCTGCCTCGCCCTTCTTGACAGTCTGACTGTATGCTACCTTTGCTTTTTTACCCTCCGTCCTATCCTGAGTCTCTTCACTCCGGTTCCCATCCTCCTGCCAAATAAATTTAAACCCTCCCCAACAGCTCCAACAAACCTGCCCGTGAGAATATTGGTTCCCTTCGGGTCCAGTTGCAACCCGTCCCTTTTGTATGGGTTATACGTTCTGCAGAAGAGATCCCAGTGATCCAAGATCCTGAAGCTCTGCCCCCTACACCCGCTTCCAGCCATGCAATTATTTGCCAAATCATCCTGTTTCTACCCTCACCAGTGCATGGCACAGGCAGCAATCCAGAAATTACTACCCAGGAGGTTCTGCCTCGCTTTCTAAATTTTGTCAATTCACCGGCAAGGTAAGTGCAAATACTAGAATTTTACCAACAGTTTGAAAATAAGTCAGAATGTACAATCTAAAGGGTAAATCTAATTATATATTCTGTTACAGAAACATTACTGCATGCTTGGTGACAAGGCGAATAGTGGTCATTTCATTTCATTCAGCAGTGTTTACTTTATACACAAGTTACTGCTGTAAAACGTCTTGGAAATGTGCTTAAAGTAGTAAATATCTGTAAATCACAGAAGATTGGTAATATTAGGTCCAATTGGTTAGTGAAATAAACATCAGTCCCCTTTAGTGTTGCGTTTTTAACCTTTAGAATAATAATAGCTGTTTCCCCATCAATTTGTCTGTTAATTATTTAATTGGATCATCAATAATTTGTTTAAAAGGCTCCTGCAATCTTTATAATTGGGACAGGAGATGTACTGAATTCTACATTGCAGGCAAAATAACCAAATAATTGATAAATAGTTAGGATGTTGCTTTCCATGAACAAACTAAAATATGCTACTACACAAACAGAGGGCTGGTTAACAATCAGGAAGCAATGAGTCAGGATGAGAGAACCAGCTTGACGCGTTCAGTAATTGTAGCCTGTTTTGTTGCTTTGAAAGGAGTTGGGTGACTGCACTGAAACCGTGCTCCACTAAATATGATGTTGGAAAGGCAATAAAGAACATGTTGACTTTTTTTCCACGGAGCAGGATAGCATTCGGAGATTTCTTTCTATATCCTTCCTGTTATTACCCCATTACAGGTGTTCGGGAATGGATTTATTACCCAATCTGGGATTGGGATCGAGAGGAGATCCAGAAATATCTCTAATATGCAGCTCACCCAGGTGGGTACAGTATACTCGACGATCATCATCATCATCTGTATTCTTCCATTCCCTTCCATCTGAGAGAGGCTTGGAAATTGGAAAAGGTCGCAGTGAACATATGCAGGTGATATTAAACCTGATTCTGATTCTGTTGCACTTAAATAGGGTTAACTTGGACAGAAATATGCAGATGACTGATTTGACTTTGATAAGACTCACATCACTTCCTTGCAATTGAAGAATGATTTAATTAAACTTTGCAAATAATTGTGACAAATATGCAATGATATGCCCCATATTCTTGAGTTGATTTCTGAATGAATCTTTCGAGTCTTCAAAGAATTTTATCACAGTTTCAGAAAGTGCATAAGAGTATCTCAGGCATTTTCCTTTCGAGAGCCATCTGACTTCCGTGTGCAACAGCAAGCATTCAAACTGTTCATCATCCTCAATACAACACAATCAAAATAATCGAGAATTGAAAGCAGGGGATGAGTTGTTTACTGCCGTGATAACAGTATTTAATGATTTGTGCAGCTGGTTACTTGGGCTTTTTGCAACAAGAAGTCTGTGAGTTACACCGTGAATGGTAAATATGTTAAGTTAAGCTCTTTTCAAGAAAGTAATAACTCCATAGTGGTGTCTTGGTATTGATGGTGCCCATCGGTTGCACAGGCAGGAATGTTGGTGAGCCGAATGTCCTTCTTTTTAGTAAAAATTTGCTCAGAAACCTGAAATACTGACTCTCCCTTCATATCTGCTTCTAGTCCACTTGCAAATAACAACTCCTGAACCATGCTTTCATCTTCTTTGAACAGAACATAACGATGAAGCAAAGATTTGTTACCTGCCAAAGTTGACTCATCCAACAGAAGAGTAGATTTTGTTGTCCTAAGTACCGTATTTTGCACAATGTGTCTTCCATGTTCTCAGATAATTCATCTATTCATGTTTGAACAGAGTTGTTGTTGAGCGGAATCGCTTTAGTTCTGTTAGCAAAACTGAACGCTTTAGTTTAGGACAAGTCTGGTGACTTGTAGGTTCCTTAAGGTTGTTACAGCTGGGGAGTGGTCGTGAAGATAAGCTCCCACTACCTATTAAATGCTCCCAATGGTGTGCATTTTAAATAACCTCTGACAACCAGACCCTGCTGCTTGGCCTTCAGGTCTGGCTTAGCTACTAAGCCTGGCAGGACCATTTCTACCGACGGGAGAAGAGACAAAGCGGACTACTGATGCCTTAAAACCAGTTGCTTTGGCCAAATGGGGCTCATCAGACATGGTTGGCAGCTCAACCAGGAGAAAGAAAACTCTGATCTCAAACCTCTGCCACCTGGTGGCTATACCCATTCACGGGGAAGGCTTTGAGAATAAATCCAGTGGAAAAATCCAGAGCTGGAGTCTCTAAGACAGTCCTACATTGAGTTAAACGCTGACCGGTAAGTCCTGTGATGCTGCTGATGCTAAACTGTATCAGACTCTGCATGCAGCTACATGTAGGGGAGAAGCCTGCTACAAGGGCAACAGCTTGCTCTCCATATCATACGTAAGCCCTGGCTTACGTATCGCGTAGACGGTTAGGACATAACATCCATGGTCGACCTCGACCAATGGAGGTCCTCAACTTATGCAAAACTGTACTCTGACTCTGCCGAAGGATCTCAGCCTGAAACATTGACTATACTCTTTTCCATAGGTGCTGACTGGCCTGCTGAGTTACTCCAGCATTTTGTGTGTGTTGCTCTGAACCTCCCTTACTGCTGGCAGAATCAATCCCTCTCCAATTGTATAGGGCTTTCCAGATTCAGCAATATGCAATAAAATTTTGTATGAAGCATGGAAATCGTCACTGTTTTATTGTGAAGTGCTGGCAAACAGTTTTGAAGTGTTTTCCATTTCTGAAAGTTTTCACAAAGTGACTGAAAATAAGCCCAGTTCTTGTTTGCTTTATCAGAGTGCATTCTCTTCAAATGTTCGAGGAGCCCGGATGGTTTCATTGCCTCATTTGAAAAAAAAACTCATTCACATCACAGACACACTGGCCGCTGTTGGTTGCTTGGTGCTGGTATAAACGTATATTTCAGATACTCCATGCTATACTGTCTACACTTCTTTTCATTTGGCCAGCTTCTGCCATTTTAGTTATGGATTAGTGACCATAGTCAATCACCAATTGTGCAATTGTGTAAGTCTAACCCCAAGCACTGCCATCAATAAAGGGGAAAGTTATGATGTTGTCATAGCTCAGGCAAAACCTTACTCTCTACCTGAAGGTACATAAAATGGGCATTGATTTCTCACTTGAGCCATGGGCTAGTGAAACACGGTCAAAATAATTTGTAAGGACAGAATCTGAACTTTACCCCATTGTATGGCATACCCTAATACACAGGAATTGTGTCACTGCGTGATTAGAGTATGGGAATCGTACGAGGCACATAGTACTAAGTAGTGAATGCCAATAATGTGTGGACTGGGCCCAGAAATAACACAACTTCTTCAGTCCAGGCTTCTCATGATATGCCATATAAGTGTCATATATCACTTTTCAACAACTATAATGCACTTTGAGCAAAGTCTAAGAGAACGGTGGGTTAGCAAGTGACGAGGTGATTACATGATCATTGTAGTTAAATATGAGGCACTGAGGTTCAACCACTTATTTATAATTCATATATATATAAATATTATATTTATAATGCTTATAAATAATTCCTTATTTAAATTAAGCTTTTAATCTCTCAGTTGCTGCCCTGCTACCGAATACTTCCCACCGCCCCCTTTATTTTTATTGCCCTCTTAGAAACTCCCATCGCCCACTTTGGGAATCAATACTTCAGTGTAAGGTATTATAGGTTGGGTCAGTCGGCAAAACTTGGTAAATTAAGTATAATGTGGAGAAAAAGCCAAGTTGCCCATCTTGAAAGAAAGCACAAATGCAAAGAATATTTTTTAATAGAGAAAAAGTATACATGTTGCAGCACAAAATACGGTTTGAGGTAATTTTGCATGTGCTGCACAGATTAGGACAGGCAAATGAAATGTTGCCTCTTATTTTAAGGGAGGTTGGAGTATAAAAAGTACAACCTTACAAGGCACTAACGAGACTGCATCCAGATATTTTGAGAAAATTTGGTTCATCTATCTAAGGCTCATTCTGTACATGGGGTGGGGGGGGGGGGGTGTCCTACATGGAAAAGGTGAAACAGATGGGGATTTTGTTCCACAGAAGAATGAGAGATGATCTTAGTGACCTGTATAACATTTGTGGGGTCTAATCAGTTAGCAAGTAGTGAAAGCCAGTTTTTTCCAGCTTTGTATTAATGCCAAAATCAAGCCGTTTCTCTCTTTCAACGATCTCGAGAAAGTAAGCCAAGCCCTTATATCCTCCCGCTTGGACTACTCCAACCCCCTGTATACTGGGGTTAGTCAGTCATCCCTGTCCCACCTGCAACTGGTCCAGAACGCCGCAGCCAGACCCCTGACGGGTGCCCGGAAGAGGGACCATATTACTTCTATCCTGGCCTCCCTCCACTGGCTACCAGTACAGTTTAGAATTGATTTTAAGATTCTCCTGTTTGTTTTCTAAAGCACTAAATGGGCTGGGCCCCTCCTATATCGCAGACCCTTATTCTACTTCCAAGTCCCTCAGGTCAGCTGACTTGGGGCTCCTGGCTGTCCCGTGATCTAAATTTAAGTTCAGGGGTGACCGCGCCTTTGCTGTTGCAGCCCCTAGACTGTGGAACAGCATTCCCCTCCCTATCAGATCTGCCCCCCCCATCGACTCATTTAAGTCCAGGCTCAAAACTTACCTTTATTCACTAGCGTTTGAATCTTCCTGATTTGGCTGATTGTTGGCTTGTCCCTAGGCTCATGTGTTGTTTATTTTGTGCCTATAAGCTGAGTGCCTTGTTGTTTATATCTGTGTTTCTTGTATTTGTGATTTTAGCTACCTGTTACGGTTTGTACACCACTTTGGTCAACATGGGTTGTTTTTAAATGTGCTTTATAAATAAATTTGACTTGACTAATCAGTGTAAATGCTGAGGATGTTTTCTCTCATGGGAGAGTTCAGAATCTAAGGGCAAGTACTCAAAATAAGGCACGATGGAGTCATTTACGAGAATCTTAGATAGGTATATGGATATGCAGAGAGTGGCTGGATATGGAATGTGCTCAGGGGTTAGGCATCATTGGCTCAATCATGAGCTGAAGAGCCTCTTCCTATGCTGTAGGAACCTACAATAGGTCTACGCCTAAGTCTATAAGACTGCAATATCTCCTTGGCTATAAATGACCTGAGTCAGTGTTTATGCTGCACAACGAGCTCATAAATTCCCTTCAGCAAATGCCGTCACAATATCCTTCTGTTCCTTTCTCCCTCGTGTTTATCTAGATTCCCTTTATATGCAACTCAGAGTGATTATTTATTGAGAATTTACTTCTAGTGTTTCTACAGAAAAAAATGTTAGCATTTCTAAAGCCCGCTTGTAGCACGGAATTAAAAACAGGCCCTGTTTTTCTCTGAGAAATTTGGGACATGGTGACTTGAGAGGTTTGTTTACTCAGAGGGATCCAGTTACAGGCAAAAGTATACACAGATGGTCAGTCAAGAGCTGTTTCTCACTGAGTGCTTTCAAGCATTACCAAAATTGGTTACAGAAATCTTGTAAAGTGGTGTGAAGGGATTAAAGGATCAAGTGGAAGGTCAAAGCATTTTGGACGCTATTGTGTTTACACAGTTAGTGGATGTCAATCACATTTAAAGAAGGTGTGAAAATACTTGTTACACAGACTGGGCTGGTTCAGCTGTTTAATTTGCGAAGGGAGGGGTGGAACTAATGTTAAATATGGGTATTCATCTCTAGATTTATGACCTCCTTTCCTAAGGGCAGTGCTATTATTCTAATGGGGCAGACTGTACTGATTTTAGCTGCCAATTCCATGGGCAACACATTTGGCCCCCTGCTGTGCTGTCGGAGTTAACAAGCCCAGGCGTGGGGCACGAACGTCTCGAGTTGAGGATCGGACACACTTTGCATCTGGCCTTGCAGCTTCATGCCAAGAATTCCTGGCAAATATATTACGATCTGACTTTCTGGATATGATTTGCAGGTTAGTGTCTGTTTTTAAATTGATATTTAATTTTAATTCTCTGAATTTATCTATATCACTGAAATGACGTTTTAAGTTCATATATTTTTAAAACTTTGTTTAAGTCCATTTGGATTTTTAAAATATGTAATTATGTTGTGATAAGCTTCTCCAAAACTCTCTCTGTTTCATAGGAATCCAGCAGCAGCAGCAGCAGGTCAACTTGCAAAGCCAGAAAAGATAACAGTGGCTTCAAATATGCGTGGAAACATGGAATAACTATCTCAGTTGCAGGGTCTTGGTCCCAAAAATTGATATTTCCTCTCTCCACACCCCACCCCCAACACAACTGATGCTAATGCTGCTTGACATCCAGCAGATTGCTTATTGGGTTAGATTCAAGCATCTGCAGTCTTTTGGAGGTGAAATGAAATATGGAGCAAATATGCAGATGCTGAAATATGGAGCAAAAGTGCTGGAGGAACTCAGCAAATCAAGCAGCATCTGCGGAGGGAAATGGATAATCAAGATTTGGGTCTAGACCCTTCATCTGGATATGAGTCTACATGCAATAAATGTTGGCATTGCCTGTCAAGTCAAGTCACTTTTATTGTCATTTCGACTATAACTGCTGGTACAGTTCATAGTAAAAATGAGACAATGTTTTTCAGGACCATGGTGTTACATGACACAGTACAAAAACTAGACCAGTGGTTCCCAACCTTTTTTTGGCCATGCCCCACCTAATCACCTCTAAAATCCTGATGCCCCCTGTGGTGATATTTTATTCTTATTATTCAAAAAGTGAACTCCTATTCACCTGGAGGAAGCCTAAAAGACCATTAACTTGGTTTAAACAAGCTTCCAAAGAACATGGCATTCATGAAAGAGAAAAATAAAAGAACCAAAGGACTGTTAAAGTTCTGAGGAAGAAATTACTAAGAAATTGTAAAAAAAAAGAAAATTAAGTGATATTAAAATAATAATAAATAAATAAAACAATGCCGATTCGTTTAAAGACAGATACACCGTTTAAAAGAGGTGACGCAATGTACACACCTTCACACCACCAAGAACCGAAAGCTACTGCAAAAAGCAGCATTGGCGCGACCTCGTACGAGTTTCTTACGCGTTTGGACTTGTTCATTCGTTCCTTCCTACATCAGTCAATTCATTAATTTAATTATGAAAGCCGTTTGATGGTTGTAATGATGGTGATACACTATATATACAGTACATACGCAATTACACGTACATATACACAAGTATTTTTATGTATGCATACTGTATATACACATATGTATTAACTCGCACACACACTCATACTCACACAGACTTACTAGAAAAAATTCACCGTTAATAACTCATTCTGGAATTGCCCCCCTTAAAAATCAAATTACCCCCCTGTGGGGCATACGCCCCACGTTGGGAACCACTGAACTAGACTGAACTACGTAAAAATAACAATACAGAGAAAGCTACACTAGACTACAGACCTACACAGGACTGCATCAAGTGCACAAAAACAGTGCAGGCATTACAATAAATAATAAGCAGGACAATAGGGCAAGGTGTCAGTCCAGGCTTCGGGTATTGAGGAGTCTGATAGCTTGGGGGAAGAAACTGTTACATAGTCTGGTCGTGAGAGCCCAAATGCTTCGGAGCCTTTTCCCAGACAGCAGGAGGGAGAAGAGATTGTATGAGGGGTGCATGGGGTCCTTCATAATGCTGTTTCCTTTGCGGATGCAGCGTGTAGTGTAAATGTCCGTGATGGCGGGAAGAGAGACCCCTATGATCTTCTCAGCTGACCTCTCTACCCGCTGCAGGGTCTTGCGATCCGAGATGGTGCAATTTCAGAACTAGGCAGTGATGCAGCTGCTCAGGATGCTCTCAATACAACCTCTGTAGAATGTGGTGAGGATGGGGGTGGGTGGGAGATGGACTTTCCTCAGCCTTCGCAGAAAGTTGAGACGCTGCTGGGCTTTCTTTGCTATGGAGCTGGTGTTGAGGGACCAGGTGAGATTCTCCGTAAGGTGAACACCAAGAAACTTGGTGATTCCCTTGTCCTGTAAAATCAAAAGATACACTGACTGTATGCTCATATTCTTCTGCTGCTGTAGCCTATCCAGTTCAAAAATTGACATGTTGTGCATTCAGAGATGTCCTTCTACACACCACTGTTGTAACTCGTGGTTATTTGAGTTATTGTCCCCTTCCTGTCAATCTGGCCACTCTTCTCTGACTTCTCTCATGAGCAAGGCATTTTCACCCAGAGAACTGCTGATCACTGAATATGTTTTTGTTTTTCCCACAACCCTCTGAGGACTGCTGTGTGTGAAAATTCCAGGAGATCAACAGTTTCTGGGATACTCAAACTATCCCATCTGGTACCAACAATCATCCATGGCCAACATCAGAAATCAGGAAACAGATCCTGAAAAGGTGTAATAATAACAGAATTGTCGTGGTGGGAGATTTTAATTTCCCAAATATCATTTGGCATCTCCCTAGAGCAAAGGGTTTAGATGTGGTGGAATTTGTTAGGTATGTTCAGGAAGGTTTCTTGACAGAATATGTAGATAAGCCTACAAGAAGAGAGGCTGTACTTGATTTGGTATTGGGAAATGAACCTGGTCAGGTGTCAGATCTGTCAGTGGGAGGGCATTTTGGAGATAGTGATCATAATTCTATCTCCTTTAGAATAACATTGGAGAGAGATAGGAACAGACAAGTTAGAAAAGCATTTAATTGGAGTATGGAGAATTATGAAGCTATCAGGCACGAAATTGGAAGCTTAAATTGGAAACAGCTGTTCTCAGGGAAAAGTATGGAACAAATGTGGCAAAAGTTCAGGGAATATTTGTGTGGTGTTCTGCATAAGTATGTCCAATGAGACAGGGAGTTATGGTAGAGTACAGGAACCATGGTGTACAAAGGCTGTAATTAATCTATTCAAGAAGAAAAGCTTACAAAAGGTTCAGAGAGCTAGGTAATGTTAGAGATCTAGAAGATTATAAGGCTAACAGGAAGGCGTTTAAGAAGGAAATTAGCAGAGCCAGAAGGGGCCATGAGAAGGCCTTGGTGAGCAGGATTAAGGAAAACCCCAAGGCATTCTACATGTATGAAAAGAGCAAGAGGATAAGACGTGAGAGAATCAGACCTATCAAGTGTGACAGTGGGAAAGTGTGGATGGAACTGGAGGAAATAGCAGAGGTACTTAATGAATACTTTGCTTCAGTATTCACTATGGAAAAGGATCATTGTGATAGTAGTGATGACTTGCAGCAGACTGAAAAGCTTGAGCATGTAGATATTAAGAAAGAGGATATGCTGGAGCTTTTGGAAAGCATCAAGTTGGATAAGTTGCTGGGACTAGATGAGATGTACCCCAGGCTAGTGTGGGAGATAAGGGAGGAGATTGCTGAGTCCCTGGCGATGATCTTTGCATCATCAATGGGGACAGGAGAGGTTCCGGAGGATTGGAGGGTTGCGAATGTTGTTTCTTTATTCAAGAAAGGGAGTAGAGATAGCTCAGGAAACTATAGACCAGTGAGTCTTACCTCGGTGGTTGTTAAGTTGATGGAGAAGGTCCTGAGAGGTAGGATTTATGAAAATTTGGAGAGGTATAATATGATTAGGAATAGTCAGCATGGATTTGTCAAGGGCAGGTCATGCCTTACAGTGATGAAGGAAGAGCAGTAGATGTGGTGTATATGGATTTCAGCAAAGCATTTGACAAGGTACCCCATGCAAGGCTTATTGGGAAAATAAGGAGGAATTGGATCCAAGGGGCCATTGCTTTGTGGATCCAGAACTGGCTTGCCCATGGGAGGCAAGGAGTGGTTGTAGTCGGATCATATTCTGCATGGAGGTCCAGCACTAGTGGAGTGCCTCAGGGATCTGTTCTGGGACCTTTACTCTTTGTGATTTTTATAAATAACCTGGATGAGGAAGTGGAGGGATGGGTTAGTAAGTTTGCTGATGATACAAAGGTTGGAGGTGTTGTAGGTAGTGTGGAGGGCTGTCAGAGGTTACAGCGGGACATTGATAGGATGCAAAACTGGGCTGAGAAATGGCAGATGGCGTTCAACCCCGATAAGTGTGAAGTGGTTCATTTTGGTAGGTCAAATATGATGGGAGAATATAGTATTAATGGTAAGACTCTTGGCAGTGTGGAGGATCAGAGGGATCTTGGGGTCCGAGTCCATAGGACGCTCAAAGCAGTTGCGTAGGTTGACTCTATGGTTAAAAAGGTGTGTGGTGTATTGGCCTTCATCAATCATGGAATTGAATTTAGGAGCCAAGAGGTAATGTTGCAGCTATATAGGACCCTGGTCAGACCCTACTTGGAGTACTGTACTTAGTTCTGGTTGCCTCACTACAGGAAGGATGTAGAAGCCATAGAAAGGGTACAGAGGAGATTTACAAGGATGTTGCCTGGATTGGGGAGCATGCCTTATGAGAATAGGTTGAGTGAACTCGGCCTTTTCTCCTTGGAGTGATGGAGGATGAGAGGTGAGCTGATAGAGGTGTATAAGATGATGAGAGGCATTGATCATGTAGATAGTCAGAGGCTTTTTCCCAGGGCTGAAATGGTTGCCACAAGTGGACACAGGTTTAAGGTACTGAGGAGTAGGTACAGAGGAGATGTCAGGAGTAAGTTTTTTTACTCAGAGTGGTGAGTGCGTGGAATGGGCTGCCAGCAACAGTGGTGGAGGCAGATATGGTACGGTCTTTTAAGAGACTTTTGGACGGGTACATAGTGCTTAGAAAAATAGAGGGCTATATGTAAGCCTAGCAATTTCTAAGGTAGGGACATTTTCGACACAACTTTGTGGGCTGAAGAGCCTGTATTGTGCTGTAGGTTTTCTATGTTTCTATGTTTCTGTCACTTAGATCACATTTCTTTCCCATTCTGATGTTTTGTCTGAACAATAATTAACCTCTTGACAATGACTGCATGCTTTAAAGCATTGAGTTGCTGCCATGCAATTGGTTGATTAGATATTTGCATTAACAAGCAGGCGTACAGGTTTACCCAATAAAGTGGCCACTGCGTGTATAAGAAAATAGAATTTCCATATATCCTGTACATAGCTCATGAATGAAATAACCAAGAAGTCTGTAAGTTTGCATATGTGTTGGATCTAGCATATGGATAGATGTGTTAGTTTGAGTTTGTCTAACAACCTCATGTGTAAATCACCTTAGTCTAAAAGGGGACTTAATTTTAGTTTTCCCCGTTGATAATTGATGAAATAATTTTTCAGATTTATTTTTGAGGTACTAAGAATTTGGATGGACCTGACTTAAGTAGTTTTGGTGTACCTGAACCACAAAAAGAAAGTAAAGATTTGGTCAGCAGTGGAAAAGATGACATGTTCAAGTTCCTGGTGTCAAAATCACAGAGGTTCATCTTGTGCTCAATGCATTGATGCAATCACAAAGAAAACACATTACCAGCTGTACTTCATTAGGAGTTTGAGGAGATTTAGCATATAACCAAAGACCTGCAAATTTCTACAGATGTATGTTGTAGAGCACTGTAACTGGTTGCATCACTGCCTGGTATAGAGGCTCCAATGCGTAGGAACAAAAGAGGCTGCAGAAGACAATAGACTCAGCTAGCTCCTAGCAAGAAGGTTTGCTGGTGTTGCATGGGCTGGGGTGGGGGGGGGGGAGGAGCTTAAACTAGAGTTGCAGGTCAAAAGGTCAAGCATGGAGGGACTAATGTTCGGAGTTGCATATATTTCAATGCAAGGAATATTGTAGGAAAGGTGTATGAGCTTAGGGCATGGATCAGCATGTGGAATTATGACATATAGTAGCCATTAGTGAGACTTGGTTTCAGGAGGGGCAGGACTGGGATCTCAATGGTCAGGGGATCCATTGTTTTAAACATGATAGAGCGGGAGAGATTAAAGGAGGAGGGGTGGCATTACTAGTCAGGGAAAATGTCACAATAGTGTTCAGTCAGGAGACTGAAGAGCTCATCTAGTGAGTCTTTATGGGCAGAACTGAGGAATAAGAAAGGTATTACCACATTAATGGGATTTCAGTACCTTTAAAAAGCATTCAACCCCCATTTGGAAATTTTCATGCTTTATTGTTTCACAACATTGAACTACTGTGGATTTAATTTAGCTTTTCTTCAACAGAAAAAGACTTTTTCATGTCAAAGTGAAAACAGATCTCGACAAAGTGATCTAAATTAATTACAAACAGAAAACACAATATAATTGATTGCATAAGTACTCACCCCCTTCTGGTCAGTATTTAGTAGATGCACCTTTTGCAGCCGTTACAGTCTTGAGTCTGTATGGATAGGTCTCTATTAGCTTTGCACATCTGAACTGCAATTTCTCCCCATTCTTCTTTACAAAACTGCTCAAGCTCTGTCAGATTGCATGGGGGTTGTGATTGAACAGCCCTTTGCAAGTCCAGCCACAATTTGGATTGAGGTCTGGACTCTGACTTGGCCACTTCAGGACATTAACTTTGTTGTTTTTAAGTCACTCCTCTATAGCTTTGGCTTTATGCTTGGGGTCATAGTCTTGCTGGAAAATAAGTCTTCTCCCAAGTCGCAGTTCTATTGCAGGCTGCATCACATGTTCCTCCAGGATCTCCCTGTATTTCATTGCATTCATTTTACCCTCTGCCTTCACGAGCCTTCCAGGGCCTCTTGCAGTCAATCATCCCCACAGCATGATGCAGCCACCACCATGCTTCACGGTAGGGATAGTGTGTTTTTGATGATGTGTGGTGTTTGGCTTATGCCAAACATAGTGTTTAGTCTGATAGCCAAAAAAGCTCAATTTTTATTTCATCGGACCATAGAACCTTCTTCCAGCTGACTTCAGAGACTCCCACATGCTTTCTGGCAAATTAGGTGAGATTTCATGTGGCTTTTTTCCAACACTGGATTTCTCTTTGCCACTCTCCCATAAAGCTGTGATTGGTGAAGCACCCGGGCAACAGATGTTGTATGTGTAATCTCTCCCATCTCAGCCACTGAGCTTGTAACTCCTCCAGAGTTGTCATAGGTCTCTTGGTGGCCTCCTTCACTAGTCCCTATCTTGCACAGTCACTCAGTTTTTGAGCAGTGCCTGCTCTACGCAGATATAGAGCTGAGCCGTCTTCTTTCCACTTCTTGATGATTGACTTAACTGTGATATTCAGTGACTTGTAAATTTTCTTGTATTGATCTCCTGCCTTGTGCTTTTCAATAACTTTTTTTTCAGAGTTGCTTGGAGTGCTCTTTTGTCTTCATGGTATAGCTTTTGCCAGGATACAGACTCACCGACTGTTGGACCTTCCAGATACAGGTGTATTTTTACTACAATCAGTTGAAGCACTTGACTGCACACAGATCTCCATTTAACTAGTTTTGTGACTTCTAAAACTAGTTGGCTGCACCGGTGATGATTTGGTGTGTCATATTAAAGGGGGCGAATACTTATGCGATCAATTATTTTATGTATTATATTTGTAATTAATTTAGATCACTTTGTAGAGATCTGCTTTCACTTTGATATGGAAGAGTCTTATTCTGTTGTTCAGTGACAAAAAAGTCAAACTAAATCCACTGAAACATGAAACTTCCAAGGGGGGTGAATACATCTTATATGTGCTGTATATTACAGACGTATAATCCCAATAGTCTGTAGGATTTGTAGAGAGATCACAGACCGTTGCAAGAGTCATAAGGTTGTAATTGTAGGTGATTTTAACTTTCCACATATTGACTGGGACTCCCATACTGTAAAGGGCTGGATGGGGAAGAGTTTTTCAAATGTGTTCAGGGAAGTCCCAACAAGAGAGAGTGTGATGCTAGATTTCCTATTAGGGAATGAGACAGGGCAGGTTAAAGGGGGGGGGGGGGGGTTGTGTTAGTGGCCACTTTGCATCTAGTGATCATAATGTCATTATTTTCAAAGTAACAATGGAAAAGGATTGGTCTGGTCCTTCACTTGAGATTGGAAATTGGAGAAAGGCTAACATTGATGGCATCAGAAAGGATCTGACAAGTGTGGATTGGGACAGATCGTTTTCTGGCAAAGCTGTACTTTGTAAGTGGGAGGCAATCATAACTGAAATTTTGAGAGTACAGAGGTTGTATGTTTCTGTCATAGTAAAGGGGAAGGATGGCAGGCTTAAGGAACATTGATTTTTGAGAGATATCAAAGCCCTAGTTAAGAAAAAGTAGGTGCATAGCAGGTATAGGCTGGCAGGGACAAATGAGGTAGCTGAGGAGTAAAAGAAAAAAATCAAGAGAACTAAAAGAAGACAAGGTGAAGGAGAATCCCAAGAGCTTTTATAGATACTGTATATTAAGTGCAAAATGATAGCAAGGGATAAAATTGGTCCTCTGGAACATTAGAGTGATAATTTATGCTTGGAGCTGAAAGAGGTGGGGGAGATCTTAAACAGATTTTTTGCATCTATATTAACTTGGAAGATGGGCACAGTGTTTATAGATGTGATGCAAAGCAACAGCAATGTCATTACAGAGGAGAAAGAATTTGCTGTCTTGAGGCAAATCAGGGTGGAAAAATTGCAAGGGCCTGACAAGGTGTCCCCTGTGGGAGGCAAGTGCAGAGATTGCTGGGCTGCTCACAGAGATACTTAAATCATCCTTAGCAATAGGTGAGGTACCGAAGGATTGGAGGAGAGCTAATGTTGTTCCACTGCTTAAAAAAGGCTCTAAGAATAATCCAGGAAATTATAGACAATAGACAATAGGTTCAGGAGTAGGCCATTCGGCCCTTTGAGCCGGCACCGCCATTCAATGTGATCATGGCTGATCATCCACAATCAGTACCCTGTTCCTGCCTTCTCCTCATATCCCTTGACTCCACTATCTTTAAGAGCTCTATCTAACTCTTTCTTGAAAGCATCCAGAGAATTGGCCTCCACTGCCTTCTGAGGCAGAGCATTCCATAGATCCACAACTCTCTGGGTGAAAAAGTTTTTCCTCAACTCTGTTCTAAATGGCCTACCCTTTATTCTTAAACTGTGGCCTCTGGTTCTGGACTCACCCAACATCGGGAACATGTTTCCTGCCTCTAGCATGTCCAATCCCTTAATAATCTTACATTTTTCAATCAGATCCCCTCTCATCCTTCTAAATTCCAGTGTATACAAGCCCAGTCGCTCCAATCTTTCAACATATGACAGTCCCACCATCCTGGGAATTAACCTTGTGAACCTATGCTGCACTCCCTCAATAACAAGAATGTCCTTCCTCAAATTTGGAGACCAAAATTGGACACAATACTCCAGGTGTGGTCTCACCAGGGCCCTGTACAACAGCAGAAGGACCTCTTTGCTCCTATACTCAACTCCCCTTGTTATGAAGGCCAACATGCCATTAGCTTTCCTCACTGCCTGCTGTACCTGCATGCTTACTTTCAGTGACTGATGAACAAGGAGACCTAGATCTCGTTGTACTTCCCCTTTTCCTAACTTGACACCGTTCAGATAGTAATCTGCCTTCTTGTTCTTGCCACCAAAGTGGATAACTTCACATTTATCCACATTAAACTGCATCTGCCATGCATCTGCCCACTCACCCAACCTGTCCAAGTCACCCTGCATTCTCCTAACATCCTCCTCATATTTCACACTGCCACCCAGCTTTGTGTCATCTGCAAATTTGCTAATGTTACTTTTAATCCCTTCATCAAATCATTAATGTATATTGTAAATAGCTGCAGTCCCAGCACTGAGCCTTGCTGTACCCCACTAATCACTGCCTGCCATTCTGAAAAGGACCCATTAATCCTTACTCTTTGTTTTCTGTCTGCCAACAAATTTTCTATCCATGTCAGTGCCCTACCCCCAATACCATGTGCTCTAATTTTGCCCACTAATCTCCTATGTGGGACCTTATCAAAGGCTTTCTGAAAGTCCAGGTACACTATATCCACTGGCTCTCCCTTGTCCATTTTCATAGTTACATCCTCAAAAAATTCCAGAAGATTAGTCAAGCATGATTTCCCCTTCATAAATCCATGCTGACTCGGACCGATCCTGTTACTGCTATCCAAATGTGCTGCTATTTCATCCTTAATAATTGACTCCAGCATCTTCCCCACCACTGATGTCAGGCTAACTGGTCTATAATTCCTTGTTTTCTCTCTCCCTCCTTTCTTAAAAAGTGGGATAACATTAGCTACCCTCCAATCCTCAGGAGCTGATCCTGAATCTATAGAACATTGGAAAATGATTACCAATATGTCCACAATTTCTAGAACCACCTCCTTGAGCTACCCTGGGATGCAGACCATCAGGCCCTGGGAACTTATCAGCATTCAGTCCCATCAGTCTACCCAACACCATTTTCTGCCTAATGTGAATTTCCTTCAGTTCCTCCATTACCCTAGGTCCTCTGGCCACTAGTACATCTGGGAGATTGTCTGTATCTTCCCTAGTGAAGAAAGATCCAAAGTGCCCGTTCAACTTGTCTGCCATTTCCTTGTTCCCCATAATAAATTCACCCACTTCTGCCTTCAAGGGCCCAACTTTGGTCTTAACTAATTTTTTCCTCTTCACATACCTAAAGAAGCTTTTACTAACCTCCTTTATATTCTTGGTTAGCTTACCTTCGTACCTCACCTTTTCTGCCCCTATTGCCTTTTTAGTTATCTTCTGTTTCTCTTTAAAAGTTTCCCAATCCTCTGGCTTCCCATTCATCTTTGTTATGTTATACTTCTCTTTTATTTTTATACTGTCCCTGACTTCCCTTGTCAGCAACAGTTGCCTCCTACTCCCCTTAGAATCTTTCTTCCTCTTTATAATGAACTGATCCTGCACCTTCTGTATTATTCCCAGAAATACCTGCCATTGTTGTTCCACTGTCATCCCTAGGTTGATGAGCCTAGCATCAGTGGTGGGGAAGTTAATAGAAGGTATTCTAAGGGACTGGATGTATGAGTATTTGGATAGAAAAGGACTGATTATGGATAGTCAGCATGGCTTTGTGTATGGCAGCTATGTCTAAACAGTCATAATGTTTTTAGCCACATGTGATGTGCTAGAGGATTAGAGGATAGCTAATGTTGTTCCATTGTATAAGAAAGGCTCTGAGAGTGTTATGAATGTGCCACAGCTCTGAGGGGCCGAAGGGTGCGGGGTAGCCCCCTCCTTTGTGAGAATCGCAAGATCACTATTAAGTCAGTTCAGGGGACACAGGAAATGAGAGAAAGAGATGCAGAATCCACAAAAGGGTTGGAATGTGTCCTGGCCTCCGAAAGGCGGACCCATTGATACCGGCTATTGTCTCTTGGAGACGGACTTGCGTATTGCATCCTGTACTATGCATCGAAGCCCCAGGCAATGAACAGAGGGGGAGGTTGGTGGAGGGATTGCATCATCCCAACCTGATCGACATCTGCGACCCTGTGAGTCAGGATAAAAAGAGGGTCTGGGGGAACAGCCCCTCAGACGCACCAGAAGAAACGCTAGTGATCCCGTAATAGCAAAAACCAGTGGAAGGCCACATGCGTCCGTTTCCATTTGCCCCGGAATCAGTGGCCTTTACCACGGAAGAACGGTTTTTAGCTAACAACGGGGAAATCAACTCCCAACGACTCTCGAAGGACTGACATCATAAAAGGAATGGGCAAGTTTTAACCCGTCTTTCTCTCCAACCAAAGGCTGCAGCCTACAGCTTGACTGAACTAAAGTGACTTTTATATTTTCATCGGACAATACATTATCCCCTAGACAACAATAGAGCTATTTTTTATTGATTATTATTATATCCGCGCTTTTAGATTTGGTATTGACAACGTATATTATCTGTGTGTTTGCATTGATATTATTTTTGTGTATTTCTATCAATAAATACTGTTAAAAATAGTACCATCAGACTTCAACGGACCTCTCTATCTTTGCTGGTAAGTGACCCAGTTATGGGGTATGTAACAAGAGTAAACCTAGAAATTATAAGCTGGCGAAGCTGATATCAGCAGTGTGAACGTTATGGGAAGGTATTCTAAGGGACCAGGTATATAAGTATTTGGATAGACAGAGACTGATTAGGGACTGTCAACAAGGCTTTGTTCAATGTTCAAAGGGAATTTATTTTCAAAGTACAAATATGTCACCATATATAACCCTGAGAATCATTTTTTACAGGTATACTCAATAAATCCAATGCAGAAATAGAATCAATGAAGTACTGCACCAAGCTGGGCATTCAACCAGTGTGAAAAAGACAATGTGCAAGAAAAAAATAAATACATATTAATAATAAATAAGCACTCAATAAATATTGAGAACATGAGATGGAGACCTTAAAAGTGAGTCCACATGTTGTGGGAACATTTCAGTGATAGGAGAAGTGTAGTTGAGTGAAGCTATCCCTTTTGGTTCAAGACCCTGATGGTTGAGGCATAAGAACTATTCCTGAACCTGCTGGTGTGAGTCCTGAGGCTCCTGCACCTTCTTTCTGATGACAGCAGTGAGAAGAGAGAACAACGTGGTTGTGGGGCTCCCTGATGATGGATGCTGCTTTCCTGCGACAATGCTCCTTGTAGATGCGCACAATGGAGGGGAGAGCTTTACCTGTGATGGAATTGTTTGTATCTACTACCCTTTGTAGGATTTTCTGTATAAGGGTGTTGGTGTTTCTATACCGGGATGCAGCCAGTCAATTTATGCTCCACTACTCATGTATAAAAGTTTGTCAAAGTTTTAGATGTCATGCCGAATCTTCGCAAACTCTGAAAAAATAGAGGTGTGGTTAACCATGTCTAACCAATCTCATAGAGTTTTTTGAGGAAGGTATCAGGAAAGTTGACGAAGGCAAGGCAGTGAATGCTTCTACATGAACTTTAGCAAGGCTTTTGATAAAGTTCTGTGTGGGATATTGGTCAAGAAAGCTATGTATTTCATTCAAGATGAGGTAGTAAATTGGATTAGATATTGGCTTCAAGGGAAAGCCAGAAAGTTGTTGTAGATGGTTGCCTCTCTAACTGTGACTAGTTGTGTGCCACAAGGATCAGTGCTGTGTCCATTAATGTTTGTCACCTATGTGTTAAACTGGATCAGCAGATTTGTGGATGACAACAAGAATGGTGTGTAGTGGACAGTGGAGAAGAACTATCAAAGCTTGCAGTGGGATCTGGACAAGCTGGTGAAATGGGCTGAAAACTGGCAGATGGAACTTAATACAGACAAGTGTGAGGTATTGCACTTTGGGAGGACCAACCAGGGCAGGTCTTAAATGGTGGGTAGTAAGGCACTGAGGATTGTAGAACAGATGTATCTGGGAATACAAATCCGTATTTACTTAAAATTGTGTCACTAATAGAAACAGTTGTAAAGAAAGGATATTTGCCTTGATAAATCAAAGTATTGAGTACAGGAGATGAGATATTATGTTGAAATTGTTTAAGACATTGGTGAGGCCTGATTTCGAGTACTGTGTCCAGTTTTGGTCACCTACTCACAGCAAAGATGTAAATAAGATTGAAAGAGTGCAGTGAAAATTTACAAGGATATTGCCAGGACTTGAGGACCTCAGGTTGAATAGGTTAAGACTTTATTCCCTGGAATGTAGAAGGTTGAGCGGAGATTTGATAAAGGTATACATAGGGTAAAGGCAAGCAGACTTTTCCCGCTGAGGTTTAGTGAGACTAGAACAAGAGAGGTCATCAGTTAAGGGGAACATGAAGGGGACTCAGAGGGAGGTGAGAGTGTGGAATGAGCTGCCAGCACAAGTGGTGGATGGAGGGTCGATTTTAACATTTAAAAGAAATTTGGATAGGTACATGGACGGGATGGGCATGGAGGGCTATGGTCCGCAGGCAGGTCGATGGGGGGAGGCAGATTAATGGTTCAGCACAAACTGGATGGACTGAAGGGCCTGTTTCTATGCTGCAGTGTCCTATCACTGGCACAGCTCTTCAAGAGGTGATGCCTCAAGAAGGCAGCATACGTCATTAAGGACCCTTACCTTTCCAGGGAATGTCCTCTTCTTTTTACCACCATCAGTGAGTAGATAAATGTAGGCCCACTATCAACATTTTAGGAATGGTTTCTTGCCTCCACCATCACATTTCTAAATTATTCATGAACCCATGAACACTACTGTACCTTACTATTCCTTTTTGCACTATTTATTTATTTTTTAAGTGTAACTCGTGCTATTGGTTCAGGTATTGCTCCGTAATACTGTCAGAAAATAGCAAACTTCACAAGGTATGTCAGTGATAACAAACCTGATTCTGATTCTGTGTTTCTGTGGAAGATATTAAGTCAGTGAGAGGATTTAAACCAGTTATCTTAGGGAAAGAACCAAGTTCAGTGAAATACCAAAGAAAAGCCATAGCTATTATTATAGAGGCTGTTTTCAATGACCAAGGAACCTGTTTTTTGACACTTCTAGTGGAACAGAAAGAAACTTACTTTATTGATTTACATTTGGCTAAAGTTAGAATGCAAAACATGTTGGCCCTACCGATGACATCATCAAGCATTGCTTCAACACTTCAGACAAGAGGTGAAAATGCACATTCGGCTTTTAAACTCCCTTTCATTTTGACAATTGTGACATATTAGTTGTCACAAACATGGCGACTCCATCACGTACATTGGTCAGGGAACTACAAAGGATTCCAAAGGATTGCAAGCTGTCTCGGAGGAATGTAAAATGGCTCACAAAGCATGTTAGATTGAATGTTGCCCAATCTTAGACACAATTATAAATTAATTTTCATCGAGTTTTACCAGTAATTCCATAAAGTACAAAAGTAGATGAATTGAAAGCTTGCAAGTTGGGAAAATGTGAAATGATTACCTGTTGAAAATCAATCAAATCTGATGTGTTTCTTTGCAGGCCAGGCAGCATCTATAGGGAGAAGCGCTGTCGACGTTTCAGGCCGAGACTCTTCGTCAGGACTAACTGAAAGGAAAGATAGTAAGAGATTTGAAAGTGGGGGGGGGGGAATGCAAAATGATAGGAGAAAACCAGAGGGGTTGGGGTGAAGCTGAGAGCCAGAAAGGCAAAAGGGATACAGAGCTGGAGAAGGGAAAGGATCATGGGACGGGAGGCCTAGGGAGAAAGAAAGGGGGAGGGGGGAAGCACCAGAGGGAGATGGAGAACAGGCAGAGTAATGGGCAGAGACAGAAAGAAAAAAAAAGGAGGGGAAAAAGAACTAAATATATCAGGGATGGGGTAAGAAGGGGAGGAGGGGCATTAACAGAAGTTAGAGAAGTCAATGTTCATGCCATCAAGTTGGAGGCTACCTAGCCGGTATATAAGGTGTTGTTCCTCCAACCTGAGTGTGGCTTCATCTTGACAGTAGAGGAGGCCATGGATAGACATATCAGAATGGGAATGGGACGTGGAATTAAAATGTGTGGCCACTGGGAGATCCTGCTTTTTCTGGCGGACTGTAGGTGTTTTCTGTAGGTGTTCAGCAAAATGGTTTTCCAGTCTGCGTCGGGTCTCACCAATATATAAAAGGCCACACCAGGAGTACTGGATGCAGTATACCACACCAGCCGACTCACAGGTGAAGTGTCACCTCACCTGGAAGGACTGTCTTGGGCCCTGAATGGTGGTGAGGGAGGAAGTGTAAGGGCAGGTGTAGCACTTGTCCCGTTTGCAAGGCAACACTTCACAATCAACAGGCTAAATACAATGTGCATAAAAACCCACGTGATACCGGATATTGTAGTAAAATATCATAATTAGCTTATTTAAGCCTTTTGTTGCTTGGGTTTTCAGTTCCGGAATTCTTTCATTGTGCTTCTGCCCTTGTCTAGCTTTCTACCCTGAAAGTGCATTTTAAAAAATTTCTCTTTGGCCTAATTTTCGATCACATATTTCACTATGTATCCTATTATTGAATGTTGTTTTTAAACACTGAAATCACAAGACAATTAAAATGTGTAAATCAAAACAGAATAAAGAATACAAATTGTGACCAATAATCCTTGCAAAACTTGCTTTCTTTATGTAGTAATAAATGGCCTCATTAAAACTCGTATGAAGTTTTTGTTTTCATTGCAAATATCAGATAGCTTGAGATTTAACTAACTGGAGGATTTTGTTGTTCAAGCTTTAAATGTTTTTATATAACCTACTGATATGACACCATAAATTTGTAAATTTTGAATAGGAAACTGAAAGAAACTAACAAGGTAAGAACACCTCAGCCACAATATTTGAAAAAAAACTAGATTTTCGACATTTGAAATAGAGTATATCTTTAACAGGTTGGTAACATGGAAACATAGAAAACCTACAGCACGATACAGGCGCCTTTGGCCTACAAATTTGTGCCGACAAAAGGCCTACACCACCTTTTGATAAGATAATGGCTGAATTAACCTAACTCTGCATTTTAGTCTCTCTTTTTCTCTCTTCACTTTTAGATTAGTATCCTTCTTGTCAGCCCATGTGCCTTGGTGCTAATTATTACAATACTGTGCAAGAATGGTTACCATATCAAGCAATTCTTGCCTATTTTCTGACTTATGGACGAAGTTGCCCACGCAAACTTATAGATTCAGAATTCAAAAAACCTTATTGTCATTCTAACCGTACATCAGCTCTGCAGGGCAGAATGAGACAGCGTTTCCCAGGAGCAGTGCAATCATAACATAACAGTTCATGGAGAGGGTGTGAGGGGTCTTATAGGGTGGTTATGGTGTGATGGCCTTCATTAGTAGGGGGATGGAGTTCAAGACTTCTGAGATAAATGTTGCAGCTCTATTAAAATCTGATTCGACCACACTACAAGTATTGTACTCAGTTTTGGTTGCATCAATATAGGAAGGAAGTGAAAGCTTTAGAGAGGGTACAGAGGAAGCTTATCAAGTCAAGTCAAATTTATAGTCACTTCGACCACAAACTGCTGGTACAGTACACAGTAAAAATGAAACAACGTTCCTCCAGGACCCTGGTGCTACATGAAACAACACAAAACTACACTAGACTATGTGAGACAGCACAAGGCTACACTAGACTACATAAAACAACGTAAAAACTGCACTAGACTACAGACCTGCACAGGACTACGTAAAGTGCACAAAACAGTGCAGGGCAGTACAGTAATTAATAAACAAGACAATAGGCACAGTAGAAGACAAATTACAATATAATAATAAATGATGTAGATGTCAGTCTAGACTTTGAGTATTGAGGAGTCTGATGGTTTGGGGGAAGAAACTATTGCACAGTCTGGTCGTGAGAGCCCGAATGCTTCGGTACCTTTTGCCAGATGGCAAGAGGGAGAAGAGTTTGTGTGAGAGGTGTGTGGGGTCCTTCACAATACTGTTTGGTGTAAATATCTGTAATAGCGAGAAGAGAGACCCCGATGATCTTCTCAGCTGACCTCACTATCCACTGCAGCGTCTTGCAATCTGAGACAGTGCAATTTCCGAACCAGGCAGTGATGCAGCTGCTCAGGGTGCTCTCAATACAATCCCTGTAGAACGTGATGAGGATGGGGGGGTGGGAGATGGACTTTCCTCAGCCTTCGCAGAAAGTAGAGACGCTGCTGGGCTTTCTTTGCTATGGAACTGGGGTTGAGGGACCAGGTGAGATAATCCACCAGGTGAACACTAAGAAATTTGGTGCTCTTAACGATCTCTAATGAGGAGCTGTCGATGTTCAGCGGGGAGTGGTTGCTCCGTGCCCTCCTGAAGTCAACAACCATCTCTTTTGTTTTGTTCACATTCAGAAAACAAGTTGTTGGCTCTGCACCAGTCCGTTAGCCGCTGCACCTCCTCTCTGTAAGCTGACTCGTCGTTCTTGCTGATGAGACCCACCACGGTCGTGTCATCGGTGAACTTGATGATATGGTTCGAGCTGTGTTTTGCTGCACAGTCGTGGGTCAGCAGAGTGAACAACAGTGGACTGAGTACATAGCCCTGGGGGACCCCCGTGCTCAGTGTGATGATGTTGGAGATGCTGCTCCCAATCCGGACTGACAGAGGTCTCCCAGTCAGGAAGTCGAGGATCCAGTTGCAGAGGGAGGTGTTCAGGCCCAGCAATTTCAGCTTTCCAATCAGGTACTGAGGAATGATTGTGTTGAATGCTGAACTGAAGTCTATGACCAGCATTCGGACGTATGTGTCTTTTTTGTCCAGGTGAGTGAGGGCCAGGTGGAGGGTGATGGCAATGGCATCATCTGTTGAGCGGTTGGGACGATATGCGAACTGCAGGGGGTCCAGTGAGGGGGGCAGCAGGGTCTTGATATGCCTCATGACGAGCCTCTCGAAACACTTCATGATGATGGATGTGAGAGCTACGGGATGGTAGTCGTAGAGGCAGGACACTGAAGACTATCAGAATGCTGCTGAGATTAGAGAACATGTCTTTTGAGGAAAGCTTGAGCGAGATAGGGTTTTTCTGTTTGGAGTGATGGAGGATGAGAGGTGACTTGATAGAGGTGTATAAGATCATGAGAGGCATAGACAGAGCAGACAACCAGCACCGTTCTCCCAGGGTGGCTCTGGCTAATACCAGAAAACACCTGTTAAAGGTGAGTGGAGGAAAGTTTAGGTGAGAAGTCAAAGGTAGGTTATTTTACACAGGGAGTGGCGAGTGCCTGGAATGCACTTCCAGGATGGTGGTGGAGTTTGAAGCAATAGGGACAATGAAATGACTCAATATAGGGATATGAATATAAGAAAAATGAAGTTTTATGAGCTGTGTTGAAGGAAAGGGTTAGATTGAATATGGAGTAGGTTTATATAGGTTGGTACAGCAACATGGGCCAAAGGGCCAGTACGGTACTGTTTTACTTTCTAAACTCAACTAATGGATGATTACAAATGGAACTTGTTTGATGCCTGGGACTGCCTTTAAGTTGCTTTTAAATTAGTGACTCCCTTGGGAACTTTTTCCTTGTTGGAATGCACGTTTTCCACGTCTGCCATTGCATCTCAAGTGCCCTGTCCCTCGAGTATTCAACCTTGGCTAGATCCGCTTAAGTACCCTTATAATTGCACTTATTTAAATGTTAAAGTACTGTTCTTGTACTCATAGTTCTTCTCATTGCACGATACAGCCTGCTCTCTCATTTACTCCAGTAGATGCTGCACTGAGAATAAATCTGAAAACATGGCATGAACACTCCATCTTGGCAGCCATTTTCTCCCCATTGGGACGCCACAGTGGCATAACAGTGCAACACTATTACAGCTCAGGGCATTGAAGTTTGGAGTTCAATTCTGATGCCATCTGAAAGAAGTTTGTACGTCTTTGCCACGAATGCGTGGATTTACTGCGGGTGCTCTGTTTTCCTCCCACAGCCCAAAGATATACCGGGTGTTAGTAGGTTAATTGGTCATTGTAAATTGTCCTGTGATTACGCCTGTTAAATGGGTGGGGGGGGGGGGTGCTGGGTACTGTGCACTGTGGACAGGAAGTGGCTGTTCTGCACTGAATCTCTAATAAAATAAATTACAGAGGATTCTGGTTAATCAGGACACATTGGGATCAATACATTTTGACACAATTAACTGGCTATCCCGATCTGCCGAAATTTCATGGAAATAATTAAAAAGGTGTAAAAGACAAACTACTGTTTAAATGAGTAACAGATTAGGTATGTAAATGAAATACAGAACAAATTAGAACACTACCAATACCACTACAGTACTATAAAATTGTGTATTAGTTCCTAATAGTTATCGATGGAGGAATTCATCCAGTGTACACTGCCGTGTTCTTTTCATTGATTGTAAATGAACAAAATCAGTGCAGACATCTAGTGGAGATAATGGACTGCCTTCATACAAGATTTTCAATTATAACATCTTCCAAACCTTCATTTTCATATTCAAACCTTCATATTCAAGATGATCGTCGATACCTCCAAATCCTTCATATTACCTAACTTGTTGAAGTAGTGAACTCATTCCATTTTCACTCCCAGCTGTTTCTGGCATCTCCGAGCCTGATTGCTTGAAACCGCAGTGAGCGAAGCAGTTCTGAATTGCCATACTGCTTATCTCTCGCCAACTATCAGTGACAAAAATCACTGATTTTTGAACACAACCACACACCACTGATGCTAGTTAAAAACTGTTTGCTCTAAGCGCAGTAAAATATCTAACAGCCTCACAAGAACAAGCGACTGACACTAGTTAGAAACTACTCGGCAACAGTTCCCTGTCCCAATTAAGCAGCATGGTGTCCCTAATAAACAAGGAGAATCCTGGCTATTTTCTCAATTAGTTTTCATTCTTTAAGTAATTGTCCCAAATAGAGTAAGTGGTTGCCCTGATTAACCGATGGTCCAACTAACCAGAATCCACTGTATATGTAAACTCCTCCATCATTATTCCTGCACTTAGTTTAATAGCCTGTCTTGGTTGTAATAGCAACCTATTACAAGGCTTTCACACCATCCTTTCAAGTGCCTTCTTACCTTTGTCATGTTTAATCTCCACACAGGCTGCTTGTACATTTTAGATCACATTAAAGGATGATTTATACTTGTGCGTCGCATGTACTCTATGCCCGTAGGTACTGCGTACCCTACGCCGTAGGGTAACGTGCACCTCCCCAAAAAACTCACTCATGCGTTGCGGCGACACAGACCGCAACAACTGTGATTGGTCCGCTTGGTAGCCTAGCATTTCCTCCTACGCTTTTCCGGTTGCTTCTTCTCTGTCACATCTGTACACCGATGTGAAATAGATGAACCAAATCATCAAATCTGCCTGCCGACATGCAAAAATGTTTGAAAGGCATTTCCTCGTCCGTGTCTCTCACGAAGAAACTCAACACAGTGGCATAGAAACCCCACCGCCAACTAGCGTTTTGGCGCACATCAGCGCATGCTCTCTATGGCGTAGAACGACGCAGAAGCGAAAATCAGGGCTACGGTGTAGCCCGTATGCAGAAGTATAAATCAGCCTTGAGACTGCCCATTATTAACGGAGCCCCTCCTCCACATTTTCCAAGCTTCCTATCCTCTTTGAATATCATGTTTCCTTAACTAGTACCAGTGGGAACCCTACTGCGGACTTGTTAGTGAAAGGATACTAAAGCAGCCTTCTTCGCAACTGAAAACAATTGAGTACCTCAGGGTTGTAAACAAGATTTCCTAGCACCTCTGCACTCACAAACAGCACACTGTGCCAATTAAGTTCATGCTCTCTGCTTTACTGAAAGACGATGTTCTGTCTGAGCTGCCAAAACAAGATGAGCCACAGTTTGTTTGTTCCTATAATGAGGGCTGGGCTGATTGGGTGGTGGAGGTGCTGACGTAATGAGAATGGGGGGGGGGGGGGTTGCATAGAGAAGTGAGGAGGTAGGGAGGGGGGAGGTAACACTCAAACTGTCAGTGCAGCACAGTTGACTGAATTGAGCTGATGTTTCTACCAACTGGCTGCAGGGCATTTCAAAATCATTTCTGTTTCAGACCTTCTGGGAATAGCTCAAAAGAGAATTGATGTCCCAGCAATGAAACTACCCTCATTAAATCATTGTGCTGTGGTTTGGATCAGGAGGATCTGGCAACTGGCTGAATGACAGCAACACTAATTAAATTACTGAAGGGAATGGAGAAAAGTCATTTGAACAGCATTGGTTTTAATTAGGGGTAAAAATGAACTCTGATGAGTTTAGAATGGGCAAGGTCTACCTATGGAACTGGATGAATTCATCACAATTAGGCATTTGCGTTATCTCTGTACTACTGACTTTAGTTAAACTGCTATAGCCATTCATCTTGTATTAAATGATGGATGGTTTAACTTTGCAATTCTGTGTTAAGAAGAATAGCTAATATTTAACACATTCTGTGTTCTCTTCAAATAATATGCAGCTATAAATTTATCAATTGTTTTTTTTTTAACCCTGCAGCTCCTGATATTGCTGACTCACTCTAGCTGTTGTCAACAACCAACCTATGATCCTGGCCTCTTGATCTGTCCACTGACTACAGCTTTATTTTGCAACCTGACACAAAGATAAAATACAGCAAACACTGCTGACTCCACCTGCCAGATTTTCTAACAGTCCCTGTAAGCAATTCAAATCCAAGTACACCATAGAAAGCATTTTCTCCAGCTGCTTCCATGGTAACACAAAACCTCAAATGTGATATATATTATATATATATATGTGTGTGTGTGTGTGTGTGTGTGTGTGTGTGTGTGTACACACACATGTAGGTATACACTCAAATATACACACACACACGTATGTCTACAGGCATTCACTTATGTACAGTTTCACACACAATCACAAACCCTCTGAGAACCACAGAAAGAATGGAGACAAAACAAAGCCAAGATGGAGATAAATTTCCCACGGATGTTGAGCAATCACAGCTCAGCACAGGAGGCAGAACAAAGACATTATAACAGCTGTGTTGTATTTGCAACAGGTGAACACAAAATCAACATCGGAACTATTAAAATGATAACAAGGATGGCAGAAACTTTATCGTAGAAGTAGTTGGATTTGAGAGAGGGATTAATGTAGTGGGGTGAGGGCAGTATTGGGGTGGGATGCTGTGATTATACAAGAGTGGATGTATTAAAACAAAATAATCTATTGATTACAACTGTAATATAAATAAGCAGGACACAAAGTACAACAACATGATAGTGTTTACTGTATAATTGTTGTATGATAATGCTTTTGATATTGTACACATGTTTGTTTGGTCTGGGACAGTGTAATTCTTCTGGTTATTTGAACTTAGTTTTGGCCATCGAGAATATTTTGGATTCTGATGTTTTTAATCCAAAGTTTTTTCGGAAGTCAGAAAAAAGGCACAAGACTTGTTGCTTCATGATTATTTGATTAAGCGCGAATAGAACAAAGAAAATTGAAAACAGACAGCAACTGGAGCAGAGGCTAATGAGTGAAAGGAGAGAGAAGCAAAAAGAAAGAAAGACAAGACTAAAAGATGGTAGATCCTCATGGTTGGCTCTTTTTATACCCCATTTGCAGATAAGAGTTAACCAATCAGATAGCTCTTATTTAAAAAATGCAATAACAAGAGAAGCTTCCAGAATCATGCAAACGTAACCACTAGGGGACAAACTGAACAGCTGCATATACATGCTGTGGCCACTAGGAAACATACTAAGCAGTTACATGTGCATAAGTACTTATAAAAATATTCCTAGGAGGGGTTCGCCATGACATACCGACTCTGAACAAGAAACACATTTCACTGGGAGTTTTTGTCAGGAATTATGTTGACTCATGAACATTGAATGGTCTTTTAATTTTCCACATCACCCAGAGTCATCAGAACAAGTTGAATGAATGAATGGAACCGTCGACCAATGACTGACTAAGTATCATGAGGAAGCTCAGGGACCTGGAAAGGTGCAGTGGTGCAGAAGGGAAAGAGAAAGATGAGGAATGCTGCAGTCACAGGGGATTCCATAGTGAGGGGACCAGACATCCCGATAGAGATACACACAAGGTGCGTTGCCTCCCAGGTGCCAGGGTACAATGATACCTCGGATCGGGTGCAGAGTATTCTGAAAGGAGAAGGTGAATAGCCAGAAGAGTTGGTACATGTTGGCACCAATGACATAGAAAGAAAAAGGAAGTCCTGAAGAGAGAATTCAGGGAGTTAAATAGGAAGCTGATAAGCAGGACCTCCAGGGTAGTAATCTCAGGACTGCTGCCTGTGCCACATGCTAACAAGCACAAGAATAGCATGATCAGGTATATTTATGTGTGGCTGAGAGACTGGTGTAGGGGGCAGGGCTTCAGATACCTGGATCACTGGGGTCTCTTCTGGGGGAGGTATGACCTGTACAAAAAGGACAGGTTACACCTGAACCCAAAGGATTCCAATATCCTAGCAACACACACAAAATGCTCGTGGAACACAGCAGGTCAGGCAGCATCTATAAGGAGAAGCACTGTCGACGTTTCGGGCTGAGACCCGAATAATCTTACTATCTTTCCTTTCAGTTAGTTCTGACGAAGGGTCTCGGCCCGAAATGTCGACAGTGCTTCTCCTTATAGATGCTGCCTGGCCTGCTGTGTTCCACCAGCATTTTGTGTGTGTTGTTTGAATTTCCAGCATCTGCAGATTTCCTCGTGTTTGCAATATCCTAGCAGGCAGGTTTAATAGAGTTGTTAGGGCAGGTTTAAACTAATTTGGTAAGGAGATGGGAACCGGAGTAATAGGGCTGACGAAGGGGAAAACAGAAATAAATCAAAGATAACGTGCAACAGAGATAATAGAAAGGACAGGCAGAAGATGAGGCATAATCACAGCCAGTGGGAAGAGTTACAGAGCAATAGAGACGTGTTACAGTTAAAACAAAAAGCAACGAATACTGAACTGAATGTGTTATATTTGAATACACATAGCATAAGAAATAAAATGGAAGATCTTGAAATTCAGCTACAGATTGGCATTAGTATGACATTGTGGCCATCTCTGAAATTTGGCTAAAGGATGGCTGCCATTGAGAGCTGAACATCCAAGGATATACGGTGTATCGGAAAGATAGGCTTGTAGGCAGAGAGGGTGGTGTGGCCCTGTGTACAAGAAATAATATTAACTCATTAGAAAGGGATGATGTAGGATCAGAAGGTGTAGAGTCTCTATGGGTTGAGTTAAGAAATGTCAAGGGTAAAAGGACCCTGATGACAGTTGTACACAGGCCTCCAAACAGCAGCCGGGATGTGGATTACAATTTACAGCAGGAGATAGAAAAAGCGTGTCAGAAGTGCAACGTCATGATCATTGTTGGGGATTTTAAAATGAAAGTGGATTGGGAAAACCAGGCCAGTACTTAACATAAAGAGAGAAAATTTGTAGAATGTCCAAGGGACGGCTTTTCAGAACAGCTTGTTGTTGAGTCCACTGGAAGATTGGCTGTGCTGGATTGGGTGTTGTGCAATGATCCAGTTCAGGAACCCTTTGGGAGCAGTGAATCACAATATGATCGAGTTCACTTTGAAATTTGAGAAGAAACTAAATTCCAATGTGTCGGTGTTTCAGTGGAATAAAGGAAATTACAATGGCATGAGAAGGGAACTTGCCAAAGTTGACTGGGAAGGGACACTAACAGAAAGGACAGCAGAGCAGCAATGGCTGGAGTTTCTGTGAAAAATGGGGGAGGTGCAAGACAATGATATTCCAAATGAGAAGACATTTTTGAATGGAAGAAGGACACTACTGTGGCTGACAAGTGAAGTCAGAACCAAAGTAAAAGCAAAAGAGAGGGCATACAAGGAAGCTAAAGCTAGTGGGAAGATAGAGGATTGGGAAACTTTTAAAAATTTGCAGAAGGAAACTAAGAAGGTCATTAGGAAGGAAAAGATGAATTATGAAAGGAAGCTGGCGACTAATATCAAAGATGATACTAAAAGCTTTTTTAAGTATATAAAGGGTAAAAGAGAGTTGAGGGTAGATATAGGAACAATAGAAAATGACGCTAGAAATATTGTAACAAGAGTGTCAGGGAAGTGAAGTTTGTGCAGTGAAAATTACGACTGAAAAGGTGCTCAGGAAGCTTAATGGTCCGAGGATGGATAAATCTCCTGGACCTGATGGAATGCACCCTCAGATTCTGAAGGAAGTAGCTGGAGAGATTGCGGAGGCATTAGCAATGATCTTTCAAGAATTGATAGATTCTGGCATTGTACCGGATGACTGGAAAATTGCGGTTGTTATTCTGCTATTTAAGATGGGTGATAGGCAGCAGAGAGGAAACTATAGTCCTGTTAGCCTGACAGCAGTAGCTGGGAAATTGTTGGAATCAATTGTTAGGGATGAGATTATGGTGCACCTGGAGGCACATAACAAGATAAGCCAAAGCCAGCATGGTTTCCTGAAAGGAAAATCCTGCCTGACAAACCTACTGTAATTTTTTGTGGAAATTACAGACAGGGTAGACAAAGGAGATGCAGGGGATGTGGTGTACAGTACTTGGATTTCCAGATGGCCTTTGACAAGATGCTGTACCCTAACAGCCCATGGAATTACAGGGAAGTTAGTAGCATGGGTGGTCCATTGGCTGATTGGCAGAAAACAGTAAATGGGAATAAAGGGATCCTATTCTGGCTGGCTGCCAGTTACCAGTGGAGTTCCAAAGGGGTCAGTTTTGTGACCGCTGCATTTTGCGATGTATGTCAATGAGTTGGACTATGGGATTAATGGATTTGTGGATAAATTTGCTGATGATATGAAGGTAGGTGGAGGAAAAGGTAGTGTTGAGGAAACAGAGAGCTTGCAGAGGGACTTGGTTAGTTTAGGGGATGGGCAAAGAAGTCGCAAATGAAATACAATGTTGGGAAGTGTATGGTCATGCAGTTTAGTGGAAGAAATAAAATGGGCAGACTACTATTTAGATGGGGAGAGAATTCAAAATGCAGAGACCTGCAAAAAGACTTAGAAGTCCTTGTGCAGGATACCCTAACGGTTAACCTTCAAGTTGAGTCGGTGGTGAAGAAGGGGAATGCAATGTTGGCATTCATTTCTGGAGGTTTAGAGTATAAGAGCAGGGATATGATGTTGAGGTTCTATAAGGCACTCCTGAGACCACACTTGGAGTATTGTGTGCAGTTTTGGGCTCCTTATTTTAGAAAGGATATACTGACATTGGAGAGGGTTCAGAGAAGATTCACGAGAATGATTCCAGGAAAGAAAGGGTTACTGTATGAGGAATGTCTGGCAGCTCTTGGGCTGTATTCCTTGGAGTTCAGGAGAATGGGGGGGGGGGGGGGGGAGGATCTCATAGAAACATTCCGAATGTTAAAAGGCCTGAGCAGATTAGATATGGCAAAGCTATTTCCCATGGTAGGGGAGTCTAGGACAAGAGGACACGACTTCAAGATTGAAGAACGTCCATTTAGAATAGAGATGTTGAGAAATTACTTTTCTCCAAGGGAAACCCAATTTCCCTTGGGATCAATAAAGAATGTCTGTTTAGTCAGAGGGTGGTAAATCTGTGGAATTTGTTGCCATGAGCAGCTGTGGGTGCATTTAAGGCAGAGATAGATAGGTTCTTGATTAGCCAGGGCATCAAAGTGTATGGGAAGAAGGCAGGGGAGTGGGGATGACTGGAAGAATCGGATCAGCCCATGATTGAATGGCGGAGCAGTCTCAATGTGCTTAATGGCCTACTTCTGCTATATTTTATGGTTTTATGACAGAGTTTTTGAATTATGAAGAACAGTTCCTGTACGTGCTATTTGTGCACGCTGTCCTGTATGTGCTATGTGTGCTCGCTGTCCTGTACGTGTTATGTGTGCAAGCTGTCCTGTACGTGCTATGTGTGCTCGCTGTCCTGTACGTGCTATGTGTGCTCGTTGTCCTGTATGTGCTATGAGTGCTCACTGTCCTGTACGTGCTATGTATGCACGCTGTCCTGTAAGTGCTATGTGTGCTCACTGTCCTGTACGTGCTATGTATGCACGCTGTCCTGTACGTGCTATGTGTGCATGCTGTCCTGTACGTGCTATGTGTGCTTTATGCTTTGTGACTGCTGGTACTGCGCCCCACGAATAATGCTGACTCGTTTGGCTGTACTCATGTATGGTTGACTGACAATTAAACTTGAAATGAATTGAATTGAAACTGGAATTCAACAAGAATTTTTATTAACAATGAGACTATTGGATTGCTGTAAAAACCCACCAAGTTCATTGATGTTCTTTGGGGAGGAAAATCTACAATGTTCACCTACTCTGGTGTTTATGTGACCAAGGCCCACCAATGCCCTTTGAAGCGGCCTAGCAATCCCATCCAGTTGAAGGGCAAGTAGCAATGGCCTGTAAATGAAGACTCGCTCCTGAAAATAAATAAATAAGCAAATACCATAAACTGAAATGAAACAAAACTGAACAAGGAGGTGACATAAGAAATGCAAAGAAGGAAAATACATTAACTTCGTAAACAATGCAAAACACTGAAGACTACAGAATTGGTATTGCACTGTAGAAACCGCTCACATATCCCCCAGTAGTATCAAGGAGTGTATTTCTACATAGAACTCAGTTCAAGAGAACAAAAAGGATTCTTCCCCCAAGTTAGCAAAATATAGCTGACTGTGATAACTATTAAGAAACATTTACTCCTCTTGTACCAGCTGGGTACTGCATTACAACAAATTCAGGAACTGCCTAAAAGTGACTGCAAGTAACTTGGAACGTCAGTTCAAAAAAAAAGTAACCGATGAACTGGTGGATGACATTATACAAACATTTTACAATTGGAACATGCTTCTCTCAGTCCACACTTCATTCACTTTGACTCATAGCTGTGGTAACCTTTGACATTAAGAAATATCAGGAGCACTATGTGTACTGGGGAAAGGGGCATTTGACATAGATTCAATGTGGATATGGAAATATAGTCTCAACTGAAAAGAAATGCAACAGATCCACTAATAGAAAGTGACTGAAGTAAAAGGATAAACATACAACTTCTAGAACTGAACAACTATACCCTAAACAGGTAATAGAGATGGTCTGTAAGTATTAGCTCTGGATTTTCTGTTTTCATTCTGAAGACTGTCAGATAGCAACATTAAAGTTCAAAGTAAATTATTATCAAAGTACATATATGTCGTCATGTACAAACCTGAGATACATTTTCTTGCAGGCATACTCAATAAATCCAAGAACGTGATGGTCAAAGAAAGACCGCACCAACAGTGTGGACAACTAGTGTACGAAAGAGAAAAATTGTTCAAATACAAGAAGAAAAAGCAAGAAAACTAATAATAATAATATAATAAATAAACAATAACTATCAAAAACATGAGATGAAAGGTCCCTGAAAGTGAATCCATAGGTGGGAACAGTTCAATGATGGGTCAAGTGAAATTGAGTGAAGTTATCTCCTTTGGTTCAAGAACGCGATGGTTGAGGGGCAATAACTGTTCCTGAACCTGGTGGTGTGAGTTCTGAGGTTCCTGTACCTTCGTCTTGGTGCAGCAGTGAGAAGGGAGCATGACCTGGGTGGCAGGGGTCCCTGACGATGAATACTGCTTTCCTAGGACAATGTTCCACGTAGATGTGATCATCAGTACGGAGAGTTTTATCCATGACGCATTGGGCTGTATCCACTACTTTTTGTAGGACTTTCCATTCAAGGGCATTGGTGTTTCCATCCCAGGCTCTCCACCACACTTCAATAGAAGCTTGTCAAAGTGATAGATGTCATGCCAAATCTTCACAAGCCTCTAAGGAAGTAAAGGCCCTACCGTGCTCTCTTCGCAATTGCACTTAAGTCCTTGGCCCAGGACAGGTCTTCTGAAATGACAACACCAAGGAATTTAAAGTTACTGATGCTCTGATCCCCTAATATTGACAGCTCATAAACCACTGCCTTCCTCCTGCTGAAGTCAATAATCAGTTCTTTAGTCTTGCTGACATTGAAGAAGAGGTTGTTGCTATGGCATCACTCAGTCAGATTTACAATTTCGCTCCTATATGCTGATTTGTCACCAGCTTTGATTTGGCCTATGACAGTGGTGTCATCAGCAAACTAAAATATGGCATTGGAGCTGTGCTTAGCCACACAGTCATAAGTGGAAAGTGAGTAGAGCAGTGAGCAAAGCACACAGCCTTGTGGTGCACCTGTGCTGATGCAGATTGTAGAAGAGATGTCTTTGCAAATCCAGACTGACTGGGGTCTGCAAGTGAGGAAATCAAGGATCCAATTGCACAAAGAGGCAAATTAATGACAAATTACTTTTCTAAATTCATGCCTTCCTCTTCAAATTCAAACATGCACAAGGTCAAAAGCTCAAGTGTGAGATATGGTCAATTCTTCTGGGGATGCTAAGCATAATGAACAGGATCAGGGATAGGCTGGTACACCCTTGAGCCTGATTATCTATTCAAAAAGATCTGATCTTAGCTTAAAGAACACTCCTATTCTCTCTCTCCCTTGACTCTCCTCCATTTGAAGTGTCTGTTGAAACTTGCCTTGGTGTATTCAATGATTGTGGATCCATACCTGTCTGGGTGGAGAATTCCAAAATTTACAACCTGCTTCCTTCACATTCCTGACTGAAATAGGTCTCCTCATATGAAGGAACTTGTACTTCAATAGGAGTACCATCCTCTCAGCAGTCACACTCTCAATCCCCCTGAGAAATGGATATTTATCAATCAAATCTCCTCTCATTTTTATATATTCCAAGGAGTATCTTCGCAGTCTGCTCAATTTTTCTTCATATACGTATCAAACCCTTCAACCCAGACGTGGACAGTGAGCTTTCTCTGTACTATCTCCAAAACAAACAGTTTGCTGATTCTAAGCTTCCTTTCATCTTTATGCCATAGACCTCGTCAGAAAGACAAGAGTTATATAAGTCTTCCTCACAACTTCTTGTAATTGTGTGCTGACTTGTTTTATATATTAGAATCCCCCTAAACCCTTTCTATCACAACATTTTGTAAGCTTATTCCATTTAAATGTTAATTTGTTTTTTCACTTTTAGCTCCAGAAAGAAAACCTCACATTTTCCCTCATGGCACTTTATTTCCCAGCTTTTTGCCCACTCACTTCACCTGTTCATCTCCCTTCACAGATATTTTGTATCTTGCTCACAGCCTATCAACTTACCTGTCTTTATGTTCGTTGCAAATTTGGCTGCAGGACACTCAGTCCTTTCATCCGTGTTATTAATATAGTTTATTAGTTGCTGAGGCTCTCACACTGATACCTCTCACAACCCACTAGTTGCTGATGGCCTGCCTGAAAATGCCCCATTTATCCCCATTCTGTTTTCTGTTAGTTAGCCATCAACCCCAGTCCCATATGCTGTCTTCTTATGCTGAGACTTATGTTCTTGTGCAGTAAAGGCATTCCACGTGGTACCCAATGGAATGCCTTCTGGCAATTCAAATATATTTACTGGTTCCTCACTATTACCTTGTTTGTTACAAACTAAAAGAATTTTAACATATTTATCAAACACTATTTCCCTTCAATAAATTGATGTTGACTCTGTTTGATTGTCTAAATGCCCTACTGTTTTCTCCTTAATAATGGATTACAGCATTTTGCCGATGACTGACGTTAGGCTCATTGGTTTTCTTGCTTTCTCTCCCCTCCTTTCTTGGACACAGCTTTGCACTTGTTGCTTTAACTCCACCAGAACACCACCCCCAAGCACCCTCCCCACATGCCCTACCCCTAGAATCCAGGAAATATAGGTAGATTACAACCATCTCTATCTCAGTAGGTTCTTCCTTTTGAGCCCTAGAGTGTAGGTCATCAAGTCCAACAGACCTGTTGGACATTTGTACATTTTTTTCCACAGATCTGAAGATTGCCTTACACTCTAGAAGTTTTGTTTCTCACAAGCATTTTATTTACTCTGACAGTAATGTTAATGATGAAATGCAATGTAAATAAAAAGTATGGATAACAGCTTGGAAGCATGAATGATTCTTCTGAAATGGGGATTGAAAAGTCAAAAATTTAGGTAGCTTTCATGTATATGCAGAATTGATAAGAAACTGTGGAACATGGGTTTCCATGGTAATATTCTAGTCTGTAAGCCCAATAACGAGGCTATTATATTATTTTTATTTAGAGATTCTGTGTGGAACAGGCTTTCCCGGCCCAATAAGCTTCACTGCCCAGCAACCCACCTATTTAACCCTAGCCTAATCACAAGACAATTTACAATAACCAATTAACCTATTAACTGGTACATCTTTGGACCGTGAGAGGAAACTGAAGCAGTCAGAGGAAACCCAGGCATTCATGGAGAGGACATGCAAAATCCTTACAGAGGATGCTGGAATTGAACTCTGAACTCTGATGCCCCAAGCTGTAATAGCATCACCACGTTACCACGGTGTCCAAAATGGGGACTGAATACAAATTTAAGGCTCCCGACTCTAATATGGATTACTTGTCATCTTACTGTCTCTATCAATTGCTTTCTCTGATTGCCTGTGTAATAATGGATCAAGAATTGACGTGACTCTATCTACATCATGGCAGGTGAGAAGAGATGTAATTGGCAGTGTCTTCATTTCCACATTCAATGCTATTTCAGTGCAAATCTGAATAAAAGTACAGGGCTTGCAACAATTCTGTCGGCCGTATGAGATACAGTAAATTCGCCGGTCACATAGATCCAAACTTTCATTGCTCTTAACATGAATTTAAGTAATTCCTCATCACAATTTTCTTATAGAATTTTTAATTTGATTAACACAGAGTGCTGGGGAAACTTCACAAATCAAGCAGCATCTATGGAGGGGAATAAACAGTCGACACTTGTTTCACTTGTTACAGCAGTGCCACCTTGTGGCAGCCTTGCAACTGCTTCAAGGATGTGCTGAACAGCGGAGAGTTTTCTGTCAGTTTGCTCTTCGAGTGAGAACTTAACAGCATTACTGGGCAGCGCAATTCTGGATATTTGTTTTGGGCAGTCAGTGCGTAAAGCTTCTACATGCACAGAGTCCAAGAGGCATATACAATGGTATCAAATGGCAAATGATTCTCATTCAAATATCACTTGTGCAAAGTTGAATTATGTAAACAAAGTCTTTGTGCTCTCAAGGAGGTCATTGCCAGAACGATGAGGGATATTTTGATTTTTTAAAATGGTCTGACCTTACTTGGACCACTGCCAGAGAATCTAGGTGTACAATTTCTTCCAGGTAGTCTGTCTTCAAATTTCATAGAGTCATACAGACATACAGCTTGGAAATATTCAGCCCATTGAGTCTGAGCTAATTATCAGCCACTCACTTAAAGTAACCTGCATTTATCCTGTACATTCTTAACAACTCCCTTCAGATTCGACCACACAGCAATGTTTGCCCAGTTTATAGTGGATAATTAACCCGCCAACCTGCAGCTCTTTGGGACGTGTAGTGAAGCTGGAGCCCCTAGAGTAAACCCATTCAGCTACCGGGAGAATATGCAAACTCAAGCAGACAGCACCTGAGGTCTCTGATATGGCAAGGCAGAAGCTCTGACAGTGGCACATTGTCATTTTTAATGTTTGCTCCCTTCTATTTGCCACCCATGTACCACTGGATCATTGTATCCCTGACCCCTTTCCCTAATTCTCATCACTGTCAACCCTGTCCCTGATAATCCTCCATTGTCACTTGAAATTAATTGGCCTGATAATCACTCCAAGCTTAAAGAGAGCACTATCACTTCCTCAATTATCTTCCTAATTGGCCACACATTTCCTGCTATCTCCTCTGCCTCAATTGTCCTTGTCCCCACAATCTCCTGCCCAACTCATTTATTCCATAAGCTCCATTCTCCATTTTGGCAGGGCCCATGGGAAAAAGTTCTTTTTTTGCAAGATTTGTTGTGCATCCTCTGTTTTGTTGCCTGTGATTTTTGAGCCTTTGCTGGATAGAAGTTGTTGCTATGGAGTCTCACACAAGCTGTTGTAAGCCACTCAGCTCTGGGCCCCTATTAATGTTCTTTACAATTTCTCGTCTATTGTGTTCTCAGACTGGAAAAAAATCCGTTTCAAGTAATTTTACTTTCTTCTGATGACAATCTGAATGAAAATATATTCTGCATTTCATAAAATAGTGCTAAATGTACAAAAAATTAATACAGCACAATACAGGCCCTTCGGTTTACAAAGCTGTGCCAAACATGTCCTTAGTTTAGAAATTACCTCGGGTTATACATAGCTCTCTATTTTTCTGAGCTCCATGTACCTTTACAGGAGTCTCTTAAAAGACCCAATCGTATCCGCCTCCACCACAGTCGCTGGCAGCCCATTCCACGCACTCACCACTCTCTGCGTAAAAAACTTACCCCTGACATCTCCTCTGTACCTGCTTCCAAGCACCTTAAAACTACGCCCTCTCGTGCTAGCCATCTCAGCCCTGGGAAAAAGCCTCTGACTATCCACACGATCAGTGCCTCTCATCATTTTGTACACCTCTATCAGGTTACCTCCCATCCTCTGTCACTCCAGTACAGTTTAGAGTAGACTGCAGGCTTCAGGATTGTAATTGATTTGGTCTGCCGATGGAAGCTGAGTGTGATAAGAGGCGCAGTGCTGACGATGCGGTTAGCCTGGCCATTGTTGCTCGGGCAGGGTGGCGGACTGCGGTACTATTTCTGAGCACAGTCGACCTTCTTCATGGTGAGGAGAAATCTGGCCATTTGAGGGCACAGAAAAATGAAAGGTGCTGCCCAACTCACACTGTGTGATGATATTATGAACCCATCATCCAGGGTGGCATATGGTGACATAGGGCAGCATGGTAATCTATCAGTTAGCCTGACATGGTTACATTTCGTGGCATCAGAGTTCGGAGTTCAATTCTTTAAGGCATATACGTTAAACTCAAGGCCCACGGTGGAATTATCTTTGGCCCGCGAGTTAATATCTAATTACTATTAAAGCTGGCCCCAGTAATCGAATCGCCTAAGGTGTATGATATGGCTAATGCTGAGTTTATTCAGGTACCAGGTTTTCAGGGTTTTTAGTGTTTATTCGGCAGTCTTCTTCATAAGAAACTGAATTTGTAAAGTGAAACACTTTGTAGTTATAGCAGAGACTGAGACACATGAGAGCAGGCTGAAAAAACGGAGGCAACGAAAGCTGCGTTTGCACGCGTCCGACTGATCCGGCCCGCATGAAGCTGCATTTTGCTCAATCCGGCCCGTGACCTAAAATGAGTTTGACACCCCTGCTTTAAGGAGTTTATATGTTCTCCCCGTAACCAGGTGCTCTGGTTTTCTCCCACAGTCCAAAGACATACTGGTTCATTGGTCATTGTGAATTGACCTGTGATTAGACTAGTGTTGAATAGATGGGTTGCTGGGCGGCCTAGCTCATTGGGCTGGAAGAGCTTATCTCTAAATAATTAACTTAAAACAAATAAGTAAATGTACTTTGATGATAAATTTACTTTGAAATTTGAGGATGTATGTTGAAGTTGGTTGAAGTGCGCCTTCAGGGATCCAGGATTTCGTGGCTCTGGAGGGGGGCGGACTCAAGGTCGGTGCCGCTGCAGGAAACTGGAGTGTCGTGGGAGATGGAAAATCGAAAGCAGCAAGCTGGCCGATGGCTGTGCGTCCAGAGACCTGAGTTCTCGGAAGAAGCGATGCAACAGACTTCTAACATCATTAATCAACAAGTTGTTCGTTATGTTCCCCTCTTGCTGTGAAAAAGGGACATTTTATTAGGGAGAGAGAGAGCCTGTGGTGTGTCGAATTACCGGGTGAATGAGTGGTCTTTGGGGTACTGCAAGTCTGTGTCTTTATTGATACTTTACCGCATGCTTCAGTGCTCGGTGGAGGGCGCTGAAGCTTTTCTGCTGGTGGGGCAAAGGGGTCATTGCTTTTCTGCAGCTTATGTGTGGGTGGGGGGAGCTGGGGGTGTGCTTCAGGGTTCTAATATTTAACTCATTCATTCTTTGGGGCACTGTTTTCGTGGATGTTTGCAAAGAAAAAGAATTTCAGGATGTATATTGTATACATTTCACTGACACTAACTGCACCTTTGAAACCTTTGAAGTTGGGAGATATGATCGTAAGTTGGATGCTGAGAATTATTGACGCAAAACCAAACATGTGGACTCAGTGTTCAACAGAATTTGGTTAAAGGTGCAAGCACAGAGTTCTTGGATTTATGTTTACAACATAAATATTGGTCTGTGACAAGTCGCTATGGTACAGGATATGGAAGATCTGCCTGTTTATTGAGTGAGTTGGACATTGCAGATATGATCAGTGTGGTGAACTCGGTAAACTCACTCTGCAAACTCCATCTCTGAACTTGTGCATCATAGAAAGACAGAAGCAAAGCCTAATATTCCAGCAAACAACATAACAATGTGTAACATGCTGTAAGGTTTCACTGCTAACTTAATGGTTTCTCTGTAGCAGCAATATTCGGGTTATGACTAGAGATAATGGGCCTTTGGAATGTATGTTAGCCAATGACAGGCATGTTGTTCTTTCTTGTGGGTCGGGGAGCAGGGATTTCATGGTCTTTTGCAGATGAGGAGAGAAGACATGAATGGAAAGAGTTGGTAGACCGCCGGACAAAGTGAACTTGGAGAGAGGGTCCGAGGGTCAGCTTCGCTCGGAGGAGGTCAACGGGGAACCAGTGGACTGAACCGTGAGCTCCAACGTTGCACATTAGACTGTTTCATGAGAATGGGCCCTTTTCTTTTTTTTGTTTCTTTACTAACCATATCAGAATCATAATCAGGTTTATTATCACCAGCATGTGACATGAAATTTGTTAACTTAGCAGCAGCAGTTCAATGCAATTCATAATCTAGCAGCAAGAGAGAAAAGAAAATAATAAATAAAATAAAACATAATTCAGTCGGCCCTCCTTATCCGCGGATTCCGTATGCATGGATTCAACCAACCGCGGATCGGGAAAACCCAGAAGTTCTCTCTCCAGCACTCGTTGCTTGAGCATGTACAGACTACTTTTCTTGTCATTATTCCCTAAACAATGCAGTATAACAACTATTTACATAGCATTTACATTGCATTAGGTATTATAAGTAATCTAGAAATGACTTAAAAGTACAGGCAGTCCCCGGGTTATGAACGAGTTCCATTCCTGAGTCCGTCTTTAAGTCGGATTTGAAGTCAGAACAGATACATCCGGTATTATTTAGCGTTGGTAGTCAAACGTTCTTCTTAGTATATAGTACATATTTTACCTTTCTATGCATATAAAACACTTAAGAAACATACGTATTTTAATAATTTAACCACTGCGTTGCTTAGTAATAATTGTAGCTTTCATCGGGGCAGGGCCTTTCACATTCTCCATTAAAATTCTTCCAATTGTTGACCGACTGTAGCCTAATGCTTTTCCAATGACCGATGGCGTTTCACCTCTTTCCGATCACGTTATTACTTCCACCTTATTTTCAATCGCGATCGTAATTATTTTCGTGAACAGAAATGCTGCGGATTCAGAGATGCACCGCCAGGTCCTAAAGACCACCACACGGGGACATGTTAAATAAAGTCCAAGGTTTTGCTGGGTCCTAAAGACCACCACACTGATACATGTTAAATAAGGGACTTGAGTATCCGCGAATTTTGCTATCCGCGGTGGGTCCTGGAACCAATCCCCCGTGGATAAGGAGGGCCAAATATATTAAGCAAGTAAATCAATTACATATATTGAATAGATTATTAACAAATGTGCAAAAACAGAAATACTGTATATTAAAAAATTGAGGTTATAGGAGTACATAGGAGTACACAGCACATTACAGGCCCTTTCTCCCGCAATGTTGTGCCAACCCTCAAACCCTGCCTCCCATATAACCCCCCACCTTAAATTCCTCCATATACCTGTCTAGTAGTCTCTTAAACTTCACTAGTGTATCTGCCTCCACCATTGACTCAGGCAGCGCATTCCACGCACCAACCACTCTCTGAGTAAAAAACCTTCCTCTAATATCCCCCTCGAACTTCCCTCCCCTTACCTGAAAGCCACGCCCTCTTGTACTGAGCAGAGGTGCACTGGGGAAGAGGCGCTGGCTGTCCACTCTGTCTATTCCTCTTAATATCTTGTACACCTCTATCATGTCTCCTCTCATCCTCCTTCTCTCCAAAGAGTAAAGCCCTAGCTCCCTTAAATCTCTGATCATAATCCATATTCTCTAAACCAGGCAGCATCCTGGTAAATCTCCTCTGTACCCTTTCCAATGCTTCCACATCCTTCCTATACTGAGGCGACCAGAACTGGACACAGTACTCCAAGTGTGGCCTAACTAGAGTTTTATAGAGCTGCATCTTTACATCGCGTCTCTTAAACTCTATCCCTCGACTTATGAAAGCTAACACCCCATAAGCTTTCTTAACTACCCTATCTACCTGTGAGGCAACTTTCAGGGATCCGTGGACATGTACCCCCAGATCCCTCTGCTCCTCCACACTACCAAGTATCCTGCCATTTACTTTGTACCCTGCCTTGGAGTTTGTCCTTCCAAAGTGTACCACCTCACACTTCTCCGAGTTGAACTCCATCTGCCACTTCTCAGCCCACTTCTGCATCCTATCAATGTCTCTCTGCAATCTTTGACAATCCTCTATACTATCTACAACACCACCAACCTTTGTGTCATCTGCAAACTTGCCAACCCACCTTTCTACCCCCACATCCAGGTCGTTAATAAAAATCACAAAAAGTAGAGGTCCCAGAACAGATCCTTGTGGGACACCACTAGTCACAACCCTCCAATCTGAATGTGCTCCCTCCACCACGACCTTCTGCCTTCAGCAGGCAAGCCAATTCTGAATCCACCTGGCCAAACTTCCGTGGATCCCATGCCTTCTGACTTTCCGAATATGCCTACTGTGTGGAACCTTGTCAAATGCCTTACTAAAATCCATGTAGATCACATCCACTGCACTACCCTCATCTATATGCCTGGTCACCTCCTCAAAGAACTCTATCAGGCTTGTTAGGCACGATCTGCCCTTCACAAAGCCATGCTGACTCTCCTTGATCAGACCATGATTCTCTAAATGCCCATAGATCCTATCTCTAAGAATCTTTTCCAATAGCTTTCCCACCACAGACGTAAGGCTCAGTAGTCTATAATTACCTGGACTATCCCTACTACCTTTTTTGAAGAAGGGGAAAACATTCACCTCCATCCAATCCTCCAGTACCATTCCTGTGGACAACGAGGACATAAAGATCCTAGCCAGAGGTTCAGCAATCTCTTCCCTTGCCTCGTGGAACAGCCTGGGGAATATTCCGTCAGGCCCCGGGGACTTATCCGTCCTAATGTATTTTAACAACTCCCACACCTCTTCTCCCTTAATATCAACATGCTCAAGAACATCAACCTCACTCATATTGTCCTCACCGTCATCAAGTTCCCTCTCAGTGGTGAATACCGAAGAGAAGTATTCATTGAGGACTTTGCTTACTTCCACAGCCTCCAGGCACATCTTCCCACTTTTATCTCAAATCTGTCCTACCTTCACTCCTGTCATCCTTTTGTTCTTCACATAATTGAAGAATGCCTTGGGGTTTTCCTTTACCCTACTCGCCAAGGCCTTCTCATGCCCCCTTCTTGCTCTCCTCAGCCCCTTCTTAAGCTCCTTTCTTGCTACCCTATATTCCTCAATAGACCCATCTGATCCTTGCTTCCTAAACCTCATGTATGCTGCCTTCTTCCACCTGACTAGATTTTCCACTTAATTAGTCACCCATGGTTCCTTCACCCTATCATTCTTTATTTTACTCACCGGGACAAATTTATCCCTAACATCCTGCAAGAGAGCCTTAAACATCGACCACATGTCCATAGTACATTTCCCTGCAAAAACATCATCCCAGTTCACACCAATTCAGGTAGTGTCCAAAGCTTCAAAGTTCATTCAGGAATCAGATGGCAGAGGGGAAGAAGATGTTCCTGAATCACTGAGTATGTGCCTTCAGGCTTCTGTATCTCCTACCTGATGGTAACAGTGAGAAACAGGCATGCTCTGGGTGCTGGAGGTCTTTAATAATGGACGCTGCCTTTCTGAGACACCGCTCACTAAAGATGTCCTGGGTACCTTATAGGTTAGTCCCCAAGATGGAGCTGACTAGATTTACAACCTTGTGCAGCTTCTTTCAGTCCTGTGCAGTAGCCCCTCCATACCAGACAGTGATGCAGCCTGTCAGAATGCTCTCCACGGTACAACTATAGAAGTTTTTGAGTGTATTTGTTGACATGCTAAATCACTTCAAACTCCTAATAAAGTATAGTCGCTGTCTTGCCTTCTTTATTACTACATCAATGCGTTGGGACCAGGTTAGATCCTCTGAGATCTTGACACCCAGGAACTTGAAGCTGCTCACTCTCTCCACTTCTGATCCCTCTATGAGGATTGGTATGTGTTCTTTTGTCTTATCCTTCCTGAAAGCCACAATCAGCTCTTTCGTCTTACTGACATTGAGTGCCAGGTTGTTGCTATGGCACCATTCCACTAGTTGTCATATTTCACTCCTGTACGCCCTCTCGTCACCATCTGAAATTCTACCAACAATAGTTGCATTGCCAGCAAATTTATAGATGGTATTTGAGCTATGCCTAGCCACATAGTCATGTGTATGTAGAGAGTCGAGCAGTGGGCTAAGCACACCCCTGAGGTGATTGTCAGTGAAGAGGATACGTTATCACCAATCCGCACAGACTGTGGTCTTCTGGTTAGGAAGTCGAGGATCCAATTACAGAGGGAGGTACAGGGGCCCAGGTTCTGCAACCTCTCAATCAGGATTGTGGGAATGATGGTATTAAATGCTGAGCTATAGTCGATGAACAGCATCCTGACGTAGGTATTTGTGTTGTCTAGGTCAAATTAAGAATTATAAAGTTCAATCGTTGAATCACATATTGTGTGCTGTTTGTTATTTCATGGTACTGATTTGTAACAGGGGACACATTGCACAGCATCCACCCAAACAAGATTTCTTATGTTTAGCTGGGCCGAGGAGGGCTGTCTTCCCCTAGATTAAGCAGCTAGCTGAACCGAGGGTTACAAATATAAATTTACTGACATCCTTTTTTTAATCATTGCTTGTCTTAGTAAAAGGTCTTGAATGACCTTGGATGACGCTTTGTGGTTGAACCCATAATAAAAAAGTTGATGTTATTTTAAAAAGAATGCGGTTTGTGTTGTGTATACGTGTACATGAGCATGTGTGCTTTGACGTGGGGAGGAGGGGAGGAGTATCTGTTTCCTGGCAGCTCAGTAGACTAGAGTGGAATTCCTGGCAGCACAAGGGGGAAAGTGGAGGAGGTGAATGGCCTTCTGATTGCTAATATCTGGTTGTCTATGGTGATGTTTCTAATCTTTATTGGTTTTCTGTCAGTGGTTAATCTTGGCCTTTCAACAACAATGCTTGGAAATGAAGACAACAGACTTTTCAGCTTGCCAAAAAGCTTTCAACATCACACAGTTTAAACACTGATATCTGAAAGTGAAAAACACTCCCAAAGTGAAGTTTCCCTTTCTAACTGCTAATGTTCTTCGCAGTCAACATCCAGTTTAATACATGGTAAATGAACATTGACTTTAAATAGGCCAATGTTCCCACCTCTCCATGTCACACAGAACCAAAAAGGTTTATTGAACTTCTAAATCAGCCTATGACTTTCAGGAAATGCTGAAGAAACTGTGCATTCAAATATGAAGAAGATGCTGAAGAAATGTAATTATCTAGTTCTTTTACCAAGCCCTTGTAATGTTTACAAGCCAAAACTTATGTATTAGCACCATTCCACCAAATGTAGCATTGTCCCCAACAGCTTTTGAAAGTGGTGAACGTAGAATTATCACTTGAGCAAAACCCATTAACCAAGCTTTTAAGAACGCCAATAAACTCACACATTTCCTCACTGAAATATTGATGATAAAAAATGTCAAGCAAAATTCCATTTCCTTAAAGATCATCCACTGACTTACTGAATTGACCAGCTCATGGAATTATATCAAGCCAACAGAATAAAGATGGTACTGTTAAAGGTGAGATTACGTCAATACATTTGTTACAGTTGTCTTACAAAACAAGGAAGTTTCAGGGTAAGGATGAACAACTTGTAAGAAGCAGGGAACAGGGGTGATCCTCTGGCACATGGGAATAGAATTCATTGATTGCTTGTTGGGATGAGTTATGCTTAAATTAATTTAAAGTTAAAAGGGATGTACTAATAGTTGAAGCTAAACAGTTATCTGCAAGAGAACTGTGAAAAGATGTACAGATGGGGCAGATTCCTTTGAGCAGTCGTCAGGGTGAATGCGTTCTGAGTCAGAATCAGATACAAGTGCATATCAGAGTTTTTATAGTTAAGGGTTTATGTTGTGCAAAATCATTAGAGAACAGAGGTCAAATTAATATACAATATCACTTGTACTACCTCAATGCACTTTTGTAATGAATTTATCTGTATGAATTTTATGCAAGACAAGCTTTGAACTGTATTTTGATGAATGTGATGATAATCCAATTTACCAACTTTTAAAAACATGTTTCATGATATCACCTATATTTCCTTCCAATAGTTTATGTTTCATTATTCATGGTACTTACACCTAATATGGTTTTGGTGATTTCTCATTCTTGATAAACTTTTAAGAGAGTTTGTGTTATTTTTGCTGGTTGAGCCTTGACCAGCTATCTTCTTGGTTTGATTCTGTCTAAACTCAGAGGTGACATATAGAAAAAAATACCTACATCTTTCGATTTCCTGTCTGCATTGTAGATTTTCAAGTGTAGTTGTTACAAAGAAGATCATACATTGCAACTTATGGTGGGTGCTTAACTTTCAGCAGTGTCTAGAAGTTCAAAATAACATGTATACATTATATGATATTGGTGAATGAAATGAGAGTCTAGAGCCCTCTAGTGGTTTTTTGTCTTAACTACATGAAAATATTTTACTTGCTTTAACCTGTGACTTCAAACTTCATGTAAGGTTATTAACTTATTGATTTGCTTAACCTAGTGATTTCTACTTCCATGTAAGATTTTCCCTCCACTAGTTAAGACAGCTTCCATCTGACTGCAGATCTGATGGCCACATTCACTTGTTAAAATTATGTTATATACTCAAAATGCTGGAGTTAGGTAGCATCTATGGAAAAGAGTAAACAGTCGACGTTTTAGGCCCAAATCCATCTTCGGGACTCATGAAAAGTTTCATCCTGAAAAGGCAAATGTTTTCTCTTTTCCATAGATGCTGTCTGGCTTGCTGAGTTTGTGTGTATTACTTTGATTTCCAGCATCTGCATATTTTCTCTTGCTTGTTGAAATGATTTAAGTTTATCGTATTGGTCCATGTTCCATTATTTTAGTTGGACTACTTACCAAATTTTTTTTAGCAGTAATAAGCTGCTTTTACCTGAATCGAGTTAAATCCAAGAAGTTGTATATGGGGAATACAGTATACTTTCTAAAGGACTTGAATAGATCCAAACTTATCAGTTGAACTCATGATCACTTTAAATTTATATTCAGGCTACATCCACACTAGACCGAATAATTTTGAAAACGCCAGTTTCGTGTAAAAACGATAGGCGTCCACACTATGCATTTAAAAAAATATCTCTGTCCACATTGAAACGGAGATTTTGTCAAATTTCCTCCTACTGCACATGCGCAGGACACATCTACCAAAAACAGGCAACATGTTTGGTGTTGAGTCTCGCTGTGAAAGGCGGAGCGTGTTTGTTCAGTTACAGACTAGCAAAACTTAAACGACGGGCAGCTGTTGGCTCTTGCGCAGGAAGATTTAAAAGTAAAAAAAAAACAAATACTGAAGTGTATGGAGGCAACTGACAGGGAGTTCAAGGATTGTATGACCCGGCTGATAAAGAACATTGAAAAACTGACCAACTCTGTTGCATTAATAAAGCACTTTGTTAAATGTGTAAAACATGTCTGCATCAGTATTATCTTGTATTTCCATACAATGTTACACATCTATTGTCAGAGAAGTACTTGCATAAATAGGTAAACCACCTTCATACAAGAAAGGACAGAAAACAGGGCAAAGTGAGTATACTTATTTATTCAGTAAGTTATGGGTCAAAGTATTTGATGAGTACATTTCTAACTCTTCTGGTTTCAGTCTCATTGCTGTCTGTTCTGAAATTGTTAGGTTGTGTTCAAGAAAACAATGAAATGGCGCGCTGCCGTCTGACAGTGTTTTCAGATTTCTCCAGTTACCACGTCCACACTGATTTGCCCAAGCAGCATTTTCATAAATACCCACCCTGGAAAGCATTTCTGAAAAGCTCCGGTTTCGGGGGACAAAAACGCCATTTTAGTGTGGACGGAGGGTTAAAACGAAGAGAAAAAGCTTCAATTATGGATTTATCCAGTGTAGTGTGGACATAGCCTCAGACTGAGTAAGCAGATATGGTAATTCTGTGAGGATAGTGGAAACACTTTAGTAGATGTCAATGACAATGATAGAAAAAATAAAGCAGTATCTCATGCTTTTAAGAGTTTTCTTTCCATGAATTAATTTAAGACTCTTCCATCAATATTCATTCACAATATTTGGTATTCTTTTACATCACATCTTTTAGAGCTGTACACGGTTCCGGAATATTAAGTGTGTAGTAGAGAAAGGTGAGGCGAAACAAGTGATAAGGAGGACACATGTACAGAGGGATGGTCTGACGGAGCATAGAGTTAAATGTGCAGAAAGAATAAGTAAATTTAGGAAGGACAACAAAATTCAAGGGGCGTATAGCCTGAGGGGAGTTTGGGGAGCTGGGTTAAGTACAATAGGTAGCAATTTAAACAGAGAGAGGAGAAATGGGCTAAAAATTCTATATCTGAATGCACGAAGTGTCAGAAATAAGGTGGATGAGCTTGAAGCTCAGGTGCGAATGGGTAACTATGATGTTGTTGGGATAACAGAGACATGGCTGCAGGGGGAATCAGACCTGGGAAATGAATATACAAGGGTATACGTGCTATCGTAGGGACAGAAATGTGGGCAGAGGGGGTGGGGTGGCCCTGTTGGTGAGGAATGAGATTCAGTCCTTTGCAAGGGGGGACATAGGATCAGGAGAAGTAGAGTCTATGTGGATAGAACTGAGGAACAATAAGGGCAAAAAGACCCTAATGGGTGTTGTCTACAGGCCCCCAAACAGTAGCATGGATATTGGGTGCAAGTTGAATAGGGAGTTAACATTGGCATGTGGCAAAGGTAATGTCGCAGTAGTTATGGGGGATTTCAACATGCAGGTGAACTGGGAGAATCAGGTTGGTGCTGGACCCCAGGATAGGGAGTTTGTAGAGTGCCTAAGGGATGCTTTCTTGGAACAGCTTGTACGAGAGCTAACCAGGGACAAGGCTATTCTGGATTTAGTGTTGTGTAATGAACAGGATTTGATAAGCGATCTTGAAGTAAAGGAGCCATTAGGAGGTAGTGACCATAATATGATAAGTTTTTATCTGCAATTTGAGAGGGATAAGGGCAGATCGGAGGTGTCAGTGTTGCAGTTGAACAAAGGAGACTATGGAGCCATGAGGGAGGAGCTGGCCAAAGTTAAATGGACTGATATCCTAGCAGAAAAGACAGTGGAACAGCAATGGCAGGTATTCTTGGGAATAGTGCACAAGGTGCAAAATCAGTTCATCCCCCGGAGAAGGAAGGATTCAAAGGGGGGAAAGGGGCCACAATGGTTGACAAAGGAAGTCAGAGATTGCATAGCATTACAAAAAAAGAAGTATGACAGAGCTAAGGTGAGTGGGAAGACAGATGATTGGGAAATTTTTAAGGAACAACAGAACTTAACTAAAAAGGCAATACGGGGAGAAAAAATGAGGTACGAACGCAAGCTAGCCAGGAATATAAAGGAGGATAGCAAAAGCTTTTTTAGGTATGTGAAGAGAAAGAAGATAGTTAAGAACAATGTTGGGCCCTTGAAGAATGAATTGGGTGAAATTGTTATGGGGAACAGAGAAATTGCAGAAGAATTTAATAAGTACTTTAGATCTGTCTTCACTAGGGAAGACACAAGCAATCTCCCAGATGTATTGATGGGCCAAGGACATAGGGTAACAGAGGAACTGAAACAGATTGACATTAGGAAGGAAACGGTGATGAGTAGACTAATGGGACTGAAGGCTAACAAGTACCCAGGTCCAGATGGTCTGCATCCTAGGGTACTAAAGGAGGTGGCTCTGGAAATTGCTGATGCATTGGTAATCATTTTCCAATGTTCCTTAGATTCAGGATCAGTTCCTGAAGATTGGAGAATGGCTAATGTTATACCACTTTTTAAGAAAGGAGGGAGGGAGAAAACAGCGAACTATCGCCCTGTTAGCCTAACATCAGTATTGGGGAAGATGCTAGAGTCCATTATTAAAGATGAAATAGTGGCATATCTAGATAGCAGTGACAGGATTGGGCCGAGCCAGCATGGATTTACCAAGGGCAAATCATGCTTGACTAATCTATTGGAGTTTTTCGAGGATGTAACCAGGAAGTTAGACAAGGGAGATCCAGTGGATGTAGTGTACCTCGATTTTCAGAAGGCATTTGATAAGGTCCCACATAGGAGATTGATGGGTAAAATCAGAGCTCATGGCATTGGGGGGAAGATATTGACATGGATAGAAAGCTGGTTGGCAGATAGAAAGCAAAGGGTAGCGGTGAATGGGTGTTTCTCGGAATGGCAGGTGGTGACTAGTGGGGTGCCACAGGGCTCGGTATTGGGACCACAGCTGTTTACGATTTACATCAACGATTTAGATGAAGGCATTGAGAAAAACATCAGCAAGTTTGCTGATGATACTAAGCTGGGTGGCAGTGTGACATGTGATGAGGATGTTAGGAGAATTCAGGGTGACTTGGATAGACTAGGTGAGTGGGCAGATACTTGGCAGATGACGTTTAATGTGAATAAGTGTGAGGTTATCCACTTTGGGAGCAAGAACAGGAAGGCAGACTATTATCTGAATGGTGTAGAGTTAGGTAAGGGAGAAATACAAAGAGATCTAGGAGTCCTTGTTCATCAGTCACTGAAGGTGAATGAGCAAGTGCAGCAGGCAGTGAAGAAGGCTAATGGAATGTTGGCCTTTATTACAAAGGGAATTGAGTACAAGAGCAAGGAAATCCTTTTGCATTTGTACAGGGCCCTGGTGAGACCACACCTGGAGTATTGTGTACAGTTTTGTTCTCCAAGGTTAAGGAAGGACATCCTGGCTGTAGAGGAAGTGCAGCGTAGATTCACGAGGTTAATTCCTGGGATGTCCGGACTGTCTTACGCAGAGAGGTTAGAGAGACTGGGCTTGTACACGCTGGAATTAAGGAGATTGAGAGGGGATCTGATTGCAACATATAAGATTATTAAGGGATTGGACAAGATAGAGGCAGGAAGTATGTTCCAGATGCTGGGAGAGTCCAGTACCAGAGGGCATGGTTTAAGAATAAGGGGTAGGTCATTTAGGATGGAGTTAAGGAAAAACTTCTTCTCCCAGAGAGTTTGGAGGTGTGGAATGCACTGTCTCAGAAGGTAGTGGAGGCCAATTCTCTGGATGCTTTCAAGAAGGAGCTAGATAGGTATCTTATGGATAGGGGAATCAAGGGATTTGGGGACAAGGCAGGAACCGGGTATTGATAGTAGATGATCAGCCATGATCTCAGAATGGCGGTGCAGGCTCGAAGGGCCGAATGGTCTATTTCTGCACCTATTGTCTATTGTTTATTGACCTGGCAGTGTCCTGAAGGAACTGACATCTGGTTTTCTCCTCTGGCTTTTCATTCACTGTTTATGATTCAACATCGTTTTCAGTCCTCACGCTCAAACATCCACAGGTTACATTTTGCAGTGTGGAAAAGAACATTCTAAAGAATGTATTTCTAAATTAAGCTCTTGCCTTGAAATTTCTTTACAACTTTTAATACAACATTCCATAGACTAATATTCATAATTCAGAAAACACACAGCAGCTCTGTACAAAACAAGCCACATTTTTGAAATCAAATTAATTCTATTTACTTTTATCAACAAATGTGAATTAAGATCAGGCTGCTGTGCTAAAAGGCTGTTAATTTTCACATTATATTAGCAATTTATATGCTAATTGAAATGAAGAGTTTGGAACTCATGCATCAATTATCAAGAGTTTAAGGAGTAAACTGTGCCTAAATTCACAGGCAAACATAACCTTGAAAATAGAATTTTAAAGAATGCCTGTACAGACAATGCGAACTCAGTATTGCTTGGATTACGTGTTTGAATTTTTGATAAGTGCACAGTTTCTCCCACAGCTAAGGTCCATTATTACATCCAAAATGTTGCCTAGGGTTTGGCCATTTACTTCGGTGCAGCTCAAGGCTAAAACAGGGGCCTTGATGTTTTGCCTCTCAGCGGTAAACCACTGGGAAACCATCAAGCCAATGAGCAATTTGAGGAAAGAAACATGGCTGAAGTAGCGTCAATGAAGTATTCATAAGACAATTGAATAATTATCTGAAGGTAGATGAGAGTAAATGGTATTTGAGAAGGACATTGTATATGAAATTACCTGTACCATTCAAGGCTATAAATCCCTATGTGCCTTATTGAACTTGTGCAAATGTGCTGAGATGATGAGTAGATTGCCTAGTGTTAAGGGAACGGGGCATTAATCAGATGCACACAATATAAAGCTTGACCAGCACTGCTTTTTTTGAATGCTACTTGAGGGAGAATAGACAATTGGGGCCTGCAAGAACTGTTCAGAAATTTAACAGAGGGGGAATGAACCAAACAGCAAACTTCTCCTTTGAATAAAAACCTTCATTTCACTGCAGAAAGGTTTAGCACAGTACGTTGCAATAAGGTAGAAATTTGCAGCCAGTCCATTGGGGAAGTCGGAGGACAATGTCTGTGAGTATGTGAGTGCAATGGGGAATGGAGGTCTGGAGATGACCTGTCCTAAGGTGGAGGAAATTTTGATCATTAACATCCTTCAGGGACAGAATTTTGCAGAGCCAGAAATATAATTAACTTTTAACTACCCTACTTACCTGTGAGGCAACTTTCAGGGATCTGGGGGTACATGTCCACAGATCCCTGAAAGTTGCCTCACTGGTGGATAGGGTAGTTAAGAAAGCTTATGGGATGTTAGCTTTCATAAGTCGAGGCATAGAGTTTAAGAGTCATGAGGTAATGATGCAGCTCCATAAAAAACTCTGATTAGGCCACACTTGGAGTACTGTGTCCAGTTCTGGTCGCCTCACTATAGGAAGGATGTGGAAGCTTTGGAAAGGGTACAGAGGAGATTTACCAGGATGCTGCCTGGTTTAGAGAGTATGGATTATAATTAGAGATTAAGGGAGCTAGGGCTTTACTCTTTGGAGAGAAGGAGGATGAGAGGAGACATGATAGAGGTATACAAGATATTAAGAGGAATAGATAGAGTGGACAGCCAGCGCCTCTTCCACTGCTCAATACAAGAGGACATGGCTTTAGGGTAAGGGATGGGAAGGTCAAAGGGGATTTTAGAGGAAGGTTTTTCACTCAGAGAGTGGTTGGTGCGTGGAATGCACTGCCCGAGTCAGTCGTGGAGGCAGATACACTAGTGAAATTTAAGAGACTACTAGACAGGTATATGGAGGAATTTAAGGTGGGGGGATATATGGGAGGCAGGGTTTAAGGGTCAGCACAACATTGTGGGCCGAAGGGCCTGTACTGTGCTGTACTATTCTATGTTCTATCTTAATTGTCTCTAGTTCAAAGGAGATTAGGCACAGACAATAAATGGCAGCTAGGACAACCACATCCGAATCGCATAAATTCATAAGCAAAGATGTATTGGTGCAAAAGGAAGGTTAGGATGGAAAATGGAATATGCAATTGTAAAGGAGTGATTTGCAAAGGAAATGGGAAAATGAACTGTATGGTGCAGAAGAGGGGAGAGAATATCCTGAGACCCAAAGCAGAAACTGAGCTCGTATCCATAGAAAAGATAAAACAAAACTGGGACAAAAATGTTTTGATAAATTATGCTGAGACATGGAGAGCTGGTAAAACAGAGTAACAAACGCATGGGACTGCCGCTGGTTCTGGTTTGCTATTCTCACTTTTGATAGCACACATCTTCAGAACCGGAATCAAGACCAGCTTTGTTTTCACTGACATATCATCTGATTCTGTTGTTTTGTGGCAGCAGTACATTGCAAGGACACAAAATTATGATAAGTTACAAAATAAATAAATTGTGTAAAAAAAGGAATGATGAGATGGTGTTCATGGACTATTCAGAAAATGATGGCAGAGGGGGAGAAACGGTTTCTGGATCACTGAGTGTGGGCTCAGGCTCCTGTAACTATAGTAACAAGAATGGGGCATGTCCTGGATGGGGAGGGTCCTTAATGATGGATTCAGATCAGATTCATTTACTTATCACACTGCACCAAGACATACAGTGAAATATGTTGTTTGTATTAACAACCAACACAGTCTAAGGATGTACTGGGGCCAGCACAATGTTCAGTAAAAGAACAGCAGAAAAACAACAACGGCATAACAAGGCCCTCTCCTCCTTCCCATCCGCACTCTCTCATACACAGACAATCCTCCAACCCCAAGACAGGCCATTTCCAGCCATCATTGGACTCGTGGACTCACTGCCTTCAGACTCCAAGATCCCCACTGGATTTGCAGACTTGAAGACCTAGGGCTTCGACCATCAGGCCTTAAATTCTAGATTCCTGATTGACCTTTGGACTTCAATCTTTGGTTTCAACCCCAGGACTTGACAATGGTGGGACCCCAAGTTTTTGGCCTTGAACTCCAGACTGGCCAAGGACAGGACCCCAAGCTCCAGGCCTCAAACTCTGGACTCACTGCCTCCTCACGTACCTGGGGGTGGTGGTTGGTCACTGCCCTTGTACTTCCTGTCTGCACGGACATCTGCTCCTGCTAATCCCCTGGAGGATTCATTGACTGGAGAGTGGGGAGTGGGGGTGGGAGTGGAGCACAGGCCCTCTTTCTCACTGGTCTTCGTCCACTGTTCTTGTTGGTCCGTGGATGTCCTTCATCCACGTAGTGCTGGTCTTCAAATGCAGAGTGTGGAGCGTGGAGTGGAGGACTAGACTCTGGCCAGACCTCTAACTCCCTGCATCCCTCTCCCTAAACTCTAAAGTGAATCCTAATTCCTCTCTCTGTCCCCAAAACCATCCGTACAAAGCTAACAAATGAGGTCAGAGCCTCTTGAAGATGAGCTCAATGATGGGAAGACCTGTGATGCAGATGGCTGAGTCTACAACACTTGCAGCTTCTTGTGATCCTTTGCGTTGGAATCTACTTACCAGACTATGATACATCTCATCATTACACTCTCCACCATACAACTAGAGAAATTTGCAAGTCTTTGGTGACATATCAAAACTTCTCAAACCTCTGACAAAGTAGTTCCTCTGGTGTGCCTTCTTCATCAATGTGTTGGCATCACCGTGTTGGGGCCAGTACAGATCCACTGAACCAGGAACTTAAAGATGGTCATGTTTTCCACCACTGACTTCCCAATGAGGACTGGAGAATGTTCTCCCAATTTCCCCTACCTCAAGCCCACAATCAATTCCTTGGGCTTGCTTTAAGAGGAGTGACACACAAAACAAACAGACTTATGATGAACAAGGAAAAATCTGCAGATGCTGGAAGTCAAAGTCATCCATCCGGATGAAGGGTCTTGGCCTGAAACATCAGCTGTTTACTCTCATCCATAGATGCTGCCTGGCCTGCTGCGTTCCTCCAACATTTTGGGTGTATTACTTGGATTTACAATGAAATTATCTGAAGTAAAATCTTGTGGGGAACCACTTCTCACTGACAATTGACAAGCACATCTCAAGGATATGTACTAAACCTGGTGCTCTACTCTCTCCATACCCATGACTGTGGCTAGGCACAGCTCAAATGCCATCTATAATTTGCCCATAACACCACTTTTGTTGGTACAATTTCAAACAGTATGAGGAGCATATAGGACTGAGATAGACGGGCTGGTTGAGTGGTTTCAGAGCAAAAGCCTTGCACTCAACAGCAGTAAGACCATATGACTTATATGAAGGTTGTTGGTGTTATGGATAGTGTAGAAGGTTATCATAGTTTCAACAGGACATAGGTAGGCTTCATAGCTTGGCTGTTGTAGTTCAATTTGGATAAGTGTGAAGTGATAAATTTTGGAAGGTCTAACCTGAAGACAGAGTACAAGGTTAATGGCAGGATGGTGCGTGATGTGTTGGCCTTTGTTAATTGGAGGACTGAGGTCAAGGTAACGTTGCAGCTTCATAAAGCTCTGGTCAGACCACACCTGGAATATTGTGTTCAGTTCTAGATGCTTCGTTACAGGAAGCATGTGGAAGCTTTAGCGAGAGTACAGAAGAGGTTGACCAGGATGCTGCCTGGATTAGAGACCATGCCTTCTTAGGAAAGGTTTATTGAGCTAGGGCTTTCCTCTCTGGAGTGAAGAGGGGTGAGAGGTGAATATAAGGTATACACCTTTAGATACTGTTGGGGGGAGGGGGGTGCGAGGGGAATGACCAAGCAGAGGAAAGCCACAGCTGTCAGTGCTCTGGCACTGAGTCCGGTTCTGTGGCTTAGAAGGGAAGTGGGGAGAAGAGGTGAGCTGTAGTGATAAGGCGTCCAAAGTTTAGGGGGATAGACAGGAGGTTCTGTAGACAAGAACACGATTCTCAGATGGTATGTTGCCTCAGAGGTGCCAGGGTCAGTACCATCTTGGATCGAGTCCACAGCATTCTTAAGTAGGAGGGTGAGTGGCCAGAGGTCATGGTCCATGTCAGTACCAATGACATGGGTAGGAAGGATGACTAGGTGAGTTTAGGGAGTAAAGTGCTAAGTTAATGGACAGGAGCTCCAGGGCTGTGATCTCAGGACTGCTACCCATGCCACATGCTAGAGAGACCAGAAATAGGAAGATAATAGAGTATAACACGTGTCCAAGGATATAGTTCAAATGGTTCCATTTTAATATCAGAGGATGTCTGTAGTACACAACTTGAAATTCTTACTCAGAGATATCTGTGAAAACAGAAGAGACCCTAAAGAAAGAATGACAGAAAAACATTAGAAATCCAAAGCCTCCTCTTGCCCTTCCCCCAACCCATTCAGCAGAAAGTGTAAGCAAGCAACAGCAAAACCCCCAAAGAGAGACCATGATCTGTAAAAACTATTGTTTACCTGACAATTCAGCATGCCACAACCTCTCTCTCTCAATAACATGTGCCCCATTCCAGAGCGAAAGGCGAGTCACTGTTACGGTGTTACAATCTGCCTCATTGCTTTTTACTCCAAGTTTCTCTGACTCGAGAGTCGGCAGCAATCTCTCCTCACCATCGAGAGAAGGAGAGGGAAGGAGCGATCGCTTGAGTACAGAGACTACATCCGCCGCTATGAAATTCTGATATCCCTTCTCCTGTGCCAACACCAGCGCGGAATCGGTCATCCACAGGACTGCACCCTGGAGGTGCGCATTCTTCCAGGCTGTTCCAGGATATGTCGAAAAACGGTCGGTCAGTGACCTCTGGGATCAGGAACTCACCCACTGTGAAAAACCACAGTTTAGGTGCGGCTGAAGGTCATGGACTTTGACAGAATTGCAGCCACCTTGAAAAGGAAAAAAGAGACATTAAAGAGAGGGATTTAGGCTACTTCCACAGATCAGCTCAAAGAAACAGCCATTTGGCGCCACCTTATACTAATCTGTCGATTTTCAATTACATTGATGTGTATGCTCTACACATATGGCATATTGTGTGCACTCATTATAATAAAGTAACTATATTTTTAGGTATATTTGTGACAGTAGAATGTCTCGCCAATGGTGCACAGTCATGATTCTTCCTGTTATGTTTGTGGTGAGGACACGTTTAAATCTCAAAGACAGAGCATGACTCCTCTTATTAAAGAAGCCTCTGAGCTCTACTTCTGGTGTAAAATTTACAACCAAGATAAAGCCTGGGCTCCTCATTTGCTGCACAATAATTTAAAAAAAAAACAAAATTTGCTGCACAAGGTGTGCTGTTGGTCTTAGAGCTTGGCTCAGAGGTACTCGGAAGTCAATGCCGTTCACTGTCCCGATGGTATGGCGAGAGCAGAGGGATCATGAGATAGATTGTCTGACCGGAGTGTCTGGTTTCTCTGGTTGAAAAGAAAAATCCATTGAATACCCCGATCTCCCTTCAGCCATGAGTTCTATGTGGCATGATGATAGTCTTCCAGTACCAAAGCCACCGGCCACAGAGTTTAAAAGAGGCAGAAGAACATACCATGATGCACGAGCCAGGAATGGAAGTGACACTGATACTGATAGATTTTGAACCCTTTATGTCGAGCAAGCCTCATCTGATAACTCTTTCTCAGTTAAATGACCTGGTCAGAGACTTGGGTTTGTCTAAGGCAAAGGTGGAATTACTGTGTTCAACTCTGCAGGGTTGGAATCAGAATCAGAATCAGACTTTAATTGCCAAGTACCTATGCACTTACAAGGAATTTACTTCCGGCAGATGGTGTCTCTCTGCTCATAACAGTAATAATGATAAATATAAATGAAAATATAAATTATACATACAAGTAGTGCAATCCAAGTAATAGTTAGCTGACAGTTAACCGGCAGTTAACTGTTCAGCAAAGTGACCACAGTAGGGAAAAAACTTCTCCAGTGCCTATTAGTCTTAGTCTGGAGGGATCTGAAGCGCCTACCAGACAGAAGCAGATCAAACAGTCCGTGCGCAGGATGGGAGGAGTCCTTTATGACGTTCCCCGCCCTCTTCTTCAACCTGGAAGAGTACAGGTCCACAATAGAGGGCAGGGAGGCTCCAATGATGTGCTCAGCAGTCCTCACTGTGCGCTGTAGTCTGGTTCTATCCTGCTTGGTGGCGGCTCCAAACCACACAATGATGGAGGTGCACAGGACAGACTCAAAGACTGCAGTGTAAAATTGCAGCAGTAAATCCGCTGTTACCAGGCACAAAAATTTCCGTGAAGGATTTCAATATTTGAGACAGATGTTTCCCAGAATAACTGACACCAGGATTAAGGAAAGCAATTTTGTTGGTCCACAAATCAAACAGGACATCAACGACAGGCAATTCAAATAACTTCTGGTAGCACTGGAGGAAATTACATGGAAGGCATTCAAGGATGTTTTTGAACATTTTCTTGGCAACTACAGAACACCCCAAACTAGGTGCAGCTGATTGACAACATTCTTCAAGCACACAAAACCATGAAGTGCGACATGCCACTAAAGATTAATTTTCTGCACTCCCATTCTTCCCTGGAAATCTTGGCACTGTCAGTGACGAGCATGGCGAAAGGTTTCGCCAGGACATCGCAGTCATGGAGAAATGGTGTCAGGGCAACTGGAATCTATCAATGCTGGCTGATTATTGTTGGACACTTAAGCAAGAATCCTCAGACACTGAGTACAAATGAAAATCATCAACAAAACATTTTTAGCTCGGGTGAACAATTGTAAAGTGTCAGCACTGTCATAGTCAAGAAATGTTAATTTCTCGTTTCTCAAAATTCCTATGTGATACAAGTAGTCTAAAGTAGATTTGTGTTCAGCTAGAAGTGGTATTATTATAATCACTAAAGGTTCTGAGGAAGCAAGGTTTCGAAAAACATTGCTGTCCAATGATATTGATTGGGACTCCCATACTCTGTAAAAGGGCTGAGTGGGATAGAGTTTCTCAAAATGTGTTCAGGAAAGTTTTCTTAATTCTTACATAAGCGTCTGAACTAGAGGGACTATGATACTAGATCTCCTATTACAGAATGAGACAGGGCAGGTGACAGAAATTTGTGCAGGGGTAACTTTGCATCTAGTGATCATAATGCCATTAGTTTCAATATAAATATGGAAAAGGAGAGGTCTGGTCCTCAGGTTGATATTATAAACAGGAGAAGTCCAATTTTGATGGTATCAGAAAGAATCTGGCACGTGTGGATTGGGACAGGTTGTTTTCTGGCAAATGTGTACTTGGTAAGTGGGAGGCCTTCAAAAGTGAAATTTTGAGGCTACAGAGTTTGTATGTTTCTTTCAGAATAAAAGGCAGGGATAACAGGTTTGGGGTCCCTTGGTTTTCAAGAGACATTGAGTCCTTAGGTAAGTAAAAAAGGAGGTATGTAACAGTTATAGGCAGGAAGGAACAAATGAGGTACTTGAGGAATATTTGAAATGCAAGAGAACACTGAAGAGGAACTTCAGGAGGGTTAAAAAAAAGATATCACATTGCTCTAGTAGACAAGATGGAGGAGAATCCCAAGGACTTTTACAAATATATTAAGAGCAAAAGGGCAGCAAGGGGCAAAACTGGTCCTCCTGAAGATCAGAGTGGTAACAAGCATACAGAAGAGATGGGGGAGATCATAAAAGTAATACTGATCCATAATTACTTGAAAGTGGTGTCACAGGTAAATAGGGTCATAAAAAGAACTTTTGGCATATTGGCCTTCATAAATCAAAGTACTGAGTACAGGAGTTGGGATGTTATGTTGAAGTTGTATAAGACATTGGTGAAACTTAATTTGAAGTACTTTTTGCAGTTTTGATCATCTATCTACAGGAATGATATCAATAAGATTGAAAGAGTGCAGAGAATATATACAAGGATGTTGCCAGGACTTGAGGGAAAGTTTGAAAGGTTGGTGGTACATTCTCCCAGCAGTGTGTAGATGCACGCTTGTACACGGGAGGGCAGCACTAACAGGAGAGGCCGGATACTATGTCGCACCGCCTCCAGCGTTTCCTCACCTGGTCTGCTGCAACAGGAAAGCCCGCAGCTTGAGGCCTAGTCTGCGCTACAACTGCAGCTACACAGCTTCCATGTCATCTGTCACATCATCAGACAAGGGTAACAGTCCTGTGACAATTTACATTATCACTGTTCAACAGACTCTTGTGATTGCAAGTGAAATGTCCAAGATAATCTCACACAATTATACTGCTCTATGTCTTTGCACGCTAACTCTCATGCCTTCGAATAGGAGGCAGCAAAATGGTCAGCCGCCAGGGCAGCTCCTCCAACATCCCAGCTGGCCCCTTCGATACTTCAGCCACTTCTTTCTCTGACATCCTGGATGGGCCCTTTGACACCTTGGCTGACTCCGCCACCGATGCCAGTCCAGCTTCGCTGATCAGTTAGCAGCTCACTGACGGAATAGCCCTGCAGTACCCCAAAGTTCTTGGAGTAGAATTGTCTTGCAATCGTTAAAAACACCTTTAAAGAAGGACCTTTGGTTGGCATGCGAATGTGCCACCATCTTTTCATCCAGAATCTTGGCTTGTTCGGTGACTACTGGAGGCTGTGGGGACTTACATACCTTTAGCAACACACACAACGTGCTGGAGGAACTCAGCAGGTCGGGCAGCATCCGCGGAAAGGAACAGTCAACGTTTCGGGCCGAAACCCCTTCACCAGGACTCAGCGTGTTGTGCGTGTTGCTTTGACCCCAGCATCTGCAGAGTATTTTGTGTTTGCACAGCTTTAGTGTTATTCTCCCTTTCAATGCATGCATAAAGTGTGTTGAGCTCACTGATGAGTGAAGCATCACTGCTATTTGTTCTGCTAGCTTTCACCTTGTAGGAAGCAATGGCATGCAAACTGCCACAGATGCTGTTCATCTGATTGTGTCTATGTACGCACGCAGAACTGCCCCTTCACTTTCATGGTGACCTTCTGTAGGTCATACCTGGACTTCCGTGAAGAATTTTAGATTGCCGGTCTTGAATACTACAGATCTAGCTCTCAGTAGAACGTGAACCTCCTGGTTCATCCAAGGCCTCTGGTTTGAGAAATCTTGGTCCGTTCTCAAAAGCACACACTTAGCTACATTGTTCTCGATTATGGTTCCGATTGTCATGGCCTATTCACACAGGTCCACTAATTAATCCCTAAATGAGGTCTAGTCCACCAATTCAAAGCAGTCCTATAAATGTTGTTCCACTTCCCTTGACCATATCTTCGCTGTCCTCGTTTAAAAGAAATAAACCAATGAGGTTCGTCTTAAAGAAATGAGCCAAGATACTGTTGTAGTCAGTATTTTCATTCATATCTTAGAAATCAGTTATTCACATACACTGTGTTCCATCCACTTGTGTAATTAGAGTGTAATGAAGATATCTGTGCCTTCTGCCTTAATGGAGATATTAAAAACCAAGAATGACATTTTAGATTGGATGAAATGAAAAAACTACTTTTCAAACATGTGCATATTTTGGTTGGATTATTACTAGGTTTGGTAGGTGTTTGGTTGTGATCTTTCTATGCTGTACTATTAAAAATTGTTCGAGCCCAAGTGTTATAAGATAGTGCAGCCACAGCCATCTGTGATAAGTTTGGTTTGAGTTGGCCAACTAATGATCTGAGTAAGTACAAATTGAATTTACCCTGAAGGTTTAGATTATTAGTGCAATAATATACAGACTTGTAGCACTTGAAGTTGTGATGTATTTTCTGTCTTTTTGGGGAATACTCAGCTCCCAGGGAGAGAGATGCAGAAAAATTGTGCTGTGATTTTTATAGCCTCTGAAAATACAGGCAGTGCTTAGTCTTTGCCCTAACAGTGGAGAAGTTGGTGATTATCAAGTGTTCTAATGAGATCTGGTAGGGCAGCACAAAATGCAATCAACTATGTAGCTCAAACGTATTTTCCCCATTCAGTTGCCAAATGATCTAATTACTTCTCTCTTTTCTCTGTATCTCTTATTTGGGCCTCAGATAATCACAGATATACTGCTGGAAATGGATGACAGAAGCGAAGATCAGAGATTTCAGTCAGTCTTTCTGCTTCCAGAGCAAATCTAAGACAGGATAATAAGAGCATTTAGCATGACCTCAGTGGTTGGTTAGACTTTAGAGTCTGCTATTAAGCATGAAATCTCAGAGTACTTGGTAGTACATGATATAATAGGGTGAGGTCAACACGGTTTTGTTAATGCGAGATCTTGCTTGACAAATCTATTAGAGTTCTTTGAAGGAAGTAAAAGACAAATTAGATAAAGGATAGTCAGTGTCTATTACTAGAACTAGGGGAAATAGCCTCAAGGTGAATAGATTTAGGATGGAGATAAGGAGGAACTGCTTTTCCCAGAGAGTGGTGAATCTGTGGAATTCTCAGCCCAATGAAGCAGTGGAGGCTACCTCAGTACATATATTAAGAGAAGATTGGAAAGATTTTTGCATTGTAGGGGAGTTAAGGGTTATAGGGAAACGGCAGGTGGGTGGAGATGAGTCCATGGCCAGATCAGTCATGATCTTATTGAATGACGGGGCAGGCTCGATGGGCCAGATGGCCTACTCCTGCTCCTATTTCTTATGTTCTTCTATACTTGCATTTTCAGAAGGCCTTTGACAAGGGATTCTGATGAGTCTGCTAATAAGAACAGATGGAGTTAGAGGTAAGGTATTCGCATGGATAGAAGATTGGTTGGCTGGCAGAAGACAGAGGATGGAGATAAAGGAGTCTTCATGTCAGTTGCCTCTCCTGAAAAGGAAATAACTAGTGGAGTTCCACCGGAGTCAGTGCTAGGAATGCAACTTTTCCCTTCATATGTTAATAGTATGGATGAAAGAATTGATAGCATTGTGGCTAGGTTTGCAGATAATACAGGGATCTGTAGGTGCAGCAACTGTTATATTGTGGAGACAGGGAATTTGCAAAAGAACTTAGATACAGTAGGTTAGGAGACTGGGCAAAGCAGTGGCAGATGGAATACAGTGTATGGTTATGTACTTTAGCTATAAGAATAGTGGTGTAGACTATTTTCAAAATTGGAAGAGAATTCAGAAATTGGAGGTGTCAAGGGACTTGAGGGCCCTCATTCAGGATTTCCTTGAGGTTAACTTAAAGGTTGAGTCCGTGGTGAGAAAGTCAAATGCAATATTGGCATTCACTTAGAGAGGACTACAATATAAAGGTCAAGATGTACTGGTGAGATTTAATCTGAAGTAGGTTAGACCACATTTGGAATATTGTGAGGAATTTTAAACCTCATACCCAAGCAAGGATGTGTTGGTCCTGTAGACAGTCCAGAGGAGGTTGACTAGAATGATCTCAGGAATGAAAAACTTAAATATGAGGGGAATTTGATAGAGCTGGGCTTATACTTGCTGGAGTTCAGAAAGTTGAGGGGGAATCTGATGAAACCCACTCGATAACGAAGGGCCTGGATTGAGTGTATATGGAGAGGATGTTCTGATTAGTAGGACAGTCTTTCAGCCAGAGAATTCTGTGGAATTCATTGCTACAGCAGACTGTTGGAGGACAAGTTATTGGGCGTACTTAAGGTAGAGATTGACGGGTTCTTGATTGGTAAAGAGTTTAAGGATGAGAAAATGGGAGAATAGGGATGACAAAAAAAATCATCCTTAATTGAATGGTTGACTTAATGGGTTGATAACCTTATTTTGTTCCTATATCTGATGGTTGTGGTCTTAGTAGCTGTGTGTGTTTTAATGACCTTAGTCATGCTTGTGTCATCCAAAGAAACTAATTGCTGCACCTATGGCTAGGGCCTGTTAAGATAAGTTTGAAATAGTTAGTTTAGCAGCACATAGACTCAAGATCAAGTTTAAGTTCCAGTTTATCATCATGGATATACATACCCAGGGTATGACTGCCCTGAAAATTAGTTTTTTTTGCAGCAACAGCACAATACATTGCAAACGTAACAAACATAAATAACATAAAATTAAATTAACATAAAATATGCATAACTTGCAAGAGAAAATAAACAGAAATGAAACCATTACTGCAACTTGGGGCAATGCGGTAGCGCAGTGGTTAACACAATATTTTACAGTACCAACGACCTGGCTTCAATTCTCGCTTGCCGTCCGTAAGGAGCTTGCACGCTCTCCCCACGACTGCTCGTGTTTCCTCCATGTACCCTGGTTTCTTCCCACAGTCCAAAGCTGTACCGGTCGGTTGTAAATTGTCCAGTGGGGTTGCTGGGCAACGCAGCTCAAAGGGCCAGAATGGCCTTTTCCGTGGCTATCACAATAAATAAATAAGTTGAGGGGATGTAATTCAAAGTTGTATTAGGAATTGTAAGGTCAGTTTAAGAACCTGATGGAAGTGGGGAAGAAGCTATTGTTGAAGCTTGAGGTGTGGTTCTTCATGCTCCTGTACCTCCTGGTGATAGCATCAATGAGAAGAGGATGTACTCCAGACGGAAAAGATTGACAATGATGACTCGATGCTGCATTTTATTATCTGGATGCTGAGCATATAGTTATTGCCAATTGAAGCTTATTATCTGTAAACTTATTTTGCATTGGCAGCACTAAGCTCACAATATAGCAATGTCAGCCTGTTTTAATCTGCCTTTGAAGTTTATTCCATTTTAATGCTGCTGACCAAGTTGATTTTGTAGGAGGACTGTTTACCAATCAGAAATCAATAAGCCTGAGTGATGTTCCAGCAAAAGATTCAGATCATCCTGTCAATCTTAATTAATTAGATATTAGTGGCATTGTGGGAGTGATGGTGAAAGAAACTTGGAATGCTGAAGACTTGGTTGCTTTGTTATTGCAGTCCACAGCAGGGGGCCTCGATTAAGAGCAGCCACTAGGTGTCGCTGTGGAGCTTTCAGACATGTTCCACTGATCTGCAAAGCCCCCACTGTGAAATTCTTTGAAAAAAAATGGACATTTTCTGAAGCAGAGGTTGCAATTCATCTTTTGAATTTTTAATTATATTAGATTTTGCTTTAAATTATTTTCAATTCCATTTAAAAGCACAAAAATGAAGGATTATTAATCAATTTAAGCTGCTGCCACATCTGTATTAGTTGGAGGGTTGTGGGGGTGGGGGGGGGGTTGGGAAGAAATCGGGTGGAAGACTGGAAATTTATGGATAAACTGTTCTGCATCTGAAGGATGTAATCCCAAAAATAATCCACAGTCCTCACATGGCTGCACTTAACTGGTCCAGAAGCTGTGGACGATTTGCATTGGGGATTCAGGCAGAAAGGCCCAGAGAGGGACTGGGCCTCATGACAAAAGCCTACACCATGCTTTTGGCTGCCCTTGACAGGAGACTTTGACATTCAGGAACTTTTAAAAGCTATTAAAACAGAGGTAAATAATTAAAAAGTAAAATTATTTGAAGTGTTTAAATTTTTAAAAGTTAATTAGAAACACATAAAACATCTGCAAATAATTAAAAAACATTAAATTAAAGCATAATATAATAAGCTTACCTTTGCCTTCATCTCTCAATTGACAGGCCGAAAATTTCCAGTGAAATCAATATCACCTCAGACCTGCACCAAGCAACTCCTGAGAGATGGTTTTAGACCATAAGAATTAGGCCATTCAGCTCATCGAGCCTGATTTCCCATTTCATCATGATCCATTTCTTTCAACCCCATTCTCCTGCCTTATCCCCATAACCATTCACACTCTGACTAATCAAGAACCTATCAACCTTAAATGCACACAATAACTTAGCGGCAACAGATTCCACAGATTCACCACCCTCTAGCTAAAGAAATTCCTCCGCGTGTCCATTCTAAATGGATTATCAATCCCATCATTCAGATCGTTAACATATCACATGAAAAGTAGCTGATTCAACAACAATTCCTACTGAACACTACTAGTCACTGAAAGCCAACCAGAAAAAGCTCCCTTTATTCCCACTCTTTGCCTCCTGCTAGGCAGCTAATCATCATCCATACCAGCATTTTTCCTGTAAAACCATGGCTCTTAACTTGCGTATCTTTTCAAAGGCCTTATGAAAATTCAAGTAAGTAACATCCACTGATTCTCCTTTCTCTATCCTGCCTGTTACCTCCACAAAGAATTTCAACAGATTTGTCAGACAAGATTTCCCCTAAAGGAAAACATGCAGACTTGACTTCAGCCTATTTTTTTTAATGTACCTCCAAGTACCCAATAACCTCATCTTCAGAAAGGGATGTAATATTTCACCCAGAGGCTTGGTGGTGGGGAGGGAGGCAAAGTCTGATCCTGTGCCTACTTAATGTTTCCACAAGCATAGTCCCAGGAATTCTTCCTTCAGCCATTTACCTCGTCCACTTATTACCTCCTCAACCTCCTACCCCACCCACCAATTTCCCCCTCACCTGATCTCACTTGTCACCTGTCAGCTGTTCTCTCTCCCTACCCTCAGTTTCTTATTCTGTCTTCCGCCCCCTTCTTTTCCAGTCCTGATGCAGGACCTTGACCCCAAATGTTGACTATTTACTCCTACACTAACGCTGCCTGACCTGTTGTGATTCTTCAGCATTTATGTGTTGTTCCTAGGGGTTAGAGAATGATAAAGAGAAGTAAAAACTAATTCTCTTTAATAAAGCCCAATAGTAGTTTCTTTTCTTCCAGAAACAATCAGCAGACATTTGACATACAGAAGATCACATGATTACCTCACTCTGCTGCTCAGCTGCATTATTTTGAGGTACTGCAGGAATTGGGTTTGTGCTTCACCAAACTTGATAGCCATCGCTAATTTTCCATGTCAGTAATTAGCAAGCATCTATTGACAATACCAAAGTCAGAAGTAAAGAAATCATCAAAAATCAGCAACAAGTGGAGATACTTTTTTTTAAAAAAAAAAGTCATATTGTGAAAGAAAATGACAGCAAGCAGAAAAATAAAATTGCAGGGCGTTTTGAGAAATCAGAAGCCACAGGAAATGGGAAATCCAACATCAGGAAAGTAAAATCAATGTCCAAAAAAATGCAATGTTGTGGAATTGCTATGAAGAAATTCAGGTGAATATTGATCTTGGCCCTAATAGTTTATTTGCTTTCACCATTTCTTTTTCCGTACATAACAGTACAATAACCTGATCCCAAAATCAGTGAGGTTCAGGAAATGTGCTCTGTTTGCTGGGAAATAAAATGCAGCAACTAAGAGTAACACTGATGGAGGAACAGACTGTATGTTATAATAAGCCCAGTGCTTGAGTTCGTTAATAATGTGGCTGGGTGTCTAGGCACATTTAACTGGTATCTGTTGACTGGTTCTTATTATAAAACATTACCTAAATGTTTTGTTAGAAAAATATTCAGATGTATATTGATTAGTTATGATTTCAGAGATTTCAGTGTATTTGCATTATTCTTTTAGCATTTTACTGATCACAGGTATTTTTGCACGATGCCTTGAGGAATGTATGAGGTCAGGGAATGACCATGTACAATCAATCAAACTGGCACACCGAAAGTGCTTTTGAAATTGGAATGTCCACAGGGAGTGCAGTGCCTGGAAGACCTAAAGAGACAGATGGTAGTTACTGTCTGTAAGAGGGAAAAAAATAAGCCAGATGGATTGTTAGTCACAAGATTTACTAATGGGCAGACTTTTCCTGCTTGTTTTAATTTGGAAAGTGTTGCTTAAGCAGTGCTGGCATTCTAGATGTCACTATGGCCTTTGGAAATATCAGCAGAGATGTCAACTGCTAGTGACAGGGAACCCTTTCCCTTCCTATTTTAAGAGCAATGCTGTTCCTAAAATAAGCTACTGAAGAGTTCTGATGAAGAGCAACTTTCATAACATTGCAAAACAGGGTGGCATTATCAAAGCAACTGTAATTGGACTTCAGAGACATTAAAGAGGGCAATTTTATCTTACTAAGCAGGCAGAATGGACATGATTATGTGGTTAAAGGTGGAAAGTTGAAAACAAATCTCATACCTTTTCACATTCTGTATCCCTCTATGCTCATCAACGTACCAATCCAGATGTCTTTTGAATGTTATTGCTGTTCCCACCTCCACTACCTCCTCTTGCCTCTCATTCCAGATACCATCTACTTCTTGTGTGAAAAATTAACTCCTCCGATCCTCTTTAAATCTTCTTGCCGTCACAGTAATCCTCAAGTTAAGAGACTCCTGCCACAGAAGGCAGATAGCGATTTCTCTAACTTTCTGTAATTTCTGCAACCCCACCCCCCACCCTCAGCCTTCTCACTCCTTCCCATCCCCCAGTTCTTATTCTGGCTTCTACCCCCTTCCTTTCCAGTCCTGGTGAAGGGTCTCAGCCTGAAATGTTGACTGTTATTCTCCTCCAAAGACACTACAACTTGCTGAGTTCCTCCAGCATTTTATGTGCCTTTCTCCCATTGAATATTTTCAAAATGGCATTGCATATATTCCTTTAAAAGACACACTTTCAATGTTAAATGGAAAAACAGGGGGAGTACTGATAGCCTGATGGCATGAACATCGATTTCTCTAACTTCCAGTAAATTCTCCCCCTCCCTCCTTACTCTTCCTCATCACCCCATCTTCTTATTCTGGCTTCTGCCCCCTTCCTTCCCTATCATGATGAAGGGTCTTGGTCTGAAATATTGACTGTTTATTGCCCTCCATCGATGCTACCTGACTTGCTGAGGTCCTCTAGCATTTTATGTGTGTTGCTCTAGGTTTACAACATCCACAGAATCTCATCTGTTTATAACTTTTTAAAGAGAATTATTTGTACGGGGAAAAACAAATGCAACGCCAGTCTAGTATATTATTGTGTTCCAAACACACAATGAGTGCTTCAGAAGTAATATTTGTCTTCAGGTCTACTAAAATTCCATTCTAGAATAACAAGGTTTCAATGTCCTCCAGTTGGGGTTCTGTTTCAGGATTCCCAACAGCAGATATGAAGTCTGCTGGTTCTCAGAAATTCATTGCCAGCAGAAAAAAAAGCAGAGAGCAATTCAAATTTAAATATATCTCAAAAGCGCAGAATGTTTCAAGTAGGGGACAAAGAATATCATCACTTTTGGAGTGCATTCAACAGCATCTCAGCTCCTCAACAATCATTTTCAAAGTTGAAGGCTCACAGGGTATTATAGAAAATGCCGGAAATAATTAACAGGTCATGCTGCATTGAAGAGATATGATTGAAGGTCTTCAACCTGAAATAATAACTCTTGTTTTTCTTGTCATAGATGCAGCATCATCAAAATTTGAATTTGAACTTTTATATCAAAACAGGAAATGCTTGATGAATACTACTATTTTTATTTTTTTTTGCACTATATATATATACCGTATATATATAGGTTGATCGGTTGGCTTGTTGGCATCCATCTCTCTCAAAGGCCAAAGGATGATCATCACCATCATCACAAGCCTGGGTGGAAGGTATGGAGATCCTGAGATGCCCAGTCATTAAGATCCCCCTCTCGGCCTCACCAGTGTATCCAAAATAAAGTTTATAAAGCAATACGTTTGGCACTAGCTTGGCTACAGGAGCTGCTGGATGGATGTTCAGTGACATCCAGCCGCCTTAGGGGGCTCTGAATTTTCTGTCTGGTTTTACTCCCGTAGCTTTCATGTCCTCCGAGGCTGCCCACAACACAGTGGTGCTATTTACTCATAGCTGGAGATCTGGTTTACGAGCACCAGGGCGTGTCCACACGCCGGTGGGCCTGAGTGCGACTTGTGCAGGGGCCAGACCTCCTCCCCGTCCTCTGTAGTTCACCCTGAGTGCAAAAGGAGTTCAGTTTCCGTGTGTTGCCAGTGGGGAGGCACCACATGGGTCTTGCTGTTGGAGAGGCTCTGTACTGGCAGGGAGAGACTTACACATTCAGCTCTCCTTTTCACAAGACTGCTAGCCAGCGGTGGAAGCTGAAAGTGAGAGTGGGAGTGAATACTTACTGTAATTCACAGTATCTTTTCCTCTACGTTATCATGTGTTGCATTGTACTGCTGTCTCAAAGTTTACAAATTTCATGACATATGCCAGTGATATTAAAACTGATTCTGATTCCGATCAATCTGAGAGTTCTTCGTGTTTCTCTCTCCAAAAATACTGTCTGACCAGATAAGTTCATGAATCATTTCCAGTTTTTATTTCGAATTTCTAACACTTTTGTAATATTAAAGGTATTGCCAGTACCACTTGGTTAATCTTTTAACTCCTTTGAACTATTTCAATTTTTGTTTCCAATATATGTGGAGCCATAATATTAATGGTGTGTGCATGAGTGTGTAGCCCCCTGGCACGCCTCAAGCTCGCTCAGCTCACTTCCACCGAGTGGGAGCAGCCTTCGGCCCCGCCAAACTGGGTAGTCGGCTTGTGTGGATGCTGTGTGATGTCCCCGCCGAGCCAAATAACAGACAGGACACCATATGCAATTAAGTGATTACAATTTATAGATCTTACTAGAACTAAGTGATTAATAATGATACAGTATACATGAAGGAAAAGAAAATAAAGAAAAGGCACCAAACTTATCAAAGTCCAAACCACTCCATGCACAACCATTGGAGCTCAATTGCTGAAGTCTTCTGGCCACCATTCAATCCCCCCCTCGACTCGTAGCTCAGGACCACCCGAAGTGATCAACCAAACACCCCCAGCACGTCTGTCTTCGTCTCCTCTCCTCACCGAAAATCCTGGCCTCGGACCCCCGCTCGGGGTCTGTTCCATCGCCCAGCTTACAGCATCGCATCCTCTCTCTCTCACCCCCTTGCGCCAACTCCCCAAATCCCCGCCAACAATAGCTTACAGACCCAGAAGAGAGAATAACATTAATCCCAATTAGTTAACAAATGAATGCAATTCTCATTATCAGTAATTCTAAACCCAAACAAACTGCGAGAGAAAGCGCTTATCATAACAAAGAAGTATTTCTACTTTCAACAAAACAAAGAAGCCATTTTGATTAACATACACAGTAACAAAAAGAAAAAAAACCCTTGCAAAGAAGAAACCCCTTACAAGTGTATACATACAGTACACATATGCAATGTCTATGCATATTTCTGTATACATATACGTGTATGTATACACACATGCATTTATGCACATGCATGTTCACAAACAAGTATATATACATACTCATCTGTATGTGTGGGTCTGTGTGTGTATGTGTGGTTGTATGTGCATGCGTGTGTGCGAGGGGGAGAGAAAGAAATAGAAGATTAAGCTGAAGCTTGCTGGCTGGCGTTGATGGTTCTAATCAGAATTGCTTGTGTTCATCCCTTTCAGCTTATTGAAAGACAGATTGTGCCATGCTTTTCACTATTCTGCTTAGTTGGACTGGAGTCAAATCAAGCTGGAGCTCTAACAAATAGCTGCAGATATTTCAGTGAGAGCATTCCGACTGGTTGCATCTCAGCTTGCTGTGGAGGTTCAATGCACAGGACCGCAAGAGACAGCAGAGGCTTGTAGCCTCATCCTCCTCCAACAGGGACACAACCCTTCCTGATATCGAGCTCATCTCCAAGAGGTGGTAGCTCAAGAAAGGAGGTGTCCATCACTAAAGATCCTCACTACCCGGTATATGCCCACTTCATGTTATTACCATTGGGGGTGAGCTGCAGGAGCTTCAAACCCCACACTCAACATTTTAAGAACAGCTTCTCCCACTCCACTATCACATTTTCAAATTGTCTATGAACCCATGGACGCTACCTCATTATTTGCCTTTTGCATTATTTATTTATCTATTTTATAACATATAATCTTGCACTGTATTACTGTCACATAATGACAAATTTCATGACACGTCAGTCATATTAAACCTGATTCTGATTTCGATTCACATATCCAGCAGGTTATGAAGCACTGTTAACTTCAATGGAGATCGTAAGTCTGTGAGGGATAGCGGTAGATAGGGAGAGGCAGTGTATTTTTAAAAAAATATTCTTCAGTTTTATGGCTCAATTATTCCCAAGCATTTTGTGCTTTACTAAATATTGTACTTAATTTTTGAATTAGTTATTTCCTTTGTAATAGTTTTTAAATTACTTTGTAAGTCAGTTATATTTAAAGATGTCAAAGTTATTTACAACTTTGGCAACTGAAAGCTCCACCCCTAAGCACGGTTATCAGAGACAGGGCGGTTGAGAATGGAGGACTGAGGCACCCATCTCCAGAGCAACACAACCCTACTTCTGCAGCAGAAACCTAAGAGGTAAGTTCAGCTTTCAGCTCTATCCTTGGAATTTCTACATCTGACTTCCCCAGATCGCCATCCCACCTCTCACCTCCTCAGATGTCTGTGGTCCTCACTCCCCAGGAGTCATCTTGTCTTCCTCCCCTGATGCTTTGAGTCTCGTGGCCTTTGCATTCCAGACAAACTTCCCCCAACTATTCAGCTGTCTTTCCTCCTCCCTATCCAACTGTAGGATGATAATTTCTTTCTGCTCTTGCCAATTGTTTGTTTGTCCATCATCCTCTGAATCCTCAACAGTCCATTGATCCACCATTCCCCAAGTCCCCCAAAACATGCAGAACTTTCCTCATTCAATTTATTTCCTAAACTTTTTCTTTGGTTGTAAGGTTACTCTGATAGCAGCTCTGTTTTGTAATAGTTTGCTGACTTGTTAAACTTGCGTCAAAACAGTGTTTCTCTGTGAGTAGCACTCATACTTGGAACTACGAGGGCAAATAATTTCATACATTTGGATGTGTGTTCTTGAAGTTGCATCAGATACAAACCAGAAGCATTGTTGTGAATTAAGAATAAGACCAGTTGGAACTTTATCCTTGGACAGAGAAATGTGAAAGCTTGAATGGAGAAATCTATTATAGGTAACTTGTTTTCCAAAGCTACATAAGGCTGCATATTTAACTAAGAGTATTATTAAAGTGCAGTTATTGCTTAAACTTGGAAATTCTTCTTGTAATCTCTGTATGGTCTGTAGAAACAATTAATATGGGTTGTTCTTTTATGACAATACTGTTGAAGAAGCCTTTGCCTATTAATCTATGTATTAACTTTATAGTTGCTTGGATGTTAGCTGGAGAGAACCATCCAACAAATGGGCAGGCTTTCCAATGAATAGGTAATCTACTTTCTCAGTTTGTCACCCAGTGCTGGGGATGTCTATTGCACAGTTAATAGAAATCGAGTCAATGAAGTGAAATTCATCAAATAGATAATTTCAAAAGAACAGAATTCATATCTATTCATTCTGATAGTTCTACCTGAAACTCTGCCTAGATTGAATGGAAGTAACTAATATTTAGTTCACATGGTGTCTCTGCTTTCCTGTGAATCTGGTAATTGGATGTCAGCCTGGCAATGTTTTGTGTTTGTTGCATTTGTTTACTTTTTGATCAGTAATAAAAATGAATTTTCTGACATGACGTAAATATGTTCCAAAGAGAAGAAATGGGGCTCAATTTTGCTATAGTATTAATAATTATTTTATTATATCCTGATGCAAGTTTGTTTTGCTTCTTAATACAAACAAAATGATGCCATATTCTGTTCTGTAAACTGCTCTTGCAACCAAGGATTCGTCAGAACTGGCTGCTTAATATCAGGTGTATGTATGCCAAGTTAGCTCTGAGTCATAAAACTACATGTGTCTGCAAAGGAAATGATGATCTGAGACATTTCAATTGAACTTCATCAGTCACTGCTTATCGAATACTCTGCTCAGGTTTTTGACATTTTCTGATCTCAAGTGAGAGAGTCAGCAGTTACTTAAAATCCTTCTGTTTAGGCAGAATTAGGTTATTTACAGCAGCAGATTGTTGAATTGACACAGAATATGAAAATGGAATGTATTTATCATGTTTGTACAGCCTTAGCTCAATAGCTCAATTTTGAAATGAATGGAGTACAATGGTAATGTATTTCTGAATAGTTGCCTAATCTCAGATAAATATTTGCACTGCTGATATGTTCTCTTTGTGGGTGCTGAACTGTTATGATTGTCAGCATACTGTGCTCTGAAGAACAGATGTCTTTGCTTCAGTCACAGCACAAGTCTTTACTCAGCCACAGAATTTTGACATGTTCCGTTATTCAAATTCTGCAGAATGTTTTGGATCTCCAAGAAGTTTTTTCTTTTTCCAATGATATTAATGAGTCTGTTGCTAACATTTTTGAGAGATGAACGGCGTCACATAGCCTAGCTGTTTTGTGTAATAATGGAATCCCATAAAATAGAGCAAGAACATTTCAGTTTCACTGACCTGAAACATTAATTTTGTTTCATTCCTCACAACTGCTGCCTGACCAGTTACACCATATGTCAGACTTCAGCATCTGTCTTTCAATAGCAATTATAATAGCATGCTCCCTCCTCTTTACATTCAGCTTTGAAAATGTACCCTTTACAGGAATACACTGAATACAAAGCCATTTTGAAAATATTCAATGGGAGAAACACACACAAATTGCTGGACGAACTCAACAAGACAGCATTTACGGAGAAGAATAAACAGTTAACACTTCTGACCAAGACCCTTCATCAGGACTGGAAAGGAAGGGGTCAGAAACGAGAATAAGAAGGGGGAGGAGGGGAGGGAGTAAGGAGGGAAGGGGAGAAATTACTGGAAATTGGAGAAATTGATTCATGCCTTTAGGCTGGAGGTTACCCAGATAGAATATGAAATATATACTCTTCCAACAAGAGTTTGGCTGTCAATGATATCCTAAATTTCCCTCTTAATTCATTAAGAATTTTTTTTGTTGTTGGCTTCAGATATCCTTTATCAACAGTAATACCCTGAAGCATTGTGCTGGCTTTCATTATATACTCCCTTCCCTATTTTCCTCATATCCTCATTCCTTTCCATGGGTATAGAATTTTTCCCTGTTACTATGAAACGCATTAAGTACCCACTGACAAAGGCAGGGGAGACCTTAAGCTCTAAGTTAATAGTAATTAGATGCATTGCTTTTCATTGAGAAACATACATAAGAATCAAAGGCAGGGCTAGGCTCCATTGCTCAATAAGACCGTGGTTAATCTTTTACTTCAGTAAGCCCTTGACTCCCTTAATATGGTAATAAATGGATAGACCTAAATCTTTTAAACTTGGATTTGAGAGAATTGCCTGATGATCTCTACATATGTTTGTTAAATATTTGAAAAAAATACTCAAACTTAAATTATGAAATAGAACTAGATGCGAAATAGCAAGAAGTAATTTTTAGAACTAGTGTTGGGAAATTATTCATTACAGTATGATTAATGTGTATAATTTCCAGGTATGGTATCAAAGACAGAAGTACTTTATTTTCAATATTCCTTCTATCCAAGCTTTCATGAAAATGTTAATCTTGTTTGTATTTAAACAGCATAGATACAAACAACCATCTATTTATAACCCTAGAGTAGATTCTACAGATGCTAGATGTTAATCAGGGGTGGCATTAACACTGATCACAATTCTGTGGGCAGCACAAAAGCACACTCCAGCTGGCAACATTTAATAGGGATCAGGAACCTTGACTGATCTTTTCTAACCTACCTCTCCCCAGTTTCTTACAACAAGTCCAATTATGATTATCATATTACCGTCCAAGGCTTGGTCAACTAACTCACTTCAGGCTGCAGATCAAACCTGCAGTCTTTCATTTCAGTAGCATTCAATACCACAGCTGAGAGACGTATTGGAGTGATCTTTATTCCACTAATAATACTGAATGCTCCAATTGAGTAATTAACATTTTCATGAATTGAATTCTAATTATATCAAAGTTTTCACATTTTGTTCAATGTCATCACTGGACTTATTTTTAATTTGAATTGGAGATTTGTCTTTTATAATGCCTGAATAAGAAAGTAGCAAGTGACGTCTGCCAAGAGCAGAGCAGGAAGGGTGACATTCAGCAATGTGAAAAACTTAAGTATGTGATTAATGCAGTCCAGCATCGAGGTTTAGGTATGGTGTCCAGTATATACATGTGATAGGACTTCAGTTCACATATTTCTGTATTGGTAACATGCAGGTGCTTGAATGATTCTGGACAATCAGCTGGATTGTTGTGTCTCTACAACTGCATATCAAATAAATAAAGGCACACACTTGGAAGTGAAGTTAATTCGTGTATTTACTTTGCAGAGAGAGCTACAAATCGATGCAAATGGCTATGTTAACAGTCAATAATTGGTGTTAAGGGGAGTCATTGCACTAAAAGAAATAGATCTGTACAGTATTCTTCTTCCCCCTTTACACTAACGGAACATAAAACAGTAGATATAATGAAACATTCAATTTCCTTTTCACAGAACATGTTCAAGTAAGCATGCTTTCGCAATAACAGTGCCTGCTTGATATTTTACTTAAATAAGAGTCCATAAAAAACTTCACTATACTAAAGATCCTTCTGGGTGGCGCTCTGTCTCTTTGAAGATAGTACCTCTGGACCTGGGGAGTTGCATCAGGTCTTGTCAAAGGCAACTTTCTCTGGTGTCACGTTGCTGTTAGTCACATGATCATCACTGAGCGGTAATTCCAGTGGATGCAATGTGTCCGTCTTGTTGCATGTATACGACCCAGGTGTGTTCTTTGGCTGCGAATCCAGTATCTAGTCTACATGATGTCTCCATGTATGATCTCCAACATCCATTTTGTATATCGGTGGTCTGGTTCTTGTAGCTAGCCTACCGGGTGTCCAATTGTCTTCTTCGTAATCATGTGCTTCCTGCCCAACCTCAAAGCTCCTTGCTTGATTTCCTGCTCATGAACAGCATTACAAGTGTTTCATTTGCTATCATATGGACAGAGTTCCGATTCACAAAAAGGAGGTTGTTCACCTTGTGCTGAAGAGCAATGTCCTCCTTATCCATAGCTTTAAAGGACTTCTTGAAGGTTTGGACAAACCTTTCAGCTAACCCATTCATTGCTGGATGGTGAGGAGCTGACTTGAAATGTTTGATGTCATCCATCTAGTCTGGACTCTTCTGATGTGTACTGTGGTCCACTGTCATTCACTTGTTCGAGTAAGCCATTTCTAAAGATAGTCCTCGGAGCGGAAACAGTATTTTCTGACGTGGTTGACTTCATTAGTGTGACCTCAGGCCACTTCGAATGAGCATCCACAGCAACCAGAAACATGGAGTTCATGAATGGTGCGGCAAAGTCAATATGTACTCTGCCATGGTGAAGACGGCTTCTCCCACGGGTGTAAAGAGGCTTGTGGGAGTGCATTTTGAACTTTGTCACATCCTGAACAGCTCTTGGCCAAGTCTTCAGCCTGTTTATCCTTTCTCAGCCACCACATGTAGCTCCAGGCAAGACTTCTCATGTTAACTTTACCCAGGTGTCCTTCATGCTGATTCTGTAGTACTCTGGTACACAATTCAGAGGGAACTGCAACACAAGATCAACACATCAGCGTTCTTTGGCATACAGGCAATTGATCTTGGCTCACTGAGAACTCTGGAAACATTGGGTTACCATGACCCAGCCACCCTTAAGTGATGATGTCATACACTTTTGACAATGTCAGGTCATTCCTTGTTTCTCTTTGTATTTCAGAATTTGTTACCGGCTGCTGATTGGTCCACCAATGCTGTGTGGAACACTTCTGCTGGGTCACAGAATGAAGACTGTTCTTCTTCAGTTGTCAACAGTGGAAGGTGTGACAAGCCATCAGCATTGCTGTGTTGTTTGGGACCCTTGAAGTCTATGTCATAAGAGTAGAGTCCTAGGAAATACGCCCAACATTGCAACCGGGTAGCAGACAGCACTGGGATCCCCTTCCTGGGATTGAAAATGAAAGCAGGGACTGGTGATCAGTCACTAGGGTAAACTTTTGTCCGTAGAAACTTCTTCATTCCCTATACTGGACTAAGGGCCTCTCAGTTGATCTGTGTGCAATTGCGTTCTGTGCTTATCAGTGATCCTGAAGCAAATGCAACCTGACGTTCAGGTTCATCTTTCATAGTGTGTGACAAAGCAGCACCAATGCCATAAGGGGATGCATCGCATGCTCGTCTGCTGGGCAGAGATTGGTCATAATGGGTGAGCAGTTCATATGTTGTTATTAGTCTCTTTGTTTTCATGAATTCTCTTTCACAGCTTTCTGAGCACTCACATTTTGCTACTGTCTGTAACAGTGCTTTAAATGGATTCAGCACCATAGCAAGATTTGGGAGAAACCTAGGGTAGTAGTTTACAAGGCCCAAGTATGGCATGAGTCATGGCCCATTTTCCGGCTTGGTTTCCTGCAGCACTGCTTCAATTTTCCCTGTGACTTATATGAGCCATGTTTGTCAATGACATGTACACAATATGAGATTTCATTCTTGAAAGCTCATATTTGTCTCTCTTTGTGCACAGACCATGCTCACTCATCCTTGTAAGCTCTTTCCCAAGGTCCAGATGTGCTCTTCATCGTTCCTGCCAGTCACAATGATGTCATCAAGGTAACATTATGTTCCTGGGATATCTTGGTGCATTTGGTCCATTGCTCTTTGCCAAATCGCTGGAGCTGTTGCGATGCCAAAGATGAAACGATTATACTTGTGAGTGTTGATTGTGAGGAAATTCATGCTTGACTCCTCAGTCTCCATTTGCAGATAGGCTTGTGACAAGTCAATCTTTGAAAACCTCTCCCCACCTGCCAAAGATGCAGAAATATCTTCTATTCGTGGCAGGGGATTCTGCACCGTATGCAGCACAGGGTCACTTTGAACTTTGTGCACTTTGAAGTCCCACATATGTGAACAGCTTCAGCCTTTCTTTCCTTAATCACTGGGACAATGGGTGTGGTCCAATCACTCCACTCAACCTTGGAGAGAATGCCAAGTTCAGCATCCATTTTAGGATGTAATGCGTAAGGTACTAGGCGCGCTTTTTGGAATCTTGATGTCCCTGTTTCATCCAGTTCAATTCTGGCCTTCATTCCTTTGTGTTTACCAATACCCTTCTCAAAAACCTTCTCATTAGCATTAAGCAGTTGTGACAGTCTCTGGTTAGTGCTACTGTTTGGACTGCAGTTGCCTGTTGATGCCACATTGAGACGTTTGATTGTGTGCCAATCTAATGGATTTCTCTCAACTATTCATGTCCAAAAAGTGCTGGCCTTCGTACATCGCATTCACTTTCAGTTTGCCTTTGGCAGACACTTTGTCACCTGTGTAAGTCTTTAGCATCACCAATGTCTTTTCTAATGGTAGCTTAGAAAACATCTGTTGTAGTCAGCTTCTGAAATTACAAAGCTGACCCTGTATCCAGCTCCGTTTTCAATTTTACACCAGACACATCTGTTGTGATCCATATGATTTTGTGATCTGTTTCAGTAATGCTATGCAGTTCTAGGCATGACAGCTCTCCCCCTAGTCAGAATCAGTATTGTCTGATTCAGTTTCACATTCAGTCACTTTAATGCATTTATTTGGTTTTTTGTTTGAAACTTGCACCTTGTGTATTTTTTCTCTTTGGTTGTGCTTTTTGTCAGACTTGCAAGCTCTCTCTATGAGGACTTGTCCGTGACACTTTCTGCAAGCTTATTCTTTGAACCAACATCATGGGAGGATTTGTCATGTTGATAACAACTTTAGCATTTTCTTTCTTGTAGCATCATGGGCCCTTAACTTGTTAAGCAGCATCACTTCAAAGGCCTTTGAAAATCCAAGTACACTACATCAACCGATTCTCTTTTGACTATCCTGTTTATTATTTCTTCAAAGAATTCCAACAGATTTGTCAGGCAAGATTTGCCCTTGAGGAAACCATGCTGACTAAGGCCTTTTTTATCAAGTAACTCCAAGTACCCCAAAACCCACATCCTTAACAATCGAATCTAACATCTTCCCACCTACTGAGATCAGACTAACTGGCTTCCTTCCTACTGCCTCTCCCTTCTTGAAGGGTGGAGTGACATCTGCAATTTTCTAGTCTTCTGGATCCGTTCCAGAATCTAGTGTTTCTTGAAAGATCATTACTAACACCTCCACGATCTCTTCAGCCACCTCTTTTTGAACTCTGGGATGTACACCATCTGGTCCAGGTGACTTACCTACCTTCAGACTTTTCAACTTCCCAAGATCCTTCACCCTAGTAATGCCAATTTCACAAACTTCTGACCCTTGACACTTCTGGAACTCTGGGACTTCCACCATACTGATGAAATGATCTATTCACCCTCTTCGATTTTGTTTACCTTTTGCAATTTTGCCCTATATTCAGCCACTTCTTGCTAGCAGTCTCACTACACACTGCCTCTGTTTGTAAACCAACTACTTCATGCTCATCACTATCACTCTGGTTCTCATCCCCCTGACAAATAGTTTAACCCTCCCAAACAATTCTAGCCATAAGGCCCTCAGGTCCAGGTGTAACCCATCCATTTTGTACAGGTCACACCTTCCCGAGAAGAGATCCCAGTGATACATGAACCTTGCACCAGTCTCACAGCCATGCATTCACCTGCCAAATCATCCTATTCTTACCCTCACTGGCATGTGGCACAGGCAGCGATCCAAAGATTTCTACCCTGGAGGTCCTGTTTTTCAGCTTTCTACCTAGCTCCCTATAATCTCTCTTCAGGATCTCCTCACCTTGCCTGCCTTTGTCATTGGCGCCAATATGCACTTAGACTTCTGGCTGTTCACCTTCATCTTTGAGAATGCCATGGACCTGATCTGACACATCCCTGATCCTGACATCATGGAGGCAACATACCATCCGGGTGTCTCTCTGGTCCTGTTCACCCTGTACACATCAGACTTCCAATATAACTCAGAGTCCTGCCATGTGCAGAAGTTCGCTGATGACACGGCCATAGTGGGGTGTGTCAGGAATGGACAGGAGGAGGAGTATAGGAAACTGATACAGGACTTTGTGATATGGTGCAACTCAAACTACCTGCGTCTCAATATCACCAAGACCAAGGAGATGGTGGTGGACTTTAGGAGATCTAGGCCTCATATGGAGCCAGTGATCATTAATGGAGAATGTGTGCAGCAGGTTAAGACCTACAAGTACCTGGGAGTACAGTTAGACGAGAAGCTAGACTGGACTGCCAACACAGATGCCTTTTGCAGGAAGGCACAGAGTCGACTGTACTTCCTAAGAAGGTTGGCGTCATTCAATGTCTGTAGTGAGATGCTGAAGATGTTCTATAGGTCAGTTGTGGAGAGCGCCCTCTTCTTTGTGGTGGCGTGTTGGGGAGGAAGCATTAAGAAGAGGGACGCCTCACGTCTTAATAAGCTGGTAAGGAAGGCGGGCTCTGTCGTGGGCAAAGTACTGGAGAGTTTAACATTGGTAGCTGAGCGAAGGGCGCTGAGTAGGCTACGGTCAATTATGGATAACTCTGAACATCCTCTACATAGCACCATCCAGAGACAGAGAAGCAGTTTCAGCGACAGGTTACTATCGATACAATGCTCCTCAGACAGGATGAAGAGGTCAATACTCCCCTATGCCATTAGGCTTTACAATTCTACCGCCAGGACTTAAGAACTTTTTAAAAGCTATTATTAATGCTTTATGAGATAGTGATTTAGATGCATATCATATTTTTTACTGAGTTAAATATTGAATGTAATTAGTTTTGCTACAACAAGTGTATGGGACATTGGAAAAAAGTTGAATTTCCCCATGGGGATGAATAAAGTATCTATCTATCTATCTATCTATCTATCTATCTATCGCGCCCACAGAATCTCACCTCTATTCCTCTGAGTATGGAGTCTCCTATCAACACTGAAGTCCTCTTCACTTTGTTGCTCTTCTGAGCCCCAGCACCAGACGCAGTGCCAGAGACCTCTTCACTGTGCCACCAACCCCGTGGTAGGTTGTACCCCCGAACCGTATCTAAAGTTGTATACTTATTATTGAACGGAACGGCCACAAGTTTACTCTACACTGGCGGTGCATTTACCCTCCTTCTCATAGGGGCTACTAAAATTTGGGGGTCACAGGTCATTATAATTTTCATCCTTATCTAAATGTAGTGGAGCTTGTGCTATCCGTTGCTTATAGGAAACATCTTATTAGAGAATTGATTTGTAGCTTTGAGAAATTTATAGGACTACAGAAAGGAGGGATATAACAGATATAGGCAGGTAGGAACAAATGAGGTTCTTATGGAGTATAAGAAATGCAAGAGAACACTTAGGAAAGAAATCAGGAGGGCTAAAAGAAGGTACGAGGTTTCCCTAGCAGACGAGGTAAAGGAGAACCTTAATGGATTTAACAGCTATGTTAAGAGCAAAACGGTTGTAAGGGACAAAATTGGTCCTCTGGAAGAACAGAATAGTAATAGTTATCTCATTTGTGGAGCCAAAAGAGATGGAAGAGATCTTAAATAAATTTTTTACATCTGTATTTACTCAGGAGAAGGACACATATTCTATAGATGTGAGGCAAAGCGTCAACTTCAAGGTCCCTATATAGATGGTGTTCGCTGTCCTGAGGCAAATTGGGGCCTGACAAAATGTTCTCTTAGACCCTAAGGGAGGAAAGTGCAAAATTGTTTTGGCCCTAGCAGAGATAATTAAATCACTCTTAGTGACAGGAGAGGTACCAGAGGATTGGAGGTTAGCCAAAGTGGTTCCACTGTTTCAGAAAGGCTCTAAACATAAACCAGTAAATAACAGGCCTATGAGTCTGACGTCAGTTGTGGGAAAGTTATTGGAAGGTATTCAAAGGGATTGGATATATAAATATTTGGATAAACATGGACTGATTAAGGATAGTCAGCATGGTTTCATATATGGTAAGTCATATCTAACCAATCTTATAAAGTTTTTTGAGGAAGTTATCATGAAGGGTCTCAGCCTGAAACGTCAACTGTACTCTTTTCCTTAGATGCCGCCTGACTTGCTGAGTTCCTCCAGCATTTTGTGTGTGTTTATTGAGTACAAGAGCTGGGATGAACAAGTTATGTTGAAGTTGTATAAGATATTGGTGTGGCCTAATTTGGAGTATTGTGTGCAGTTTTGGTCACCTACCTACAGGAAAGATGTAAATAAGGTTGAAGGAATATAGAGAAAATTTACAAGGATGTGGTTGAGACTGGATGACCTGAGTTATAAGGAAAGATTGAATAGGTTATGATATTATTCTTAGAACATAGAAGACTGAGGGGAGATTTGATAGAGATAAACAAAATTATGATGGGTATTAATAGGGTAAATGCAAGCAGGCTTTTTCCACTGAGGTTGGGTAGGACTACAACCAGAGGTCACGGTTTAAGGGTGAAAGGTGAAAAGTTTAAGAGGAACACAAGGGGAAACTTCTTCATTCAGAAGGTCGTGAAAGTGTGGAACGAGTGGTGCATGTGAGCTCGATTTCAATGTTTAAGCGAAGTTTGGATTGGTCCATGGATGGTAGGGGTAGGGACAGCTATGCACCTGGTGCAGGTTGATAGGAGTAGGCAGTTTAAATGGTTTCAGCATGGACTAGATGGGCTGAATGGCATGCTTCTGTCCTGTAATTCTCTATGACTCTACTAGCCAACGAAGTCCACCAATGACATTTAAGTATATTTATGCAAGTATAGTCATTTTACTCTTGCTGACAGGCTATTATGAAGTATAATGAGCAGCAACTGGATGTGTGGTTTGAGAAGAGCTGGTGGCCTTTGCCTCGTTGGTACAGGGAGTGGGTGTGGTGTGAGGGATTGTAGAGATTAACCATGGTCTGCTGTTGCTGGTGTTAGAGAACTGAAATCAGCCTGGTCTGGGACTTTGGAGGAGAGTATGTGAGGCATTGGATTAGGATTGGATATTAGGGAATGGGGAATGCTGGGGGTTGGAACCACCATTTGGGTTTGGGGAGGATTAATGAAGCTATTGGGAATTGGGATGATTAGAAGAGTTAAGGGGCCAAATCAGAGGGTCTTGAAAACTGTCTAATTTCCTCCTCAAAACTGCAAAAGCAACTTAATGGAACAAACATGTACCAGACAAGGAGGGTGGCAACACTGATTCATAGCAAAGGACTGCCTCGTCGAACACAGGGAGAGATGCAGAGAGGCCCAGAAATGGTCAAATTGCATTTCGGTCAAAATAAATTCTTAATTGCTTAGTGCTTTAAAAAAGCGTAACACAAAATTAAAATTCTAGACGGATTGAAGATAATCTACTACTGAAGCTCTTGAAGCAGCATCAGCACTCATGAATATTTTTGCTCTTGTGCCTTAAGAAGTTAAGAAAGAAATAAGCTGGAATTGTACACTGCCTTACCTTGCCTCAGGATACCCTGCAGTGCCTAACTGATTACTGAAAATGATTAAGTTTTTTTTTACCTATAGTATAGTGAATGTTGTAATTAAGGAAACGTAGTAGCTTTTTTATGCATGGTAGGTTTCCTCAAAGAACAACATGAAAATGAGCAGATAATATGTTTCAGCAATGTTCATTCAGGAATAAATATTGAGCAGATTCTTTACATTAATCTGGCATAGAAAATTCTTGCGTTTAATGTTTGATTCTGATAATGTTGCACCCTTAGTATTACATTGGAATGCCAAGCAGTTTTGGTTGGTGTCCTGATGAATCAGAGGTATATTGATGCCCATAGGCAGAATTTGTTCATATCTCATTCAGCTCAGAATTATAACACAAGATTGAAATTTAGCCTCAGCTACAGATTTACATACGGTATTTAATTTTCAGTCTGCTCTGCACTTGTGTTAAATTTGTGTTTCACCCTAATGGACTCTCCAATCAGTATCTTGTGTTTTGGATGAAGGGGTTAAGGAAGAATGTAATATTAAGCATCTTTGTGATGCTTGTCTCCGTGACTCTAAGAAGGCATTCAAGACCAATGGTTTGCTGGGTTTGGTTCCCTTCCATTGTAAAGGAACGTTAGAAGACCATTGAATTGTTTGACTTCTGCTACCTCCTGTCACGTCCTTCAACTACATTCTGCTGTGGAATTCAAAATCAGCACATGACTATGAATCCAGTTTATTAAAACTGGATTTATTTTGAAGATATGCCTTTATTTTGCCCAATCCAAAGAATTCTTCAATTAAGGCGATGAGCTGAAAACTATCCTCTGGAACTCCACCTTCTATTGTCAGCCATCATGTGTCAAAAGGATTTCATAGTATGATTTCCTCCTCCTCCAATCTTACCACCTTTTTAGTACTGTGTATGATACACCTCTGTTATTCACCAAAGCTGACCTGGCGTGGGCTCATTTTGAACCTAATCGAGCTTATGGAACTGTGACACAAGTACAAGCATAGTATTGTCACAATCCCATAACTTCAGGAAGTTAGAACAAAATAAATGGGAAACCTGCTTGATCATTTGACGTGAATGTAGCTCACTGTAAGGATTCACTGCTAATGTAATGTTCCACTGCTAATGCAGCAATGTTTGGATTATGACTAGAGATAATGGGGCCTGTTAGCCAATGAGCAGGCTGTTGTTCTTTCTTGTGTGCCTGGGAGCAGGGAGTTTGCGGTCTTTTGTTGGGAGCAATGAAGACAGAGACTGCGAATGGAGAGAGTTGACAGGCCGCCGGACGGAGTGGACCGAGGAGCGCGGGTCCGAGCATCAGCTACGCTCAGGGGAGGTCGACGGGAACAAATGGACAACGCTGTGAACTCCAACCGTCTGTGCATTAGACTGTTTCATGAGAATGGGCCCTTTTTTTTTGTTTCTTTACTAACCATATAGCTAAATTAAGAATTATAAAGCTCAATAGTTTAATCGCATATTGGGCACTGTTTTGTTATTTCGTGGTACCAATTTGTATTGGGGACACATCACACAGCATCTACCCAAACGAGACTTCTTAAGTTTGGCCGGGCTGGGGGCCATCATCCCATAGATTAAGCCGCTAGCCGAACCGAGGGTTACATGCATATAAATGAGACCTGCTGTGTGTGTTGGGAGAAGAAATGGCTTGAAAACTTCAGGCTTTCCTGTAATTTATGTTTCCCATGAATGTAACAGTGTTCATAAACTAGCTTCAGAAGTTATCAAAATCTGATTGCTTCTGAAGCAAAATTTTAATTTTAAAAATGACTGCTGCTGTAATCTTCTTACATTTTTCTAAATTATTAATTATAAATTTAACTTACTGTATTGTGGACAACATTAACTTGCAAAGTGTATGTCTTCCACAGATCATGGGGATAATGCTTTACATTATAAATGAGTCAACTTGGAAACATTAAACATAAACACAACACGAGGAAATCTGCAGATGCTGGAAATTCAAAAAACACACACAAAATGCTGGTGGAACACAGCAGGCCATCTATAGGAAGAAGCATTGTCGACGTTTCGAGCCGAGACCCTTCATCAGGACATAAACATAAACACAATATCAATGGAAAATCCACAACCAGGGAAACGAATTGTGCTGGAAATAGGGAAAAAGGGTTGGGATTATTTTGTTGTTGATGTACATTTGCTAATTAATTAAGGTAGAAATGTTATTCTGTAAAGTATTCTGTTTGGTAACTGTCTTGATGTTTTTTCAATGTGCGTGTAGGAGGAATTTGCCTCCAGCAGATGCAGAGAAGTTTGCTAATTGGCTCACACTTCGATCGTTTCAAACAAATAACTTGAATTACATGCAATGTAGGATGTAATTTTGTCAAAACTTTCTGAAAGAGTTATCAGAAATAAAGCCATACCTCAATATTACACAATTTTGCAGGAAAACTTAGTTTTCAATTTAAAGTAGTTGATCACATAGAACAGATAGCACAGATTAGATAGTGTGATGGGGGAAACTGGAAATGTTCAGAGTTACAATGGATTGGGATTTTGTCTATTCCATTCCACTTAGGTCTGGCCCATTGTAATTTTAAAGGCCTGGCATCCAGATCTCTAACCCTGCATCAATGAGTTCTCCTTAATCATGTATATTGGACTTTGATTGATACCATCACCAAAACCTAGTTAACTAGTTTAACCTAATAGATGTTTGAGAACCTCACCTTCAGGGAATACTAGTCAGGTCCAGAGAAGTCTCAACAAGGATTACCTGCAAAACATTCTTTGTCAGTCAAAATGATCAGGAATGTCCTTCTGGGCTCCTCAAGAACACTTGAATCTTTCTTGGTCTAAGGATTTCATTGGGGGGGGGGGTAAAGCACTTTTAACCCTCAAGCTCATGAAATACACTATATAATCACATTCATCCTTCCTTTCAGTTTTTTCCCACTGACTTAATTAAGACATGGAATGCAAAAGGTGTGAAAGTAAATCTATCTTTAGTACCAGTCTTCTTTCTCCAGTTCATTGCTCCATTACAATGTTGAAATTGAGAAATGTGATGTTTTTAATTTGTATATGTCTAGATTCAGTGGGAATTAAGGAACTGTGATAGTCAGACTACCAATAAGTAAACATCAGTTTGCAGACAATGAAATGACCCAAACTGAATATATTTTAAGGATGAGTATGTTTAGTTTAAATAACTGAGGCACTGCAAGAGATATTTTAAATGAGTTAATGAAATTAATGTGTATAAAGTAATCCATAAACTTTTATGTGATGCTATCTGCTCCCAGTCAGATACTTTGTCTAGACTGACATTTCAGTACAGTATTTCACTATCATAAATGCCCAGATTTGTGATGGAATAATAACTATAGCCATCATCTGCCTGTCCAGATGGTTGGAGAAGATCACATTGTAATTTTAGCTGCGAGCAGGAGATCTTTCCAGTGACCAAGCTAATCATATTCTTCAATTGGCTTTTGAAGCTGATGGGTTTGCAGGGAACTATCAGCTAGCTGTACTGAACATGTCAGCATGTTCTAGACTTCCATGCATGTGTATTGCAGTTCAAAGATAAAGAATTTATTGAAGGTCAGATCCAGCATGTAACAGGTAAAAATAGTATGTTCTCATTCATTGAAATTGGGTCACTGTTTTTTAAAACTTTACTTTAAGTAGTATTGATAATTTAAGTTACATCAGTTAATTGTTTTCAGATGAATTGATTATTTATTGGTTTACTAATATTTTACAATTAAAAATATTTAAACATTCTTCAACTGTTTCTAAACACCCTGGAAGTTAGTGTGCTTTCTGAACCCAGCCATTGCTCGCTGTACGCTCCACTACTTGGTAAGACCTCGTAGGAATACTCCAGGATCATTGTGCATCAACCACAAATACAATAGCGATAAACTGTGGGGTGGGCTGAAGAGGTGCCAAGTCCTGCCACTTCCAGCCGATGATGAAATTTATCTGATTGCTATAAAGCATGCAAATTGCTTTTGCAATGTTCTGAAAGATTACATTTAAAAGTAGTTGGTTTGGTGTGAAATACTTTGCTATTCTGCATCAACATCTGCCAAGACGGATCACAGCATATCAAAGAATGTTGAACAGTCATACAACACGGAAGGAGGCCATTCAGCCTGACTTGTCCATACTGACCAAGATATCCATAAAAGCTAGTCCCCCTTAACAGCATTTGACCCATATTCCTCCAAGCATGCACATTAATCTTTTGAAAGCTCGTTTGATTTATACAAAATTTTCTAAGGACATCTTCTATCTTTTTCTTTTATTTACTCTAACCTATGTTTATCCTTTCTATTTAAGGGGATTATTATACTGAGTGAAAATCTTAGCACCATTTTATTTCATAAGCTTCAAAGATAACTGCCACTTAAAAATATAAGGTACCTTTTTTCTACATTCCATTTTGTGTGATTGTGATGTTGCAGCTAAGACTTGAAAAAGTTAATAACTTAGGATGAAAGGATTCAGTGACAAATTATTTTATATTCCATAAATTAATCACATTGATCTGCAGAAAGGAAATTCAGTAGACACTCACAAGTGTTTTGTTTCACAGAAACTATGCCAGCTTAATTATTCAATTACAACTCTTGTGTTTAGCTATGTCATAAATCCCTTATGCTTTTCCACTTGTGTAATTAATAATTAACCTGTTGGTGCAGCACACAAATAATGTCAGTGTCTGTTTGTTTGTAAATGTTCTGCACCATATTGAGTTTTTGTTAGTTTGTCACCAGTTCCTAGTAATCTTAGCATTGCTTGTAAAAACTGAGCTTAAATGTCTTGAAATGCTTGATTACACTGTGCAATTAAGTTACTGCATTTATGCTTAGGCAGATGTTATTTACAAAGACTTATTTTCTTCTGTGGTTATTAAAATCATCTGAGTTTGTGTCAAAATTAATATATGAGTGACAGCACGATTTTAAGTAATTCAGTCTTCTATCTTAACACACCCTAAGCTAGACTATTTTAAGTGTACTTGGATAAACAGTTGAGCAGAATTAGATGATTATTTTCAAAAGCATTGCTTATTTACACCAGACGAGAGTCTAAGAACTATAATTCTACTGTCATTCTACATCAGCTTCTGCCAGTACTGTTCTCAGCATACCAAAGAATGTTGTGCATCCACATTTTTTTGAAAAGTATATTTTCATACTCAAATTCATACATGCATTTTTTTGGAATCAGAATTTGATGTGGCTTCTCATGTACTTCATTGATGTACCATGAGAGTTCCATTACTATGCCTTATGCTAACTCAAATAGCCAAGGAGAATTGTGCCCTTCACTAATACGGTATAATATGAATTTCTTTAATTCCCGTACCAGAGTTTGCTATAGTCTGTTGAGTGTGTGTGTGTGTGCATGTGTGTGTATAATTTTATTAAGTGGGAGAAAGGTGTGAATACCTAGGCCCAACTTATTGGGTACTATATATAATGCCAGACATCTTTTTCCTATCGCTAAGTAATTTTTTGGAGACTGGAATCTTTTTATGGTGGTCTCAGATGTTACGTTTAGAGTGGATACAACAGAGGAAGGTTTTAGATCTAGAAGGCTATCCAGTATTCCACACTTTCATAAATAATTCATACTTGCTGGATGAGATTATGAATGATTAGACTGACTCACAGCAACTTTGTCAACTGCATGAAATCTATGGCGTGAAAATGGATACCACTGGCTACGTGCTTGAGATGTTACTTAATTATGCCTTGCCCATTTCTCCCAGCACACGATGAATATAAAATATGCGTTAGCAAATATTTGCATGATCTAATTTTAAGAGTGAAAGCATGTTGTAATGAGAATTCGATTTCCATGTTTTCATATGGAGCAGTCATTATAAATCCAACTGCTTAGTTAATCAGAACCATTGAGAAAAGGAATGTTTCCATCAATAGATCACCAGGACTGAATGTTATCTAGTGTTCTACTGATAAAATTTAAATAATCATCCTCTATCATCCTTGGGAGGACCTCCTTGAGATGTTGCAGCTTGCTAACTTACTGAATCTATGCATATGTTGCTTTTGGACCATACAGAGGAGGACATATTCGTTTTCCCTCAAGTGGAGAAACTCTATAGATATCCACAGATGGTAGCATCCCCCACATTCCTAATGTTGCTGGAATAATTTTGATGCAAAGAAGTTGAGGGCCATTGTCTCATCCATAACCATAGGCAAAATAAAACCTTGCATGTCCCTGGAGATGCAGTTCCAGATGACCTTGATTATTAACACAATTTTGAGACTGAATTTCCATGGTAATCTCTCCTCACAGGTGTAGAAAGGACCATTGCTCTTCAATGATGCATTAATCGTCCATTCATTTAAAATCAACTCACTTACGACCAATAAGGACTCTTCTTCCCCTCCTTCCCCATCCTCTACTTTTTAGGCTGGTTGTCCAAGTTATCTGCCCTTTCTTGATCCTCTCTGCCATGTTGGTAATCAACCAAATAATCTTAATTATTGGTGTCCCATTAAACGTATTGTAGATGTGTGCATGGGTATGGATATTGGGGGGAGAGGAAGGGAGCAAGTAAGGTCTTCAGCTGCTAAACATTTCTCTCTCTCTCTTTCTCGCTCTCTCTCTCTCCCTTTTCTCTCTTTCTCTCTTTAACACAAGCTAATTTGGCAGGAATGAAGACTAACTTTACCAACTATCCACTCTGCATACTTTCCAGATGAGCGAGAAAGCCAATTTGTTTGATAGCCGCAGTCTAGTTAAATGTGTATGCACTCAGTTCATAGAGCATCTTACAAACAAATATTTTCAAGTAACGTCAACTGAAAGCACTGCAGAGCCAAGTTCTTGTCACACAAAATTTATGTTGGTTTGGTTAGTGTGATGATTAAAATTCATGGCAAATCCATCTGAAGTTACTTTGCATATAGTACTGTGTAAAAGGCACATATGTATAGATAGGGTGCCTAAGACGTTTGCACAGTACTGTAGTAATTTATTGCATCACACTGTTTTGCTGCTGCTGCAGAAAATATAAAATTCATGGCCTACTGTATGTGAGTGATTGGTTTTCTATTGTGGATTGAGAGTGGGAAGGGGACAGGGAGAGGGGAATCATGGTTGGGAAAAGGGGAAGAAAGAGGGGAGGGAGCTAGAAGCACCCGAGGGACATTCTGTAATGGTTAATAAACCAATTGTTTGGAATCAAATGTTTTTGCCTGGTGCCTCATGGCTGACTGTATCTGCATTGGTACCACCCCCCCACCCCTAGTGCTCCTTCTCTGCCACCTGTCCCACACCCCTCCCTCGGCACTCAATCCTGATCATGCCCAACATCCTTTGACTGCCAGATTTTTTAAAACTCACTCTCCGCTCCACGTTGACAAATATATATATATCCCTAAGACTTCTGCACAGCACTATATAATCTCAAAACTGTAAGCTCAAGTACATCATTTACATATACTACTTTGTTTATATATTCATCCTTAGGATGAGTATATTGCTAGCTAGCTCAAGGGTTATTTATTTTGCTTATTATACAAATTGTTTCTACTTTTAAATCTAATCTGACAAGCAGTCCAGCTCTCTAATGTACTTCAGCTCATCTCATTAGTCTTTACCTGACAATATTAATAGGTCACTCTTCTTCTTAATCAGTCAAGTCTTGTTTTATGTCAGTGCTGTAATCCTACTGGTAGTCATTATCTGGACAAATTACTCTCAGTGTACTGATATTCCTCAGTGATTCACTGAATTCATGTTCAATGAATTTGCTGAACTTTTTTTGCTCACTTTTGGAAATTCCTTCCTCTCTGCCAATATTTCAGTTGAATCCAGCTGCTGGAGGAGCTCCAAACCTCCTGATCCCCACTTTGATAAAACTTAAATTCTCAGCAGCTTTTCTGCAGATGTACAGTAGAGATTATATTGACTGGTTGCATCACAGCCTGGTATGGAAACACCAGTGCCATTGAACAGAAAGGCCTACAAAACTTACTGGCTACAGTGCAGTCCATCACAGGTAAAGCTCTCTCCACTATTGAGCACATCTACATGGAGCTCTATCACAGGAAAGCAGCATCCATCATCAGGGACTTTCACCATTGAGGCCATGCGCTGTTTTCACTGCTGCTATCCGGAAGGAGGTACAGGAACCTCAGAACCCACAGCACCAGTTTCAGGAACAGTTATTACCTCTCAGTCATCAGGCTCTTGACCCAGAGGTGATAACTTCATTCAACTTCACTCTCCCCAAAACTTTCCCCACAACCTATTGACTCACTTTCCAAGGACTCTTCATCTCCTGTTCTCAATTTTCATTTAATATCATTTTTTAATTTTTATTTACTGTGAATGACTGCTAGAACACAACAAAATGATGTATCTATAAAGAAAGAATATGATTATATTTTGTTGTCTCAAATGTTGACTTCTCATATAATCATTCTACATATCTGTTTATAGAGTCATAGAACACGACAACTCAGAAACAGGCCATTTGGCCCACCTAGTTCATGCTGAACCTGTCTAGTCCCATTGACCTGCACCCAGACCATAACCCTCTATATACTTGACCACCAACCCCCCCCATCCATATACCTATTTAAATTTCTCTTAAATGTTGAAATCAACTCTACATCCACCACTTGTGCTGGCAGCTTGTTCCACACTCTCACCACCCTCTGAATGAGGAAGTTTCCCTTCATGTTCCCCTTAAACATTTCACCTTTCAACCTTAACCTGTGACCTCTGGTCGTAGTCCCAACCAATCTCAGTGGAAAAACCTGCTTGCATTTACCCTGTCTATATCCCTTATAATTTTGTATACCCCTATCTTCTACATTCCAGGGAATAAAGTCATAACCTATTCAGCATTTCCCTATAACTCGGGTCCCCAAGTCCAGCAATATCCTTGTAAATTTTCTCTGTGCTCTTTCAATCTTATTTACATCTTTCCTGTAGGTAGGAGACCAAAACTAGACTCAATACTCCAAAATAGGCCTCACCATTGTCTTATGCAATTTCAACATAACATCCTAACTCGTGTTATTTTCAGTGTTCTTTTAATTCATACATTTCAGTAAATGGAAAAAACGATGAATGATGATTACATGTGCATAAAAATAATGCTGTAGCATAGAATTAAGAAGTTATTTTGCATTACTAATTGATTTGAAGGGCTCTAATGACATTGCCAACAGATTTCAATTACTTGAATCAACTGAGGCAAAAGGTAACACATATGGGTTAAATTGATTGTTTTGGGTGCTTTGTTGCAAATATTGAATGATTAATGTTTTACAGCAAAGTTTGTTCACAAGATTGGTGTTAATGAACAAGGAGGTGTAAATTTATTATGTGTTTAGCCTACCATAAACTCTTTACAAAGTGACAAATGCTGAAGAAAAAAACACGCAGAAGAAAAATCTCCGAAATTATTGTCACATATTTTGATCATCTTTATGTATCTTTAGGTATTTCCCACTCACTCAAACTATTCACCATTCTATAAACGATATGATCAGCAAGCAGCATTGTCCCTATTTTGCAGATATTTTACACTACTCTTAAGCAAGTTCTTTAAAAGTGATCACACTGATGCACATACTGTAGGCCTTTATTCTGTCTTCGTTTCTCTGTTTTGTTATCCACTGTGACCATGAAGATACATTTTGATGTGTAAGTTCCCTGCAGTCCTGTGGATTATGAACATTCGGAAGGTCGGTGGCTTATTGAGGATGCATGTTACTTGAAGCATCTTTTCCCCTTGTTTGTAGTCCATCTCAGTGCTAATAAATTACAAAACAGACATAGCAATTGGTTTAAATGTGCCACAAATATGTTACAAATTAATAATTTGTTGAAGATCAAATTAATAATTTGTTGAAAGCAGATCAAGACATATTTCTGAACATCTCCATTTGGCTATTCTCAAGGGTTGTCAAATTTCAAGGTGAACGTCTGGACTAGAACTTGGAAGCTATTATTAATGATGAACTCAAAGCCAGACATGTTTTCACCCTGTTACAAATTGTGAAAACATGTCTGGCTTTGAGTTCATCATTAATAATAGCTTCCAAGTTCTAGTCCAGACGTTCACCTTGAAATTTGACAACCCTTGAGAATAGCCAAATGGAGATGTTCAGAAATATGTCTTGATCTGCTTTACCAGACAGGATAAAATCTTGGATGTTATATTATAAGTAGACAATTCAACCTACACCAATTCATCGTTAGCGTTCTTCCCTGCTCAGTCCCTAAGCCCTAAAAATATTATGTCCATTTTAGAAATATATTCAGTTCTCTTACTAAAAGCCTTGTTATGTTTTCTTCCATGATCTTTTCCAGTATTTGGTTTTGCAAGTGACAAAAGGCATGTCCTTAAGCTAGCCATGGACAAGAATAAGAGCCGATGGTATGGGTAAGTATTTAATTAGGAAAGGGTTATTTATGAGGATATTAGGCAGGAAGTTGAACCCATAAGTTGGGAGCAGATGTTCTCAGGGAAATGCACAATGGAAAAGTGGAGGTTGTTTAGGGAATACATGCATGACATCCTAGATAGATTTGTCCTATTGAGACAGGGAAAGGAAGGTAGGGTGAAGAGACCATTGTTGTCAAGATAGGTGGAACTTCTAATTAAGATGAAGGAAGATGCATACTTAAGGTTTAGGAAGCAAAGATCAGGAAAGAGCTTAAAAAGCAACAAGAGAGCTGGAAGGGCCCATTGGAAGGCTTTGGTGAATAGGACTGAGGAAAATCTCATGGTGTTCTTTATACACATGAAGAACAGGAGGAATACCAGAGTGAGGATAGGATTGCTCAGGGATAAAGGGGGGATCTTGTTTCTGGTGTCAGAGGAGGTGGAGAGGTCATTAATAGATGCTTCACTTCAGTATTCATGAGGGAAAGGGACCTAGATGAATGAGAGATCAGTGTAGAATAGAATAATGCACTGGAGCATGTTGAGGTTAAGAAAGAAGATGTACTGGAACTTTAAAAAAACCCATTAGGATAGGTAAGTCCCAGGGGGCAGACAGGATATACCCCAGGTTACTATGGAGGTGAAGGAAGAGGTTACTGCACCTTTGACGATGATCTTTGTGTCCTCATTAGCCACAGAAGAGGTACCAGAGGATTGGAGCATAGCAAATGGTGTACATTTGTTCAAGAAGGGTAATAGGGCCAATCCTGGGAAATATAAACCTGTGAGTCTTATATCAGTGGTAGGCAAACTAATGGAGACGATTCTTAGGAACAAGATTTACAAACATTTGGAAAGGCATAGCCATATTAGGAATATTCGGCATGGTTTTTTGAGGGGCAGGCCGTACCTCACAAGCTTGATTGTCTATTTCAAGGAAGTGATTGAATAGATTGTGGGAGCTTTTGTCCACTAACAACCCTGCCTATAACAACCTTAAAGAACCTCTGTGTTTAGAGTGCACTTGGAGTGTGTGTTCAGTTCTGGAGGGTTACGAGCTATGTAGAAGGGAAGGGTTTATATTAATCATGGACTAGGTTAAAAGTTCTGCACAACACCATGGGCCAAAGGGCTTGTGCTGTGTTGTACTGTTTTATGTTCTACAATTCACAAACTGGGCAAATATTTGTGGGAATATCACTCGTAGTATAATGTTGGAGGACTCATATTTAAAATCCCAATGAAGATTAAGCTTATTTCCACCTTTTTTTTATGGCACAGGAGGAAGCTATTTCAGTCTATCAAGTCTATGCCAGCTCATCGAGCAATCCCATTCCTTCACTGATTCTCCCTGTAACAGATTTCCCCACAGTTCCCCCAGATTCTATCGCTAACTCACACAATGATGACAATTTACAATGGCAAAGAAACCTACAACTTTAAGTCTTTGGGATGTGGGTAGAAACCAGAGTACCAGAAGAAGTCACAGTAGGAATGTGCAAACTCCAAAGAGACAGCATCAGGGGTTTGAATTGAACCTTGGTTGCTGGATCTGTAAGCAGTAGTTCTACTGCTGCAGCACTGTGTTGTCCACTGATTACATGAACACATTTTATTAATCTCTGGCCTTATGATTCGTCTAAATGCTTTAATTAATCTATAGCCTCATGATTTGTATAAATGCTTATACAAATTTGACCCCATTGGTTGTTTCAAAGCCACCTTTACCATCTCATAGCCATTCTATCACTGGCTGTAGGTGGTATCCATTATACGGTCAAAGAATCTGCCAAAGTTACTGTAGTGACCACAACTCCAGATGCTTGATGCAGGTTGAGGGCGAATATTGAAGCTCACTTCAGTTTTGTCAGCATTATGGCTATGTGTGGAATTCACTCTAGTATCTCTTATTTTTCCACTTCACTGGGTACAAATTGACAACCTCATGGAAATCACGATGAAGGACAGAATTGATATAAATTAAACAGCGTCTTTTAAAACGAGTCAGCTTATGTTAGTTGGATTGTTGGCATCAGTTTTTTTCCTATGGAGAACACAGCAGTAATTTAGATACTTATACACTAAATATTTTAAAAGATACAACTACAGATATTAATTTATCAATACAGCTATCGATTTCATGGTAAAATTACCAGAACTCTTTTGATAGTGAAACTGATGGAATTGCTTTGCTGGCTGGGTTTTCTTGAAAAGAGCATACTGCTCTCTCTATGAACTCTTCTTCCTGATCTCCCTGATGACATATTTGGCTGCATTCCAATACCATCTCCCTTTCTTCCTAATTGTAGTTCAGGATGTTAGCAATCGGATGATGGTACAGGACTAGCAATTAGAAATGTAGTTACATCTTCAGACTGTGCTGATGCTGTCCTGTTCCTTAGATTTGTATTTGGCTTATTACACTGTGCTTCATTTTGAACATTGTCAGTTGGTTACGATGAGAAAATCCACCCGTCGCCCTGTCAAATTTTATTGGCTAATACGTGGTGCATACAAACCAAAGAAAATGTGTTGTAATAAGTAAATTATATCGTGGCTACATTGCATTGTGCGACTAACTTTTCTAATTTTTAATGGTGAAAATCCGACAGGGAATTGGTTTTAAAGAGTGGCACGATAAACGATGTTGGGTTACACACAGTAAGGTTTTTTATTTAATAAAATTCTTTTGCTGTTAGTTTGAATAACTATTTCCCAGTACCTGGCAAGATGAATGAAAGTACCAAAATATGACAAAACACAATAATGAGCTCCAGCAGATTCACCCCTCCCCCACCCATCCCTCCACCAAGTTGAGATAGATAGGGCAGATGATCAGAATCATTTTCCTATGGTAGGGGATTCAAAAACAAAAGGACACAGGTTTAAGATGAGAGGAAGGAGTTTTATGGAGGTTTTAGGGGGAACATTTTTACATAGGAAGTTGCATATATATGGAACACTGTGCCAGAGGAGGTGTGAAGCCAGATACAATTATGACTCTTTAAGAGATATTTAGCAAGCTCTTAAATAGGCTTGACACAGAAGGATGTGGACCTAGTGTTGGTAAATGGGATGAATGTAGATCAGCCCAAAGGTTGTCATGGCCATCATGGGCCCAAAAGTCAATTTCTCTGTTCTCCATCTCCTAACTCCAGACCACATGGACAAGCACTGAGAAGCAACGAGTTGAATGTTGCAGTTGAAGTATTACTCAATGGAACAAAGGGAATTTTGGGCAAATATCTCACCTAACACTTGGGCAAAAATGGAATTAATAAATGCACTGTCTGCTGAAAAATAAAATCAGAGTAGACAAAAATAAAGATGTAACAGCATCCCACTGGTCACAAGGGAAGAGAATACGTCAAGCTGTTCACTGTGAACTCCAAGTCAGCTCTATGATGAAAAGCAGAGAGAATCCATTGATTTTTTTTAACTGACCTAAGACTATTTATAGATTTTGCAGTTGCTTTGATTTGAAGAAATCACTTAGCAGATGTCAGTTTGTGTTTGGAACCTAGCAGTTGAACTGAGAGAGTGTTTACTATACAAGTCAGAGTTAGAAAGTTGCAACACTATCCAAAACCAGGCTAGAAAGGTTGGATGGTTGAGAGCAGGAATTCATCTCGTGAAATGAGAGACAAAATGAAGAACAGAGAAAGCATAGGTAGAGTGTTGCAGACAGTAATGTGATTGCTCAGAAGGAAATGTCCTGCCTGTGGGAAGGAATTTGAAAAATATGGATTGAAAAATTATTTCTATGAACAGTGCATGATGAAATAGATATCAAAAGCCCATGGAGTTGATGAAATAAGCCATGAAGGGACAGGACAGGGTGAGATTCAGAGTACTCTTTGAAACCAATGGCTCAAGATAGATTTACTACATTTGTCCTTGTCTTTCCTATGGATTGTCACCATCATATCAGTTTTTGTAACTAAGCAGTCCCAGCATTCTGCCAACCCTAGTGCTGTAGTATTACTGTGAGTCTTGGGCAGTGAGGGGACTACAGGGGGAGTATTGGATAGGAAGTAAGGACTTGCTTCCAGTCTGCCCTTGAGCCCCTCTGACATCCTCTGCTGTTTGAAGGCCTTTATGCTGTTTGCAAATCTGTCTGATCATCATTAAACAGATAGATAGATAGATAGATAGATACTTTGATAAAAACATTAAAATAACTTAAAAAATAAGAATGATAATTTAACTCACTGTTAGCTGCATAAATTAATTAGGATCATTATTAATTAAATTAATGTTAAAAATACTTGAATTCATTTGCTATTTTAATGAAGGTCAGTGGTCTCTTTTGAAATGAATGGGGACTGTGCCAGTTGTGTCTATTGAGGCTGGTGTAAGTCCTAGAGTCCAGATGTGAAGGATATTTTGCTGTTCAACCCAGTACACCATGAAGCAAACACCAGACACAGTGCTGAGTCCAGTGATAGATAGGGACTTCATTGTTTAACAAACATCCATGCTTAGATCTACGATAAATATAGCTTTGGATATGAGAGCGTGTTATCTCTCAGGCAACTTGGCCAATTCATTGACAGTTCTGAGAATATCTCATAGACATAGTTCAAGATATGCAATGTTTGTACATAAATTGTATTTGTCTTGTCCTTCTTCCACAGGGTAACTTGGCATCTCTGTGATGGGGTCAGAATGGTGCCCATGCCCTTTGTTTTGTGTAAATGAACAAATATCTTCCAGTCCAGCAGACCTTTGGAAGGTCAGTGCCACTGTTTTGCTATGACTGTACTTGTGATGGTCAGCCAGGAGATTTTCAGTAACCATCAATCGGTTGGTCAAAGGTCTTAAAATATACGTGATTAGTTTCTCACTTCAGTACATGTAAAATCTGAGCAAAAGCACATGTCTAACACATGCCAGATGTAAATGCATTACTGTGTGAGAGAGAGGTTAACATTTTCCAACAAGCTCTTATTAATCAGCAATTGTCTTTACCATTTCTAACAAAACAGAGAGAATCCCTGTTATTTAACAAGCTCCACTGTATTTTTTCTGTTCTTTTCTTTCCTCGCCTACCTTCCTACTCACCTCCATAAGTAGTGTTTCTCCTTAGGTATGAGCTCTGTGGTGCCCATTGCTTAAAAAGCCATATTTTTTCCACCTCAGTCAGCATTTTGTGTACTTTGCTCTGAGAATCATGCTGAATATCCATTAAGTCTCTCTGAATTCAATGGCTTTAATTGTTGTCCACTGAGACCTTAATACTGTTACTATAACACAATGCCTTGCAATAAAATCTAATGAGTTTTAAGTGGTAAAACTTTCCTAATAGAAAATTAAATCTCTCTGCTTGAAAGGTGATTAGAGGTTATGGTTGTATTCCTAAGTTCCCTTTATATGCCTGAAAGTCTAAAAAAATCTGCTGATGCTGGAATACTGCAATAAAATCAGAAACATGCAGCAGTTCACTGTAGAAAGAAAGCGAGAGAAAGTTAACATTTCAGATTCACTACCAATCACCAGTATCAGAGCTGGGAAAGAGAATAAACAACTTGGGTTGAAATTGCCGAGTGGGTAGGGATGTATGGGTTAAGCAATGAGAATATCTCTGATTGGCTGAGGCTATGATTGCCATTGGGATAAACTGTAAATGAAAAAGTGGAAGTGAGTTTTGGTCAACATCTTCAACCTTTAAAGCATTTACTGATTTTATTTATGAGCATGTGTTAGCTTGGGTCACTGACACTTCTCTAAATATTCTTGCATTTGATTTATTAGAATGGGCCATTGCAGTTTCTTTGGATTAATCTTTGTACTTACTGTGTTGATAGTGAAATATCAGAAGGAAACATCCTGAATAAAGATAATAATCATGCTGCTACCAACTCCAAGTCACAAGACTTCAACCATTGGATGAAAGACGTTGTACACATTAGCCATTGATTATAATGGGCTAGTGCAGTTGTGATAATTAAGTATTCAATATTGTTTAGCTAAGACCTCTCTGTACCAATATAACAGTCCCAGTGAACTATGACACTATGTCAATCACACCACTATTTCTCAAGGTATCCACACCACAATGATGGAATATGTAATGGAAGCATCATATTATGGTGCAACATTTCATCAAATTCTGGCCCGTAAATTCATTGTATTGCCCTTAATAACTTCTTAAAATTTTATGAAGGTAAGAAAAAACTGAAATGATGCAAATGGATGTTAATATAACTGAATTAATATTAATAAAGAGGAGAGTTTGCACTTATATTCCATCAGATGGAATTTAAATATTTAGTTTTCTAAATTATCACCACATGTGAAGGGTTATATTAAATCAAAGGATTAAACTTGGAATCCTCACCAAACAGTACACAAAGAAAATTGTCACGTTATGTAAATCCTCATGTGTGAGCTCGTCAATTTTTGAAGTCAAGGGTGGTACATTAACCCGCTATATCAGAAATCCTATTTAATTAGTCTTAAATTAATCAATCATTTCAATGCGTGCAGCCTTAAAGATATCTTGTATGGCAATGCAGACTGAATGTTCTAAATCTTGACATTTATTATTTATGTTAGAACAAACAAATCTGGAAGCGAAGATCTGCTGTCCCTTATGTCGCAAGATTTAACTTTGTAGGAGATTATGGTTTTCTAACCCTGCTACAGCTGTCAAGCATCCTTCGTTGATCCCAGTCTAGTCCAGTCCGGATCTCCATTTCGCCTGAGTGATGACTTTCTGGAGATCATACCTGCACCTCTTGTAGCATTCTGGATCTCCAGACTTGAATGTTTCTGATCTGAATCTCAGCAAATTCCAAATTTCACTGTTCATCCAGGGCTTCTGATTGGGGAAAACCCTGAACGATTTTGTGGAGACACACTCATCCACAGCTGTTTTAATAAAGTGTGTAATGACCCTGGTGTAGTCACTCAGGTCCTCAGATAAGTTCTTGAACACAACCCAGTCTACTGACTCAAGGAAATCCTGTGACCATTCCTCTGCCTCCCATGACCACTTCTTGGTTGTCTTGAGATCAGGAGCGTTGCTCTTTAGGCTCTCCTTGTATGCAGGTAGTAGGAGTACAGCCAACTGGTCGAACTTGCCAAAATGAGGTCCCAGGGAGGAATGATATGCATGCCTTATCATAGTGTAGCAGTGGTCTAGTGTGTTGGGATCTCTGGTACAACAGGTTACATGCTGGTGATAATTGGGCAGGGTTTTCTTCCAACAGGCCTGGTTAAAGTCACTGACTATAAAGCAAGCTGAAAAGCTTGTTTATATAAAAAAATACATAAATATTTTCTGACTTAAAGCCTGATTAAAAACTTCAACATTAATACTACGTTCCCCGTGGTAACCCGTTATTCTTTTTGTTAATTTTCAGTTTGTGATTTATGTATTTTTCATATCTTATTCAACATTAAAAGGTTAATATTAACAAGTTGAACCACTGGGTAGTTTCTTGAATTCGTATTCTTAGTTTTGATGAAATTAGAGGCCCTCCATTGGTTGAGGCCAACCATGGACGTTGCATCCTAGCTGTCTATGTGACATGCAAGCCAGATCTCAAGGCTTCAGTCAGAGAAAGCAAAAAAACTGAAAAGCTCAAGGTTAGCCTTTTTTTTTCTCCTTCCTTTCCTTATATCTGCTCAGCTAGGACATTAGTGATACCAGGCAGAGTAGTTGAATGCTCCTCTTGCAGGATGTGGGAAGGCAGGGAGACCTCCAGTGTTCCTGATGGCTACGACTGCAAGAAATACATCCAGCTGCAGCTTCTAAAAATCTGCATTATGGAGTAGGAGCAGGAACTGGATGAACTTGAGATCATTCAGGAGGATGAGGGGTTGATATATAGAACATAAAGATTGGTAGTTACACCCAAGGTGCAGGACACAGAAAAGTGGGTGACAGCCAGGAAGAGAAAAGGGCTTAATGAGCAAGTGCAGAGTATCCCTGTGGCTATTCCCCTCAACAACAGGTATATCACGGGAGTTTGATGTCCAAGGATACACATTGTATTGAAAGGATAAGCAGGAAGACAAAGGGGGTGTCATTGCTCTGTTGGTAAAAAATGAAATCAAATCATTAGAAAGAGGCGACATAGGGTTGGAAGGTGTTGAATCATTGCAGATAGAGCTAAGGAACTGAAGGGTAAAAAGACCCTGATGTAAGTTGTATACAGATCCCAAAACAGTAGTTAGGATGTGGCCTACAAATTACAATGGGAGGTAGAAAATGCATGCCAAAATGGCAATATCCGAATCAGAAATGAGGAACAGGTTTATTATCACCGGCATTTGTCGTGAAAATTGTTAACTTAGCAGCAGCAGGTCAATGCAGTACATGATAATATAGAAAGAGGAAGGAAAATAAATAAATAAATAGATTATAGTGCATCCATATTGAATAGATTAAAAAGAGTGCAAAAACAGAAATAATATGTATTAAAAAAAAGCCAGTTAGTGTTCATGGGTTCAATCTCCATTTAGGAATCATATGGCAGAGGGGCAAAAGCTGTTCTTGAATCACCGAGTGTGTACTCCCTCCTGATGGTAACAATGAGAAAAGAGCATGCCCTGGGTGATGGGTGTCCTTAATCATGGACATCACCTTTCTGAGGCACCACTCCTTGAAGATATCTTGGGTACAATGGAGGCTAGTACCCAAGATGGAGCTGACTAATTTTACAACTTTCTGCAGCTTCTTTCAATCCTGTGCAGTAGCCTCCCCATAGCAGACAGTGATGCAGCCTGTCAGAATGCTCTCTATGGTACTTCTAGCAAAGTCTTTGAGTGTTTTAGTTGACAAAGCAATCTCTTCAAACTGCTAATGAAATACGGCCGCTGTCTTGCCTTCTTTATAGATGCTTTGATATGTTAGATCCTCAGAGATATTGAAAACCAGGACCCTGAACTTGCTCACTCTCTCCTCTTCTGATCCCTCATTGAGGATTGGTTCATGTTCCCTCACCTTACCCTTCCTGAAGTTCACAATCAGCTCTTTTGTCTCAATGACATTGAGTGAAATGTTGTTGCTACGACACGACTCAACTAGCTGGTCTATCTCACTCCTGTACACCCTCTCATTTCCATCTGAGATTCTACCAACAATGGCTATATCATTAGCAGATTTATAGATGGTATTTGAGCTATACCTAGCCACACAGTCGTGGGTATAGAGAGAGCAGAGTGGTGGACTAAGCACACACACACACACGAGTGAGGTGTTCCAGTGTTAATCATCAGTGAGGAGGATATGTTATCAGCAATCGCCACAGATTGTGGTCTTCTGGTTAGGAAGTCAAGGATACAACTGCAGAGGGAGGTACAGAGGCCCAGGTTCTGCAACTTGTCGATCAGGACTGTGGGAATGATGGTGTTAAACGCTGAGCTATAGTTGACGAACAGCATCCTGACATTGGTGTTTGTATTGATCAGGTGATCTAAGGCCTTCTGAAGAGCCAGTGAGATTGCATCTGCTGTAGACCTATTGTAGTGTTAGGCAAATTGCAATGGGACCAGTTCCTTGCTGAGGCAGAAGTTCATTCTAGCCATGACCAACCTCTCAAAGCATTTCATCACTATAATTGTGAGTGCTACTGGGCCTTAGTCATTAAGACAGCTCACACTATTCTTCTCAGGCACTGGTATAATTGTTGCCTTGTTGAAGCAGGTGGGAACATCTGACCAGAGCAGTGAGAAGGTGAAAATGTCTTTGAATACTCCTGCCAATTAGTTGGCACAAATTTTCAGAACCTTACCAGGTACTTCATTGGGTCCTGCTGCCCTGCGAGGGTTCACCCACCTTAAAGACAGCCCAACATCAATCTTCGAGACAGAGATCACAGGGTCACAGGATGCAGAATGGACTTTCACAGCTGTAAGTTTTCTTCTCCCTTTCAAAGTGGGCATAGAAGGCATTAGGCTAATCTGGTAGTGAAGCATTGCTGCCATTCATGCTATTGGGTTTCACCTTGTTGGAAATAATGTCTTGCAAACCCTGCCAGAGTTGTTGCAAATCTGATTTTCCCTCCAACTTCATTTAGAATTGACTCTTTGCCCTTGAAATAGCAAATGTTGCAATAGTCATGGGGGATTTCAATATGCAGGTGGATTGGGTAAATCAGGCTGGTGCTGGATTCCAGGAAGGGAATTTCTAAAGTGCCTACCAGATGACCTTTTAGAGCAGCTCGTTTTTGAGCCCACTAGGGGATCAGCTATTCTGGATGGGGTGTTGTGCAATGAACCAGAATTGATTAGAGAGCTTAAGGTAAAAGAACCCTGAGCGAAAGTTAGCATAATATGATCAAATTCACCCTGAAATTTGAGAAGGATAAGCTAAGGATAGATGTATCAGAACTACGGTGGAATAAATGTAATTACAAAGGCTTGACCAGAATTGATTGGAAAGGGACACTGGCAGGGATGATGGCAGAGCAGCAATGGTTGGAATTTCTGGAAGCAATTCAGAAGGCACAGGACATATACATCTCAAAGAGGAAGAAGTATTCTAAAGGAAAGATGACACAACCATGGCTAACAAGAAAAGTCAAATCCAATGTAAAAGCCAAAATGAGTGCATATAAGAGAAAAAAAATTAGTGGGAAGTTAAAGGGTTTGGAAGCTTTTAAGAATCAACAGAAGGCAACTCATTAAGGGAAAGGTGGAATACAAAAGTAGGCCAGCCAATAATATTAAACATGATACCAAAAGTTAGTTCAGATACAGAAAGTGTAAAAGAGAGGTGAGAGTGGATATCAGACTACTGGAAAATGACGCTGGAGAGGTAGTAATGGGGGACAACAAAATGACTGATGAACTGAATAAGTACGTATTTTGTGTCAATCTTCACTGAGGGAGACACTACCATTATGGTAGAAGTTCCAGCTATCAAGGGTAATGAAGTGTGCAAAGTTACCATAACTAAAGAGAAAGTTCTTGGGAAGCTGAAAGGTCTGAAGTCACCTGGATCAAATCGTGTACACCTCAGGGCTCTGAAAGAGAAGGCTGAGGAGATCATGGAGGCATTAGTAATGATCTTTCAAGAATCACTAGATTCTGGAATGGTTCTGGAAAACTGGAAAATTGCAAATGTCACTCCACTTTTCAAAAAGGGAGAGAGGCAGTAGGAAGGAAACTACAGGTCAGTGATTGGGAAGATGGTGGAATTGATTATTAAGGATGAGGTCTCAGGGTACTTGGAGACACATGATAAAACAAGTGGTGAGGGCTCACTTGGAGTATTGTGAGCAGTTTGGGATCCTTATCTTAGAAAGGATTTGCTGAAACTGGAGAGGATTCAAAGGAGGTTCACAAAAATGTTTCCAGGATTAAATGACTTGTGTTATGAAGAACGTTTGATGGTTCTGGGCCTGTGTTCACGAGAATTCAGAAGAATGAGGGGTGATCTCATTGAAACCTATCAACTGGTGAAAGGCCTTGATAGAGTGGATGCGGAGAGGATGCCACCTATGGTGGGAGAGTCTAATACCAGAGGCACAACCTCAGAACATAGGGGCATTATTTCAGGAAGAATTTCTTTAGCCAGTGAGTAGTCAATCTGTGGAATTCTTTGCCACAGGCAGCTGTGGAGGCCAAGTCTTTATGTGTATTTAAGGCAAAGTTTGATAGATTCTTCATTGGTTAGGGCACGAGTGGATATGGGGAGAAGGCAGGAGATTGGGGCTGAGAGCAAAATTGTATCAGCAATGATGAAATGGCGAAACATACTCAATGAGCCAAATGGCCTAATTCTGCTCCTATATCTAATGGTCTTCCAGTCTTAGGGTACTCAGACCAGGGCAGCACAATATGGAGAGCAAGCTGTTGCCTATGCAGCAGACTCCCCCCCTCCACGCGGCTGATGAAATCAAAGGAATGGCAGAGACTGATAAAGTTTAGCATCAGCAGCATTGCAGGATTTGCCAGTTAGTGTTCAACTCAATGTAGGACTGTCTTCGTGACTCCGGTCCGGATTTTTCCTCAAAGTTTACTCCCAAAGCGTTCCCCGTGATTGGGTATAGCCACAAGGCAGTAGAGGTTTGAGATCAGAGTTTCTCTGCTCCTGGAAGAACTGCCAACAATGGCCCTTGTCCTGTCCGTAGAAATTATTCTGCCCGGCTTTATAGCTAAGCCATATGTGAAGGCCAGGAGATGGACTTGGTTGTCAGAGGCTATTTGAGGCACACCATTGAGAGCGTACCTGAGGGAGATATCAGCACAGTGCTGTGGGCAGTACCTGAGACTCTGGAATCAGACTTTGTAATGCCCTCAAATATCTCCCATAACAGTAATACCTTCCTTTTAAGAAATTGAAAAAGACAATTTAGTTTCAATTTTGTCAGTCTTCCTCAGAGACATATTCAAGGTCAACTATTTGCAAAAAAATCTGCAGTGTGGTCAAGCACAGATAACAACTCTGTAATTATTTGGTCATCACCCCAATGCCTTTCTTATTGATGAAGCTCACATCTGAAGTCATGAAAGAACATAACTCCACGATCTGATCTGTAAAAGGTTTGAATCTCTGTTAGCTAATATAAAGAGTTTAATTATCTTCTTCAGTAGCTTTATAGAATGTATAATATTTCTAATAGCTGTTAATCTTCTGGATTATTGCATATAAATTTCCATTAAAATAACTGAAAATACCATCAGGAGGAAAAATATAAGCAGAGAAAAGCTAGTTCCAAAAGGCCCGACCATCAGCTATCCAAATACTGAAGTATACACCAGGTCTGTGAGGATTTCAAACCACATCATCCAGGATCATGTACACATACAATCATATATATAGTCGTCATTTTATTCATTAAAGTACAATTTAAGAATATCAGGAGGTAATGTAAGAAACAGAACTAGTAGGCCACTCAAGCCCTTTCATTCTGCTTGAGTCATATAATCATGCAGCAAGGAAACAAGCCTTTTAATCCACCATGTCCTTGCCAACCATCAATTTCTCATCTGAACTAATCCACTTTACCAGCACATGGTCAATAGCGCTTTATGTCTTGGCAATATAAATGGTCATCGCGGATACTTCTTAAATTCTGTGGGAGCACCTGCCTCCACCGCCTTCTCAAGCATTCTGCTAGATTTCAACCTCCTTCTTGGTGAAGAAATTTCTCCTTGGATCTACTCTAAACCATTTTCACCATATCCTAAACATAGAGCCTCTGTTTTTTGCCACCTTTGTTGTAAGGTGGTTTCTACTATCTACCCAGCAATATCCTTCAGAGATTTTGGACTTCAATTAGGTACCACCCTTCAGTCCCCTCTGTTCCAAGATAAACAAAGCTAGCGATCCATTCTCTTCTCGTACGTGAGATGCTCCCTTTCAGTCACCATCCTGGTAAATCCCCTGCATACCTTCTCCAATGAAATCATATTCTCCCTCTAATGTTGTGATACGAATGACTCACAGTACTCCACATGTGATCTAACCTACTCTAGAGCTGTAGTTATAAGGAGTGATTAGATAGGCAGGAATGTAGGGGGCAGTGAGATGACCTTATGGAGATTTGTAAAATTATGAGGGACACAGACAGGATAGATAGTCAAAGTCTTTAACTAGGACAGATGAATCTAGAACAGGGGCTCCCAACCTGGGCTCCACAGACCCTCGCTTGATGGTATTTGTTCATGGCATTAAAAAAAAGGTTAGGAATCCCTGGTCTAGAATTAGAGAGCAGAGTGGGAGAACTTTAAAGGAGATCTGGGAGACATTGCATTAAAAAGACAGGTAGGTAAGCAGAAGGGGTGGGGTGGCTCTGTTGGTAAAAAAAATTGAATTCATTGAAGTAGGTGACAAAGGATTGGGAGATGTAGAATCCTTGTGGGTAGAGTTAAGAAACTGCAAGTGCAAAAAGACTCTGATGGGAGTTTTGTACAAGCCTCTGAACAGTAGCTAGCATGTGGGCTACAAGTCACAATGAGCGATAGAAAATGCACATCAAAAGAGCAATGTTACAATAGTCATGGAGAGCGGGGTTGTGAATTTCAATATACAGATACACTGAGAAAATTTGGTTAGTGCTGGATCGCAAGAGAGAAATTGTAGATTGCTTATAAGATGGCTTTTTCAAGCAACCTGTGTTTGAACTGATTAGGGGAAAGGTTATTCTAGATTGGGTCTTTTCTAATGAACCTGATTTGATTAGAGAGCTTAAGTAAAGGAACCTTTAAGAGAAAATGATCATAATATGACTAGTGGTGTCCCACAAGGATCTGTTCAGGGACCTCTACTTTTTGTGATTTTTATTAATGACCTGGATGTGGGGGTAGAAGGGTGGGTTGGCAAGTTTGCAGACGACACAAAAGTCGGTGGTGTTGTAGATAGTGTAGAGGATTGTTGAAGATTGCAGAGAGACATTGATAGGATGCAAAAGTGGGCTGAGAAATGGCAGATGGAGTTCAACCCGGAGAAGTGTGAGGTGGTACACTTTGGAAGGACAAACTCCAAAGCAGAGTACAAAGTAAATGATAGGATACTTGGTAGTGTGGAGGAGCAAAAGGATCTGGGGGTACATGTCCACAGATCCCTGAAAGTTGCCTCACAGGTAGATAGGGTAGTTAAGAAAGCTTATGGGGTGTTAGCTTTCATAAGTCGAGGGATAGAGTTTAAGAGACGCGATGTAATGATGCAGCTCTATAAAACTCTAGTTAGGCCACACTTGGAGTACTGTGTCCAGTTCTGGTCGCCTCAGTATAGGAAAGATGTGGAAGCATTGGAAAGGGTACAGAGGAGATTTACCAGGATGCTGCCTGGTTTAGAGAGTATGGATTATTATCAGAGATTAAGGGAGCTAGGGCTTTACTCTTTGGAGAGAAGGAGGATGAGAGGAGACATCATAGAGGTGTACAAGATATTAAGAGGAATAGACAGTGAACAGCCAGTGCCTCTTCCCCAGGGCACCACTGCTCAGTACAAGAGGACATGGCTTTAAGGTAAGGGGAAGGAAGTTCAAGGGGGATATTAGAGGAAGGTTTTTCACTCAAAGAGTGGTTGGTGCGTGGAATGCACTGCCTGAGTCAGTGTTGGCGGCAGATACACTAGTGAAGTTTAAGAGACTACTCGACAGGTATATGGAGGAACTTAAGGTTGGATGTTATCTGGGAGGCAGGGTTTGAGGGTTGGCACAACATTGTGGGACAAAGGGCCTGTAATGTGCTGTACTATTCTACGTTCTATGTTCTATGATAGACCACACTGCAATTTGACAGGGAGAAGCTAAAGTCAGATGTATCAGTATTACAGTGGAGTAAAGGGAATTATAGAGGCATGAGAGAGGAGCTGGCCAAAATTAATTGGAAGGGATAACTGCAGAACAGCAATGCTTGGAATTTCTGGGAGCAATTCAGAAGGTGCAGGATAGATGCATCCCTAAGAAGTATTCTAAAGGCAGGATTATGCAACCATGGCAGACAAGGGAAGTCAAAAACAACATTAAAAAAAGACATATAATAGAGCAAAAAATAGTGGTAAGTTAGAGGATTGGGAAGCTTTTAAAAACCAACAGAAGGCAACTAAAAAGCCATAAGGAGGGACAAGAAATAAGAAGGTAAGCTAGCCAATAATATAAAAGAGGATACCAAAAGTTTTTTTTTAGATCTTTAAAGAGTAAAAGAGAGGTGAAAGTAGATATCGGACCACTGGAGAATGACACTGGAGGAGTAGTATTGGGGGATAAGCAAATGGTGGGCAAACTAAATAAATATTTTACATTGTTTTCACTGTGGAAAATCCTAGCTGTATGCTGTAAGGTCAAGAGTATCAGGGGCAGAATTGAGTACAATTGCTATTACTAAGAAGAAGGTGCATGTGAAGTTGAAAGGTCTGAAGGTAAATCAGACACCTGGATCAGTTGGTCTACACCCTAAGGATATGAAAGACGTAGCCAAAGGGACTGCAGGCATTAGTGATGATATTTCAAGAAACACTAAGTTCTGGCACAGTTCCAGCGGACGAGAAAATTGCAAATGTTCTACTCTTCAAGAAGGGAGGGAGGCAGAAGAAAGAAAATTATAGGCTAGTTAGCCTGACATCAATGTTTAGGAACATATTAGAGTCGATTGTTAAGAATGAGGTCTTAGGGTACTTGGAGTCACATGATAAAATAGGCCAAAGTCAGCATGGTTTCCTTAAGAAAACATCTTGCCTGACAAATTTGTTGGGATTCTTTGTAGAAATAACAAGCAGGATAGAAAAAGGAAATTTGGTAGATGTTGTGTACTTGGATTTCAGAAGGCATTTGACAAGGTGTCGCACATGAGGCTGATTAAGAAGATAAGAGCCTATGGTATTACAAGATAGAAACTAGCATGGATGGAGGATTGGCTGATTAGCAAGGGGAAAAGAGTGGAAATAGACAGAGCCTTTTCTGGTTGGCTGCTGATGACTAATTGTTTTCCGTAGGGGTGAGTGTTGAGGACACTTATTTTTTTTAACTTGTAATTCCCCGGTTAAGATTTCTACTGCTGTAGGGTATTTCATTTGGCTGCTTCCTGAAAAATCCATGTGTCCTGCTGGTAAAATGTTTCAGCTTTGGCTAAAGATAAGGGGCTATGGTGTTCAACTTAGGAATGTTGTGTCAGAGTGATTTGTAACAGACACTGGTGGTCTTATAGTAGGCAATGCAGCAAGGAGAAGATCAGGAGAGACAGCTATAGGATTTGATCTGATGGGAAGACATGATTGCAAGGAGTGTTTTGTGAGACAAAGGACGTTCTACCGGTGAGTGGTGATGAGGATTCAGTGCTGTGAGTAATGGTTATACCCAGCTTTTGGGCAATATGAGCTCCAACACGTGCACATTTAGACTGTCATGAACTCTTTTTTTTTCTATTATTTCTTTTTTTCTCTTAATAACGGTTTGATAAATCTGAAATTAGTAAATACACTTTCTGTATAATTGTACGTGCTGTACAATCTGTAATTTCTTGCCGACAGATAATTGAGTATGACACAACACTCGCTCAAATTGTGGTTCCATTAATTGAAACATCCCAACTTCCTGTTTGGTCGAACCCAAATCATACCAGTCCGAGACGTATATTGTTTAAGAAAGGTGGCCTTCTCACCACTGTGTCCCGTTCACAGAGCTGGCTAACGAGCCAGGTTTGCATATGAGCTCGGAGAGGGGATTACACATTATACATTGTTAATGGCTTTGTTGATGATACATCTAAGATGGAGCGATTATCAGGTTTTTTTTGGGGGGGTGGTTGTCCGTCGTTGTAGATGTCAACTTTCTATTGGTCGACTTTCTTTCTTTCGGAGGTGGGTGGGGGATGGTTTCTTTTCTCAGAAGCAGTTTTCAATTTTTTTTAGCCAATTTGTTGCTTGGTTACCATTTCTCAAGGTTTATGGATATGTTTTAACTTACATTTTAATCCTGACTTTAAATGATTCTAACAAATGAACCAAACTATTAATCTACTCAGTTTTAACATGAAAGGGTTAAATCACCCTGTCAAACGTAATAAGATTTTTGCTTATATCAGGAAATTTATGGTCCCTATTTTTTTTTTACAAGAAACTCACATACGCAAATGTAATAATCTACATTTTTTTAGCCATTGGAACGGATTTTGTTTTCATTCATCTTTTCAGGCCAAATCTAGAGGAGTTTCAATTCTTATAGATAATATACTTTCCTTTGTCCAACATAAAGTAGTCTCTGATACTAATGGACGTTTTTTATAGTTTCAGGAAAACTAGATAATAAATTAATAGCATTTGCCAATGTGCATGCCCCCAATGTAGATGATCCAGGATTCTTTGAGCGCTTTTTTCGTTTCTACCAGATCTGAGTCTTTGTTCTTTGGTAATGGGAGGAGATTTTAACTGCTGGTTGGACCCAGTCTTAGACCGATCATCTTCTAAACCAACGTCTCTTAACATATCAGCTTTGTTTATTCAATCTTTTTTATTGAAATGTGATATTGTTGATATTTGGCATTTCTTACATCCTTTAGATTGTAAGATTTAGATGTATCCTTTTGATACATGTTCTAGGATTGATTTTTTTTATTGATAGACAAGTGATTTCATCAGTTTGTTCCTGTGAATATAAAGAAATTGCTGTTTCAGATCATGCTCCTGTATTTCTATCTTTAAATCTTCCTGATATTCCTCAAACAAACAGAATTTGGCATTTTAATACAACTCTATTATCTAATAAAGAATTTTAAAAATTTCTAGAGAGGCATTTTTTTTTTGAAGAGAATAGAAAGGAAGAGACTTCTAATCTTATTGTATGGGACACACTCAAGGCCTACATTAGAGGACAAATTATCTCATACTGCAAGTGTCAAGAATAAAGCTAATAAAGAATGAATTGAACTTGCCAATCAACTGAAACAATTAGATCAAAAATATGGTATAGCTCCAGATCCTGTTTTATATAAAAGACGTGTTGAAGTTAAAACTAAATATGATCTTCTGTTAACATATCCAATTGAAACTCAACTTCTTAAAGATAAATCTCAATTTTACATTCATGGAGATAAATCAGGTAAAATATTGGCCAACCAATTAAAGACTTCTGTAGTTAAACGACAAATTAAAGAAATTTACAAAACTAATGGTGATAGGACAACTGTTCACTCTGAAATAAATGATACCTTTAGAGTATTCTATTCTAAACTTTATAGTTCCGATTCCCTTAAAGATAATATTGTAATGAACAATTTTCTAGATCAAATAAATATCCCTGCACTTTCTGCAGATAACTGTAAACAGATGGATCAACCCATTTCTTATGAGAAAATTGCCGAGGCTATGCGTTCATTACACTCGGGGAAAGGTCCAGGCCCAGATGGATTTTTTGGAGAATTTCATAAGGCTTTTTCTTCATTAATTATACAGCAGTTACACTTAGTCTTTTTGGATTCTTTCAAATTGGGTTCATTGCCTTAATCTTTCTATGAAGCCTCTATTTCAGTTATCCTAAAGAAGAACAAGGACAGAACTGAATGCTCTTCATATAGGCCAATTTCATTACTCAATGTTGATACTAAAATCCTTTCTAAAATCCTGACTCATAGGATTGTAAATATTCTTTTTTTTAATGCATTTTCTACATCGCTACAGATAAAAAAAAACCCAAATCAAAATGAAGAACCTTAATACAGTGCAAAAATAAACATACAACAATAATATAATACAAAAAAAGATAGTTGAGAAAGCACCCAAATTGAAGACATGTAAAATTAGTATCCTCCCCAAGAGGATTGTAAATATTCTACGTTCTATTATTTCTGATGACCAGACTGGTTTTATTAAAAACCGACATTCCCATTTTAATATACGCCATGTATTAAATGTTATTTACTCTCCCTCCCAGGAGATATCGGAATATGTGATATTCTTAGATGCTGAGAAGGCCTTTGATTGGGCTGAATGGAATTATTTATTTAAAACCTTAGAAAAAAATAATTTTGGACCAGATTTTATTCATTGGATTAAATTACTTTATTTTTCTCCTTCTGCCCAGGTTGTTACTAATTTTCAAAATTCCAAACCATTTAAACTTAATCACGGAGCTAGACAAGGCTGTCCATTGAGCCCTTTGCTCTTTAACCTAGCTTTAGAACCTCTTGCTATTGCTTTTTGAGAATCTAATAATATTTGTGGTATTTTAAGGAGTGGTATTACTCACAAAATCTCACTTTACGCAGATGATATATTGCTATTTATCTCTAATGCTGAGACCTCATTACCTTGCATACTTTCTTTCCTCTCCCGTTTTAGTCAGTTTTCAGGATATAAATTGAACCTACATAAGAGTTAATTGTTTCCTTTAAATTATTTGGTATCAGTTAATACTAATCTCCCTTTTAAAGTTGTAAGAAATCAAGTTGCTTAGTTGGATGTAACAATTACTAAGAATTACAAACACCTGTTTAAAGAAAATGTTCTTACTTTATTGAATCATGTAAAAAAGATGTCATTAAATTGGTCACCTCTTTCAATATCGCTGAATGGATGAATTAATTCTATTAGAATGAATACTCTACCTAAATTTATATATCTTTTTCAGGCTTTTTATTCCTAAATCCTTTTCTTGACTCTCTTGATTCTATTTTATCCTCTTATATTTGGAAAAATAAACATCCTCGTTTAAATAAAGTTCATCTTCAAAAATCTAAGAAGTCTGGAGGATTAACCTTACCTAATTTTAAGTTTTATTACTGGGCAGTTTATTTACAATATCTTACATTTTGGCTATACTATATAAATTGTGTAGATTGTCCGGTATGGGTTTCTTTAGAAGCTAACAATGTTAATAAATTTTCTATTAATTCTCTTCTTGGATCCTCACTTCCTTTATCTGTAAGTAAACTAACTGTTAAATTAATAGTTAAGCATACTCTGAGGATCTGGATACAATTTAGAAAACACTTTGGTTTACTGAGGTTTTCCCTTTCAAGCCCCATTTATTCTAATTTTTTAAAAACCCTCTATGAACGATTTAGTTTGTAAGGAATGGGAAAGATTGGGTATTAAATGTTTTTGGGATCTGTTTGTTGGAGGAAACCTTTGTTCATTTGAGCAATTGTTGGCTAAATATAGTTTACCCAAAACTCACTTTTTAGGATATTTACAAATTAGAGACTTTTTAAGATCTCAATTATGTAAATTCCCTGTAAGCTCAGATAAGAATTTACTAGATGTAATTTTTAGTCTGACAGCTTTTCATAATGGTTCAATATCTAAGATTTATGGTATGTTACTGGAGACAAGGAATGTTCCTTTAGACAAAATTAAGAATCTTTGGGAACACAATTTACAGACATCGATATCTGAGGAAACTTGGAATGAAATTTTTAAACTGGTTAATACTTCATCGCTATATGCTCGTCATTCCCTTATACAATTTAAAGTGGTACATAGAGCTCATGTGACTAAGGATAAGCTATCCGGTTTTTATTCAGATGTAAGTCCCTACTGTGACAGATGTAATAATGGAGAAGCCTCATTAATTCATATGTTTTGGTCCTGTCCGAATCTTGAAAAATATTGGAAGGAAGTTTTTCAAACTTTTTCCTTACTTCTTAAAGTCAATTTTAAGCCTAACCCTCTGACAGTCCTTTTTGGTATTGTTGCAGGACAAGATATTAAGCTGAAGGCATCTGATCTACATATTTTGGCCTTTAGCTCTCTTATAGCTAGGAGGACGCTTTTGTTTAAATGGAAAGATGTTCTTCCTCCTACTCATGCTCAATGGTTATGTGACATTATGTCATGTTTAGATTTAGAGAAGATTCGTTGTTCAATTTCTGAATCTCGTCAAGACTTTCAAACATTGTGGGGAACTTTTTTGAATTATTTTCAATACCTTTAATTCATTATTTAAACTCAGGTGTTGGCTATTATTGAGTTTCATTATAGAAGAAGGTGTTTACCTTCTTTTCTCCTTAATGAACAGCTTCAGTCTTGGTAGGGGTTAGAATTTTTTTTCTTTTGTAATAAATTAGTATAGTTTAATATAACTATTGATTAACTTATATGAATACGGGGAAATGTAATTGTTATTATGAACAGATATAATGTAATTGGTGGTTTTTTAAATCTTTTCTGACCTCTTATATACACTTTCTTGGAACTAAACACTGGCTTGGCTATTTCAGTCCTTCCACAAAATGAGTTTGAGTACTGAAATGAAGCCCGCAAATGTCCAACTAAGAATTTATACTGGTGAAAAGATAATTCCTGTGGGAATGACATTTCTAACAGTGAAAGCCACATTGGTCTTGTATGTGATTAGAACAGGAGGACCAGCTTTGTGGGGACTCGATTGGCTGAGACAACTACAACTTGAAATGAGAGCCATTTACTATTTGCATGCCACATCTCTGAAATATAGTCTAATGAAAGTGAATTAAGAAAGGGACTGGCTGATGCCACATTGAGTAAGAGGTTGTTGTTGTGGCACAACTCAGCCAGATTTTCAATCTATATGCTAATAAACCTTTGATTTGGCCTCTGAATATGGTATCATCAGCAAATTTAAATATTTCTTTGGAGCTACGCTTGGCCATACAGTCATAAGTATAAAGGAGTAGAGCAGGGGGATAAGCGCACAGCCTTGTGTTGCACTTGTGCTGATGGAGATTATGGAGATATTGTTGTCAATCTGGACTGACCGGAGTCTTCAAGTGAGGAAATTGAGGACCCAGCTGTACAATGAAATACTGAAGCCAAGGTCTTGAAACTTATTGGTCAGTTTTGAGGGTATGATAGTATTAAATGCTGATCTGCAGTCAATAAAGATCATCATGATGTATACATCTTTACTGTCCAGATGTTCCACAGCTTAGTGAAGAGCCAATGAAAAAGCATCTGCTGTGGACTTGTGCTGGAAGTCAAATTGAAGTGGATCAAAGTCATTTCTCAGGCAGGAGTTAATATGCTTCATTACCAATCTCTTAAAATACTTCGTCACGGTGGATTTAAATGCTACTGGACTATAATCATTGGGGCAGTTTACCACCTTCTTCTGAATGATGAGTTTTTATTTTGATTATGATTTTGATGGCTGCTGTCATCCGGAAGAAGGTAAAGGAACCTCAGGACCCACACTGCCAGGTTCAGTAACAGGTATTATCCCTCAACCATCAGACTCTTGAAATAGAGAGGATAACTTCACTCAACTTCATTTGCCCCATCACTAAATTCACTTTGAAGGACTCATCATCTCATGTTCTCAATATTTATTGCTTATTTATTTAGTATAATGCATTGTGTTTCTGTATTTACAAACTCTTGTCTTTTACATATTGGTTGTTTGTTCCTCCAGTTGCATGTGGCTTTTCTATTCTATTGTGTTTCTTGTGTTCACTGTGAACGGCCACATGAAAATGAATCTCGGATTTGTACGTGGTGAGAAATTTGATAATAAATTTTCTTTGAACCTGAACTTTGAACACTGACTATCCGTGACCAATACCCACCTTTTCAAGTGTGAATTAAATCTGCATTTTAGGATTATTTCAGTAATTTTCCTACTAGTGACATTAAATTCTTGCCTGTAATTACTATACTTAACCCGCTCTTTTTGAATATAGGAACCGCATGTCGATCTCCAGTCATGATGTACTCCAGTTGTGGCCAGCAAGGTTTTAGAAAACCTTTTTCCTCCCTTTCCTTCCATAAGAGCCTGGGATACATCCTACTAGGATGTTTCAAGTACCTAGAGTTGGAGTTAGAAACTATGAAGTGCCTGAAAACATACAATAAATCAACATCACACTGTGATTCATGCCAGTTTTTGGGCCATAGTGGAAAGATTTTCATATGGGCATGATCTGCAAGGACTTGTGTGCTTATGTGGTCAGATCCCAGATCTTCAGCAGGGTATGTCATCAATTATAGGTAATCTCAGGAGATTGGCAGTAAGTACCAATCTTCCTGTATAATAATCTGCTGTCCCAGAAGCTCCCAATAGGAATGGTTCTCAAATGGTTCTTAATAGGAAATATTGCTTCATGAAATAGAGTGAGATCTGCTGAGGCAACCAGATAGAAGGGTAGGATGGATTATAATGAATCACAACATTTAAATTGGATACTGAGGAAAGCATTGAAGCATTTGGGTACTGTTGTGATGGAAATAATTGGTTCTTTGAGTCTCAACAGTAGAGGCCTGGACACACACAGTTTTAATAATAAGGAATTTATTATTAAAGGGGAAGTCGGGTCAACACAAGCAACTACAATACACAGGAAGCGGTGTGGGGACAGGGTACGGTTACACATACAAAGAACAAGGGAAAAGCACTACAACAGCTATCCGCCTTGACCTTGGATAGCTGTGGCTCCCTTACCAGGACAAATGATAGACCTTCCCAAGCATAAATCAATGCACTTACCTCCGATGAGGTGGTCTGTAAGAGAGACCGAGCCAGGGACAAGTCTCACCTTTTATAGCATGGGGCTGGGCGAGATAATCCAATTAAGGTGAGAATAATTTAGGTGTGCATTGATTAGTTGGGAGGGACCAAATGTTGATTGGCATGTGGTATGTCCTCCGACCAGCCAGGTGGCAGTGCATCTGTCACGTGGCCGGTATCTCTGGATACAGGTACTCAGCACAATGAAGAAGAAGGACTATGCAGCCACGACACCTAGCTTGTTCAGATTTTTCCATAGTTTTCTTCAATGATGGGCTCTTCTTCAGTGGTCCATCAAATAACACCACTATTTCTTTCTACTCAGCCAGGACATTAAGGTCAGTGCAGAGATCCCCCATATACTTTAGGGGGAAATATACAAAGTGGCATTTGTATTCCAGAATTGTTAAATTATCTGAATAGAAGAAGCAAGTTTGTTGTTGGTTGAGGAAAATGTTGGAAGGAATGCCGGCCAGGACTGCTGCACAAGTGTGGCAAGGATTCAATTTCTAGATTGTCCATATTTAATTTATTTATTCAGAAATACAATGCAGCCAGGACCTTCTGGCCCATTGAGCCATTCTGCCCAGCAACCCACCAATTTAACCATAGCCTAGTAACAGGAAAATTTACAATGAACAATTAATCTATTAACTGGCATGTCTTTGGAGTGTGGGCGGAAACTGGGGCACCCAGAGGAAACCCACATGCACATGGGAAGAGGGTATTGGAATTAAACTCCAAATTCTGACACCCAGAGCTGAAGCAGCCACTACACTATTGTGGTGCTCTATTATGCATTTAAGGTTTTATACTTCTATTAATTTGTGTCATGAATGAAAGACAAGCTCAGCGACTGAATATGTAGGACCACAGCTTCATTTTCTAAAGCTTATCAGGCAAAGATCTATCACAAATATTAGGTGACCTACTGAATATTTTCTGTATTTTCTATTTCCATTCAGATTTCCTGTAGTTTTCTTCTGGTTAATTCAATGTTGCTTCACTCACAGAAGTGTTCACCTTGAAGTAGCTATGTCTTCTTTCCATTAGCCTTTCTACTTATCTATCTTAATGTGATCAGCTTCATCATTTCTTGTCTCTATTTTCATCTTTGACTGCCAAAACTTGATTTCAAATCTTCATCTGGTGCTGGTCCTGACTTATTCCACATATATTTCATCTTACAAGTGGATATCCGACACATACAGTATTTCTCCTAGGCTAAGGCCATTCTCCTACACATAGAGTGGAGTTTGTAACTCATTAATTTTCTACTCCTGCTCTGGTGTGACTCTTTTGTTTGCTGTGTGGGAGACCATGAAGGTACAGGTGATAGAAACCTGAGCATCATCCTGTTGTCCATGTCAAGATGGAGAAGGAATGGACCATGCCCATTTTGACCCCATCCGTATTAACCTCAGAACCACAAACCAACATGTGGTTGCATGTCACTGCACTCTCCCTGATGTGAATTTGCTGCCAGATGGAAAAGCACATTCTAAGGATGTGTATTGTCTCTGTAATGTGTTGTGATTCAATTTCAGCAACAGAAAATAAATTCCTGTCAAATTTAAATGTCAGTTTGCATTGCTATTATTTCTGTTATACTATAGTTTAATATTTACTTTATTTAGCAGATTAGGACACAAAAGGATGATTCAGTTAATATCAAAGTTGAAAAGGTAGAAACAACTGTCAAAATGAATGTGACTTTAACTGATTTTTAACACATAGGGAAAAAACAGAACTCGTAAAAGCCTACGCTCTGTAGTCAGAAATATATACAAGTTGTGCACACCTTATCTGAAAACCCAAAGTCTGAAAGCCTCTGAAATCTGAATTTTGACACCACAAATGGAAAATTCCACAAGGCGCTGGGAAGGTTCCCAGGTGTGAGAAGAGACCTCACAAACCCTGAGTGGACACTTTTGGTGTCATGTTTGTTCTTAATAAAGACAAACTTGGCATGGGTATACACTAGAATATTTTATTACTGAACCCTGTTCAACACTGAGCATGTGCGACCAGGTCACCATCAAACTTTCCAGATTCGGGTGAACAGCCCCCATTGCCCATTGGGAACTGAACTTCTTTATTATGCACACATAATAACACATCTTCCCCCTTTAAAGAAAACAAACACAGTACTATGTCCTCGTAAACTTGTAAGGAACAATTATCCTTTCCAACAAAGGTATCTACATTTTGTAGCCAGTCCTTTTTTCACTCAGCAGCATTCAATTGCTCTCTGAGGTGGTATAATGATCCTTTTTTGTCTGCTATTTGCTTCCACAGGTGTATTCCTTGTATTTGGTGCACTATTATTAGTGTCTTTCTAAGAACTCTGATATTGTTCATTTCTTTCACATCCTTCTACCAAGAACCTATCTGTTCGTCTCTGTTCTTGTTCTTGCTGTGTGACCATAATTCGCTCCACATGCCTCATAATGGATCCCTGGACTGCATCTATGTGATGAGTGAGTCTTTGCACAAGCTCCAACTGATTCTGTCTCAACTCACAGAGCTCCCTCTGTTGATTGTGTTTCATAGATAGCAACTCCTCCTCTTGGTTTGTGTTGAACTGTTGCTGTTGTTCTGACCTTTGGATCTATGTGGTCTTCCCATCTTCCTTTTTATTTTCTTCTTCAACTTCAGAGAGGATCGTGGAGATACTTTTGACATCTAGTCTTTAACTGGAAGTCAATGAGAGGCAGATTTTGAACCAAAGCTGCATGATGTGGAAGCAATACTGGCAACTTCTTCATCATGATTACTCTGTTCAGCACTGGCATCCTGACTGTCATGCTGGTGTAGTTGAAACAGATGTCTATGGAAGGTGGAGTTCAGTCCTTCTCTTGCATAACCTCTATGGAGCTCTCATGGATACTGTTTCTTGAGGTATGTCAAGTAAGCAGACAAACCCCTCAGAAACATTTGCGTACTCTTCTGAGTGTCGGTGGTTATCTTTCGTCTCTGAAGCCACTACGGCAACTTTTCACCAGGTTGTGCTTTTCACATGCACTCAAACCTAATATTATCTGTGCTTTCTTTTCTACAATCAATAGCTGTGCCTCTAGATACTGTCCCTTGTGCTTGAAGGTCACTATACAGACCGTCTTACTGAGTCTCTCCAGTATAGCCTACTACTTTTAACTTCACTGGGTAAACCTTGCTCTTTATTTTGAGAGTTTTGTAATCACCAGTGGATAACAGATTCACATGGGCTCCAGTGCCAAGCTTGAATGGAATTGCTGTCTCATTCACAGTCACTGGAACAATCCATTCTGTTTTACCAGCACCAGGCATTTGTAGAGAATTGACAAAGACTTCCTCCATTTCCTTATCAAGTGTGTGCACCTTTCTTTCGGTAGTCCCAGCTTTACAGCTCAGCTAAGTATTGGTCAAAGCTAACAACTTGTTTCTGGACACAGGAAAATTTTAAAAAATTGTTATTTTTACTTGGGACAAAATACTCAAATTTTGTCATCAGAGTAAAAGCTGTTAGAGATATCCAAAGCCTCATGACCAATTAAATGCAGGAAAATACACACATTAAATTTTTCATCCGAAGCCTCCTGTTCCGCTAGCCACTAAATAAATATTGAATCACCATTTGAAGCATTTCCAGTAAACTGCATAGGAGCAGGAGGACTTAGCCTATCCATGATGGCAACTTTTGGCCTTTCACCTGAATTTTTTGGTGAATCCGGTGAACTTCTAGAACACTCGCTTCTCTCCGTCACTGACGTCTCCTTCTCAGTCACTCATGGTACTCATTTAGTCTCCCGTGTTTAGATCTCCCACCAAATTCTGACACAATGTTATGTTTGTTCTTAATAAAGACAAACCTGGCGTGGGTTTACGGTAGAACATTTTATTACTGAACTCTGATCAACACTGAGCACGTGCGACGAGGTCACCATCAAAGCTTCCGGTTCCGGGTGAACCACCCACATTGCTCACTGGGAATTGAAGTTCTTTATTATGCACACATAGTAACACAATTGGCAGCAATTTGTTTCCAGCAATCATCATAGCCAGGCTTTAGCGCATTACTCACAGTGATTACCATGTGCTTTGCGCTTCTCTGCTCTGGGCTGTAAAGACATTGTTCAAAATGTCAAAAAGGCCACAGTCACCCCTATGGGTAATAGTGAAAAGAAAAAGAGGGAGCATTTATATTTATCTATAACAGAGGAAGTCAAGTTGTTGGAAATTCTTGACAGTGGTGTGAGTGTGAAGCATCTGACAGAGGAGTATGGTGTTAGAACAACCACCATCTGCAACCTGAAAAAAACAGAAGGATAAACTGTTAAAGTTTTATGCTGAAAATTATGAGAAGAACTTAATGAAAAATAGAAAAACCCTGCAAAAAGTGAAAAATGAAAAGTTTGATTGTGTATTGACTGGATAGATTAGTCAGCGTCAGAGCAAACATATGCTGCTTAATGGTATGCTTATCATGAAAAAAGTAAAGATTCTATCAGGATGAAGTGAAGATTGAGGGTAGTTGTAAATATTCAGCGGGCTGGTTGAATAACTTAAGGGAAGGCACGCCAATAATTTTCAAAAGATTTCTGGTGATAATGTGTCTGCTGATCACGAAACAGCAGAGAAATTGAAAGGTTAGAGCAGCTTTCATTCACAACAGAACAAGAGATGATGTCAGTTTATAAAATCAAAGAGAAATTGTTAATGAGGCAGGTGACACTGGAAGAAACATTTCAAGTCCTTCAGCACAGTGTCTCCTCATCCTGTGAGCATCTGCTTCCAAGTCCCTCAATCTCCTCTGGTGTTTCTCCTCACAATGATGCCAATGACGATGTGCCCTCTCCCTCCAGTTTCTCAGACCTGATGTACTCGTAGAGTTTGGTGCTGCATTTATCTTCCAGTAGCACATAAATTCAGAGTCAGGAATGATGGTGATGCCAAGCAGCCACAGACTGTCCACCTGGGTGGTCAAGGTATTGATAGGTTGCTTTTCTGATGGTTCAATGTACATATTATTGTTTCGTGCAAAAATTAATTTTAAAATATCATATGAAACTAACTTTAGGTTATAGGTATTGTTACGTACCCCGTAACTGGGTCACTTACCAGCAAAGATAGAGAGGTCCGTTGAAGTCTGATGGTACTATTTTTAACAGTATTTATTGATAAAAATACACAAAAATAGCATCGATGCAAACATACAGATAATATACGTCATCAATACTAAATCTAAAAGCGTGGGTATAATAATAATCAATAAGAAATAGCTCTATCGTTGTCTAGGGGATAATGTATTGTCCGATGGAAATATAAAAGTCACTCAAGTTCATTCAAGCTGCAGGCTGCAGCCTTTGGTTGGAGTCAAGAGAGAGAGTTTAAACTTGCCCATTCCTTTTATGAGGTCAATCCTTCGAGAGTCATTGGGGCTGAATTCTCCTTTTGTGTTAGCTAAAGCCGTACTTCCATGGCAAGGCCCACCAATTCCGAGGCAAATGGGAAAGGACGCACGTGGACTTTCCACTGGCTTTCGCTATTTCGCTGTTACAGGATTTCTAGCATGTCTTCTGGTGCGTCTGAGGGGCTGTTCCCACAGACCTTCTTTTATCCCCACTCACGGGGTCTCAGATGTCAATCAGGGTGGAATGATGCCATCCCCCAACCAGCCCACGTTGCCTGAGGGCTTCCACGAAGCACAGTACTCAATACACAATTCCGTCTCCAAGAGACAATGGCCGTTTCCCGTAGCTTTGTATCGCCGAGGGGCCAAGACGTTCCAAACGTCTCTCTCTCATTTCCTGGGTCTCCTGACCTGAATTAATAGCGATCTTGCGATTCTCAAAAAGGAGGGGGCTACTTTGGGACCCTTCGACCCCTCAGAGTTGGGCACAGGCGTAAGAGTATAAGCTCTATATGTAACATAAATAGATTTCATGTTTAGACGGGGATGACTCATCCCCAAGACATCTCATTATAGGAACGCAAATATTCCAAAATCCCCCAAAAATTCGATATCTGAAGTACTTTACCTGAAACATCTCCAAGCACTTCAGATAAGGAATGCTCGATATAGGTTTCTTCTTATAGTGATAAAGTCAGTTGAGTTTCCACCTACCAGCATTTAGCAAACTGGCAACGAATTATGTTTAAAATTGTCCCAGTTTTCCAAAATGAACTCGGAATCATTTATTTTAGACTTTAAGACCATAAGATATAAGAGTAGAATTAGGCCATTTGGCTCATTGCATCTGCTCCGTCATTTCATCATGGATGATCCAATTTTCCTCTCAGCCCCAATCTCCTACCTTCTCCCCATACCCTCCATGCCCTGACCAATGAAGAATCTATCAACCTCTGCCTTAAATATACTTAAAGACTTGGCCTCCAGAGCTGCCTGTGGCGAAGGATTCCACAGACTCACCACCCTCTGGTTAAATAGATAGATAGATAGATAGATACTTTATTCATCCCCATGGGGAAATTCAACTTTTTTCCAATGTCCCATACACTTGTTGTAGCAAAACTAATTACATACAATACTTAACTCAGTAAAAAATATGATATGCATCTAAATCACTATCTCAAAAAGCATTAATAATAGCTTTTAAAAAGTTCTTAAGTCCTGGCGGTAGAATTGTAATGGCATTGGGGAGTATTGACCTCTTCATCCTGTCTGAGGAGCATTGCATCGATAGTAACCTGTCGCTGAAACTGCTTCTCTGTCTCTGGATGGTGCTATGTAGAGGATGTTCAGAGTTATCCATAATTGACCGTAGCCTACTCAGCACCCTTCGCTCAGCTACCGATGTTAAACTCTCCAGTATTTTGCCCACGACAGAGCCCGCCTTCCTTACCAGCTTATTAAAACGTGAGGCGTCCCTCTTCTTAAAGAAATTCCTCCTCCTGTCTGTTCTAAAAGGATGCCCCTCTATTCTGAGGCTGTGTCCTCTGGTCTTAGACTCACCCACCATAGCAAACATCCTCTTCACATCCACTCTATCAAGGCCTTTCACCATTTGTTAGGTTTCAATGAGGTCAGCCCTATTTTTCTGAATTCTAGTGAATACAGGCCCAGAGCCAACAAACACTTTACATGTGACAAGCCATTCAATCCTGGAATCATTTTCATGAACCTCCTTTGAACCCTCTCCAGTTTCAGCACATCTTCCTAAGATAAGGACCCAATCCTGCTCGCAATACTCCAGATGAGGCTTCACCAGTGCTTTATAAAATCTCAGTGTTACATCCTTGCTTTTATATTCTAGTCCCCATGAAAAGAATTCCACATGCCTTCCTCACCACAGACTCAACCTGCAAATTAGCCTTTAGGGAATCCTGCACAAGTACTCCCAAATTCCTTTGCACCATTGTTAACCCTTTCAGTTCTTCTACCAAAGCGCATAACCATACACTTCCCGATATTGTATTCCACCTGCCATTTCTTTGCCCATTGTGCTGATCTGTCCACATCCTTCTGCAACCTCTCCACTTCCTTAAAACTACCTGCCACTCCATCTATCTTCATATCACCAGCAAACTTTGCAACAAAGTCATCAGTTCCATTATCCAAAAGAATTGGTCCCACCCCAGCCCCCTGTGGAACACCACTAATCACTGGCAGCCAGCCAGAAAAGGCTGCCTTTATTCCCATTCTTTGCCTGCTGCCAACCAGCCACTGCTTTATCCATGTTAGAATCTTTCCTGTAATACCACAGGCTCATAGCTTGTTAAGCAGCCTCACATGTGGCACTTCGTCAAAGGCCTTCTGGAAATCCAAGTACATAATATCAACCAATTCTCCTTTGTCTATCCTGCTTGTTATTTCTTCAAAGAATTCCAACAGATTTGTCAGGCAAGATTTTCCCTTGAGGAAACCATGTTGACCATGGCCTACTTTATCATGTGCCTCCAAGTACACTGAGATCTCATCCTTAATAATTGACACCAACACCTTCCCAACCACTGAAGTCAGACTAACTGGCCTATAATTTTGTTTCTTTTCTCTCTCTCCTTCCTTGAAGAGCGGATTGACATTTGCAATTTTCCAGTCTTCCGGAACCATTCCAGAATCTAGTGATTTGTGAAAGATCATTATTAATGTCTTCACAATCTCTTCAGCCATCTTGTCCAGGTGACATATTTACCTTCAGACCTATCAGTTTCCCAAGAACCTTCTCTCTAGTTACAGTAACTTCACACACTTCATGCTCCGGGACACATGGAACTTTCACCATTCTACTAGTGTCTTCCACAGTGAAGGCTGATGCAAAATACTTATTCAGTTCATCCGCCATTTTGTTGACCTCCATTACTACCTCTCCAGAATAGTTTTCCAGTGGCCCGATATCCACTCTCGCATCTCTTTTACACTTCATGTATCTGAAGAAATTTTTGATATCCTCTTTAATATTATTAGCTTGCTTACTTTACATTATATTAAATGATCCATGAATAAGCTTAATCATTATATGTATAATACAATGTAATTACCCTCTAAACTTAATGAAATGTATTCCTTAATATACAGTATATTGGAGTAATAATTGATGTAGAAGAATCACAAAATAATACGACTCTTTTATTAAGTATTAGACTACTGCCAATTGAGCAAACTGAACCTAAAAAGCTGAACTAATTTTTTCTAAAAGCAAGGGAGAAAGATCAACCATTCTCATTAGTTGGTGTTCAGTAGTTGGTTTCTTTGATATTTTCTAAATATTTAAAGCCTATTAAAATATTATGGGCTTTGCTTTCACAAGCAATTAAATCATTACAGTAATGATTAATTGATTTTAGGTGTGGTCAGTTTTACATGCTGGCTGGCTCCCAGGGGGACAGAGTTGGAAATTCCAATCCATTGTGCTTATTTGGTGGCTGATGTGCAGAGTTTTAAATGGTAGCACGTGGCTACTCACAAACTGCAGAACCCCTCTTTCTTTCCTGAGCACTGGTCCTGGTGAAGGACACTACACTACATCTCCATCCTGTTTGCCTGCTGCAAGACTGGGAACTGTCTCTAAATATCTTTGATGTTGAACCATTAACACAACAACAGTGCTTTGATGGGGAGAGAGTCTGAATTCATCAGCAATCTCTAAGGGGTTGATGAATTGCATTTCTCTGATGTTTACCAATTTCAAAAGCCTGCAGTTGACAGCAGCAGGCAGATTGAGCCCATCTTGTCTTTGCGGTGACTCATGACTTGTGCTGACATTATCACATAAGCAGGGGTCCAGAAGAAAAGGGAAAAACACGCCAGCCAGACAAAAAGCTTGTGATTGCATAAACGAGTACCTCACGATTTCCTTTCAGCTTCCTTTCACCTGTTCAAACAGGTGACCTCTGATATCCATGGTTCCACAGGGCATGCTGGGATAGGGCTTTTGGCCAGTTTTGGTTCCCTGCATTAAATATTACTTGCTCAAGCTTACCCTACCACAGTGTTTTAGGTTAACATTGCTCTTGTCAGTGACTGCCTCACAGTGGCATTTCAATGTGAAACTCAGTGGTTTCAGGACAGAATCCATCTCTCATCCTCTCCCTCTCATCAGGAAAAAAAGACATTTAAAACTGTGTCTGAAACGTAGAGGGTCTTCTCTTTGCCTTGATTCAGTATGGGATTCAGCTATCTTCCCAAAGCTTCGAAATTGCTTCCAGACTGGCCTGAGACAATGAGCAGTTCCACCATGAAAGATCAGACTTAAGCCTGATTTAAGCTTCTGTGTCGCATGTATGCCGTAGGCACCATGTACCCTGCACCGTACCTATGCTGTACCCTACGCCGTAGGGTGACGTGCACCTCCCCAAAAAAGTAACTCACGCATCGCGGCGACGCAGACCGCAACAACTGTGATTGGTCCACTTTTAGCATTGCATTTCCGCCTACGCATTTCCGGTTGCTTCTTCTCTGCTATGTCTGTACACAGATGCAAAACAGATGAACCAAATCGTCAAATCTATCTGCCGACAGCGAAAATATTTGAAATGCATTTCCTCATCCATGTTTCTCACGAAGAAACTCAACACAGTGGCATAAAACCCCCACTGCACACCAATGCATGCTCGCTATGGTGTAGAGTCTACGCAAAAGTAAAAATCAGGTCTATGACGTAGGCTACAGTGTAGCCCATACGCACAAGTATAAATCAGCCTTTAGTTGAGTGCCAGCTACATCTGGGGTCCGGCACTTACTTTCTGTCTTGTCAATATGCACTGATGTAAAAACATAGGCAAACAGATAAGGAGGTGGGAGCCAACTTTTATTTGTGGCCTGTACTGGGTCATTCATCCATTGCTATTGTAATCCACATTTGCTGGTGCTAAGCAATTTCTCCCATGCAGCTCCTCTACTGTAGAAATTGTAGTCCACATCAGCCATTAAGGGATGTTCAAAGTTCAACATAAACTTATTATCAAAGCACGTTCATATATGTTCCCATATACTACCTTGAGATTCATATTCTTGCATTCAATCACACTAATTCCATTTTGTTCTCCCAGCACTCCCTTCAACTCACCACAGATTCTATGACTCACCTACACACTGGGGGCAATGTACATTGACAAGTGGCCTACCACTCAACACTGGTTGCAGAGAGGATACGCAAACTCCTCACAGATCAGCCAGGATTTTCAGATTGAAGTTGGGGTTCTGGAGTTCTGAAGCAACAGCAGTTGTTTTTGCTGTGGCACAGTGCTGCTGTAATTTCAGTCTGTCCTGAGGTGTGAAAACACTTCCTCTATCCCAAGGCAACCATCTGAGTGATTGTCTGAGTCAAGACCAACAGTGGGCCACAGCGATTTTGATGCTGTATTTCAGAATAAACAGCATAAATTAGACATAATTAGACTTTGGCTTTTGTGTGGTTCCTTGTTAGTGATCATGAACTTGCTGATAGGTTCACTGCAAAAATAGTGTTTCATGTACTTCTGTGACATTTACAACACCATAGATAAATTTCTGTGCTGCAACCCAGATACATAATAAAATCTTTCTGCTGCTTGTTCCATGACTTTACTCAGTAGCAACAACAGTTAGGTATCAACGTTGATGTTCTGGACCCATGCAAGTAGAGTTAATGTGATTTTTTAAAACCTGCGCAGCAGATGAACTGTTGAAATGGTGACTGAGTCACTCTGAGACTGAAGCTGGAAAATATAAAATGTCTTTATTCATCACCACAAGTAAGAATTCTCTTGGGGAATTGCTGTAGAGTCTCCTTGGACTCAGTACATCATGCCTATGCTCTTAAGAACAAAGATAACAGCAAATGATCTAATACAATTTCAATACCTACAATGACATCATATACTTTGATATTTTGAACCTGGCAATTATTTCCACTGAATTACATATTTACAATGGAAACACTTTGTAACTGACAAGACTCCTTTGAATCTTCCAACACTATTAGTGAGACAAAATTATACTCATTTATGGTCTGAAAGTTTCTGAGAACAGAGACTGCAGATGCCCAAAGATAGTATGCTGAGGGTGGACTCTCTGGGTACAAAATTATCTCAGTTTTTGATAGGCAGAGGATACATTATCAGAGCATTGACAGAGGGACTTGGAGGACTGCTCTGTACTCTGTTACACTGAGACAATGATTCACCACCAACTCTCCTGACACAGCCCTCCAACTCAAAGGTTTCTTGATACACCATATAGACCAGACTGCAGAGACAGATAAAGGGAAAATTGGTGGGGTCTTCTTCAGGATAAACTCATTGTGGTGCACACATATGGTGGTCTTGTCCGACACCTGCTCCCCTGAGCTGGATCATTTGGTATCAAAGTACTGACCGTCCGACTTACTGCAAGAATTCTCCACCTTCATCTTAATTGCATTCTAAGCTCACCCCAGCCAGATACCAAGCTAGCACTTGAGAAACTAAGTGCCATAATCAACAAAAATAAAGAAACGTACCCTGATGCCTGTCACTTAGCAGTGGGAGACTTTCATTAGACTAGCTTTAAGAAGTTTGTGCCCAGCTACGATCAAATAGTGGTGTTCCACGGGGATTGTTCTGGGATGCCTGCCCTTTGTGATCTTTACAAATGTTTTGAATGAGGAAGTGGAAGGGTGGGCTACTAAGCTTGCAGATGGTACTATGGTTGGTGGTGTTGTAAGTAGTGTAGAAAGTTGTCATAGGTGACAACAGGACACTGATAGGTGGGCTGGGAACTGGCAGATGGAGTTTGATCTGGGAAAGTGTGGAGAGATACACTTTGGCAAGTTGAACTTGAAGGAAGAGGACAGGGTTAATGTCAGGTTTCTTAGCAGTGCGGAGCAACAGAGGGATCATGGGGCCCACACCAGTAGATCTCTCAAAGTTACTGAATAAGTTGGTACAGTGGTTAATGAGGCCTTCATTAGTTGAGGATTGAGTTGAAGAGCCATGAGGTAAAGTTGCAGCTCTATAACATTCTGCTTAGACCACATTTAGAGTAGCTTGCTAAAATTATTCCCTTTTTTAAGGTGTATTTTGTGGATGATTTCCTTTTCACTGCGATGTACAATAAATCTCAATAAATCAATAAATTGTATCTCAATAAATAATTAAATGCACATTTGCTAAAGTTTCAATTCTGAGATGAGTCTGACTCCATCATGCATTCAGAACATCCAAACAGCTGGATGGTCTTCCGACTGGGCATATCGCTGTTCTACGGTAATAACCATGAAGGCAAGCGGCAGAGGAAAGAGGCCGGTTTTAAGCATTTTTTAAAAATTCTGGAGTAAGGAAGTGAATTCCATAGGTGAGTCAGCTGTTATATTTCAGTAGCAACATTGGTATTGAAATCCATAGGTGTTTCAAGGGATGTTACTTGGCTAGTAATTCAGAGACCAGAATATTCATGCAGAGACATGAATTCAGATCTTTTGGATGCCAGATGGTTTAAATTTTGTTAATTAGATATATTAAATATATTGTTAATTATTATGATAAACTGCCAGGCTCCTTAATCTCCATCAGGGAAGAGAATGTGTCCTTATTTTACGTTTGATGTAATTGACTGCATTTGACAACATGGTTGACTCGCCCTTTTTAAATGTTGTACAGTGCTGTACAAAAATCTTAGGCATTTATTGACTGTACTGTACATTTAGCCAGGGTGCCTAAGATTTTTGCATAGTATTGTACTAATTTTATGTATTGCACTGTACCACTGGCACAAAAAGAATCAAATTTCACGATCAGAGAGTGATGATAAACCTGATTCTCTATTGTGGACTGAAGTGGGAAGGAGTCAAAGCATGAGGAATCATGGTTGGGAAAGGGGGAAGGTAGAGGGTTGGAAGTGGGAAGAACCAGAGAGACATTTTGTAATGATCAATGAACCAATAATTTGGAATCAAATGACCTTGCCTGGTCTCTCAGGTCTGGGTGTGTATACACCTGTGCCATTCCCCGCTCCTGGCACTCCTTCTCTGCCACCTGTCCCACACCCCTCATGCAGCACTCCACCCTCACCATTCCCAGCCAGAATTATAAACTCACTCTCCATATATACACACCTAAGACTTCTGCACAGTAGTTCACCTAAACTGACTTCAACTGACTGCAGGCCTTCAAAATGAGGCTCTCTGTCATCTTCTCCAAAGTGATTAAATGGTGTTCTACACACAAAATACTGGAGGAACTCAGCAGGTTGGACAGCATCCATGAAAATGAACAGTCGGCATTTAATGCCGAAACCCTTCTTTCTGACCTGCTTAGTTCCTCCAGCACTTTGTGTGTGTTGCTTTGGATTTCCAGCATCTGCAAAATTTCTTGTGTTTATGAAATGGTGTTCTAGCCAGCGGCTGCTAGATCTTGTGATTGAGTAAGGCAATAATTAGTTTAATTTCTACATAAATAAAATCTATGAAATTAAAGTCAGTGATAGCAGATAAATTTCTCAAGCTCAATGAACAGAGCCTTGTATTCAAATGGGTTACTTTCTATTTCTTTGCCCTGAGTCAATGGCAAATGACAAACTGATTCAGTAAGAATTGCTGGTAACCTATCAATAGCAAATGACCTGTTCTATATAATTACGACATTTTCCCTTGAATAACATTACTTGTATATTTCTCAGAATTTACTGAATAACATAAGTGCAGGATTAGTAATGTGTTCGTGACTAACCTTGACATCTCATAGAATTAAGCTGCATGTTTGTAATTCTCTTCCTCAGATAATCACATATTGTGCTACCTACAAATCTTCCAGCATTTCAAAGACTACAGAAGTCTGCCTATTCCTTGCAATTACATTCAGCATGAGCAAAAACTAAAACTAATAAGTTGTGAAGAGGTATTAACTGCATGATGTGTTAAGTTTTGGGTATTAGGTTAAGACTTTGTGACATTAGTAATGTATGGCTTTGGTTCAAAACCAGTGCAACATAAAGAAAGCATTTCCAGACTGGTATATTCGATGAAGGTGGAAAAATATTGATGGCAGTAACATTGTATGAGCTTTTGAAATTGTGGCTCCTCAATTCCGTACTTGAGTGATTGAAGGTTTTTTTTTAAAGTGTTAAAGCAATGCTGCTTTGTTCCTGTCAATCATTTTTGCCCACCTAACCTTGCTGATCCATCATCCAGTCATCTACTCTCTCGGCACATTTAACCTTCTGTTGGTCAGACCTCAATGCCCAGCTTCTGTCCGCCCATTTTACTGGATGTTCCAACACTTAACACATATATGCTCATTCATGATTTAAATCAAAATATATTCCCTTTTAAGTGGTTACAACATTATTTATTTAAGTTATTATTCATTATTAATAATAAATAATAAACCCAACAAATTAATTATTAAATCCATCAATAATTATCAATTCATAATTTTATTAATTTTTCATTATTCATTGGCTTCATCCATTTCCTTTCTGTTCCTAATGAAGGATCTCAGCCCAAAATGTAGACTCTTTATTCTTTCCAAAGATGGTGCCTGACCTGCTGAATTCCTCAGCATTTTGTGTGTGTTGCTCTGGATTTCTAGCATCCTCCAATATAGGTCCTTCTGCCGACTCCCTGCTTCCTCAACACTACCCGTCCTTCCACTCTGGTCATGATGCCATCAATCCTGTCATCCAAAGGATTGATATATAATATGTAAAGGAGCGGTCTCAATACCGACCCCTGCAGATAGTCACTGGCAGCCAATCAGATTAGATTCCCTTTACTCCCACTCTTGAGGAGCATAGATAAGTTGAATAAGTTGAAGTGCTTTTCCCAGGGTAGGGAAGAGTCAAACTAACACACAAAGGCTTAATATGAGAGGGGAAAGGCTAAAACGAGAACTAAGGGACAAGATCTTCACACAGAAAATCGTGCAGATAGTCAGAGGTTTTTTCCCAAAGCTGAAAAAGCACAAGAGGGCACAGATTTAAGGTGCTTGGAAGTAGATACAGAGGAGATGACAGGGGTAAGTTTTCTATGCAGAGAGTGGTGGAGGCAGATACGATAGGGTCTTTTAAGAGACTCCTGGATAGGTACATGGAGCTCAGAAAAATAGAAGGCTATGGGTAGCCCTAGGTAATTTCTCAGGTAAGGACATGTTCAGCACAGCTTTGTCGGCCGAAGGCTCTGTATTGTGCTGTAGGTTTTCTGTGTTTCTATGTTAGAAGGAGGTGGTATGATACCAGGCCCTTCTAGCCCAACCAATCCATGCTGTTCAATTACATCCATGTGACCAATTAACCTACAAACCCACACCTCTTTGGAATGTGGAAGGAAATGGGAGCACCCAGAGGAAGCCCATGTGGTCATGGGGAGAATGTACTAACTCCTTAGAGACAGCAGCAGAACTGAACCAGGGTTGCTACCACTGTAATAGTGTCACCTTAACTGCTACGCTATCAGCCAACCCCAGGCAAGATGGTAGAGTCTGGTGCAGCTACAATACTTAAAAGACATTTGGATAGCCTCATGCTTGGGAAAGGTTTAGCGAGATAAGGACGAACTGCATGACAATAGGACTAGCTCAGCATGGAACGTTGGCCAGCACGGATGAGTTGGGCTGAACGGCCTGTTTCCGTGCTGTGTAACTCTATGACTTAAAGCAGCCATTTTAATAATGGCTTGGTAGCCCTTTGAAATGAGATTAGGGTGTCCTTGCACTGACTGCATTTTTATTCAGGTCAGAAATTAATGCTAGTATCATGGTTACCTTATTTTAGATATTGTTCCTGTGGCTATAGAATAGACTGAATCTGCTGCACTAAGTAGATTAGAAATAACAGTTGGAAACTGATTGCTCATATAAGTGAAAAAGTATGTAACAGTATAGACCTATTATAAACAAGCAGAAAGGAGGCCTGAAGAGTTGATTAATTTTTATAGAATTCTTTCCTTCAGTAGCTGAACATTTGATTAGTTTAAATATTTGCAATGGACAAGGATTAATACATATTTTAACAGAATACAGCCCTTTCACAATTGGGCATTATTCAAAAGCATTAGAGGTTTATTCAAATAATGACTTTGTTAAATTCCTCTTTTGGTTAAATTCTCCCCCTTGAATCCGAGGGGGACCAATATCCTGGCGGAGAGGTTTGCTAAGGCTATTGGGGAGAGTTTAAACTAGAATTGCTGGGGGTAGGAAATGAACTGAAGAGACAGAGGAAGGGGCAGCAAGCTCATAAATAGGGAAAGCTTGTAGGCAGTGTGAGAGAGAGGATGGGCAGGTGATAGAGAAGGGATGCGCTCAGACTAATGGTTTGAGATGTGTATATTTTAATGCAAGAAGCATCATGAACAAAGTGGATGGGCTTAGAGCTTGGATCAGTACTTGGAGCTATGATGTGGCCATTACAGAGACTTGGGTGGCTCAGGGGCAGGAATGGCTACTTAGAGTGCCAGGTTTTAGGTGTTCCAGAAATGACAGGGAGGGAGGCAAAAGCAGTGGGGATGTGGAACTGCTGATCAGAGAGAGTGTCAATGCTGCAGAAAAGGAGGAAGTCATGGAGGGATTATCTACTGAGTCCCTGTGGGTGGAAGTTAGAAACAGGAATAACTCTACTGGAGGGTGTTTTTTATAGACCACTCAATGATAACAGGGACATTGAGGAGCAGATAGGAAGACAGATTCTGGAACAATGCGGTAATAATCTGGTTGTCATGACAGGGGATTTTAATTTTCCCAATATTGATTTGCATCTCCCTAGAGCCAGGGGTTTAGATGGGGTGGAGTTTGTTAGGTGTGTTCAGGAATGTTTCCTGACACAGTAAGTAGATCAGCCTACAAGAGGAGAGGCTGTACTTGATCTGGTATTGGGAAATGAACCTGGTCAGGTGTCAGGTCTCTCAGTGGGAGAGCATTTTGGAGATAGTGATCACAATTCTATCTCCTTTACCATAGCATTGGAGAGGAATAGGCACAGACAAGTTAGGAAAGCGCGTAATTGGAGGTAACGGTAACTATGAGGCTATCAGGTAGGAACTTGGAAGCATAAATTGGGAACAAATTTTCTCAGGGAAATGTAGAGCAGAAATGTGGAAAACGTTCAGGGGATATTTGCAAGGTGTTCTGCATAGGTATGTTCCAATGAGACAGGGAAAGGATGGTAGGATACAGGAACTGTGGTGTACAACGGTCGTTGAAAATCTAGTCAAGAAGAAAAGAAATGCTTACAAAAGGTTCAAAAAACTAGGGAATGATAGAGATCTAGAAGGTTATAAGGCTAGCAGGAAGGAGCTTAAGAATGAAATTAGGAGAGCCAGAAGGGGCCATGAGAAGGACTTGGCATGCAGGATTAAGGAAATCCCCAAGGCATTCTACAAGTATGTGAAGAGCAAGAGGATACGACATGAGAGAATATGACCAATCATGTGTGACAGTTGAAAAGTGTGTATGGAAGCGGAGGAGATAGCAGAGGTACTTAGTGAATACTTTGCTTCAGTATTCACTACGGGAAAGGCCCTTGGCGATTATAGGGATGACTTACAGCAGACTGAAAAGCTTGAGCATATAGACTTTAAGAAAGAAGATGTTTGATTCAACTTTATTATCGGATGATGATTTTTAAAAATTTATTAAGGATCAGATAACCTTTTATTTTAACACTAATACATCACCTGAAGTGCCATCCCAGATTGTCTGGGATGCCATGAAAGCATATCTGAGGGGTCAAATAATCTCTTACACAGCAAATCTCAACAGAAGATCCTGTGCAGACCGATTAGACCTCATTAACCAGATTAAAGAATTGGATCAACTATATGCTCAAACTAAGAACCCTGAACTATACAAGAAGCGCGTTGAACTCCAAACTAAATTTAATCTTCTGTCTACTCAACCTGTCGAACGCCAACTTCTCGAAAGCAAGAGTCGCTTTTACATTCATGGGGATAAGTCTGGTAAATTTCTAGCCAATCAGCTGAGGCGTTCCAAAGCCAAACAACATATTACAAAGATCCGGAAGGAGAACGGAGACTTTACATCGGATCATTTCGAAATTAATGACGCATTTAAAAATTTTTATTCTCAGCTTTATTCCTCTGAATCTTTGAATGACAATATCTCTGTTGATCAATTTTTACAGAATCTGAATATTCCTTCACTTTCATCTGATTTTAAAGCCAAACTTAATGTGCCTATATCATCAGAAGAAATATCTTTTGCAATTTCTGCACTGTCCTCAGGGAAATCTCCTGGACCCTATGGGTTCCCTGCAGAATTTTATAAATCATTCTCTTCACTTCTTTCTCCTCAGTTACTTTCAGTATTATCTGACTCGTTTAATTACGGCAAATTGCCACCCTCTTTCAATAAGGCATCTATTATTCTTCTATTAAAAAAGGGCAAAGACCCAACAGAGTGTTCCTCGTATAGGCCGATTTCTTTGCTCAATGTTGATGTAAAGATCTTAGCTAAAATTTTGGCTCATAGATTAGAAACCGTTATTCCCTCCATTATCTCTGATGACCAATCAGGTTTCATTAAAACCGTCTCCCTTTTTTTTAACATTCGGCATTTATTCAATATCTTATACTCACCTCCAACTGGGATTCCTGAATGTGTTATTTCCCTCGATGCGGAGAAAGCATTTGATCGTATAGAGTGGAACTACCTTTTTGCAGTCTTAGAAAAATTTGACCTCGGTCAAAGTTTCATCTCTTGGATCAAATTGCTGTACCTGTGTCCTACTGCTTCTGTTTTAACTAATTTTCAGAAATCCCAAGTATTTAATCTCAAACGTGGCACCCGTCAGGGATGCCCCTTAAGTCCCTTTCTCTTTGATTTGGCTATAGAACCTTTGGCGATAGCATTTCGAAATTGTCCTGAATTGACCGGGATTTGGAGAGGGGGTGTTGAGCATAAAGTTTCTCTTTATGCTGATGACTTATTACTCTTTCTCTCAAATCCGTCTACATCCTTACCTCTAATGTTTTCACTTCTTGACCAGTTTAGCCAGATCTCTGGCTATAAACTTAACTTACATAAGAGTGAACTTTTCCCAATTAATAAAGAAGCACAAGAACTAACATTTCGTGATCTCCCTTTTAAAGTAGTCCATAATCAATTTACTTATCTTGGAATTACAGTCACAAGGAAGTTTAAAGATCTCTTTCATGAAAACTTTGCCAATCTTTCATATACTATAAAACAGAGTCTGGTACAATGGTCACTTCTATCTATGTCTTTGGTAGGTCGTATTAATGTTGTTAAAATGTATGTTCTCCCCAAGTTTTTATACTTATTTCAATCTATTCCAATTTTTATTCCTAAATCTTTTTTTGATTCCTTAGACTCTATTATTTTGTCATATCTGTGGAAGAATAAGCGCTCTAGAATTAATAAAATCCATCTCCAAAAATCTAAAAAAGAGGGTGGCATGGCTTTACCTAACTTTCGTTTATATTATTGGGCAGCTAATATACGTTGTGCTATCTTTTGGTCTTTCTTTCACGGCCAACCCGAGTGCCCTAATTGGGTGGCAATGGAGTTGAGCTCCACTAAAGAATTATCTATCTCTGCACTCCCTAGTAGTCTGTCCAGATTAATAGCTAATCCTCTTGTTCGACACACTTTGTGTATATGGGCTCAGTTTAGGAAATGCTATGGTTTCCATGGTTTTTCCGTTTCCAGCCCTGTCGCACATAATCACCTTTTTTTACCTACTACGTATGATTCAGCATTCAATGTTTGGTATAGGAAGGGCATTAGACATTTTGAAGATCTTTTCATTGATAATCGCTTCGCTTCTTTTCAGCAGCTCTCTGTTAAGTTCAATCTGCCCAAAGCTCATTTTTTTAGATATCTCCAAATTAGACACTTTATTGCTCCTTTAATTCCTAACTTTCCTGAAATGCCTGCGAAAAATGCTATGGACTTATTTCTTTCCATTAATCCACTAGGTAAAGGTTTAATATCAATTATTCGAGATAAATTAGCAGCCTTACGACGGGCCCCTGTGGATAAAATTAAAATGGCCTGGGAGCAGGATTTAAATACCTCCTTATCCGATGAGAGCTGGGACTCGATTCTCAAATCGGTTAACTCAACCTCTCTTTGTGCTTGCCATTGCCTTTTACAGTTTAAGATTGTTCATAGAGCCCATATGTCTAAATCTAAACTATTTCGATTCTACCCTAACATTAGTCCGCTCTGTGATAAATGCAAGAGGGGCGTGGCCTCTCTCATCCATATGTACTGGTTCTGTCCTAGCTTGGAGAAATTTTGGAAAGATGTCTTCACTACGTTATCGTGTATTCTGAATCAGCACCTAGAACCAAACCCCTTAATTGCTTTGTTCGGTTTCTGGGGCGAGACAGATTTACGTCTGAGTCCGACCAAATGCCGAATATTATCCTTTGCCTCTCTCCTGGCTAGACGCTTGATCCTCCTTAGATGGAGAGATGTTGCCCCGCCCACTCATGCGCAATGGCTTAACGACATTATGGCCTGCTTGGACCTCGAAAAAATTCATTATTCAGTTCTTAATTCGGATCTAAAGTTCCATAAGGTCTGGGGACCTTTTATCGAGTACTTTCATAACCTTCCTCTTGATTAGGGTTTTTTTTTCTTTTCGGTCCCTTGCTTTCAGCTCCCTTTTTTTTTCTGGTGGTAGGCATTATTATCCTCTGTAGCTAAGTGTATTCACAGTCTGGGAGTTTGATTGTCCTGATTTATACTCTCCATATTGTGTTGTGGTTGGTCTGGAGTTGTTGTTTTTTTTTGTGTTGTGGGGCTTGGGGAGGATACTAAGTTTACTTGTCTTCAATTTAGGTGCTTTTTTTGTCAAATTCTCTTCCTTTGTAGCATATTGTCATTGTATGCTTAATTTTGCACTGTATTATTGTTCCTCATTGGGATTTGGGGTTTTTAATTTGTAAAATGTATAGAAAAACTAATAAAAAAATTAAAAAAAAAGAAAGAAAGAAGATGTGCTGGAGCTTTTGGAAAACATCAATTTGGATAAGTCACCTGGACAGGACGAGATATACGGCTACTGTGGGAGACGAGGGAGGAGATTGCTGAGCCTCTGGCAATGATCTTTGCATCATCAATGGGGATGGGAAAGTTTCTCGAGTATTGGAGGGTTGAGGATGTTGTTCCATTATTCAAGAAAGGGAGTAGAGATATCCCAGGAAATAATAGCCCAGTGAGTCTTACTTCAGTGGATGGTAAGTTGATGGAGAAGATCTTGAGAGGTAGGATTTATGAACATTTGGAGAGGCATTATATGATTAGGAATAATCAGCATGGCTTTGTCAAAGGCAGTTCATACCTTACGAGCCTGATTGAATTTTTTGAGGATTTGACTGAACACATTGATGAAGGTAGAGTAGTAGATGTAGTGTATATGGATTTCAGCAAGGCATTTGATAAGGTACCCCATGCAAGGCTTATCGAGAAAGTAAGGAGGTAAGGGATCCAAGGGGACACTGTTTTGTGGATCCAGAATTGGCTTGCACGCAGAAGGCAATTCTGCATCATATTCTGCATCGAGGTTGGTGACCAGTGGTGTGCATCAGGGATCTGTTCTGCGACTCCTTCTCTTCATGATTTTTATAAATGACCTGGATGAGGAAGTGGAGGGATGGGGTTAGTAGATTTGCTGATGACACAAAGGTTGGGGGTGTTGTGGATAGTGTGGAGGGCTGTCAGAAATTACAGCGGGTCATAGATAAGATGCAAAACTGGTCTGAGAAGTGGCAGATGGAGTTCAACCCAGATACGTGTGAGGTGGTTCATTTTGGTAGGTCAAATATGATGGTAGAATATAATATTAATGGTAAGACTCTTAGCAGTGTGGAGGATCAGAGGGATCTTGGGATCCGAGTCCATAAGATGCTCAAAGCAGGTTGACTGTTTGGTTAATAAGGCATACACCTCCTTGGCCTTCATCAACCATGGTATTGAGTTCAAGAGCCGAGAGGTAATGTTACAGCTATATAGGACCCTGGTCGGACCCCACTTGGAGTTCTGTGCTCAGTTCTGGTCACCTCATTTCAGGAAGGATGTGGAAACTATAGAGAGGGTGCAGAGGAGATTTACAAGGATGTTGCCTGGATTGGAGAGCATGCCTTATGAGAATAGGTTGAGTAAACTCGGCCTTTTCTTCCTGGAGCGATGGAGGATGAGAGATGACCTGATAGAGGTGTATAAGATGATGAGAGGCATTGATCATGTGGATAGTCGGAGGCTTTTTCCCAGGGCTGAAATGGCTAACATGAGAGGACACAGTTTTAGATTGCTTGGAAATAGGTACAGAGGAGATGTCAGGGGTAACTTTTTTACCCAGAGCGTAGTATGTGCATGGAATGGGCTGCCGGCAACCCGTGATGGAGGCAGATATAATAGGTTCTTTTAAGAGGCTCTGGGATAGGTACATGAAGCTTAAAAAAATAAAGGGCTATGGGTAACCCAAGGTAATTTCTAAAGTAAGTACATGCTCGGTGCAGCATTGTGGGCTGAAGGGCCTGTATTGTGCTGTAGATTTTCTATGTTTCTATGTTCTATAATGCAGTAAAAATTAGAGTATTGGGAAGCTTTTATGAACCAACAGAAGGCAACTAAATAATCAATAAGGACAGAAAAGATGAAATATGAAGGTAAGTGAGCCAGTAATATAAAAGGGGATACCAAAAGCTTTTTCAAATATGTACAGAGATATTGGACAACTAAAAAATTACGCTGGAGAGGTAATAATGAGGGACAAAGAAATGGCGGATGAACTGAATAAGTATTTTTTGTCGGTCTTCACTTTGGGAGACATTAGCAGTATGCTGGAAATTCAAAAGTGTCAGGGGGCAGAAATGAGTACCATTGCTATTACTAAGGAGAAGGTGCTTGGGAGGTTGAAAGGTCTGAAGGTAGATAAGTCACCAGGATCAAATGGACTACACCCCAGGGTTCTGATTGAGGTAGCTGAAGGGATTTTGGAGGAATTAGTAGAGATCTTTCAAGAATCAATAAATTCTAGAATGATTCTGGAGGAGTGGAAAATTGTAAATGTCACTCCACTCTGGGAGGGAGGCAAAAGAGGGGAAATTATAGGGCAGTTAGCCTGACTTTAGTGATTAGTCAAGATGTCGGAGTCCACTGTTAAGGATGATGTTTCGGGGTACTTGGAGGCATGTGATAAAATGTGCCAGATTCGACATGGTTTTCTTAAAGGGAAACCTAGCCTGAAAGATCTGTTGGAATTCTTTGAGGAAATAACAGGCAGGTTAGACAAAGAAGAGTCAGAGAATATTGTATACTTGGATTTTCAGAAGGCCTTTGACTAAGGTGTTGCACATGAGGCTGCATACCTAGATAAGAGTGCATGGTATTACAGGAAAATACTGACATGGACAGAAGATTACCTGACTGGCAGGAGGCAAAGTGAGGGATAAAGGGGGCATTTTTTGTTTGGGTGCCAGTGACTAGTGATGTTCAGCAGGGGTCAGTTATGGGACAGCTTTCTTTCACATTATATGTCAGTCGTTTGCATGACAGGATTGATGGCTTTGTGGCCGTGTTTGTGGATGATACAAAGAAAGGTGGAGGGGCAGGTAGTGTTGAAGAAGCAAGGAGTCTGCAGAATGTCTTAGAAAGGTTAGTTTCATGGGCAAAGAAGTGGCAGATGGAGTATAATGTAGGGAGTATATGATCATAAACATTGGTAGAAGGAATAAAGACATAGACTATTTACCAAATGAGGAGAAAATTCAAATATCAGATTTGCAAAGGAACTTGGGAGTCCTAGGTAGGATCCCTTAAAGATCAACTTGTCATGGTCTGGTCCATGAAATCCACATTCGGGTTCACGGTCCGGTCCATATCCCTTATTCCAGGTTTTCCGGGTTTCCTCTGTTTCTGTTGAGGCAGCTGATTCTCATAAATAGCCTCATAAATAGCTTCAGGATTCAGCCTCTGGCTGCTGGATTGGTCCTGTCCAAACACCCTGTCTGTATTCCTGCCCTTCAGCTTTCTCCTGGAGTCTCACCTCACCTCACCTCTACCTGGAGCCTTGCCTTGCCCTTCCCTGCCCTGTTTGGAACTGTCTGTGTCCATGCCTTCACTAGGTAGGTCTGGCCATTTTGCTGCTATCTAGCATTGGGAACTGCCTCTCCATATCCATGCCTTTGCTAGGTAGGTCTGGCTATTTTGCTGCTACCTAGCATTGGAAACTGTCTCATTGTGTTCTGTGTAATGAGTCCTGGCCCTCTGTGCTGTACCCAAGGAGGGGTCCTGGCTCAGTGTTCCATGTTCCTGTCTCTCCCTCAACCAAGGCTCTGGGTTCTCATCTTGTCCATGTGCCTTGTCCAGCCCAGGAGTACCTTGCCCAGCCTGGTGCTGGGATTCCCTTGTCCTGTGCTGGGGTTCCCTTGACCTGTCCAGTAGTCTCATGTCCAGTCCTGTTGCCTCTCCTCATCCTGTAACTTCATCATGTTCTTGCCTAGTTCTGGGGTCTGAGCCTGAGTCAAGACCCAGGTTCTGGGTCCTTGTCCAGTCTCTGGCTTGGAGTCCAAGCCCAGGCTCCTAGACTCCAGTTCCATGTCCTGGTTCCCTATACTAGTTAGGTCCTAGCTGAGGCCTGGAGTCCTTGTCTTGTCTGGGGCTGGTGTCCTGTCCAGTGTCCTTTCTTCCTCACCTCCCCTGCTTCCTTCTCATGCCTAGTCCTGTTCCTGGTAGTTTAGTGTCTGTGCCTTACATTTGGGTCTGCTCCCTTTGCCCCCTGGTTATGACACAACTTGCAGGTTAAGTCAGTCATAAGAAAGTCAAATGCAATGTTAGCATTCATTTTGAGAGGACTAGAATATAAAAGTAAGGATGTAATGCTGAGATTTTATAAGACATTTTTCAGATCGCATTTGAAGTATTGCGAACAGTTTCGGCTTCCTTATCTAAGAATGGATGTGCTGGCATTGGAGAGGGTCCAGTGGAGGTTCATGAGAATGATTCCAGCAATGAAAGGATTTATGTATGAAGAACATTTGATGGCTCTGGGCTTGTACTTGCTGGAGGTTAGAAGAATGAAGGGGGAGGAATGTGGAAAGGATATTCCTATAGTGGGGGAGTCTAGGATCAGATGTATAGCCGCAGAATAGAAGGATGTCCTTTTGGAACAGAGATGAGAAGGAATTTCTGATCCAACATTTTATGGTCAAACTGTATGCTTTTAGGAGAAAGCCAGAGCATCTGCAGGAAACCCACATAGTCGCAAGGAGAACAGGCAAACTCCACATAGACCGTACCGGACAGGACTGAACTGGGGTCAATAGAGTTTCAAGGCACCAACTGTACTAGTGGTACAACTGTGCTGCCTTTAGTACTACTATTAGTTCTCTTGTGTACTGTTGCATGTAGATTATCCAGGGCTTGGATTATTCTTTGTTTTCAACCTAAATGTTACAGTTTGCCCCTTGATGAAATATAGCAATATATTACTTGATTCATTTAGCAACTGATGTCAGTCACAAACATTGAGCATCTGTTTTAATTTGCATAGATCACCTGGGCACAAAAGTGTTTCAATGTCCGGTACTAATTTGGAACGTCTGTACTAATTATTGGTTGTGTACTCACATAGAGAAAAGTGAACATTTCAGAACTAGAAACAGAATTTTTATATTTTGTAGTTCACAATTAGTGCATAAACTTTATAGAAAATAACTTCAGTTTGAAAATATTCATGCTCAAGTTTCTAGAGCCATTATAAAATCCAAACAGATTTAATTAAGGCATAATTGTGATTAATCTAAATTTAAGATTATTAATATAGTTTTAATTAGAAAAGAAAATTAGATTTTGTAGCGAGATGTAGTGGGCTTGTTTTTTTTCCACCTGGAGTGCACTACTGCAGTACAGATAACAAGACATTACCAGTAATAAAACACCGTCCTCTGAAGATGCAAAGGAACTAGATTATTTGCAATGATCACTGATGCACTGAGTTGCCCCGTCTATCATGATAGTCTATCACTTTTTTGAAAATATTGAGTGCATCTGTTCACCCTGAGTGGCTAACAGAAGACTCCACCATCGGGATATAAGATAAGCTTACATAGCATTGTGAACACAGGGAGCTTTTTCACAGATGTCACTTGTATGTAATTCAAACAAGGCCAATGCCATTGGATGGCTTCATTTTCCATTATAATCTCAAGGAAGTGGAAGCTTTAAGCTTCCACTGTATTTTATTTAAAACAGATGGATTCCTCATATGAAGCAGATGGTTTTGGAATTGACAATTCTCAATTCCCTGTAACATTTTGAAATGTGTCCTTGACTCTTGTACCAATCAAACTCACTGATGCAACGCAGTAACATTCTGTTCATAGTATGAACTACGTTCATTCTGCACATAGTTAATCCAGTGACACACTCTCTGGCTTCATATTTTTATATACCAATATTTTAAGAAACTTTAAATCAATAATTATTTATTTTTCACCTGGCATTTAATTATTTTTGTCACTAACTTCATGGGGCAATTTATAAGAGCGTGAAATCTAAACTGATCAGGAGAACGTGCCGTGCTCCTGTTCTGGTTGGATGAGAACAAGGTTATATTCTCTTCTTTCCCTTCAGGTTATGTAAGATTTTTGACCAAGAGAAAAAAAATTATTCAGCCTAAAAGAGCGGCAGAATCAGAATTAACAGCTAATTCACAAGAAAATTAGATGTACATTGTAAAAAAAAAGGCTTTCAGGGCTAATTGTGACTTTCAAAGATCTTCAGAAACAGGGAGAATGGAATATCTTTCTATGTACTGTATGATTCTTAGTACCTAGGAAGATCTGTAAACCAAATGAAATGCAGGTGCTGGGAATCGAAATCATAAAGAGAAACGGAGTCAATTCTTCTGACAAAGGGACTTCAACCTAAAGCTTTCATTCTGCTTTTTTCTCTGCTGATGCTGCATGGCCAGCTTTTCTGGTTTAGGGCATGCTCTAAGATTTAACTGTTAGGATATACACTCAGTGCTGCTGAGTGTATATCCTAAGTGATTTTGGCCATTATCTGCTCTAATTTGCATTTTGTTGGTGTCAGATAGTGTGGTTTGAGTATCTCAGAAACTGCTAATCGCCTGGGATTTTCACTCGCCACAGTACCTAGAGTTTATAGAGAGGGGTGTAAGGAACAAAAAATATTCAAAGATCAGCAGTTCTGTGGATAAAAATGCTTTGTCAAGGAGAGACGTCAGAGGAGAATGGCCACTGGTTTAAGCTGACAGTAATGCGACAGTAACTCAAATAACCACAGTTACAAAAATGGTGTGCAGACAAGCATCTCAGAGTGTACATCACATTGAACCTCACACTGGTTGGTCATTGTGAAGTACAGGAGGTACCTAATAAAGTGGCCACTGAGTGTAGAAGTGCCACTCCATATATGGAGTGAAGACAGGATTAACTGAGACGGTGCTTATTTAGCAGAAATTGGTTCAAAGATTTGTCCATTGATAGTCAACCCTATACTTGCAACTCCCTACGTTAACCTGCTCTTCTGAGCTGGCACCAAATCTACCACCTCAGATCTGTGGGGTCCTTTCATATAGTTCAAGGATTGTATCATTGGGAGTCATTTGCAATTTTAACCAGCAGTGTGAATGAGGAAGCCATTGTGGATTTCAAATAACCTGAAGCTGGAAGGACCATGAGAAATAGAAGCAGGAGGAGGCTACTCAACCCTCTGCAGCAGCATGTTCTGGATGGTGAGGACACTTCATAATGAATGCCACCTTCTTGAGATATAGCCTTCTGAAGATGTCCTCAATAGTGGGGAGGCTAGTGCTCATGATAGAGCTGGCTGAGGTTACAAGCCTCTGTAGCTTTTCTTGATCTTGTACATTAATGTCTCCATACCAGACACTGATGCAACCAATCTGAATGCTGTGTACAGTACATCTATAGAAATTTGCTAGTCTTTGGAGACATACTAAAGGATCAGAAAAATCTTGGAAAGGTGATGCCTCAAAAAGGTGGCATCCGTTGTTAAGGACTCCAATCACCCAGGACATGTCCTCTTCCCATTGCTACCATCAAGAAGATACAGGAGCCAGTTGACACACACTCAATATTTCAAGAACAGCCTATTCCCCACCACCATTCAATTTTTGAATGGATAACGAACCAATGATCACTACCTCGCTATATATATTTCTCAGTGCAAGCTTTTGTATTTATTATGTATTGCAATGTACTGGTACTGCAAAATGACATATTTCATGACATATGACAGTGATATTAAATCTGATTGTGACTCTGATTCTGATATGCACTGAAGTGCTCTCCCAATGAGAAAATCAAGGATCTAGTTACAGAGGGAGGTAGTGAGGCCCAGACTTTGAAGTTATTTAATTAATACTGAGGGGATGAATGCTGAGCTGTAATCAATAAACAACTACTTGATGTATGCATTGCTGTTGTCCAAGGCTGAATGGAGAATCAGTGAGATATCATCCATTATGGACCTGTTGTGATGATAGGCAAATTGCAATGGGTTCAAGTCTTTGCTCGGGCAGAAGTTAATTCTAGTCATGACCAACCACTCAAAGCACTTCATCGCAGTAGAGTGAGTGTTACTGGGCAATAGTCATTGAGGCAGTTCACCGTGCTCTTCTTGGACACCCGTATGATTGATGCCCTTTTGAAGCAGGTGAGAACCTCTGACTGCAGCCGTGAAAGATTGACGATGTCCTTGAGCATTCCATCCAGTTGGTTAACTCAGGTTTTCAGTGCCCTGGCAGAAACACCTGACACCTCGTGAGGGTTCACCCCCTTGAAACATTGCCCTCTGAGATGAATATCAGCTGTTGTCAGATGCTGCAGGGATTCACACAGGTATACTTCTGTTCTCCCTTTCAAAGGGTGTGTAAAAGAAGTTCAACTCATCAGGGAATGAAGAATCACTGCCACTTATGATGTTAGGTTTTGCTTTGTGGGAAGTAATAGCCTGCAAACCCAGCCGAAGCTGATGTGCATCCAATTTCATCTCTATTGACACCTTGTCTTGCCGTTTTGCTCTTAAGATAGCCTTTTGTAGGTCATACTTGGACTTCTTGTACAGTTCTGGGTCACTGAGCAAGCCCTTAGCTGACTGTGAATCTCCTGATTCATTCACAGCTTTTGGCTGTGAATCCAATACATTCTGGAAGGCACGCACACTCATCCACCCAGGTCTTGATGAGGTTTGTGTCAATATTCATTCAGATCCAAAGATGAATCTCTGAATATGGTCCAGCTTACCAATTCAAGGTAGTCATGTAAGTATTCCACCTCCCTTGACCTTACCTTTGTGGTCCTCTCCACTGTTACTGTGGTCCTCAGTCTCTGCCAGTATCTTGGAAGTAGAATGCAGCCAGATGATCGTCCTTGTCAGAGTGTGGGCTTCGGAAGGCACTGTAGGTGTTTTTGATGGTGGCGTAAGAGGGCTCATGTGTGTCGGCTCCTCTGATTCCACAGGTGATATGTTGCTAAGGGACTTCTTCAAGCTGGTTGATCGGTAAGGCATCAAGTTGTGCTGTCTTCTCACTGCTGATGATGGTGCTCAGCTCCTCCAGTGCCTGCCTAATGTTGGCCAGGGGTGGAATATACACCACAACCAACATGACTGAGGAAACTCCCTCGGCAGATAGAATGGATGACACCTGACTGAGAGATGATCCTGGTTGGGTGAGGAGGACTGAGACAGAATCACCACATCAGTACACCGCGATGAGTTAATCATGAAACAAACACCACCACCTCTGCCTTTATCTTGTGTCACCATCTGGCCCATGAAGTGGAAGGTGAAACCCTCGGGCTGGAGTGCTGTGCTTGGAATGTTGGAATAAATCATTTGATTTCCTTAAAAACTAAGCATCTTTTGACCTGTGAAGATTGCTTTTGTGATTCCTCTATGCAGAGTGATAATCTCTTAGTGACAAGAGTGACTTAGAAATGCCTCCCATTGACTTGCCAGAGTCCTGGTAACCAAAGTTCATTACCAGTTTGGCAGCCTCCTGGCATCAGACCTTGCACACATGGAAGTCTCCCAGAAACCACCTCCCACCTGCTTTAAGCAATCGATTCACCTGGACTATGTGTATTAGGCTTAGGAATAAAAATCTTGTTTCCCATAGCTTGCTTTGGCCTCTCAGAGCCCATTCCTTGTTAAAATCAAGGTTTTAGTCATCAAAAGATAACTTTTTTGAGCAATTATGTTTCAACACCATGCTTGGGGAATAAATGTTAGGGCTTTCATTCCTTCCCGAGTAGGAATAGATATCCCACTTTTCCCTCACGTATGTTTGCAAACAAGTTCAGCAACATCACCTCAGACTGCTGGACAACCTTTGAAATGGGAGAAAGAGCACAGTTTGGCAGATGGAAATTTATCTGTTCATCAAATAAGTCATATTTCAAAATGAATATAAGCACATATTATAATACACTGGGTGTGCATATAGTTTTATGTCTGCTATGTGGTAAGACCATTGTTGAATCAGCCACTGCTATTGGTGGAGTGCTTATAGCATTACCAAAAAATGTTTGAATAGAAGTTCTGTTCTATTTACTTGCCTCAGTAAATGGCAGAAGAAAACAACCTATGGACAGTACGTATGCTAATTGTTGATTCCACTCAGCTTACCCCTGCATCTAGAGTCAGGAAAGTTGGACTGTGATTAACACATGCAGTTTGGCATTTCATGCTTAAGTACATTATATTTACAAAAATTACAAGGTGCAAAATGATATCTTTCAACATAGAATTATGCTGGTTAGCTCCTTATTAACCCATCAGCTCTATGTTCAATGCCACACCTTCATTATCTGCCATTATTGTTGTTTCTAACTGGTTATTTTCCAAAGAGGATTTGCCCTGAAAAGTTTTGTTTCTCATCATAAATTGAGTAATACGCTACATCACTATCTTGAATGATAAGAATATAATAAGTAAAATGCAATTAGGAAAATGCCTTAATGGAAAAGAAAGCCTAAATATTTATTCTCTTGCTGTATGTACAAACTGTTCAAGTAAAAGATTAAGTGATTTAAATTAAGAGGCATTTATGTTAATGTTTTGGCTAGGTTGATCTTGGAAGCACACATCTGCTTAATGCTGAGGAACTCCCTGCTTCTGGTAAGAAAGTTTTGTTCTGCATTTAGACAGATAAGCTCTGATGGAGGTGATTACAGATGTTTCATCCTTCATTATGTAATGTGGCACCAAGACAAATTGTTTGTATGTCACAGGTTGACATTGCTCTTAATAGAAATCATCAGGACAGATCCTGAGGGAGCTGTGTTTTACAGTTATTGATTTGTGGCAGAACTTCAGGCAATGGCCATTTGTTTTGTTACAAGAGTTTGTTACCTACACATCCTTCAGAGACCCTGTAAGTGCTCGGATGATCTTTATCTTTTAAGTTGCTTTAATGTGATTGCTCAAGTGAAAGACAGTGACAATAAGGAATCTTCAACCATTTTTATTGTCATTTGGTATTTACATAACGGCTTGCTGAGGATAATAACTTCAGAGAATTGAGCAGTTCTGAATTGCAATATTAGTCACTTCTTTTACAAGACAATGGAATGAAATGTATCATCCAGCCTATGGTAAAAGGATTATGCTAAAGCCATTTTTAATTTGCATTCACATAAGAGGACTTGATGCATTCAGGAGGTAGGACTGCTCCACATCCTATAGAGAAGTTGAAAAGTTATTTACAAAATGCAATGTGTTTAGCTCTGTGTTTAGAATTTCAGAATAGGAAAGCAAAGACCTGCCAAGTCTTTGTAAACCACCAGTTAAACTTCTGCTGGAGTACTGTGTTCAACACAATTTAGGATGGATGCCAAGGGTGGTTGTAAGAGTTTGTGAGGTGGTGTTAAGGGGAGGGGGGAAGGGTATATACATTTTTTCATATTTTTTATTTCTGTAATTATTTGAAAACTGAATAAAAAAAAGTTTATAAAAAAAAATGAAGGATTTCATTTTGCTAGAGGCTACAGAGCATGGAATGTTCTTAAAGCAGAGACTTTTAAGTGAAGAGAAAAATGGCATTTTTCAAAATAATGAAGGATTTTGATAAATTAAATAAAGAGAATCTAGTTTCTCTGTGATAAAGGCCAGTAAAACACTTTTCAGGTAAGTGACAAAAGAACCAGAAAGAGGAAGGAAAAGATTTTAAGGGCTGAGATACAATGATGTTGAATGAATTGACTTAAAGGATAGTGGAAGAAGGTTCAGTTGTAACTTTCAGAACAAAAATGCTTTATATCTGAACTGGAAAAATATTGCAATGTTATTGGAAAACAGAGGAGTTATCTATTTAGACTAATTAGATAATGCTTATAAAGAGCTCGACAGAAATAATAACAGAACAAATTACTTTCTGTACTGCCTGATCTGAGGATGAAGTGCCTTTATGTCTCTTCCCTTGAAAAGGAGGGCAAGGGATGCTTTGGGATATACTGCCCTTGATGGCTGAGCATGCTCTTCAATTAGATAAATCCATTTTAACATGTGGGGTTTGAGACAGAAGCCACAAGTGTCTTAGATGAGAAGGTGCAGATCTGTGTTAGATTTCTCTGTAGAGTTGAACAGTCTTTGCATCTAAGCTACTGGAACCAAATGCTAAGGAACTGTGACGATGGACAGTAATACCTCCAGATTTATGACTTTTTTATGGATGTAATTTATATCACACCCAACAACGATCAATCTAACCCTTCCCTTCAACACAACACATAACATTCCATTTTTCTTGTATCCATGTGCCTAAGATTGTCTTAAATGCCCTTATTATATCAGCCTTTATATCTCCAGAAATGCATTCCACACACCTAGTGCATTCTGTGTCAAAAATCCCACTTCTAACATATTCACTACACTTTCCTGTGTTCACCTTAAAAATGTCCTCTGGTGTTGGCCATTGCTGTCCTGAGAAAAAGGCTCTGGTTGTCCTCTCTATCTATGCCTCTTACCATCTTATATACCTCTTAAGTCAATTCTCATCTTCCTTCATTGAAAAGAGAAAAGCCCTATCGCGCTTGACTTTTCCACGTAAGATATACTATGTTCTTTAATCCAGGTAGCATTTTGTTAAATCTCTTCTGGATTCACTCTAAAGCTTTTACATTCTTCCTATAATGAGGTAACAGAAATAATGACAACACTCCAAGTGCGGTTCAACCAGCGTTTTATAGAGCTGCAACATTACCTCACAGCTCTTGAACTCAGTTCCCTGACTACACACTATACACCTTCTTAACCACTATTTCAACTTGCACTGCAACTCCGAGGGATCTACGGACTTGAACCCCAAGGTCCCTTTGTTCCTCCTATCCTTCTATGCCTTGTGCATTCAAGTGCCTGCTCAAAAGCCTCCTCTGGCAGTTTATTCCAGATACCAACTACTCATTCCACCTATCTTTCAACAACTTGGGACTTTACTTTGTGAACCAGTCCTATCTTTATCCAAGATTACTTTGAAATTAATAGAATTATGGTTATCAGTTCCAAAGTGCTTCCTACTTACACATCAAACCCTTGCTCAAGCTCATTTCTGACAGTAGGTCAAATGTATCCCTTTCTCCAATAAAGTCATCTATAAATTGCTGCAGATAACTTTCTTGGACATACTTTACAAAATTTGGTCCAACCTATCTCTGAGCAGTCAATGTTCAGGGAGGCTAAAATCACATACATGTACTATTAGTAGCATAATCACTTGAGTCGAGTATAATCTTCTCCCAAGGGGTTATCTCCTTAATGGAGAATGTTTGTGCATGACCTTGTTTAATGTGGCGAGCCTGGTGCATGGGCAGCCACCACATTGTCCTTAACAGATAAGGGTCAGGGTCCAGTGACTTGAAATGCGTAATGACTGGAGACACTGCACTTCCGCAGCCTTCTGTCACCTTCACTGCCGTGTGTCATCATCTTCCAGCCACTCCACTATTGGCTGGATTTCTCTTTGTCTGGAGCTTCTCCCTTGACCTTACCACCATGGGTGACCCTACTGGGAGCTAAGGTCTAGATGGCAACATTCTCAGGATTAGTCTCAGAACTAATAAGCCTCTCCACAACAACACGTTGGAGATCCTTAGAGAAAAAAAAACTATTACAACTCTCTTATTCTTATATGTATCTATGTTTTCCGATATACACTCTGTGGCATCTGTACATCTGCTTGTTAATGGAACTATCTAATCAGCAAATCATGTGAGAGCAACTCAATGCATAAAAGCACACAAACGTGGTCAAAAGGTCCAGTTGTTTTTCAGAACAAATGTCAGAATGGGGAACTTTGACCATGGAATGAACATTGGTGCCAGACAGGGTGGGTTAAGTATCTTAGCAACTGTAGATCTCTTAGAATTTTAATGCAAACCAGTCTCTAATCTACTCACTGCCAATGCTCAGTGTCCATGCAGACCATTCCCCTGAACTTGACTTACTGGATCAAAAATGATGACTCATTGACCCACACAGTGCCAGAGTAGATAACACAGCCAATTCATTTCTTTGAGGCTCTGAGATGGAGCAGTGCTTTGAACAGTGTAAATGGGTACAAAGCACATCTGTAAGTTCTTAACATCTGGCAAAGCCCCATGTTGAACTTTGTGAGTTGACAAAGCCACCATGGTAATCCAACTTTTCTGAATATTCCTGGCACTCAGCAGCACTTTAAAACCAATTGTTTTATTCTGTGCTCACAGTACTAAGGTCAAAGTGAATATTCAAAAGTTATTCAGAAAAATTAGGTATGATTCCATAGGAAGAAGGCGGTTGTATCAAAAACTACATGACTGAAATGAAAGAACAAATGTAGGGATTGGAAGTTAACCTATTTCATGATACTATTAAAATTTGCCACTACGTAAGAGTTTTGGGTGTGTGGAAGCTTGAAGAGATGGGTGGTCCACTTCAAACTGAAGTCATTCAGGTGGAAGGTCACTACTCTGTCAGCTGCTTATGACCTGTGCAAATTGCCCCTCAATAGCTTTATGCCTTTATGATTTTGATTACACTCTCCCATTTACACAGCATTCTGTGCTGGAGAGAGTTGTATATGCAAACACTGCCTCCCTCCCAGCAGTCAAAATTGAAATACTTTTGATCTGGGTGTGAAAAACAGCTTCTGCATTGGATAACTGTTAAAATGTACTGCAGGTGAATATTTAAAAATCCTTTGGAGATTGAAAAGGCTTAGAGGCTTATTAGGCCCGGGCACTTAGCTCTGTGGAAAGCATTTTCATGTTTGTTCCCACATTAAGGTAAATCGAGCCTGGCTGGAAGTAGTAAGCTCACACTGTGACAGCTGGATGCCACATGAAGGATATCAAACCTGCTTTGCAAAGATTGGGTTGAATCCTAAGGGAACCTTGTAAATCTATTTGACCTTAAGTTTAATATTTAAAAAGCAGAATTTTTGCTTTTCCACCCACTCAGCTTTTGAATAATTATCAGATGGCTCTGCATGGATCCAAGTGTGCATGGAGCTCCCTTATGAAAAGTCTGAGCCCAGCAGTATAAAGAGGTTTTGCCTGGCTGGAGACCAGGGACCAGCATATAAATGCATGTGTGGTGTAACTAGTTTAACGCTAGTTCCAGAAGCGTAACTCTGCTGTAAGGAATAATCTTCTGATATTGAGATCGCTGCAAAAGCTGTAACTGAAAATTGTAATATAGCACCACCCAACCTGGATGTTGTTGGTGACAGCAGAAGAGATATTATTTCAGGCATTTCTCAACACTGAAGAAAAATACAATGCAGACACCAAACAGATTTGTAGGAAGGGTAAGAACGATTCAGAAAACATGACCTGCATTTGAATAGCTAAAGAGCTAGAATTTCTTCCACGTAGTATCTTTATATGGACTGTCATACGAAGCTACTTAAACTAATACCTAGCAGTTAAACACATTTTGGGTATGTGTCATGTATATTCTAAAATTTACTCCAATTCGTTTGTTTTTTTATTGTGCATAAGTATAAAGGCTGCTGAGCAACGCTGATGCCCAATGCACAATCTGCATTACTTTGCTCAAAGTGCATTTTGGACATCTAAAGCAAGATGACGACATAGACCATTGACAACAATACGCATATGAACTGGAGAGGCTAAGCCTGTGTCACCATTGATGTCTGATCTGCTCTTACCTAGTCCATGGCATAGAGTCCAAAGAATTTGTCTTTCAGCAGCTATACCTCCTGGTGTTTGATCTGACCCTACAAACAGCCAGTGCTGCTGGGGTTGTGCACATCTTCCTCCACGTGCTCAATATCTATCTCTATTCCGTCATCCACCTCCGAATCCTGGCTCAATTTTATCTCCAATTCCCCGTCACCATGTAACATATCTTCTAAACACAAGAGATTCTACAGATGCTGGAAATCCAGAGCACAAACACAGTGCTGGAGGGAATATAAAATGAATTCAGTGGGATAGGTGGAGGCAAAAACAATGGGCCTACCCAGATAGTCAGTTTTGTAGATCTTGTGTAGGAAGTCCAGATAGAGAGTCTCAACCCAAAATATTCTCTTTATTCCTCCATAGATACTACTTGAGCTGTCTTCATCAATTCTTTCATCATTTTGTGTGTGAACCTTTGCTTAATCACCAGTTATCCTGATCCCTAATATTTCATCTCCTAATGCTGTCCCTCTCTGTAATACTTCCAACTCCTCGCAAATGGTGGGTCTGTTTCTCATCAACACTCACACTGCGCTTACCTCAATACAACTTCCAAATCTTTCTCGATGTCATGAAAGGACAGACTTTCGACACTTCCTTGCACATAAGCCAAGTCTTAGGTCTTGTCTATTATGGAATATATTTGGCAGGAAAGCACACATTAAACTTGTATAAACCCACTGCCTGCCCCAACCAGCACCACCCACCATGCAACATTCAGCACTAAAGAAATTTTTGGTCAACAACTAGAAGAGTATTAGGTAGAATAAAATGAAAAAGAAATAAGACATTAATAGACAGATTGAGAATAGATGGATAAGAGCAAGGTAAGAATGCAGAATCCAAGTAGCATGTAATTAAAATTTATTTCTAAGTGTGGATTTGAGTTATTTTGCTCATGTTATTAATTCTCATTGGCAAAAGTACTTAGAAATATTTATTTAACTCTACGATCCATAAATCACAAACAATGATTATTATTTTGTCTTAATTGTAATTTTCTGTTACAATTCATAATTAATGGTATTTACACATCAGTGTTAGTAATAATAAATATACAGTTGTGTGTTTATTGTAGATTTTCTCATGCTTGACTAACTGTATAAACATTCAAAGTGACTTCAATCTTAGGCCTACAGTATTAGCAAAGTTTTATAACAAAAATATCAATACAATTCACTAAACATACAGTGCCTTTATAAAAATATTCAGCCCCAACCCTTGGTTCACAGAAATAAGTATTACAACCAGGGATAGCGATTTTGATCAATGTAACTGAGAATTTTTATTTGTGAATCACATGCACAATTTTTCACAATAGATCTAAAAAAAATCAGGGAAAACTGTAAAGCATGAAAAACTGAAAATTCAAGAACTGAAATGTCAGCAGTTTGTAAATATTCATCTCCCTTTGCACAGTACTCAGTTGAACCACCCCTTGCAGCTATTACAGCCAGTCGTGTGTTTTTTTTTGGATAAGTCTCTATTAGCTTTGCACAAACTGATGGAGCAAGATATGATGCTGTGTCGGGTTAGTTGGGGAGTGGCAGTGAACAGCAATCTTGAGGTCTTGTCAGAGATGTTCGATCGGGTTAAAGTCAGGGCTCCGACTGGTCAACTCAAGGACATCAGTTTTCTTCATTTGAAGCCACTCCATGGTTGCTCTGGCAGTGTGGTTTGCGTCATTGTCCTACTGAAAGACTAACTTCTTCCCCAGTTTAAGCTTTCTGGAAGGAACTAGCAGGTTTTTATCCAGGTTCTCTCTGTACTTAGAAGCATTCATCTTCCCATCAACCCTGACCAGATTTCCAATCCCTTCTGCTGCAAAGCATCCACATAGCATAATGCTACATCCACCATATTTACAGTAGGGATGGTGTTACCAGGCTGATATGCAGAGTTAGATTTATGCCACACGGTCCTGTAACACCTGTGTAGCACCAGTCTTATCACGTGTGATTAGTTGCTGCACTCTTTGGAAAAAATCATATTATACTAGGTGCTAGCAGGCCATCAGAAGAATCCAGGTGTCAGAAGGAGGCAGTGAATAGAAACCACACACTTTGGGAGAGAAGTTTTGCTTATAAGGAAAGAACATTATGTCCAAAATATTCACATAAGCAAAAACAATTCAAAATTCAAACATTCTATTTAGGTTCCAAATCTTAAATATCAAACCACAACAAATTCCTTTTTAATTAGAATCAGTGAGATTCCTTTATTACCCTAATCTCTCTAACTAATTAGATCTAGTGTTATTCCCTATTCAAAAATTTACAGACTAAACTTCCGTTTTTACTTATCCCTAGTTACTTAGAAAACCAAATATAATTCCTATTCTCAAGTATTATAGTCCACTTCAGTTTCAGTTCTAGGCAGTATACTTGCAAGTTTAAATTCCAATTCAAATATTATACGTTTGTATATACAGTTTAACACATTTCATAACAATCTCCAACATCACAACTTTTAAACAAAGTAAATCTCATTCAGTAACTTAGCAAAGTCTTTGCAAAAATAATCAGTTCTTGCAGAAAATCAAATTTGGATTCTCCAAATGAAAATAAACTTGTACATCCAACCGCATTAAATCCTTAACGTCATTACACATTTTGTTCCCACGCTGGTTCATTGAATCTTGGGTAGCTCACCATCTTCTTAGTTCATTGGAATGAAATAGCTTATCATCCACAGCATGTCAATTCATAACTTGTACAAAAATTTGACCAAATCCCTTGGTATGATTTTACAGAACTAGCTCCCGAATACACGGTAGGGATTTTGGACACTCGTCTTTGTCGATATTGTCTCGTTAAAGCTGCTTAGCTGCTGCCTGTTACAGCCGTACCTTCAATAAATCGTTTTTTTGCTATTGTCTTCCCTCCAGAGTTTTCACCCTGAGGTTTTCAAGTAAGTAGGGTAAAGATACTCATTACTAATTCCACTCTTGAATAGTTCATGTCTTCAGCTTCTAATCGTTGCTGCATTTTTCTCCTTGTCTGTCCTGTGTCAGCCACGTCCTCCCTTGCATAGCATTTTATTCAAATTCTTTTTTATAAATCGGTAAACCTCGTTTTCATCCCTCAGCTGGTAGAACTTTCTAACATTACATCTTGGGATTTAATTAACCTGGGTTACAATCCACTTTGTGGTGAGGCCAAAAATTTCCACTTTAGTTTCATCTGACCTCAAGACCTTCTTCCACATCTTTACAGTAGCTTCTAAGTGATGCTTTGCAAAATCTTCATGGGCAAGGTTATGCTTTTTTTCAGCCAGGGGCTTCTTCCTTGCCACTATTCCATGGGGGAGCCTAAAACCAGAGGACACATCATCAGAATAGAAGGACATCCATTTAGAATGGAGGTAGGAAGAAATTTCAATAGCCAGAGAGTAGTGAATCTGTGGAATCTGGTGCCACAGATTCTGGAAGCCAAGTCATTGGGTATATTTAAGTCAGAGATTGATAGATTCTTGGTTAGCCAGGGCATGAAGGGATACAGGGAGAAGACAGGAGATTGGGTCTAAAAGGGAAATGGATCAGCCGTGATTGAATGGCGGAGCAGACTCGATGGGCCAAATAGCCTAATTCTGCTCCTATATCTTATGGTCTTATACTCTAAATACTCTCTTTTTATGCAAGGTCTTAGAGATTGTGGAGCCATGAACTTCAGCTCCAGATGCAGCCATTGACTTCTGCAGCTCACTCAGAGTGCCTGCTGTCACAGTCATCTGTCTTACAAGTGCCATTTTTCTCCAGTGACTAGGTTTGTGGGGGGGAAGGCCTGACATAAGAAGTGTGAACTGATTACATTATCATTAACTCAATAAAACACTTCCTATGAACTTTGTGGCTTACATATGCAGTGGATGTTTACTCAGAAATGGTGTAAAACATTAATTACTTTCCTAGAATGCTGCCTAGTTTCCTAAAATAGGAACATAATCCCAATAGTAACTGTGAATGTTACAGCTACTTTCAATAGATATTGAAACATTTTTGTAAATCCTGTACCTGGTATAGGGAAATAGTCAAAACACAATATAATACAGACTGACATTATAACTAAGTGGTACTCATTATTGGGATGAAGCCCAAGGAAACTTTAACCAACTAATATATAGGAGGAAAGAAGAAATTCAGTGGAAGTTCATAGTATGCTTTTAGGATCATTTCCTGAACAGAATGATAGTGGGGAATTAGCCCAGAATAAACTATATTAGGTATTGTCTCATGTGATGAGACCAGGTGAATTTGATTTTCTTTCACAAGAAAAAAACGATAAACTGAGCTTAGTGTGAAATATCTAGAATTCTTGAACTTAAATATTTAAGTAGTTATTTGGATAAAAGTGAAGTTCAGTTCAATGTTCGGAGCTAATGCTCAGGATTACTTACAGTGTAGGTAGCCTTTAAAACTCTGCAATGTAAGTTTCAATTGTTTTACTTTGAGTACACCCAGACGAGGAGATTGTCTTTTCACTGTAAATGTTGCCTGATTTTCATGCTGTTTGCAGGTAGATAATATACAGATTAAGACCCAAGTGAGTACGTAAAACAAATCCACCAGGATGAGAAGGATGCAGTTTTTAATTCACCCATGTAAAACTAATCCAGTTTTATCTGCACAAAATTAAAATGGATAAAAAAATCAATATCACCCAAGTCCTAACCATTGATGCAAGTCTGGCTTTTGTAATGAAGTGGGCTTTGCTATATATCAGTTCACCCAGCTCTAGACTTAGAAATTAACGGGAACAAGTAGACGTGGTATAACTCTGGTTTGGAGAAATTCTTCACAATGACTGGTGATTGTCAATGCCAACAAAAACCTTACGACTCTTGTTTGATTTTCTTCCATGTTCAAAATGAGATCAGTTCCATAGAACTATATGTAAGCAAGACAGAAATTATTTTAAAAATAAAAAAAATAGAATAGGTTATTTGAAAACAAATCCATCTGAATTAACTTAATGTGACAGGTTAAACCACTGATTAACTCACTTAAAATGGGAGCTAATGCCACTTAACAACCATTGCTTCTCTTAGGCAGCTGTGGGTGTTTTATTCGATCTAATAAATTAATTAATTGGATGCTTAGCTAAAATGTTTTGGAGGTTAAAGAATCAATGAGGGTGATTGGATAAAACATAGCACCAGTTTATTTTGACAGTGTTAAGGATGGTGGATGTTGTTCTTTGACTATTACCCATTAACAACTCTTAATATTCTATTGTATTTGATACATTAATTAAAATTAGAGCTTAGAGAAATAAAATTGATTCTCTAAATGGCTTACAACATCTGATCAGCCATTGGTAATGAAAATGTCTCACTGGATGATGCTGTGATTATAAAGTAAGGCATGTATGGATTTTAATGGAAAATGATGACAGAATCGCAGTACTTAGTTAATCTTACTGTGTCTGATATTGGTAGACTAATGAGATCATGCTTCCAAGTAATAGGAAGAATTCTAGCCAGTGGCTAATATTATCCATCTTGTTTTGTTGTCCTGATATTGCAAACAGCTAGCACCCACAACTTAAAGTCAGCCTCCAACTCAAAGAGAAGATGCCTTGCCACTGCAGGAAGTGATGTTCTAGAATTTATTATACCTGCAGACATCCAATAACACTACATACCTTGTTCACCAATGTTGAGCACGAGGCATTCTACAGGAAGTGGTCAGGAGAAGAAATAGTTTGCGTACATAAGGACATCAAATCTCCCAAAATATGTAGTGCTGGTAAGAGTGCAGAAAATTATATAGAAAATAGGTTCTTCACACTGGAAGACTGAGAGAAGACTTGATGCAGATGTACAAGATCACATCTCGCTTAGATTTGGTAAATGGAGAAAAGAACTGTTTGTCAACAGATGTCTTGAACACCAGTGGACATAGATCCAAAGTGCTGGGGTGAGAAACACTGATGGAGTGTGAGGAAAAGGCATTTTATACTGCAGTGGGCTGTGACCTAGAAGGTATTACTGCAAATAGGGGTGTAAACAGATTTAATCAGTGTTTTTGAGTGAAAGTTGAATTGGCAATTAAGGGGAAATACTTTCCAGAGCTGCGGGGTGAGAACAAAGAAATTGAACTGAATGAATTGGTCCACAAATGATCTGACAAAGATTTGATAGGATAAACAGCCCTTTCAGTCCATAAATCTGTCATTCTCAGAAGCGCATTTGGAATGTGGGAGATGGTTGAGGTTACTGCTGTGAATCAAAGCCCAAGCAACATGGAGTTCAACAAGAGGAAGTTCATAGCATCAGTGAATTCACACCAGCCCAAAGCATTGCTCCGTGGTTCAGAATCTGACCAGTTACCCAGCAACCTGTAGTTTATTTCACATACTACTTCACAACCTCACAACCTTAGCATGACGGCAAGACTTTACAGTTATACCCCACCGGCTATTCCTTTCTCTAGAAGGGCCAAGTAGATGCATAATCATCAGGTAGAAGCAGCTAAGCCGATAGAGACATTTCACATTCCTATGGAGATGAAAATGTTCACTATAATTGAACGGACTATTAATGAACCCAAAGCTGGAGGAATATTGTTAAAATATAGAAGAGAGGCAGTAACCTCATGCCCATTCTTTCTTTGATATTCTGCTTATTTTTTCATGTCAAAATGTTTTTGGCTTTCAAACAGCAGACATTGTTTTTATCACCCTCTCCTTGCTCCATTTGCAATATTACCCTTTCTGGTTTAATGTTAATATAGATGGTAGGGCTGTGGTCTTGGTGCAGGTCGATGGGAGCAGGCAGTTTAAATGGTTTTGGCATGAATTAGGGCCTGTTTCCATGCTGTACTTCTCTATAGCCGAGGAATGCCACCTGGCAGACAGTAGCATAAAAAAACAAGCTAAGACAAATAAGAAAACAAGACCTAACTTTCAGAACCGAATGGTTTACAGGGCTTCATAAAGATGGAACCAGCATGTGGTGAGCCTACAGCCAAGGAAGGATGAGACGATAGTGAGGGTGCTACTCATGGGAGGGTGAGCACTCGTATCAGTTCTGCTGTGAAGTTTGGGCCAGCCTGCAGAAATAGTCTGTTAGATAAGCACAGCGAACACTGAAATATTCAGAGCATGCGCTGATTGGAAAGAAAGTTGCAAGCTGTAACGAAGGGCATGGAGCCACTAAACTCGGAGAGCTTCCTGCACATCTTGGAGGAAATTCAGCTTGGAGGCACTGTCCAAGCTCCCCTTGTGGCAATGAGTGAAACCGCCCAAATGTTTGAGCACTGCAATGGAAACTGAATGTTCTGTCATACAATCACAGTCTGCCAGGATTGAGGGTGCGGTCCGATGTGCATAGGGATTATCACAGCAGCCTAAACCCTATTAATTACTACAGTCATTGAACCAATGCCAAATAGTGCCATGTGTGCATGATCTACCTCAGTAAAATTCATTACAATTGCTGGATGTGAACCTTTGACTTTTTCGAATAAGAAGGCTCCAATGAAAATCATTTGTGCACTTCCATCCCAATTCTTAGTAAGCATCAGTTTATGAATCATGGCTAGAATGGGCTGACATTAATTACCATTATTTTGCCTGAGTGACTCGGATGATGAAGGAAATGTGAGTGAAGCTGGTACACAGGGTGCTTTTCTGTGATGACGAATTAGAAAACAGATACGCTTCAACTGTGTTTGGCAAATATGAAAATTTTTGAGAACAGGATATCACATGTGTCCTTTTCCCAGTAATGACCTATCCCTTTCACTAATAGGTGGCAAATTCATACATCAAAGTACTTCGTAAATGAACTATGTAAGGTTTTCATGACCACAACAAAGTATATGTTGCATTAGATGGGTAAGGTGTAACACAGATTTATGAGGTTATTGTCATGTATAGAAAAACTTAGAAATGGCAAAAGATTGGACAGGCTATGGCTATTTTCCTTGGAACAACAGATGTTGAGGAGAGATATAAATAAAGATGAAATCTTTTAGCAAAGCAAGGAAGGACCTATTACTCTTGGCTTGTACAATGTATTGTTGCCATTGGAGGGCGCCATCACTTCCCTGACACCCAGTATATTATGAGGAATATGCCACATCATAACTGGCTTGTGTTGCATGACCATATTTTTATTAAATAGAATAAAAATATCTGGGTTATCCTTGTGCCTTGAAGAATCATGCTGTTTTAGTTGTAAACTATCATCATGCATGTGTCCTGTTCTGCAGTTCTTTCACAGGCAAAGACACAATGGATCCTTGAGCACTGTGCTGGACCAGAACCTTTTTGTAATGAATATTTATGGGTAAGAACTGATGAGTCCTCCCTAATGGATGCAGGATATATAGTGAATAACATCATCGCTTACATCGTGAACTCTTTAAAGCTGTACGTACATACGTACACAAATTGTTCCTTTTGAAGAGACTGATAATCTTCCTCAAGTCTTTTACAATCATAGCTTCAGTCTTTTGTTTTGTGGGCAGGTTGTGATCTTCTGAGACATTCTCGACTTTGCGAAATCTCTTAACTCTGACTTCGTATACCCTCAGTGTATTAGGAATAGCTTCTTCCCCACTCAACATTTTAGGAACAGCGTCTTCTGCTCTACCAACAGATTTTCGAACGTTCCACGAACCCATGAACGCTACCTCACTATTCCTCTTTCATGCTATTTATTTATGTATTTGTAACTGATAGTATGTTTTATTTATTTGATTATACCTCGCTACAAAACAATACGTTTCACGACATATGGCGGTGATAATGAATCTGATTCTGATTCCTATGCATTGGGTGGTGAATCTGTGGAATTCAGTGCTGCAGAGAGCTGTGGAGGCCAGGTTATTGGGTATATTTAAAGCAGAAGTTGATAGGCTCATGATTAGTCAGTGTGTCAAAGGTTATGGAGAATTGGGTTAAGAGAGGTAATAAATTAACCATGATGAAATGGCAGAGCAGACTCGATGGAACAAGTGACTTTATCCTGCTTCTGTGTCTTATGGTCTTATGGTATAATTTAACCCGTATCTATCACTTCCACTAGCAGTTCGTCTCACTTTTACATTATTCTCTGATTGACAAAATTCCCCTCAGAATTCCCTTAAATATTTCACCTTTCACAGCAGAGAGCAAAACCCAGGAAGATCTCCACAACCTATCATTAGTCAACCGTGAGAAGTAATAATGCTACTCAGTGTTCCCTGACATTCAAATGAAATCAATTGCTTTGAAGAATGGGGCATCAAAGGATATGGGAAGGAGAATGGTGTTGAGAGGGTTAATAAATCAACCATGATGGAATAGCAGAGCAGACTCCATGGAGCAAATGGCCTAATTCTGCTCCTATGTCTTTTGGTTTTATAGAAATACAAACAGAATATGTTGGACATCAGCAGCAGACTTCCTGTTTTGTGTTAGGTTTCAACAATTTGCATTTTTTTTAAGCTTTAGGGCACACTCCCAGGTCTTACTCTGTGACTACTATGGTCCTTACACCAGCACATCAAGTAAGATGTCATTGCTTCCATCTCCTCGCAGTCTCTGCCACTGTATGGCCCACATGAACTCCCATGCACTCCTGTAGATTCTGTAATCAAGCTATTTTTCTTACACCCTACTGTTGCCTAGCCTGTTTGTATTGCAGTTGTAACTCTCACAATATATCCGGTACTTCAAAGCTGCTCCTTGTGGTGAACTATATATACCTGTCTGGACACGCCCACCCCCGCTGACTGCTCCTGTAGCTCCTCCCACTGACCGTGACTCCTCCCACAGACCCCGGTATAAAGGCGATTGGGGCCTGAGCCCTGCCTCTCAGTCTCCAGGATGTAGTATGGTGGTCAATTGCTGCTTGTTCTTTCTTCAATAAAAGCTGATATCTCGCCTCACGTCTCGGAGAGTTATTGATGGTGCATCACTCCTCTGGCCCTACTCATTGGTGTAACCAGCTTTTGCTCTCCAATGTTTTCTGAAGTTAATCATTCTGAACTGAGATGACTGCACGATCGTGCATCGGTAATTTTGTTGGGGTGAGTCATGAGGTCCTTTGAATGTGTGAAGTACTGAATTTAAGAACTTGAAGGCAGTGACTCAGTATAGATGTTGGGGAGTTTTGAAGAGCATCAGCCTTCAATGCCTCTTTTGATCACTTAGTTACTCAGTAAAGAAAAGCTTATTTTTTAAAAGATTAGTTTTATTTGTCACATGTACACCGATACATCAAAACTTACAATGAAATGCTGGCACCAATATAGAATGCCTACAACTTATTAACCTTAATCCGTGCATCTTTTGGAACGTGGGTTGAGGGTGTGGGCTATCACAGCACCTAGAAGAAACTCGTGTGTGAATCAAAAGAATGTGCAAATCTCTGTCAGCCAGCCAGGAACTGAATCCTGATCTTACAGCTGTACTGTAAATCATGACACTAATGCAACACTATACTGCCGCCTCTGTGGCTCAATTCATTGCAGCTTTAGAAGGCAGATTAACCACTGTTGCATAGCCTCCACCATAAGTTGTTCTAGAATGGGTGCAACATAGTCTTAGGACCATTGTCTGAGACTAAGTCGTTGTGGATCCTGAATGTGGCAGATCCACTGTACATTCTGCTGCAGTTTAGCTTCCACGGCAATTGACTTCATTTGACTGTGAGGGACCATTGACCAGCATTATTACTTCAGTGTTGGTTAATGATAAGTTATGGAGAGCTTCCTGGGCCCTGCTCTCTACTGTGAAGAGTGAAATATTTAAGGGGATTCTGAGGAGAATTTTGTCATTCAGAGGATAATGCAAATGTGGAATGAACTGCTAGCAGAAGTGGTAAATATGGGTTAAATTATACCATAAGATCGTAAGACATAGGAGCAGAGTAAGGCTATTCAGCCCATCAAGTTTGCTCTGCCATTCCATCATGGCTGATTTATTATCCCTCTCAACCTCATTCTCCTGCCTTCTCCCCGTAACCTTTGATGCCTGTACTAATCAAGAACCTATCAAATTGCTTTAAATGTGCATGATGACTTGGCTTCCACAGCCATCTGTGGCAATGAATTACACAGATCCATCAGCCCTAGCTAATGAAATTCCTCCTTTTCTCTGTCCTAAACTTCACTACTATAGGAAAAATTGTCTTCACCTCCAGCCTATCTAAGCAATTTAATATTCAAAAGATGTCAGTGAGATCCCCCTCATTCTTTTAAACTCCATAAGTCAGGCTCAAATCCATCAAACACCCCTGATATGTTAACCCTTTCATTCCTGGAATAATTCTAGTGAACCTCCTCTGGACCCTCTCCAATGTCAGCACATCTTTCCTTAGATAAGGAGCCCAAAACTGCTCAAAATATTCCAAGTATGATCTAACCAATGCCTTATAAAGCCCCAGTATTATATCCTCGCTTTTATAATCCCGTCAACTTGAAATGAATGCTAACATTTCACTGGACGTTTTTACGTCTGACTCAACCTTTAATTTAACCTTTAGAGAATCCTGCATGAAGACTCCCAAGTCCCTTTTGTACCACTGATTACTAAATTTTCTCCTGGAATAGAAAATAGTCTACACCATTTTTCCTTCTACCAAAGTACATGGCCATGCACGTCCCTGCACGGTATTCCGTCTGCCACATTGACCATTCTCCTATTCTGTTTAAGCCTGATGTAGATTCTTTCTGCAGACTCCCTGCTTCTTCAACACTACATGTCCCTCCACCTATCTTTGTATCATTTGCAAACTTGGCCACAAAGCCATCAATTTCATCATCCAAATCATTATATATATAATGTGAAAGAAAGCAGTCCCAATACCAACCCCTGCAAAACACCACTAAGCACTAGCACCTAATCAGAAAAGGCCCCTATTATTTCCAATCTCTGCCTCCTGCCTGTCAACAAATCCTCTATCCATTCTACTAGCTTTTCTAGACTACCATGGGTTCTTATCTTGTTTATCAGCCTCTTGTGGCTGTTTGTCAAAGGTCTTCTGAAACTCCAAGTAGTCAGTATGATATATTCTATCATTAAGTATTATGAATTCTATCATATTATGATCACTATCTTCTAGGGGTTCCTTTACCTTAAGCTCCCTAGTCAAATCAAGCTTATTAATCAACACCCAATCTGGAATTGCCTTTTCACTAGTGGGTTCAACGACAAACTGTTCTAAAAGGCCACGTCATGGGCATTCTACAGATTCCTTCCCTTGGGATCCAGCGCCAAACTGATTTTCCCAATCTACCTGCATATTGAAATCCCCCATGACTATTGTAACACTGCCCTTATTGTATCATTTAAGAGAAATTTGTATAGGTACATGGATAAGAGAGGAGTGGAGTATTATGTTCTGGATGCAGGCAGATAGGACAAGGTAAAAGACTGGGCTAGCATGAACAAGATGCATTGAATGGCCTGTTTCAGTACCATAGTTCTCTACAACTCTATTATTATACTCCTTCATAGCATTTTATCTTTATCCCTTAATTTTAATCTAATTATGCTTTTAGCAGGATTCAAATCAACAAATGTTGTTGGTAGTATGTTCTCCATTTGGGAACAAATACTTAAAAAGAATCAAATTTTTGTTCTCTTCCTGTGGCTCACCTTTCATCCTTTTCCAAATCCATTTTGAAAAAACATATGCTTCTAGTCTCCCAGGCTGCTTAATACTGAAGTTATTAAGGAAAAACAATGCTGAAGTATAAATGAGTGTTCAGGGCTTTTAATGGTAATTGATTCAACTATCTGGGCTTTACAAGCTCTGACTATATGTAAGTTAAAGAAAATTGAAGATTGTGGAAATCTGAAACAAAAGTAGATATGCTGGAAACAGTCAACGGGTCAGGCAGCATTTGGCCAAAGTCAAAGAAATTTTTTTTATCAAAGTAGATACATGTCACCATATACAACCCTGAGATTCTTTTCTTGTGGGCATACATAGCAAATCTATAGAATAGTAACTGTAAGATATAAGTAAATAGTAATAAATTACAAGCATGAAATAATAACATAACAAAGTCCTTAAATGAGTGTAGCTATCCCTTTTGTTCGAGAGTATGATGGCTGAGGTGTAGTAACTGTTCTTGAACTGGATGGTGCGAGTCCTGAGGCTTGTACCTTCCACCTGATGGCAGGAACGAGAAAAGAGCAAGACCTAGGTAGTGAGGATTTTGATGATGGATGCTGCTTTTCTACAGCAACGTTTCATGCATATGTCCTCAATGGTTGGGAGGGTTTTAGCCATGATGTTCTGGGCCGAATCCACTACCGTTTGTAGGATTTTCTGCACAAAGGCATTGGTGTTTCCATACCAGGCTGTAATTCAGCCAGTCAGCATAGTTTCCACCACACATCTATTGAAATTTGCCAAGGTTGTCAATGACATGTCAAACCTCCACAGACTCCTGAGGAAGTGGAGGCGCTGTTGTGCTCGCTTTGGAATAATATTTATATGATGTGTCCAGGACAAGTCCTCTGAGATTGTGACACCCAGGAATTTAGAGTTGCTTACCTTCTCCACCTCTGATCCTCTGATTATTACTGGCTCATGGACCTCTGGTTTCCTTCTCCTAGTCTACAATCAGTTCCTTGGTTATTGACATTGAGTGAGAGATTGTTGTGATTACACCACTCAGCCAAGTTTTTAATCTCCCTCTTGTATGCTGGTTCATCACCAGCTTTGATACAGCCCACAACAGTGGTGTTGTCAGCAAACTTGTCTGTGCTATACTTAGCCACACAGTCATAGGTGTAAAGTAAATAGAGCAGAGGGCTATGCACACATGCCTGCAGTACTCCTGTGCTCATGGAGATTGTGGAGGAGATATTTCGCCAATCCAAACTGATTGGGATCTACAAGTGAGGAAATCCAGGCTCCAATTGCGTAAAGGGGTAGTGAGGCCCAGGTTTTGGAGTTTACTGATTAGCTTTGAGCAGATCGTGGTGTTAAATGCCGAGCTGTAATCGATAAAGAGCATCCTGATGTATGCATCTTTGCTGTCCAGATGTTTGTGAAAAGAAAAATTATTACTTCAGTTTAAAGAGATCCTTTACCAGAATTGGAAAAGAGAGATACAGTATAAAGTAGCTTTGAATTGCCAAGAAAGTGGTGGGAGAGGTCCCAAAAAGCCTACCACCCTCTCTGCAACTTAAAACTACTTTTTTTTTCTGCCCCTTTCCAAACGCTGAAGAAGGGCCTTTGACTTTAAACCTTAACACTGTTTCTCTTTCCACAGATGCTGCCTCACCTGCATGTCCTCTGCTTTCAGCTCTGACTATTTATTGAAGTAGGTGATGTCTCGATACCTTTTTACATATGGGGTCAGAAAGCTACTCTTGCTGGTGGCTGCCTTCCCTGCTCAGAATTTATTGGCTTCTCCTTTGATATGTATTCTCCAAGAGTTCTGGTGCATGACACTGTGAAATTGGTCCTTTCCATCCATTTTACATTGAAGTAAATTGGGTGAAATGACATTCCCATTCCTTTGGTAAATCTTGTGTTTTTCCACAATAGCTAGCATTCTCAGATTCATGTGTTATTTTGTAATGCGTGTTTGAACTTCTGATTTAAAGCCCTGCTGTACAAAACATCAATATCAATAAATTGTCATGGCTCCCAGTAGACTGCCCTCAAAACAGCTAGCTGTGTGGCCCATTTATAAGGGTGTTGATGTAGTTTCTGTAAATTATGTTTTCCTCTGGTAGAGAGTTTTGATTCCCAAAGCAGTATAATTGTTTTATCATGTGTTCCAAAAAAAAAGATTGAAATAAATTAGAAACGTGGATCAAATATTTAAACTGAAAAGAAATAGCAAGCAGGTTGCTATCAGCAGTTCATCCAGCTGCATTGCCTATGGTTCATCACCATTTCAAGGACTTAAAGATGAGCTTTAAGGGCTAATAGAGCTGGATATTAATTGAATGTGCACTCCACTTTATAGAGGATGAAATGTGAAATCCCTGTACATCTGCCCATTTATAATCCTTTAGGACAATTTTATCCATTCTTTGTTGCAAAAACTGACACATGAAATACCATTTCACTCACAAAGGAATTAAAAGGCTCAAAAGAAGCAAGGAGAATATTGCACAGTTGGTTTGCTATAATGCACCTGGTAAATGTCAATAACTACATTGTGCCCAGAGTGCAGATGATAATAGCCTTCTGCTTTTTAGTGCTGAGGATACCAATAAAATCATTGTTAATGTTGCTGAATACTTTGACTTCAAAAGACTTAATAACTATGTAAGACCAATGAATCTCTACAGTCTGGCTTTAGATTACTGATGCAACATTTAGATAACATGCAACATTTTGAAGGCATACCTCCTGACACATCTTTAGTTGAACTGCTCTGCTCATAGAGGTCAGGGTCAATGTCAACTTTTAGACTCTGGACCATTCAAGTGGAGATGGTTGGTTCATTCAATATCTTACAATTTGATGCTAACTGCAGAATAAGGGCAGTGACTGATACTCAAGAAGTGTGAGAAGTGACTTCCTCCATTTTTCCTTCAATGAGGATGTGGTTTCACAACTAGGAACGTTTGCCAGAATTGCATCACCCCCAAAATTCAGGCCATGATGCACTGCACTCATGCAGTGTTTTGGGCACCCTGTAGTGATCCAGAACTCTTTATAAATTTAAAGAGTTTTCCCTTGATCTAAGGCATGGCTGACCACATGTGGAATATTTACATGGTTAATGGCAAGAATGCAGGACGCTCACATGTATCCTTCGGTCTGCTGGAGTCTATGTTGGCAATATCTCCTGTGGGAAGCCCTATCCCAAGAACTGGAATTTGGGCCATGATGGTTACTCAATGGCTTCTGACACCTGCACTTACTCCACCAATTAGCTACAGGTTGCCAGTGTAGTGGAAGCCTGATCACCATCAGGATTTCAATACAGAACACTGTTGATTATCTCCAAATGACTATAGCAGTTCAGCCCATACTGTTGCACATTCCAAGCAAATCAGTGTACTTTGATGAGGCCTGCCACATTGTATACAATATCGCAAACTATTGATGAATACGCCCCTTGCCTGAGGGACAACTGCAAAGGGAGGAACATGGGTCTAATCCTAACCAGGAGGAAGAGTAGCAATGTTGACAAGTATCATGTTCCTCATGCAGGCTTCCAGCATGGGACCTCTTCAGTTCATGGACAATCCATGGGCTCTGCATGTATAATCACAAATGGACGATGCCAAGGAGGGAGAAATGAACCATATGAAAGATTATTCAGTGTCCTGAGAATGAAAGAGATCAAGTGATGACTGTACCCCCCACAATTTAAAAAAAGATCTACAAAACTAGATTTAATTGATACAGATAGGAAGCATTACCAGGAGGCAGTATCGTTGCTACATAAAGTGGAAAGTCTTAATTGCCTTTGTCTATTTCGGCATACAGGTTGTGACTTTAAAATGATAATTGCTGGATTTGTAAATATCTGTCTTTGAAGGATCTTGCAATTTTTCTGTTGAAAGTCTTGCTTGGAATGTCCTGAATGTCACTGAGGGGTGAAACTTTTTCATAATGATGTACAGTATGTAAAATGAGGGAAGAATATTTACCCTGAATCTAGGGGAGCTCCCCCTTCAAACATAATGCTGTAGGACTTCTATGATTCATCTAAACCATTGAATCAAACAGCTGTATCTCATTTTGACCTATGCATAAATAATAATAGTCAGACAGCCAAGAAAACATCAAGGCATAGGAAAGCAGTATCCTCGGGGGATAACATGAATAAAAACATCATTGATGTATGAAAGTAAAAGGAGTACAATATTTTCCAAGCAGGTAGACATTCTGTGAGAGGAAGGTGGAATAACACTGATTTAAGGCATGCCTAAATATCTGAACCAGAACAAAATGAGGTGATACTGTCCAATCAAAACTGACCAATTCTTGCTACCAGACGGACAGAAAATATTCACAATGAAACTTACTCACTTAGTAAATTAACTGCCAGAAAGATCACTGGTGCTGAGCCTACATTCTGGAGCAGTGCGTTATGAATTTAGTGTGTGCTACTTGAAGCTGGGTGTATCATAAAGTCTCAGATATCTACTGGGAATGATAATAAATAAAATGGATCAATTTATTCATGGCAAGTTCTAGACCTGTTTCCATGGCAATAGTAACTGCACTTTATTTATCTTCTCACCGTGATTCTCATTTCTTCCTACTCAGAATTTTATCCAATCAAAGCAAAATATTTTAACCAGTTATGAAAACAATATGAGTGACTTCTTTTCAGAGTAAAGGAGTTATTGAAACTCATTCCATTTAATATTTCTGGTGGCAAATTGGGCCCCAGACAAAGCTTGAAACAGACAAATTCAGTTGTACATTGCCTGATCAGGCCATTTGGACAAAACATAATTTTAAGACAGAATGAGTGGAGGGTGTGGCTGGTGATCTTTTTGGGAGATACACATTTCCTGTTTACCAACAGCATGAGGCAGGAAAAAACAGATAAACAAACTTTTCTAAACTGCACTTTCCCGAGGACTGGAATTTGGGCAGTAAAAGGTGTACATTACTTCCACAGCTTCAGACACGTACCTGCTCTACCTACTTGTCAGGGTATCACATCATCAAGAGGAACCTGTTGTGTTTTGTAACTCCAAAACATAAAGCTAATTGAATGAAAAATAAGGGAAAATTAGGGTAAACCTATACTCTAGTTTTATTTCAGCCTTTAGTGAGATGCGTGCAGATGATGTGGTGGAGTAATGACGCATGCCATTCACATACTTTAACATATAACCCATAATGGATAACTTAAACAACAAGAATATTTAATCAAACAATATATTTACAATATTACTGAAATATTAAGTACGCATCACTCCTCCCTGCTGAGTTATAAACTCCAACTCAATATGTAGAATGCATCTCAACATATGTATTATACAGTATACTATATAATATAACTACTGTATAGACATCCACAGCATAGTAAATTTTAATTTGTCCCATTCAGGCCTAAAGACTTAATCACTGTGGAGGATTTCTTACTTTTGTGGGATAACATCTTTCCTGACCAGGGTGGGGGGGGGGGGGGTCATTTTTCCATATAATGAGACTAGTGGTGGTAAAACAATCACAGGGTCTGGGGCCTCCTTCACGGTGGCTGTAAGGTTGATTCTGCGACTGCAGGAAGTGGTTCTGATAGCTCTGGACGAATTTCTTCTCCAACAGTTGATTCTACTCTCCTCAACTGATCGATGCTTCAGGAATAAATAAAACTGTTTTGCAACAAACTGTGATCTATTGCCACTGACTAAGTGTTCTAGAGCAGCAGTCCTTGAGAAGAGGCTTCTCAGCACATCAGCAGCATGTGAGACTGTAGTGGCCACTTTGCAACTGCATTCACTAAGAAATTTGTGCCCATGAATGGTTTGGCAAAATCCCAATGAATTCTCTGCCAAGGCAATGAAGGCCATTCCCAGGGATGGAGTGGTGCAACTCTTGGCCCCTTCTGAACATGTTAGCATTCCAAACAATGCATGGTAAGCTGTTCGATCTGCTGATCTATCTCAGGCTACCAGACAAAGCTTTGAACCAACACTTTCATTTTCACCATGTCTGGATGATTGGTATGTAGCTCCTCCAACACTTCAGATCTCAGCATGGATGGTGCAACAAATCTCAATTCCCACATAAGACACCCTTTAAGGACAAATTCACCCCACTGGTGGTAAAATGGAGCAACTGGATTTTCTGCTGCACATTTGAGCCATTTTGGTGATACAGTGTAGGGTCTTTGCATCAGCATTTCCATGTTCTCTCGTATTCAATCTTGCAATTGCGTCCTCCAGGAAACAGAGCCCATCTCTGCATTCCTGTTTCTGTTGTTAGTGGAACACAATTCTGTGGATTGAAAATGGACACCAGTGGTTGATGGTCAGTAATGAGAGTAAACTCTCTCCCATACAGGTACTGGTTGAAACGTTGTACACCCCAAGCTAGACTGAGGGCCTCTCTGTAAAGCTGTGTGTAATTTTTCTCTGCAGCAGTCAGGGAACGTGGGACTATGGGGTGTTCTCTTTCATTACTCATCATGTGACATGACTGTATCTACAGTATACCATGAGGTGAGGCATCACAGGCAAATTTCACGGGATGACATGGACCATTATGTGTGTGTACAGTGTCTGCCATCACCATTTCCTTTTCCTTTTTGACAGCCAACATTGCCATTTATTTCTGATCTGTGGTACTGATTTCAAAGGGGGGAGAGCACAGTAGCTAGGTTTTGCAGAAACCTGTTAGAATAATTTATAAATTCTAAAAGCATCGCAACTGTGACACGCCCTTTACCCCTGGGGCATCCACCACTGCTTGAATTTTCTCAGCATACTTGTGTATCGATGGTGTGACCACAGTAAGTGATGCTTGGTTGCATTGTGCTCTGAGCCCATAATCATCTAATCTTTTTAAACCAGTCTTGGGATCTTGGAGTTGTCCCTTGTCATTCTTACTGGTAACAATTATATTGTCCAGGTAACATTGAGTGCCCGGGCAGCCTTGCAACTCCTGGTCCATAACTTTCAGCTCGAGTGCAGATGCAGATGCTACTCCAAAAATAAGCCTATTATAGTGATAAATCACTTTGACAGTGTTTATGGTGAGAAACACTTTGGACTGCTTCCATTTCCATCTGTAGTTTGGTCTCAGCTAAGTCCACTTTGCTAAAGTATTTTCCTCCAGAAAGGTTTGCAAAGGTATCCTCTATCCTGAGCTGAGGGTATTGATCAACTTTCAGTACTGGATTGATGATAACCTTAAAATCACAACAGATCCTGACAAGCCAATTCTTCTTGGCTACTGGGTCAACTGGTATTGCCCATTGGCTCCACTCAACCTTCAGCTTCCAAGTGATTAACTCACTGGCTGCTTTGTCACAGATCGTATAAGGAACTGGACTAGCTTTGAAAAGCCTGTGGGTGGCATTTTCATTTAACACCATTTACCCTTGATATGCTTGAGTTTTCCAATGCTATCCTTGAACACTGCTGAGGCATCATCTAGTATCTTTCTTAATTCGTTTTCAGTTGATTCAGTGGATGTGGCATGCAGTGGTGGATGGATCTCCAATCAAGTTATTATTGTTCAACCACTCACATCCCCACAATGCTGGCCCCCCCTGTTTTTATCACATACAATCCCAAAATGGCTGGTTGGTTGTTGTATTTCACTGTTACAAATGTCATTCCCACAGGAGCTATCTTTTCACCAGTATCAGTTCTTAGTTCGATTTCTACAGACTTTAGTTCGGTATCTTTGAAATGTCATTCAGACTTATTTTGTGGAAAGTCTGAAACATCTGACCCGGTGCCAATTTCATTTTAATTAATTTGCCATTCACTTCTGGAATCAGCCTTATTGCTTGTCTAGAGTTAGTTTTCACAATAGAAATCTAAGGTTGCACAGTCCTGTGTCACGCTCACCAGTATCAGAATTTTGGTAAACAGCATGCAGATTAATGCTCTTTTTGACACTACAACTTGACCTTTTATCTTTTCATCTTCCTTGCGCAATCCACCTCTTTTTATCTGCCCAATATTCTCTTTGCATGTGTCTTACTTCATTACATTTTCTACAACTTTTGCCTTTAAAACTGCATTGTTTTGGTAAGTGCCTGCCACAACAGTACCAAAGCAGGCCAGCTTCTGTTCAGACATTGTAATTTTGTTCACACTCACTTTCATTCCTGACTGCAACTCAATTGTGTCTCTGTTTACTATTTCCATTGGTACAGCTATTTCAATTGCTCTGTTAAATGAGAGCTGTGCTTCAGTTAGGAGCCATATTTGAATGCCGTCTTGTTAGATTCCACAGACTAAGCAATCTCTCAATGCATCATTAAGCCCATCACTGAACTGACAATGCTCAGCCAAACTCTCCAATTCAGCCACATACACTTCCTTTCCTTTTGTTTCTGCTTATAAAACTTAAAGCGTTCTGCAATCAACAAATGTTTCAGTTCTAAGTGTTTCTGCATTACTTTCACAATATTAGCAAAGCTAATTTTCGATGGTTTTGTTGGAGCAGTCATACGAACTCTAAGCAAACTGGATACCTTTAAACCCAATGCACTTAGCATTACTGGCACTCAATTTTCATTGGCTATGACATTTGCTTTAAAACTTCGCTCAATTTGCTATGTACACAAATTCCAGATATCGCTTGTGCAATTGAATGCCTTAATCTTTCCAATGCAGCCAGGCATTTGATGCGTATCTACTTAGTCAGGGTATCAAGGGATATGGGGGAAAAAGCCAGAAACTGGAACTAGATGGGAGAATAGTTTAGCTCATGGTGGAGTGGCGGAGCAGACTCAATGGGCCGAATGGCCCACTTCTGCTCCTTTGTCTTGTGATCTTGTGATTTCTGTGCTTTTGTATGATTATTATCACTTGGTATTCACTGTTTATGAATCCATGAATTCATCTGTTTTCTCTCTTTTTTTTAAACTTGACCATCTTTCTCTGCCCTTTGTGAACATTGCACTTTTTTAAAGCTCGAGTGTTTTGCTGTTCCTTTTATAAACTTGAACATCTTACTGCAATAAATGTGTACTCTAGTTTCATTTTCATTTTCAGTGAGGTGCGTGGAAAATGCATGGCATAAATGATCAGCAGAACTGGGGTGGGGGGTGACCGAGAGGGAGTATCAGCAGCTGGAGGTATAAATCCATTTGTTGGCCAGAAAGAACTATTATCTACAAATCAGTGAATTTGAATGAGTTAAGGACAGTGGATGCAGACAATCCAATGGTCTTGTCCATGACATTGAAGGAATGGAGACTATCATTTTGTGAAGCTGCTTTGTAGCATACATTTTGTCAGCTGTCTTGTTCAGGAATAGCTGTATCAAAGTTCTTTAAAGTAGACACAATGATGCTCCTGATAATCTGCTGGACTATAGATATTTTCTAAATGGGAAGTTATTTGTGAAGTATTCTTTGGTATGATCAAACATGCAGATTTATGAATAGGATATCTTGTGTCAGATTTGAGTGACTAGAGCCTAGTAATGGTTAGTCTGCTCTGATTTAGACAAAGAGGCATTAATTACGAATTGTTGTTTGAAGAAGGGCAATAAAATAGTGTTGGCTTGGACCACAGCCAAAGAGAAGGTGTTATCCACTCATCAGATAGGTCAAAGTCAATAAGATTGAAACACAACATTTAAGCTGTTAGAGAGTGTGGAAATGTGAATGGCTTCAAATGCAAAGTAGCGCCAACTCTCCAGAGACTAACCATCGTAGATGTTGGATATGTGGAGATCACATTGAGACCACGAGGAACGCCTGGCTAGTAAAGGATCTTTTTAGCCAGTGTTACCTTTTCTCTTCTTTGGCTGTTCATGGAGGATCAGGGAAAACAAGTGGGTGTGCACATGGGTATTCAGTTATGCAAATTCATATACGTGTGAGTTGAGCCAATAAAGGTACTTGTCAGTAAATGCAGATCATCTCTGTGCCTGAATGATCACTATTACTAAAGGGTAATCCTTGTAATTTCATGCAATTCAGTTGTGAAACAGATGGTGAGATGTCATTTTTTACCCAAAGTAATTGATGACATGGCATAGACAAGATGATAGCTTTTAAAGTTCTCATTTATATGTATATCTGCCCCTTGGCTTTTGCAGATTTGTAATGCAGGGGAGTTGGCCTCACCATTATTTTGTGGTCCAATTGGCAGATGATGCTGGGCCATCAGAAATTTTGAAATAACAATGTACTTAGCATTTCCCTTTGACACCTACTTATTATATTGAATATTTCAGAAATAGTTTTATATCAATAATGGAGATAAACCTTGAGACTATAATGGGACAAATTTGAGCATGTTTCTTTCATACTTTGGAAATACCTTTGCTTCTTCCAATTTCATGGATTTTCTTGACAAGCCAAATATCAGGTAATTATTCCAACCTTTTGTCCATTGCCTTTTCCAAATTTGGGGTCCAAGAATTATAGATTACACTGCGATTATTATTATTATTTTTTTTACTAAGTGACCTGGTATCTGAGCTAGAACAACCTGCCGAGTGCTGATTTGTTATTACCTCCAGTCCCAAACCTCAGAGGTGAGTACCGATCCGTGCTTTCAAAATGACATTTGCTCAGAGTGCATGCTTTGCCAGGAGTGTGATGTGAATCCCTGTCATACCCTGTGACTCTTGCAGCAAAGAATTGCCTATGGTTCAATGTGAAGTCCTGGTGACGGCAGGTGCTGGGTAAGTTGTGCAGGTGATGGGGAGCCCAGGACTGAACCCTGCCTGGTGTGGTGATTTCGGAGTATGCTGGGGACTGGCAGCACCTGCTCCATATGTCCGGGGCTGCCCAGAGCCTAAGGCCTTTCTCTTCACTTCCCTGTTGGATGTGATGAAAGCTTCTGTCACCCCTGCATTTGCTTGGCTGAAGAGTTCTCAACCCAGAGCATTCCCTATGAGAAATAAAGTTCAAATATGGTTGCTCTCTGGCTAGGGTCCCACACCTCAGCCACTGCTCATCATCACCTGTACAGCCCTTCCATAGTGAGCCAGGGGTGCAATTCATTGCTACAAGAACACCAGGGATTCCTACCAGGTCTCTGCACGGCAGAAATGCAATAACCATTTCTCTCCATGTATAAAATACAATGATTGCTCTTTGTGTTCATTCCATCAGTGCACTTGTACTTGGAAATGTATCCATTATGCTGAGGTATCTGCATCAATACATTTAAACTCTTTTGAAAGCAATGATGCTTGTTTCTTTGAATTTCTTTTCTTGTACAATACATTTTTGTGTGGCAGTATACTCTGGTGTATCAGTTCATCCACTTATTCTTTGGTTATTGTTATTGTCTTTGGGAAAAAAAACAGTATCAGGTTCTCTATTGCCTGCGTGAATTAGTATTTTCTCATCCCTGACATAATAATGTCATGTTTTGAAGAAATGACTTACCTTGATCATTGAGAAAAATACCTTCTCCCTACTTACTGCATAAAATGATTGAATGTGGTCCGTGACAAACAAAAGGAACTGTTTACCTCAAGCATGGCTAGTTCACATTTTCTTTTGGCACTTATTGTCATGTTTATTAAAACATGTGACATAAAATTGAAAATAAATAAATGAAATATGCTTCAAATCTCAAATAAGGTAAAGGGCATTTATATAAAAAATAGGATGGGTCAGCATCATGAATTATTGTGGTCAATAATGATTTATTTGCAGCTGCTGAAGTTCAATAAAAGAAAGTTTATGCCATTTTGAAATCCATGTAGGTTTCTAACCCACTTGTAAAATAAATGCATTCATTCAGTCTCTAACTGGTTCAATCTCGTATGCTGCACTTCAATTTTGATTTGTTATATTATATATTCATAGTTATGTGGTTTCATCAGTCTCTAAAAGGTTTTTGTTCAGCCAGCATCTGTCAACGCACAAACCGGTGAAGTGTTCTCTGTCAATAATGCGCAATGGTCACTGTAGAAGACAGGAGAAAATTAAGGTTTCTGGAATACGTTTTAGGAAGTTGGCAACCCACCATTACAAAATCAACTTGGGACAAAGTTAGCAGAGATAACATCAGGCTACTTCAGACAATTAGGGTCCAAGAAGACTCAAGTGTGGAAAGAGTTGAAATAATGCAAAGTGGTTTTGAGTGGAATGCCGTACAGCAAGCCTGCAATGTCATAGAGATTCTGAGAGAATGGAGTTGAGAGAAAAGAATCAACTATCGTTGAATGACACAGCAATAGAGCAAATGGCCTAATTTTACCCCAATGTTTTATGTTTCTACTATATGTCAAAGTGTGCATGTTGCCTGCATTATCCATCTGCTGAGAACAGTATGTGCATGAAGATACCTCACGTGAATTTAGTGAAGCTATAGGACAAATCTATTTTCATCCCCTGTTCCAAATGCAGCACATCGTTGACAGACCAAATGGCCCCAAACCATTGGATGAGAGTAAATGCATCCACATTTCAGTGGTACCAATTTCCCATGAAGATAACTGGAGAAGGCTTTGAGGTCCAATAGGGCCTTCACACAAGGTGGAATGTAGCAAGAGACCTGATCAAGAAAAATCTGTCATATTTTGGTTAGGTTACTTCTGTAGTAATTTGATAGTATGTGATTGGAAAATTGACTGTAATGTTCTTACTACTTGTGCTTCGGGCTTTTGATTTTGCTTTGAGTTTTTTGTGTTTAGTGAGATAATGCGTGATATTACCCAAATATACACAGTGGCAGTGAGCAACACATGTCTGGATGAGATTTCAGTGGTACATGTGCAGGTGTAGACTGCAAGTGGCAATGGTTCAACATTTAATATCAATGAATGTACGCAACCTGAAATCCTAACTCTTCATAGTGATCCACGAAACTCAAAGAATGAATGGCAGGAAAATGTTAGAAGCTCAATGCCATCCCTCTTCCCTCTCACACACAAGCAGCAGAAATGTGAGAGCTGCACCTGAGAGACTTATTTGTTGTGAGGAGTTAATCACTGGGAACTAAGTGTAAGTGAAAGGACTGCTGCTTTAAAACTAATTTCACTCTGCACTGCTTCTTCAATTTCCCAATTCACTTCCTTCTGATAGCAAATTCAACCATTATCCCTCCAGCAGCCAATTATAACACCCAGATCATTTCACATGATTTAATTCACCTCATAGCTGGTACTCTGAGCCTCCTACCACACTACATTGCCCACTACCCAGAGGTACTGGGACTTCCTTTCACCTGCAACTACCATTATCCCATAATCCAGATCCGTATCCTAATTGTTTTCATCCAATCACTTCACAATAGTCTTCGAGTAGATTAAGAAAACATTGGCCTATTCGATTTCATATACCAACTTGGGCTTTGAATGCGATTGAATGTTGCAGCAGAGAGCCCTTGTAAAAATGCACTAATCCATCATGTTCCATGTGCTGTAGGGTTTGGCCTGATAGATGATCCTATTCCACCTGTTGTCAAAGGTCAGAATCAGAATCAGGTTTATTATCACCGGCATGTGTCGTGAAATTTGTTAACTTAGCAGCAGCAGTTCAATGCAGTATATAATATAGAAGAAGAAAAATAATAGTAATTAAATAAGTAAATGAATTACAGTATACGTATATTGAATAGATTAAAATTGTGCAAAAAAAATATAAACTTTAAAAGTGAGGTAGTGTTCATGGGTTCAATATCCATTTAGGAATCGGATGGCAGAGGGGAAGAAGCTGTTCCTGAATCACTGAGGGTGTGCCTTCAGGCTTCTGTACCTCCTACCTGATGGTAACAGTGAGAAAAGGGCATGCCCAGGGTGCTGGGGGTTCCTAATAATGGACACTGCCTTTCTGAGACACCGCTCCTTGAAGATGTCCTGGGTACTTTGTAGGCTTGTACCCAAGATGGAACCGACTAAATTTACAACCCTCTGAAGCTTCTTTCAGTCCTTTGCAGTAGACCCACAAATATCTATCAACCAAATATTTATGATTTTATTGAATTGAATCCACAAAATTTAAAGAATAATCAGTGTTGAACACAATAAGGAATATAGTCTCTGATGAGAAAAATCCTGAACCTGAAGCTAGCTTTATAATACTAGTATCCATTAGGCAATTAGGAAAATCAGAAATAGATCTATTTTCTTTAAAAAAAAGAGTAGCCTCAGCTTCTCTCCATGAAAAAAATCATCAATATCTTCAAACAAGACTGCAATCCTTTGATGTGTTGTGCATCCATGATTTTAATTCCTTCATCATTTCTTGTCTTCAACCACCTTGTATGACAAGAAGGACTACATTGTACTCTTAGTATAATAAAGTATTTTGAGGTACTATGCAAAGTACCATCAAATGATGTTTAATGCTGACATACACCAGGATACAATACAAACAGCTAAGTAAAACAAATCATCCAGTTCCTCCTGTTATCCACCAGTTCCTGCCTGCCCCCTCACTCTGATGTCCCAGCCTGTCCTAGCCAGCCCTGAAACAGGGTCTTAACCCAAAATATCAACTATCCCTTTGACTGTGCAGCTGCTACTTCACCAGCTGAGTTCCTCCAGGAGTTGTTTATCTTTGTAGCAGATATTTGTGGCATCTGCAGTCAGTTTTGTGCGGAGGCTAGTGGCCATGATGGAGCTGGCTGAGTTTCCAGCTGCAGAAGATTGTAAACTTAGCCAGCTCCATCATGGGCACGGACCTCCCCAGCATCGAGGAGACCTTCAAAAGGTGATGCCTCAGAAAGGTAGCATTCATCATTAAAGACCTCAACACCCAACACATGCACTCTTCTGATTACTATCTTCAAGCAGGAGGTAGGAGCCTGAAAATACAATGTTTCAGGAACAGCTTCTTCCCCTCCGCCATCAGATTTCTGAATGCACAATGAGCCTATGACACTGTCTCTATACTTTTGCCTCTTTTGCACTACTTAATTAATTTATTTTATAAATATATTTCTTATTATAATTTCTTTATTTTTATAAAAATATTATGTATTGGAATGTACTGCTGCCACAAAACAACAAATTTCACGACATATGCCAGTGATATTACACCTTATTCTGATTCTGATTCTACTATGAATTGGTGTCAACTAAAATGAGACGTTGGTTCAAAAGAGTTCCTTCGTAGAGAAAAGAGACATGGAAATGTGGGGAACCTTCTGATGGAATTAGGAGCCCAGGGCCTTTGCAACTGAAGCCACAGCTGCCAAGAATGGACCGTTTAATAATCAAGGATTCAAGAGATGTGCAAGGAGTGAATCGAACCCAGAATGTGCAATATGGAAATGGAACAGTGCAGATGATTCTGGGTGTAACAAAGGTGGCGTTTTACAGCTGTGGCAGGGGAGGAATGGGGCAATATTGGACGTGGGTCATAATGTGGACATTAGATAAGAAAACAACACACACAAAATGCTGGTGGAACGCAGCAGGCCAGGCAGCATCTAAAACTGTCGACGTTTTGGGCCGAGACCCTTCGCCAGGATGTGTTTATTTTGTGTGTTGTTGTTGTTTGAAGTTCCAGCATCTGCAGATTTCCTCGTGTTTGCTCATTAGATAAGAAAGCCAAGTTGCAAGCAGTTTGCTTCAGCATCGGACAATTGCTGGAAAGTGAGATGATGCCCTTGACTGAACAACATGCAGTGATTTCATTCCCAGTATTATTTGATTTAGTACTAGATGTCAAACAAACAAGCAGACAATTATGAAACAGCTGGAAATATTGAGAGTGACGGTGTTGAAATAGAGCTGGTTGTCATTAATGTATATATGGAGCATAATGATATTTCCAATGATGAGGGTTCAATAGAAATAAACCCTTAGCCTTAATTTCTGGAATGCTTTCCTAAGCCTCTCTGATTACCTTCCTCTTTAACATGTTTTGTATTAAACTCAAATCTTTGACCACAGTTTTGGCTATTTAACCTATTTGAGTTTCTGTAGAACTATGTGGTTCATCAAAGCTTTACTCCAGATGTAAACGTGTCCTCAGTTTCAAAGCAGCATTTAGTAGAGTATAACACCAAAGATTCCTGGTACAATTATTCCCAGATATTAACTTCTGTCGACTTGTCACCAACTTCAGGTTTTCTTTGAAGAAATTTGTCGCAAACCAAAAGTGCCAGTTTCTATGACAGTGCTTAAGAGTGAGGATATTTGTTGACTAGTAATTTAGCTTCATTCAAAATGAATGGTGCAGCAAACACATAAATAATAACTAAGTTTCTTCTGCCTGTATACATCTTTCCATTTAATATAACCTGAACTTTAAAGATAGCGCTAATGCTTGTGGTTCTTTTAGTAACATTGTCATTCAATGACACTACAAATAGTGAAACTGTTCTGCCATTTTCTGTATTTTGATACTTTAAAAAAATCTCATTATTCTTACTTCACTGTTCCTTCCCCCGTGGCATGAAATCCACTGCTGACAAGAGGCTTAGCTATGGATAAGTTGGGATCCCATTATAAAGCCAAATGGACTAGTGTGACAGCAAAAACAAGGCAGAGATGGAGACCCCGTGATAAAGTGGCTCATTTCTTACGGATCACTACATAGCTTAAACTGGGAGTGAGAAGGAATACCTACAGCTTGACAGTGGATTTGTAGATCCAAAATCAGCTAAGGGAACCTGCAACATCAAGAACAGAGCACTGTGTTTGACTGACACACTTGTGCAGGATTCTGTATCTGGAAGATCTTAGTTTGAATGTTTAGTACAAAATAGTACAGCACAGTACTATTTGGCCCACAATGGCTGTGCCTAAAGTGGTGCTAACTTTAACTAAATTTCTTCTGCTTGCACGTGATCCATTTCTCTCCATTCCCTGCATATTCATTCCTCCAAAATGCCACTATTGTATCTGGTTTTAACATTACCCCATGGCAGGCCATCCTATGCATCTTTCAACTCTGTGTAAAAGAAAAATTGCTTGGCTTATCTCCTTTGAAATTCCACACTCTTACCAATGGATGTCCCCTAGTACTTGACATTTAAAAATGAAAATACATAACAACAGAAATGTTCTTTCCTATAATTGCAACTTCTTGTTGAAAAAGATCAAAAGTATTGTATCTGTTGTTAATTAGTGTAATTTGCATTGCACAAAATGGTGGAAGTGTAAAACTATTCTTAAGAACTTGATGGATTATGTGATTCCTTTTGAGGAGACGAGGGCGTCTAAATTATTGAGAATAAAGGACAGTTCAATGACTGACCTTAATTATCCTGAAGCATTTCTCAATCCATTACGGGAGCCAATTAATGCAATCTTGATCCAATAAAAAGAAAACTTCAGAATCAGGTTTAATATTGACATATGCCATGAAATGTTGTTTTGAAGCAGCAGCACATTACAATACATAATTAAAAACTATAAATTAAAATAAGAAATATATAAATAAAAATCACACACACACACACACACACACACACACACACACACACACACACACACACACACACACACACACACACACACACACACACACACACACACACACACACACACACACACACACACACATTTTTAAATAAGTAATGCAAAAAGAAAACAAAAGAAGAAAAAAGAATCGTGAGGTAGTATACATGGGTTCATTGTCCATTCAGAAATCTTGTAGTGGTGGGGAAGAAGTGAAGCTGCTCCCAAAACATTGAATGTGTGCCTTCAGGCTTCTGAAATTTCACTTGATGGTGGCAATGACAAGAGGGCATGTCCTGAGTGATGGGGTTGCTAATGACAAGTGCTGTCTTTTTGAGGATGTCCTTGATGCTGGGGAGACTCGTGCCCATGATGGAACTGGCTGAGCTTGCAATTTTCTACAGCTTTTTCCAAACTTGTGCATTGGCCCCTCCATACCAGATGGTGATGCAACCAGTTAGTCTGTTCTCCATGGTACAGTTTTAGAAATCTGTGAGTGTCTTTGGTGACATAACAAGTGTCCTCAAACTCCTAATGAAATATAGCCACTGTCGTGCCTTCTTTGTGACCGCATCAATATTTTGGGCCTAGGATAGATCTTCAGAGACGTTGACACTGAGGAACTTGAAACTGTTCATTCTTTCCACTGCTGATCCCTAGATCAGGACTGGTATCTTTTTCCTCAACTTCCTCTTCCTTTAGGCCACAGTTAATACCTTGATCTGACTGACATTGAGAGTAAGCTGTTGTTGCAACATCTTTCAACCAGCTGGTCTACATATCTGGCGCCTGTATGCCTCCTCACCACTATCTGAAAATTTTGTCGATAATAGTTATGTCATTGGCAGATTTATAGGTGCTGTTTGAGCTGTGCCTAGCCGGTCCGTCGTGGGTGTGGAGCAGGGTTTCTCAACTGGGGTTCCAGGAGAGGTCGCTAGGGGTTCTGCGAGAGATTATGATTTAGAAAAATAAACATTGTTTTTTGAACTTAGTGCAACATTAGCATCGCAGTGGTGGGCAGTGACTGAGCAGTCCTGCTAGCAATTAGAAGTCACTCAGCCCAGTACGGCAGTGCACAGTAGGACCGTGTTTATTTGGTTGGGTCCATTATTAGATTTTGACGTGAGATGGGGAGACTGTTGATAATTGGTAAGTGCTGTATTGCACAGAGGGTAGGGAGGTAGGCCGATGAAGAGCGTGAAGTGCATTTTCTGAGATTGAATGGACTCACCCAACTTGGGCTCTGATGTTACCCTCTCCCTCCTAAATTACCTCCCCCAACTTTCCCTTATGCATCGCCGACTGACAGGAGCAAACAAACTCTACCACTGTGTTAGAAAATTGAGGGAAATTTTCTTTACAAAGAAGGAATTTTTACAGGCCGTGACTCAGCTGCTGGCCTGCTGCTTTGCTGTTGTTGTAAATGCTGCTGTACGAGAAATTGAAATGGATTTACTCTTAAAAAGTGCAATAAGTTGACATGTTGATGACATGTCACATGATGTTGAAGAGGTTTTGTGTGATAACCTGAAAAACAACAGCTTCTCTATCCAGGCTGATGAGTCAACAGATTTCACCAATAAAAGTCATGTTGCAGCATTTGTAAGATGTGTAAATGATGTGAACTTCAAGATTTTTTTTTCTGTTGTAAAGATCTGCCTAAAACAAGCAATTTTAAGGAAGGTAAGCTAAGCTTTACTACCAGTTTTTTCAAGAAAAGTTGGCTAAGAATTAATTATTTCTTACTCTTTTTAATTATATCTATAAACTTACTGATCACGCTAACATACCATGAGCTGTAGATATAATAATTTTTATGCAGGTGTTCCCCGAGATCTGAAAATTATTTCAAGGTTTCCTCTAGGGCAGAAAGGTTGAGTAAGGCTGGTGTAGAGGGAGTAGAGCACACATCCTTGAGCTGTGCCAGTGTAGATGGTCAGCAGGGAGGTGATATTATTTCCAATCTTTTATCATTTCCAATGAGGAAGTCAAGGATCTAGTTGCAGAGGGAGGTACAGAGGCCCAGGTTTTGGAGATCATTGATTAGTACTGAGAATATGATGGTGTTGAACACTGAGCTGTAATCAATGATGTAGATATTGCTATTGACCAGGGAGGGGGGGATGAAGTGAGAAGCTCTTCCATTCACCTGGCTTCACCTATCACCTTTTAGTTTGTACTCCTTCCTCTCCCCCCCACCTTATTCTGACTTCCCCCTTTTTCAATCCTGATGAAGAGTCTTGGTCTAAAACATCAACTGTTTATTCTTTTCCATGGATGCTGCCTGCCCTGCTGAGTTCCTCCAGTGTCTTGTGTGTGTTGCTCTGGATTTCCAGCATCTCTAGAAGCTCTGCCGTTTGTGATTTGTGTTTGTAACTGTACTGGAACAGCTTGATCAGTGGAGTAGCTCGTTATGGAGCACTGGTGCTGCAAATGGGATGTCGTCTGGTTCCAGAGCCTCTCCTGTGACCAGGGGTCTCCGCAAATTTTAGAATTTACATGGGGTTATCAAGAGGGAACTGAGCTAGGCTATCTACTCAGCAGCTCTGAATGAACATGGTTATATGGAACATTGAGCTGCCGCATGAGAGACCTACTGCTAGACGGAATGCAGAGAATGTATTTGAATATGTTACACTGCTGTTTAAATATGTCAAAAAGTTAAAAATTACACAAATAATTCAGAAAAAGACACCCACCCATGACCCTCTTACTGGAGGCATAGATCAGAAATTTTAATAGAAAATACAATAAACTCAGGCCATTAAGTCTACCTTAAATGGTTAAGCATCTGTTTGTTATCAAATTACATATAACTAAATACTGTCATAGAAGAGTCATCTCTCCCATGATTCAGGACATTTACAAAGACAGGTGTGGGAAAAGGGCCCGAAGGATCATTGGCATAAAAGCCAGGACCAACAGGCTCTGGGCAGCTTCTTCCACCAGGCTATCAGACTGAGGGATTCACGCTGACTTCAGCGTATTTCTATGTTACATTGGCTGTTCTACTTATTATAAATTACTATGATTGCACATTTAGACAAACACATAACGTGAAGATTTTTACTCCTCACATATGTGAAGGATGTAATAAATAAAGTCAAGTCAATTAAATTCAATTCAATTCAGGTCAGTTCAATTCAAGAGCATCTTTTAGTGTCTCACAGGTAACAGATTACTTCACTTTAAAGCTGATAAACATCATTGCCTTTTACTGTAATGGTACTTCATCTTGTCCATCTCCTTGCATTTTTTGTGAACTCAGCACAGTCTAGACATAAATGAAGTACCAACATATCACGAATGGGAGTTACATGAAGATGACCAGGTAGGTCTGCGCTGAATGCAATACTGGAACTTGTCCACACACTCTTAGCTGACCATTCTGTGAAGTTGGGTCTGGACCATGGACGGGTCGAAAATACATTAGAAATATCCAGTAAAGGGGCGGTCAATTAAATTCCGATGGACATACTCTAGGGCCAGTAATGTTGCACTGATTGGTAGGGCTTGAACTGACTATACTCCACGCTATTATGTAAGGAAAAAAAACAAGGGAAAATGTGGAACGTTTGTCTATCTTAAGAGGGACTATACTTTTATGTGAAATATGTTCTACAGAACCGATACTGTATAGTGTGGCTAGAAAGCATGTTTCAGTATTTTGTCTGGTGGAGATGACGAGAAATAACATTACAAAGATTATTCTGTGCATTTTTGTATTTTGCTAGTCTTTTGTGCCGTACAGTGTTATAAATTCTGCAATTAAGTGATAAAGGAGGCGAGCAAGTATAGAGGATTCAATTTCCAAATGGAGTTTGCAAATTTCACTAACTAGTTGCTCTTTTTCACTGTAGTTTTCTGCAGATTATTAATGTTATGATCATTTTAATAGAAGTCTCCCAGGGTCCAAAATATCACTGGTTTAAAATCAATTATTACCATTGATGAAATTGATTAATGTAGCAGTCTTGTTGGGCTGAATGGCCGAATTCTGCGCCTATGTCTTATACCTGCAAGCTAGTCCATTGATGTTCTCATGCACCAATTGTGAGCTCTGAAAGAAGCATATATATCAAAGCCTCTCTCCTTTAAAAAACATTTCCCAAAGACAAAAATTTAATACAATTTGACTAGAAATCAGCTGGGTAAAACCTTCTCAGGGGAAGAGCAATATTTTGCATATATATAATACCTTATACACAGTAAAATGTCTTAAGGCATTTTACTGGTGTGTTAAGAGAGAAAAAAGCAGAATTTCCAAGTGTGGTAATATTTCAAACGAATGCTATTTTCGAATGCTATATTGTATGGAAAATGAATAATAAGCAACGTAATAATAAAACAGCATGCCAGTTTAGGAGAAGACACTTTGTTAAAGTTTACAGCTTCAGAATTGCATTACTTTTGAAGACTTCATAAGGCTGAGAAAGGAACTTGGAACCTTTAGGGCTGATACTTTTTTATGTTGTCATTGCCGTTACTTAAAATAAAAATAGAAAATATGGGAACCATTCATCAAGTCAGGCTGCAACTGTAAAAGAGAAACAGAATTATATTTTACATCGGAGACTCAAAGTCACATTTATTGCCATATGCACAAGTATATGTGTGTAATGAAAAACTTACTTTCAACAGTACATAGAATCATACAAGAAAAATTTAAAAATTGTTAATACCAAAATGTCTCCAGCCTGCTGAAGCTGCCTGACTTAGAACATAAAACATACACTCAGTGGCCACTTTATTAGATACCTTTTACCAGATAAAGAGGTCAATGAGTGCATGTCTGTGGTCTTCTGCTGCTGTAGCTATCCACTTCAAAACTCGACGTGTTGTGTTTTCAGAGATGCTCTTCCGGACACCGCTATTATAACGTATGGTTGTTTGAGTCATTGTCACCATCCTGTCAACTTCAACCAGTCTGGCTATCCTCCTCCCACTTCCCTCATTAACAACTCTGGAGAATGTTGTGTGTGAAAATCCCAAGAGATCAGCATGTTCTAAGATACTCAAGCCATCCTGTCTGGCACCGATATTCATTGTCATGGTTAAAGTCACTCAGATCACAATTTTTGCCCATTCTGATGTTTGGTCTGAATAATATCATGGTCTTGACAAATTCTGCAAGTTTTATGCATTGAATTCCTGCCCCTGAGTGGCTGTACAAGCATGTGTACAGATGTACCTAATAAAGTGGCCACTGAGTGTAGAACAGTAGAACTGTCCCTTCAAACTCTGGTGTTTTAATCTATCTTTTTATCTACTCCAAGATCAATTTAACTCTTTCCTTCCACATAGCCCTCCATTTTTCGCTCATTCCTTAGAATCTGTGGGCACTACCAGAGATTTGTGAAGGATTATTCCAAAGAAAGCCAGCCTATGAATCAGCTTCTGTGTGGTTACCCTCCCTTGGGGAGGAAAGGGAGAAGAAAGAAAGGAGAATAATGCAAAGTTTATCTTAGCCCATCAGAGCCTTTTGAGGAAAGATAGGATGTAAAATGTCAAGAGGCCTTTCAACTGCCAAAAGAGTTGCTCACTAAAGCACCTGTGTTGACCTTTACAAAGCCTCCAGTTGCCAAACGTGCTGAATACCAACACCAGCTGTGAGTGTTTAGGTGGTATCCAATATCAAGGTTGAGTCCTGTTGCTATCGTCAACCAAAGTCTGTCACCCTCTGAATGAATCTACCCTACGCACACATTGGAGTTCCTGGCATTGAAATGGGTTGTGCTGGATAAGTTAACTGACTATCTATATGGGGCCAAGTTTGGCTTGAGGATTGGCCTCAGCAAAGTTGGACATCACAGGTCATGGTGGGCAGCGTTGTCTGCTTATGATTTCAGCCTGAAATATTGGTTGGAGAGCTGGAACGTTGATGCGGATGCATCGTCCCAACATTCACACGAGGTGCTAGAAATGGACGGAGAGTGGGAGGGCGTTCCTGCCTCTGGTGTTAAAGCAATTTGCCAGTTTTCTGTAGTGGGGAAATCAGATGCAAGGCTAAGGCATGATAGAGCTGTGGATCATTTGGGAGCTTCTGGTTGTGCCATTCAACAAGCATTTTGCAACTTGACTGCTCTCAATATGAAGCAGTCGCCTGCCTTAAGTCCTGCAGGATAGGCATCAGTCCAGCGCGAACACCCATGTATGGAGACCATTTGGTCATCTGCTGCCTGAAGGGAAATAGCCCAAGTTGAAAAGACCAGATACCCTACCATACCACTACTGATGAGAGAATGGGACAAAATGGAGTTGAAGAACCAGTGTTTATACCAGGCACATCTTCTTTATACAGGCCTTGGTTGTCCCAGTTGGTTTTACCTGAGAGGCATCAGAGGATTGTGTTAAAGTCACTTCATGACAGTTCAGGTCATGTGGGGTTTGATAAGACCTACGTATTGATCCGAGATCAGTTCTATTGGCCTAAGTGAAGCCTGAGGCTGAAAAGTATTGAAAGTCATTCCTGCAATGTATTCGGAGGAAGACGCTGCCTACGAGGATTGCTCCATAATCAGATTTACAGAGTATGGGGCCACGTGATTTAGTCTGTGTGAATTTCCTCTCTATAGACTATGATTGTCTTGGTCATCATTGATCACTGCACCAGGTATGCTCAAGCCTTCCCCACTAAGGATCAGAGAGCATCTAAAGTTGCCAAGGTATTACGGGAGAAGCATATTGTTCATTATGGCCTCCCAAGAAGAATACACAGTGATCAGGGAGGGATTTTGAGGATCAGCTCATACAAGAGTTACTTAGCATGCTTGGAGTCGAGAAGTCAAGGACCATGCCCTGTCACACTCAGTGTGATCCCCTGCCTGAACAGTTCAACCGGACATTGTTAGACATGCTTGTGTAAAGGGGGGGGGGGGGGGGGGGGGAGGGTTCTTCTTTTTCTTTGTTACTGTGTATGTTAATCAAAACGGCTTCTTTGTTTTGTTAAAAGTAGGAATGCTTCTTTGTTGCGAGAGAGTGCTGGAAGCTTGTTTGGGTTAAAATTTACTGATAACTAGAATTGTATTCCTTTGTAAACCAATTGGGATTAATGTTGTTCTTTCTTCTGAGTCTGTAAACTATTGTTGGCAGGCTTTTGGGGAGATCGGCGCGAGGGGGTGAGAGAGAGAGGACGCGATGCTGTAAACTGGGCGAGGAACGGACCCCAAGTGGGGGTCCGAGGCCAGGAGGTACCCCGAGGAGAGGAGACGAAGATAGATGTGCTTGGTTGACTACTTCAGGTGGTCCTGAGCTGCGAGTCGAGGAGTTCGGAGGGGATCGAATGGTGGCCAGAAGACTTCAGTAATTGAGCTCCAACGGTTGTGCACGAAGTGGTTTGGACTTTGATAAGTTTGGCGCCTTTTCTTTATTTTCTTTTCCTTCATGTATACTGTATCGTTATTAATTACTTAGTTATAGTAATCTTTATAAACTGTAATCATTTAATCGCATATGGTGTCCTGTCTGTTTTTGGGCGAGGCGGGGACATCACACAGCATCCACACCAGCTGATTACCCAGTTTGGTGGGGCCGAAGGCTGCTCCCCCTAGACGAGAACGAGCTGAGCGAGCCTGAGGCGACCCAGGGGCCAATAAACGAATGTGCTGATCGTTGATTACAGGAAGAATGGAGACAGGCTCGGCCCAGTCATCATCAATGGGCCTGCAGTTGAGAGGGTGAGTAGTTTCAAGTTCCTCGGTGTACACATCACTGATGATCTCACCTGGACTGTACACACTGGCTTTTTTGTGGCAAAAAAGCACAACAGCATCTCTCCCATCTCAGGCAACTGAAGAAATTTGTCATGGGCCCGCAAATCTTCAAGATCTTCTACAAGGGGCACTATTGAGAACATAATGACTGGCTGTATCACTGGCTGGTATGGGAACTGCATCAACCTTGATCTCTGGTTACTGCAGCGAGTAGTACGAACAACCTAGCACATCTGTGGATGTGAAATTCCCTCCATTGAGGACATTTATAGCAGCAGGTGCAGAAAGAAGGCCTGGAAGATCATCAGGGAGACCCGTCACCCCGGCCATAAACTGTTTCATCTGCTTCTGTCTGGTAAACACTACCACAGCATTAAAGCCAGGACCAATAGAATACAGGACAGCTTCTTTCTAAAAGTCATTAGAATTTTAAATTTGTATGTCTGTACATTGCAATGGAGTTATAACACAAAGATTTTTGCTCCCACGCGCTGTGGGATAAATTCTAATTTCTAATCCTCCAATCAAGGCCTTTTCATGTCCCCTTCTAGCTCTCCTAAGTCCCTTTTAAAGCCCCATCCTGGCTACATTCTAACTCTCAAGAATCCTGTCTGATCTTTGCATTCTAAACCTTAAATATGTTTCCTCGTTCCTCTTGAGTAGATATTCCACTTCTCTTGTCAAACATGGTTCCTTCACCTTACCATCCCTTCCCTGCTGCAACAGGACAAACCTATCCAGAAATCCATGCAAGTGCTCCCTAAACAGCCTCCACATTTCTGTTGTATATTTCCCTGAGCGCATACGTTCCCAATTTATGCTCCAAAGTTCTTGCCTAATAGCATCATAATTTGCCCTCCCTAAATTAAATACCTTTCCATACAGTCTACTCCTGTTCCCTGTCCCAGGCATTGCTAGAGGTCAGGGAATAGTGGTCACTAATTCTGAAATGCTCACCCATTGAGGGATCTGTCAGCTGACCAGATTCATGGCCTAGTACTAGACCTAGTATAGCCTCTCCCCTAGTCGGTCTGTCAACATATTGTGTCAGGAGTTCCTCTTGGACAAACCAAACAAATTCCATCCCATTTAAACCTTTTGAAATAAAGAGGTGCCAATCAAAGTTAAGCACTTCCTTGTGGAGTGTTCCAACATTTTCTGTTTTTACTTCAGATATCCAGCGTCTGCCCTTTTAACTTCTATTTGCAGTTATTTTCCTGTTGGAGATGAATTGTACTGAAGAAATTAATGTAGTCAATTCCCCTCAAGTGTGGATTTCTCTACTTTTCTGTCAATTCCCAAGTGTATTCCTGATTGGGTTTTAAATCATGCCATTAATTTATTACGGTTTTGCCTTGATTGCACAAAGTAATGCTTCTAATTCTATCATCAGTAAACACTTGTTCTGTGAAAACACTTTACTTCTCCTCTGTATCACTTCATTAAGAGTATGTTCATGTTTGTATTATACAGCTGGACCAAAGATATTCTGCTCAATAAGATGCTGCAAACAGCCTGCAATTCTCAGCTCAATAATACTTCACTTATCAAGATTAACTGCTGAATACAAGAAGATATTAAGCCAAAAACACGAAGACATGGATTTAAATTAAGGGGATTTGAGATTTTTTTAAATCAGAGAATGGTTGGTACCTGCAACAGCAAAGGTATGGTGATGGAATTGGATATAATTGCCATGCTTATGGAACATTTAGAGTGACAAATAAATAGGAAGGGTATAGATCCATGAAAAGCAATAAAGCCTCAGAGTCATACAATATGGAAAGGGACTTTTCAGCTCAACTGCTCCATGCTGACTAAAGTGCCCACCTAAACTAATCCTGTTTGTTCACGTTTGGCTCACAACCCTCATATCCCCCCCCCCCCCCCATCTATGTATTTATCCAAATGTTTTTTTAAAATGTCTCAACTACTTTCTCTGACAGCTCTTTCCTTATACGCACCACCCTCTGCAATGAGAAATTGCCCCTCAGGTTCCAATTAAATCTTTTCCCTCCGATTTTAAAACCATTTCTTCCAGTTTTTGGCTCCCTTTCCCTGGGAATTTGGTTCCCTTTGTTCCTAATGCAGACATATGGGATTAGAGTCGATGGGCAAAAAAGGTTGGCATAGATGTGGTTGGCTAAAGGCCCGTTACCATGTTGTACAACTCAGTGACTCTGTGACTCACAGGGCATGAAATTCAAATACTCACAATGTAAGTATGGGGATCACACTTGTACATACTTGTTGCTGAATTCTGTTGCTTTTAAAGCAAGTACCACAATATCTTCCAACAAGATGAAAGCAGCCAATGCTAAGCAGCACTGTTGAATCACTGCACAGTGTGGTTTCTGTACAATATTGTGAGTGAATTGCATTGTTTAAAGCAGCTTGTCGCTTTGATAGATAGATAGATAGATACTTTATTCATCCCCATGGGCTGCATCTAGAGCAAATTGCCCCAGGCTGCTGTAAAATTCATTCTGATGTGGACAGCCATACACATTCTATGAAACTTGGGTCCAAAATTTTACAGCATTGCAGTTAAAGTTTTTGTAGAGGTGGTGCAAAGGAGGGGAGATATGAACTATTTACATGATGTTGGAAAACTGCCCAATCAAAAACTAAAACAATGGGATTGGCTAGCCATGAATGTTAATGCCTAATGACAAGTCCTGAAGTACAATAGGCTACAGAAGTGATCGAGGACAGTTCCAAGTACAAATTACCAATTCACTCATTACTATGTCTGGAGATTCTGTAAGAGAAAAGAGGCCAACGCTTGTGGTGGAAGGACTGTAGATCAGACAAAGAGTTGGGGCAATGGTCAGCTGAAAGCAATAATTGGAGACTACTGTGTCGTGTAGATGTCCATGTCAGACAGGTTTAGTGGCAGGTGATGGAGAGGCTGTGAGACTGAAACATGAAGAACAAGTGGCTGAGTGGGGAATGCCACGTGGTGGTGGTGAGATTGTAACTGGTGTATGGAGGTTGCTGCTGTGCTGTCGATACTGTGGTTGTAATTCTGAGCTGGAATTGGCTCTGGGAGTTGTCCTTCAACTTGTACTTCTGCAAAGCAGTCAGCAGTGTTAAAAGCTAATTGAGCTGAGATTACCCAGCAACAAGTGTCCTTCCATCTCACGTTGAAGTTTATTCTCTTGGAATCACTTTATATGACGAGAGTGGGGAGAGATGTATCACTATGTGTGGGTCCCATGTGGAGGTGTGTTTGAAGTTCAGTTCCCAATGGGAAATCTTAGTTGTGTTTCTAGAATAACAGTTATTGATAGAGAAATGGAGGGTCATTGACCAGTAGCATTAATGTTGTTTCTCACTTCATGGATGGTGGCTGACTTCTTGAGGATTTATGGAATTCTCTCTCTTTATTTTAGATTTCCAGCATTTGCTGTTTTGTTTGATTTTCAGCTATTCATAATCATGCCCCACTACCGAAAAGATAACTTGTTTTGCAGTGTGTCATGTTTAAAAATACAGCTTTATGCAACTGAGTTTCTAAATTTAACATAAAATACAGAGAACAGACATGAAGTGACTTTAATAAGTAACATTGGTGACTGAAATGGAATCTGAAACTATTGTGTTGCTAGAGTAGGGACTGCAACATTAGCTTTAGAATTAATACCATAGTGATGTGCCATTCAATCTGAGCTTGTGTTACCAAGGTACTTGTTGGATGCTTTAATACTAGAGTCTTAGAGTCACAGAAAAGTACAGCACCGAAATAAGCCCTTCAGCTGATCCAGTCTGTGCTGAACCTTTTAAACTGCCTTCTGCCTGGACTTGCATCAGGACAATAGCCCTCAATACCCTCACCATCCATGTACCTATCCAAACTTCTATAAAACAGTGAAATTGAGTTCACATGCACTACTTATTGGAGCAGGGGCACTGGGACCTCTTTTGAGGCAGGAGTGACCTGTACAAAAAGGATGGGTTGCACTTGAATCCCAGGGGACCAATATCCTGGCGAGGAGGTTTGCCAAGGCTATTGTGGAGAGTTTAAACTAGGATTGCTGGGGGGTGGGAACCAAATTGAAAAGATGGAGGTAGAAGCAGTTGGCTCACAAATAGAGAAAGCTTGGAGACAGTGCAAGAGGGAGGATAGGCTGGTGATAGAGAAGGGACGCACTCAGATGGATGGTTTGAGATTTTAATGCAAGAAGCACCATGAACAAAGTGGATGAGTTTAGAGCATGGATCAGTACTTGGAGCTATGATGTTGTGGCAAGTACAAAGAATTGGATGGCTCAGGGGCAGGAATGGTTATTTTGGGTGCCTGGCTTTAGATGCTTCAGAAAAGACAGGGAGGGAGGGAGGCAAAAGAGGTGGGGGTGTGGCACTGCTGATCAGAGATAGTGTTGTGGCTGCAGAAAAGGAAGAAGACATGGAGGGGTTGTCTATGGAGTCTCTGTGGGTGGAGGTTAGGAACAGGAAGGGGTCAGTAACCCTACTGGGTGTTTTTTATAGACCACCCAATAGTAACAGAGACATCGAGGAGCAAATAGGGAGACAAATTCTAGAAAGATGTAATAATAACAGGGTTGTCGTGGTGGGAGATTTTAATCTCCCAAACATCGATTGGCATGTCCCTAGAGAGAGGGGTTTAGATGGGGTGGAGTTTGTTAGGCGCATTCAAGAAGATTTCTTGACACAATATGTAGATAAGCCTGCATGAGGAGAGTCTGTACTTGATCTGGTATTGGGAAATGAACCTGGTCAGGTGTCAGATCTCTCAGTGGGTGAGCATTTTGGAGATAGTGATCACAATTCTATCTCCTTTACCATAGCATTGGAGAGGGACAGGAACAGATAAGTTAGGAAAGTGTTTAATTGGAGTAAGTGGAAAAATGAAGCTAACAGGCAGGAAATTTGAAGCATAAATTGGGAACAGATGTTCACAGGGAAATGTATGGAAGAAATGTGGCAAATTTTCAGGGGATGTTTGCGTGGAGTTCTGCATAGATGAGTTTCAATGAGACGGAAAGGATGGTACAGTATAGGAACTGTGATGTACAAAGGCTGTCATAAATCTAGTCAAGAAAAAAAGAACAGATTACGGGAGGTTCAAAAAACTAGGTAATGATAGAGCTCTAGAAGATTATAAGGCTAGCAGGAAGAAGCTTAAGAAAGAAATTAGGAGAGCCAGAAAGGGCCATGAGAAGGCTTTGGCAGACAGGATTAAGGAAAACCCCAAGGTTTTCCTTACTACAAGTATGTGAAGAGCAAAAGGACATGATGTGAGAGAACAGGACCTACTGTGACAGTGGAAAAGTGTATATGGAACCAGAAGAGATAGCAGAGGTACTTAAAGAGTACTTTGCTTCAGTATTCACTACAGAAAAATGATCTTGGCGATTGTAAGGATGATTTACAGTGGACTGAAAAGCTTGAGCATGTAGATATTAAGAAAGGATGCGTCAGAGCTTTTGGAAAGCATCAAGTTAAATAAGTCACCAGAACCGGACAAGATGTGCCCCAGGATACTGTGGGATACAAAGGAGAAGATTGCTGAGCCTCTGGTGATGATCTTTGCATCATCAATGGAGATGGGTGAGGTTCTGGAGGATTGGAGGGTTGCGAATGTTGTTCCCTTATTCAAGAAAGGGAGTAGAGATAGCCCAGGAATTATAGACCAGTGAGTCTTACTTCAGTGGTTGGTAAGTTGATGGAGAAGATCCTGAGAGGCAGGATTTATGAACATTTGGAGAGGCATAATATGATTAGGAATAGTCAGCATGGCTTTGTCATGCCTTACGAGCCTGATTGAATTTTTTGAGGATGTGACTACACACATTGATGAAGGAAGAGCAGTAGATATAGTGTATATGGATTTCAGCAAGGCATTTGATAAGATACCCATGCAAGACTTATTGAGAAAGTAAGGAGGCAGATGGAAAGTAAGGTGATGGTGTTGGAGGTGGATATGATAGGGTCTTTTAAGAGACTCCTGGACAGATACCTGGAGCTGAGAAAAATAGAGGACTATGGGTAACCATAGGTAATTTCCAAGGTAGGAACATGTTCAGCACAACTTTGTGAGCCCAAGGGCCTGTATTGTGCTGTAGGTTTTCTATGTTTCTATGTAATGCTGGCAGCTCATTCTACACTCAAGTTTCCCGCATGTTCCCCTTTTGCCTTTTACCCTTAACCTCTAGGTGTAGTCCCACCCAACGTTAATGAAAAATGCCTGCTTGCAGTTACCCTATCTATATCCGTCATAATTTTGTACACCTTTATCCAATCTCCTCTCAATCTACGCTCCAAGGGATATAATCCTAACCTATTCAATCTTTCAATATAATATGGGTTCTCCAGACCTGGTAGCATCCTTGTAAATTTTCCCTGCACTCTTTCAGCCTTGTTTTCGTCTTTCCTGTAGATAGGTGACAAATAATACTCCAAATTATGTCTTACCAATGTCTTATACAACTTAACATAACATTTCCTTTCCAAATCTCAATACTTTGATTTATTAAGGCCAATCTGCCAAACGCGTTCTTTTCTACCCTATCTACCTGTGACACCACTTACAATGAACTGTGGGCCTGTATTCCCAGATCCCTTTGTTTTACTGCACTCCTCAGTGTCCTACCATTCACTGTATAAGACCTAACTTGGCTGGTCCTACTGAAGTGCAAATCCTTGCACTTGTCTGCATTAAGTTCCATCTGTTATTTTTCAGCCCACTTTTCCAGCTAGGCCAGATCCTGCTGCAAGACATGATGGTCTTCATTGCTGTCAACTACACCCCAGTCTTGGTATCATCTGCAAATTTGCTGCTTTAGCTAATCACATTATCATCCACATAGTTGATATTAATTACAAATGGGCCCAGCACTGATCCCTACAGCACTCCACTAGTCACAGCCTCCAGTCAGAAAGGTAACCATCTATTAACACTCTCTGGTTTCTCCCACAAAGCCAGTAGCTAATCCAATTTACTATCTCATTCTGAATGCTGAGCGACTGAACCTACTTGACCGATCTCCATGGGCGACCTTGTCAAACATCTTGCTAAAGTCCATGTCTAGAACCTCCACTGCTTTGCCTTCATCAACTTTTCTGGTAACTTGCTCGAAAAACTCTATAAGACTGTTTAGTTTAATTAATGTGAGATTGTATTCTAAGTTATTCTTATGGTAGATCTATACCTTGAAAAAGTGAATTACATTTGCAAACATTCAAATTGCATTTTGGTTTGGTTGAATAAAAATCAGAAATACACACACACACACACACACACACACACACACACACACACACACACACACACTCACACTCACTCACTCACTCATTCATTCTTTACAACTCAGGCAACTAAACTAAATGAAAAGAGTATACTAAAGGAAAAAAAAACCAAGTAACCTGATCAAAACCTTGGATACTTTTTATTTAAATGTTTCAATGTCAAAAGATCAACCAAGTGGAAGTTATAAAAAAGATTGTTAGCCATTGCACAGACTGATGTCTTTTGATTATAAGTTGTGAAAAAACACACTGAACTTGAAAATAAAGAAAGAGAGAACTTAGACTAGGATATCTTATGAGTAAATGCATAAAAGTATTGTAAATCCTATCAATATTAATAATTTACAGAATGGACCATTAAATAAATAACTGTCATTTACAGAGCCATATTATCAATATTAATCCTAATCCTGAAATTCTCTCCTTGTCAACACCATGAGATTCCTTCATGGAGAGGTTCAGGAAGGTAGATTACTACCTTAACAAGGCAATTAGGGATGGGCAACAATGCTGGTGCTGCCAGTCATGCCTACTATCGAATGCAAAAATTGTATTTCCAACATTGAAGGTATCTTCATACCACATCCAAGAAGAGACGACGTAATAGGCGGGTTACCCAAAAGTTAACCCTTTCATTGCTACCTGGCTTATTTATAACTTTCAGACTGAAGCATATAAATAAGAATTTCAATTATTCGGAACTCATTACAAGGTAAACATCAGCAGAAAACTGTATGGTTTACTTGCCACATTCTGAGAAGACAGCAGTACAATAATATCTCATGCTGCAGAAAATGTGACCTGCACTTAATTTTAACCAAGTACAAACTCTCCTCAGGCTTCCAGTTGGGTACAGCTATCGAATTTAACTAACGTTTCAATGACAAGCTCTGCCATCCTCATTGGGGATGATGCCTAGGCATTTCTAGTCAGTGGTTTTTATATCCCTGTTGTCCATCCCTCCTGATTGGTTAGCCTTCATCCAATCAGTTTTCTGCTGTCCTACCTTGTTTACAATCAAATTCCAGTTCTTACTTAGAGTGAGACCTTCTTCTTTGTTGGTGCAGCACAGTAATATTGTGCTGGCAAAGTCAATTCTATGGCTGTTGCGAATGCAATGTTCTACTACTGCCAATTTCTCCGGGTAACCCAAATGGATATACCTCCTGTGCTCCTTGGTGCGGGTTTCCACTGTGCATCCCATCTGGCTATTATACGTTGCTCTGCATTTACAGGAAATCCTGTAAATGTCAGCCCTCCTGAGTCCCAGGTCATCTTTGGCCCGCATAAGCTGTGATCTGAGCTTCCTTATGGGCTTGTGGATGGCCCTAAATCAGTAGTTCTTCAGGATCCTGGCATTCCTCCTAGAAGCCATGGAAATATAGGGAAACACACACAAGGTGGGGCAATGGAAAAATGATTGGATAAGGACTAACCAATCAGGAGGGATGGATGATAGGGGTTTAAATGCCACCAGACTGGACATGCCTAAGCATCATCTCTGATGACGATGGCAGGGATTGTCATCGAAACGTCACTTAAAATCGAGAGCTGTACCTGTCTGGAGGCCTGAGAAGCGTTTATTCAACATATATGCTAGGAAAGCACTAGATCCTTTTTAAACAAGTATTCAAAATATTCAAGTTTCTGAATGGTTTAAAATAAAGTAATTACTTATAATTTTTGATGTAAACAGAAACCCTGTTCATCTTATTTTTTTTGAATTTGAATCCACGCTCAAAGGCTTAAGTACTTATAGGGTGCTGAATGAGTGGAATAGATTGCACAGAAAAGCAGCAATGGGAGACAAGGTAGCTGTGTAATCTCATGAGAGAATAGAAAAATTGTAGAGGCTGGCACTCGGAGAGTGAGCCATGGGTGTGTGTTGTGTATAGAGGGTAGAAATAGTAATTGCAATGGGATTGCATTATGCACAGTCAGATTGTCTCCCTATTAGATATTTACCAAATGTAACATTTTATTGATAAAAAAAGTGACCTGACATAGTTTGCTCGACATCATTATTGAAATTGAAAGGCCCATTAATTATTAGATATATTTTTCATTTAATAAAATTTCTCATCCACATGTGATATATGTTTGTACTAATGTTACCAGTTCTTGTATGTGTAAATTGTTAATATGAATATAAAAATTATATTAATATAAATATATAAAATTATTATTACAGTCTTCTTACTTTCATAGCAAATAACATATGGATAATTTCAATTACCTTGATTAACTTGGAATTGAAATATGTATGAGCTCTTGACCAACACAGTGTGATTTCATAGCATGCTGCCTTGTTGGATGAAATCAGAACAGTTTGAAATCTTTGATACCTCTCTTTACTTATGAATAAAGCTGATTTTCCTTCTGTAACTCTATCAAACCCAAGTCAATATTTGCATTTTAATGCGGTGGCATTAGGCAGATAATTGTACATGGTTTCATTTAATATTTTTCTTTCTCAAACTTACTTCTTGCCAAAGTCTTAATATCCCTGTTGCTAGAAGTGCAAATCAAGGAGACTGTTCAAATGATATATTGTGCAATTTGTTCAATCAATATTTCCATGAATCAGTGCTCCAAACTCTCTCCAACCTCTACAGATCATATCCGCTCAAATACTAACAGAAGTTAGTGGAAAGGATGTATCTCAATGCCTGATGGTGGTCAATACATTTAGTCTCTTTCTATTTGTATTCAGTCTTGACTTAACTTACTTGCGTATAATTTTGCAAAAACAGCTTTAGAACAGAGGGTAATTATTAACTTTGTTGCTAGAGCAGTAAATTAGAAAATAGTGTATGTAATTTCTAATCCAAATTTGAATAGAATGGAAAAAGACCTACACTAAGTGGACATTTTAGTTGCACCTGGTTTCCTACTTCTTAACCTTGATCTGTTCCTATCTTTCTTTATACTTAATACCCTTTCCTGAACATTATAGAAAACAACTTAAAATCTAAAGCTGTGAAATACTGTTGGAACCTTTCTTTTCAGATCTTGCACAAAAATTATCTTTGGAAATAAAACATTGATGATGAGGAGGCATACTGTTTGGTGTCACATTAACAATTTTACACTCATCATCAGTATGATTAAGGAATTGATTGAGGATTTCAGGATGGGGAAATAGGGAGAACAAACAGGAACACTCATTGAAAGGTCAGCAATGGAAAGGGAGTCAATGTTTCTGAAGATCTATTCTGGGCCCAACATATTGATGCAATTATGATGAAGGCTATATTTCATTAGGAGTTGGAGGAGATGTAGAATGTCATCAAAGACTCTAGCAGATTTCTACAGATGTATTGTGGAGAGCATCACCATCTGGTATGCAGGTATCAATGCACAGGATTGGTAAAAGCTGTAAACTCAGTCAGTTCCATCATGGGTACCAGCGTTCCCACCATCAAGGACATGGCCAAAAGGCAAAGCCTCAAGAAAGCAGCATCCATTATGAAGGATCCTCACCATCCAGAACAAGCTCTTTTCTCATTACTATAGGAGCCTGAAGATACATACTCAACATTTCTTCCCCTCTGCCATCAGATTTCTGAATAGTCTATGAACACATGGACACTACCTCACTATTTTGTTCTCTTTTTTGGACTCTTTATATTTTTATATATTCATATAGTAATTTGTCATGACATTCCTGTATTGCACCATACTACTGCTGCAAACAACAAATTTCATGACATACGTCAGTGGCAATAAACCTGATTCTGATTTTTTATTGGAACCAAGATTTTGTCCTCTAGAAAGTCACCAACCAGTCTTAAAATATTATTAAAATGGAATTACTGTAATATTCCATCAGTTTAGCATGCTGAACATTTCTGACGACATTGATCTTTACTGGCATTATGAAGTTACAAACAACCTGTCCACCGCCCCATGCCCAACGTCACCTAATTCAAATCATTTGAAATCAGTTGAATCAATAATCTCCCAGTGGTTCCAATGTTGATTTGTAACTTTGATGATTTTACATGCAGCCTAGCTAATGCCTTATTAAGCTATACTTGCTAATATCATAGATTCACCTCACAGAGTGATACATTGCTTTCTTTCCTAATTTTTTCCACATATGCTGTCACTGAGACATCTCAGTTTAATTTAAACATTCTCAATCTCAATTTTGTCAACACAGTCTCAATTTAAACATAATAAAACAAATGGCTGAAAAGATCTGTCACTGAGTCAAGCACACTTCAAAGCAGTAGAGAGCAAACTTTACAAACTATCCATTTTTAATACTTAGATGAATGTTGTTAGAAATTATGAGTTGATCTTTCAAAATAGCTTCTTAGTTATGTGCAATAATGTGTTGAATTTTGGTTCACATCAATGTTGAAATAACAGTAATGTTTTTGTTCTATGAACACTAAGATGCACTGGAAAGAATGCTGATCCCTTGATTATGGAGACAAACATAGTAGTGTATGCATTTATGTTTTGATCATGCCAGTATGTATATGTATTGGCTATGCATCTGAATAGAGTGGTTGACAAAATATTCAATAGCATAATGTGGTACAAGCATAATGATGTGATGGAAGTAAATACACTAGAAAATAATTTCAGTTTAACAGCAAAAAAATCCTCAAATAGAATTGTTTTAAATAGTTTAAGATTGAGACAAATGTGATTTTAGCATATGAAAATAGAATGAGTTGGATGTTCATCACAAACTACAATAAATTGTGTTATAATTTTCTGGTACCCAGAATGTCACCTGTACACATCATTGATATAGATTCAGATTCTACTCATGTATGAGGTACTGTATATACTGTATGTAGTATTTACAGTATACAATGCGAAACTGGTTACACACCTATTTTGACGTCACCTGTGGAAAATTGAAGTACAGAAATATAGGGCCCAAAATGAAGTAGGGGTTAACAGGAGGACTGAGGCTGCTCACTACTACCTAAAAGAAACTCAGTCTTATTATGCCACTGATATCTTATTACTTCCCACCCAGGTCATGCCCTCTTCTTGCTGCTGCCATTAGGAAGAAAGTACAGAAGGCTCAGGACTCACACCAGCAGGTTCAGTAATTACCCCTCAATCTGAACACGAGTGGATAACTTCACTCAACTTCACTTGCCCCATCACTGAACTGTTGCCACAACCGCTTTCAAGGACTCTTCATCTCATCTTCTTGATATTTATTGCTTATTTATTATTAATGAAAATTTTTGTTTTGCGCTGTTAGGACATATTCTGGAGATATGCAATATAGCAAATATTAACTTCAAGCAATGTGTAGTTCTGAATATGGATAGTAGTTTGAATTTAAAATGCAGCTTGGAACAATGGTCTTTCTGAAGCTGTATTTTAGAGTAAATTGCACACCAGGAAATACCCAACTGACAGAGATGTCTGCATATGCATGAATGCAATCAAAACCATTTGACCTAAGATTCTACAGAGGCATGAACATGACTCGGAGACAATGATGATTAGCACTCATTTTGGGTGTGTTGGTGGGTAGATACAGATATTTGAAAATTACATGTAACTCAAAAGAAGCATAATGAAGGCATTGTAACTAGTAACATTGTCCTGTTACCTTTGTTCTTTAGCATATAAAGTATGCTGTAATGTCGAATCAGAGTGACTCCAAAGGCTGTCAGCTTGTGTGTGTCCTGAATAAAGGCATTGATATCTACCAGCTGCGTCTCTCCAGTGGCCTCATTCACAGTCATGACATGCTCTCTTTTGCCTTTTGCACACTGGTTATCCACCCTGTTGGTGACGTCTTTCATTGATTCTATTATGGTTATTGGATTTATTGAGTATGCTCGCAAGAAAATGAATCTCAGGTTTGTATATGGTGATACATATGTACTTCGATAATAAATTTACTTTGAACTTTTGAATTTTGAATCCAACGTTTTCCTTTTCTCCCAGGGATTTTTTTGACTGTTTCATTACTGATTTTCCCTTCCAGCCATTGGCTACTGATCACCTTTCATGCCCTTGCCCTTTCAGTACAAAATGGGGCTTCATGACTGTCTCCCTGCCAGAGATTTGTCTCTCTCTCTCCCTCATAAGTCCCTCCCTGTTCTTCATAAGCAATCAGCTCCTCCCCATCAGACAACAGACTCTAAGATCAATCAGTTCATCCTCCCCAAGTGCAAACCTTTACAGAAATCTACAATCGTCTCTGCGCGACAACTATAATTGTCTGCTACGAATATCTTCCCACTCCTCTCATCCTATTAACCCCACCTGTCTGACACGGTGGTCAGCAGCACAGGAGCGCCGCAGGGAACCGTACTCTCTCCGGTCCTGTTCACCCTGTACACATCAGACTTCCAATATAACTCAGAGTCCTGCCACGTGCAGAAGTTCGCTGATGACACGGCCATAGTGGGGTGTGTCAGGAATGGACAGGAGGAGGAGTATAGGAAACTGATACAGGACTTTGTGATATGGTGCAACTCAAACTACCTGCGTCTCAATATCACCAAGACCAAGGAGATGGTGGTGGACTTTAGGAGATTTAGGCCTCATATGGAGCCAGTGATCATTAATGGAGAATGTGTGGAGCAGGTTAAGACCTACAAGTATCTGGGAGTACAGTTAGACGAGAAGCTAGACTGGACTGCCAACACAGATGCCTTGTGCAGGAAGGCACAGAGTCAACTGTACTTCCTTAGAAGGTTGACGTCATTCAATGTCTGTAGTGAGATGCTGAAGATGTTCTATAGGTCAGTTGTGGAGAGCGCCCTCTTCTTTGTGGTGGCGTGTTGGGGAGGAAGCATTAAGAAGAGGGACGCCTCACGTCTTAATAAGCTGGTAAGGAAGGCGGGCTCTGTCGTGGGCAAAGTACTGGAGAGTTTAACATCGGTAGCTGAGCGAAGGGCGCTGAGTAGGCTACGGTCAATTATGGAAAACTCTGAACATCCTCTACATAGCACCATCCAGAGACAGAGAAGCAGTTTCAGCGACAGGTTAATATCGATGCAATGCTCCTCAGACAGGATGAAGAGGTCAATACTCCCCAATGCCATGAGGCTTTACAATTCTACCGCCAGGACTTAAGAACTTTTTAAAAGCTATTATTAATGCTTTTTGAGATAGTGATTTAGATGCATGTCATATTTTTTTACTGAGTTAAGTATTGTATGTAATTAGTTTTGCTACAACAAGTGTATGGGACATTGGAAAAATAGTTGAATTTCCCCATGGGGATGAATAAAGTATCTATCTATCTATCTATCTACCAACCTTCGATCTGTTTACTAATCTCTTTCTTCTATAAGCTGCAGTATCTCCCATGGCAGTACTTCGCAGAGTTAGAGACTTCAGCAGAAGATTTCGTTTTCACAGGGCAGCTTCCGATGGCAACACGTGTTAACATTTAATCATTTAATGATTGCTCTTTACATTCTTTGTTCATGCTGCTTATATCTACAGTTCTGCTTTTGTCACTGCTTTCTAAATAACACCAAGGGCAAAACAAATATTGTGCTCTGATGTCTGCGATAGGCTTCACTTTGCACCTTTTATTGTATCTTTTATCTCCTGTTGACAATTATCCTTAACTGTAATAATATGAAAAGTGATTTTCCAAAATAACTACAGAAAAGAAAATTGCATTTCTTGTGTTTGGTGTTTGTACAGTATTAGTCCAACATAGCATTTAATCTGTATTGTGCTGGAGGCCACCACTGCCAATTGCAGTCTTGTATACTGAGTGGAGGCATGAGAGGCTGCAGATGTTGGCATATGGAGCAACATACAAGATACTGAAGGAGCTCAATTGGTCAGACAACTACTAGGGAGAGGAATGGACAGTTGCAGAGAGCTTTCACTTGCTTCACACTCCCCCTTCGCCTCTTTATACTGGCTAGCTCTCTAGAGATGAGGAGTGTGGATGAGGGGTCTTGACCCGGTGCATTAATTGTATATTTCTCTCCATAATTGCTGTCTGATCTGTTGAGTTCCTCCAGCACTTTATACGTTGCTTTATAGTTAGTGTCTTACTATACAGGATAAATTAACATTAATTTAAGCTTCAAATGAATTCTGTTTCATTTAATGGTGTTAGCTCCCTGTGTAACCACAATCTGCAACTATAATCGACAAGAAAGGCAGCAGATTAGTTGAGGGGTCTCAAGGGTGGGAAAGGGAAGTTACAGTAATTGGCAATATTTGTAAATGTCACTTGATGACACCCAGAAACATTCCATGAGATTTTACTCATGCACAGTGCAAAGCCCCAAGGCCCTGAGCCTGCATGTGAGACAGTGCACAACAGACATAGCAAATTACCGGTATATGGATTTTTGCAAATTACTGAAGTGTCCAATCGAAGAACAAAACATATTCTGCTGCATTTTACGCAAAGCAATTTTAAATTCCACCCACCTAAAGTTTATAAGAGGTTTAGGTACGGTCTCCAGAAAACCATCACACGGTGAAGTGGAATTCTGGACTAAACCTGAATCAATGAAGGATGCTCAACAGTTGTGGCAGGGTTGGAATAACATCACATCTTATAAAGTTAAATCAAGTGACACAGGCAACAGTAGGGCTTCACTTCCAGATGAGCTCAATACCTTCTATGCTCAAATTGTCCATTAAAACATGGAGGAACCATCACGAGCTCGCACATCCCCAGATCATCCTACGATTTCAGTCTCTGAGGCAGTTATGTGAGCAGCCTTCAGGAGGGTGAACCCACAAGAAGCATCTGGCCCAGGCAGGATACCTGGCCAAGCACCAAAGACCTGTGATGAGCAACAAGCTGTTTACTAAAATCTTTAACCTCTTGCTTCAGCAGTATGTGGTCCCTACCTGCTTCAATTATACCAGTGCCCAAGAAGAGTGTGGTGACCTTCCTCTCTTTAAAAATTTTTTTTTAATTGAATTTTCAAATAGGTTACAGAAAGAAAAGAAAATTGCAACCCTTCCCCCCTCCCCCCAAACATATCCCTATAGAAAAAAAGAAGAAAAAAGAAAGAAAGAAAGAAAGAATGAATGCCCGGATATCGGAAGATCCCCACATGCTCCATGGAGTTCATAATAGCTTTAATATATATATTTAATTCTTTCCCCAGATAACCAATAATTTTATCTTCGGAGCACCTATATATTTAATCCTATCTTTTGTAAATAAGGGTGCCAAATTTTCAGAAATATCTCATATTTATCTCTTAAATTATAAGTAATTTTTTCAAATGGAATGCAGCTAAAAATTTAATTCTTCCAACGACCTATACTTAAGTATGAATCCGATTTCCAAGTAACTTGAATAGCCTTTTTGGCTACTGCCAATGCAATTTTTATGAATTCTTTCTGATATTTATTCAATTTGGATTTCGATTTTATCCCTTCAATATCGCCTAGTAAAAATAATGTTGGATTATGTGGAAGTTGTATTCCAATAATTTGTTCCAGTAAAACTCTTAAATTTGTCCAAAAAAGTTGAATTTTAAAACCAAGTTGAATTTTAAGACCAAGTAGAGTGTAAAAAAGTACCAATTTCTTGATTACATCAAAAACATTGATCAGATAAATTTGAGTTTAATCTATTTATTTTTTGTGGTGTAATATATATTTGATGTAAAAAGTTATATTGTACGAATCTTAGTCGAACATTTATTGTATTTGTCATACTGTCAAGACATAATCTTAACCAACTTGTTTCATCAATTTTAATATTCAAATCAGTTTCCCATTTTTGTCTTGACTTACAAATTCCTTGTTTAATTGCCTGTTTTTGAATCAAATTATACATACCAGAAATAAATGTTTTAATTTTTCCCTTATGAATTAAAGTTTCTATTTCATTAAGTTTCAGCAATAACATTGTTTGACCCAGTTTATCTCTTAAATAAGCCCTTAATTAGAAATAACAGAAAAGAGTGTTATTTGATATTTTATATTTATTCTTTAATTGGTCAAATGACATTAATATACCTCCTTCAAAACAGTCTCCTATATATCTAATCCCTTTGTGAAACCAGTTATATAAAAGTTGATTATCCATTGTAAAAGGGATAAGTTTATTTTGAATTAAAGGTCTCTTTACTAATAAAGATTTCTTTATCTCATCATCAACATTTATCTTATTCCATAAATCAATCAAATGTTTTAGTATAGGAGATTCTTTCTTTTCCCGTATCCAGTTAGATTCCCATTCATATATAAAATCTTTTGGTGTATTTTCTCCTATTCTATCTAATTCTATTCTAATCCATGCCGGTTTATCTTCATCAAAAAAAGATGCAATAAATCTAAGTTGATTTGCTTTGTAATAATTCTTAAAATTTGGTCATTGTAACCCTCCTAGGTCAAATTTCCATGTCAATTTTTCCAACAATATTCTTGACATCTTACCTTTCCTAAGGAATTTCCTCACACATTTATTTAACTCTTGAAAAAACTTCTGCGGTAATTGTATTGGTAGTGTTTGGAATAAATATTGTAATCTAGGGAATATATTCATTTTTACAGCACTGACTCTACCTATTAATGTTATTGGTAACATCATCCATTTATCAAGATCCTCTTGAATTTTTTTCAATAATGGCAAATAATTTAGTTTATATAAATTCTTTATATTGTTACAAAAACCCCGTAACCAGGTAACTTACCAGCAAAGATAGATGGATCAGCTGAGTCGGATGCTACTATTTTCAACCATTTTATTCAACAAGGGCACAAACGTATGGTTAATACAAAACATTCAGATCATCAAACCTCAATCTAAAACACCGGTGTAATAATAATCATTCAAAACACAAGCTCGATCGTCGTCTAGGGGTAATGTAGATTTTATATCGTTCACTGGATATCTAAAAGTCTTTTAGATCACGGTAGTTTCACTTAGTTGCCGGCGGAAGTGTCGCGTTGGTGCACTTTTAGTTAGAAAGACAGAGAACATGAAGCATTTACCCGACAGGTTTTCCAACCTGTAGGAGGTAGTCAGAAGTCTCGTTGGGGGAATGGACTCTCATCTGTGGCTTCCCCTGTAGCTAGGCCGTCTTCCGTGGTGAAGTCGCCAATCCCAGGCAAGGGAAGGACGCACACGAACCCCACCACCGGCTGTAGCTATTAAAACGCTGTCGCAGGATTTCTAGCGTTTCTCCTTCGTGTGTTTCCTTGGTGCATCTGAGGGTCCTCCCCTCAGACCCGCCTTTATACTTCTTCACGGGATCGCAGGTGTCAATCAAGTTGCAGGTAATGCGATCTCTCTCTCAACCAGCCCACTTTGCCCGAGGGCTTTTCAGGTGGTCTCCATGAGACAATAGTCAAAGTCACTTTTATTCTGCTTCTTGGGAGAACGTGGTCTTTCGCACGTCTCTCTCTCTTGGGTCAGTTGACCCCCCTTAACTAGAGTTCTTGCGATTTTCACAAAGGAGGGGGCCAACGGCATAACAATATCATTATCAACTCTTATACCTAAATACTTTATACCATTTATCGGCCATCTAAATTGAGTTATTAATCGACATTGACTATAATCTGCTTTAGTAAGGGGTAAAATTTCACTTTTATCCCAATTTATTTTGTACCCTGATATTTTCCCATATTCTTCCAATCTAGAAGATAATTTACGCAATGAATGCAATGGGTTAGTTAGATAAACCAGAACATCATCAGCAAATAAGTTAATCTTATATTGTTCCTGATTAACTCTGAAACCCATAATATCTGAATCAGTTCTAATTAATTCAGCTAATGGTTCTATCGCCAACACAAATAAAGCAGGTGATAATGGACAACCTTGTCTAGTTGACCTTGTTAACTGAAATGATGTTGAAATTTGGCCATTTGTCACCACCTTAGCTTTGGGGTTAGTATTTAAGGTTTTAATCCATTTTTATAAACGATACTCCTAATCCACATTTTTCCAATACCTTAAATAAAAAATCCCATTCCAATCTATCAAATGCTTTTTCTGCATGCAAAGCAACTGCCATACTAATTTCTTCCCTCTTTTGTGCCAAATGAATTATGCTATGTAACTGAGTTACATTATCTGCCGATTGTCTATTTTTAATAAATCCTGTTTGGTCCATGTGTATTAATTTTGGTAAGTAGTTAGATAATCTATTAGATAAAATCTTTGCTATTATTTTATAGTCTGTGTTCAACAAAGAAATAGGTCTATATGATGTTGGCTTTAAAAGATCTCTGTCTTTTTTTGGCAATACTATTAAAATAGCTGTCGAAAAAGATTCTGGAAGTTTATACGTTCTTTCCACTTGGTGTATTAGCTCCATAAAAGGAGGAATTAATAAATCTTTAAACATTTTGTAAAATTCAGGTGGAAAACCATCTTCTCCTAGGGATTTATTACTCTGAAGTGATCCTAGAGCTTCTTCGACTTCTTTTAATGTAAAAGGCACATCTAATCCCTTCTGTTCTTCCGAATTCAATTTTGGGAGAGTTATTTGTGATAAAAACCTTTCTATCTCAACAATATCATTTTGTGATTCTGATTGATACAGTTCAGAATAAAATTTTTTTAAAGTTTCATTAAAAGTTTATAAGTAATTTTATTTACACTTGTTCTAATTGCATTTATCGTTTTGGAAGCCTGGTCTGTTTTTAACTGCCAAGCAAGAATCTTGTGTGATCTTTCACCTAGTTCATAATATCTCTGTTCAGTTCTCATAATTGCTTTTTCTGTTTGGTATGTCTGAAGTGTATTATATTGTAGCTTCTTATTATCAAGTTGTCTTTGTTTTTCTTCTGTCATATATCTTTGAGATTCTTTTTCTAATTTTGTAATCTCTTTTTCCAATTGATCTATTTTTACCATATATTCCTTCTTAATTTTAGAAGTATAACTTATTATCTGGCCTCTCAAGTATGCCTTCATCGCTTCCCATAATATAAATTTATCATCAACTGAATGTGAGTTTGTATCTAAAAAAAACTGAATCTGTTTTTTCATAAAATCACAAAAATCTTGACGTTTTAATAATATTGAATTAAATCTCCATCTGTAAATCGATTCCTCCTTATCCATCATTATCATTGTCATTATCAAGGGGGAATGATCTGACAATATTCTTGCTTTATATTCCATATTTTTCACTCTGTCTTGAATATTCGCAGATAGTAGGAAAAAATCTATCCTTGAATAAGTTTTATGTCTATTTGAATAAAATGAATAATCTCTTTCTCTTGGGTTAATTCTTCTCCATATATCAATCAAATTTAAATCTTTCATCAATGATAAAGTTAATTTTGCTACTTTTGGTTTTGTAACAACCTTTGTTGACCTATCTAAAACTGGGTCTAGACCAAAGTTAGAGTCTCCACCTATTAATATTTTATAGTGTGCGTCAGCCAAATTCAAAAAAGCCTCTTGTATAAATTTTACATCGTTTTCATTTGGTGCATAAATATTTATAAGAGTCCATAGTTCTGAAAAGATTTGACAGTGTATAATTACATAGCTTCCCACAGAATCAATTAATACATTTTGTATTTTAATTGGTAAAGTTTTGTTGACCAAAATTGCAACTCCCCTGACTTTTTAACTAAATGAAGCTGCTATAACATTTCCGACCCAGTCTCTCTTTAATTTCTGATGTTCTATCTCTGTTAAATGTGTTTCTTGTATAAAAGCTATATCTATTTTCATTTTCTTAATATATTTTAAAATTCTTTTTCTTTTCACCGGTCCATTAAGCCCATTAACATTAAAACTTTAAAAATTCAGTAAATTAGTCATTATTTTTAATGGAGTTACTCCAGTCTATAATAATACATAATATTTCAACTCTCATAGTACCTTGGGGAATTATTTTAAAATTCTCCATGTTGCTATATGTCTCCCCTCTGATCATCCAGGCAAAGAAAGAAAGATAAAAGAAAAATAGATTATAAAGAAAAAAAAACAAAAAAAACCCCTGCTAATGTTGTGAATGGAAAAAAAAACACAACATTACCCCTCTCCGTTGTGTGGGTCATGAATTACACACGTGAATCCTGTAGCGATCGATCCGAAGTTCCCCCAGCTCCCCCGTAACATGAAAAAAGTATATATAAGAGAAGAAAAAATAATATCACTACTCTCGATTAATATTTCTCAAATTTTTACCTTTCTCCCCCTGTATCATATAATTAAAATTATATGTAAATACTCTTCTGTCCTTAATGTCCATCAATTCACTTCACTGTCCCTGTCTTCATCTTTAATCTGTTTCACTTTTAAATCTTTACTATGTCTAGCGAATATTTGGGAGTTCTTGTGCAAACTCCTCTGCATCCCGATGATCAGTAAAAAATCTTCTTTTACCATCAACCAAAAAAATTATCAGTGTTGCCGGGTGGTGCAATATAAATGTATAACCCTTTTCCCATAAAACTTTTATCACTGGATTAAATTCCTTCTTTCTCTTCAAAAGGTCATAACTTATATCAGGATAGAAAAAAACTGCTTTCCCTTCTATCATCAATGGCTCATTTCTCTTTCTGGCACATCAGGCAGCCGCCTTCAGGATCTTTTCTTTATCTTGATATCTTATGCATTTTATCAAGATTGGTTGTGGGTTTTGATCAGGTTGAGGCTCTGTGGACCCTTTGAATTTCAATCAACTGGGTTCCCTCTTCCATTTCCAAATTTTCCGGGATCCATTTTTGAAAAAAATTTATTGGATCCTCTCCCTCTATCCCTTCTTTAAGACCAACAATTTTAATTTTATTTCGTCTACTAAAATTTTCAAGCACGTCTATTTTTTCCAACAGTGGTTTTCTTTCTGATGTCCAGGCAAGAATATTATCTTCCATTTTATTCACTCTATCAATAGTGTCTCCCGTTATTTCTTCCAGCTTTTTAACTTTCTTGTCCATTTTCTTCTGTTTTTTCACCATTTTATCAAACATAGTCTTTGTATTTTTAATATCTTTTATTATTCTTAATGTCTTTAATTCTTTTAATTCATGCATTATTTGTGCCAAAGCTTCTCTTATGTCTCCAGAATATCTTCCACATCCAATCTCTTCCTGTTCTTCTTTTGCCTCCTCATCTTCATCTGTATGTTCCAGAGAATCCGAATCCACCTCAGATTCATTTTCACTTCCACTTGCAATCGTAGCTGGGATTTGTAGTTCAAATTGCTCGTGTTTGTGCATGTCTCTTCCTTTGCACACGCACAGTTCCTGTTGTTTCTTCCTGGAGACTGTTGATGTTGCCGCCGATTCCTGTTCTGTATTGCCCGAGGTGAGATGCACTTGAGTCCGAGGCTTCTTCATGGCGGCCGGCCCAGCTTGTACTGTCTTCAAAGTAGAAGTTTTCTTCTTTGTCTGTTTAGGAGGCATATCTAAGGAAAATCCTGAGTAGTTTAGATGTAGTTTTTAGAAAATATTTACTAACTTTTCTTCACTTAAACATTAATTTATTAGTTTTTTACGGGAGAGCTGGATTTCCACGTCTCGATCCTACGTCATCACGTGAAGTCCCCCGTGACCTTCCTCAATGACTAGCACACATTAGCGCTTACATCCAAAGTGATGAAGTGTTTTGAGAGGTTGGTGATGAAACATATCAACTCCTGCTTGAGAAGTGACTTGGATCCACTTCAAGTTGTCTACACCACTTGCAGACCCCAATCAGTTCAGATTGGCTGATTGGGGTCTGCAAGTGGTGTAGGCAACTTCACCAGCCTCTCCTTCACAATCTCCATCACACAGGTGCACCAAAAAGCTGTGTGCTTAGTCCCCTGCTCAACTCACTTTACAGCTATGACTACGTGGCTAAGCACAGCTCCAATCTCATATTCCAATTTGCTTTCACCACTGTAGTAGGCTAAATCAAAGGTGGTGACAAATCAGAATATAGGAGAGGGATTCAACAACAACATCTTATTCAATGTCAGCAAGACTAAGGAACTGATTATTGACCTCAAGAGAGGAAAACCAAAGGTCCATGAGCCAGTCTGCATTGGAAGATCAGAGGTGAAGAGGCTCAACGATTTTAAGTTCCTCGGTATTATTATCTTGGAGGACCTGTCCTGTGCCCAGTACGTAAGTACAATTACAAAGAAAGCATAGCAGCGCTCTACTTCCTTAGGAGTTTGCAGAGATTCGGCATGACAGCTAAAACATTGACACACTTCTATAGATGTGCAGTGGAGAGTATATTGACTGGCTGCATCACAATGTGGTATGTAAACACCCATTGCCCTTGAATGGGAAATTATACAAAAAGTCGTGAATATGGCCCAGTCCATCATGGGTAAAGCCCTCCCCAAATTTGAGCACATCTGCATGAAACACTGTCACAGGAAAGCAGCATCCATCATCAGGGACCCCCACCACCTTCTCGTTGCTGCCATCAGGAAGAAGGTACAGGAGCCTCAGGGCTCACACCACCAGTTTCAGGAATTTTTATTACCCCTCAACTATCAGGCTCTTGAACCAGATATTTTATATCTGGACCGTTTATTCTCTTCTGCACTTTGGTTGAATGTTCAAGTTGGGCAGTATTTCATTGATTCTGTAATAGTTCTTATTCAAAAGGTTTATTCAGTATGCCCACAAGAAAATGAATTGCAGGGCTGTATATGGTGATATATATACTTTGTTAATACATTTTCTTTCAACATTGAAATTTGGAAGCAAATCAATGGGAAATTAAAGTTTCCAAGACAATGACCTATCTGAATATGGCCTATCATCATTTTAACCTCAGAGACTCAGTGGACATCAAGAGTACAAGCCAAAGACTGGGAGAACATCTTAAAAATATATATGTCAGTTCTTGTTTTTAATTATTTATCATTTTAAATTAGGGTTACTTTAATTTTTTTAGTCATTAGCAAGTCATTAGAAAGAGATGAAGTTCAAGTTCAGTTGAAACAGTGCTCCTTTGGGGTCAAGGTGCAAAACACAGTACCAACAGTCACACATCGTACACAGCACAAAGCAAATATAGTCAAAATAGCAGAAAAACATAGTCATGAAAAAAAGAGCCCAAGTTCTGATTGGCATGGCCTAGAGATTGACGGTGCATGGGATACTGTCCTGAAGCCATGCGTCTACAAGAACAAGCATGTAGCAGGTGTTCATCACATGCTATTGCAGCCACAGATGAACTCAATCCAGATTGTTTTCCTGGGAAAGGAAACTAAGACAGCAGCTCTGACTGGAGAGGCCAGCCCCCAACTCAACAGGAATTCCAGTCTGCCTTCTGTGCCTCTGTTCTCTCCCACATCGCCTTTGGCACCATCTCCCTCGGGCAGTTGTAACAGATGACACGATGGCGTGACTGCCTGGTGAGCACAACATCTGATGTGTAAACAATTATTTACATCTCTGACAGGTGCAAAACCACACCTCTAGATTTACCAGCTGTCCAAGATTCCAGAATGTGGTGTGTCCACTATGTTTCTGATGGAGAGGGCAATTTACTGCTACATAAAGAAATGTAGTTAGTTATGGCTATGGCAATAACAAAGGTAGCAGCTTCCAGTGATAATTGTCATAACACTGTCAAAGTAACGGAAGACCATTCTATAACCTTGCAATGTTGGATCTTCCAGACAAAAATTAATGAGTTCAATCTTTCTCTCATCAAAATCATTTCTTTTGTATGTATCTTGTCTTACTCTCTGATGAAATGTATTTGCCTGCCAGATTGTAATTAATGTTTATCTTCCAGAGATAGGATATGAGATAACAACCAACTAGAGCTATGTTCCGTTCCAAGAGAAAAAATGTGATGTAACCATAGTAACTGTCCAAGTATATGCGGCTCTTCAGTGTAACCACAATAACGGGGCCAGAATTCCATTAGTTAGAGTTAAAAAATAGCACGGTTAAGTTAAACACTCTGTAGTGCCATGCTGGTCTAGAGCACAAGCATTGAATTAGTCAAGCATCATAGAAAATTGATGACTTGAAGGTTGCCAGTTTAGTCTGAGAATCAGAGAGATAATGTTAGCTTGTTATACCTCTGGATTGTGGTTTTATATGTAATCTCTGCAGTATTTCAGGTTCTGTCATTCAGTTCAATGTAAAGGAAGGGCCAATACTCCATTATCTGAAAGATCAGTTTATGAGAAGGAGCAGCTAAATTTATCTCATTTTATATACAGTCTTCATAGGAAAAACAGCTAGGTTAGTGCTTTAATGCAGTATCGAGCGAATGTTGAAGATACCATCCATTGAGACAATTAAACAAAGGCTCCATTTGCTCTCTCAAGTGAATATAAAAACTCCCAAGGCATTGTTTGGAGGAAGAGGAGAGGAAATGTCCTTGTCGTTAAAAAACACCAATTTATCGCTGAAGTTCAATATCATGAATTACCTTGTCATGATCAAATTGTTGCTGGTGGGAGCTTGCTGTGCTTAATATTAACTCCTGCTCTTCCATCAGTGATGGATAAGAGGTCCTGAAATCCCCATAAGGATTATGGCATTCCTTCTGGGATTTTATTACCGTTTTGAAGCTGTTAGATCAAAAGCGGAAATACTTTTGGGAATGTATGGCAAGGCTGCAAGGATTTAATGTTTTCAGTCGATAGCCTGCACTTATTAGCTGCATTAATGAGAAAGCCCCAGCTAAAACGTCAGGCAAAGAAATTTCTAAAACGTACAGTACGTCTGCTTGTTTCAGCTGGATAAACTGCTCCTGATGCGACAATGCTGAATAAAATAAATCATGTTATTATCCTTTGAATTGCTGAAATAATTAATAGAATAAATCTCTGAATGTGTTGTAGCTTGTATAAAAGGATTGTAAATTGCCACTGAGAAATTAATTACTTCTTGTCCTATCATTCCTACCACTCCCTCTTTTATACCTAAGTGCAGTACTTATTCTCAGGATTCTTAGCTACTGTACTGGTCCTGGTTGCCCTCATGTTAAGTATCAGAATCAGGTTTAATATCACTGGTACATGTCATGAAGATTGTGGGAGATTGCTTTGATATGCACTTATAAAGCAACTACTGTGTATTTTCCTGCATCTGCGTTTTTTATCTATTTCATAAATCCTCTCATGTTTTAATTTCATTCAACGCCTAACCTTGATCCACCCTCCCAACTTTGTAAAATCTGTATTCTCTATGCGTCACTTTGCAGTGACTGCTTTCATTTCCTTTGGGATTTTGAGCTCATTTTCAGATGAATTTGTTGGTTTCACTATCTTCCATTCCATCACCTAACAGCATGTAAATCCTCCCACTGAGAATCACCTCCATCTCGTTGATTCTCAACACTTCTCATGGCCTTCTTATCTCCCTATTCTATGAACCTGACCAGTTCTTTTCCACTCATATCACACTCGCACTTCCAATAATTGATTGGATATCAATTCACTGTTTTCCCTACTTATTGCCAGTATTGGAAACTAAATAAAATTATAATGATATATTTATTGGTGACTTGAATTGACCAATCATACACTGCCTTTTGGGCAAACCTGTACTTCTTTCTGAAAAGCATGGCACTTAATTTAATATAATGCCTGATGCACCATCAATAACTCACTCTGAGACGTAAGAAGCGAGATATCGGCTTTTATTGACTGGAAGAATGAACAACACTACATCCTGTAGAATGAGGCCGGGCATCAGGCCTCAATCGCCTTTATACAGGGGTCTGTGGGAGGAGCCACAGGAGCGGTCAGTGGGAGGAGCCACAGGAGGAGTCAGTGAGGGTCTGTGGGAGGAGCCACAGGAGCAGTCAGCGGGGGGGTCTGTGGGAGGAGCCACAGGAGCAGTCAGCAGGGGGTCTGTGGGAGGAGCCACAGGAGCAGTCAGCAAGGGTCTGTGGGAGGAGCCACAGGAGCAGTCAGCAGGGTCTGTGGGAGGAGCCACAGGAGCAGTCAGCAGGGGGTCTGTGGGAGGAGCCACAGGAGCAGTCAGCAAGGGTCTGTGGGAGGAGCCACAGGAGCAGTCAGCAGGGGTCTGTGGGAGGAGTCACAGGAGCAGGGGGTCTGTGGGAGGAGCCACAGGAGCAGTCAGCAGGGGTCTGTGGGAGGAGCCACAGGAGCAGTCAGCGGGGGTCTGTGGGAGGAGCCACAGGAGCAGTCAGCAGGGGTCTGTGGGAGGAGCCACAGGAGCAGTCAGCAGGGGTCTGTGGGAGGAGCCACAGGAGCAGTCAGCAGGGGTCTGTGGGAGGAGCCACAGGAGCAGTCAGCAGGGGTCTGTGGGAGGAGCCACAGGAGCTGTCAGCAGGGGGTCTGTGGGAGGAGCCACAGGAGCAGTCAGCAGGGGGTCTGTGGGAGGAGTCACAGGAGCAGTCAGCAGGGGTCTGTGGGAGGAGCCACAGGAGCAGTCAGCAGGGGTCTGTGGGAGGAGCCACAGGAGCAGTCAGCAGGGGTCTGTGGGAGGAGCCACAGGAGCAGTCCAGACAGGTATATGTAGTTCACCACAATGCCATTTTGTCTTGGATTATCTTCCAAGCAGCTTTCTTTTTTTTAATCAATCCTTCTTAATCAGGAGGATGTTTGGTGCCTGCAAAACTGAGCTGACCAGCCATTGTGCAGCAAGCCAGTGAACATTCCTTTTTAAGCCTACTGCAGAATTAGAGAAGGCTTAAGGCTTTGGCTATTGCTGAATCAGTCTGACACAAGCTCAAGCCTGCCAATGCATATGCAGGAAAAGAAGCTGGGTGAAACCATGGCTTGATCTGTGGAGGTTGACTAAAGGAGATCGCAGAGAGGAGATGGTGCTCATGGTGATGGTTCACATTTTAGCCAGAAATCAAAGACACTGCAGGGATTAGTAGAGAGGGAAGATGAGTACCAAGCATGGCAGACAGAAATGGGTGGATTTAGGTATGTAGGAGCTCACTAATAGTCAAATGTAGTAGCAGCTGAAGCAGGGGTTATTGTGCACTTCAAGGAGTTAATGGATCCTGACCTTTAATATTGTTAAATACTATTTATAATTAATACTACATGATGCCTAAGCACATGGGCGCACACTTTATTGTAGACTAACAACTAACACTGGAAACACATCTATAGTAACATTATTATGTTGCTTGACATGTGACTCATTTACATATTTACATGCCTAGTTTAGCACAGAAGTGGTAATCAGCAGTTGTGCTGATGTTCAAGGCTTCCAATCAGATGCAAGGTTTGGCATTTGAAGGGTTTGGTGGATGTCAGTAGTCAGTGTGGCTGTTGGGTAGATGGGAGACATTGGGGTTTTCAGGTGGGGTTAATTTGCGGGATAGCAGCCTGCTTGATTATGAACTTTTGATGACTTTATATTAACTGTTGATGGAGGAATCAAAAGGTGGGTTATTGTCTAAACTGAGAAGGAATGCAGATGAGGGAAGTTCAGAGGGATCTGGGTGTCCTCATGCATAAATCTCCCACAACAGCAGGTAGATTTAACGAGTAGTTAAGAAGGCAAGTGGCACTTTGACCTTTATTACAAAGGCATTGGAGTTTAAGAATAATTTTTTTTTGCAGTTGTACAGGGTGTTGGTGGGACTACACCTGGTACACAGTTTTGTCCCCCTTACTTAAAAAGGCATATACTGGCACTGGAGGCAGTCCAAAGGATATTCACAAACACGAGGAAATCTGCAGATGCTGGAAATTCAAGCAACACACACAAAATGCTGGTGGAACGCAGCAGGCCAGGCAGCATCTATAGGGAGAAGTACAGTCGACGTTTCAGGCCGGGACCCTTCGTCAGGACGAAGGATATTCACCAGGCTAATGCCTAGGGTGTGTATTCCTTGGATTCCAGGACAATGTTAGGTGACATATAACATCTCAACGAGATACAAGAGACTGTAGATGCTGGAATTTGGAGCAACACACAATATGCTGGAAGAACTCAGCAGGTTGAGCAGCATCAGTGGGAGGAAAGAAATTGCTTGTGTACCCTGCATCAGAACAGTGAGTGAAGCATACCAGCATAGAGAGAAAAGGGGAAGGGGAAGGAGTCCAAGGTGATTGGTGGACTGAGGAGGGATGTAAGCTGGCAAGCAGGTAGTGCCGATATCCAATTGGGGCTTAACAAGATAGATGTTGAGGTATTTTCACTAATGGAAGGGTCACAGACAAGGGGACATAGCTACAAAATTAAAAGTCGGTCACTTAAAACAGGTGCATAGAAATTTCTTCTCTCAGAGGATAATGGATCTCTGGAATTCTCTGTCTCAGCGTGGTGATGGGCAGTTCGTTAGATAAAGTTAAGATAGATACTTTATTGATCCCAAAGGAAATTACAGTGTCACCGTAGCATTACAAGTGCACAGATATACCAATATTGGAAGAGAAGGAAAAAAAGAATAAAAAATAAGTTACCTCAAACAGTCTAACAGGAGGGGGTCATCACTTCCCCGGCTATAAGTTGACTCATTATAGAGCCTAATGGCCGAGGGTAAGAATGACCTCATATATCACTCATTGGAGCAGCACAGTTGTCTTACTCTGTTACTAAAAGTGCTCCTCTGTACAACCAAGGTGGCATGCAGAGGGTGAGAAACATTTTCCGTAGAGCCCTTTGTTCTACCACAGCTTCCAGTGTGTACAATTTGACTCCTATAACAGAGACAGCCTTTCTAATCAGTTTATTGAACCTGTTGACATCACCCTTGTCGATGCCATTGACTGCATAGGAGATTGTAATAGTGACAACAAACTGGTAGAATATGTGAAGGAGAGGCCTGAATACTCCAAAGGACCTCATTCTCCTGATGAAGTAGAGTGACTCTAGCCCTTCTTGTACACAGCATCTGTGTTGGTGCTCCACTCAAGTCTGTCAACCAGGTGCATCCCTAGGTAGTTGTAGGTCCTCAGCACACCCATGGCTTCACCATCAGTAGTAACAGGGGGCAATGCAGGTTTAGTCTTCCTAAAGTCCATCACCATCTCCTTTGTCTTACTGATGAATCACCTTGCACTATTTGACAAAGTCCACCACCAGGGACCTGTATTCATCATCCCATGCTCCATTCATACACCCAAATATTGCTGAGTCATCAGTGAATTTCTGTAATTGATATGACTCCGTGGTGTATCTGAAGTCCTAGTTATACAGGGTAAACAGGAAGGGAGCCAATACAGTCCCCTGTGGGGCCCCGGTACTGTTTATAGCCATGTGTGACACACAGCTCTGAAGCCGCATAAACTGTGGCCTACCATTCAGGTAGTCCATGATCCAGGATACAATAGAAATGCCAGCCTGCATTGAATGGAGCTTTTCCCACAGCAACAATGGCCGTATGGTATTGAAGGCACTTGACAAATAAAAAACAACGTCTTCCTCACAGTGCTGCCCTGCTTATCCAGATGGGAGTAGGCCCTGTTCAGCAGGTAAATGACAGCATTGGCAACTTCAATGTGCTTCTGGTAGGCAAACTGCAGGGGATCGAGGGCCGATCTGACCAGGGGTCAGAGGTAAGCCAGGAGCAGCTTCTCTAGGGTCTTCATGATGCGTGAGGTCAGGGCCACTGGATGGTAGTCATTCAAGACTTTTGCTGGGCCCTTCTTGGGTACTGGGACCCTTTCCAGGCTGAGACTCAGACTGAGAATGTGCTGCACAGTTCCACATGGCTGCTCAGCACCCTCCTTCTGGACCTTGAGGTTCACAACATCTGGTCCCAATGCTTTGCTGTGTCTGAATTTCCCCAGAGTCCTTCTCACCTGCTGAGTAGGGGAGGTGCGTCCATGATGACTGGGGAATTGGTGGAAGGTGGGGGCTAGGGGAGGTGAAGATCAGGACAATAGCAGTTGCTATGCAGAGGTGTGATGGTAGGTGCTGAGCAAGGAGAGGATGGTAGTCTGTGTCGTTCATCCACGTGTTGAACAGGAAGGGAAAGGAGGGAGAAAGGGAAGCATTGGTGCTGAAGAAGATTTGGGTCTCTTGGCACCTGGGCAAGTGTGCTGACAGGGGTGTGAACAGGAGGACAATTGTCAAACCTATTGAAGAATTGGCTTAACTCATTAGCCCATTCATGGCTGCATTCCGAAGCTCTGAAGCTAGGCTAATTGAAGCCAGTGATGTTCTTCATGCCTCTCCACACCTCCTGTGTGCTATTCTGCCTAAGCTTGTTCTCCAGCTCTCTCCTGTATTCCTTTTTAGCTACCTTGACCTTCTCCTTTAGCTCTCTCTGCACATATTTCAGTTCCTCCCTGCCTTCTGATTTAAAGGCTGTCTTTCTGTGGTTGAGAAGAGCCTTTAGATCATTGGTGTCCCATGGTTTGTTGTTAGGGAAGCAGTGAACAGTCCTTGATGGAATTATAGTGTTCACACAGAAGTTGATGTAGCCAGTTTTGGAATCAGTAAGTCCATTAATGGCCTCCCTATATGTTTCACAAAACACATTCCAGTGAGTAAATGCAAGACAGTCCTTCAAGACGTCAATGGCCTCTGGAGACCATTTTACTATCTTTGTGGTAGCTAGCCATTGCTGTACTTTGGTCTTATACAAGGGCATGAGGTGAACCAGGTTGTGATCTGATCTTCCACATTGGGGGAGTGCTGTGGATAAGTATGCATTCTTAAAATTTGCATACAAGATATCTAATGTTTTATTTTCTCTTGTATGACACTTGACAAACTGATCGAAGGTGGATAGGCTTGTCGAGAGAGAAACATGGTTGAATCTCCCGATACTGCAATGAAAGCATTGGGGTGTTGAGGCTGGAGTCTACCTATGGAAGTGTGTATGACGGCACACACAGGATCGGGTCTGCGTTGGGGAGGCAGAATGAGCGATATGGTCTGGCTGAACTCACGCAGTAGATAAAGCAGTTTGATGTTTGGACTCTAGGTGCTCATTTTTTCACAGAAATGTGCCCAGGATTACATTATCTATTGTTCACAAGTACAGCAAGCCCACCTCCCTTCCTCTTACCGCATTGTACATTAAATCTGTCAGCTTGAATCGTTGCAAACCCATTCCCAGTAGTGTGAGGCAGAGATAAATAAGTATTTGAAAGATTGAGGAATTGTGAGTTATGAAAAACTGACACAAAAGGGGAGTAGAGACCAGAAAAGATCAGCCATGATTGCATTGAACAGTCTAGTGGCATACTGATCTCCTATTTTCTTGTGCTCTTGGGTTGTGAGTTGCCTACAGACTTGTACTAGTGATAAATAATCTTATAGTACTGATATACTCCAACATTCAGCAATTTTTTTAATACTTTAACCCGATTAGATTGACTGCAGTCTAGTTAGCGATTCAGCTTCTGAAAAAGCAACCTGCCCTTCCCAAGGCATGTTGATTGGAGCTGAACACAAATCTCTATGTGGTGTCTTCCTACACGATGCATTTCTAATCCATCATTGGATGAATGAAGTCCAGCGCTGAGGCCAAATAAAGTGAGCTGCTTTGTACTGGACACTGAGAGAAGACACAAATAGTATTTGTGTAGAATGTGTAACCTTCTGTTAAATTCTTAGCCTAAAATTATATAACAATTTACAGAATTAGATATTATTAAAAATAATTGATGATAAACTGATGTCACTTTGCATTCTAATGCAATATGATTTGAATTTCCACAGTATTAATTCCACATAGGTGCATATGGCTCATAGAACCCCAAGCAGAGTCTGCTCTTCCAGTCAGGATTAAAGGCAAAGTGAATAAGAATAAGGAAACTTGGTTCTCTAGGGATATTGGAACTCTGATAAAGAAGAAGAGAGAGATGTATAACATGTATAGGAAACAGGGAGAAAATAAGGCACTTGAGTATAAAAAGTGCAAAAAATACTTAAGAAAGAAATCAGGAGGGCTAAAAGAAGACAAGAAGTTGCTTTGGCAGTCAAAGTGAAGGACAATCCAAAGAGCTTCTACAGCTATGTTAAGAGCAAAAGGATAGTAAGGGATAAAATTGGTCCTCTTGGAGATCAGAGTGGTCGGCTATGTATGGAATCAAAAGAAGTGGAGCAGATCTTAAATGGGTTTGTTGCATCTGTATTTACTAAGGAAACTGGCATGGAGTCAATGGAAATAAGGCAAGCAAGTAGTGAGGTCATGGAACCTATACAGATTGAAGAGGAGGGGGTGCTTGTTATCTTGAGGCAAATCAGAGTAGATAAATCCCCAGGACCTGACAGGGTATTCTCTCGGACCTTGAAGGCGACTAGTGTTGAAATTGCAGGGGCCCTGGAAGATATATTTAAAATGTCGGTATCTTCGGGTGAGGTACTGGAGGATCGGAGGATAGCTCATGTTGTTCCGTTGTTTAAAAAAGGCTCTAAAAGTAATCCGGGAAATTATAGGCCAGTAAGCTTGATGTTGGTAGTAGGTAAGTTATTGGAAGGAGTACTAAGGGATAGGATCTACAAGTATTTAGATAGACAGGGACTTATTAGGGAGAGTCAACATGGCTTTGTGCGTGGTAGGTCATGTTTAACAAATCTATTAGAGTTTTTCGAGGAGGCTACAAGGAAGGTGGTTGAAGACAAGGCAGTGGGTGTTGCCTACATGGACTTCAGTAAGGCCTTTGACAAGATCCTACATGGGAGGTTAGTTAGGAAGATTCGGTCACTAGGTATACATGGTGAGGTAGTAAATTGGATTAGACATTGGCTCAATGGGGGAAGTCAGAGAGTGGTAGTGAAGGTTTGCTTCTCTGAGTGGAGGCCTGTGACTAGTGGTGTGCCACTGGGATCAGTGCTGGGTCCATTGTTAATTGTCATCTATATCAATGATCTGGATGATAATGTGGTAAATTGGATCGGCAAATTTGCTGATGATACAAAGATTGGAGGTGTAGTGGTCAGTGAGGAAGGTTTTCAAAGCTTGCAGAGGGATTTGGACCAGCTGGAAAAATGGGCTGAAAAATGGCAGATGGAGTTTAATACAGACAAGTGTGAGGTATTGCACTTTGGAAGGAAAAACCAAGGTAGAACATACAAAGTAAATAGTGGGGCACTGAGGAGTGCAGTAGAACAGAGGGATCTGGGAATACAGATACAAAATTCCCTAGAAGTGGCATCACAGGTAGATAGGGTAGTAAAGAGAGCTTTTGGTACATTGGCCTTTATAACTCAAAGTATTGAGTATAAGAGTTGGAATGTAATGGTGAGGTTGTATAAGGCATTGGTGAGACCAAATTTGGAGTACTGTGTGTAGTTTTGGTCTCCAAATTACAGGAAGGATATTAATAAGGTTGAAATAGTGCAGAGAAGGTTTACAAGGATGTTGCCAGGACTTGAGAAACTGAGTTACAGAGAAAGGTTGAATAGGTTAGGACTTTATTCCCTGGAGCGTAGAAGAATGAGGGGAGATTTGATAGAGGTATATAAAATTATGATGGGCATAGATAGAGTGAATGTAAGCAGGCTTTTTCCACTGAGGCTAGGGGAGAACAAAACCAGAGGTCATGGGTTAAGGGTGAAGGGGGAAAAGTTTAAAGGGAATATTGGGGGGGCTTCTTCACACAGAGAGTGGTGGGAGTGTGGAATGAGCTGCCAGATGAAGTGCTAAATGTGGGCTCACTTTTAACATTTAAGAAAAACTTGGACAGGTACATGGATGAGAGGTGTATGGATGGATATGGTCCAGGTGCATGTCAGTGGGACTAGGCAGAAAAATGGTTCGGCACAGCCAAGAAGGGCTAAAAGGCCTGTTTCTGTGCTGTAACGTTCTATGGTTCTTTTTTCTTCATCTTTCCTGTTCTCTTAGTCAGGAAGAATAGTTCAATGTTATCTTATTTCTGATATTTTTCAAGAAGTTTGGCACCATTCAAGACAAAGAAGCCTCACTGATTGGCACGTGCAGGCTGTATATAAGTTGTATTGCAGTAAGTTGACTAGTCTTCTTTGACAGCATCTCACAAGCCCGTGTACTCTATTATTGAGAAGAACGAGGCAGCAGTTACACAGAAACAATAACATCTATAGATTCCCCTCCAAAATATCAACAATACTGACTTGGTAATATATCACTGTTCCTTAAAAGTAATGGGTCAAAATCTTGGAACTTCTTGTGATCAGTGCTAGAGGTGTGTCTTACTCATTTCTGTAGCAAACTTAAACTAAACAGCTCACCATTACCTTCTCAAGAATTAAAAATGGAGTGGATAACAGAAGTCTTACTACCATTGTTTTAACCCATGAATGAGCCAAGATATGTCCAGAATTTGTAATACAGAAAAGACTGTCATAGTTCAGCGGCTCATTTTAAGGGGTGAGCAGTGAGGGTATAGGATGTGATGAAGCACCCTGGAAAAGAATGCGGGTTCAATATTAGCTCTTTTTCTTGCATATTTCCAGGGAAAACAGTGTTTGTTGGTCAGTTATTCCATAAGTAAAGAAAAATATTATTTTTCTGATCAGTGGTGTTGAAAATCACACTGGTGGTAAAAAAAAGTGTTGCAATTTTATTGATGTGATTTTGCGTCAGAAGTTTTTCCAGTGCCAGTAAAGATTAGTTCAAGAAGTTAAGGGCTGAATTTTTGGGCACTTAAAGATCAGAATTGAACACAACATTATTTAACTAAACAAACTTATTTTTACGTGCCGTGCACTGTGTAAAAATAAAATTTTAGGCAGAAGTATGTACTTATTAACTGAGAACAATGAAATACCATACTTAGTTGCCAAGGATGTCATAACGGAAATTAGCAATTTATCATCATATTATTTTGCCTTAGTTCATTTATTTAAATAAATACTTTGTAATGTTATCATAGTATTTATGGAATTCAAGATGTGATCAGCTGTGAAGGCTTAGATGGGAAGACCTGAAGATATTTGATCTCAGTATTGTATTTAATGTAATAACTGGTGAACTGATTAGCAACTTGCACGTTGTAGTCTTGACTTTAACCAGAATAAAAAAAATCAAAGCTGTTACATCAATTTTTACTCCAAAGAACATTTCCATATATTGAACAGCAAAATATTTGATGTCTAAATTAGTATTGTTATGTACAGCTAAATTGACATAGAGGAGGCAAAATTTAAGGTGTAATAACAATGAATTTGGTTCTTATCTCACAGGCTAATGATATAATTTTCTATTGCAGAAAGTTGCATAGTCCAATCCTTTACAAAGTGAGCATTTGATAAATAGGCTGTTAATTGTGGATATTGAGTTGATAATCAGTGATTATACATTCCTATATCATTATCTGTGACTTATGAGCCCAAAATAATTTCTGGCATTTATAATGTTCCTGGGTCTTAAAATTTTTAACTTCATGCACTTTTGTCTCGACGTTGGAAAGGTTTGGGTTCATAATTTCAAGAACATACGAGTGCAGCAACTCCTTGAGGACATGATGTACTCAGATATCCTGTACCATTATGATGGTGATGAGGTGATGGGACCTGAAATTGATGACATCTCTGTCTTCTCAGCTACATTACTCTAATAAATGACAGTGAATTACCCCCAATTTACTGGTCACCACTTAATCCTCAGTTAGCTTTCCAAGAAGATGATCAAGTCATTATATTACATCATTGTTTTGTAGGAGAGCGTGGTGTTCAAATTGTTTGCTGCATTTCCTGAATCATAACAATGATAATATAACGAATTCAGTTCAAATGTAGTCTTTTTGCACCAAAGTGTTTGGGAGCTATTGAAGACGTACAGGTACTTTTCTGATTATCTTTCATTCTCATTTATTTTGTATTTCTTTTTGCTGACAGGAACAATGGCTGATAGATTGTTAGGGTAGGGTTTCTTGTACTGTGGACCTGCCTCATGAATTTTTTTTTCATTTTTTTCATTACCAACCTTTAAAATGTTGTAAACAAACCAGATGAAGAAAGTCTGAAACAAAAAAAAACAATGGAAATACTCAACACTTCAAGCAGAATCTGTAGGAGGAGAGACGGAATTAATGTTTGAGGTCTTTGGCTCTTCATAAAACTGTAAAAATGAAAAGTGAACTATGCTTATCACTATATTGTCTTTGTAAAATGTCTATTGGGTTTAAAGAAAACCCAAAGATGAAATGACTTAGCCCCACCACATACTCCTTCCCCTCACCCCAGTCAAGAACGTAGAACAGTCCAGTCAGCCTTTTAACCTACTCAGAGATCGATCTAACCATTTCCTTCCTCACAGCAATCTATTTCCCTTTCATTTATCTGCCTATTGAAGTGTCTCTTAAATGTCCCTAATGTATCTGCCTCTACCACAATCCCTGGCAGTATGTCCCTTACATTTACAACTCTTTGTGTAAAATCACCCTTCTCTGACACCCCCCCCCCCACTACTTTCCTCCAATCAATTTAAAAGTACGTATCTCATACTAGCCGCTCAAGGAAAAAGGCTCTGGCTGTCCACTCTATCTATGCATCTTATCATCTTCGATGCTTCTTTCAAATCACCTCTCATCTTCCTTTTCTCCAAAGGAAAAAGCCCTATCTCACTCAACCTTTCCTCATAAAATACAGTCTCCCATTCTGGCAGCATCCTGGTAAATCTCCCTGGCACCCTCCCTATAACACCCTTCCTATAATGATGTAATCAGAACTGAACACAGTGCAGTGTGGTCTAGCCAGAGCTGCAACGTTGCTTCATAGCTTTTGAACTCAATCTCCTAATTAATGATGATCAACACACTATACATTTTTTTAACAACACTATCGACTTGCATGGTAACTTTGAGGGATCTATTGATGTGGTCCCCAAGATCTTTAAGGTCCTCCATGCTGCTAAGAATCCTGTGATTAACCTTGCATTCTGCTTTCAAATTCAACCTTCCAAAAATGAATCACTTTACACTTTCCCATGCTGAGCTCCATCTGCCACTTCTTAGACCAGCTCTCTATACTGTCAATGTCCCACTGTAACTTATGACAACCTTCTACACTATCCACAACATCACCAACCTTAGTGTCATCTGAAAACTTACGAATCCACACTTCCACTTCCTCATCTAAATTGTTTATAAAAATCACAAAGAGCAGGGATCCCAGAACAGATCCCTGTGAAATTTCACTGGCACTGACCTCCAGATAGGATATGCACCATCTACTACCACCCTTGGCTTTCTGTGGGCAAGCAAATTCAGAACTCACGCAACCAAGTTTCCTTGGATCCCATGCTTCCTGTCCTGAATGAGCCTATCATGGAGAACCTTCGACAAGGTTCTTACTAAAGAACAAGGACAAGGTTAGTCCTTACTAAAATCCATATGCACCACATCCACCACTCTAACCTCATAAATCTGTTTTGTCAATTCCTCGAAAAGCTCAATCAGACTTATGAGCCTGCTCCTCAAAAAGTCAAGCTGACTATTCCTAATAAAATCCTGGTACTAAGAATTCTCTCCAATAGTTTTCCCACCACTGATGTAACACTCACTAGTTTATAATTCCCAAGATTATGGCCATTACCTTTCTTAATCAAAGGAATAACATTTGCTATCCTCCAATCTTCTAGTATGACTCCTGTGGCCAATGAGGATGCAGAGAACATCACCAGTGATCTCTTCTCTCACTTCCCGTAGTAACCTGAGGTATGTCCAAGCTGACCTTGGGGACAGATTTATCCTGATGTTTTTCAATGGTTCCAACATATCCTTTATCTTAATTTCAACATGTTCCAGCATATTAGGCTGGTTCTATGCTGACCTCACATTTCCCAAGGTTCTTCTCACTGGTGAACACTGAAGCAACGTATTTATTAAAGACCTCCCCTACCTCCTCTGACTCCAGGCACATGTTTCCTCTTTAGTCCCTGATCAGTCCTACCCTCACTATAGTCATCTTCCCATTCTGAATGTATGTGCAGAACACCTCGGACTTTTCCAAAGTCTTCTCATGTCCCCTTCTAGCTCTCCTAAGTCCCTTCTTAAGCTCCTTTCTGGCTATAACCATAAAAACAGTGACAGGAAGACACCATCTTGAAACTATCCACCCAGCCTTCCTATCGACATGTTTCTCTCAGTCAATTCAGATGCCCCAGAACAAAAAAGGAAGCAGGTCCTCCCTGTTCCATCGATACTCTACTGTGAAGACATGCAGGAACCCTAAGTACTAGATGCAATTCAGATAAAGGTGGAATGGACACCAGAAACATGTTGTGTGGGCAGCACCCAACAGCGGTTAGAAACCATCTCTTCTATTTTACTACTTTTATTTAATATCACACAGCTGAACACACATTGAGTATTAAGAAGAATTCCCCCACAGCACTATTTAGAAAGTGATACTTCCATGCTGATTGCCGACTGATTTCTTCTGCCGTTTCTGTGATGGTACAAATGTTTGTGCTTTCTAGCATCTTCCAACCTTGCTAGTTTATAGGCACTGAAGATATGAAGTCTTGACTTCAAAATTTCTGCAAAAGCCACTTATTTGCAGAAATGAGTACATTAGTAAACATTCCCCTTGGAATTCAGCATGACAGAGAAAATGAACAGAAGGCTTCCAGAAAATAAATTGATTGGTGGGAAACATAGAATGAGAAATGCTACTTGGCTCTGGGGAGTAATTCTTTCATGCCAATCCAGCAAGTAACAGTTTTGAAGATGTCTTCAGTTCAGTAAATTCCTTCACCAAACTCTGCCTTATATTTAACCGCAACTTCAGTGCCAGAAGGCAAGAGGACCAGGTGGCCAGTGGCTGTCCTGGTAATGGTAAACTTGCATTTGCTGGATTCTTTGCATTTCTTTACCAAATTCTGTTCAGTGAATTTAAGGCTGAATGATTATTTGTTGAAATGTTTCTGTGAATACCAAATGTCCAGTGGAGGGACAGCTTAACTTCGGCAGTGAAAGGGCCAGTGTGTTGGAAAATGATTTCTGAGCTCATACTGCGCATTTTGCTGTGAGGACACTGGTAAAAACATGTTTCCTGGAGTCATGTCCTTCCCACAGAATAGCGCTGAAACCATTCAAGAGGATGGATGCCTGGATTACTATGACACCTGGAAAGATGGTATCCTGAACTTTGATTGCAATGTCCTGGATCTGCAAGGCAGCAGGTTGAGTCTACATGAGTAGATTGTGCAAACATTGCATAGCCTGGTGTGTGTACTTAAGTCAAAGACATCGGCCATGTGACCATGTACCAAACTTGTCTTTATAAATGCTGCAATGCATAAGTTCAAAGCTAATTGTGAATTCCTTCAGGACCCCTGATATTGAACCTTGGTTTTTTGGTGTGATGACATTGAGAGTATCTGTTCTAGAGTTCTAAACTTAAGCCAAGACCTTAAACCTTACTGGTGTCTTTTAGTACCCTGACTTTAGGGAGATTATACTATATCAATCAATAATTCAAAAAAGTAGTTTACTTAACCACTTTACTCTTTTCTGAAGTTTATCTGTCAATAAGCATTTCTCTTCCAACCAAGAAGGAGATGCTTCTAGCTAAAAAAACAGATTAAACACAGTTATTTATTTTAAATGGAACACAAAATAATTCTAATAGAGATTATAGTTCTACTGAGAATTTCCTATCACAAGTACAACTCTTATGAACGAGGAAACCATAACAAGGTGTTGCACACAAACGTGTCTTTTCTTACAAAAAAAAGCTCTGGGAAGAGCTCCTTCTTGGGTCAAGGCTGAGGAGTGAACTCCATGTCTTCATTTCTGTAACCCCTCCATACCCTTACTGCTTTCTTATATTTTTATCTTTATTTTGCCAGTCAACTAATCATGACCTTATCGGCATTTAATGTTTTCACAATTGCATAGATCAGGTCAGATGGCCGGAGAAACATTCTTTCTTCTGATTCAGCTCAGCCTTGACAGTTTTGTTTCTCAAGAACATAGCTAAAAATTAGCAATAAATTTCTTGAATCTTGCATAGTTTCTTCTGTTTTAAAAAACTGTGTTCAGCAAAAATCCTCTGACTATGGGTAGTAAATATCTATCATGGTAGTAAATCTTCCAGTTCCCATTATGCACACTTAACAGCTATTTTCTGTGGGCTACCCAATAAAATGCTCAGAGGTCCTCTATAACAGAGATCGTGTCCAATCTGTTACCTTTGCTTTCATCTCTCCATGTTCAGTATCTCATTATTCTGGAATCCACATCTAGGTTCACCTCTAAATTGAAAAGAATCAGCGAGTCAAGCAGCATCTGTGGAAGCAAGAAGTTAATCAGTGTTTCAGGTCAAGACCCTACTTCAGGACTGAGAGTGTAGAGTGGAGAGGCAGACACTATAAAGAGGAGGCAAAGACTGGTCATTGATATGTAGAACCAGGAGGGGAGGGGAATGATGGACTGATAGAGCCAGGTATGAAAGTGGAAGGAGTGGCGTCAGGGGATAGCAGCTGATGAGTGATTGGTAAAGACTGATAAGGAGGGAAAGACAAAAGAGATAAATGCATCCTGGTGACATGAGGGGGAAGGGGAAAGTAGAGACAGAGGTTGGGAAGCCATAAGTGATGGCACAGAAGGCTGTAGGAGCCATAGTCTGTTCAGTATAAAAGGTATTAAGTGGAATCAGGTATGAGGGTGATGATGAGCAGATGGAATCAGCTGGGGGAGGTGAACAAAACTGGGTGATAAGTATATGTGTTTGTGTGAAGGAGGGGAAGGAACAAGGGGTGGGGGTTGAGAGGAAGAAAGGAATGCATGAATTTTGAGTTACCTGAAATTGGAAAATTCTATATTTTTATTAGTTTGGACATCCTTGTCTGATTTCACTTATCGGCTTCCTTTCTGAGCAGATTCCAGAACCTGCAGCTACTTGTGTTTCCACTGATTGCCTAATGTCTCAACCTCCATCTTTGCCTCCACATCAACACCCCCCATCACCACCCCAACCTGGATCTGTCTGGTCCTTTTATCTTCTCTCTTTTATCTGTCTCTACCTGTCACCCATCAGCTGCTGTGTCCCAACACTACCCCTGCAACTTTCTTACCTGGCTCCCCTGCCAGCTATTACCTCACTCCTCCTCTCACCTCTTTATACTGTCTATCTCCCATCTACACTCTCAGTCCCTATGCAGAGTCTCAACCAAAAATGTGAATCAGCTCTTTCGCTCCACGGATGATGCTTGTCCCATCAAGTTTCTTCATCCGTTTGTTTTTTTGTTCTACAATACAGCATCTGCAGTCTTTTGCATCATTTCTAAATTAGACATGGTGTTTGTATCATAATAGGTAGATGTGAATGTTACATTAAGTAAATGTAGGTGTAGCCATGGGCACTTGCGTGGGTCGCAGCTACACTTGTCTTTTTGTTGGCTACGTGGAACAGACTATGGTCCAAGTCTACACTGGTATCACTCCCCAACTTCTCCTATGCCACAGCCATGACTGCATTGATGCTGCTTCCTGCAGAGCTCGTCGACTTCATCAACTTTGCCTCCAACTTCCACTCTGCCCTTGAATTTACCTAGTCTATTTCTGACACTCCTTCCCCTTTCTTGACTTCTCTGTCTCTATCTCTGGAGACAGCTTATCCACAGATATCTTTTATAAACCCATTGATTCTCACAGCTACTTGGACTATACCTCTCTGAATCCTGCAACTTGTAAAAATGCCGACTCTTTCTCTTAATTTCTCTGTCTCCACTGCATCTGCTCTCAGGATGAGGCTTTTCATTTCAGAACAAGGGAGATGTCCTCCTTCAAAGAAAGGGGCTTCAATTCCTCTACCAACAACACTGCCTTCCACTGCATCTCTTCCATTTCATACATGTCTGCTCTCATCCCATCCTCCCACCACCCTACCAGTGATAGGGTTCCTCTTAACCATATAACCATATAACAATTACAGCACGGAAACAGGCCATCTTGGCCCTTCTAGTCCGTGCCGAAAGCTTACTCTCACCTAATCCCACTGACCTGCACTCAGCCCATAACCCTCCATTCCTTTCCTGTCCATATACCTATCCAATTTTACTTTAAATGACAATACTGAACCTGCCTCTACCACTTCTACTGGAAGCTCGTTCCACACAGCTACCACTCTCCGGGTAAAGAAATTCCCCCTCATGTTACCCTTAAACTTTTGCCCTCTAGCTCTCAACTCATGTCCTCTTGTTTGAATCTCCCCTACTCTCAATGGAAAAAGCCTATCCACATCAACTCTATCTATCCCCCTCATAATGTTAAATACCTCTATCAAGTTCCCCCCTCAACCTTCTACGCTCCAAAGAATAAAGACCTAACTTGTTCAATCTTTCCCTGTAACTTAGGTGCTGAAACCCGGGTAACATTCTAGTAAATCTTCTCTGTACTCTCTCTATTTTGTTGACATCTTTCCTATAATTCGGTGACCAGAACTGTACACAATACTCCAAATTCGGCCTTACCAATGCCTTGTACAATTTTAACATTACATCCCAACTCCTATACTCAATGCTCTGATTTATAAAGGCCAACATACCAAAAGCTTTCTTCACCACCCTATCCACATGAGATTCCACCTTCAGGGAACTATGCACCATTATTCCTAGATCACTCTGTTCTACTGCATTCTTCAATGCCCTACCATTTACCATGTATGTCCTATTTGGATTATTCCTACCAAAATGTAGCACCTCACACTTATCAGCATTAAACTCCATCTGCCATCGTTCAGCCCACTCTTCTAACTGGCCTAAATCTCTTGTCCTCACCTACCACCCCACCATGCTCCACGTCCAGCATATAATTCTCTGGTAGTTCTGCCATCTCCAACAGGATCCCACCACCAAACACATTCCCCCCCCCACCCCCACTTTCTACTTTCCGCAGGACTTGCTCCTAATGCAACTCCCTTGTCTATTTGTCCCTCCCCACTGATCTTCCTCCTGCCACTTATCCTTGTAAGTGGAACAAGTGCTCCACCTGCCCCTACATCTCCTCTCTCACTACCATCCAGGGCCCCAGAAGTCCTTCCAGGTGAGACAACACTTCACCTGTGAGCCTGTTGGGGTCATATACTGTGTCTGGCACTCCCAGAGTGGCCTCCTGTAAATTGATGAGACCCAACATAGATTGGGAAACTGCTTTGCTGAGCACCACCAGAAAAAGCAGGATCTCCCTGAGGCCTCCCATTTTAATTCCACTTTACATTCCCATTCCAATATGTCTATCCATGGCCTCCTCTACTGTCACAATGAAGCCACACTCAGGTTGGAGGAACAACACCTTATATTCCATCTGGATAGCCTTCAATCTGATGGCATGAATATCGATTTCTCAAACTTCCAGTAATGACTCCTCCCCCTTCTCCATTCCCCATCCCTTTTTCCCTCTCTCACTTTATCTCATTGCCTGCCCATTGCTTCCCTCTGGTGCTCCTCCCCTCCCCCTTTTCTTAACTTCCCATGGTCTTCTGTCCTTTCCTATTCGATACCCCCTTCTCCAGTCCTGTATCTCTTTCTCCAATCAACTTCCCAGCTTTTTACTTCACCCCTCCCCCTCCCAGTTTCACCCATCACCTTGTGTTCCTCCCACATCTCACCCCACTATTTAACTCTACCCCTCATCTTTCTATCTCCAGTCCTGCGTAAGTGTCTCGGCCTGAAACGTTGACTGTACTGTTTTCCATAGATGTTGTCTGTCCTGCTGAGATCCCCCAGAATTTTGTGTGTATTGCTTGGATTTCCAGCATTTGCAGATTTTCTCTTGTTTGACATTGAGTAACAGCTTCGTTGTGCTTTCATCTTCACTACCTGCTTGGTCTTCTATCATTGCTTGGGCAATGTTCATTATTTGGATGTATAAAAACATCGAAGCTAAAACTTCAAATTTCCTAATATTGATTGGCATCTCCTAAGTGCAAGAAGATTAGATGGGGCAGAATTTGTTAGGTTTGTCCAGGAAGGATTTCAGCCAAAGTATGTGGACAGGTCAACTAGAGGACTGACCATAGTGGATCTAATATTAACAATGAACCTGGTCAGGTGACAGATCTCTCAGTGAGTGAGCATTTTGGAGACAGTGATCACAACTCCCTGACCTTTAGCATCAACTAGGACAGGGATAGAAGCAGATGGTATGATGAGTATTTAATTAGGGGAGGATGAATTATAATGCTATTATCATATGCTCCAATACAGTTAAGAAATATCAATGTATTGAAATGTTGAGATGCAAAAGCAGAACTAAGTGGGGCATCAAATCACTTTTCCACTTTTAGTATTACACACCAGCTCCCTATATAATATAAATAAGGCATCATCTTTCAAACTTCAATTTTCCTCCTGGGATACTATATTTTAAGAATTATAGGAACCACATTTTAAAAACTTGGAAACAAGAGAAAATCTGCAGATGCTGGAAATCCAAGCAACATGCACAAAATGCTGGAGGAACTCAGCAGGCCAGGTAGCATCTATGGAGAAGAATACAGTCAAGGTTTCAGGCCACAGATGCTGCTTAGAAACTTGGATTTTGTCTGATTTGGGCCTTGAGGTCTTGCTGTATCACAGTTAGGTGCAGAGCCTAGCTGTGGATTGATTATTCCAAGTCACTAAAATTCCCATTTTTTTTTGCTGCATATTGCCATAGAAACCAGCAGTTAAATTAATGCCTTCAAGATGTGGGAAAACCAGAAATGCATTAAACTAGTTTCTCCTGTGTCCCCTTGCAGCTGCTCATTGCTGTTGACCTGAGAGTACCTCCCTCACCCAGTCTGTCCTCTCAGTTATAGTTGATGCTTGATGAAGAGAGATAGAGCAGCAAATATACTTCATACACTGAAAAAATGCCTCATGCCACTTGCTCGTTTCATAGGGTTGCTAAAGCCATGAAAGATTTGCAATAATTGCTCGTTATCCCAGGGACTGCAAGCTTAAGATAGATGAGGACCAGAGTTATTTTTTAAGTATCATGATAACAACTTTTATTACTCCCCGCAAAGTTCAATTTCTAGCTAAAAGAGCAATTAAAGCTAACTACTTTCCCTGGCATAGTTCCAACAAGCTTTTCATTTTTTATGTTGTTTCCCAGGTGCCTTGTTATCTGTGCACGGGAAGAATATAGGAGTGCTCACTCACAGTCCGATATTAATGTTGTCACATAACTAGGCATTTTAGTTCTCTATGATAACAACATAACAAATTGATTACTCCAACATTTTTCTTGAAGAAATTGTCAGATCCAGTTTATTGATCATTATTATTTCACATCTAGCAAACAGTTAGAAGTCCATATTTAAAATATTTAAATTTCAGCTATCAATCTTACAGAGTTTTTCGACGAGGTTACCAGGAAAGTTAATGAAGGAAAGACAATGGACGTTGTCTACATGTACTTCAGCAAGGCCTTTGTTAGAGTCCCTCATAGGTGGCTGGTCAAGAAGGTTAAATCATTTGGCATATAGGCTGAAGTAGTAAATTGGATTCAACACTGGCTTCGCTGGAGAAGCCAGAGAGTGGTGGTAGATGTTAGCTTCTCTCACGGGAGGCCTGTGACTAGCTTTTCAATGATCTGGATGATAATGTAGTAATCTGAATCAGAAAATTTGCAGATGACGCCAAGATTGGGAGCATAGTGGACAGCAAGGAAGGGCTATCAAAACATGCAGCATGCTCTGGACCAGTTAAGAATTGTTAAAAATGGTAGATGGAATTTAATGCAGACAAGAGTCAGGTGTTGTACTTTGGGAGGACAAACCAAGGTAGGACTTACATATCAAATGGTAGGACACTGAGGTGTGCAGTAGAACAAAGAGGTCCATAATTCCTTGAACGTGACATCATAGGTAGTTAGGATCATAAAGAGAGCTTTTGGCATATTGGGTTTCTGAAATCAAAGTATTTAGGACAGGAATTGGGATGTTATGTTGAAGTTGTATAAGACGTTGGTGAGGCCAAATTTGGAGTATTGTGTGGATTTCCTAAGCATCCGCCTACAAGAAAGATATCAATGAGATTGAAAGAGCATAGAGAAAATTTACAAGTACGTTGCCAGGACTCGAAGACCTAAGCTCTAGGGCATGATTAAATAAGTTAGGACTTTATACCCTGGAGTATAGGAGAATGAGGGGAGATGTGATAGAGGTATACAAAATTATGAGGAGCATAAGGGAAATGTAAGCAGGTTTTCCCACTACATTTGGGTGAGTTTTGAACTATAGTCATAGCTTAAGGGTGAAAGATGAAATATTTAAGGGGGATGTGAGGGGGATCTTCTACACTCAGAAGGTGTAAGTAGCGGATGCAGGTTCAATTGCAGAATTTAAGAAATGATTAGGTAAATATATGGATATGAGGGGGTTGGAGGACTGGAAAATTACAAATGTAACTCCACTCTTTAAGAAGGGAGGAAGGCAAAAGAAAGGAAATTATAGGCCAGTTAGCCTAACCTCAGTGGTTGGGAAAGTGTTGGGAAATTTATGAAAATACATTTTTGTAAAAGGAACAATAGTGCAGACTATTATCTAAATGGGGAGAAAATTCAAACATCAGAGATGCAGAAGGACTTAGGGGTCCTTGTGTAAGACTCCCAGAAGGTTAATTTACAGGTTGCATCTGTGGTAAAGAAGGCAAATGCACTGCTGATATTTATTCCAAATGGAATAGATAGAATATAAAAGCAAGGAGAAAATGCTGAGACATTAGTCAGGCCACACTTGAAGTATTGTCAACAGTTTTGAACCCCTTATCTTATAAAGGATGCGTTGTCATTGGAGAGTGTCCAGAGGAGGTTCACGAGGATGATTCTAGGAATTAAGGGGTTATCATATGAGGAGAGCTTGGCGACTTTGGGCCTGTACTCAGTGGAACTTAGAAGAATGTGGGGGGATATCATTGAAACCTACTGAATGTTGAAAGGACTAGATAAGGTGGATGAAGAGAAGATGTTTCCTCTTGTGGGGGTATCCAGAACCAGAGGGTGCAGCCTCAAAATTGAGGGGCAACCTTTCAGAACAGAGGTAAGAGGAATTTTTTTTAGCCAGAGAGTCATGAATCTATGGAATACTCTGCCACAGACCGCAATGGAGGCCATGTCTGTGGGTATATTTAAAGTGGAGTTTGATAGCTTCCTGATTAGTCAGTGCATCAAAGGATATAGTGAGAAGGCAGATGTATGGGGTTGAATGGGATCTGGGACCACCCATGACGGAATGACAGAACAGGCTCGATGGGCTGAATAGCCTAATTCTGCTCATACTGTATGTCTTATGGTCTTATGGCTGTGCTCCAGGTGTAGGTCGATGGGATTTGGCCAGGTCTAGATGGGCCAAAGGGTCTGTTTAAGTGCTGTACTGCTCTATGTCTCACCCTACTAGCAGCATAGTTGTGACATTCCATGGCACAGACAGAAAGCAAGAGAATCATTTATTACATATTTCTGCGTCTGATTTAGAAGCACTACGCATTCACAAACTGAATTCCGTGGGAAACAAAAATTGAATGCTTGTAGCTAAAAATATCACATCAAGGGGAGACAATCTCATTTCCTTTATGAGCTCTGAAGGGTCGAGCTGAAATGTTTTCTGTCCATTTCCCTTCACAGATGCTGCCACTGAGTTCCTCCAGCATGTTTTTTTTTGCTTCATTTAAATGAGATTTGCAGGCTTGATGCCCAGCCACAGAAACATCAAAAGATTTGAAAATGGAAATTTTGTATGTATTTTGCTTCACAATTTGACATTTTATTTATCTTTTTAGATATGCATTCCATTAACATTAATCTTCATGCACTACCCAATAAAAAATTAAAATGGATAATATTTTTGAAATTTGTGTGGGGTATCCTAAATGATTAAAGTGAACTTCTAAAATTTAGTTAATGGATTGGTAACTTTTTCAATTTGGAAGTATAACTATTTTGAAGCAATGTTATTTTGATAGACGAGATGTTACAAAGGACTTCACTGGCAATATATACTCACCATCCTCACACAGGAAAAAACTGCAAATGTTACCTTCACTCAAAGGCTGTTGTAAATCTAGTCAAGAAGAAAAGAAGAGCTTACTAAAGGTTCAAAAAACTAGTTAATGATAAAGAGCTGGAAGATTATAAGGCTAGCAGGAAAGAGCTTAAGAAACAAATTAGGAGAACCAGAAGGGGCCATGAGAAAGCCTTGGTGGACAGGATTAAGGAAAACCCCTAGGCATTCTACAAATACATGAAGAGCAAGAGGATAAGACATGAGACAATAGGACAAATCAAGTGTGATAGTGGAAAAGTGTGTATGGAACTGGAGGAGATAGCAGAGGTATTTAATGAGTACTTTGCTTCAGTATTCACTATGGAAAAGGATCTTAGGTAGAGATGGTAGGGATGACTTACAGCGGACTGAAAAGATGTAGATATTAAGAAAGAGGATGCGCTGGAGCTTTTGGAAAGCATCAAGTTGGATAAGTCACCGGGACCGGACAACAAGTACCACAGTCTGCTGTGGGAGGCAAGGGAGGAGATTGCTGAGCCTCTAGCGATGCTCTTTGCATCATCAATAGGGACAGGAGAGGTTCTGGAGGATTGGAGGGTTGCGGATGTTGTTCCATTATTCAAGAAAGGGGGTTGACTTAGCCCAGGAAATTATAGAGCAGTGAGTCTTATTTTAGTGGTTGGTAAGTTGATGGAGAAGATCCTGAAAGGCAGAATTTATGAACATTTGGAGAGGCATACAGGTAGTCCCCGAGTTACGAACGTCTGACTTACGAACAACTCATACTTACGAACCGAGGAAGGAGAACTCTGTCCGCCATTTTAAGTCGTTGCCATTGACACCGTGTTGAGTGTGTAACTTGGTATTTGGCTTAAATATTTCTTAGCAAGATTCACCCTGACAACCCCTCACCCCGCTTTTCCGGTCGGCTGGTGGTGCAGTGAGATCAACACCAGGCTCGAGAACTGAGGTTCCCGAGTTCGACGCAGTGACAGACCTCTCCCGAGTATGCTCTCCATCCCTGCCAGGTTGATGTCAAGAATCGCAACGCGACCACGTGAAAAAAAAACACTGACACCTCCAGTTTAAATTCCCACGCAGAATATTGTGGAGGCCCCCACTTGTCCCATTTAACCTGTCTCAGTGCAGTGGACTTTAGGATCCGGGGAATTCAGTGGGGGTGGTCCTTATGACCTGGTGGAGCTCGGGAACCGGCAGAGCTCGGGACCCGCTGCCCGCAGTGTTTCTGTTCCATTGACGGGAAACGATCACGACTGAAAATAAAGTGGAAATAATAAAGCGTATGGAAAGAGGTGAAATGTCATCGATAATTGGAAAAGCATTAGGCTACAGTCAGTCAACGATCGGAACAATTTTAAAGGATAAAGGATAAAGTGAGAATAATGGAGCATGTGAAAGGCCCTGCCCCGATGAAAGCTACAATTATTACTAAGCAACACAGTGGTTTAATTATTGGAATACCTATGTTTCTTAAGTGTTCTATATGCATAGAAAGGTAAAATATATACTATATACTAAGACAAACGTTTGACTAACTGACGCTAAATAATACCGGATGTACTTGTTTCGACTTAAGTACAAATCTGACTTAAAGACGGACTCAGGAATGGAACTCGTTCGTAACCCAGAGACTACCTGTAATATGATTAGGAATAGTCAGCATGGCTTTGTCAAAGACAGGTCGTGTCTTATGAGCCTGATTGAATTTTTTGAGGATGTGACTAAACACATTGATGAAGGCAGAGGAGTAGATATATTGTATATGGATTTCAGCAAGGCATTTGATAAGGTACCTTAAGGCTTACTGAGAAAGTAAGGAGGCATGGGATCCAAGGGGACCGTGCTTTGTCGATCCAAAACTGGCTTGCCCACAGAAGGCAAAGAGTGATTGTAGACAGGTCATATTCTGCATGGAAGTTGGTCACTAGCAGTGTGCCTCAGTGATCTGTTGGGAACCTTACTCTTTGTGATTTTTATAAATTACTTGGATGAGGAAGTAGAGAGATTGGTTAGTAAATTTGCTGATGACACGAAGGTTGGAGGTGTTGTGGATAGTGTGGAGGGCTGTCAGGGGTTACAGCGAGACATTGATAGGATGCAAAACTGGGCTGAGAAGTGACAGATGGAGTTAAACCCAGATAAGTCTGAGGTGGTTCATATTGGTAGGTCAAATATGATGACAGAATATAGTATTAATGGTAAGACTCCTGGCAGTGTGGAGGATAAGAGCGATCTTGGGGTCTGAGTCCATAGGACACTCAAAACTGCTGCGCAGGTTGACTCTGTGATTAAGAAAACATACGATGCATTGGCCTTCATCAATCATGGGATTGAGTTTAGGAGCCGAGAGGTAATGTTGCAGCTATATAGGACCCTGGTCAGACCCCACTTGGAATACTGTGCTCAGTTCTGGTCGCCTCACTACAGGAAGGAGGTGGAAGCCATAGAAAGGGTGCAGAGGAGATTTACAAGGTTGTTGCCTGGATTGGGGAGCATGCTTTATGAGAATAATTTGAGTGAACTCGTCCTTTTCTCCTTGGCGCAATGGAGGACGAGAGGTGACCTGATAGAGGTGTATATGATGATGAGAGGCATTGATCATGTGGATAGTCAGAGGCTTTTTCCCAGGTCTGAAATGGCTAGCATGAGAGGGCACAGTTTTAAAGTGCTTGGAAGTAGGTACAGAGGAGATGTCAGGAGTAAGTTGTTTATGCAGAGAACGGTCAGTGCGTGGAATGGGCTGCCAGCAACGGTGCTGGAGGTGGATACGATAGGGTCTTTTAAGAGACTCCTGGACAGGTACATGGAGCTCAGAAAGATAGAGGGCTATGAATAACCCTAAGTAATTTCTAAGGTAAGGACATGTTTGGCACAGCTTTGTGGGCTGAAGGGCCTATAGTGTGCTGTAGGTTTTCTATGTTTCTAAGTTTATATGTTTCACTCTAGGATCCTGTGGAAGAATATTTTGGAAATATTCTGTGACAGGTAACTGGAAAAGTCTTCTGCTCATTTTCAATTGGCACCATGCGGTCTATCATCACCACATGAACTGACAGATAAGGCTTTATTTAATTGCTCACTTGAAATAGTGTTTCGAAGACAGCAGGCAACTTTGTAATCATTCGGGATGTTTTAACAAATGAAAGAAGATATGCAGAAGTCATTGTTGCTGCTAGCCTGGAGTGTGAACCCATGCATGTTCATGCCTCTGATATTCTCAAACTGGGAGAGAACTACTGCGGCACTGTCAGTCAACGTGACAAATGAAGAACATGCACTATCCAGGCTTTGAATATTGGTGCATTGAAATCACACTGCTGCAATAAATTTTGTTTTGTCTTTGTCTTTATTTTAAAGCCCAGCAGATGAACTTGCACCTCCTGTCCATCAATGAAGTTCATCACAGAATCCTCCTTGGATGATACAGCATGTTCACTTGGTCTTTAAAATGAATTGATATTAAACCAATCAGTTTTGCTAACTAGCAACTACTGAAATAATAATATTTGTTCATCTTGGTCTTCAGATTTGCTGTTTCTACGTTCAGTTAGATTTTGGTTAGGCACTGGATTTTCAATGCTTTTGGTGAAATAGTAGATTTCCCTTGCCCTCAGAGTAACATCTGAACTAATCAAGTTTCTTTCGTTTAAAATTTAAAATTCAAACGCCGGGTTAATGATGTAACATTCTTTGTCAAAAAGACATATTTATAACCCAATTATATATCTGATTTATAATGAATACAAACTATGCAGCTTCCAAGTGATTTGGGCACCAACTATTGAAGCCTGATAGAATTAATACTTGGAAATCCATGAAATTGTATTCTTTATAAAGGTTGAGTTAATTATTTTTTGGCAATGCCATTACTTTTATCATTGAACAAAGTTTACTTTATATTATTTGACAGAAACACAAGCTCTGAAAAACCTTTGCAGAAGTTGATTAAACCTTCTGTACTTTTAGAGTTCAGCATCCCATACAAATCTATGGACTATTACTTTGCCTGGGTATTATATTGAATATTTTATATTAGGTATGTAAACAACATAAACTGAAACATCAATGTCTACGTTCACCACTGCTTTCTTTCAACTCTGAATGTGTATAAAGGTATTTTCTTCGGAGAGAATTTACTACAATGGCTAACAGATTGTGGTATTCCAGAAATTCCATTGGATACTTATTCATTCGTTAGTTGCCATGTCTTACGAGGTGGGCAACAATGATCTTTCCATGACCATGATTGTTCTTGGTAAATTTTTCTGCAGAAGTAGTTTACTATTGCTTTCTTCTGGACGCTGTCTTTATGAGATGTGTGACCCCAGAAATGATCAATAACATTCAGAGATTGTCTGCCTGACATCAATGGTCGCATAAACAGGACTTGTGATATGCACCAGCTGCTCATATGACCATCCATCACCTGCTCCCATGGCTTCACGTGACCCTGACTGCAGGGGAATAAGCAGGTGTTACACCCTGCCCAAGGGTGACCTGTAGGCTAGTGGAGGGAAGGAGCACCTTACACCTCCTTTGGTAGACATGCATCTCCACTTGCCACATATCCTCTTGATACTACTTGTCCCAAATGATACTTAGCCAATGATACATTTTCTTTAACGAATATCATTCCCCAAGCATAAACTATTTATGCATAACTCATCCATGTAGATTTGAAATATACCTGTTCCTGAGCACTCTCAACTCACTAGATTTCAATAAATCTGCAACCTGCCAACAGTACAAAATCAAGGGGCTTCTTTTAACTCTTAGCCCAGTAGGGGTATGAAAACTCCTTGATCTCTAAGGTAAATCCAACTCATTTTAATTAATTTACTGATTTCTTGAACCTTCACCACCAACTCAAGAAGTCAAGATGGCACTAAGTGGCAACTCCTTTGCATGCATCTTCAGAAACAGCTTTATTTCCATCTTTGATATCTGTTTTTTATCCTTTTCAGGGTGTGGGGGGTTCTTTTGAAGACCCTGACCTGCAGCTGCACGCTGACTTTGGTTCTTTGCAGGACTGGGACCTGCTCTCAGGGCCTCACGACCGGCTGCTCTTTGATATCCTAAGGCCACAGCCTGGGAGACGAGCACACCTTCAGGGTTTTGGGATTTCTTCCCTCTGGGGACGTGTTGATTCTAGGCCGGTGCCCCTGACTGAAGCATTGTGGGAGAACACGGAACATAGGAAGCAATAGGTTAGCTTCCGGGGATTGTCCGGAAAGCTGCACCTTTTGATGCCGACTCTCTGGGTGCAGAGCTCAGAAAAGGTGACACAACAGACTTTTAACATCATAAATCAGTGAGTTGTTTGTTATGACTCCCCTCTCGCTGTGAAACGGGGACACCTTTTTCCCTTATGAAGGAGAGAGAGAGCCTGTGGTATGTTGAATGACCGGGTGAACGAGTAGTTTTTGGGGTACTGCATGTCTGTGTCTATTGATGCTTGAGTGCTCGGTGGAGGGTGCTGATACACTTTTGCTTAGAGGGGAGGGGGCGTTGGGGTTCTAACACTTTAACTGTCATTCATTCTTTGGGGCATTCTTCTGTTTTCATAGATGCCTGCAAAGAAAAAGGACTTCAGGATGTATATTGTATACATTTCTCTGACATTAAATGTACCTATTGAAACCCCCACCTAACGTCCACTTCCCCTCCACCCAATGAATTCCCAATCACCAGTTCCCAATGAAAATGTCCTGACTTGACTGCCAGTCAGAGCCTCCAGCCACCTTACTGATTTCATCAGCCCAGCTAGCAATGGTAACCATTATCAATGATCAGCAACAATTAACACATCTGGTTCTCTTCTTCACAACATTAAAATGGAATTTATTCCACCAAGAAACCCCAGTCCTGCGCTCTGTGATGGTGCAGGATACAAAGGAAAGATATTTCACTCATCCTTTCTTCAGCGGTTTGATCAAGAAATGACTGCACAGGCACGTGGACGTCAGCGAGTTAGACTGGCAACCTTCCAATCCTCCAGAACCTCCCCTGTCCGCTTTGGTGATACAAAGATCATTGCCAGAGGCTCAGCAATATCCTCTCTCACCTCCCACAGTCGCCTGGGGTATATCTCGTCTGGTCCCGGAGACTTATCCAACTTGATGCTTTCCAAAAGCTCCAACACATCCTCTTTCTTAATATCTACATTTTCAAGCTTTTCAATCTGCTGTAAGTCATCCCTACAATTGCCAAGATGCCTTTCCTTAGTGAATACTGAAGCAAAGTACTCATTATGAACCATTGCTATCTCCTCTGGTTCCATACACACTTTTCCACTGTCACACTTGATTGGTTCTATTCTTTCATGTCTTATCCTCTTGCTTTTCACATACTTGCAGAATGCCTTCGGGTTTTCTTTAATCCTGCCCGCCAAGGTCTTCTCATGGCCCCTTCTGGCTCTCCTAATTTCATTCTTAATCTCCTTCCTGCTAGCCTTATAATTTTCTAGTTCTGCATTATTACCTAGCTTTTTTTTGAACCTTTCATAAGCTTTTCTTTTCTCCTTGACTAGATTTTCAACAGCCTTTGTACACCATGGTTCCTGAACTCTACCATCCTTTCCCTGTCTCATTGGAACGTACCAATGCAGAACACCACACAAATATCCCCTGAACATTTGCCACATTTCTGCAGTACATTTCCCTGAGAACATCTGTTCCCAATTTATGCTTCAAAGTTCCTGCCTGATAGCTTCACATTTCCCCTTTCTCCAATTAAACATTTCCCTAACTTGTCTGTTCCTATTCCTCTCCAATGCAATTACCATTAAAGGAGTTAGAATTGTGATCACTATCTCCAAAATGCTCTCCCACTGAGAGACCTGACACCTGACCAGCTTCATTTCCCAATACCAGATCAAGTATAGCCTCTCCTCTTGTAGGCTTATATACATAACAAACTCCACTCCATCTAAACCCCTAGCTCTGGGGAGATGCCAATCAATATTTGGGGAATTAAAATCTCCCATCACGACAACACTGTTGTTATTACTTTTTTCCAGAATCTGTCTCCTTATCTGCTCCAAAATGTCCCTGTTACTATTGGGTGGTCTATAAAAAAACACCCAGTAGAATTATTGACCCCTTCTTGTTTCTAACTTCCACCCACAGAGACTCAGTGGACAATCCCTCCGTGACTTCCTCCTTTTCTGCAGCCGTGACACTATCTCTGAACAACAGTGCCATGGCTCCCTCCCTGTCCTTTCTAAAACATCTAAAGCCTGGCACTCTAAGTAACCATTCTTGCCCCCAAGCCATCCAAGTCTCTGTAATGGCCACAACATCATAGCTCCAAGAACTGATCCATGCTCTAAGCTCATCCGCTTTGTTCTTGTTGCTTCTTGCATTAAAATAGACACATCTTAAACCATCGGCCTGAGCGTATCCCTTCTCTATCACCTGCATATCCTCCCTCTCGCACTGTCTCCAAGCTTTCTCAATTTCTGATCCAACTGTCCCTTCCTCCGTCTCTTCAGTTTGGTTCCCACCCCTCAGCGATTCTAGTTTAAACACTCCCCAATAGCCTTAGCAAACCTCCCCGCTAGGATATTGGTTCCCATGTTGTGCACAGCATTGTGGACTGAAGGGCCTGTATTGTGCTGTAGGTTTTCTATGTTTCTATTTTCTATGTACTCCATTTTAGGAGCATGTGTGGCCTGGGGTTTTAGTTAGCACTGTGTTTTTAAATGGCATGCTTACAATCAATGGGTTAATTCACCTTGGTGTGTGCCAGATGGACTTCTAAGACTTAGTCAATATTAATTAAGGTTTAGCTTGGAGTCTATGATTGTTTCAGAAAGCACTGAGATACAGCAAGACTGTATTGGGACAAGGCTTAGTTTGCGAGACACACACTGAGAATTTATGCACTGAATCTCTAAATTAGTGCTTTAGGTGATTGTAAATGAAACTTAGCTTATTTGACAAGTGGGAACAAGGCAGGCATGACTCTAATTCATAATATAAATATACACATGAATATGCTGAAGGATTCATACAGGAACTTCTCCATCTTTGAACATCAGTGTAAAAAATTTCAACCAGCTTACAGAGAAAGAAATTGTGCATAAAATCAGTGATAAACAGGCTTTAATACCTCTGCATATAAAATAGTTCTCTGCTCATATGCATACCTCAATGAGCACAGAAGCAGAAATTGTTTCAATAAACTTCAAATGCCAGTACAAGGAATGAAATAGCACCTTCACTATATCTTTCTATACAGCCAATATCTTATTAGCAATTATTCTGTGGGTTATTATTATGGAAATGTGTTGCTTAAAAAGGCTTGTTCAACTCTGCTAAATGTGCATTCAAAAATGCAGCCTTCTAGTTAAGTATCCAAACTGGATGCAATGTGGATCAATCATCCAGCTCAGTGCCATGGATAAAATTAATTGCTGCTAATCTCTGAAGTGTTTAATTATTTTCGAGCACTTCTTTCAGCCTGGAAGGTTTAGGTTTTGCGCCAATATGGAAGCAAGGTTGCAAAGTGCTGCTTTTTCCCTTCCTACTTCAAGCACCGATCTGTACACAACGCTATGTGAAAATACCTAACTGGTGAAGAATTAGTTGGCTGAACGTGTGTTTCCATACATTCAGATTTAATCTCACTGGGATAAACCCGGGTTATGTTTTTTTTCTCATGGTTGATAGAATGTATCATGGCCCTGAGGTGATGTGATAGTGATTATTTTTAACCGGGTTACATTTTAAATTTGATCCCCAGATCCTCATGGATCAATGCTACATGTAACCTGGATTTTCACAAGCAAGCACTTCTAATTTCAGCAGTGTATTATCTCCCAGTTAGGCTAACTCTCCAATGTGATGCTACCTTTTGATGTTAAACTGAGACTCTTATCTACTCCATTAGTGGATGGACAACATCTCTATGCTCCGTTTTGAAGAACAGAGAGTTATCATTAGAATTCTGGCCAATATTTACAGTATTTTCCAATGAATATCACTGAAACAAATAATATCATACCATGGCATGTTGAAGATTGCTATTCACCAAATGCAAACCCTAAGGAAATGCAAATGAATGTACACTCCCAGTTCTCTTCAGACTCATCTTGTACGCAGTCATCATTTTGTCAAAATTGGTCACCATTTGTCTTGGCTCTGTTTGGATTTGTAGCCAATTAAGGAAGGCTTTCTGGTCACCATTGTAGCCACAGACACCAGCTTTTTTTGTCAGGTGCAAGAAGGTTCTGGAATTTGGAATCAGAATGGTCCTGATTTGGGACATTATTTATATTAATTTAAATCAATTTATGCTTCTTTTTGAGAATACAAAAAGACAAGCAAATAAGACCGGAGTTGGCCACTAGACCCCTCAAGCCTGCTCCACCACTTAATGTGATCATACTGTTCTATGCTGGCCTCAATTAATCTTCCTATCAGTTCACCTGACTCTTAATTGCTCAATCTTTTCCAAATAGTTTTATATTTAACAAACTGGCCTCCACCTTCAGGGCAGAGGATTCCGGAGATTCATCACCCTCTGAGAGAAGAAATTTCTATACAACTGTAAGGCCCGTTATTCTGCAGATGCATCCGCTTGTTCACGTTGAGGAGCATTGTCTCATCAGATAAGGAGGCTGCACGAAAGAGAAAGTAATAATGTGAGATTCCAATACCCTTTGGTTATATTCAGCATGGCGGAATCTGAACCACTGGTATGATACAATAATGTAATTAAAAAGTTTGGCAAGAATGTGAAACTTGGTACCTCTTTGATTCACTGTGGTGAATAGTATAGATTGAACTTGCAGGATGCTTGAAAAATATTTGAGGGTGAAGGGCACAAAAGATTATGTCATGAGGTTGAAAGTAATGTAAATAGAGTGAGAATTTTTTGTGGACGTAAAGATTGACACAAGCCATTTCGGTGATGCAATCTCTATGTAATACATTTGGGTTTCTTTTCTGATGTGGGATCCTGCTGAATGGATGAGAGTACAATTTCTTAATTCAGTAGTAGCGAATTTATAGGTAGGGCAGCCAGAAAACTGGTTCCTTCCAGAATGAGGAAGATATTCTTACTGTAGAGGCCAAGAAACGGGAATTCACTTTGTCTCTCTCTCATACTAAATAGATGCTACACGAAGTGTTAATGCCCAATAGAGTGATGCATGAAAAATTCAAAAATTAGGAAAATAAATTGATCATTCATGTGCAAAAATCTTTACCTGCATGAAAGCCAATAGCAGCTGCCTCAGAAAAATTGCAATGACTTGTCCATGTAACCATGAAGCATGAGAAGGTGGTTTGAGGCTTGAAGGAACTGTTTCTATGGCTACCATGAGCAACTGCAGGAAGGGTGAATTTGGAGTTGAGAGAAAATACAGGGGTAGGGGATATGTGTCTTATCGTGACACTGGCGAATGTCGCAAAATTAATATTTGTTGTACCTAGAAAAGCCTCGGTAACAGGACACCGAGAAATGCTGGACAATGAAAAAAGAGAATGGTAAAATACTGACACCAATACATGGATAAACAGTGGGGGTCATTTAATTCACATTTTTGCTTTCTAATTAGATCCTTGTTTTTAGTGACTGATAAGTGCAACTTTAAAACTCAATTCCTTTTTGTATTTTAAAAAGGAACTTAATGCCTGTTCTTTCAAGCAGTGCTTATCGTTGGTCATTCCTGGGACACCTAGGTACTAATAATGTTACCCACACAGCTAAGTCCCATCACTTACCTTATCTCCTTTGGACCTTTCAAGCACAATGCCAGCTCCCCCAGACATCCACATACACCAGTCTGAGCCTTGACGTCCCTGTCTTCCTGACCCACCAATTGACACAGATCCTGACATCAGCGTTGCCACCTCCACTTAATTCACCAGTTACTGATTTCCCCACTCCATATCATATGTTGCTAGTCTTAAGATAACCACTTCCAAAACCCTCATCATCCCAGGCCATGATCGAGCTCCTGATTGCAGGTCACCCATTAATTTGAACACCCAGGATCCTGTCCCACTTTTCTTCAATACAATGATTTCTCATTCCTATACAAAGCATCTACAGGAGAATGTTAAAAATATCATGGACCACACACACATCAAATGAAGAAGTTCTCAGAGAGCCCGAGCAGTTAGATCACTCATACCAACAATGAGAGAAAGACAACTCAGATTCCTAGGACACATCATGCGTAAGATGAACTAGAAAAACTCATACTCTCTGGAAAGATCGAGGGGAGCAAACCTAGAGGAAGACCTCATCTTATGTACATCAAAAGCCTAGCCAGGTTCCTACACATTGAGGAAATGGAAGTCATTCAAAGAACGAGTGATAGATCTATATGGAAAACCATGGTCACCGATGTCCGCATCAGATATGGTACCTAGACAGACAGACATACAAAGCTTCTGTATGACTGTGTCACAAAATAAGATATCCTTGCCTCAAAGAGCAATCAGTCTAAAGCTTATCTTTTAGTGTATGCGCCAGTTTCCACCAATATTTTCTGGAATGATGGCAGAGTTGGCTAAAGTGGATGAGGAAAGTAGATTATAGAGTATCACAAACATGAGGAAACCTGCAGATGCTGGAAATCCAAAGCAAAACACATGAAATGCCAGAGCAACTCAGCAAGCCAGACAGCATCAATGGAAAAGAGTAAATAGTCGTTGTTTCATGCCGAGATCCTCTTTCAGGACTCCAGATTATAGATTAATAGATGCAATTATTTAAGGGAGATACTTCATAAACTTCAGCTAAGGTAAAGTCCACTGAGGAAGAAAGGCTCCACAGCAAGTATATTCTATTCATGCTAATAAGAAATTTAGATTTTTATCAAATTGAAAAAAATTAGTTGTAGGCATAAAGATTTGAATGTATTGAGAAACAAAAGTAGATTTAAAAATCACAACATTAAGAGTACAAGTTAGAATATAAGAGTTAACTGATAAATAGTAACAATAGATCTATAGGTATGTAAGGAGGAGAGTAGCTAAAGTAAGTGTTGGTCCCATGGATATTAACGATGGATAATAAAGAAATTGCCATGGTTCAAAATAATTATTTTGCATTGTCTTCACAGTGGATATTAAAACAACCCAATTATATTACACAATCAAAAACAATAGGGACAGAGAATTTAAAATCTTTCTGAAGAGAAAAAGCATTAGGCAAACTAATGGGGCTCAAGTTTCACATTGCATCTGTATATGATAGGCTGCATCCAAGTGTCTTAAGGGAAATGGCTGCACAGAGAACAAATGTGTAGGCTGTAACGTACCAAATCTCCCTAGATTCTGAGAGGTCCCAGAGCACAACAAATGTCAGGCCACTGTTCAAGAAAGGAGGGAGAGTCAAAGTAGGAAGCTACTGGCCAGATAAGTTAGCAGTGGTGATTGGGGAAGTGTTGGGTTCTATTATGAAGGAGATGATAGCTTGGCATTGAGACAATCATAAGAAAATCATGGTTTGTTAAAAATATATTTGCAAATTTAAAGCTTTTCTTAGTGAATGTAAGAAATAGGTCAGCTAGCCTGACTTCATTGATTGGGAGGATGTTGGAGTCCATTGCTAAGGGTGAGATTTTATGTTACTTGGAGGCATCATGATAAAATAGGATGAATAGAGCATGGCTTCCAGTTGGAGAAATCTTGCCTAAAATTCTGTGGGAATTCTTCGAGAAAAATTACAGACATCATACATCCTCCCCCAGGTGACCCAGCCAGGGCTGATCAGACCCCAGCTTGTGTCCAGATGGCTAGCTACTTATGACTCCATGACTCCCCTCTTTTGAGCCACAGCCACCTTGAGGCCCTCTCTGCCGCATTGGTGGTACTGCGGATGGCTCTCCTCTTCCTCTCTCCCTCGATGCCCAAATTGCTGAAGGCTCTGGCTAAGGAACGGGCTACCCCCTACAACCAACCTCCACTGGGAGACACCTCGCTCTCCATCCAGCCTGCTGGCAGTGCCTGACCCGTCCTGCGTACTTGGAGAGCTTCCTTTCAAAGGCCTCTTCCAAGCGATCTTCCCATAGGACTGTCAGCTCCAGCAGCACCACTTGCTTAGTAGACTCAGACACAAGGACAATGTCTGGTCACAGGGTGGGGCTGTGATATGGTTGGGGAACTTCAGCTGCTGTCTGAGATCCACCAATAGCTGCCAGTCCCTTGCAGAGGCCAGGATGCCTGCAGAGAGTAAGTGGATGTTGTTTAGTTGGGTTTTCAGAAAGCCATTGACAAGATATTACACTTGAGACTGCTGAACAAGATATATGAGCCCATGGTATGACAGGAAAGATGCCAGCATGGATAGAGGATTGGCTGACTGGTAGGAGGCAATAAGTGGGAATAAAGGGGGCCTTTTCTGGTTGCTGCCAGTGACTAGTGGTCTTTCACAAGGCTCAGTGTTGGAACCGCTTCTTTTTAAGTTATATGTCAATGATTTGGATGATGGAATTGATGACTTTGAGGCCAAGGTTGCAGACAAATCAAAGATTTGTGGAGAGTCCGATGGTGCTGAGGAAGCAGGGAGGCTACGGAAGGATTTAGACAGATTAGGAGAATGGGCAATGAAGAGGCAAATGGAATACAGTGTTGGGGAGTGTATGGTCAAGCATTTTGGTAGAAGGAATAAAGGCACAGATTATTTTCTAAAATGGATGCAAATTCAGTAATCAGTGATGCAAAGGGACTTGGGAGTCCTTGTGCATGATTCCTTAAAAGTTAAGACCATAATATATAGGAGCAGAATTAGGCTTTTTGACCTATTGAGTCTTCTCTGCCATTTCATTATGGTTGATCCATTTTTCCACTCAGCCCCAGTCTCCTGCCTTCTTCCCGTATGCTTTCATGCCCCGACCAATTGAGAATCAATCATCCTCTGCCTTACATATACATAAAGACTTGACCTCCAGAGCTGCCTGTAGCAAAGAATTCCGCAAATTCACCACACACTGGCTAAAGAAATTTCTCCTCATCTCTGCTCTAAGGGGATGCCTCTCTATTCTGAGTCTGTGACCTCTAGTCTTAGAACCTCCGAAAAGGGATAACTTCACTTGGCCCGTTACTGAACTGTTTGGACAGCCTATGGCCTCACTTTCAAGAACTCTTCATCTCATGTTCTCAAAACATGTTGCTTATTTATTATTGTTATTATTTCTTTTATTTTTGTTTGGATTTGCACACTGGTTGTTAGCCCTGTAGGTGCAGTCTTTCACTGATTCTATTATGGCTATTCGATTTATTGAGTATGCCACAAGAAAATGAATCTCAGGATTATATATGGTGATGTATACTGTATGTACTTTGATAATAAATTTATTTTGAAGTTTGAATTTTTGAACTACTAAATGTTGTGATGCAAATTGTTCTGAGCACTTTAATGCATAAAATGTAAAGGTTGGGCATGCAGGTATGCAGATAGTTGTGCAAGCAAATGGAATGCTACTGTAACCCCCTGGGTTGCCTCAGGCTCGCTCAGCTCGTTCTCGTCTAGGGGGAGCAGCCTTCGGCCCCGCCAAACTGGGTAATCAGCTTGTGTGGATGCTGTGTGATGTCCCCGCCTCGCCAAATAACAGACAGGACACCATATGCGATTAAATGATTACAATTTATAAAGATTACTATAACTAAGTAATTAATAACCATACAGTATATATAAAGGAAAAGAAAATAAAGGAAAGGCGCCAAACTTATCAAAGTCCAAACCACTTCGTGCACAACCGTTGGAGCTCAATTACTGAAGTCTTCTGGCCACCATTCGATCCCCTCCGAACTCCTCGACTCGCAGCTTAGGACCACCCGAAGTGGTCAACCAAGCACATCTATCTTCGTCTCCTCTCCTCGGGGTACCTCCTGGCCTCGGACCCCCACTTGGGGTCCATTCCTCGCCCAGCTTACAGCATCGCGTCCTCTCTCTCTCACCCCCTCGCGCCGATCTCCCCAAAAGCCTGCCAACGATAGCTTACAGACTCAGAAGAAAGAACAACATTAATCCCAATTGGTTTACAAAGGAATACAATTCTCATTATCAGTATATTTTAACCCAAACAAGCTTCCAGCACTCTCTCGCAACAAAGAAGCATTCCTACTTTTAACAAAACAAAGAAGCCATTTTGATTAACATACATAGTAACAAAGAAAAAGAAGAAACCCCCCCTTTAAACTACTTTTTAATGCAAACAGAGTGGGATATAAGAGAAGCTCTGATGCAGCTTTACACAACTTCAGTGAGACCGTACCTTCAATACTACATACAGTTTTACTCCTCAACCTAATGTAGAATATACTTACGATGAAGGCAGGATGGTGAAGAGACACAAGGTTGATTTCAGCACTAATGTGTGAAAAGGGGTTGATGTAGAAAGGTTGTCCCTATATTTATCAGCATTTAAAGATGCAATGTAGCCTTACTGCGTGGCACAGATAGCAGAGCTGCTGCCTCACTACTCCAGCAACCCAGGTTCAATCAAGACCTCAGGTGCTGTCTGTGTGGAGTTTGCATGTCCTTTCTGTGATCAATGTGAGCTCCCTCCGGATGCTCTGATTTCCTGCCACATCCTAGGTATGGCAAATTAATCAGCGCTAATGTGTGGGTGCATGTTGGAATCTGGGTGAGCCAATGCGAATATGGGAAGTATAACGATGTGATCACTATAAACGGGAGCTGGATGACTGGTACGTTCTCAGTGGTCTGAGAGATTGTTTCCATGCAGGGATACTCTATGAGACTGTGACTATGAAACATGTAATTCTGAGAAGGATTTACAGGGTGCATCCGGAATGAGGGGCCCAGTTTCGGAATGAGGATCACCTTGTTCAGATGTGGAGGATAATTTTCCCTTTGAGAGTCAAAACCCTACAGAATTCCTTACCGCAGAAAGATATGGAGGCAGAACTACTGAATACAATTAAGGTGCAGTTTGAACTACACAAGTCAAGGGTTATGAGTAGCATGCATAAAATGTGGGAGGAACTCGGCAGGCCAGGCAGTGTGTATGGAAAGAGTAAACAGCCAAGACCCTTCAACAGGACTCATGAATTCTTCCAACATTTTGTGTGTGTTGCTTTGGTTTTCCAGCATCTGCAGATTCTCTCAGGTTAAGAGTTATGAGTGTTGGGGGAGGGGTATTCCTTGAAAAGGGATGCTAAAGTCAAGGTTGGATCTGTTATGATCTTGTTTAACGACTGCAGGCTTGAGTAGTCAATTGTCCTCATTTAATTTCTTACGCTTTTTGGTTACATATTAAAATAATAATGACTACTGAAGGAATAATGACAAGCCGGTGGATATTTTATATCTATATTTAATAAATTAATAAATTCTTATTCTTAGAGTTTGTCATTGTTTAAATGTCCAGGTCTGAATTGAAAGCTGGTCCATTCATAGAAATGAAAGGATGATTGAACTCAAGGAAATATAAAAGGTTTCCTTTGCAAAGGACAATGTAATTAAAATGTTAACATATGCAGTATCAGCTGACGAACCTGCAATTTACAATATGTCATTTTATGCTTACACTGTCTAGCTGAAAGGAAATGCAAATGCTACAGCCTGCAGAATATTAGTACTTCCGGAGTATTCAAACACTGCTAAATATTTTAGATCAATGAATTGCTGACGTGAATGTGCACCATAATTAAAATATTATGTACATTCAATTTAAATGATTCCAAATTATTTCTTCAATTATTCCTGTAATCAGTTCAATCAATTAATGTTCTTGTCTTTGAAATGTTGTAGGACTAGAGCCTGCGGTACTTCATCTGTATCAAAATCAGCAGCTAAAAATGACTGGAGTGTATGCACCCATGTATTGTTCAATGTAATGGTTGAATTATGTGTATGTCTATAACATCCCACAGCATTTCAGAAGCGGAGGAGAGCAGAAAATAAGCTGATGATTACTCTGAGCCAGTTGGAGGATTTGTTCAGAGGTGAAGAAGGAGTATATTATCACGTCTGCAATGAGCCGGAGTCTTTTCATGGGCCCGAGCTGCTGAGAAGCCAAACCATTACAGAGTAATGGTTGTGCATTCTCACTGATCATTGGCTTGGAGTTTATGGTTATCATGACAGCAAAGAGTCTGGGGTTTACCAGAGTTGCTCTGTGAATCTGATGGCTGCTTAAAGAGCTAGAAATTCTATCGTGTTGCACAATATTTTATTTACACTTGAACACATGAGGCCACGGGGCGCACAAATTGATCCTTGATTATCTCTGTACAAAATGATAGGCTCTTGACCTCACAATATACCTTGTTATGATCCTACACCTTATTGTCTACCTGTACTACACTTTCTCTGCAGCTGTAGCACTTCATTCTGCATATGGTTACTGTTTTACCTTGTGTAACCTCAAGGCACTATGAAGTGAACTGATTTGTATGTACAGTATGCAGGGCGAGCTTTTCACTGCACCTCATTACATGCGACAATAATAAACCAATTGCAATCCCAAGGCAAGACAACCTCTCTGTTTCTGAAAATCACGGGCAGTCTAACTGTCAATTCTGTCAACATTCCATGACTTCCAAAATACTTGTTTTTGACAACTTTGATAATTTTTATTAAAAATTAGAGATGTGTTGCCTATTGACTTCCTGTGAGATTGTCTGCTCTCTGGTGGCATCACCTGTACCAGACACTACACCTTTACACAGGCCCTTTGTAGCAATTTGCATTGAAAGTGCGGTGAGCCAGGTCCCAAAATCTTTTATGAATGAAGAGAATTATTTGAAGTTAATACCTTCTACCTTCTTTTCAATGCTTATTGCAAAATTCAGACCATTAAGATAATGGTTATCTGCACACTGAGAATTGTTTGTAGAATCTTAATTCAGTGAATGTATTAACATATGGAAGTAATCCAAAAAGTTATTGTACTAGGAATTGTACAGTGCCTAATATTCATAACCTTTAATTATATCACATTTATAATTTTAGACCTTCATAAAGACTAGCAAAATATATAAAGCAAGGCAAACTTATAAATACTCAATGATTTGTAAACAAAATAATTGCCAAGTTCTTCCTTTGATCTTTTTGGGTAATAATTTGGGTCGCCATTCAGAGTTTTATCAGCCTACAAGGATGAGAAAGAATTAGAAAAGTTAACCTTTTGCTTTTCTGTCTAATTATATGGAATTTTCTCCATTTTAACTTTGTGTGTGGACCACAGTTTTAATATACATATATGATTTTAGAAATGAAGGTAGAGATTGGTGGTGATTTTTTAAATTAGCCCCAAGGTGTTGAGAGTATTTCAACAAACATGAATAATTCCTAGGAAAAGGGACCTATTTATGTAAATAATAAACACAAAAGATTCTGCAGAAACTAGAAATCCAGAGTAGCACATATAAAATGCTGGAGGAACTCAGCAGGTCAGGCAGCATTTATGGGAAGGAATAAAGAGTTGATGTTTTGGGCTGAGACCCTTCATCAGGATTGAAACAGAAGGGGAGAAAAGCCAGAATAAGTGGATGGGGTGAGGGAAAGGGAGGGAGGAGAATCTGGAGGGTGATAGGTGAAGCCAGATGAGGGGGAAGGTAGATGGATGGGGGATGGCATAAAGTGGAAACCTGGGAGGTGATAGGTGCAAAAGGTAAATGGCTGAAGAAGAAAGAATCTGATAGGAGAGGAGAGTGGACCATGGGAGAAAGGGAAGGAGAAGGGGTACAGAGGGAGGTGATAGGCAGGTAAAGAGAAGGCAAGAGGTAAGTGGGGAGCCAGCATGAGAGCAACTTTATCATGCAGAGGGTGATAGGAAAGAGCTGCTGGAGGAAGAAGTTGTAGCAGGTATAGTAAGAACATTTACAAGACATTTGAATAGGTATATTGATAGGAAAACTTGAGAGAGGTATGGGTCAAACATGGGAAAGTGAGACTAGCTTAGATGGATATCTTGGTCAGAGTTGAGTCACAGTGTGGTGAACTATGTATACCTGTCTGGACACGCCCCCTGCTGACTGCTCCTGTGGCTCCTCCCACAGACCCCTGTATAAAGGCGATTGGAGGCACTGCTCCTCCCTCAGTCTCCAGGATGTTGTGTGATGGTCTCTTGCTGCTGACAGTGCTTTCTTCCAGCTAATAAAAGCCTATATCTCGCCTCACATCTCCGAGAGTTATTGATGGTGCATCACACAGGGCCTGTTCTATGCTGTGTGACTATGATTCTAAGTGATAGAAAGGAAATATCTAAAAGAGCATTTAAGTATAATTAGCAATGGAAGAGACAGTTGGGACTGAGCAGAATATCGGAAAATAACGTGAGCTCTACAGTGTAATAAATTATTCTAATCGTGTAAGCTCCCCTCCCCTACACACCTACCTTTCCTCTCACTTTATTCTGGATTCTACCCCCTTCCTTTCCAGTTCTGATGAAGGGCCTTGGCCTGAAATGTCAGCTCTTCATTCCTCTCCGTAGATGCTGCCTGACCTGCTGTGTTCCTCCAGCATTGTGTGTGTTATGTAAGTGTCACATTTTTTACTGCGGTAAATCCATCTGAAGCAGTTTTATGCTTTTTACCCCGTGTCAATCAGACTGGTTTGCTGAAACGGAACTAACAGAGGAATATAAAATGTGTTATCACCTTTAATTTGAAATTCATACCAATAGAAGCATTGTTATTTATTTAAATGTACTTTTTAATAAAGCATTGAGGCTAAAAAAATTGAACCGTTTGTAATTTTGGACCATTTGGTTTCCATGGCAATTTACGAGTAGCTGAAGCAAAAATGATTAGCAGAAAAATAGATGAATCTAATGGTTTAGAATAACCTCCTAAAAATACTGTCTATTAATTTTTTTTATCTTCTTGAACAGGGTACATGTGATTGAATATATTTTTGTGGAAGGAGATGAATAGAGAGTTAACCATCTCCAGAGACATGAAGTCATTGTCCTCCCAAAACATGAATGACCTTACACATGTGGTCAAGGACACTGGAAGCTACAACTTATCTCATTTTACAGCAGCTTAAATATGCCATTGATTAACACTGCCACTTGAAGTGATTTAGATGCTACCTCACTTTTCCAAACAGAATAGTCCAAGTATGGAGAAGGTAATCCTACTGAGTTTACTGATATAGATAACCATTTGTGTCATCATGTGCGTACTGAATTAAGAACTCCATTTCCCAGTGTGCAATGCAGGTAGTTCACCTGGAACAGGAAGTGATGCTGATAAATGAGGCACACACACACTTTTAGCGGGCTGGTGTGTCCTGAGTAAAATGTGGTCAAGCTGAAGCCATTCTGTAAATAAACAATGTGTTAGTGTTTTTTTACCCATGCAAGGTTGTCTTTATTAAGAACAAAGACAACGTGCTGTCAGAAGTCGGCGTGAGGTCTAAGTACAAAGTGTAACTGAATACCATAAGCGACTAAGAAAAACGTTAGGTTCTGATGGTGAGAAGCTGCCAGAAAGAGAGCATGCTGTCTCGAAGTTCACCAAGATAGTCCAGTGAGAAAAGACCAAAAAATTCATTTACGGATAAGCTAAGTCCTCTAGCGTGTATTCAGTTTACCAGCAACCTAACTGATAACTGGAAATGTGTCATACAGAGATTCAATATATGTTTAGCAGCAGGTAGAGTCAGAGGTGCCGAGGAAAAATTGAAAGTGTCTATCTTTCTACACATAATTGGTGAAGATACTTTGGATATCTGTAACAGCTTTCAAATTGATAAGACAGTCTTGACATTGGACACTCAGATGATAGAATTTGAGGAGTATTTTGTCCCAAGTAAAAACATTATGTTTGAAAGATATAAATTATTTTCCTGTGAACAGAAACAAGATGTTAGCTTTGACCAGCACTCAGCTGAGCTTCACAACCTGAGTAGGTTCCTGTGAGTTTGGAGATTTGAGAGACTCACTAATCAAAGACAAAAGAGTTTGTGGAATCCCAGATGATGGGCTCAGAGAAAGCTTGCTCTGTGAAAAAGATCTGATGCTAGAAAAGGCTGTGAATATGTGTAGGGCAGTAGAGACCACACAATCTCAAACTAAGCAGCTGCACAGAGCAGAAACAACACTGCGTGCCGTGAAAATAGAGGAGCAGAGCACAAGGTATTTCCCAAAGCAACAGCGTAGCAAAGAGATAGGATTGAACAGTAAATGCAACAAATATGGAGGTAGGTACATTTTCTGCAATAATTATTGGAAGAAGAATCATTTTGCATTGGGGCAACTAAGAAAAAGTACACACTGTTGGTGAGGAAATGGAGGATGTCTTTATAGATTCTCTACAGACTGCACAGGTGCTGGTAAAACAGAATAGTTTGTTTCAGTGACTGTGAATGAGACAGTAATTCCATTCAAGCTTGACACTGGAGCCCAGGTGAAACTGTTGTCTGCGGATGATTACAAGACTCGAAAGTAAAGAGCAATATTTACCCAGTGTAATTAAAGTGACAAGCTATACTGGAGAGACCACACCAATTAAAGGGGGCGGTATAGTGACATTCAAGCACAAAGGGCAAAACCTAAAGGCGCAACTCTTCATTGTTGACAAATGAGAACAGCAAATATTAGGTCTGCCTGCATATGAAAGGCTCAGCCTGGTGGAAAAAGTTTTTATAGTGGCTTCACAGACCAAAGATGAGCATGCAACACCCATGGAAGTGTATGCAGATGTCTTTGACAGGCTTGGATGTTCACCTGATGCAACTCAAGAAACTCATAAGAGCATCCATGGGAGCTCCAGAGAGGTTATGCAGGAGAAGCACAAGAACTCCACCTTCCATAGACATCGGTACCAGCTACACCAGCATGATAGTCAGGATGTCAGTACTAAACAGAGTGATCATGATGAAGAAGTTGCCAGTATTCCTCCACAACATGCAGCTTTGGTTCAAAATCTGTCTCTCATCGACTTTCAGTTAAAGACTGTAAATTAAAAGTATCTCCACGATCCTCTCTGAAGTTGAAGAAGAAAATAAAAAGGAAGATGGGAAGACCACATAGACCCAAAGGTCAGAACAACAGCAACATTTCAACACAAACCAAGAGGAGGAGTTGCTATCTATGATACACAGTCAACAGAGGGAGCTCTGTGAGTTGAGACAGAATCAGTTGGAGCTTGTGCAAAGACTCACTGATCACATGGATGCAGTCCAGGGATCCATTATGAGGCATGTGGAGCGAATTATGGTCACACAGCAAGAACAAGAACAAGACGAACAGACAGAATCTTGGCAGAAGGATGTGAAAGAAATGAACATGTTGATTAGCGTTCTCAAAAAGACATTAATTTTAGCACAGCAAATGAATGCAAGATGTGTGGAAACAAACAGCAGACCTAAAGGGATAATTGAACCACCACAAAAGTGGATTGTAAGTACCAGAGTGAATAAGGGACTGTATTTGCTCATTTTTGTGTCTTGCAGGTTTAGAGGACATATTATTGTGTTTGTTTTCTTTAAAGGGGGAAGATGTGTTATTATTTATGTACATAATAAAGAATATCAGTTCCAGTATGCAATGGGGACAGTCCACCTTCAGTGGGAAGTGATGTTGGTAACTGGGGGACAAACAGTCTTGGCAGGCTAGAGTGTCCCGAGTAAAATGTGGTCAAGTTGAAGCCATTATGTAAATAAACAATGTGTTATTTTTCATTTACCTGCACAAAATAGTCTTGATTAAGAACAAACATAACACTGTTGTCTTTGGATGCACTTCCTCAGACAGTTAAAGGTAGGAACATGGTCTCAGCAACTCTGTGGGGTAAACTAGCATTCCACAGTATTGTTTCTCCCTTTCTCCCTCTACATACTTATGGGTCTGCTTCCATATTGACCACATTCTTTTATTCCTGGCTAGTGAGGTTCATCAGTGAGACTACAACTCAGTCTCTCATCTGAATTGGAATTTTACATATTCCCTTAAACCTACTCCAAGGTTCGTGATCTAGTTTTCACCCCTGTCATATGCAACAAACTCTGGTACAACTGACTCTCCATCAAATCTGCAAATAATTGTACATCATGTAATATTATGAAGCCTGGGATTGTCCCTGATATGGAGCAAATTCTTCCTGAACATGGATGCCAAGGTCCATTTCCACTAAGGAGATGTCAGCTGTTCAGTGCACATGATCTGACATCACTATATCCTTCATGCATGGATGTAGCATGTAGACAGTCCCACACTGTATGCCATATACATCAGTAAATATTGCAAACAAAATAACCTGACCTACAATTTGTGTCAACATTGTTCCAAATCAGTGCTTGGGACTAACCTGCAACAATTGATGCCACCACAGCAAGAACCATATGTTCAGGTGCAACCTTTGAGAATGTGCATTGTGTACCTTAATACTTCCCTTCTGCTATTCGATCATACCCGATAATTACTGACTCCATACCATTCACCCAATGTTCTCAGGGTCCCAGCCCTTAAAGACACCATTTTGTTAGGGCTGCAAGGAAGCCAATGCTGACAGCCTCTCCTGATCCACAAAAACTTTGATATCTCTGTAGATTAGCTATGTCCTCCTCATCAGGGCCATAGAGAGATTGTGAGGAGGTGAAATCAGTTACAGAAAGAGTTAGCAGCAGACATGGAAGCAGAGTGACACCTTCCACCCTTCGTCTCACCTCCCCCCACATCACAAACCTGAGACTGAGAAACCATACAGGAGGATTATTATGGCTTCACTCAATTTGTCCAGCTAAGAGTTGTGAGTCTTTGAATTGTAGCTGACAAGGGCAGCATTGAAACCAACATAGCTGTAGTTGCTACCTCTCTCAGAGCTCACCTCCTTCTCTCTCCTTCCCTATTTCTCTTTCCCTTTCCCTCTCTCCCTCACACATGCACAGACATATCCTTATCGCACTAACAATGCTATGTATCAAAGCTATGATAAGATGATTACCATCTCCCCATTATAAACTAATTAACTGCCCCGTTGCTTTTCAGGTTAAGGCTGTCAACAACAGGCCTATCCAAACAGACTAGAAAAGTCCCTTCTCAAAGTTTCAGATCACCATGCTGGAGCAGAGCTCCTCCTCTTTAAGGGGTCTAGAGCTGTGGAGGTTGCATATGAAGCAGGTTTACAAGTCTCTATACAACCATTATGATGGCTTCTTCATGGAACTCAGTAGATTTTCTGTCTATATATCTATAACACTCATCCACACATCATCACCAGGATCTTTTTGACTATCACTGGAAACTCACAGGTGCAAGTAATTCCATGTAACCCCTCCACTTCCACGGAAGGGGAGTAGGAAGATATTGAAATTGACCTCAACAAGCATCAGCTCAGATATTGGTACAGCAAGAGCAGGCTAGATTAATGACATGCATTCAATGTGGACAGAGTTGACACCTACAGTGTATTTTACCCCAAAGTCCCAAGGAGTCCATGTTTAATCTCCCTTAGCCATTTTGGAAGGACGAGAATTAAATCCTTTTCAGTCAGAAAGTTATAAGCAACTCAGTGTCGGCCATCATTGATGTCCCCACTGTGTGGCAGTTGATGGAGTAGATTTCTGCTTTAAGGGGCAGTACAGCCAAAGAATTTTACGGAACAGAAATGGGCCTTACACCCCATAACATCCATACTTATTTTTTCACCCATCTACACTAATTCCATTTGCCTACCTATGATCCATATCTTTCTATCCCTTAGCTATTCCAGTGCATGTTTAAATGTTGCTTAAATTAGTGATTGTAGCTGAGTTCACCACCTTCTCTGGCAGTGAAATTGACATCGTGTTCAGTGATGGCCTGAGTGCAGAGGGAGAGACACTGAAGTGGAATGAACAGTTCAGTGAGTTTTAATAAGAAACTAGACAACCGGGTGACCCGTTGGGGCACCCTTTGAGAGAAAGGTAGTGCAGTCTGATGTGACCAGAATGAACATTAAATTTACCTGAATGCTATTGCTATCACTTTGCTTTGGAAATTAAAGAAGGAAAACTCAGTTTATTAAAGAAGAAAGACGCATAGCTAGACAAATATAGCTCCTCCTCATTTAACGAAGGACACTTTTGATGACAACATTTCTGGTTGATCTGCCACCCTTCAAAAATATTCTAACGTTTTCATTTCTTTTTCCCCGGCTTAAAGCCACATACAGCTGACCATGCTGTTTCTCCAGATAAATCAACACATTCTCCATGGTTTGGCCTTGTGCCTTATGTATAGTCATAGCAAAACATGACTGTATCGGGAACTGGCTCCACTGAAGAGGGACATCTTCCCCTTCTGGTTAAACTGAGAGTAATTCTTGGGATCATGACAATGTCATTTTTGAAAGCACCAATGTTTATCGTTGATACGATGAGACTGTCGTGCAGTTCTTCCACCATCATTCGCGTTCCATTGCAAAGCCTTGGTGGATCCAAGTTTCTCATTGAAATGATGGGAGATGCCCTCTTCAATTCCAGTTTATGTGGTGGCAATCCAGAGAGTTCAACCGTATCAAGAAATTCTGTTGGAAAATGAGTGGCATTAGCTCCTTCACTTACGGCATTGAAGGAACAGTACGCTTTCATGATTCCAGGGAAGCATCTAATGCATGTGAAGTTTATTTTTCGCATCATTTCATTGAGAGGAGCCAAGATAGAATTCCTTGAGAACAGTTCTGCGGGATTGTCGAATGTCGAGTAGATGAAATCATTGCATTCTTCCATAGTTTTTCTGGCAGAATCATATCTTCAGGTAATTCGATTTTATCGTTTTCATTTTTCTCAATCTTGTCTTCTCCAACATCCAATAGGCACTCAGAATATCATCCTTCTCCCTCATTCAATCGCATTTTTCTCTTCATTTGCAACTTGATGAAGTTTCTCCATAAGTAGGATTTTTTTATGCATGTATTCTCCACATCAGCATCATTTCATTGTTTCACAACTGGTAGAAGCTGACAGAAATCGCCACAGCAAATGGTTGAAATACCCCTGAAGGCCTCATTCTTGCCGCATACATCATTAAGAATCTGGTCCACAGCTTCGAAGTTCTTCCTCCCAATCATGAGGCACTCATCCCAGACAATAAGCCTCGCATTTCAGAATAAATTTGCAGTATTGGTGTTTTTATCGATGTTACAAAGGGCTTCTTCATTGACTTTGATTCTTGAATGCGCTGTCCTATCACCAGGCATCAATGTTGCTGCAATACCGGATGATACTACAGTAATAGCAACACGAGGATCAAGTTAATGATAAATGTCTTGTCCGTTCCTCTTGGTGCGTCAGTGAAAATCATTGAAGAGAGATTCCTTTCCAAGCAGTCGCACACATATTCATATACTTCTCTTTGCTCATTATTCAATAGGGGCTCCTTCTGTGAAACAAATTCCTGCTGTTCGTCTCTGTTGTATTGCAGTTCATGCAATAATTCCAGATTGCCAGCACTTTGAGTAATTGTACCGTTTCTTGGTGTCAGCAAGTTATATTCTTCAAGTGTTTTGCCCAAGTTCTCAAGTTTCTCTTGGAAATACAGAAGAGCTTGTCCATGATGCTTCTCATCGATCATGATATTAGGATCATTGATAGTTCTCCTCTCCATTTGTAAGAAATCTTCAGACATTGCATTCTTGAACTGGTTCCATAATTGCTGTGAATTGTTGATTTCAGTGTTTGTTAGGAAGACAACAAACAAATCTCTCATTGCTCAGGGCATTCTTGTTCTCTCTGCTTCTTCCATAGTTTGCTGCCAATGATCATCAGCTTGCAACAATCCTGTCTCTCTGCAGACGTCTTTGAATGATGGAAGGATATCTCCATCATGTGTTTACAATGATTCGAAAGATACTGGTCCCTTTATAGGATGAAGAAGTCTCAAATAGTAGAGGTCACCACTTCGTGGAGTAACGGTATACACTCGAACCAGAACATTTGCTTCAAAAATCTCAGAGTACTCCTCCACTCTTTTCCCCATTCTCCTTCTTTCCCATCTCTTATTAGTCCAAGTGTAGAATCTGGGAATATCCGCATAGTACAGTGTTCTTGCAAATGGATCGTGAGTGCAGATCCATGCATTCCATTAAAGTGGTTCTTGCCATATCACTATTCAGTTGCACAGTAGCATTATCTCGAAATACTTGATGCTGCTGGGGAAGGTGCACTTGAAGGCGAACAATGGCTGGTTCCCTCGTAAATTGGAAATCCAAGTATCGATCTGACAGCTTCAGTGGGCCCGATATATCTGCCTGTCAAATACTGTGTGATTTCATCTTCTCTATTCACTCTTAAAATTGCCCGGTCACTCCCCTTCATGGTATACTTGATCATGTATTTGATGGACTTGACAGGTGAGCATATTTCTACACTTAGATGGCAATTGAACAGCTTCAATAGTTGGACATTACAGGGGCCATCCATTCAGAAGTTATAGTCCGACTTTGTTGTCCTACTTGATCACCTTCGAATCCTCCCATTTCCACAGACCGTCTCCTATACACAGGATATGAATCAACCCCACACCTTGTATGCTCAACGAATGGTTTTGGGTACCTCTTACTGCATGTACCATTTTGCCAACATGGTGATTTAGTGGTGCAATACGGACCATGTATCATGTGCTTCATGACCAATTCATGCAGCTCGGGATCTTCATTTGGGTCTGGTATTTCTGCTTACACCAGTCGATCATAATCTTGTGGTCTCGGCTTGGATGCCTCATCGAGCCACAGCAGACAGTGCAAATGAGGCAGACCCCGTTTTTGGTATCTGACACTTACAATGTAAGCGATACACCTACCAAAGAGACCACAGGTTCCAGTGAGGTACTTCAAAATCAACTTTCTCTTCAAGTCAAACACTCTTAGAATTAAATCCAGCTGATCGTTTGGTTGCAGATGCAAAAAAAGATGCTGTCAGATTTCTGGCCAGTTTGGATTGCATGTCATTGTAATGAAAAATGAAGCATTACCATAGTTCAGTATATACATCATGGCATCCTGACATCATTCCATCATGTTTCTTGGTCCACCGACAAATGTTGAGAGGATGATACACCTTCTGATGTTTCTGAAATCATTGTCATCATTCAATGCATCAGTCAGGCCACTGTATGTTGTTGATCTCAAGGTTGCTTGATTCCTTCAGATGTAGCTCAGCCTCTCGGCTTCAATCTTAGCAGCCATATCAACCAAGTATTGTTCGAATAGACGTCCTCCTCTGAGAAGGTTATTAAACTCATTCTCATGGTTCATTATTCGATACACATAATAACGCATTGCCATCCGTTTCTTGTTGTTTCGTCATTCGGAGTTGATGATGCCAGCCATCGTCTCCAACTGGAAAGAAAAGGTACGTATTGAAAGCTGTGACGTGTGCGATGGGACTCTGAAATTATTTGCAAATCACCTCCTCGTTCTTTCAACACAATGTGCCGTGATCTTGCTTCAGGTTCGGTGCTGTTCAGTATAATGTCAGCAACTCCGTTGGCAATTTTTGCATTAAATCTTCTCTCATGTTCAAATGCTGGTCTCCGGTCAGGATCAATGACAATGGATGCCTCTGGCATGCCTCGAATTTGTTCTTTTGCAAGTCGAAGGGACCCATTGTACAGGTTTCATTGTTGCAGTAGGTTTTCCAATAATTCAACAATCTCACGTTGAATTCCATCATTTTGTAGTATCCCCATTCTCAATTCTATGCTGTCTTGAGGATCCATGAAGTAAATTTGAAGGAATCGGGCTTACTGGTTGGGGTCTGGCATTAAATGTCCGATGTAATGATGGATTTGGCCATAAATAATCACAGAAGGATTCCATCCATTCCTCATGGAAGAACTTCTTTGGCACCAAAGGACATAATTTGGTAAAGGCAATTGTATTGTCTGATGTTCTTCCTGAACACATTTGCAATAGGTTCATCATTGCTGTATAAAATGAGGAGTTCATTGGATAGAGATTGCAAATTGCCTATCCTGACTTTTCCCTTCATACAGCAGATATTTGCAGTTTCTCCAGTGAATAGGAAGGCACAACAGTGAGGCATACTCTGGTCATCGTACCAACATCAGCCAGAATGTTACAGCATGCGAGTCGTGCATTCTGCCTTGCTCTTTCTCTGCCGAGGTACTGTCGTTGAAAGCGGGCATTGTCGTCTTCAGCAACTCTCGCAATAATTACTCTTTGCCGCATATTCTCGAGTCCATCTTTCCTTCCTCTCTCCTCCTTCTGTGCCTGTTTTTGCCATTCTGGAGATGTGCAGCCCTTTGATCCCCTGTCTCTTCATCTCTTCTGCCATTTGTTCTTTGTCTCTGGTCCTGGAGATGTGCATTTCTCAGCTCCTTTGTCTCTTTCACTCTTCGCCTTCTATGCCAGTTGTTGTCATTCTGGAGACGCACAGCCCTTTCATCCTTCATTTCTTCATCTCTTCTACCATTTGTTCTTTCTAATCCTGGAGTCGTGTGGCCCTGGCCTCATCTGATTCTTGCTCTCTCCACCTTCTGTGCCTGTTTTTGTCATTTTGGAGACTTGCATGCCTCTCCTCCTCTGTCTCTTCTTCTCTCATCTTTTTTGTCCTGACTCTTTGATCCTGGAGTCGAGCGGCCCTGGCCTCATCCAATTCTTGTTCTCTCTGCCTCCTTGCGGATTCACGACGACGTTTGGCGTCATCTCTTGACCATAATGTCCCCCTTCTCTTTCCACGCAGCATAATTAGGTTGACCATGTTTTTCTACCCCAATGCTGGATAGACAATACAAAACAGTAACACCAAAGCCTCCAGGATGCTGATTTCTCTTGATGTGGTTGGCGCTCTCCTAAATGGACATGATATAGTCACCGCTGTCCTTTGACTGCAGCAAAGGGTTTGATGGGTGTCTCGAAGTACGTCATTACAATAGGATTTAATTATCTCTTATTGATGGGTGGCGGTTAGATCTGTCCCAATCCTGCACATGCTGATGGTGATTAGCAGAATGTGACCGCTCGAAGTAGAGATGCCCTGCCCTTTTGCTCCAGTTGGTGTCACTGCTGTGAGCGTCGTGAGGCGCTGCTGAGGCTGGCCGTGTGCATGCTTCGTGGTGTTGCGTTGCAGTTTCCATGAAAGCTGGAATTGGGTGTGGAAAGTGAGGCCTATTGACGAGTGAGCAACTTTATACAAATATAACCCTGACCTCCGCATGCATTCTGTAAGTTAGCATATTTTAAGTCCATTTTTAGTTAAAAAAAAGTGCCGCTTTAATGCACCGTTTGGGCTAAATTGAGGGCACAAATAGACAAACCGACAAACAGATAAACAGAATGAGAATTTTAGCAATGTATAGATGTACAGAACCAAAGGAAATTAATAAATGCTAGGCCAGCAGGGCCGCGAACTAAAACTCTCAAATTAAAAATCTAATGCCAACACAGCAGTTTGTATTAAGCAAGAACTTAATATTAAATTAACACCACACTCTTACAGTGCCAATCTAACTTATGGTCTTCTTTCCTGGAACATGGATTAAGGTAAGCAGAGAGCATTGCCATTGCTGTGCTTTGCTCAAGACTCTACTAGATTGAAACAATATACAAACATTTGTACAACCACAAAGAAGCTCTAATCGGATTGATGTGCATTCTCACGAGTGTGTTTGCTGACCCCTTTCAGCTACCCACTTGCGATGATGCCCTGGTTGAGACAGGGCCCCCCTCCTCAGGCGTAGCTTCTAAGGTGCCAGAGACCAGTAGCTGCTGGAAGTCCCAGGTGAGGGTCTTGTCCCGGATGTCATGAGCCGGAAACCTCTGAACCATACCTTTCCCAAACCACAGGGTACTGGAACTTGCCCTGCACCTAGCGAGATGCCTGGAGGCGCTGCACAGAATAGTCCAGGGATCCGCCCACCAGGTAGGAAGGAGGGGGTGGGGGCTGACTGGACCAAGAGAGCACGACTTCAACAGATCGAGCTGGGAAACGTGGAACACTGTGTGCATCTTTTGTAGTCTGGGGAAAATCACACACGCAAGAGAACAAATACTTAATCGGGTCTTTAATTCCTTTACCTGTTTTAGATGTTTTAATGCAAAAAGAGGGTATTGAAATAAAACCAATTAAATGAATTTTCAAAAAACATAGTTCCCGCTGTTACAATCTCAGTTTAACTTCGGCCCACGCCCTTGTTAGGTGTGCAGTATGAAAATAAATAAAACAAAATAGACAAAACCAATACAGTAGTGGCAATTCTAAACAAACAACGTTATAATCCCACCAACCCTGTACCTTATACACAACATCGAAAATATGAATAAATTCATCTCATCATAACTAAGAGATATACTTACTTTGGCACACAGGTGCTTAACTTCCAAACACATATAGGCAGACACTAAAACAAGTTCTCCTCACTCACACTACATGAACGGAGATTAACACATTCACATTACTCCATTACATTCACATTCGGTCATGAAACAATAAAGAAAGACAAAGATAAACTTTTACAAGAACTTTTACAATATATTGCCTTGTTAGGTTGATAAGGAATTTTGTACAGCCACACTATTGCAGCGCTGATCAATTTACTCGTGAAAATCAAACCTGGGAAAAGCACTTGAACATCGTTCTCTCTAGAGCATGGCAACTCTTCGTTCTACTCCACATGTGGACAATGATGTCACTATTTTCTGTTAAAGGCACAGGCAGCTAATTTAGTACTACCAAGGTGAATACATAAGTGCATTTCAACAATAAAACATGGTATTCAATGGTCACCTGGTTTCCTCTCCATAAATGATAGTAGCTGCAGTCTGCAGGAGGCTCTGTTCACAGTCTCCTCCACTGTGAATGATCTTAAATAGCACGCAGAAACTTGTGTAAGACTTGACTCTCAAAGAAAGATCTCAGGATTCCAGTGACACTTTTTTCCCTGGCTTGAGAGGCTTCACCTGTTAGTGGAGCCAAACAGCCTGCTGGGCATGTTGTTTCTGAGTACACAACAGAGAAGCCCTGGCCTGTCTCTATTGTGCTTGTAGCACTGGACCAACTATTCAGCAGCAGAAATTTTCATATCAATCTCTTGGTCAGGGTAGAGCATGTCCCTCTTTGAATGTTCCCCTTTGACATTCAAAGAGGGTCATGAAGTGGAGGAGATAGCAGAGGTACATAATGAATACTTTGCTTCAGTATTCACTATGGAAAAGGATCTTGGCAATTGCAGGGATGACTTACAGTGGACTCAAAGGCTCGAGCATGTAGATATTAAGAAAGAAAATATGCTGGAGCATTTGGAAAGTATCAAGTTGGAAAACTCACTGGGACTGGACGAGATGTACCCCAGGCTACTGTGGGAAGTGAGAGAGGAGATTGCTGAGCCTCTGACGATGATCTTAGCATCATCAATGGGGACGGGAGAGGTTCCGGAGGATTGGAGGGTTGCGGATCTTGTTCAATTATTCAAGAAAGGGAGTAGAGATAGCCCTGGAAATTATAGACTAGTGAGTCTTACTTCAGTGGTTGTTATGTTGATGGAGAAGATCCTGGGAGTCAGGATTTATGAACATTTGGAGAGGTATAATATGATTAGGAGTAGTCAGCATGGCTTTGTGAAGGGCAAGTCGTGCCTTATGAGCTTGATTGAATTTTTTGAGGATGTGACTAAACACATTGATGAAGGTAGAGCAGTAGATGTAGTGTTTATGGATTTCGGCAAGGCATTTGACAAGGTACTCCATGCAAGGCTTATTGAGAAAGTAAGGAGGCATGGGATCCAAGGAGACATTGCTTTGTGGATCCAGAACTGGCTTGCCCACAGAAGGCAAAGAGTGATTGATGGGTCATATTCTGCATGGAGCTCGGTCACTAGCATTGTGCCTCAGGGATCTGTTCTGGGACCCCTACTCTTCGTGATTTTTATAAATGGCCTGATTGAGGAAGTGGATAAATGGGATAGTAAATGTGCTGATGACACAAAGGTTGGAGGTGTTGTGGATAGTGTAGAGAGCTGTCAGAGGTTACAGAGGGACATAGATAGGATGCAAAATGGGGCTGAGAAGTGGCAGATGGAGTTCAACCCAGATAAGTGTGAGGTGGTTCATTTTAGTAGGTCAAATATGATGACAGAATATAGTATAAATGATAAGATTCTTGGCAGTGTGGAGGGTCAGAGGGATCTTGGGGTCTGAGTCCATAGGACACTCAAAACTACTGCGCAGGTTGACTCTGTGGTTAAGAAAGCATACAATGCATTGGCCTTCATAAATCATGGGATTCAGTTTAGGAACCGAGAGGTAATGTTACAGCCATATAGGACCCTGGTCAGACCCTACTTGGAGTACTGTGCTCAGTTCTGGTTGCCTCACTATAGGAAGGATGTAGAAACCATAGAAAGAGTGCAGAGGAGATTTACAAGGACGTTGCCTGGATTGGGGAGCATGCCTTACGAGAATAGATTGAGTGAATTCGGCCTTTTTGCTTTGGAGCAACAGAGGATGAGAGGTGACCTGATAGAGGTGTATAAGATGATGAGAGGTATTGATCATATGGATAGTCAAATTCTTATTCCCAGCGCTGAAATGACTAGTATGAGAGGGCACAGTTTCAAGGTGCTGGGGAGTAGGTATAGAGAAGATGTCAGGGGTAAGTTTGTTACACAGAGAGTGATGAATGTGTGGAATGGCCAGTGATGGTGGGGGAGGCAGAAACAATAGGGTCTTTTAAGAGACTCCTGGACAGGTACATGGAGCTCAGAAAAATAGAGGGCTATGTGTATCCCTAGGTAATTTCTAAGGACATGTTCAGCACAGCTTTGTGGGCCAAAGGTCCTGTATTGTGCTGTAGGTTTTCTACGTTTCTATGACATCTGGATGTTATTGTAGGCAATCTCTGCCCAATCTAGTTAGGAACACCAAGTTATGGATTTGGAAGAGACGAGGCAGTGCACGGTTGTCTCCAGCTCTTGATTCATTCTCTCAGAATGGGGGTGGAAATGTGATGAAAGGCTCTCTGTGGCTCCCTTGAGAGATCAGAAGGCCTTCCAAAATTGGGACATGAATTATGGGCTTCAATCAGACACTATGACTCAAGGGAAGCCATGCATGTAAACACATGCTAAACAATGAGGGTGGCAGTTTCACAAACCAATGCGAGCTTGGTGTGAACTGCTTCAGAGAACCAGCTCACAACTACCAGAATGGCAGTGTGCCATCTGACAGAGGCAGCCCCAGTGACGGAATCCACTGTGAGGGGAGGACAGGGGCAGTGAGGCACAGGCAGTGGGCAGAGCAGACCAGGAGGACTTTAACATTACGTCTTCTTCTCGACACAAGCGCGACAGACAGAGACAAGGTTGTGGATATCTTAGTGCATAGACAGCCACTAAAATTGTCCCTTTATAAATTCCATTGTCCATTGAACCCCTGGATGGACAACCAGACAGGAATAGTGACCTTACTCCATCACTCTGGGGCACATAGTGACAGTGACGAACAGCCAGATGGAAGGTTCCCCACCTAGGCCTGGATCTGACTGTTGGACAGCCCTCACCTCTATTTCTATTACCCAAATCACTGGACCAGCTATGCACGAGTGACAAAGGATGAGCTCTGGATTGGTATTGTCCTCAGAGAGGTCAAACTGACAGGAGAGAACATTACTCTTTGTGTTCCTGCTGCCGGGACAGTAGGTGAGGGTGAAATTAAACAGGGTGAAGAAGGGTGCCCAACAAATTTGACAGGAGTTGGTTCTTGTGATCTGTATATATCAGAAAGAGGTGCTCTGCCCTCTTTAGCCAGTGTCACCATGTCTCCAGGGTCACCTTGATAGCCAGAAGCTCTCGGTTCCTGTCATCAGAGTTACACTCTGGAGGAGTCAGGCGACGGGGAAAAAAAACCACAGGTGCAGCTGATTATCTACAGATGAACACAGGGAGAGTACAGCTCCAACGCTGATGCAACAACCTCGACAATGAATCATCCTGGAGTGGTCTTCTTGGTGAGTGCATTTATAGAACAGAGATTTCAGATGAAAGGACGATAAAAGTTCCCACACCCCATGAAGCACCTCACCTGTTTGGTTGTAGATGGTTTGGGCAGTTCTCTGACTGCCTGAACTTTATTTTGTTTGGAACTGCACTGTTAAGGACAAGGCCCTTAACACCATTGCTGAGCAGAGAGATTTTGGGATCCAAGTTTATAGCTCCTTTAAAGTGGCTACCCAGGTTGATAGGGTGGTTAAGAAGGTTTATGGAATGCTTTCTTTTATTAGTCGAGGCAATGAGTTCAAAAGTCAAGAGGTTATGTTGCAAATTTCTACAACTCTTGTCGGGCCACATTTGGATTATTGCATACAGTTCTAGTCGACCCACTGTTAGAAGGATGTTGAGGCTTTGGTAAGGGTGCAGAAGAGGTTTATGAGGATACTGCCTGATTTAGAGGGCATGGCCTATCATGAGAGCCTGAACAAACTTGGGTTGTTTTCTCCGGAGCGGTGGAGGCTGAGGGGAGGTCTGATAGAGCTTTATAAGATTATGAGAGCATAGGTAGAGTAGACAGGGAGTATATTTTTCCCAGGGTAGGGATTTCTAATACCAGCGGGCATGCTTTGAGGATGAGAGGGTATAAGTTCAAAGAGGATGTGTGGGGTAAGCATTTTACTGAGAGGCTGATGGATGCCTGGATTGTGCTGCCTGTTATGGTTGTAGAAGCAAACATATTAGAGGTTTTTAAGAGGCATATTTATGAATATGATGAAATTGTATATGCATATGAGGACGATGGAGGGATATGGATATTGTATCGGTAGGAGGGATTTGTTTTGCAGGGTTTTTTGATTTACTGTTTGTGTGGTTTGGCACAACATTGTGGGCCAAAGGTCCTGTTCCAGTGCTGTACTGTCCTACAGGGTGGAACAGGCCCTTCTGGCCCTTCAAGCCTTGCCAACCACAACCCATGGGTTTAAACCCCTTGCCTAATCACGGGACAACTTATAATGACCAATTATCCTACTAATGGGTGCATCTTTGAGCTGTGGGGGGAATATACAAACTTGCCTGCAGAAGACGCCAGAACTGAACTCCTAATTCTGATGCGTCAGGCTGTAATAGCGTCATGCTAGCCATTATGCCACCGTGGCTCCCATTTATACGGGTCCCTTTGAATGCCGAATGAGGTGAGGATGTAACCCAGGAACAACACCTGCTGTTTGTGGAACTCACTCTTCTCTGCCTTGGCATAAAGGTTGTTCTTGAGGAGCCGTCTGAGAACCCTCCAGACATGCTGGACATGTTCCTGGCGAGAGCAGAAATAGAGAAGAAGGTTGTCAAAATACACAACGACGAACTGATTCAACATGCCCTGGAGCACATCGTTGACTAGGGCCTAAAAACAGCAAGGGTGTTGGCCAGACCAAAGGGCATCGTGAGGTACTCATCGTGGCTCGTGGAGGTGTTGAATGTTGTCTTCAGTTTGTCCCGTTCTCAGATGCAATCCATGTTGTAAGCATTCTGCAGATCTACCTTGGTTGCTCTCAGGAAACACAGAGGCAAGCAGGGAAAGAATGAAGCAGTTCTTCACCATGATGTTGTTGAAGAGCCAATAATCAATGTATGGATGGAGCTTGCCATCCCTCTTGGTCACAAAAAGGAAGCTCCCTCCCGCTGGGAGTGAGGTTGATGGATGGATAAACCCCAAGGTCAATGGCTCCTTTATGAATTCTTCAATGGCCACCATTTCAGGTCAAGAGAGGGAAAGGGCTGGCCCCAGGGCGGACTGGAACCTGGTAAAAAGTCAATGGCACTGTCATGTGGCCAGTGTGGAGGCAGAGAGGTGACATTCTTCTTGTTGAAGTCCTCAAGAGGGTCAGCATCTTCAGACAGGTCCACACCTGATATTGTCACAGGAGGGGATACTCTGACAGGGCCTTGAACTGGACCTGGACATGCCAATCCCTACGCTTGGAGCACCGTTAGGGACCAATAGATCCATGGGCTGTGACTAGATGGTCGGAGAAGCCCAAGCACTGACAGTTTAGGTGAATCAACAAGATAGAAGGAGAGCTGTTCCCTATGATTACCTTCTAACACTGGTTGGAGGGGTACTATGGAAAGGTGCATCCTGCTGGTGCCCAAAGGCTGATCATTCTGAGCTTTGACATCATAATTCTCTCTCGTTGACTGGGAATACTCTATCTCCCAGCCAGAGAGATATCCATACGGTTCCTGGCTGCCCCGGAGTCAGTAAATGTCTGAAGCTCCTGGGTCTGGGACCCCTATGGCAGGGAAGCTGGGAACATTAAAGGAAGATGCTTGCAGGGAGAATTGACCCATCAGAATTCCCCTTCTTGTTAATGCCCTCTTTTACTGGGCACTTAAGACATGGGGCCCAGACATGCCCTGCAGACTCACAGTAGAGGGAGCAACCTGTCCTCCTGCACCCTTCTCATTCCTTCTGAGATAGGTGTAGCGCCCCACTCTCCCAACCAATATGATCTCCTCCACAGACTGTGTACTGGGTGAGGGGTGACAAGTAAGAGGATGAAGACGGACAATGATCTAAAGAGTAGGAAGCTCAGGGCATTCTCTCTCTGTGCCATTCAATTGCCCGGTTGTCTGATTGAGTGGCCAGATTTGTCAGGTCATTCAGGCTAATCCAGATTTATCAAGTAATCTAGTTCACCATGCACTGCCATCTCATGCTGGACCCCTTCACTCAGCCTACTCAGATGTGATGAGAGATCTCTCACTCTGCCCTGTCTCAACTGCAAGGATGCGGAATTTAACTGTGTAGTCCCTCACTGCCCCTTTCTCTTGGCGCAGGTCCGGGAATCGGCGGGCAGTCTCCTGACCCTATACTGGAAGATCAAAAACCCTCTTGAAATTGACTACAGATTGCTGGAAAGACTGGGCTGCAGGGGAACTATGTTCTGAGCGAGGGTCATGTAGGCCCTGTTTACGTCATGGTTATGTGCATTATCCCTGAACTGACCTAGCTGGGCTTGGAAATTCAGCTCATACTAAGCAATAACGTTTCTACAGCCATTGGGGCCACCAGAGTATCTGCCTGGTAGAGGAATGGTCAGTTCAGGTCCAGAGGTTGCTGAGGGAATCAGGATATTAATGGCTGAGGCTGATGGGACTGCTACAGAGGGGAGGCTGTGGGAGATGCTGATGCTGAGAGTGGGACTGTCCTGTTAAATGTGAGAGAAGTAATGGCTGCCACCATATTCTGGCTGTCTGTGGTGAACTGCTGAACTGTTGTTGCAAGTGCTGATGCCTGCTTTTCCTACTTGGACTGGGCTGGCCGCTCTGGAAGTACTTTTCACCCTGCATGAGCCATTTCTGTCAATCTAGTCTTCACTGACTTTAACTTCTCTCCTACCTGACCAACATAATTCGGAGCCTGGTCAGCTGTACTTACTCGGCCGGGAGAATCGTCAAGTCTTGTTAACATGGGGTTCAGCGATGGCACAAGTGCAGAGGGAAAGACACTGAAGCAGAATGAACCGTTCACTGAAGTTTACTAAGAACTGTGCAGGACAAAAGGAAAACAATTAGAGGTCGGCCAAGAGGGCTGCTAACTAAAACACTCAAACTAAAAATCTAATGCAAAACACTGTGGCATAGAAGCAGTAACTTAATACTAAATTAATACTGCTGCATTACAGCATCAGTCTAAATTGTGGTCTTCTTTCCTGGCACGTGGGCTAAGGTTAGGCGAGAGCATTGCTGTCACTGTACTTTGGTCAAGACACAAAAGACTGAAGTGAAAGGAAGGAAATTAAACCCAACCATAATGGAACTCTAGTTGTCTGGAATATGCATTCTCACGAGTGTGATTGCTGACCCCTTTCAGCCGCCCACCCACGACGGCGGCCAGACTCCATGGCAGAGTCCATGGCTGTGACAGAAATCTGGATATCAACACTTTCTTTGTACACAACTTTCTCCTAAAATCCCCTTTAAATCTCCTTCCTCTCACCGTAAACCTGTGCCCTCTTGTTTTTGCTACCCCAAAAATGGGAAGAAGATTCCTGCAGAGGAGATGTCAGGGGGAAGTTTTTTTACACAGAGAGTGGTGAGTGCGTGGAATGGGCCGCCAGCGACGGTGGTGGAGACGGATACGATAGGGTCTTTTAAGAGACTCCTAGATGGATACATGGAGCTTAGAAAAATAGAGAGTTATGGGTAAGCCTAGGTAGTTCCAAGGTAAGGACATGTTTGGCACAGCTTTGTGGGCCAAAGGGCCTATATTGTGCTGTAGGTTTTCTATGTTTCTACCCTATTGATGCCTCTTGTAATTTTGTACCCTATTGCTAAGTCACACTTCAGCTTCCCTTGGTCCAGAGAAAAACACACCCTATCCAACTGAAATCTTACAGTCCAGCAGTCCAGACAATTTCCTGGTTTATTCTCCTCTACAATCTCTCCAGACAGCATCATCAAATCCTTCCGATGTGTGGATTGCACCAAGTGCAGGTGGCAGGGTGGAAATACATTTCTAACAAAGGAGGTGTAAGGCACCCCTTCCTTTCACAAGCCTGCAGGTCACCTTGGGCAAGTTGTAGCACCTGCTTAGCCCCCCCCCCCACCTCACACCACCCAATCAGGGTCACGTGCAGCTGTGGGAGCAGGTGGTGGAAGGTCATATGAGCAGCTGGTACATATCGCAAGTCCCAATTATGTGACCATTGACGTCAGGCAGACAATCTCTGAAGAGCATTGATAATAGCTGGGGTCACCCATCTTGTAAAGGCACTGCCCAGAAGAAGGCAATGGCAAACCACTTCTGTAGAAACACTTACCGAAAACAGTAATATTAATGGAGAGACCACGATTGCCTAAGTCATGTGTCACAATACATAACGAACAAAAGAATTCCAAGTGCTCAGTAGTAACACAATAGTGTTCTCTCCATTTGTCAACAATCCCTATCGCACTAACATTTACTTTTATGTCCTACACCTATTTGAATTCCCAAAATCCGTAAGCTCCGAGCTGTTGGGATCAAATTTAACATGCCTACATTCCACCCAGCCATCCATGTGATCTCTATCCTGCTGTAGCCTTAGACAGCTGTTTGTGATGATTGCAGGTTAGCATGTTGTGGCCAGCTTGTTAGCCACATGAGCAGGTCAGATAAATAACCATCAGTTCTTTGTACATTAAGAGCGAAAGAGTAACTCGGGAGAGAACAGCACTCCTTAAGGATCAACATTGTTGTCTATAGGTGAAGCCACAGGATACAGGTGAGGTCTTAAATGAATACTTTCTTTGTTTGTATTCATTGTTGAAAAGGTCATGAAGCTTAGGGAATTCAGGGAGGAGAATAGTGATCTCTTGAATCCTGTCCATGCTACAAAGAAGGAGGAGCTGGCAGTTTTAAGGTATATAAGGGCAGATACATACTTGGCGCCTGATCAATTGTGTGATATTCTTGAAATACATTTAAGATGGGTTTAGAAATAGTTCTTATAGCTGAACAGATTAAGGGACATATGGAGAAGACAGGAATAAGGTGCTGAATTTGGATGCTCAGCCATGATCACATTGCATGTTGTTTGGCAGATTTGAAGAGCTAGATGACCACTTATCCTCGGTGCATTCTGTTTCTTTGTTTTTGTGATGACAGGTTACCACAGAATTAAGCTTGAAAACACTATAGTACCCATAACAGCTGAACTGCTCACCGACATTTGCAATCCAGAAGCTCAAATTAATTATACTTTTTTTACAAAAATTGGTAGCTGGAGAAGAGAAGGGAAATGAAGTTTTTTTTACATGAGCAGTGAATTGTCCCTTGTTGCTTGATATTCATCACTCATGTTACTGAGATGATCAAATTTAAGAAATTCATTGAATTTCATTATGTATTCATTAAGTAAGAGCTTATGATTATTAGTTGAGTCTATGATTCAAATAATTTGATGGTTATTAATTGGAAACAGGACATTTCATTTTTATAAATATATTATATAACAAGTTTGTTAATAGAGCCACTAAATTGTTTTTCTATTGATAAACAAAGGAAATATAAAATATTTCTGCATTAGTATATTTTTATGCCTTCCTCACAGAAGAAATAGATCTTGTTACATGTTCTTACTGAAAACTAAATGGAATCGAATGTGTTGCATAAGGTGATATTTAGAGATACAGTATGCACACTGAGTAGCACCAAGATACTGTAGATAACAATCTTTATCAAAACCAGTTTTTAGAATGCAAGCAAGACAAAACTGTTCTTGTGGTCAGCCAGCACATCACGTCTTTATGAGCTAGCACTTTGTCAGAGAATCTTTTCAGATAAACGCAGATAAATGGTGATTTTTCTCTCTCTCGTCCTTCTAGCTATTAATTATTAAACCCAGCATTCCTAACTATAGGCACTCAAGATTCTAAAAGTAGAAAACGCCTAATAGGACACTAGGTTGAAAGTACATTGTGTTAATACTGAGCATAGCAATTAGATATAAGAACAAATGCTTTATTAAAAATGAATGTTTCCATAAAAAGTAGTTAAAAATACAGTGAATTAAATCTTCATCTGCATTCTTGGTTATGTTTAATTGCTTTAACCAGCAAAATTTAAAATGTCATAGTCAATGATGAAACAATAGTAAAGATGACTAAGGTTAAGTTTTGTTAATAAGTTAAAAGATGGCTTTGCCATTCTGGATGAGCAAAAGTGATCATTAACTAGCTGTTGGAAAGGTCAAAGCTAATACCATCAGTCCCCAGAACTACTCCCAGGATTGTGATTCCATGCCTCCTTCTGCTGACTGTCTGAGAATAGACCCAATTTTTGTAGCCTTGGTGTCATTTTGATCTTGAGGCGTGCCCTGTACCATAAACTTGCGCTATAATTATGACAGGCAATTTCCCCAGCTCCTTAATATTTCCCCATGACAATTTATCTGCATTTCTGTAGTTGATCATCTAGAGCTTTCTAAAACTTCTGCTGCCTGTAATCTAATGCACAACATCTCATTTTCACATCTCCATGTGTCTCCTAGTTAAACAATGATTTTATTTCAAAGTGATAGGTCCTTATTTTCATAACTCTCTTTGGATGCCCTCCCATCCCTATCCTGCATATCACTCGAATCTCCTGCTGATCCACAAACTCGTGACACGTTTACTTTCCTTCAATTTCCCTCTGCTGTGCATCCCAAGTTTAACTGCACCACCATTGGTCACTGTGCCATTGATGACCACAGCTCTAAACAATGGAATTCCTTCCCCAAACCACTCAAACTCTTTTCCACGATTTCTCCCTGAAACCTGAAAACCTCGCTTTCTTTTGGTTACATGCCAGAAAGTCTCCTTGTTTGGTTTGGTGTTAAATTTTGTTTATCCACACTCCAGTAAAGCACCTTGGGGGCCATTTACTCTGTTAACGACACTACATAAATACAAGTTGTTATTTGTTGTAGTTAGCAGAAACCTTGGATGAAGGAGTCAGTGCAGGTGAATTAAATAGGGTTTGCAGCTGGTTGCCTGGCAACCACAGAGACCAAATGTTCTCTTTGGCAATTTTCCAGTGAAAGGATGATGAAAATGATTTTGAAGTTATACTGCATGAATAGAGTGCTGCAAATTGCCTGATTGCAAGGAAACTGATTTATTGAAAGTATATCATTAAAGAAGCTGGTCTGTTTAATTTTGCACAGTTGTTGTAAACCACAAACTGTATTTGAATGCATTGTTTTTAAAGGAATGTTTGCAAGCCAAATATCAAAAGGTTTTCCAGCAATATTAATTAAAACATCTATAAAATCTCCACTTCAGCAGACTGCCTGTTAATTTTATGATAGGAAATCTCCACATCATTTCACAGTTATATCAATTATTTTACTTAATACTCTGGTACCCTGGCTGGCAGTACCCACCAGAACACTGATTCCTTACAATACCCTCTGTTCTCCAATGCAAAACTTTCACAGATCAGCATCCACCAATACTTGAAAACAGACTTGAGTTGCATCATGTGCTGGGGACCTGGTGTGAACGCCTGTCCTGTACTGGTTCTCCTGCAGCAAAGAATTGTCCTCTGTTCAGTATGGAGAGACTGCCTGAGCACTGGTTTTGGGTGGACTGGAATGTAGACACTCGGTGTTGAGTCATGGACTCAGGGTGCAACCAAGCTGACTTGGTAAGTGAACATTGCTGGGGATGTGCCGTTCATTGATAGATCCTCCCGATCCTGTGGTTGTGCTCCCCATTCCTTGTTAGCTGTGGCTTCCCTCTCTCTGTCCGGCTGCGTAGCTCTCATTGGCCCAGAGATCTCTCTGTGAGAAGTTCAGTGGTACTGCTGCCAGTCCCAGCAATGGCCTGCAGTCACTGTGCTGCCCGGGTTACAAACCTGAGCACCAGATCTCGATGGTGAGTGGTGAGTGGGATGACCGCTTGCCTCAGCCAACCTAGTACAGCCCACATGTGGGAGCCTCACTGTCGGCAATTTATTGCTGAGAGATTATCACTGCAGGGTAGGCATTGGCACCAGATTCCCAACATGGCAGCATACACTAGTGGGGAGGGTCTCTCTCTCTCTCTCTCTCTCTCTCTCTCTCTCTCTCTCTCTCTCTCTCTCTCTCTCTCTCTCTCTCTCTCTCGCTCTCTCTCAACCCCCCTCCTCCCTCTCTCCCCCCTCCTCCCCCTCTCCCCCCCTTCTCTCCCCCTTCTCTCCCCCCCCTCTCTCTCTCTATATTTTTAATGCTATAATGATCCCTTCTAGTTCTGAGTCAACTGATAACCAGCAGTACACTCAGCACATAAAATGAGGTGAGGTGAGCGATCCACAAAAAGCAGAACTGCAAAAGAATGAATAACAGAAAAATGTTAGAACCCCAAAACCCCCTCTGCCCCCTCCCCTGTGCAAGGAGAAGCAAACGTCAATACATTAACCTCCCTCCTCCCCCTGCCTGGCTCAGCAAAAAGCATCAGCACCCACCACCCACCAAGCAATAGCAAAGCACCCAAAGAAAGACCATGATCTACAGTCAACAAAAACCATTGTTTACCCAGCAGTTTGACGCGTCACAGGCTCTCTCCCTCTCACTAACAAGGGACAGAGAGATATGACCCATTTTTAACAGTGAAAGGAGAGACTGACAGTCACTGTTATGGTATTACAGTCTGCCGTGTCACTTTTTATTCCAAGATTCTCTAACCTGAGAATCGGCAACAAACTCTCCCGCCTTCGAGAGAAAGAACGTGACTGTTCGACTATGGAGTCTTCCATCCATACATCTGCTGCAGTGAAATCATTTTTGGGAACGTGTCTCCGCCACCATCTCATACCGAAGGGATTTCAGCTTCGGTTCCAGGCTTCCCAGTTCGGGCCCAGTGAGGATCCTAGGTACCGCCATTTTGTTAACCGATGCTCCCTCCGCTTCTCCTGTCGGATTCTCTGAGCCACGCTTACCGCCATGTGGAGATACCTGCGGTTCCTATCACTGTCTCTGCCACCACTCCGAGCCACGCTTTCCACCGTCTGCCATGGTCCACTACTCCACTTCATTCTCCGTCGGATTCACGCCTCCAACCACCGTTTCTTCTCCTTCCTCACGTCCAAGAAAGATTACAAGCTTGCTCGCTTGCATCCCACGAGGACGACTGCCTCCAGCCCAGACTCCTACTTCTCAGACCTTCAGAACGTCGAACTCCCCCCTTTGTCTTTCCTCTGATTGGTTTTCCACCTGGCGCCTCCAGCCCTTCCCCCTCCCCTATCTCTATTACTGGGCTTCGGTCCTCTCTTCCCCCCCCATTCCTGATGAAGGGTCTCGGCCCGAAACGTTGGGTACTCTTTTCTCACGGATGCTGCCTGACCTGCTGAGTTCTTCCAGCGTTGTGTACGTATTCCTTGATCCACAACATCTGCAGCTGTATTTTTGTGCAGTGAAATCCTGATGTTCCATCTCCAATGATGCCTCATAAGCAACACTGGCTTGGAATCGATCATCCACAGGGCCACACCCTGGAGGCATGCGTCTTCCAAACCGTACCTGGAGAATGTTGGAAAGCGGTCTAGGAGCACAAACTCATCCACCGTTTAAAAAAAAACAGTTTGAGTGCCGTTGAAAATTAGGACCTCAATAGAAGCTAAACTACCTTGAAAATGGAAAAAAAGAGACATTAAGGAGAGGAATTTTCCACAGATGAGTTTGAAAAGGAAGCCACTTGGCGCCATCTTAACTCTGCCCATATGTGACCAACAATGTGAAGGAAGCTGCTGTGGACCAGCTCTTTAAAAGACATAGTGAGTTTCCCTCCTTTTAGTAATTGGTTTATTATTGTCACATGCCCCAAGATACAGTGAAAAGTTTGTTTGCATGCTGTCCAGAAATATCATTCCATATGCAAGTACACAAGATATTTCAAAACAAGAGCAAAATATAATGTTACAGTTTCAGAGAAAGTGCAGTGCAGGTAGATAACATGGGCTGTGTAGTATCATAGTTTTATATGCTATGCAGTAGAAAATTATTCATCAAGAAATATCAGGGACTTACTGCAAATTCCACAACTTCCATAATTTTTCTTCAGGATCTTCTGTACGTCTGACATGCTAACAGAGAAAGACATTAATGATGTCACTTTGGGATTTTGGTCAGCACTATGTGAGTCCCATCAATGGTGTGTGCTGTGTTTCTGACTGAAGTCAGGAGAGAGAAACTGAGGATGGTGATACAGAAATCTTTATTCATCACCACAAGCAGGGATTCTTCTGGAAATACTCACAGTAAAGTCTCACAAATCCAAAAGTACATCACAATTTTTTTGTCCTTAAGATCAATGATAATAGTAGATGATTCAATATAATATCAATAGTTACATTGACAGTGTTTACCTCAATACTCCGTGTTGACAATGCTTCCCTTGAATTGCGTATCTACAATGGGAGACACCTCTGAACGTTCAGATACCTTTGGTGAGACAAACTAATTGCAAGTTTACAATGATGCAAATTACTTAAACCCATAGTTGATTGGATTGATGCAGGCTAATTAACACAAACTCATTTTCTTAAAGTTTGGCTGATGCATATGCAATCTTTTAGTCTAGGGCCAGCCTGTGCTTTTAACCTCAATTTACTGCTTTCAATTTACAATAAAAACTAAAGACTGGTTCTTCTCGAATTAATAGCTATCATATTCACATGACTCCAGAATACTCCCTAAAAGTGTAGGCAGTATTGCAGAATAGGCCTTTGCAACATTTCTGATTCGTAAATCATCTTTACTTTTCTGAACAGATCACTTGCTGTGGAGATTTGCACTGGCTTGCAATCTCAGCCAGGCCCTTTACAAGCAGCATGTCAAATTATTATCAGGACTCTTTCTTGAACCATTCACCCACCATTTCCTGCCCACTCTCATCATGTGCTTGACCCATGTTATCCTCTTTCCAACAAACTTCCTGCAAATCGCTCTCCCTTTAATCGAATAACTGATACCCTTTCCTTGTGCATCTTAAGCATTGGAAAAATTAGCCGTTGTTTGCAACACAGTGGTCTGCACAATTAATTACAAATATGAGGTCTAAAATATCCAAGGTCTAGACTGTGGACTGGAATAGGTGAACTGGAAATGCTGCTGAGCATTTTGTGCATGTAAATACCGCTCAGAAGGAAGTTTAACTGTTGAATTTTTTATTCATAATATGGGATTTCATTTAAGCCATCGTGTTTCAAAACTGAGTTTGCCTGCTGCTTAACACTACTGTTTCCAAGGAAACAAGAAATTCTCACGTCTAATCTAATTAAACCAAATCCATCCGAATCAAAAACGAATGTTTGAATTGACAGTTAACACTCAATATGATCAACATATTTACACGGTATTTCAATATTGTTAAGGTGGTGATAGACATGGTTAACCTCCGGTCATTCTTTCTGTATTCACAGTTATCCTTGGTCCAGTTTCACTGGAAAATTAGCACTGCTGGATTGGAGGGATAATGACAGGAATTGTAGTCACTAATGAAATCAGAAATGAACCTCATGCAAAGGAAAAACCTACAGGAAATGATCAGCAGTTCAAGCAGGAGAGAATAAAATTAAATAGTTCAGAATTATGTCCTTTTATCAGAAACAAAATACCCCTGTACACAGTTCTGATATCATCACCTGTAACTATATTTGGGTGAGAACTGCATTCAAAGATAAAGACAATTATGTTTCCTTGAACAAGGTGGGAAATGAGAAACATTAGCTGAATGTTGCAGATATCTGAGATCTCACATAAAATGGGAAATTTCTGAAAATGCATATTGTTACATACCCTGTGGGTATCTTGTGACTGTCTTATGACCATGATGTAATTCAGTATCTTGTGAGCATGATGTAATTGTCTTGTGATGGTGGGGTGATGTAATTTTCCCACTAGTGTGAGGTCACATGATGTAATTTTCCTGCCAGGGTGAAGTCATGTGATGGCATGTTCCAACAGGTATATAAGGGGAAACCCCTGTTGTGATGCAGGTAGTTCGATAGTTTGTTAGTTAGTTTTGCTGCGTATTTGTCTCATGACACAGTTTCATTTTAAAGTGGAATTTTTACTTTCTGTTGTAAGGTGCAAAAACCGTTGTGCCGGCAGTTTCGCCAATCGCTGCCAGTTCTGGTTTATTGCATCTTTGATTTACCTTTACAGTCTAACATTAGAGAGTGAAGACTTTACCAAAGTACAGGAACCCGAAGGATTGAGTAAAGTTGTTGTCATTCAGTAGTTTTATAAAGGATCAACCTTATTGAATCTTCATTCAGGAATAGTGACCTGCATCTGAGATAACCTGTGCAAGATCAGGAAGGTTTGTGTAGTGTTCACCCTCCTGCAAAAAGGTCAGTTCTTTTAAGCCGTTTTATTTCCTTCGTCGTGAATCCTTTGGGCCAAGGCATATCTCGGCTGGGATCGGCAGTAAAGTCACGTCTTCGAAGAAATCAGTTTTCAGGGAAGTCTCTCCTTACTGAGTGTATAAACCACTTTAAGACTGTGTTCGAATTTACCACTTTAAGGTTGTGTTTGGATTTACCACTTTAAAAACTACTCCAGAGTTTGGCTCTTTGTTAAATTGCTGTATAGCAGTTTACTTGCGGTTTAATTAGTCGTTTGTTTACTTTTCACTTTTGTTGAGCAGAGTTTAATAAACGTTTATGTTTGTTTATAAAACCTGACTCAATTCTACATTCATTGTTGCCGACCACATAACAATATAGTTGCAGGATGTATATCAAAGCAACTTTCAACGGAAAGCTCTTATGTGAGACATCAGAATATCTGAGCTGCTTAAGTCAGTGAGGTAGTTGTTAGTTTCAGAGTACAGAGCAATTAAAATGAGAAGACCAAAAGACTCTAAATGAATCAGTGAAAAAAAATATTAGGGCAAAAGTAATTATCAATAGACAATTTCTAGCATCAGCAAGATAAATATTATCTATATCAGTGCAATCATTGTGATAGCAATTATATCACAAAATGGAATTCCCACCAAATGAAAACAGAGCAAGTCATATGGATTGTCAACCATTTCAAGTTTGTCACTCACGGATCTCTGTCCATCAAAGCTCATCAAAGCAGGTAGCAAGTATTGAAGTCAATACAGAGATTAAGAACTTCTCTAGATTAGAATACCCAATCAGAACCCTTTTCTACAAGTAAAATTTAGCACTTGCAACTATCAAGTAAATAAGCAAGGCGATAAAGGCATTCCTATCAGCATGATGAGTGAACAAACTTTACTGTTCTGGAGATTAGATTTCAGAGAGATTGGCTTTAGTCACATATACATCAAAACATAACGTGAAATGTCTGCTATTGTGACAATGAGCAGCACAGTCTGAGGATGTGCTGGGGGCAGCCCACAAGTGTCGACGTGCTTCCAGGCCAACATAGTATGCCCACAATTTACTAACCTGTATGTCTTTGGAATGTGGGAGAAAAAGGAACAGCCATAGGAAACCCATGTGTTCACTGGGAGAATGTACAAACCCCTTAAGGACAGTGGTAGAACTAGAATCCAAATCACTGGTGCTGCACAGCATTATGCTGACCACTATGCTACCCTGCCACCAATCTATTCTGCTGGCAACATCTTCACTCTAATACAGTGAAGAAAAGCCAGGATATTTCCTTACAATAATAGTCATTTGAGGGTTTCTGGGAAGGTTTGTGTTTCACATGCCATTTCAATGCAAGTGTCAACAAGGCACTGTGTAACCTGAAATTAGTTTGATGATCTGAGTTCCCATAAAGCATCAGATTTTCATGCTGCCGAGATCGCGTTTGCATTGCCCGCAGCATCATCCAACAGTGGCAAAAGAAGTTGCAGACATCATATCAGTAATGTCAGTGAGAAGGCAGTGTATTCAAAACAATTGACCATTCTTTAATATGATCAATTCAGAGAGTCTGAAACCTGCTGAAGTTGCAAACCACATTACCCTGGCTGATTCTTTTGTGATCATTAAAAAGGTAAGGAAATAGCTGAATCTGGAAACAAGAACTTCCCCACTTTCTTTGGAACTGCTGCATTCAGTAACAGAAGTGTTACCATATACACCCATTCTCACACATTCTACACTTACACATCTTCTACAGACTTCCCACAAGAGAGATGATCAGCAAGGTCAAGAAAAAATAGCATGAAAAATACATGGAGAAACCTGAAATACAGATCTCTATTATCATAGCCTAGGGATACAGTTTCTGTGAAAAGTGATAACCATACAGCCCAGCCCCAGGTAACAAAAGGGGCTCTGTTTTTGCAATCATAGGTATTTTGTCTAGAAGTCAGAAAACAGAACCAGAATCAGAATCAGGTTTATCATTACTGGCAGTCATCGTGAACTTTGTTGTTTCGCAGCAGCTGTACATTGCAAAACATAATAAATATAATGCATTTAAAAAAACTATAAATTACAGCAAGAAATATGGTGTGTGTGTATGTATATATATAAATAAATTAAAGAGAGGAAAAATATAGTGAGGTAGTGTTAATGGGATCATTGTCTATTCAGAAATCTGATGGTGGTGGGGAAGAAGCTGTTCCTGAAACATTGAGTGTGTTTCTTCAGGCTCCTATACCTCCTCCTAGATGGGAGCAATGAGAAGAGGGCATGTCCTGGATGATGGGGGCCTTTAGTGATGGATGCCATCTTTTGAAGTATTAATTGTGCAGGATGTCCTCAGTGCTGGGGAGGGTAGTGCCCATGATGGATCTGGCTGAGTTTGCAAGTTTCAATCTTGTGTAGTGGTTGCTCCGTACCAGATGGAGATGCAATCAGTTAGAATGCCTTCATCAATTGTGGGATTGAGTTTAGGAGCCGAGAGGTAATGTTGCAGCTATGAAGGACCCTGGTCAGACCCCACTTGGAGTACTGTGCAAAAATTCTGGTCACCTCACTACAGGAAGGATGTGGAAACCATAGAAAGGGTGCAGAGGATATTTACAAGGATGTTGCCTGGATTGGGGAGCGTGCCTTATGAAAATAGGTTGAGTGAACTCGGCCTTTTTTCCTTGGAGCAACAGAGGATGAGAGATGACATGATAGAGTGTACAAGATAATAAGAGGCATTGATCGTGTAGATAGTCAGAGGCTTTTTCCCAGGGCTGAAATGGCTAGTACAAGAGGGCATAGTTTTAAGGTGCTTGGAAGTAGGTACAGAGGAGATGTCAGCGGTAAGCTTTTTATGCAGAGAGTGGTGAGTGCATGGAATGGGCTGCAGGTAGCGGTAGTGGAGGTGGAAAAGATAGGGTCCTTTAAGAGACTCCTGGATAGGTACATGGAGCTTAGAAAAATAGAGGGCTATGAGTAAGCCTAGGTAGTTTTAAGGTAAGGACATGTTCAGCACAGCTTTGTGGGCCGAAGAGCCTGTGTTGCTCTGTAGGTTTTTCTATGTTTCTACCATGTTTCTACCATGAGTTCTATGTTTAAGACCGAGATGAGGAAAGACTTCTTCACACAGAGAGTGGTGAACCTGTGTAATTCTCTGCCACAGGAAACAGTTGAGGCCGGTTCATTGGCTATATTTAAGAGGAAGTTAGATATGACCCTTGTGGCTAAAGGGATCGGGGGTATGGAGAGAAAGCAGGTACAGGGTTCTGAGTTGGATGATCAGCCATGATCATACTGAGTGGCGGTGCAGGCTCGAAGGGCCGAATGGCCTACTCCTGCACCTATTTTCTATGTTTTCTATGTTTACCACCAAAGGATTCAAAAACACAAATGTAAGGGCTAAAATATTCATAGTTCACAGGAGAAATTTTAGAACACAAACAACTGGAATTTGGCAGATCATTTGTCAAAGCCAATGTAACTTAAATTCATTTCTACAATTTCCCATCATCATATCTCATTTCATTATTCAGCAGGAGATACCTGGCCCAAAGTCATTTTCTCCCCAGAGCACTACAAAGCCCAATGTGCACCAATCTTCACTGAGTTGCTTATTTTTTCCGTGTGGAGGGAGTTAAATTCATTAAACATTTCAGACCTGACTTGGGCCAATTAAATTCAGATTTGATATGCTGAAATAAATGCTAAAACATTACAAAGTTCCTTTATACTAAAGAATAACATGAATAATTTACGATTAGTTCTGATTGAGCACCTTTCATAGTGAAGATGCCCCAAAGCACATGACAGACAATTAAGTACTTCTGAAGTTCAATCTCTATTAAACTGTTCCTACAGACAGAAATTTGATTGTAAAAACAGAAAATACCAGAAAAATTCAGCAGGTCAGACAACATTCTAGAAATGCCAGCCTTGAAGTTCTCTGCTCTCTTGTATAATTCCCAGTAATCCTTTTTACTCGTGTCACTTCTGGGAATTTGACATTGAATAGATAAACTGCTTTAATGATATTTGTGAGGAATAAACATCATTAATAATTCTCCTAATGTGGTGCCAAGAGATTTTTTTACACATCTACCTGAGATAATTGACAGAAGTTCAGTTTGGCATCTCATCCAACACAATGAAAGACTGCTTCTCTGGCAGAGTTCTATCTTTTCAGTGTTCCATGGCAATATCCATGACTCCAAAGTGGTCTTGGACTCACAAGCTTTTGACTCTAGATGAGAAAGCTGCCAGTTTAACTCAGATGAGCACTTTTTTTCTGCTTCTCAAGGATGGCCTGTGTATGTATCCTGGAATGTGTTGGCTCAGGCCAGCTTGATTTCCAGTTGTCAAATTGCTGAATCTTTCCAAACGGATATTTGAAGATTTAGAATGTGACTGTTGAAAGCTTACCACCTCTACAAGCACGCAATGGAAGAGAGCACCAGGCATCCATAATCACGTTAATAGAGCATGGTGCTCTATAGTACTGCAGGGTATGAGATTCAGGCCATGTTGCAACAACTTTTAAAATTTACAATATTCCTTAGTTTGAAAGGCCATTATGTTTGAGTGATTTAAGAATATTTAAGGTAATTTTATTTTCTATTAATAATTTTTAAAATGTTGTCTTAATTTGCTTTACTTTTAGTAGCTTTTAAGTGATTCTATATGTCAACATTGAAAAAGCCACAATAGCTTTGACAGACTGCAAAGCTGGAGGTGAACTTTGCAATCAATCACAGGCATCTCAGATAGTTTTAGGGTTTGTGAACACCCATCCATGTGATCATGATGCTGCATGAGGCCATGGCATTTTTCAGGATTTAGCTGAGCCTACAGATGAGCTCTCAATTCAGGATAGATCTAATACAAGGGCAGGGCAATTGGGTATCCTAGTTGTAAGAGTGACATGGCCATAGCAAACAAATGAATGATAAGTGAGGGTAGTATTCCAAAATCAATAAAATATAATTAAACACGTACAAACAAGCTGGACGAACTCAGCAGGTCGGGCAGCATCCGTTGAAAGGAGCAGTCAATGTCTCGGCCCGAAATGTTGACTGCTCCTTTCAATGGGTGCTGCCCGACCTGCTGAGTTCATCTAGCTTGTTTGTACGTGTTGATTTGACCACAGCATCTGCAGTGTACTTTGTGTGTAAAATATAAGTAATCTAGCTGTAATAATTTCCATTAATAGCAGTTTCATTTAGTGAATCACATAATTAAGCGTTCACTTCTTAAATAAGGTAAATAAAGGCATCCTGTAAAACACTTCAAAGCATTTCATTCGGCAGTGAAGAATCATAGGGCCATGTAGACTGTTGTATCCTTTTACACAAATTCCAATAACTTCCCTTAAGGTTTGGAGTCTTATGCACCTTGGCAATTTGATTTTTTTTTATTTAGCCGTATCGCGAATTACTGGGTGAACTTGTAGTTTTTGGGATACTGCAAGTCTGTCTCATTATTGATGCTTTGCTGCACGCTTGAGTGCTCAGAGGAGGGTGTTGATGCTTTTTGCTGGTGAGTGTGGGGGGGGGGGGTTTGTTGCCTTGCTGTTTGTGCGTGGCGGGGCTTTAGGGTTCTAACATTTAACTGTCATTCATTCTTTGGGGGCACTCCGTTGTTTTCATGGATGTTTGCAAAGAAAAAGGATACATTTCTCAGACGTTAAATGTACCTATTGAAACCTATTGAGTAAACTTTTCCACACCTTTGAGCAACACTGCCCCAGCAACCTCGATTCAGCCCTAACCTAATCACGGGACAATTTACTATGACCAATTAACTTACCCAGTATGTCTTTGGACTGAAGGAAACAGGAGCACCCAGGGAACACACATGCATTCCATGGGGAGAATGCACAGACTTCTTACAGAGGACGCCGTTAATACTGTCACACAAACCACAAGGCTACCATGGCACTCAAAGTCAAATACTTGTCTAGCTGTTTTGTAAATGCCACTAGCATATCTGCCTGAACCACCTCCAGGTAGTGCTTCCCAATGGGTGAAAATTAACCCCTCATCCCAGACATGATACATGAACAGGCAGCATCTAGAGGGATACAGACCATGTGCAGGGAGATGTGATAAGCTAGTTTGGCATTACGGTTGGCGTAGAAATGATGGGCTGAAGGGTCTGCTCCTGTGTTGTACCGTACCATACATTCCCACTGAATATTCTCCCTACACCTAGGCCTTGGACTTTGTTTCAGTGTTAAAGTTCTCCGCCATATCTCTGAATTCATCATTATTAAATTCACCAGCACTGTCACTGAATACTTTCCGAGGTAGGCCACGCACATTTATCCAGGAATGGATGAAGTTCTTTACTATCTCTGAGGGTCTCTTTGTGTTTACAATGGCAGCAGCACTGAAACGTGTGAACTCGTCAATGATATGGAGATACCACACTCCTTGCTCCAGTTCAGGTAGGTCCATGGTTAGTGCTTCATTGTATTTTGATGCTAGTGGCAGACCGGCCGCTTGGGTTTGGGCTTTCCAAACTTCTGGCATGTCTTACAGCTGTCAACTGTCTGCTTCTGAATGGAAAAACAGTCTGCATCTTTATTTCTTGAACTCCTGAGCTGTTTCTGAAGCGTGTAGGAACTGCTTGTAACGATTGAGTAACACTTTGCATTTCTCATCTGAGGTCATGTTCTCTGTGACAGTTAGTATTTCGTTCTCACATTGATTCTCAGTAATGGCTTTATCTAGTGCTCACACAGGAATGTCCAGAGCTGGTGAGCTGTTGAAACATTGTTGCTTGGTCAATCTCCATATACAATACTGCACCGCTTTCTCAGGAGTAATGGACGGAACATTGTGTTTCGATGTAACATTTTGCCTGCCCAATTTTTACATGAATTTTCACTCTTTTGATAGAATGTACAATCTTTCCATCTCCAAATCTGAATGCTTTGTAATTGGGTGTACTGTGTCTGTGTTCACCAGTTTCTGCACTTCATTCTGGTTTAGTTCATTTACATAGCTTTCAAGGCATTTTTCTCTACATACTGGTTGTGCATACTGTATCAATAGCAGCTGATCTATCATGAAAATACCTGCTTCAGATGTCTCCACAGTAGTAAGTGATCTGTTTGCATCCAGTGTGATGTGGCATGCTTCTATATCGTGAGACTTGTTATTTTCTTCAGTTGTTCAGTCCTGTGCTGGCAGTTTCTTGCCCAATGCCAAGTACTTTGACAAACTGTGCATTTCTTTCTCATGCCATACCTGCTTAGTTGATCTGTGCCAGGTAATGGTACCCCCATCCGGTCACTCTGGGGCCTACACTTGCTAAGATCTCATTTCTGCTCAGTGAAGTATGCCGTTTCTTGACTCAAACTAATTCCGACTGTTGCCTTGGCGGCCTTTTATACAATAATCCTCTTCAGTGTCTATTTCACAGATGCAAATATAAGCTCTGTACATGCAGATAACACTAGCTGTCCGTCCTTTCTATCTAGGTTGCAGTGTCCAGCAACTTAAAAGCTAATACTGCATGAAGAAGTTACATTTTGTGTAACACGTGTTACACGTGACTATACTTTTGTTCAAAATCAATAATATAATCAGTCACATTTCTAGAAATGTCTTTGGAAATATTGTCAAAGTCTGAATATGCCTCATAAATCTGACACTTTTCTTCCTTCAGTAAAACTGAGTCAAGTGTACAATATTTATTCGTGTATTCATACAGTCATCTTCCATCAAAATTCTCATCACAGCCTCCCTCACTGTTCCTGAAAGTGACAGCACAACTGTAAGGGCCTACTTCTTCTTCTTGAACTCTGTAACACGAGTCTATATTCCAATTTAATTTTTCCAAGGAATTTTTCGTAAGGCTTGCTCTTGTCAATCATCGGAGGGAGCCTATAATTGCCAATCATCCTCTGCTACCAGTGTTAATTCTCAAATGACAAAGACAAGATTCTCTTTCATTTAACCAACTTTACTTGCTCCAATTACCTTTGGTACATAAAGGCAACCATCGTTATACCCACAGTTTCCCCCCATCACTCGTGCGCATGCCCATAACAGTGGAAATATCCGTACATGATTGAAAGCTTACATAGCTCAAATGAAGAGAACTCAACATCTCCAGAAGAACACACCAAGCCTCTCTCCTTGTAACATTAAATGTTTTAATGAATGCAACATCCTGGTGAATCTCCTCTGCACCAACTAATTACAGGATACAATTGGAGGGGGTGCACAGGAGATCCAAGAGCTTGATGACACATGAAGCAACGGTCCTTTACTGAGTTAAGTGGGCATTTTTACAGCACTTGGGTGTGTTAAGGCTCATTTACTTTTACTAATTACTCTGTTGTAAAGGGGTGGATAATATACTGGAGAGTTCTGCAGATCCAAACCCCCAGGAAGTAGTCAATAAGCTGGAAATTCATTCCCAGTCAACAGTACTAATTCATTTCATCAGCATGGTGGAATATGATTTAGAACAGCTCAGTAGGTCTTTGGCACAGATGACTGGGGACAAGTTTCAATGTAAATTCCTTGAATGGAAAAGGAAGAAAGAAAACAGAATGAAAATACTGATTAGTCAGACTGGATGCACCGGGCTTCCATGCAATAACTGCAGCCAAAAGGACAGCCCTCGTTGTTAGTGCAAACAATCCTAATTCTGGGGTTGCTTGCAATACTTCAGCTATAGTGCCTGAGATGCTATGAAGGAGAAGACTACAGCACTTAATCTCAGAAGTGGAAGGACAGTCCACTCCACAGAAAATATAACGATGGATTATCCCTTGGTTGTTGATGCCTGGTTCAGCAACACACTGCAGCATTTCCCTGAAAATTGCTACATAATAATACAGCTTGAAGCTCACCCACTCCAACCCTAATGGTGGACAATCCTTTAACAAACCAAGAAAATGCTTTTGAGCTAGGTTAATTAGGTTAATCTGCAGTAACAGTAAAAATTAATTTGCAATTGATTGCTTGAAGCAAGGGACAGAATTCCTGTGCAAGAAATTAAGAATTAAATACTACTAATATAAATACATATTAATATAAATCTGTATTTTCATACATCCATCTGATGAAATAACTAATATTCTTTGTTCACAGTTTTACCTAATCTGTTATGTCAGTCATGAACTAGTTGACCTTAGGTGCTCTTTGAATGAGATTGATGACAACCTGTCTGTAAGTTCCTGGAGACTCTAGAGGAGCACAAAATGGTTTGGAATTTTATACAGCAAATATTACTTGGTGCAAACAATGGAATTTGGCCATGTATACGGATAAGTACGACTGAATGGCTGCAAGCTGGCTGAGTTTTAGATGTGCAGTCAATATTTCTTGATATCACCTGTTTATTTATAATCAGAATTCACTGGTGTACATTTAAATTTGTGCCAGCACCATTATATGTGTACTTTGGATGCAGAATCAGCAAGGAACCAGCATGGGAAATGTAATGAATGCATTTTGGTTTCTTCCTCATCATTAACTTCCAATGGTACTATTCACCGAGTGTGATCTATTTTATCCTCTTGAAAACCTGCTACATACCCACTCAGTCTCCAGCTTGATTTGCAGCTTCGAAGAGATTGGCTGCTATGCTTTCCTTAAAGAAATTGCAGATTATTGCAATTCACTGTTCATTGACCCCTATCCTCTTTTCATGTTGAGCTCCAGTTGATTTCCTTCACAGACCTCTCTGAAAACTGAGGATTCTGCTTCTTCACATATAATCAGTCCTACTGTTGAATAAAGTTCAAGTCCACATTGCTAATACAAAGCTTTTGGAAACACTCCTATCAAACATGTGAGCCATCTGATGTGTCGTATTTCAACAGCACACTATGGAGAAGGGACATCTCTCTTAGAAAGTTTGAACACTTTTGGCCTGAAGCTATTTTTTCTGTGGATATTGACCTTATGATTCCTTAATGTTATTTATATCAGCAGCAGTACATGAATAGGATATACAGTACAGTCCTTTCCTGGCTTCCCTGACATATTGCATTGTGAAACAGTTATGCATTGCTTTTACCAACCCGGGGTGTGAACTGAAAAGGCATTCCCAGGTCATATTGGATCAAAACTGCTTAATAACAAGACTTTATTGTCTAGATTCACATATCGTGTTTCATATCATACTTATTTCCAGAGGAAAGGAACTTTATCATCATGTTGTCAATAGTATTAGCTATATTGCTCTCACTGTAAGGCTGAGTAACTATGACTAACCTCCAGGACATAATGCCAGGGACAAGGGTTTCATCCTGACAGCTGTCTTTGTGGAATTTGTAGGTTCTCCCGTTATTAGATTAACTTCATGCATTAATTAATTAATGCATTAAATTTTGGCTATATTTTTCAGATAACTTCATTAGTTCTTAGCACATCTTGCTTCACTATCATCAGAGGAGTCCCTGATTCAAACTACAGCAGAAGGGTTTGTAATTGCTGGAACCTGGAGCAAAAAATGAACTGCCAGAGAAACTCAGTGGGTCATGGTGCACCTTTGGAAGGAAATGAACAACTGATATTTCAGGTAGAGACCTATTGGGTTCCTCCAGCAGCTTTGCTCAATGATTGGTGCCCAGCCATTGAGCACATCTACATGAAACACTGCTGCCGAAAATCAGAACCCATCATCAGGCACCACTACCACCCATGACATGCTCTTTTCTCACTGCTGCCATCAGGAAGAAGGAAAAAGAAATTTAGGACTCACACCACCGGGTTCAGGAATAGTTACTACCCCTCAACCATCAGGCTCTTAAACCAAAGGGGATAACTTCAACACAACTTGATTTGCTCCATCATTGAAGTGTTCCCATAACCAATGGACTCATTTTAAGGACTCTTCATCTTATATTCTCGGTATTTATTGCTTATTTATTTATTATTATTGTTTCTTCTTTTTGTATATGCACAACTTGTTTTCTGCACTCTGGTTGAATGTCCTATTTGGGTGGTCTTTCATTGATTCTGTTATAGTTATTATTCTATAGATTTGTTGAGAATTCCCACAAGAAAATGAATCTCAGAGTTGCATATGGTGACATATATGTACTTTGATAATAAAATTGACTTTGGACTTTGAAATGTTGTGCTTTCGCTTCTGATTCTAACAAACCTTTTACCATTCTCCATGCCTATATCTTACCGCAATTCTGCTCCTTTCTTAGTTGACAGATCTAGTCCAGACAATTTCAAGAGTAAAGGTTTGTTTTATTTATTCATTCACAAGATATTGGCAGTCCCAGGCCAGACTAGCATTGATCACTCTTTCCAAATTGTCCCAACTATAAGACCATTCCACAGTGTAGTTAATAGTTAACCATGTTGTTGTAGGCCCAATTTACACCTGTTATGATCCCATCTGGCTGTCCCCCATCTCGCTCCTATCTCCTTGATTTCTTTATTCCAGTCATTAGATTCCCAATTGCTGCTAGTTCACTTAGTTACAGCACACCTGGTTTCCATCAGAGACTGCAGGGTAAGAACTCTGGCGTCACAACCACGGGTTGCCAGTTTGTTGGTCTATTCCCATGTGATAACCTCGTTTCACGACCACTTAGAACCGTTAGTTCTAAGTTCAGCTCTAGTTGCAAGTTATTCCATGAAAACCCCGTCTCCGTGTCAAGACTATGTCAGAGCTCCGTGTCAAGATTCATCCTGGTTATTTGTTCCACGTTCACGACTGTGCAAGCACCTCTCAACTCTGCCTCCGTGTCTCTGTCCAACACTTGGGTTCGCTCCCAGTCAGCCCGTTTAACAAGGCCAGGCCAAATAAAATACAGAGGTCTTTTTCAGTCACAGTGAAACAAATACGTTTTTACAGAACTTAATCATTGACACCAGGTTAATATTGTGAATTTCAATTCCCTTGTTGTCATGGTGGCAGTTAGACAGGTTTCCAAATCAGCAGTCTGGACTTTGGTCTGTAGTCCACAATTCAATCGATTGACCTCCATATCCCTACAATGAATAACACGAGTTCAGTGATGTCCCAAGTGCAGAGGGAAGGGCAGAGAAGCAAAATGAACAGTTCACTGAGTTTTAATAAGAGCTCTACAGAGCAAAGAAAAACAATAAACGCTGGGCCACAAACTAAAAACTCTCAGGCAAAAAGCTAACGCCTTGACTGCAGCTCAGAAGCAGTAACTAAATACTAAATTAATACCAGTCCTTTACAACGAGGCCTGTGACCACTGGAAGTCCGGTATAAAAGATCGTCCATGATGTGTTAAACTGGAACCTAAGGACATTCATCAAGACATACCCTTTTTAATCCATGAGATACTTGAACTTCCCTGCACCCAGCAAGATCCCAGGATTCATTGCACAGAATGGACCAGGGACCCATCCACCAAGTGAGGAGGAGTGGGGGTGACTGCAGCAGGGAGGGAGGAAGTCACTGGCTTATGCTGGGAAACATGGAACACTGGGTGAATCTTCATATTTGATGGTAGGCAAAATCTTTAGAAGGCTCTTTTGATAGCCTTCTCCAGTATGAATGATTCCACGTAGCAAGGGGCCAACTTGTGGCTTCTCAACTCTCAAAGGAAGATCTCTGGACCCTAGCCATACTTTTCTTCCCTGACTTGTGAGGCCCCACCTGTTGGTGGAGCTGATGAGCCTTCCAGGCATATTGTTTCTGAGTGTGCAGCAAAGAAGCCCTGGAATGTCTCCATGTGGGCTTGCAGCCCTGCGCCAACTGTTCAACCATAGGAACTGCCACGTCAATCTCCTGATCAGCGAAGAGTGGTGGCTGGAATCCCTTTTGGCATTCAAAAGGAGAAGTACCAATGGAGAACATCTGGAGGTGAGTAATCTCTGCCCAAACTAGTTGGGAGTTCCTGATTATGGTGTTGGAACGGAGAAGACAGCACAGGGTTATCTACAGCTCCTGACTCACTCTGTCAGTCTGGCCGTTAGGTTGGGGATTGTAACCTGATGAGAGGCTGGCTGTGGCTCCTAAAGGAGAACAGAAGGCCTTCCAAAAATGGGATGTGAACTGTGGTGCTTGATCAGAGACTACGTCCTGAGGAAATTCGTGTAGCACGAACACATGCTGAAACATGAGGGTGGCAGTTTCAAGACCAGATGGGATATGGAGAGAGCAATGAAATGGGCTGTTTTAGAGAAATGGTCCACAACTACCAGAGTGGTAGAATCCCCATGAAATCCACTGAGAGGTGGAACCAAGGACAGCAAGGCACACGAGACCAGACTGATCTGACAACTCTTGTCTAGGCATAAGTGAGACAAAGTTGTGGACATCTTGGAACATAGATGGTCACCAAAATCTATTTATAAATTCTAGGATCTGCTGAATCTCTGGATGTCCAATCAGACGGGAAGAGTGACCCTACTCTGACATTCTGGGGCCCACAGTAGCAGGGAAAAACAGCTGGTCGGGAAGTGACTGTTGGGGAGCCCTCATCTTTGTTTATAGTCTCCAAATGATTGGAACAGTTATTCATGAACAAGGAACGATGGGGTATGAACTGGTGGTGTACTCAGACTGACAGGAGGGAGCATCAGCCTTGGTATTCTTGCTAGCAGGACTGTAGATGAGGGTGAAATTAAACTGGTTGAAGAAGATGCCCAACATACTTGACAGGAGTTGAGTCTCTTGGCATCACAAATGTAGGAGAGGTTCTTGTAATCTGTCAATATCAGAAAAGGGTGCTCTGCTCCCAGGGCCTCCTTGACAGTGAGATAGGGGTACAGCTGATTATCTACAAAAGAGCACTGGGAGAGTACAGTTCCAATGCCAATGTCTGATACACCAAGCTCAATGGACTGGATGGGCCTGGATTTTGCAGAACAGGGGCAATGGTAAAGCTCTAAGAATGCTTGGTCTGCTTCACTTGTCCATAGGAATCCTGTAGAGATCTTCTCGTTGAGTGCATTTATGGGAGCCTCATTGCAACTGAGGTTTCTGATGAAGTGGCAAGAAAAGTTTGCAAACCCCATGAAGTGCATAAACCTGTTTGACTGTAATTGAGGTGACTCTGTGATGGCCTTTACATATGTCTCTTAGAACACTGGATGGGGTGAGGATGTTGTCTAAGAATGAAAACTTTTCTTTGTGGAACCTGAACTTCTCTGGCTTGGCATAAAGGTTGTTCTTCAGGAGCCTTCATTTAGACATTTCCTGGCAAAAGCGGGAATAGATAAGAACATCATCAAAATATATCAAATCAAATGGATTCAACATGTCCAAGAGCACATCGTTGACCAGAACCTGAAAAACAGCACAGGTGTTTGTCAGAAAAATGGCATCACAAGGTGCTCATAGCAGCCAGTGGAGGTGTTGACTGATGTCATCACTCATTCTCTTCTCCGATGTGAAGCAAATTGTGCACATTGCAAAGATCTATCGTAGAGAATATAGTTGCTCCTTGAAGATATTCAAGTGTAGAAGTAAGCAGAGGAAGAAGGTAGCAGTTCTTCACTGTGATGTTGTTGAGGAGCTGACGATAAGTGCAGGGATGGAGCTTGTTCAGTAAAAAGAAGTCCACCCCCAGTGGTGAGGCAGATAAATCCTAAAGCCAATACCTCCATGATGGTCAATATTTCAGGACAAAAGAGGGAAAAGAGCTGGCCCCGGGGAGCCATAGTACCTGGTAGGAGATCAATGGTGCAGTCATATGGCTGGTGTGGAGGCAGTAACATGGCCTTCATCTTACTGAAGACCACTAGAAGGTCAACATATTTGGATGGAACACCATAAAGGTTCACACTAGCAGTTGGCTCTGAAAGAGTTATGCCAATAAGGACTTGAGCTGAACCCAGTCAGGTAGAGAGACAAGTTGGTCCCCATTCTTGGAGCACCTTAGGGACCATTGGATTGTGTCTAGATAGCCAGGGAAGGCCGAGCACCAGCGGCAGCTTAGGTAGTTCAATCAACAAGATACCGTAGATGGAGAGCTATTTCCTATGGTTGACTTCTAGAACAAGTTGTGGAAAGGTGAATCTTGCAGTGCTCAGAAGCCGACCATCCAGAGCCTTGATATCAAAATTCTCTCTCAGTTATTGGAGCCATCTTTGAGCCTGAGAGATATGCATGAGGTTGCCAGTTGCTCTGGAGTTAATAAGTGCCAGATGCTCATTTGTCTGGGACCCTATGACAGAGACACTGGGAGTATTATTCGATAAGGGGAAGATGCTTGCAGAGACAATTGACCCATCAGAGCTCTGCTTCTTGCTGATGGGTATCTTCTTTACTGGGTGCTTGGGATATGATGTCCGGAAGTATCCTGGAGAGTCACAGTAGAGGCAACAACCTCTTTTTCTGCATCAGTTATGTCCGTCCTGAAGTAGGCCCCCCCTTCCCACCTGCATGGGCTCCTAGGCAGAATGTGGACCGGTTGACAATAGAGTAGATGAAGACAGCTGACAGAAATGACCAAGCTGGGCTTGGAACGTCAGCTCACACTGATAATAAAGTTTCTCCAGCCACTGGGGTCATCAGAATAACTGCCAGGTGGAGGAATGTTCAGTTCAGGTACTAAAGGAATTGGAGCTTAATGGCTAAGGCGGGTGTGACTGCAGTAGACGAGGGTGGGGAAGGTGCCGGTGTTGGAAATGGGGCTGTACTGGCAGAAAGCTGCTGAATAGTGGCAGTGAGAGCAGTAATTGTTGCCGACTGATTCTAGTTGTCTGTTGTGAGCTGCTGAGCCATCATTGTGAGTCGTGACCACTTGATTTTCCAGCGTGGACTGGGCTTGCCACTCTGAGAGTAGTTGTACTGTGTCAGCCATTTCCCCCAACCCAGCTTCCACTGACTAACTTCTCCTCCACCTGACCAGCAAAATTTGGCTTGGACTGGACTTACTGCTCTGCGAGAAGCCGGCATGCTGTGAGAGCAAGTTCTGCTAAACCAGCCTCCATTGATTTTAATTTCTCCTCTACTTCTCCAATAAAGTTTACGTCTGATTTCAGCTCTTCTCTCTCCACAGGATCCATTTTGAGATTGGTCAAGTTTTGCTGTGGTGTTCAGTGATGGCCCAAGTGCAGGGAGAGAGAAACTGAATCAGAATGAATAGTTTTCTGAACTTTAATAGAAACTGTATCGAACCAAAAAAAAAAACGCTAGGCCAACAGGACCACTAGCTGTAAACTTGCAACCAAAATATAATGCCATCATTGCAGCTCAGAAGTAGTGATAAAATAATAAATTAATACTGCTCCTTTACAGCATCTATCTATATCATTTATCTACTTTTCCAGACACAGACTAATGTAAGCAGGATGCATTGCTGTCACTGTGCTTGGGTCAAGACTTGACAAGATTGAAATGAAGGGAGTTAAATGCAATTGCAAAGAAACTCTAATTGACTGGAATGTGTGCAATCTCACATGTGTGATTGTCATCTTCATCCAGCTGCCTGCCTGCAAGAGCACCCAGATTCCACAGTTGTGTTTGAAGTTGTGACAATAAATGTTATAAAGAGAAATAAATCTTAGAGATTTCATTGCAACCTACTTTCCTCCCTAAAATCTATGCATTATGGAATCAAAACCAACTTTGATTTTTGCTTGATCAAACCACTCCACCCAGAAATTCAAACAGGCATTTTGAGTTTGGAATAATAGTGAGATGTTGAAGATATGATTTTTGCAACAGAATCTCAACTTTTGTGTGATGTCCATTTAGAGCAGGGGTTCCCAACCCTCTTTATGCCATGGACCCTTGCCATTAACCAAGGAGTCCATGGACCCCAGGATGGAAACCCCTGATCTAGAGTGATACTAACAAAAACTTCTCATGTGGTTTCAGAACAAACCCATTGTTGGGCCACATCAGGCCAAAACGTTTTTGATAGAGAATAGTTTAATCGAGACCTCTCGGAGCATTTTTCAGTCCACTCTGGGAATGCAATCCAAATGGATTCTCAATAAATTTACCTGCATTCCTTTAGGTGCTGCACCATCCAAGATCTTCATCAATGTCCAATAACCAGGCTGCAATTTCCTAACCCCCATTATTCAACAGCTTTATTTATGGACATGTATGCTTGTATCAGAAACAGTTCAAAGATGGTCACTAGGTTCAATCCTGGGGCAAAGGGATCATCTTAAGAGGAAAGATTGAGGAGATAGTGCCTCTAATTTAATAGAGGAGAAATCTTATTGAAACAATATGCTTTGAGAACACCTGTTGAGGTAGATCTGAAATGTTGTTTTACCTTGTAGAGAAACTTGGAACTAAGTATATGGTTTAAGAGGTTGAGAAAAAGTGACTGACCATTTGAAACAGTGATGAGCAGAATGATATGGGCAGGTTTTTGTTTGACATGGTAATAAAAGATTACAGGGAACACACAAGAACATGGGGATGATGCTGTAATCAGATCAGCCATCGTTGTAGAGGATAGTGGGTCTATCTCTGCTTTATAAAGTTCTTATCTTCAAGCCCTGTCCAAACGAATCCTTACAGCGAAATATTCGCAATAAAAGCATTCTGTCAGAAGGCAAATGAACTGGATAGGAAATTTGAATAAGGTATGTGTGAAAATAGATCAGCAGACAATAACAGCAAATTTAAAATTGTAAGAGACTTCAGTGACTCAGAATGAAACAGGATTGGATGGTGTATAGAAAGAGCAGATGTTGCCACACACTCAAAATTCTTTGCTTGTTTAATATATTACCACTCCAACAAAATAAACGTTAATCTTTATTTTATCAGTATTTTTATCAACTTCAAACCAGTAGCTTCTTCCCTAACAATTAAGGAATCTACAATGGTAGAGAAATTCTGCTCCTGGAACCCTGGGCAGACTTTAGGAAGGTCTCCATGTGCATACAAGTCATGTTGCTTGTAAGAGGGAGTTTGTACACAAGGAGTTGAGCTGTTTACCCGGTACTCACTTCTCAGACAGCAGCAACAAGAGTGTTCTTTCTTTTCCCCAAGTATTTTTCTCTAATATCTGATGTTGATGCAGGCCATGCAGGAGTGATCATTCCATCCATCAGGCACCAACCCCCCCCTCCATTCCTAAACATCTATTTCTCAGCATTTGACTGAGGGTAAGCTCTTGGAGGCAAGTGATTCATTTGACCAGATCTTAACATTAAAATAGCTGTAATTGGACAACTTAGCTCACTGCAGACTTTAATGTCCTGCTACATCACTCTCATCTGAGCTTGTCACCACCAATAAACAAGAATGAAGTGATTAATCCATTGGATCCTAAAAGAAAATAGGGTTAGTGACCTTAATGCCAAAGATGAAAATGTAGGTGTCATGGTCCGGATCGGTTCCCCTTTAAATATAGTTAGGTTGCGTTATGATCCGGACCATTGACTCTTTGTTCCCTTCCAATTCCGTTTTACGTGTCCCTTGAGCTTGGCAATTAAGGTGATCTACTCTCGACCCGAATCGGCAGCTTATAAGCCTCTGGCTTTAGCCGTTCAGGACAAGAGTGTTAAGAAGCCTTAGCAAGTTGCCGACGCTACGACAAGCCAAAGTGATCCAGCCCGCATCGGAGTACCAGCAATTCACCTTCCGTCGCCAGAGTGATCCAGCCCGCATCGGAGTACCAGCGATTCACCTTCCGTCGCCAGAGTGATCCAGCCCGCATCGGAGTACCAGCGATTCACCTTCCGTCGCCAGAGTGATCCAGCCCGCATCGGAGTACCAGCAATTCACCTTCCCTCACCAGAGTGATGCAGCCCACATTGGAGTACCAGCAATTCACCTTCCCTCACCAGAGTGATCCAGCCCGCATCAGAGTACCAGCAATTCACCTTCCCTCACCAGAGTGATGCAGCCCACATCGGAGTACCAGCAATTCACCTTCCCTCACCAGAGTGATGCAGCCCACATCGGAGTACCAGCAATTCACCTTCCTTCGCCAGAGTGGGTCCGGGCAAGGTCAATCTGCCAGGGGTGAATGGATGGCGGAGTCCTGGCTCGACGTTCATGCCCATTGTCCGTGTCTACCCCTCAAAGAGTCCCAGCTCAGTGCCTGAGTTGCAGGCAGAGTTCCGGCTCAATGTTCATTCCCATTGTCCGTGTCTACCCCTCGAAGAGTCCCGGCTCGGTGCCTGAGTTGAAGGCGGAGTCCTGGCTCGACGTTCATGCCCATTGTCCGTGTCTACCCCTCGAAGAAGAGTCCCAGCTCGATGCCTGATCTGAAGGAGGAGTCCTGGCTCAAGGTTCCTTGTCCTGTGTTTTGGTGTCCACGTTTCTGGCTGTGGCGATCCATAGGGTCCATGCTTTCTGGCTGCGGTGAATCAAGGTCCTAGTCTCCTAATCCAGGGGTCCGCGCCAATCCAGGTTCCCTATTCCCGGCTGCAGCAATCTATGGTGTCCACGTTTCTGGCTGCGGCGATCCATGGGGTCCATGTTTTCTGGCTGCGGTGAATCAGGGTCCTAGTCTCCTAGTCCAAGGTCCGCAGAGGTCCCAGTCATGGCCGCAGCAATCCCAGTTCCCAGTTTCCAAGCCCCAGGTCCGCAGCGGTCCAAGTCCCGAGTCCCCTAGTCCGAGGTTCGTGTTCCTCTTTGTCCTCCTTGATTTCCCGATTTTCTGTGTAGCGAGTAATAAACGCTATTTTATTGTACCTAAGAAAGACGTGTTTGTCTCCTGCTTGTGGGTCCTCTCCCAGCACCCTTGTCCCCACCTCGTGACAGTAGGAGTTAGGATTACATTTGTAGACAATTAAAAAATTAGAGGAGTTATAGATAGTGAAGAAGGTTGCTTATAGATATAGTGGGACATAATTCAGCTGGAAACCTGGACAAAGTGCTGGTAGATGGAATTAAATCCAAACACAAGATAATAGATTTCAGGGGGGATAAATTCTGTAAAGGAATAATTAAAATAAATGCTAGTCACCTTATGAACATTGATATGTGCAGAAAAATTGGAGTGCATGCCCATATCTCCTTGAATGTAGTGATGGTTGATGGGGTTGTGAAAAGGCACTTAGTATGTCTGCCTTCACAGTTTGAGGCATTGAGTTTAGAAGCTGGGCTATCAAGTTGTTGTTCTACAAAATGTTGTTTGGACTAGAGTACTGCGTACAGTTCTGGTAGCTACACTACAAGAACAATGCAGTCACAATAGAGGGAGTGAAGAAGAAAGTCATCAGAAAGTTGCCTGAAATGGAGGGCTGTAATTGTTAGGAGAGATTGGATAGGCTGAGTTTATTCTCAATGGATACCAGAAGGCTGACGGGTGACTTAACAGAGGATTACAAAATTATGAGGTTCAGATATAGGATAGATGGCCAGTCTTTTTCGCAAGGCAGCAAAGTCTAGAATTAAAGGGCACAATTAAAGAAGAGGAGCGGGAAGTAATTTACAGTGGATCTAAGTGGTAAATTTTTCACACATGGATGAGATGGCTCCTTTTCTGTGCTGTACGTTTCTACAATTCATTTCAAACTCTACATCACAAAGAGGTCTGTCCATATTACACCTCTCAGACCCAGTGAAAAGAAACTTGCTGGATACTACTCTTTGTTGAAGTAAACATGTTCAGAGCAGAGTCTAAAAGGAAGATGAATTGTGTTTAATCTTGATTAAGTGGAAGCACAGAGACTGGTAAGAAGGAATGTCATAATGGATTATTTGGGCCATTGCCTTATTGGATTGACTAAAATGAGTTGGTTTGTCACAATGTAAAGGCAATGAACACGGTATAAAAGATCAGAAGACATTTACATAACAATTATCCAACTTCGGTAATCACAGTTTTGATTGGCTTGTCCCCATTTGTGAACATTATCCAATTGTTCATTGTTCAGTGCTGACAGTGATTGATATTGATGGCATTTTTACATCAGCAGTATTTTAAATTGTTGCATTTTGTTTCAATGAGCTCTTTAAATATTCAGATTTTCATGTTATGCTGTCAACATTTTTGTGACGTGATTTAGAATTGCCTCAGAGCCTGTTCTAACACTTTATAAATATTTTACAATCGACTGAAAATGATTTGCTCCTCTTTCAGAAAAAAATTCTAACTCCCACAGAGACACAATAAAACTCAAAACATCTTGATTGGGCTTGATTAATTGTATCAGCCTCACTGGGACAGTTTTGTCTTGTGTGTGCTAAAATTTATAATGGGTAAACTCAGCCTAAAGACAGATTAATGTAAGAGAGTCTATTTTATCTTACTTAATTAAGTTTAATATGCACTTTGATTAGCTTATTTACTTTGCCCCTTGTGGTTCGACATTGACTGTTGAAATGAAGCTTTGTACATGGACTGAAACTAATTTCAATTTCAGAGTATATGATCATTCACAAATTTAAAGAAAGCAAGTTGCGCATTCATGTTGATCTTCTCACAACCCCAGGACATCCCAGAAAGGTTTGTACAAGTCACCTCAGAAAACACAGCAGTCAATCTACACATAACACATTTCCACCAGTGTAACAATGACAGACGATCTGTTTCAGAGAAGTTGCTTAAAGAGTAAATATTGTGGAGGGTGTGATGGTTTACTGTCCACAAAGCCCTGAACACAAAAGGAGATTTTAAGCCCTATCCGATATAGGTATTTACGGGTACCCTAACTAAAGGGAGGTTATGCTGTATCAGTCTGCTCTGCACTAGACATTTGTCTGTCTAGGGTCTACAGTGAAGTCTAACCCCCAATATTCACTATTTCAGTGGTGGATCTCCCACCCTACCAAGGAGGAGATACTTCCAGCTACCAAAGTTGCTTAAACACAGTTCATTTAATTTTTAATGATGTCACGCTTAAACTTAGACAAATAGTTCTTAACACACGTTTAAAATACCTACAAGATTTCTGATATTTAAGAGATATCAAAATTCCAAAATATCTATAAACTACGAAGGATTTCTGAACACAGGTGCAATCCTACAAACTAAAAGAACACATCAACGAGTTGCAAAGGAATGAATCATCCGTCACAGATACCAAAAGGTGTGGAATGAATTCTAGTTCTCTTTTTTCTGTCACTGTCTTTCTGTCTTTCTCCTTCTCATTCCTAACAATTACCAATGCTTCCTAACACTTAAACTACTAGTTTTGCTACTAGCTGACATTATCAGCATGTGATGTTTCTCAAATACTTCTGTGGGAACAGAGTAATTCACACTGGTCGACTACAACGTTCTGGGGATAGAGAACCCAGACAGCCAAAATTAATGCTGTGACAGCTGACTTAATGAGTACAGAAATATCCCAATTATTAATTGATCATACCCGTGACCATGTTTGATGTGCAAAATGACAAAGTAAGTCTGATCTGGAACCTGCATTGATCTCTATCACATGATGCAAATGATGTAGGTAGTACAGATTGTTTGCAAAACAGTATTCTTAAGTTCAGACTGATTATTGCTTGCATCTTACATTAAGATCTGAAGACTGTTTTTTGTTTACAATGAGAAGCTGAGCATGGAATGTTGGTTAGAATGTTAACTTTGTCGCAGATAACTCTGACCCTTTGAAAAGGTCATTCTGCTGTGCTGGAAATCTCAGGTTAGCAGTAACCCTCTCCGGCCCTGGAATGTGAGTATCTAACACAAGGGGACCAAGGGATAATTCTTCTGCGTGTCTTTGAAGTAGTAAGGGCCAACAATGGGCCACATCCCCAAATGTTGACCATCCTTTTGCTTCCACGAATCCTGTTCAACCCACTGATTTCCCAGAGAAGTTTGTTTTTGTTTTGCTGATGTGTACAGAGATATTGGAAGAGATATCCAGAATAGGAGACAATGTCTGAAGTGGGTGGTAGTGGGCTTAATTTTTTTTATCACCTCTCATCTTAATGCTCATGTAATCATAATACCTCTCACAAGGTCCTCTTATGCACACCCTGCAAACAAGAAACCACTGAACAGTTCACTGCATATCGATGGGGTGATAAATGGTCAAGGTCAATCTACCATGTGTTCTATTCAGGTTGCTATTCATAATGTAGAAGCTCTTGGAGAAGGCCAATATGTAGCCTTTTCAATGCAGTGTAAACACTTCATAAATGCCCACACTTTCTATTGTTGCATAGGCCTATGAAAATGGAGAGTATGTAAGACAAGGATTCCACTCCTTTAATCTACCTGCAAACATGTACAGTTAGGCGAGGGCACTTACAAGTAAATTATGAACTCAGTGTTGCTGCTCCGTAGGTCATCTGTTTGACAACAGCATCTAAGATGCATCATTTGTGTATGAGCTGGGACATCTTCAGTGTGAAGTTCTTCTTGCTGCCTCTGTCTCCACTATTTGCTCTTGCTACCCGTACTACGTGAATCAATAGGTGAAAACCAGCATCTAAGTTACCAAAAATCTGAGCATTTAAGATTAGACTGAAAAGATGTTGGAAAATAAAGCAATCTACTCCAACCCTTCTCATTGGAACAGTTACAATGGTGGCTGGACTAGTCTATTTGAAATAAATGTATTTTCTTACGGAATCGGATTTAGATAGATAGATAGATAGATAGATACTTTATTCATCCCCAAGGGGAAATTCAATGTTCCTCCAGTATGATATCACATAAACACAAGACAGACCAAGACTAACTGACCAAAAAAACCACATAATTATAACATACAGTTACAACAGTGCAAAGCAATACCATAATTTGATAAGAGCAGACCATGGGCACGGTAAAAAAAAGTCTCAAAGTCCCAGATAGCCCATCATCTCACGCAGATGGCAGAAGGAAGAAACCTCCAACGTGGCAAAACTTCCCGATGCAGCCTCTGGAAGCACCCGAGCACAGCCAACTGTGAGTCCGTCCGAAAACTTCCGACAACTTCGTGCCTCCGACCAGCCCTCCGACACCGAGCACCGAGCACCATCTCTGCCGAGTGCTTCAACAAGTAATCTAAAAGGCTAATAGAATACTGACGTTCAGTCCGAGAAGTCTGAATAAAACCATAAGGAATATCAGATTGTGATTATATCTTCTAAAACCGGGAACAACAAAGCATCAAGCATCAACATTTATGTCTGTACGATTACGTATGAAATGTATAATTGGTTGTCAGCTCCCCATCAGTTAGATTTCCCATTTTACACGGAGTCAAAATAAAACCCAGAAAGGTGTCTCTTCAGTTAAAAAAAGTGCCTGGGACTGATCCTATCTCCAGCAATTTATTCACCTATTAACCCAAAATGCAGGAAGAATAAACAGGCCTTAAAATGAGAAATGGTCCAAACTGATCAGAATCTCTCACCATGACAGTGACTTACTCTGAGATTTGTTGTGTTACCATTGATGTGACAGGAACATGTCTGATCATACTGAGGAAGGTGGGTGCTCATAAACATCATAGTTTCAAAACTGTAACTAGAAAGCATCTATTTCCACTGGTGCAGCAATCTCAAATGAAGGAACTTAACCCTAAAATTGCTGCTGGCTATTTAAAATTATAATCCGGGAAGTTTTTGTGTAAAAAGGGTGGTGGAGATTTGGAACTGTGTATTCTAAAAGATTGTTAATTGAACATTCAGGGCTGTGGTTTTTGTCAGGGAAATAAAAGGTATAAAATTGAGGTATTAATTACCCCTTGATGTTTCAGATTAGGGCACATACTCTGATTATAACTGCTACTGAACAGCTATCTGGTTATCTGGTCTCATCCTGTTGGTGATATCCTCTTTATTCTGCCCATCTTTTCCTTCTCTGCCACCAAAAACTAATTTGATTTTTCTCTTTCCAGTTCCAATAAAAGACCCCAAATCTGAGCATTAACAATTTCTCTGTCCACAGACACTGCTTGACCTGTCAAGTATTTCTAGCACTTTTTAAAAAAAATTTCAGATTCCCTGTATCTGCAGTTCTTGATTTTCACCTATCTGATGTTCCTGCATTTTATTTAACAGTGAAATTGCAGTTTAGTGATCTGAAATTGCAGTCAATTCTAAAACAATATTGCTCCTTACTTTTAATAATACAGATAGACCTTCAATAGCTTTACTAATGTGAAAGACTTTAAATGTTTTCCTGAATGCTTGTCTACTATCAAGAATTAAGTGAAACATAAAATCATTCTGTCTGTTTCTTCCCAATAATTAATATAAATGCATTGAATTACCTTTGAATCAATCACCTAGCAATCAGAATTGGGAAAAAAAGCAATAGTTAGGCTATGAGTTGGCTTTCAACATCTCAAATATCTGCATCAAAATAAATAGGCAGCAAAGTGAACAAAATAATAAAAACAGAGTTATTAACTTTGGTGACTAAGATGTTGAAGCTACAATAAGTCACAGTTAAGTAGATGTATGTCTTACTTACAAATAATTAAATTCTCCTCACTTAATATCTAGAAGCTTCATTTATTATTTTCTTGTGATAATTATTTGAAAAGCAGGTGTTTTGCTTGATTGGACAGCTTCTAAATGCAAGGAGATAAATATCCTGGATTTGATTATGAAACAAAGGAATTTTTTTTTATAACAGACAGTATCACCATTGCATGAACAGAGATGAGAATGAAAGGGGAATCTGATCCAAATGTAATAGGGAAAGTAAAGTGAATGATTTACAAAGATTTTAAGGGCTGATAAGCAGAGGAAAAATAAATCCACCCCCAGATCATAATTAATAAATTTGATGGTTTTATTTGCATTGTTTCAAAAATTACAAAAACAAGCCAGTACAGTATTGTAGTGGTTAGCATAATGATTTATGACAGGTTCAACTCCCGCTGCTGCCAGTAAGGAGTTTGTGCACTCTCCCCATGACAATGTAGGTTCCCTCCAGGTGTTCCAGTTCCCTCTCACTGTCCAAAGATGTACCAGTTGATAGATTAATTGGTCATTGTAAACTGTCCTGTGATTAAGCTAGCATTAAATCAGGGGATTGCCAGGTGGCGTGGTTCCAAGGGTCAGAAGGGCCTATTCTGCACTGTATCTCAACCAATCAATCAATCATAAACAAATAAACAATCAAACAAATCAATAAGATTGCATATCATATAAATGTTGGGCAACCTATATTCCAGCATTCATTGTTTTGATTGATCAATTTTCTCCTTTGAGAACAATGGAAATAACTAATTGTTAAAACAATCAGAGATATAGCAGGAGGATATACTGTATATAGATTCAGATGTAGATATATGCCCGGAGCACAAAAAAATTGCTTGGTTTTTCATTCTACCAATCTTTCTTTGATGTATATAGCATTTGTTGTGTACTTAATATTTCAGTAATATCTGAGTATTATTGCAAACATATTGTCTGATAAAGCATTTTTGTTTGTTTAAATGATTCATCGTGGGTTATACAGTATGAAAACGTAAGCAAATGGGATATGTCATTATGCCACCACATCATAAGAGGGCGTATCATTTTTTTTTCAATTAGCTTTATGTTTTAGAGTTACAAAATGTAACAATGGTGACAAGTAGGTTTTAAAATAAACCCAAAATGACTAGCAACAACTAGTTGAAGTGCAGCAAGACATTCAAGATAAAAAAACGGGGAAAAGAATGATGATCAAGTTAAAAAAAGGACAGAAAATAGAAGAATTTGTGGGTTAATAAACAGAGATTAGTAGGTGATAATAATCAGTAACAAAAAAAGTAGAAATGGCTGACAACATTGGAAAGATAGATGTGTTTGATTGCACAACAGATAACTGGATGTTGTACACTGAGCAAATTGAGCTCTATTTTGAAGCAAATGAAATAGCTAATGAAAATAAAGTGCCAGTTTTGCTGAGTACATTGGGTGGAAAAACATGCAGATTGCTTAGATTTTTATGTGCTCCTAACTAATCAGTTGAAATGTGCTTTGCTGATATCATAAAAATAATGTAGGAATACAGCATTTAGAATCAAAATCACCATTGATTACAAAATGCTTTAGGTTTCATAAGCAGAATCAAAAGGAAGGGGATTCCACTGCAGTATACCTGCCTGAGTTGTAGAGATTGTCAAAGTATTGTCAGTTCTGCGATGAGCTTAATGATGAACTGAAAGATTGTTTAGTCTGTGGAATCTTACAAGAAAGCATAAAAAATAGCTCCTAACTGAGGCACAACTCACATTTAAAAGAATAGTTGAAATCACTATATCAATGGAAACAGCAGACCGAGATGCAATTGAGTTGCCGTCAGGAATGAAAGTAAGAGTGAACAAAATTGCAACATCTTAGCCTTGCCAGACAGACTGTGTTACCATTGTAGGGGCTCATATACATCAAAACAATTCAGGTTTAAAAGTGAAACCTGTAGAAAATACAACAATTTCGGACACATACAAAGAGCATGTCAGGGAGGAAAAAAAATGGACTGTACAGGGAAGAGAAAAAGATAAAGTGTTTCATAGAGAGCACTAAACTGCATGCTGTTGATAAAAACTTGGTAATGATGAGAGTGACACAGGACAGGTTGCCTTGTGATTTACAATGTGAAAACTAATAATGGACAAGAATGTGAATGGTAATTTAATTAAAATGGAATTGGATACTGGCTCAAAAGAAACTTATACTGGAGAAAAGAAAACTCATGTGGGAATAAGGTTTGTAACAGTGAAATACAGCAACCAACAAGCCACTTTGGGCTTGTAAGTGGTAAAAACAGGAGGGCCAATGTTGTGGGGCTGTGATTGGCTGAGACAACTACAACTTAATTGGAGCTTCATCTACAATTTGCATGCTACATCCTCTGCAATAGAGTCAACTGAAAACAAATTTTGAAAGCTATTGAACGATGCCACAGCAGTGTTCAAAGAACTCAAACATACCAAGATAGAGTAAAATACCAAGATAGAGTAAAATAGAGTTAAATGAAAATGCCACACCCAAGTTTTGCAAAGCCCATCCAGATCCTTATACCATCTGTGATAAATTAGCCACTGAGCTAGATTGCATGGAGGCTGGGTGAATTCTTTTCCAAGATTAAGGGAAGCCCATTGACAAAGCCAGTGGTCCCAGTAGCTAAGAAGAATGGGTGTGTAAGGAGCTGTGGTGATTTTAAGGTCACCATCAACTTAGTACTAAAAGTAGATTAATATCCTCTTCCCAGGATAGAGAATACCTTTCTGCAAACCTTTCTGGAGGAAAATACTTCAGCAAAGTGGACCTAGCTGAGGCCTACCTACCGAAGGAGATGGAAGAAGATTCCAAAATGTTTCTCATCATAAACACTCACAAAGGACTTTATCATTATAATAGGCTTGTTTTTGGAGTAGCAACTGCACTTCCACTCTGGCTGAAATCTATGGACCAGGTGCTGCAAGGCTGCCCAAGCACTCCGTGTTACCTGGATCACATTATTGTTACTGGTAAAGATGAAAAGGGGCATCTCCTAAATCTCAGGACAGCTTTACAAAGATCAGAAGGTTATTGGCTCAGACCATAATGTTACAAGTGTGAATCCTTTAAACCAAGTGTCACATCATCGACACACAAGCATTACACAAGTGTGTTGAGAAAATTCAACCGGATGCTCCAAGGCCAAAGTATTTGTCACAGCTGCGGCCCTTTTTAGGATTTGGAAATCTCTATAACAGGTTCCCATCAAACCTGGCTACTATGCTTCACCCCTTGAACTCATTACTGCAGATTGAGAAGAAATGACAATGGACAAAGCTGTGTGAGTTGGCATTCTAAAAGACAAAGGAAATGATGATACCAGGCACTGTATTCACACATTATGATCCACACCGTCCAGTGAAGCTTGCCTGTGAAACCTCGCCTTATGGCATAGGTGCAGTCATACCATGTGTTATTAGTGATAAAGGTGAACACCCCATAGTGCCTGTATCTCGTTCCCTTACTGCTGCAGTGAAAAGTTACGCTACCACATCATACATGCGTGCTCGCCAAAAGTAAAACTGAAACTAGACTACACGTCATTCCCAACTCTACATTTTTCTTTCAATTTGTTTTATCTTTGAAGTTACAAAACAACAGTATTTATTCCATTTCTTCATAAATACAATACATAATAAAGCATTTTTATTTAAAATAAGAACTCAAAAATGTTGCTGGAAAATTCAAAAAGTATATGTTCTGTTAATTCTTTTGCATTTAAAATCCTTCTTTGAGAGTGGAATTCTGAATACTCTCATATAGATCCAACATTAACCAAGATTAAAGTTAAGCTACTGAAACTGTTCTAGGTGAGACCCAGGACCATGACTCACCAGAGTTGGTAAACTGTCTGCAACCTGACGATAATCCAATAGCAATCACTGAGGCTAGCCTTTCGGATAATCCATTATAACAAAAAAGCTGTTCTTGCATAATAGGACAAAATACTGGAGAATAGTTACTGATTTCAGTGGTGAAATGTTGTTTGATACTTGCGTATATTGGCCCCCATAATTAAATAACATTAAAGCAACTTTACTTTATAACAACCAATTTGACTTACTTTTGCTGTAAATCAAAATGTATGCTCCAAATTACCTAAAAGGTAAAAAAAAACTTCCATATGTTCCACTGTGAAATGCATTTGTTTAGTTAAAGTAGAATTTTGACCAATTATTACCTTCTGTAGGTGACCACAACTGAATGAAAACTTGCACACAAATAATGCACCTTAAAAGTGAATCAGCAGAGATAAAGGGCAGAAGATTATCCTTAACACAGGCTTTCATTGTTCTAGATAACATAGAATAATACAGCAAAGAACAAAAGCCAATTTGTGTCTCTTTTTCTATTCGCTTGAAAATTTAATCTAGTTATTACCACATGCCATGATTTTTTCTCCTCAGTTTCACACAGTTTTCCTTTCCAAATGTATTTCTATTACTGTTTGAAAGTTATTCTTGAATCATCTTCTATCAGCTTCCGGGCGAGGAATTTCAGATCATTTCCATTCTCCCATTAACAATTTATCCTCATCTCACCTTGGGCTCTTTTTTCCTTAGTTATCTTGGGCTTGATTTATAATCTTTGTTTTCACAGCCAGTGGAGGATTATCTTAACTTTAACTTTCCCGAAATGGCAACCTACACATTGAGTCAGCGATTTGTACATTTACACTAGGTTAAAAGAAACTGGGTCTTTCATTCGTTTTTCCAGCTTCTCCTTAAATACATCTTCACTGGTGCACTGAGATGATGTTTGATCATCACATGGCACAATCAGTACAGGTGCTTCTTTTCACCTCCCTAACATTAATAGATTTTTCCCACACTTCACCTTCCCTGCTGTTGAAACCCTTCTCTACATAACAGTTGTTATATTGTTAACAATATGCATTAAGGAAAATAGAACAATTTATGATAAGTGGCAAATCAGCCAATATTTCATTTGTATGTTGAACAGGTCAGAGAAACTGAATGACCAACTCCTGTTCCCAGATTCTAACAAATTTCTGTCTGGCATCTGCTACATGTAATCTTGAGATCATTGGGAGCTCTGCTGTCAGTGTCATTGTTCACAAGTGCTCTGGGTGATGATGAAAGACGATTGACTTGAAAACAACATTTGCTGTTTAATCACTGAGCACATGTAGTAATTTCAATTTATTGAAATCAGCACCTTATTTGACTTTACTTATGGTAGTAAACTTTCCTTTACCCATAAATGATGTAAATGGAGTGGCAAGCAGCTTTCAAGACAGTTTGTTGATTTTCCTTTCATCATTACTTTTCAAACACCTACAAGACATCTCTGCAATCGGCAAAGTTTGCCAATATAGGCATTTGCAATCACAGGTAATTAGCTCTCATAGGCTACAATTACCATAATTAGGATAACTTGATCAATGTTACTTTCTCAGATTCTGAGCAAGTCACAATCACAGATTCGGCAGCTCTGCAGATACGGCAATTGCGCTCGTGATTATGCATGTGTCAGCTAATTATTATTTAATTGTGACAGTATTTAACTATATTCATTCTGTCGTAGTATTGGTCGAGACTTGGACACCGGACACAGCAACTCTTCGCTGCCTGCATCTCCACCTTGCCTGAGAAACTGGACTGTTGAGTCAACTGACTCCGAAGACTAGTGTGTCTCTCACTCCGCACTTGAGCCATATCCAAATCGGGTGACAGCAAGTCTCGGCCACGCAAAGATGGACCCAGCAGAGAGAAAGCAGCTGTCCTTGGCCATGAGATTCATTGGTCAGAGTGATTCGCTGAGGTAACAATGTTCCGTTGGAATCCTATGAATAAACTCTTGTTTCTATCTCCAGCGTGACACAAGCACCTTGCCAAGTAATGGACCCAGCGAAGTTTGATTAGTGGCGTTTTGACATTGGTGGTTTGAGGAGAGGCTGCCTTTATTCTCAGTGTATGTCCTAACTCTACATTCCGAGAGTCCTGAGTCTACATACTGAGCTTTAGTCTACATTGAGTTTCTCCGATATCCATTCCAAGCTTTTTAAGTCACAAGTACCCAGGTTCCCAACTCTGTGGTCCCGTGACTCAGGTCTGCATAACAAATAAGCTCTTCAAGCAAGCTTATCAATTGATGCAACAAATCTTCATTCAAGTCAATAGTGTAAATACTGGAAGAGCCCTGCTCCAAACGTTGATCCCTAGCTGGTGTGTGCAAGTATGCAAAGTAACCCTATCAAGAGTATTTTTAACCTCTTGATGGAAGTCATGGTACAGACTGGGGAAATTTAACTTCCATGAAACAAGTTAAACAGATCTACAAAGTACCAGCCAGTTTAGCGATGAAAAAAACCTGTCTATGATGTCTTGATCTGTAAAATTGAGAGTATATCCTAATTGCCTCTGGAAAAAAATTGTGAAAAATAAAACACTGAGTATGATTTGAAAAGTTTCCTTCTCTTAGGTTTCAAGTTTCATGTTTTCAAGGTTTCCCAAGGACTTTTCTCTATGTTCCCAAGGTTTTTATTTTTCCGATTGTTTCCAAGGCTTAATCAATGTGTTTAGGGTTTTTCAATGTCCTACCCATCTCAGTCTGTTGGGATTCTCAGGCCTCTCAGTCTCTCTGGATTCCCGAGTCTCCCTGCCTCTTGAGTTCCCCATGCCTCCCTCAAGTTCCCCAGGTCTCTCAAGTCATCCCTGGATCTCAAGTTTTCAGGTTTTCCTGGGCCAACAGGTGCCAGCTATAGGGAAGAGGGTCCTGTAGTGACTTCAGGCTTGTACAGGACATCAGAGAGCATTGGGCTCTGAGGTTTTTAAAAAAAACATAGAAAATCTACAGCACAATACAGGCCCTTTGCCCCACAAAGCTGTGCCAAACATGTCCATACCTGACAAATTACCTATGGTTACCATAGTCCTCTATTTTTCTGAGCTCCATATATCTGCCCAGGAGTCTCTTAAAAGTCCCTATCATATCCAGCTCCACCACCGTGCCGGCAGCCCATTCCACACATACGCATTCACCACTCTCTGCATAAAAAACCTACCCCTGATATCTCCTCTGTACCTACTTCCAAGTACCTTAAAACTGTGCCCTCTCATGCTAGCCATTTCAGCCTTGGGAAAAAGCCTCTGACTACCCACATGATCAATGCTTTTCATCATCTTATACACCTCTAACAGGTCACTTCTCATCCTCTGTCGCTCCAAGGAAAAAAGGCCGAGTTCACTCAACCTATTCTCATAAGGCATGCTCCCCAATCCAGGCAACATCCTTGTAAATCTCCTCTGTACCCTTTCTATGGCTTCCACCTCCTTCCTGTAGTGAGGCGACCAGAACTGAGCACATTTCTCCAAATGAGATCTGACCAAGGTCCTATATAGCTACAACATTATCTCTTGGCTCCTAAACTCAATCCCATGATTGATAAAGGCCAGTGCACCGTATGCCTTCTTAACCACAGAGTCAACCTGCGTAGCAGCTTTGAGTGTCCTATTGACTCGGACCCCAAGATCCCTCTGATCCTCCACACTGCCAAGAGTCTTACCATTAATACTATATTCTGCTGTCAAACTTAACCTACCAAAATGAACTACCTCTCACTTATCTGGGTTGAACTCCATCTGCCACTTCTCAGCGCAGTTTAGCATCCTATCAATGTCCTGTTGTGACCTCTGACAGCCCTCCACACTATCCACAACACCCCTGACCTTTGTGTTTTAGAGCACCTGAATTGGTTAATTGTTGCTTAACAGCAGTTATCAATGTTTTAAGAGTTCCTTGTGTTTTTCTCGAGCAACTCGCTCTTTGTAATGCAGTTTCCTCGTGGCTTCTGTATAACCTTATTAAATTTATTTTGATAGGCTCAGATTCTGCAAGTTTTATTCTTGAAGCAGATGCCTGAAGCAGACCCTCCAATCAGAGGGTCCTCATTCTGAGTGATTCGTCTCACAGTGTCACTTGATTGAACTACCTGTGTATAAGCTCTTGTTTCTGTTTCTACATGGAAGTCTTTGGCTCACACCATGGCACTTATCTACCAGCATCACTGAAGAACATCTTGGACAAGTCCCTCATTCGGGACTTCCAGCAGACACAGGTTGCTGGTGCCTCAGGGGCTGAGCCTAGAGAGTGGGGCCCTGTCACAACCATGGATTCGGCAGTGCAGCAGAGACGACAATTGCACGCGAGATTGTGCACGTGTCAGCAAATTATTATTTAATTGTGATAAGATTTAACTCCATTCATTCTGTCACAGTATAGGTTGAAACTTGGACACCGTACACAGCAACGCTTCACTGCCTGCATTCCGCCTTGCCTGAAAAATTGGACTGTCAAGTCAACTGTCTCTGAAGACTAGCGTGTCTCTCACTCCGCACTTGGGTCATATCCAAATCGGGTGACAGATCAAGGTTGCCAGTTTTGCTAAACATACTGAATTTTATTTTTATGTTCTCCTTCACAACCAAGCATATCTCAGTGAGGTTCATTTGAATATCATTGCAGAATCAGAAGTGGCAGATGGAGTTCAACCCAGACAAGTGTGAAGTGATTCATTTTGGTAGGTCAAATATGATGACAGAATATAGTATTAATGGTAAGACTCTTGGCAGTGTGGAGGATCAGAGGGATCTTGGGGTCCGAGTCCATAGGACATTCAAAGATGCTGCACAGGTTGACTCTGTGGTTAATAAGGCTGTCACCAATTGTGGGATTGAGTTTAGGAGCCGAGAGATAATGTTGCAGCTAAGTAGGACCTTGGTTAGACCCCACTTGGAGTACTGTGCTCAGTTCTGGTCGCCTCACTATAGGAAGTAAACACAAAGTACACTGCAGATGCTGTGGTCAAATCAAGACGTACAAACAAGCTGGATGAACTCAGCAGGTCGGGCAGCATCCGTTGAAATGAGCAGTCAACGTTTCGGGCCGACCTGCTGAGTTCATCCAGCTTTTGTACGTCTTCACTACAGGAAGGATGTGGAAACCATAGAAAGGGTGCAGAGGAGGGTGTTTCCTGGATAGGGGAGCATGCCTTATGAGAATAGGTTAAGTGAACTTGGCCTTTTCTCCTTGGAACAATGGAGGTTGAGGGGTGACCTGATAGTGGTGTATAAGCTGATGACAGGCATTGATTGTGTGGATAGTTAAAGGATTTTTCCCAGGGCTGAAATGGCTAGTACAAGAAGGCACAGTTTTAAGGTGCTTGGAAGTAGGTACAGAGGAGATGTCAGGGGTAAGTTTTTTAAGCAGAGAATGGTGAGTGCATGGAATGGGCTGCCGGCGAAGGTGGTGGAGGTGGGTATGATAGGGTCTTTTAAGAGACTCCTGGATAGGTATATGGAGCTTAGTAAAATAGAGGGCTATGTTTAACTCTAGGTAATTTCTCAGGTAAGGACATGTTCGGCACAGCTTTGTGGGCCGAAGGGCCTGTATTGTGCTGTAGGTTTTCTATGTTTCTATGTTTATATTATTTGTGGTTCAAGTTTCCCTTTAAACTCCACCACTTGCAATGCTAACATTTCCTATTACTATAGTGAATTGGGGAAAAAAACAAAAAACAGAAGAAATAGGGAACTGATTTCATTATGAATACAAGATATCAATTCAAAACTCAAGACTCAGGATTGTTTATTGTCATTCTTCAGTACTCGAGCGTAAAGGAGAACACTATGATTGTTAGTTTGGATCTAACGCAGCGTAAAAAACACAATCAGCATTAAAAACTCAATAAATATAAATTAAACAATATATAAGTAACTGTTTGAGTGTAGCTATATAGCCATACATAAGATTAGCTTATATACATAGACCGATTGATACTAGCTGCAGAAGTATCTGTTTATAAGCCCACAGTGACCAGGAATAATGAAGAGATAAAGTGCCTCTTGGCAAGTGGAAACACAGTAGGGCAGTGACCGTGTCAGCATAGGGATGAAGTGTGGAGTGTAAGAGTAAATTGGCAGAGCATGGGAGGATAAACCTGTGGAGAGGAATGGGTGATGTGCAGGTAGTAGTGGTTGGCTGGACTAATGGGTGGGGGTTTTGATCAGCCTAATGATAACAGTTTTTAATCAAATATATAGAAAGCAACATATTTAAAATTTTAACATTTTCAATGGTATACTGTGTTCATTATTTGTGATCGGAACTTGAGCTTTTCATTGTTAACAATTATCACAGTGTTAAATGTCTAAATTTATTAATTGAATTTTCCCTTAATTTTTCACAATTCTGTAACATTGATGTGAATTGTTAATTTTGGCTTTCTGTCCATGTTTGCTACCTCACTGCCTTTCTACCCATTATAAGCCAAACTAGTAGTAATAGAGTCATAGAAAATTACAGCTTAGAAACAGGCCATTTGGCCCGTATGGTCCATGCTGAACCATTTAAACTGCCTCGTCCCATTGGCCTGCTCCAGGACCATAGCTCTCCATACCCTTACCATCCATGTGCCTATCCGACCTTCTCTGAAATGCTGAAATCGAGCTGGCATACACCACTTGAGCTGGCAGCTCGTTCCACACTCTCACAGCCCTCTGAGTGAAGGTTTCCTCTCATGTTCCCCTCAAACTTTTCTCCTTTCACCCTTAACCCATAACCTTAGCGGAAAAAGCCTGCTTGCATTTACCCTGTCTATACCCCTCATAATTTTGTATACCTCTGTCAAATCTCCCCTCAATCTTCTACATTGCAAGGAATAAATTCCTAACCTATCTTTCCTTGTAACTTAGCTCCTCCAGTCTTGGCAACATCCTTGTAAATTTTCTCTGTATTCTTTCAATCTTATTTACCTCCATGGAGAGAGAAAGAAAAAGTTAATTTTTGAGGTCAACAGATAGTCATTGACTTCAAAAATTTACTCTTTCTTTCTCTCTCCACGGATGATGTCCAGCTTGTTAATATTTATAGCACTTTTGTTTTTGTTTCAGGTTTTGGACTTATGGGATCTTTCCTGTTCTTTGCAGCAAAACTCTCCATTTCTACAAGTGCATCATTCTACCATTATTGTGCAAGTAGGACACGGCTGTAGTTTCAGTTAGTTACTCATTCTGTTGAAATTACTTTTTTCTTTTATATGTATTTAGAACATTACTTGCAAATAAAGGCTTTCTGGACAGATGTCCCAGCCTGGAGTATTCACGCTTTCCCATCGGACTCTGACCAGTTTGTCAGAGCAGGACAATGGCAACCAACGTTCCAACAATGTGCTCAGTATCATTGTCCTGCTGACATCTTGAGTTGCTCCTTCATTTTCAATTCCCAATTTACAACTAATTCCATGGTGCTACGTCTTCTGTCTATAAACCAATGCAAAATACCTGTTTAATTAAACCGCCTCCTTTTTTGAAGTCCTCACTAGTTCCCCAGACTCTTTCTGTTGGTTCAATGTTTGCTTTAATAACTTTGTAAAATATCTATATAAAGTTATCTTTTATTTTCATATCTCTAGCTAGTCTTAATATAAAGTCCTTACATTTTTTTCTTAATATTTAATTCCACATTTAAAACTTGTTTAATTAACTATGGATAGTAGGTTCTACCCTTGGGTTAATTTTTTTTACAGGAATATTTCTATTCTGGGTATGCTGAAAGCTCCCCTTAAATGACTACATTGCATCTTTTGAGTTGCTGGTTTGGAGAGATAACGGTACTATGTGAAACTGGTGGAGATTCTGCTTCAATCTCTTCAGTAGCATATCGAGCCTTTCCTTAATGATTAGATTTGTGAATATTAAATTCGAATCAGCATTGGAATCAAGTTTATTGTTGTGAAATTTATTGTTTCGAGGCAGCAGTAAACAACATAAACTTTAGTATAAGTTACAACAATAAATAATAAACAAACAGTGTGAAAGAGGAGTAGTGACATTGTTCTCTTGGAATGTCCAGAAATTTGATGGTAGAGGGGAAGAAGCTATTCCTAAAACATTGAGTGTGGGTCGTCAGGCTCCTGGACCTCCTCCTTGATAGTATTATTAAGAAGAGGGCATTCTTGGATGGTGAGGGCCCTTAATGATGGACACCTCCTTTGTGTGGCACGAAGATGTCCTCAATGGTGGGGAAGATTGTGCCCATGATGCAGTTGGCTGCAGCCTCTTTTGATCTGCATTGGAGCCTCCATACCAGGAGCTGATGCAACCTGTCAGAATGCTCTCCATCGTACATCTGTAGAAATTTGCGAGAATCCTTGGTGACCTACCAAATCTCCTCAAACTCCTAATGAAGTAGAGCCTCTGGACGGTCTTTCTCCTGATTTTATTAACATGTTTTGCCTGGGATCGAGCCTCTGGGATGCTAATGCCCAAGAACTAGAATCTGCACTTATTTTATCCAAAAATAATTGATGAAATGAGCCCTATCTATTTTGTGGAAAAGGGGTATGAAAGACCGTAAATAACATATTTAGCGTAAAAGAATAAAAAATAAAGCTATAATGGTGGCTACCAATGATTTGTAATTGCTGGTGTCCTCTCAGTCAAATCATATTGTTAGCGAGGACTAGTATTAGAATCTAATTAGTTATGGTGTAAAATCTATTAAGTGTTGTGTCTGTGCGCAACTACATATCAATTAGACAAAAGCATGCATGGGGGAGATGGCTTTAATTGGCATATTCAAATTGCAGTGAGAGAGCAATGCACATGCATGGACAGCAGTGCATGCACAGACAACAGGTCAATGCGTAATGCTAAGGGGGGTGCGTCATTGCTCTAAAAGAAATAGATCCATACATTACAATAAGATGCAGTGCTAAGCCACAGATATAAGGCTTACATAATATTTGCAAAACTTTAAGACAGATTGATATCTCAAAGGACATCACATATCTTTTGCTGGATAAAAGGATGTAAAAAAATTTGAAACATTTAGCTTAGTTTTAATTAGCTGAATTATTATTGCTTTGTGAAATATATTGGAATGATTTTTTCATTACCATAATCCACAGTTGAGTAAACCTTATCTTTCTTATTGGCTGAATCCAATATTGTAATTAAATGTTGCTCAGGACTTTTGAATTGAAGACTCAGTTAGTTAATTAAAATAAAAAGCGAACAAAAAGCAGCAACTGAGACATTGTGTGCCAGGTCTCTGAGCTTTCTGTTGGGATAGCAATAAGGAACATCTTAATGACATCTGCTAGAGTCTGGCTAGGTAGAGATGGTAGCCCTGTCGCATTCTGCCCAAGCAATCCTTGACAGATTGTGAACTACAGTAGCATTACAGGTCAGTCTTTATTTCATCTCACATTCACATGCTTGGGATGCAGGTAAGCCTGGTGTAAATCAGTCTTTTAACACAGAGGCTTAAAATCTCAGCAGGTATAGCACACCTGGAAGGCCATAAAATTTATTATTCGTCTGGTTCTATAAAGTGATATTCAGTTAATGTTTAGGGTATGTATCAATTCCTTGCATCCTTAGCAAACATCGTAAGTCTGCTTGTTGTATAGCTTGGAGAAATTATTATCCCATTGTGACCAAGACTGGCTATGATGGATGAGGTGATCTCATTCTCAAGTTAAACTTAAATATTTAAAGTCTATTAGTACTCAACACAAATCTATTCTCAGTGGCCACTTTATTAGGTACACCTGTACACCTGCTCGTTAATGCAAATATCTTATCAGCCAAACATATGGCAGCAAATCAATGCATAAAAGCATGCAGACATGGTCAAGAGGTTCAATTGTTGTTCAGACCAAACATCAAAATGGGGAAGAAATGTGATCTAAGTGACTTTAACCATGGATTGCTGGTGGCAGATGGGGTGGTTTGGTATCTTAGCAACTGCTTATCGCTTGGGATTTTCACACACAACAGTCTCTAGAGTTTACAGAGAATGGTGCAAAAAAACAACAAAAAAAATCCAGTGAGTTGGAATTCTGTTGGTGAAAATGCCTTAAAGCACCTTGTTAACGAGAAAAGTCAGAGGAGAATGGCCAGACTCGTTCAACCTGGCAGGGAGGTGACAAAAACTCAAATAGCGACATGTTACAACAGCCGCATACAGAGCATCTGTGAATGCACAGCGTGTCAAACCTTGAAGTAGATTGGCTACAGCAGCAGTAGACTGCACCAGGTTCACTTCTGTACCTAATAAAGTGGCCACTGAGTGTAGAGTACAATATTCTGGTGTAAAATCATTCTTAGGGTAGAAAATTTGCCACAGACTAAATTACATGCAACACATTATCATATCAGATATAACAATACAGCTTCTTCATCACTAAAGACTAGGAGTTTGATTTCCCTATTTTGCAGCAATTTATTTAGTTATTGCCATTCAGTGCCTCACACTTAGTTTAATAGTAATACAATAGCAGCAAATATTTATATCTTTTTGACCTAAAGCATTTTGACCTATGATCTAAAATCTGGAAAATCAACAAGGTTAGCCAATAAACTCTTTCCACTGTCTTTTTTTGCTCCATAACCTTTTAGAAGCAATTTTAGAAGCAAATTTGTACCTTCTGAAAACTGTTCATTTCCACACTTTCCACAGAGATGGTGGCGACGTGGCGCCAGATCTGATGGATATTCATGCGAGTTTGTGTGTTTGAAAGATGATAGAAGTCAATGTTGCTGCCAAGGCTTATCCTGGCATTGAGAGATCCACTGGTCATGAGTAACGCCTACTAGTTGCAAGCTACTGATGCAGGAAATATTTGAAGGATTCGTGCAAGATGAGGATGAGCTGAGATCTAAACCCAGGAAATCTTAAATACGATTTCCCCATTATCTTTATTGCTCTCAATGTTATTGAAGAAAACAAGTATAATAGCAGCTGCAAACCTGAATAATTTCTTGGGCTTCAGACCCAAAACCACTTGTAAGCCATTTAGTGGAAGTTAACCTTTGCACTGCCAATTAACATCTGATGAAACTTAATAACCTGAGCATGAATCCAAGGCTGGCTCCATTCCCTCTGTTTCCTTTCACATCAGTATATTTTTCTTTCCAGAGTGTAAGTAAAACAACTGGCTCTTTAAAAATCTAATCCCTCCCTTCATGAAATTTGAGGGAGGTGAAGGGGTTCACTGTGTTAAAGTTCTTCCAGTGTCCTTGTCCACTTTCTAGTTCCATTGTCTCTGCAAGTTGATCTAGCGGAAGGGAAAAAACTCTTAAGAAGTAGAGAAGGAAAGCCAATCAGTCCTCATAGTGAACTTAACAGTCTAGGTAATATTAAGTAGCCAGCAGTTCCATAGTGTAACCAACTCTTTGCAGTGGATATGCAAGCAGGTTCTGGATCTAGATCTCTGCCCTGCTGAGAGGGAAGAATGAAATGTGCAGGAGACCATTGACCAGCCCTTGGACTTGCTATTTAGTGCATGGGCATTTTGGTTTTGAGATACGCCCTGGCTCCTTGGCTTTCTCAGCTATGACTGGTAGTTCAGCACTAACACATTTACTTGAACAGTATCACCAACCTTCACCTTAAAAACAAGAAAAACTGCTTTTTTTCATTAGTAACATTGACTAAAAGCTGGAGGAACTCAGCAGGTCAGGCTGCGTCCATGGAAATGAACCAACTGTCAATGTTTCAGGTTGAGAATCTTCTTCAGGACTGAAAGGGAAAGGAGCCAAAATAAAAAAGGTGTGTGTGGGGGGGGGGGGGGGCGGGGAGGGGAAGGAGGCCAGCTAAAAGGTGATAGGTGAAGCCAGGTGGGTGGGAAAGGTAAAAGGCTGGAGAGGAAGGAATCTGATAGGGGAGGAGAATTGACCATAGGAGAAAGGGAAGGAGAAGGGGCACCAGGGGGAATTGACAAATGGATAAGAAGAGGTAAGGGGCCAGAGTGGGGAACAGAAGAAAGGAGGAGGGGGAGGGTATTTTTTTTACTGGGAGAAATTGATATTCATGTCACCAGGTTGGAGGCTACCCAGATGGAATATAAGGTGTTGCTTCTCCACACTGAGAGTGGCCTCAGCAGGGCTCATGAGGAGGCAATGGACCAACACGTCAGAACTGGGATAGGAATTGGAATTGGAATTAATACGTTTGAAAACCGGGAAGTTCCACTTTCGGAGGATGGAGCACTTCGTCAAGCGATCCCCAACTTAGACGGGTCTCACCAATGTACAGGAGGCCTGTTAGGGAGCAGCGGAAGCAATAGGCAACCCAGCAGATTTGCAGGTGAAGTGTTGCCTCACCTGGAAATAAAGTTTGGAGCCCTGAATGGAGGTGAGGGAGGAGGTGAATAGGCAGGTGTGGGCTTGCAGGGTTAACCGCCAGGACGGAGATTAGTGGGGGAGAGAGACAAATGGCAAGGGAATCAGAGAGGGAGCAATCCCTATGGAAAGCGGAGAGTTGGGGGGGGGGGGGTAAATATGTGTTTGGTGGTAGGATCCCTTTGGAGATGGCAAAAGTTGTTGAGAATGATGTGATTTTTTTCCATTATCTTACTGTATATTTGTGTTTTAGTTGTGTAATAATTTTGAGATTATAATTAAACATTTTTCCTGTTTTTGAATTATATAAATTTCAATTAACATTGAAATGGGCCTTTTGCAGCAAGCGCTGGTCGTATCTGAGGTTACTACCCCATCATTACCTTATCATTTCCTATTAGAGACACTGTATGTCCAGACACTACTGTACTTATCGTCACTTTATGTACATGTAATCCATCATGTATGTACATAAGCTATCTTATGTATTTATATTTATTGTGTTTTTTTTATTATTCTTTATCTTATTGTGTTTTTTATGCGGCATCAGATCCAGAGTAACAATTATTTCATTTTCCTTTATACTAGTATACTGGAAATGACATTAAACAATCTTGAATCTAAGGATAGAATTTTGAGCTGTAGTATCTCTTGGGCTGATCACCTACTCTGTTCATAAACGTTAAGGTTATTAGCAGCCATGCACCTTCAAGACCTTCATGAGGCAGGGGTTGGGCAGAGGCAGCAAGCCAGGTAGAGTAAAATGCAGCTATTAAGCCAAACACCAGTCTATGTCTTGGAAAATGTCTGTTTAAGTATTCTAGTCATTTAGCGACGTTCTGGATGAAAGTGAATTATGACTTGTGACAAGGTGGAAAAGCTTTAAAGATAGCACATTGTTCTTTGATTCCCATCTGGTTCTACTGAACTTGCAATATCAATTGTACTTTAACCATTTCACAAAATGAAGGCAATTACCGTAATCAATAGTGTAAGTGTCTTTGTCTTCACGTGTAATTGTTGCTGGCATGGAAGAACAGAATCTCCCCCTTTTTAAAAAACTCTGTGTAAGAGGTACTTAAAAAATGTCAAGTTTCAGTTCGTTCCCATTTTGTTAATCTTAATTGTTTCTCTTTTATTGGACCATTTTTGTCACCTGTTCGTTCTAAGCTCTTCATGGTTATGATTCTTTCAATCTTTCAATCTCTCAATCTCACTCTGCGTGAAAATTGTTTATCCTGTTGCTTACTAAGGTTCCAGGTGACCAGTTATCTTCAGTGAGCCATCGCTGGGGGAGCGATCTTGAAAATTAGACAGAATTGATGAAATCCTAAACGTAGAAGCAAACGTGATTGACAGGGCATGTCGTGAGATGTCTCAGTCCTGTCGAAATGAGACCATTAAAATTGCTTAGTACGTAAGCAAGCAGCTCATTGAGTGAGATGATAAATCATTTTTTGAACTGAAAGGAGGTTCACTGAACTTGTAAAATACCAGGTGTGCTGAACTTGTGTTCAAAAGTTATTATTCTTCATAGATTTATAGTTGGGAGCTAAGAAAATCTAAAGTTGAACAAAATGAGAAAATATACATAAAGCATTTGAACATTAAAAATAAGAGCAGATTCCTCAAGCCTACCCTGCCATCCATAGCTGATGTGTTTGATACCTGGACCGTAAGACATAAGAGCAGAATTAGGTCATTCAGCCCAACAGATCCATTACTCCTCTCCTCTGCCAATTCCCCACAATTTTCTTTTACATTTATCTGCTTCTTATGTGAATACTTCCACTGACCTATCCTCTTCAAACCTCCAGAATAAAAAAATTCTAGACTTACCACTTCTGCTAGAAGCTGGTACAAGTTAGTATAAAGCATGTTTAAGAAATACTTCATAAATTGTGGGTCATTAATTGAAATGGCTTCTGGATAAAAAAGGAAAAGACAAATATTCTGGAGCTACTGAAAAAAATGAAGAGCATCCTGAATATGAAAGGAGATAAACTAAACGGGTTAAGTGGCCTTTACCCATGAATACAAACTCATCCAATGTTGGAAATATCTTTCGTTAAACTAAATTTGGAACAAAATACGATCTGTTGCTGAGACCATGGATTCTATTGCTTCGCAGCTTCTAGAGGAGCAAATAAAAAGCTTTATTTGTTGATTTGTATTTGGAGATATGGCATGGTTAACAGGCCCTTCTGGTCCAATGAGCCTACACCACCTAGTTACACCCACGGGACCAATTACTTACTAACCCATATGTCTTTTGAATGTGGGAAGAAACCAGAGTATACAGAGGAAACACATGTTTCACGGAGAGAGCGTACAGTACAAAATCCTTACAAACGCAACAGGAATTGAACCCGGGTCGCTGGTGCTGTAATAGCATTATGCTAACCACTACACTACTGTACTGCTCCATTGATTGGCTGCTGCCTTTCTAATTTCCACAATTGCTTCACACAGACAATTACCGGACATCACTGGCCATTTTGCACATTGCTTTGCCATTATATCTACACAAAATATAACTCTTCTACAATACATGGTAAGCAAAATACAGCAGATTGGTGATTGGGCAGCAAGAGGAACAGATGGCCATGAATTTTGAGTTGGTAGCATCAGCAATCTGCACTGTTTCACTCATTTTATTGAAGTCAGAGGCAGAGGACAGTGTGCTAAGTTGTGTTACTAACTGGTGCTGCAAGAGTTGCTTTGAACTGAAATGGAAATGCTTCTCTTTCCAAAAGTGCCCCTCAATGTTTTCTTCTACTGAAGCACCATTGTGATACATTAATCTTAAAGTAAAATCAATAGAATATGTTGATCATGAATGGAGTGTTGTTATTCAAGTATGCATTTTACATTGTCAGTAAGTAAGATCCTTCCATATGTAATTGGCACCCAATAATTCTTGTTTCAATCATTGTCCAGTTTTGGGGGAGGTGAATAACTAGTCCACCTCATCTGCTCTCAGGATGAGGCTTTTCATTCTAGAATAAAGGAGATGTCCTCCTTTTTCAAAGAAAGGGGTTTCCCTTCCTCCACCGTCAATGCTATCCTCAACCACATCTCTCCATTTCACGCACACCTGCTCTTACCCCATCTTCCTGCCACCTGACCAGGGATAGGGTTCCTGTTGTCCTCATCTACCTTCCCACCAGCCTCCACATCCAGCACACTATTCTCCAAAACTTCCACCATCTCCAATGGGATCCCACCACCAAGTACATCTTTCCCTCCCCCTTACTTCCTGCTTTCTGCAGGGATTGCTCTCTATGCGACTCCCTTGTCCATTTGTCCTACCGCACTGATTGCCCTCCTGGCACTTATCCTTGCAAGCAGAACAAGTGATACACCTGCTTCTACACCTCCTTCCTCACTGCTATTCAGGACCCTAAACAGTCCTTCCAGGTGAGGCGACACTTCACCTGTGAGTCTGTTGGGGTCATTCACTGTGTTTAGTGCTCCCGGTGTGGCCTCCTGCATATCAATGAGACCCAAAGCAGATTGGGAGACCTCTTCGCTAAGCATCTATGCTTCATCTGCCAGAACAAGTGGGATCTCCCTGTGGCCACCCATTTTAATTCCACTTCCCATTTCCATTCCGATATGTCCATCCATGGCCTCCTCCACTGTCATAATGAGGCCACACTTAGGCTGGGGAATAACACTTTATTGTGTAGACTCCAACACGATGACATGAACATCAATTTCCAGTAATGCCCCCCACCCCACCCCCTCTTCACCATTTCCCATCTCCTTTTTCCTCTCTCATGTTATCTCTTTGCCCACTATTGCCTCCTTCTGGTGCCCCTTCCCCTTTTTCTTTCTTCCATGGCCTTCTGTCTCTTTCACTAATCAACTTCCCAGCTCTTTATTTCATCCCTCCCCCTCCAGGTTTCACCTAGTGTTTCTCTTTCCCCTCCCTCCACCTTTAAACCTACTTCTCAGCTTTTATTCTCCAGTCCTACCAAAGGGTTTCGGCCCAAAACGTCAGCTGTACATTTTTTCCATAGATGCTGCCTGGCCTGCTGAGTTCTTCCAGCATTTTGTGTGTGTTATTTGGATTTCCAGCATCTGCAGATTTTCTCCTATTTGTAACTTGTGTTTATTCCTATTTCCACTTCAATAATCCTGAGTATACCTGCTGTGTTGCCTTCAAAAGTTAATTAAAAATGTAGTTCATCATTGAGTAGTCTTTCAGACATACAAAACAATAAAGTATATAATTAACACCAATTAAAATTGCATTTTCTTTCATAGTATGTGAAGAAGTTTTGACCAATGAGGGATGTAATCGTATGGCTTTGAACTGCTATACAGAAAGACAAAATGTCAAAGCAGTATGTCAGTCCTGCACTTTAATAATCTCACCATGTAATTAAATAGAACTGCCTCTTAATACTGAAAATCTAAGCTTTTTTGGAATTCCTACAATGAGTAATATACACTGGTGACTTGTCATCTGAATTGGAGCTCTGATGTAGCAAACTAAAAATTGCAAATGCCTGAATGGGATCTGTCAATTTGTATCCAGACTTCCATTACAAAAATAAGCTGAAATTGTGTGAATACTAAATTGTCCCCATTTTGTTGGAAGTTGCTTATTGCCCCACATGGAACTGTTGGCATCGGTCAACGTAAGTGCCAGTGTGACTTGGGCACTTATGGCATCCTGGCAGAAATGTAAAAGTCTCAAACTTGTTAGATGGGCTAGCAAATTTCTTCTTTGAATTGGCACCATGCCAAACCAGGGACATGCTTTCAGGCATTTCTGCTGAAAGGTCTGAGACCCTCCATAAACAGTGCCCGAACTGAGTGTTTCTAGCATTTTCTGTTCAGATTTTTACAGTTGTGATTTTTTAAAATTTGGTTTTTCAGTTTTCTGAGGTTGGTTTTGAGTGAGTGATCACCAAGTGGCAAGGTCAGGTTTGGGGTGGGGCTGCATTGGCATTATAATAAGGGCCAATAAAACCAAGTGTAATTCTAAATGGGGAAATGCGATGGGGGTCCTTCTGACTTGGAAAATTAATAGGGCCTTTTGGTGGCAAAGCTCTACACTTTAGACCTGCAGCCAGTTTCACTCTGGGTTTCTTGCTACTGATAAAATTGCAACATGAAATTTGACATCATAGTATTTACATCAGGGTATTTCTAACTTTGCATTAATATCCCACACGCATTTCCTGTGGCAATAACCTTCCAATGATGCACCTGATGCGTAAAATTTCCAGTGATCACACAGTAAGCTCAAACAAAGCTGTCCCTCTGACTGACAAATAATATTGCCCTTAAGGGCAAAATTCACCAGAAACAAGTCATCTATAAGAACCTGCTAAAGCTGAAATTCTCAAGACAAGTTGTGTCTACCGGGATCTTAGGGATGAAGATATTGACAATCACTCTCCAACTGAACAATACAAAAGACAACAGGAGCAAGAGTTGCCAACTAAACAATGTGAATCAAAGATTCTTGCTCATGGATCTACTATCCCTTGGAAGTAGTGTTTTCTTAGCAACTACTGGATCTCAACGTCGCATTCTGCCATAAGCCAATAAGACATAGGAACAGAATTAGGCCACTCAGCTAATTGAGTTTGTTCCGCCATTCCATTATGGCAGATTTATCAACCCTGTCAACCCCATTCTCCTGATTTCTCCCCGTGCCCTGACTAAACAAGAACCTATCAACGTCTGCTTTAAATATACTTAATGGCCTGGCCTCCACAGCCATGCAAGGCAATGAATTCCATCCTCTGGCTAAATAAATTCCTTCTCATCTCTGTTCTAAATTAACATTCCTCTATTCGGAGGCTTTGCCCTCTGGTCCCAGACTCAGCCACTATAGGAAACATCCTGTCACATCCACTCTGTCAAGGTCTTTCAATATTCAATGAGATCCTCTCTCATTCCTCTAATCTCCAGTGAGCACAGAGCCATCAAACACTCCTTATGCATCAACCCTTTCATTCCCAGAATCATTCTTGTGAATCTCCTCTGGACTTTGTCCAATGCCAGTACCTTCTTTTCTTAGATAATGGGCTCTGAAGTGCTCACAAAACCAAGTGTGGTCTACTAATGATTTATAAAGTCTCAGCAACACATTCTTGGTCTTATATTCTAGTCCTCTCCAAATGAATGCTAATATTGCATTTGCATTATCTATTCAACCTACAAGTTAATCTTTAGGGAATCCTGCACAAGGACTCCCAAGTCCGCTTGCACTTTTTTTCCCCCCATTTAGAAAATAGTCTGCACCTTTATTCCTTTTACCAAAGTGCATGACCATACACTTCCCAACACCGTATTGCATCTGCCACTTATTTGCCCATTCTCCCTATCTGTCCAAGAACTTCTGCAGACCCTCTGCTTCCTCAACACTATGTACCCCTCTACCTACCTTTGTATCACCTGCAAACTTGGCCATAAAACTATCAATTCTGCCATCCAAATCATTGTTACCTACAGTTACCTCATCCTCCCTTTAGAAAACTTTTTCGACTTTGGGATGTATCTATCCTGCGCCATCTGAATTGCCCCCAAAAACTCCTGCTATTGCTGTTTTGCCATCATCCCAGATAGTGTCCCCTTTCAATCAACTTCGGCCAGGTCTTTGCTCATGTCTCATTAATTCCCTTTACTCCACTGTAATACTGATACATCTGATTCTGTCTTCTCCCTCTTAAAATGCAGGGTGAATTCTATCATTTTATAATCACTGCCTCCCATGGATTCCTTAAGCTCCCTAATCAAACCTGGTTCATTACACAACACCCAATCCAGAATTGCGTTTCCTCTAGTGGGCTCAACCACAAGATGCTCTAAAAAGCCATCTCAAGCATTCTACAAATACCCTCTCTTGGGATCCAGCACCAATCTGACTTTCCCAATCTTTCTGCATATTGAAATCCCCATGGCTACCATAATATTGCCCTTATTAACACTCACAAAAATGCTGGAGGAACTCAGCAGGCCAGGCAGCATCTATGGAGAAGAGTACAGTTGACATTTCAGGCAGAGACTCTTCACCAGGATAATTGCTTGGATTTCCAGCATCTGCAGATTTTCTCTTGTTTGTGATTACTCTGATTACATGGCTTTTCTAATTCCAATTGAAATTTATATTCCACCTCCTGGCCACTATTCAGGGGCCTGTATATAATTCCAGTCAGGGTCTTTTTAGCCTTGCAGTTTCTTAACTTTACCCACAAGGAGTCTACATCTTCCAATCTTATGTCAGCTCTTTCTAAAGATTTGATTTCACTTTTTGATTTCACACGCCGTCTCATCCCCTCTGCCTACCTACCTGTTCTTTCGATACAAGGTTCACCCCCTCAACTATGATCTTCTTTCAGCCACATCTCAGTGATGCCCACAACGTCATACCTGCCAACCTCTAACTGTCCTACAATATCATCTATCTTATTCGGTATACCATGGGCATTGAAATATAGCACCTTCAGTCCTTTTTGATCTTGCCCCCATATTGCTCTTCACTTCATCCCACTGACTGCAATTTTGCTGAATGATCTGCCTGTCTATTCCCACAGTCTGAGTACACAATGCATCAACTTGTATTCCAACTGCCTCATCCTCAGCCCTATCACACTTCTAACTTTGTTCAAACCCTCTCCAACAGTTCTAGCATACCTGCCCACATGGATATCGATCTCCCTTGGGTTCGGGTGTAACCTGTCCTTTTTGTACAGGTCATACCTTCCCCAGAAGAGTTCCCAATGTTCCAGAAGTCTGAAACCCAGTTCCCTGCATCCCTTCCTCAGCCATTCATCCTTCTATTTCACCATCCTATTCCTGCACTGACTGGGATGTGGCAGGGAGAGTGATCTAGAGATTACTACCTTGGAGGTCCTGTTTCTCAGTCTTTTCCCTAACTCCCTATACTCACTGTGCATTGACCTTTGGATCATTAACCTGCATTGATTTGTTGAATGAGGCATACATAGAAATATTGATACAATTTGTAGATTATCTCAGGCTAAACTATTGAAAACTATAACTAAGTATGAAACTCCTCTCTCATTGACAACACAGACACATATGATCTACCAAGAGCAATTAGTGGCAATACCAATACTCTACTGGGCCACTGGATTTACATGATTCCAATCCGATCCATCCAATCACATGGTGAGGATCATTGCAGTTTTACCTTCCACTTCTGCCATCAACCACGTGTCACCTTGCCATTGCTAACCTTCTATGCACAAAGACACCTCAGCTGACTGCTACCCCTTGATAATATCATCCTATCACAAACCATAGGTATGAATAAGTAGCATCCTCTCATTCTTGATTTCAACATCCCTATTATCCCTAATGTGTCACACTGTACAGCATTACCTTCTAGCCAAACCCTGGGAAGACCATGTCACTGTCTTAGTCACCATTATAAAACATGTTTCTATCACCTTCTCGTTAGTTAGTGTCTCAAACTGAATCAGAATACTCAAAAACATGGTGTCATATTCTTCTCAGGCTGGTAGAAGTAGATGCAGGGAGGGTTGTTTCCCTCAGGAGGGTTGTCTAGAACCAGAGGTCAGTGCCCTTAACACATGGACAACACACACAAAACACAGGCGAAACTCCGCAGGTCAGGCAGCATTTATGGAGGGAAAAGAACAGTTGATATTTTGGGCTGAGACTCTTCATCAGCACTGGATGGGAAGAGGGCAGTGAAGGGTCTTGATCTGAAATATCCATAGCTCATTTCCCTCCATCAATTCTGTCTGACCTGTTGAGTTCCTCCAGTGTTTTGTGTGTGTTGTTCCAGATTTTCAACATCTGCAGAATCTCATCAGCCCCAAAATATGGGTTTATTACTCATGACAGATGAGAAGACAAGTCTTTACCAATACTGTGGCATATCATGGGGGCTTGTCGGGGCTCAGTTACTGATTACTGTATATCCAAAGGAGAGTTTAAGGGAACCGAGGGATTTGGAGATAGTATGAGACAGCAATGTTAAGCTCAGAGATCAGTTTTTTTTTGAAAGGCTGATCAAGCATAAGACATGTATTTTTGGGTTGTGTTCTTGTGTCTCTGGCTTAAATTCTTTGTATCAATATTTTTGTAGCATTGTTCCATCCAGTCTCAGTAACTCTTCCCTTAACTCAACTGAGATCTATGTTCTATACTAATTGAATCATCTCTAGGATTGCCTGGACCCTACCTTCATTTAATTCTTCAAGTTTCTTCACTTACATTCAGAGTTCTATTGAAGTCTATCCTTACCAAGTCCTTGGATTGTCTTAATACATTCTTCCCTTGTGTCATAGTGTCAGTTGTTGCTCAATATTCACTCTGTGGAAGTGAGGCTTGTGTTACTTTGTTAATGGTGTCATATAAATACAAGATGTTGATTTTCTCTCTCAAGGATTTTTTAAGCACTCAGACTAAGACTTGTTTCTCCAGGCACCTGCTTTTCACTTTTTATATCCTCATCTAAGTTACTTCAGGAAATGTGCATCTTTAACCATCATCAGTTTTTCTCTATGCTTTCTGGAGCTTAATGGCATCCCAAAGTGTATAACATTGATGGAGATCTGTAGGGCAGCTGCTATTGCAATATTGAAGTTTGGCCAATCTGCTCACAGTGAGTCTTACTGCACCTGTTGAAACTGCAAGCTTTGGAATTCTCCTCCTAAATATCTGCTTTCTTTAAAACATGCCAGCAAACCTATTTTTTGAATCAATCCCTACACTTTACTGTACAACCAGAGATACGACTTCAATGCTTGAATGAGTAAATAGAATGATTTTGCACTGTGGCTAATATTTCATTACATTAGTTACTTTGCTATCAGCCAATACCTAGAAATTAATTTTGAAATCTATCATGATATCTCCACTAACAGTTCTTTCACATAATAAAACTAAACCAATGTGAAAAAAACCTAGAATTTTCTTGGGCACAGATGCAACCACCATATGTCTCCTTATATCTTTGCCATTCTGTTATATGCTTTTGTACTCTGTTAAGCACAATGATTTAATTTGTTCTTCAGAAACGTAAACCTTGTGCAGTATAAATTCCCAATTTTAAAGCGTAATGGAGTAAGCCCTCTTTAGAGCTCCTGCTGAAGGGTCTTGGCCTGTAACGTCGACTGTACTTTTTTCCATAAATGCTGCCCGGCCTGCTGAGTTCCTCCAGCATTTTGTGTGTATTGCCTGGATTTCCAGCATCTGCAGATCTCTCTTGTTAAGGCCTCTTTGGAAGCAGTTTTGCTTAGCTTTCCGGGAATTGCTTCTGTATAACATACATACAAGTATGTTGCTCAACTGTTGAATATTAATTTCAGGGTTAGCAGTTCTTTCTCAGAATCTAATCCATTAGAATCTTGTATGGTATCCTTTATGGCCTGTGTATAGTGTTTTTCTTAATTGTGTTCTTTATGCTCATTGTGTTTTTATACATACACCAGATACAGCGTAACAATAATTTTGTTTTCTTTTATACTTGAATACTAATGAATAGCAATAAACAATCTTGAATATTAGTTATGTTTAATTGCTTATATATTTGCATCTGTCCATGATATGTTTTTATCTGCTTTGGGTCCTGCCTATCCAAGGAAGTGAAAGTAAGCCCCTATCAATTTCATTTTGTTGCTGCACTTGTACAGATGAATCCCAAGCATTAATATATTGGCAAAAAGTGCCTATAATTACACCTTCAAAGTTACAAATTCATGAGGCCAAATTTGCATTAGTTGTTTCACTCGAACTTCCCTGCTGAGATCTGCAGTATAACATTTAATGGGCTAGATTCTTAAAAATTACACATGAAAGTTCTGTATGGAAAGAAAACTTCTCAAGTGTCCAGAAAGAGGATTATAATGCCTCATTTGCAATTGTTTCTGCTGATGGGTAACAAGTTAGGCACTCCCATTTTGGTTGAGTCAATGGATCAGGGAAATTAGCTAGAAGTCAGCAATCAGAAACTTTCATCCAAATCATGTAAATTACTATTTGCAAGGAATGCAATCTCACCACTGCATTTAGAAACTATGGAAATGTTTGTTTCAAAGTCTTGAAAAATAGTTTATCACTATAAATATGACTTTTTCTGACAAATACGTTACACTTGGAATAGATTAAAGATCAGTGATGCTCTCATTCACCTGCCGGAAGAACTTTTATTTGAAGTAGCTTTTCTCGCAACACAAATGGCAGAGCACTGAGGGCTGACGGATTGCCAAGTACTCACCCTAGAGGCTAACTATGGAGTGTTGTGAAGCATAGGAAGGAACAAAAGAAGTAAACTTCAACACACAATTGGTTGGCAACTTGATTTTGGTGTTTTGTTTTCCATATCTCAGAAACCAAAACTGTTTAAGATTCCCAATATAGTTTGAAAGCTTTCTAAAATGGTTGTACAATTTATTTTTGAATTGAACTGACTGAATAGCCATCATTAGTTTGTATAGGCAGGCATCCATTCGCTGTCAAAAAATGTGATGGACTCATGCAGCAACGATGGTATTCATATTGACAAATGATATCCTGCTGTCTCAGTAGCAGTTAGGGAAATCATTTATTAAACAGCACCCTGCCGTTAGATATCTGCCTTCCAAATTTGCTACTGAAGTTGAAGCTGTTGTTAACATTGTGCAAAACAAATACATCTTAAAGTAATCTGACTTATTTGCAATCATGCTATTCTCATTTCTCACAATCCAATCTACATTTTGCACATTAAGCTAAGTGTAGGTGACCACCTATCAAAACACTTCCGTTCAATTTGTAAGCAGATCCCTAAATTTCTAATCACTTTAATAGTCCACAAACACTCTAACCTTTCTGTCCTTAGCCTACACTTTTCCAGCATGTCACAATGGAAGCCTGATAACAATGTACCACACAGCTTTTTGGATAACCTTTGAGACAGGCAAGTTCAGAATTTCTGCTACTGCTTTTTACATCTCTTGGGTGATTGTGTTTCTTCACTTCCTGTCATCATCCTCTTTGACTTTACACCACTTAAGTGTCCTTTCTGACATGTAAAGTTTTCTGGACTCACTGCCAATATAGATGTCTTTCTTAATCTTGCACAGGATTAGCAGAAGAAATGATAAAATTCATCAGTTTGAACCAATGATTCTGGAGTGTATGTTGACACTCACGACACACTCATACTTACCTTTTGTGGCCTCATGGCTCCTACCATTGCTGAAGGCTGTACTGCAACAGCCAACCTACACGATGAGCCACAAATGGCAACTAGAAACCCAATGCTCTGGTCTTCAGTTATGACATTGGTGGTACTTTTCCACTGTCTCTAAGTGATAAACAGAGGCATTTAAAAACAGTGACAATGTAATTTAAAGACAAATTATAACTGATTGAAAGGATGTATTGTATTAGAAACATTTAATAATAAAATAGAAAAGATTGTTACGTACCCCGTAACTGGGTCACTTACCAGCAAAGATAGAGAGGTCCGTTGAAGTCTGATGGTACTATTTTTTAAAGTATTTATTGATAAAGGGGCACAAAAATAAGATTAATGCAAACATACAGATAATATACGTCGTCAATACTAAATCTAAAAGCGCGGGTATAATAATAATCAATAAGAAATAGCTCTATCGTTGTCTAGGGAATAATGTATTGTCCGATGGAAATATAACAGTCACTGTTAGTTCGTTCAAGCTGCAGCATTTTGGGTTTAAGAGAGACGGTATAAACTTGCCCAGGTCTTTTATGAGGCCAATCCGTTTGAGTCGGGGGAGTTGGTTTCCCCATTGTTAGCTAAAAGCCATTTTCCGTGGTACCAGCCACCAGTCCCAGGCAACGGAACTGAACGCACGTGGCCTCCTTCAAATGGCTTCCCACTATTACGGGATCGCTAGCGTTTCTTCTGGTGCGTCTGAGGGGCTGTTCCTACAGACCCTCTTTTATCCTGACTCGCAGGGTCGTAGATGTCAATCAGGTTGGGGTGATGCAATCTCTCCCTCAACCAGCCCACTTTGCCTGAGGGCATTCACGTAGCATAGTATCTCAATCCACAAATTTGTCTCCAAGAGACAATGGCCATGTCTCGTAGCTTTACATCGCCGGGGAACGAGACATTCCGCACGTCTCTCTCTCATTTCCTGGGCCCCCTGACCCAACCCAACAGTGATCTTGCGATTCTCACAAAGGAGGGGGCTGCAGGCATAACAATATATAATATTAATTATAGTTAGACATTTTGTATTAGAATTATTTATATCCTATCCTCAAAGCATTTTTTGCTAATATAATCGACTTTATATACAGTGGATGTGAATGACCAAAGGGCAAATCACATACCAGAGTACTATTCAAAACATGATTATTTTAGATGCTATATGACTAAATTGCTTTGTACGTGGGTTAAAGTGCGTTTCTCAGTATGTTAAACAATCACAAGGAATAAGAATTCCTTCTATACTACTTGTAGGTTGCTAATGTATTAAATTGCCTTCCCCTATAACTGCGACCAATTCTTCGGGTACCATTTAAGAATGAAATAATCATAAGTGATATGATATAGAATAGCAACTGGAAATGTACATCAAATGAATCAAGAAGACATTACAGCTTTTATGCAGAGTTTCACATGATAGTTTTCAATAAATAACGAACTCCAGGAACCATGAGGTTAGCAAAGCTGAAGAGAAAGAAGAAAAGGTTAGTCAATGTCAGTGAAGGAAAGTAAAGAACAAAGTGAATCACAGCTAATGAAGAGCAGGAGTGAAGAAAAGGTCAATGAAAAGAAGAAAAGAGGCAAATCAAAATGAATGATCAGTTCATGACAAACTTGGATTTAAAGTCTCGAGAAAAAAGGCAGTATATAATTGGATAGAGTGAGAATAACAGAAGTTTTGACAGTCGTTTGGAAGGAACTGCTGTGCATTTCAAGTATTTTCTGGTCTACTACAATTTTCATTCTATTTTAACTTTTCTGTCAATGCATTTAATTTAATTGGCACAAAGCAAATTTTAAAAGGCTTAGTACATTTTTATACGTAAAATAACACAAGTTGATTGCAGCAGGTACTATATTAAATGACCTTAGTGATCCCCTAATATTAGGTTTTGCTTTAAGTATTCAGGAATTATGGTAATTACAATAAAACCTACCATCCAAAATATATTTTTAGTAGATGGCAGAATTTTATTTTCTAGCAATACATTTTTAAAGATTTTTCTTGAAAATATTATATTTTTTGTTCTACCAGACTAAAGTGGTGGTATAAATATGCAAAGTGCTTATTATAAATTGCAGTAAATTTTTGCACAGAACTAGCTACACATGACCATATTTAAAATTATACCAGTGTTTCTCTGTGCTGCATTCTTGTGGGGATAATTTTTATAGCTTGCTGTGGTCAATATCCTATATATATATATATATATACACGCTACTGCAAATGCATGTTGTCTGTTAAAGAAAAAATCATGTGTGACTCAAAATCAATAAGCAAGGCTAATCTTGAAGAGAAAAAACAGCAAATAGTGCAATATTTCTTGTAGCTTATTTTGCCTTACCTATGTGGGATCAAAAAAGGACTGAAACCTAATTGAACAACAAAGCACTTGGAAACCTGAAATATAATATTCTTCAAAATGCTAGTACAGACATATTGGACTGAATGATTTTGAGTTCTGCGAGTCTAAATTGTGTTTACAATCGTTAAACTCTAATGCGTTCACTGGGGTGCGTGAATCTGAATATTATTTATTTGATTGGTGAAGAACATTAATGTTCAAGAAGCATGCTTCTGAGAAAATGTATCTGTAAAGAACCTCTGAGATTTTTCAGAGGGAACGGCACTTTATTCCAAGCTCCTATACAGCTGAAAATGGCTTGTTGGCAAATGATGTTTGACATTTTGAGGCCAGGTGCTTTGAAGGCATGTTATATCTTTCTGTTCTTTTAATAGTACAATATAAGCTTTCTCAGCTGGCTGGTATGTTAATTTAACTTAGTTTTGTTTGCTTTGTCATGCCAGGTATACAACCCTTTTTAGTCATTAATGTTTACAGTAACATTTTTGAAATCAGAGCATGTAACTTCATTGCGACAAAGCTATGTGTCATAACAATACCACATATGAGTTAGAGAACTAGTGAGACAGATCCAGTCCTTGCTTCCATCCTTCTCATCTGATGAACTCCTCTGTGAGTTTTAAATGTGCTTTAAGAATTTTGTTTGAACTTAAACATATATCACTAAAATTAAATGAAATGTGTTTAAGCTATATCGTTAAAGGGAAGTATCTCCTTCTTGGTAGGGAGGTGGGACCCACAGCTCTAACTAGTTTTTGCAGATTGGATAACCTCCCTTTAGTGAGGGTACCCATCGGGTAGAGCTTAAATCTTCATTTACGTTTAGAACTTCGCGGTCAGCAAAACCAATACCATTCAGTTCAGAAGTTGTTTCTGTTTCACTTTACGTTTCATCAAATGAACAAATCAGTGATGGAATTCTTGTGTCCTCAAGCATGTGTTCCATCAGCATAATTATAGTTTTCCAGATAATTTATAAACCTGTGCCACAATTAGGATAAGATAAAATCAGCAAAATCCTAACCAATGACTAACATGCCTTAAAACTGAGCCATCATTCAGTCAATGAAGCAAGAATGGGTTTCAAATAGTCAGAAGAGGATCCGTACCGCTTAATTTTGATGGATTTCCAGAGGAGATTCTGGAAGACGTGTTACACAGGCCAAAGTTTACTCTCTTAGAGTAATCCTATCTGTTATGGTTTGTAACTCTAAAAACTGAATTAATTGGAAAGACAAGACAGTTTGAAACGGAAGTTTAACTTAGTTTTTACTTAAAGCGAGGCACGCACATATGCAAGTCACATGTTTTTACATATAACCATAATGAATTATTTAAGCAACAAAGCATTCTTAATGAAACAATATACAGTATGTACAATATTACTCAAATATTACTGATATAGTAAATACACAACTGTCCTCTCTGCTTAGCTATAAACTCCAACTCAATATAGAATACATTTCAACTTAAATACATGGAATATGATGTAATACAATTACTAGACAAACATCCACAGCATAGTAAATTTTAAATTGTCCCATTTGGACCTGAAGATTTAATCACTGTGGAGGATTTCTTAATCTTGTGGGATGACGTCTCTCCTGACAACGGAGGTCACTTAGGTGAGAAATGTGGCTGTGAAAACAATCTCAGGCCTCTTCCATGGTCATCGGAGGAGTTAACTCTGAGAGAGCAGGAAGTGGTTCTCACAGTTCTGGATCCCTTTCTTCTCCTTTTCTCAGCTTTTCTCTCTGAACCCACTTCGATCCTTGCTTCTCTCATGGTCCCAATCATAATCTTGTTCCTGCTTCCAATCCCACTCGTACTCTCATTTCCGCTCCCTTTCTTTTTCAAGCTCCTCCTCTTTTTCACGCTCTTGTTTTTTTTCCCCTTTTTCTTCTTTCTAGGATGTACATCTTGATCTTGGGAAGGAGTACTTAGTTCACTGGAGTACTCTCTTATTAATCCTTCTATTACTTATAGATGGCACCAGTGAACAACACAACCAACAGCAACATCCTGCAGATAGTTCATGAAGCTACTTTTTCTTCTTCTTCTTTCAAATGTGATTCTACCACTAACCTGCGTGCGATTGGAACCTATGACTTATATTTGATGGGGTGTTTCTGGGCTGATTGAGCAATCTGGAGCTTACTGTCTGCGAGAGACTTCTGTGAGGTTTGGAGCAAGTGGGCAGCCTGGAGGCCTGGAAGCTCAGAGAGCCCTCCATCAGCTTCATTACTTCTCTCTGATTCCGGTGGCGAGCGAGGTTGAGGTCAACGAGGACGAGAGTGGATAACGGGCACTGTCTGCCTATTTGGCTCGTCTTCCTCCCGCTCTCACTAGCTGCTGTCAGAGGAAGGTGCAGGAGTCTTGGCGTCCACATAACAAGGATTGATCGAAAAAGACTGTGGACTAATTTTAGCAGACTTTAAGGTTCATGTCCCACATGTTTCTGCATTCCAGTTACCTTTAAAGTTTTTCTATCTCCCTTGTTCCATTGGGTAGAAGATACAATAGCCTAAAAGCATGTACCACCAGGCTCAAAGGACAGCTTTTATCCTGCTGTTCACAGACTCTTTCTATTACTAAATAGGCCTCTTATACTTCTTATAAAACTCTGTCAAGTTGCCTCTCATCCTCCTTTGCTCCAAAGAACAAAGCTCCAGCTTGCTCAACCTTCTCTAATTGGAAAATATGTTTTCTAAGCTAGGCTGCATCCTGGTAAATCTCCTTTGCACACTCTCTAAAGCTTCCACAACCTTCTTATAATAAGGCAACCAGAACTGAAAACAATACTCCGGGTAATAGAGTCATAGAGCACCCCAATACGGAAACCATCCCTTTTAAATATTTAGTCCATGTCAAATTGTTGCTGTCCCTAGTCCCATTGACCACAACATTGTTATTTTCCAACTCTGCGTACCGATCTGCTCATCAGAGTTCCTGTTACTACTGAGGGCCCTCCACAATAGGACAAACTGTCCATAATGTCTTCCCTTTCTGCAGCTGTGATATTATCCTTGTTTAGCAAAGTCTCTCCACCACCTCTTTTACATCCCTCCCTGTCCTTTTTGAAACACCTACACCCAAGAACATTTAGCAGCCATTCCTACCCTTGTGGCAGCCAAGTCTCTGTAATCGCTACAACATTGTAGCTTCATGCACTGGTCCATGCTCTAAATTCATCACCCTTGTCCTGATATGTTTTGCACTAAAATAAATGCATTTCATCCTATCCAGCTGACTGCCCTGCTCTTCCAAATAGTCTCTCTAGACATTGTATCTACATTTTCACCAACTGCTCCATCATCTGACTTATCATTCCGGTTCCCATCTTTCTGCCAAACTTGGCAAACTTGTTCCTTCCCAACAGCTCTAACAAACCTGCCTGAAAGGACATTGGTTCTTTTCAAGTTCAGCAGGTCATATCTTCCCCAAAAGAGATCCTAGCAATCTACAAACTTGAAACCCTGTCCCCTGCACCAATTCTTCTACCACACATTTATCTGCCATATTGTCCCATTCTTATCCGCAGTTGCATATAGCATAGGCAACAATCCAAGATTACTGCCTTAGAGGTTCTGCATTTTAGCTTCCTTCTCGGAACCCTGTGTTCACTCTTCAGAATCTCATTCCTTTTTTAGCTACAATAGGTCGTTGGTACCAATATATACCATGACTTCCAACTGCTCACTCTCCTCCTTTAGAATCCTGTAGACCCTGTCTAAGAGGTCCCTAATCTTGGTACATGGGAGGCAACATACCATCTGGGTATCTCTTTCATATCCACAGAATCTCGTGTCCTTTCCCCTAACAGTTGAATCTTCCTTCACCCTCACTCTCTACTTCTCCCTCCTTCTCTTCTGAGCCATAAAGCCAGATGCAATGGGTGCAATGCCAGAGGTCTAGTCTCTGTGGCTTTCCCCAGGAAATTCACCCTCCCCCCACAACATTTAACAAAATGTTATACTTGTTGTTGAGGGGAACAGCCATGGGGGTACTCTACACTATCTACCTATTCGCTTTCCCTCTCCTGACGGTCACCCAGCTGTCTACCTCCTGGAACTTAGGTGTGACTGCCTTCATTCTCCTGAATGATCAGTATGTTATCCATCTGCAGCTACAGTCCCTAACATGGCTGTAAGACTCTCCTGACACTCACTCAGCACCCTGACTTCCCACATCGTGCATCAGGATCACACCAGACCATTGCACCACTTCCCTTGCTGTTTAGCCATCATCTCCTGCCCAGGTTGGGCTGTCAGACTGCTGTAAAAAATGACAGTGGGCATATGTTGAAGGAAAGAGGGTAATGACTATAAAACCATATTACATAGGAGCATAATTAGGCCATTCGGCCCAGTGAGTCTGTTCCACCATTCGATCATAACTGATTTATTATCCCTTTCAACCCCATTCTCCTGCCTTCTCCCAGTAACCTTTGCTGCCTTAATAATCTAAAATCTGTCAAACTCCGACATTAATACACACAATGAGTTGGCTTTTACAGCTGTCTGTGGCAATGAATTCCAGAGATTAATCACCCGCTGGCTTAAGAAATTCCTCCTCACCTCTCTTCTAAAGGTACGTCCTTTTATTCTGAGGTTGTGCCCTCTTGTCCAAGACTTCACTACTATTGGAAGCATCCACTCCCTGTCTATTCTATCTAGGCTTTTCACTATTCCATAGGCCTCAGTGAGATTCCCACACCTCCCCCCACTTTTAAATTAGAGGCAAGCTAGACATTTCTACACAACCTGCAGTTTGTAAATTTGTAGAGCTTGTGAGATGCCGTCAGGAGAAATGGGACTAGAGAAGGGATTGCTTTTAGAGCCAGAATGGAGTTTGTGCAATAATAGCCAACATTCCATCTTTACTAGAAAGGTGAGCAGATGAATGACAGGTTTTGCCAAAACCTGTAGCATGACCTCCAGAACCATGATCTTCACAGTGTGATGCAGTAAGCTGGTCCTCATTGTGAAACTCATGGATGTGTGCTGAGTTCAGCCACAATGCATTTAGCACCTGGTAGCAAATGAAATGGTCTAAGTGAAACTACAGCATGAATATCGTGCGTGTCTTAAATCAGGTCAAAGTTTTAGGGTTAATCATACATTTACCAGGGTCATCAAAGTTAACTGCCCTTAGCTGATGCTCAGGAGAGATGTAGGCAGGATGGCACATCCTCAGGAATATTTGCCTCCTTTGATATTATCAACATTTTACACAACAAAATGTAAATGTATAAAGAAAGGAGAAGGCTGATAAGAGTTGAAGGAAACCTGGACTACGGTTTGTGGAAATCTTCAAAATTCCATTCTCCATAATTGGAGGAATGATTTGCCGAGGTGAGTGAAGGTTTGTCATTAACAAGTTACATATGCCATCCTCATATTTTTCTCCTGCCAATGGTTTACTCTGTCCACTAATCTCCTGGCTCTTTGCTTTATTTGGGTAAAGGCTATAAAGTGAAGAATTCCTTCTGTGAGCTTTTTTCTACCAAGTATAAATTAATAATGTCTTGCTGAGAGTTAGGACCAGACCTGGTAAATGGATTTCTAAGATGTGTGTGTGTGTGTGTAATATGCACTGAGAGCTGGAGAAAAGGCTAGATGGAATAAGGATGGGAAAGTGATAAACATGAAGTCAGTAGTGTGGAAATTGAAGCAAAAAATAAATCTAGAAGGAACTGCTAGTTCTACAAGTTCTTGTTTCTGTAAAGAAATGTGTTTTCATTCTGGCTGTTGTGGAAATGGCAAATAAAGTGGTTGGTGTGTTTCAAATGACAATAAGTAGTGCAGAACCATTGTGGGCATATGTTTAATGAAGTGTTGGAGCAGGGAGAATACTTAAGAGTGAAAGCATTGTGGATAATGGTGAGAACAACAATGAATATATTTGCCCATATGGCTTTTGGAGCTCTTATTGCACTGACCCCAGGCTTTAGTGAGGATACTGGTCCTCTCCCCCACGTATTTTGAGTCTAGGCAGATGTGCAGCTAGAGAATTGTCCTATCAGTGCTGGAAAATAGTATGTCTTTCTTACTGATTCGATTTTCAGAATATTGGCATCAATGGAATGGCAAGAATTAATTGCTTATCCTGATTTATCCAGGAGAAGTTGCAAGTGAACTATCTTTTTGGGAAGGGAATTTAGAACCAATGACAATACAGGAATTGCTGTGCATCTCAAAATCCTGATGGTGTTGGATTTGGAGAGGAACATGTGGGTGATAATGTTCCCAAGCAGCAGGTAATACAAGGAAACTTGATCCAATAAATGCAATTCATAATGTACGGGTAAGTATTGGTGGAGGAAATTAACTATCAGTAAAAAACTGGTTACTTTGTCTAACTAGATCATGAGGAAGGCATCCAAAATGTTATTGTTTAAATGTGCAGAAACTCAATCATATCAAGAAAGCCCTTTAGGGGATCTGACTACTTCTCTATATCCAGTGCACTTGAATTCATTTGAAGGCTCAAGTACTTACTTATTTGACATCAAAGAGTGCAAGAGGTGTTCGTGGAGCAGAGCACTGATCTTCGACACGTAAGTGTCAATGGGTGTGGAAACTGAAAGCTGTATAGAGAGGAAAAGAAAAACAACATTTAAAAGAAAATGGATAACAGTTCTGTTAAGATACAGAAGCATGAAAGCATTTATCACCAGGCTCAAAGACAGCTTCTATCCCACTGTTGTAAGTCTCTTGATTGGACCTCTTGTAAGATAAGGATGAACCCCTGACCTTGCAGTCTACCTCATCATGGCCCTTGCATCTTAAATTGAATTGAATTGAATTTCGGTTTATTGTCATTTAGAAACCACAACTGCAATGCAGTTAAAAAATGAAACAACGTTCCTCCAGAATGATATCACAAAAGCACACGACAAAACAGACTACACCAGAAAATCCACATAGCTTTTGGCAATCCCCAAATCCAGAGTCCGGAGAGGCTGTTGCGTATTAATATCGCGCTACCATCTTAGTGCGTTCCCCGGAAAGGAGCTCCAAATCCACCAGACAAAACAAGACTACCCAGACACACCAAGTCAGGAGACCAACTCTACCACCCAACAAACCAAAAACTAAAGCTACATGACCTACACAAAACCACATAGTTACAAAATATAGTTACAACAGTGCAAACAATACCATAATTGATTAAAAAAAAGCAGACCATGGGCACAGCAAAAATAGTCCAAAGATGTTAAAAGACTATAAGTTCGAAAAAAACCACCACACAGTTTCCACAAGTCCTCAGGGTCCTGATAGACTCGTCATCCCACACAGGCGGTAGAAGGGAATACCCCCGCTATGGACTTCCATGGCGCCGTCTGACTCAGTCTCGCAGACACAGCACACAATGAAAGCGCTGCTGGACCCAGCCTCTCAGACACAGCACACAGTGAAAGTGCCCTGACCGCAGCGGACTCCGAGTCCATTGAACTTCCGAGCCTCCGACCATCCCCTCCAGCACAGCCTCTCTGAGCATCATCCTCTGCCGAGTGCACTACGACGTCCCCGCCACTGACCACCAGCAACGTGACCCCGAGGACTGGGGGCCTGTTCTTCCCAGCAAAGACCCAGACCTCACAACAGCAGCAGCAACGAAGAAGGCCTTCCTGGAGATTTCCAGAATTTCCTCCATGCTCCCACATCCGTTTTTCATCAGATTAGGATTGTGCACGGCACTCCTCTTGACAAATAACCGATATCAACTCCGGAGAGGCCGCTGCAAACTGCGTCATGCCGCCATCTTGAAGCATTAAAGCATTGAAGCATTAGATTTTATTGACTACCTACCCTCCACCATTTCTGTAAATGTAAAACTGTATTCTGCATTCTGTTATTGCTTTTCCCCTTTGTTCTACCTCGACGTGCTTAAGTTTTGTACTTATCTGTATGGATGGCATGCAAAATAATGCCTCTCACAGTATCTTACTATGTGTGCCAATAGCAAGCCAATAACAAGTAATGATGATTTTGGGGATACAATCTGACATCGGAGGAGATGGTAAGGAGAGGAATGCAAATTGTTTTTTAAAAAAAGAACCGTGAACTGATAAATAAAAGGTAACAGGTTTTAATTAAACCTGCAACAAACAGGAGGAAATTGTGCCTGAACATTTGACAAAAATAAAGATTGTCAGATTAAGTGGTTGTGGAAGGTCTGTTGACAAACAATTGTAAAGCAATAACATTAAGAAAGAGAAAATTGTTGTCCACTTAGATTTTGTTGTTTTATTCTGTTCATACCTTAGGATTACGATTTGTACATATTGGCACAGGGAGATGGTTTAGTGGTTGATTTGAAGAATAAATGGTTGACTATTATTACCAAGCTGGTTAATATTCAAGATCAGCACATTGCAACATGAATAAACAACCTCTCTCACCTGCAAGTACATAGATGAATATGTCAGGACAAACAGGATAGATTGAATTTGTAAAATTATTGAAAATATCTTAACCGAAAAGCAAAAAGAATTGCAGGTACCAAAAATCAGAAATAAAAACTGAAAATACTGAAAATAGCAGGTCAAGCAGCCTCTATGAAAAGAGAAACAACATTTCAATTCAACATTCTAGGAAAATGTTAGAAAACAGACATGTTTTCTTTCTGTAACTCATGCCTGATATGCTAATTATTTCCAGCATTTTCTGCATTATTATAAAGAATATTTGACTTTCAAAAGATTTTTGTGCTCAATGACTTTGCTGTACCCAAGTACTTTGTCCTTGTGGAACAAGAGTGGAATTAACTAAGTTAATGAGAACTACCTTCCAAGCGCCAGGCAGCAGATAGAGAATGACTCAAGATTACTAAATTGGATGTATGTCGAGATAGAAATGATCTTGTGTAATCACAAGAGGATGCCAATGAAAAGGTAATGATAAATAAAGATGATTCAAACTTATTTCATTTAACTGGAGGGAAAACTTAGGGAAGAGGTTGAGCAGAGCAAGAGATGGATGACAATTGTCAAGATAGGTTCCACAAATTCACATCAGGAAGCGAGTATGGTTGCTTAGGTTTAGTGCAAGAAAAATTTTATGTCAGTTAAATGGGAATGAAATTTTTAAATATGGGAATATATAAAATATGGCCAAGTAGTCAGGGCAGAAATTATGACATCTATAAATTTTTTCCATCATATTAAGATATTAACTTTGTATAAAATTTACAGTAAGCCTCAAAAAGGTTTACAGTAATCAATCAATGTAAAGTTTTTCAATATATTGCTGTGCCACTTAAAATTATTCTTCAAACCAATTAATGAAAAAAAAAATTTCCAATCATTTTCATCTAAATGTTGTGCCCTATTATTAAAATTGTCAAGGCAGAATGCACGTATGTAGTGGATACAGTCTAGTCCATCATGGGTAAAGCATTCCCCCCATTGAGCACATCTACACGAAACGTTATCACAGGAAAGTAGCATTCACCATCAGGGACCTCCACCACTTAGGACACACTTTCTTCTCGCTCCTGACATCAGGAAGAAGATACATGAGCCTCAGGACTTACACCACCAGGTTCAGGAATGGTTATTATCCCTCAACAATCAAGCTTTTGAACCAAAGGACAAAACTTCACTCAACTTCACTAACCCCATCATTGAAAAATTTCCTCAACCTATGGATTCTTCATCTCATGTTCTCAATATCTATTGTTAATTTATTGTACACTGGTTGAACACCCAAGTTGATGTGGTCTGTCATTTATTCTATTATGGTTATTATTCTATTATGAATTTATTGAGTATACCCACAAGAAAATGAATCTCAGGGCTGTATATGTGACATATGTGTACTTTGATTTAAAAAAATTGCAGTGCCTTCCAAATCTTACCCTTAAATGAGGCATTGTTACAAGACTGAGGGCTTGAAGATTTTTCTTAGACACACAAAAGCTGTTATACATTGTTGTTGCGTGAATGAAATCACTGGAGAAAAGTACTGGTAGTTATGAAGAAGCTTCTTTATTCAACAAAACAAGATACAGAAGGCATCATATTGAGGTCCTTTTGGTTGATAGGTCTGCCTGTGCCCAGGACTATACACAAATGCTAAAGATCAAAGAAAATTCAGGACACTTCAAACAAATCCGCAATTACAATGCCCTCTTGAGCTATACATGCAACAGTTAAAAATGTCTGGATCTTCCCACCATCACACACACAACAAGTGTTGAAATCACTGTCACATCCATGAAATGGATTGTTGATTGGACTCATGCATATGCAAACAATCAGCAGAGTGCCTGTTTCCTGGTCTGTCTGGTCTGTGATTCAAGGCTTTTAGGAACCTATTGTTCAGAGCTGAATTTTAAATCAAATCCACAATCCATATTCAGATCTGAAGACCAGTGTCCGAAGTTATCTGCGAAATGTGCTAAACCCAAAAAATCGCTCTAACGTATATTGCAGTACCTTAACAGTAGTAAGTTTTGTTAAGTCTTTATAGCCATACAAAGTATTAAAATAATATTCTGAAGTTCTGAAATATCATCAGCTTTGCACCAGTTCCCTATGTCCACACTCACCACCAACCTTGAAGTAACCTAATTTAGAAACTCACATACTGAGGAGGACATGTGATGCATTCTATTTTGCCCAGGCTGACAATCCTTCAGTGCTGTAGGCAACACTAGCCTGAGCTGTCCCACCAGATTAGTATCACATTAGTATGGTTTTCTGAACATAACAAACACAACACTTTGTGCAGAGCCAAATAATGTTTTCATTACATGGCCACCACATACAGAGCAGCATGTTTTTTTTAATCTAGAGATAAATGATGAAATTGTTTGGTTTTCATAGTTTGGATAAATTAACAGATGTGGTACAAAACAAAAACACTAGTATCTGTATTGTATTATATTATAAAATGGCTTATGAAAGCATTTTCAATAAATGCATAGCACCAAAGGGCATTGTGCAGGATTATTTTTAACCACAGATAAAGCACAATCTTTTAAAGTAATTTATTTAGATCATGAAATAAAGGAAAGTCTTTTCTCCAATTAGTAGTAAGGGAGGTTAACATTTATTCCTAAACTCCATTTATGGACTCCACTCCCTGCAGTATTAATGTGGTTATTGCTCTAACGTAGGTAAATTATTTACGTTCTTGAAAGGCCAACATTAAAACAATATATGAAAATACTACAAGTAAATTGAAGACTTAGGAGATTTCTGATTCATTAGCACGCATTTTTAGCAGTCATAAGGATAATGTCAACAATCGAAATGCAAAGCTCTGAACTGCGGGCAACATTATAGCTATCAAAAGAAAATGGTGTTAGGTTGAATTGAATCATGTAAATGCAGCACAATTGATGTTATATTATAAAAATGTAATTTTGGAATAGCCTACAAGGATTAGTGGTTAAAAACAATTCTTGGGTTAAGATTGGGGATCCATTTGCATTCAGATTTGGACCTGAAACATTCAGTATCTGAATGTCTAGAACGAAGAAAAATAACATTTTCTTAGCTTCTGAAGGAAACATTAAAAATTTAAGACAAACAATGGTTGTGCGCCAACAGCTTCAGCAGTTCGAGGGCATGAATGCATGCACTTTCAGAAAAGCAATTAACAGAGTAGATTTATAGACGGCATGTAGCCTAAGAGTTTCTAATGTTTGGTGGATATTGCTTGCAGTAAGATAGATTTTTTTTATTTTAATTTATAATTTAACTTAATTTGATAATTCTATGCCCTTGGGCCTCTAAATTTTATGGATTTATTCATTATGAAATCCATAAATACATGATACTGTGCCATTCACATTCAGAAGAATTTAAAAAAGCAAAAATAAGAGATATTGGTTTAAAAAGGGCTAAAAATATTCTACTTATTTTAAATTGCAGTTTGACAAGTACAGTTTTCATCTGAATGCTTCAACACTCAATTGATATTCCTTCTCATGCTCTGCTAACAGTGCCATTATCTAGTTTAAAATTGATGTAATATTCTACTTAGTTAATGCATTAACACTGAGACGAGAATCTTTAGTACTGGAATGGTATTAAATTATATGTCTGCCCTGCCTGGATGTTCCCTCAAGTTGAGAATCATTGAACCATCTTAGAGGGATCTCCATGCTGCTTACCCTCTCATCATTGTTGTTGGATACCATTGCACAAAATCTAAATTAATCCCTTCACACCCTCCCCCCAACACCAATGTGCATGCCACATATTTCCAATTTTTTGAGAGACAATTTTAATAGTATTTTAATCAGTTGATTCTACTAACACTAAGATCTTCTATTTCACTGATTGCAGTTGAGCTTGAAAGTAAACAGAACATTTCCAAAATAGCTTTCTTTTCCAGTGAATTCAATTGCTCTCAAAAGAAACCAACAGATACAATGCTTGGTACCCTCATACATTGGCATTACTTTATTTGTCAGAATCCATTTTTCTGAAAAAGCTGACCTGCATTTCAATTTCTAGAACCTTGTCCAACCATGCATCATACTGCTTCTGAGGTAAACCCCAGGTGACTCCCACATATCCCTTTTCAAATTCTCTAATATTTGCAAGTATAATTAGCCATCCAGTAGAAGACAGTACAAATAACTGGCCCTAACCTTGTCCTGTGGAGAGCGTGGCTTACTCTGATTGATGAAAGTCACTGCTGTCGTGATTGGTTATTTTAGAAACTGCAGCTGCTTTTCCCATTGGTTAGCTGTCTGGTGTCCAGTTTCAAATATCCTGGGTAAATGGAGAGCACATGTGAGAGGTTCTTTCTCTCCCTCTCTCTTTCTTTAAGGCAAGCAGTGCACATGGCCATTGGGAAGGTATGCTCTGTGTACGCTTTTAATCAAATATGTCTGTTGTAATTCAGCTTTGTAGTTTCTGTAACTTGTGGAACATGCATGTTTGGTCAAAATCTTACTGTTAGTAAATAAATGGTTAATATACCTATGAACTCTCAGTGTTTCCTGTCTCAGTTGCCAGATCCACAAACCTGATTCATCATTACATTTTGGTGTTGTGGTGAGCCAGGGTCTGACTTCTTGAGCAATAATACTCTTCTTTATAAGATTATTCAGAAGAATGGACCCCCCATATGAGAGATGCAGAGCCCGACTTTGGACAGATAATAGTGCAGGCTTTCAAAGTCTTGCTAACCTACTGATGGGTTAGAGGATGCCGGTAAATTGGTCAGGCCAGCGAGATATCACCAAGCTTCAGTTGGGGCACCACATTATTTCCATACTTAAATCGTTGGGTTTCCCCAGGAGAAAGGATAGTTGGCAGGATGCCTTCAGGTTTTTTGTAGTGATTATAAGTCATCAGTATAAAATGATAGAGAGTCTTAAGAATGAATTGGAAAATACTAGTCAGTGCTGTATTATTCTGAGAGAATCACTATTGATGGCTCAGAGTAGGGCTACAAAGTTAGAGGAGAACGAAACTGCAGTACTTTGACACAGTGTGCTGAGCTGGTTGATAGCCCGACCCGGTTAAGGTTCGAGCCATGATGAGGTAGGGTGATAATCTCTCTGTGGGGCTGGGGGATGGGAATGTCTGGTTGGATGATGAAAATGAGTGACAGAGGGTAGCACAGACCCCTCATTTTAATTTTCAAGACATTCAACTTCTCCATTGCTTGCCCAAAACAGTACGGGCTAGGCCGGTGATCACACGTTCCCACACACACCCTGGAGTGCGTCAGTCCACGTCTTTTTCCTCTCAGGAGGGGGAGGAAGAGAAGGAGGATCAGGAATGTGTGGGGGGATAGTGTTATGGGCATACAACAAAGGTTAGGGAATTCTCTGCCAAGGAATTAGCGAGCTTAGCATATAGGTACAGTCAAAAGGATGTTTATTGAGGATATGGCTTGAGGTGGGTACTGGAGTGAGCCTATCTATTAGAGAGATAGGTGCCTTAGGGAGCCTATCATCACAACACGTGATCAATACCACTCTGAGAAGGCTGCTTGCTTCCTCTGAGCATAATGCATATTTATGGGGTTCAGATACAGCAATGGTTATCCTATTATTACTGAATGGAATTTAAAACCCAAGCAGAGTGGAGCACAGTAGAGGTGTCCCGCCAGAGGATATTGAATCAACTTCTGGAACGATAGGACACGTGGTTACAGCAGTGATTTTTCCAATAAGCGGGTTAGTGCTGTCTTTACCAGCACCAGCTGTTGGTTATAAGCTCAAGTCTGGGGAACACAAGGTCATCATAACTACCATGATGTTACAGCCAAGAGAATTGACCAAAAAGCACACGCCGCCACCTTTTTCCTTACCCGAGTTCACAGCTCGATCCATTCTGATAATTGTAAATCCTCCTGGTCTGACCGAGGCATCTGGCATGTTCGCAGATAGCCAACCTTTGGTGCCGAAAACAGTCAAGCTCTGCCTCAATTGCTTCTGATACAGCAGCCTTGCCCTGAGACCGCCAAACTTACTTTCAAGTGACTGCACTTTCGCCAACAAGGTGCTGGGTAGAGAAGCCCTCGTTCCTTTGCATTTCAGCATGAGATTGATCCCTGCTCTCCTTCCGCACTTTTTGGTCAAGGCAATGACCCTTAAGGGCACTGCACTTAATTGCTCTGCACTCTATTGTCGATCGTGAGATCTGAAGAGCATTAATGTAATTTTGAAGTCTGTTGTTAAGAGGGAATTTACATGCTGCAGATAGCAATGAGGTAATTCAAAAGAAATATATTTAGGAGTAAATTTGGAACAATTTTCTGAAGCCCACAGAAAGATGCCTATGATCACCAGCACCCTTTTGAATATCCAATCTGGAGTAAGAAAGTGAAGATTAGATGTTTCCAGAATTACCTTCCCTACATGGTCATCATATACCATGTTGACATTTCTATCAATTACACCCATTAGACCCTGCCCCCCCTCCCAGTTTTGCCACTACTAAACAATAGAGCAATGTAAAGTTACCAACTATCAACCCATGTCCCTTTCAGACAGTCTGGGAATGCCAGATAGATGGTATCCATGGTTAGGATTGAACCCCAGTTTGTGGAGCTGTGTGGTGGCAGCTCCAGTGGCTGTGTCACTGGGCTGTCAATAACATCTTCCTCTGTATTAGTCTGTAACAAGTACTTTAATTCTTTACCTTCAGTAAAGATAAATTACCTTCAAGTATAGACTGCTAACTTATTTCTTGTAAAGCCATCTATTTTTTACATGATCATACTGTATGCAATCTGATTTTACATACCACTTCCCCACGCCCATATTTTGAATCTCAATTGTTAGAATCAATTCCTGAACTCCTTCCACAGTGTGCAAGTACCACCATCTTTTCCATGGTAATTAGGGATGGGTGATCGTTGTTGGCTTTGCAGACGTTTTGTAAATGAACAAAAATGAACTCTACCTCATTGGGGGATTTGCCAGCTTATTTACTAAACCAAACAGCTATCTTTCTCCCAAAGGTATATTCTCATCAGTCACCTTATATTCCTCTCACCTGAATAAAAGCCTTGACAGACAGGCATGCTCACTAATTTAGTCCCATGATCTGAATTTTAATTTGTGCATCCTTGCTCTGCTGCTCTGTGAATTTAATGACTTGGAAACAAGATTCAGCTTAACTGCAATAAATTTAAACATTAATTGTGCCAAGATTCTGCATGATAAATATTCAGAAATTATGAAAACTGACAACTAGTTACAGCAATTTCCAGCTACAGAGAACTTGTTGAAGCTTTTGTCATGATAGGAATCTGTAAAAAGGAAAATCTTTCAGAAAGAAGGCTTAGAGGGTTCAGTATGTTTCTTTGATGAGGAATGGTTCCACAGACACAGATCTTTTTGTGATCAATTTTAACTTTTACCACCTGGAGTTTTAAAGGCTTATAATTGCTAAACTTCTGAAATGGTTTTAGTTATGTGGGTTTGATGCTGCTTTGTTAGAATAGAAGGATTTTTGCCATTTGGACAATTGCCAGAAACATATTTTTTATTGTTATACACTCATTATGGTATCCACAAGATAATATTCTGCACATTTCTGGCAGTGTAGTTTCCAATTTTACCTCATTAATTTCAAGCGTGTATCTGTAAATAAACCTCAGAGACCTGGAATTATATTAACCCATGTCTCAAAACTGACGCATAGGTTTAAAATTCAACTCCTTTCTACTTTAGCTTAGAAACTTAACAATTTGATTAAACTAGTTAATACCTCGGCTAAAGCAGTTGAGTAAGTAATTTGGTTCAAATGGTTTCTTATTCAGCAATTGCAATGTTTTCTTAAATTGATTTAATGTTTAATATAAGCATGTATTAAATTAGACCATGAGAAAAGGAATACAGAATTATTCTCCTTTTGGGACTTTCTTGTACAAACTTTGACAGTGATAGGAATGACTGAATATCTGCTGCAAATTAATAGTCTTCAAGTTCTTGCAGTGGCTGACAAAATAAAGGAATCAATCTCACAAAGCAAAAGCATAAATGGCTTGAAATTTCATGCAGCATAGTGCTTTTGTGCACTATATAACAAATTTTAATTAAAAAACCTTACCTGTAGTTTGTTTTGGATGACAAATTTGCTCCAGGTCCTCTACACACACGACTTATTCCCAGAGGTATCAATTCATGTACTTTGCCATTAAATATAGTTTAACACATAATGTGCATTGGCCCAGTGCATGTCACTGCTTTCATACAAACTAATTTATCAGCTAAACAATGTAAAGAAAGCCAAGGCTGCCTAGATAGCAAAAGCTGTCTCACGTTATGGATTAGAAATTCCTATGCTCCAGGACTTTGAACTGTGCTACATACAGCATTTGGTTCTTAGTTTCGACAGCAACTGTATTGGGTGATTGTGCGTGGTTCTGTGGTGGGAGTGGGGAAGGAATGGAGAAAAGGCAGATGTTCTGTATGCTTCCACGTATACACATGGTTCTGAGAGCCTGAGCTTGCTCCCACATCACCAAATCTGTTCATGCACAAAGATAGTCTGGCTGCAAGTGAACCCGTTACAATTTACATTTTGTAAGGTCAGCTAAATGCCAACTTTCTGAAGTATGTATTCTGGTTATCTTGGCTTTATTTATTTTATGCTTATAGCTCATTCTGATTTTGTTTTGTTTAATGCAACTCAATTAATTCAACGCATATCATTTTAATTAACTCCTTTAAAGTGAAGCATATCATACTTAATAAGAATATAATGAAAGCTCTAGGTTGCCAAGCACCTATCAAGCCTGCTGTACCATTAAATAAGATTAGAGGTGATCCTGTGCCTCAAGTTCACTTTCCTGTCTGATCACCACATTCTCTGATTCATCTTGTGCTCAAAATTCTATCAACCTGTCAGAGATAATTATATCATTCTCTGTCAACGACTTGAGGCTTGTTGGTGATTGATTCATACAAAAGGTGCTTGCAGACAAGTGCTGTTTGATCTCTGAACTCTTAACAATTACATAATTATACATGCAATAGTACACCATCTTAGTGACATAGAAGGGGAGAATTTTGCCCCATTGATCTACTGGCTCACAAACAATCCTATTCTCCATTGATTTGAACTCTACTCTGTTTTCCCTATACTCCTCCCAGATTCTACCACTCGCCTGAACTAGGGGGTCAATTTAACTACCAAACAATATCCTTGGGTTGTGAGAGGAATTCCATGGATACAAGGAAGGTGTTAACTCCACACAAGATCAAGATTTCACCTGGATTGCTGGGGTTATGGGGCAGCAGGTCTGCCAGCTGTGCTATTGTTTCACTCTTTGAACCTGAAGCTGAATTTGTAACTTAACCTCTAGACTTCCACAAAATCCTTTTGCTGCTAGATATGAACATTCTTTTATTCCCTCAGTGTGAAGGAAAACTTCAAGCTGAGATAGCTGTGATAAGAGGGAACAGGAGAAGGGGTGCCCTTGGCTTGCAATAGGGTCTTCTCCCTACTCCATTCATCTGGAGAACAGATCTTCCAAATGTACTCCATCAGGTGCAGGCATCAGGAACTGCTGCATATCCTGTAAAGTGCTGGGTGAAATCTCTCATCTGCAACAACAACTACTGTAGCCGCAATGGCCTGCCAAAGCACTAAATATTTTATTCGGCATGCCCATCAACATACTCCCATTGGCTACTCCATCAAAGTCCTGACTTGCAGTCTCTGGTTGGGGAAAACTAGCAGCTTGCCTACCTTCTCTGCATGTCCTAGCTACCGGCCAGCCTTGTTTGCTAGATCAGCACCCACGTAATTCACTGCGAATTTAATTCCTGGCTTTCAAAAGTGTCAGAACGGTGGAGGCTGCTTGTTCCAAAGTACGTGAGTTTTCATCGGAACCCTCATGCTATTTAGCCACCGTCACCTGGTCCAAGGGATGTGGGTATTTAATTGTTGCACATACATCGTGATTCATGGTTGAATGATAGAGGTATATGGTACGAATCCATGTGAGGCCGCCTATGCAGTTGCCAGGTGTGATGATGTATTTACTGACCTTGACCATGTGTGAGGTCATTAAATTTCTTGTCAGTCTGCATTCATCTCCTTCCTTTCATCTGAGTTGCTGTCACTTTGCTCTTTCAGTCAGAAACACCTGGTCTTAAAGCAATGTAGACTGTGCTGGCTCACTTTGACATTAGATATGGACTATTTGTAACAACATGGCTGGGTGGTCAGTAAAATCAGCCTAAGGATGGGACAAATGATTGCAGGATATTTGAACAATGCAATACTGGCTCCCACTTTCCAGTGCTGAATGGTTGAGCATTTTTGACAGTTTTATAACATTCATTCTTGTTCTTCATTTGAGCTCTCTGCAATGGTAAAAACTAATCTTTAGTCAACAATATCAAATTATATTTTGCATTCAATGAGCTGAAGCAAATCAATAACATCTGAAATAAAACAGGCACAGTAATTTAGTTGATATAAACCGAAATGACCTTGCAAACTTTCAGTTCTTGTCTATATTTTATTAGTTGCTGCTGCACTATTCATTGGAAATTCTCTGTGGAGAGCTAGCATTCAAACCAAATCTTCTCTTTGGATCTTATTAATATTGGAGGCCATTTATCCAGTGCATTTCATACTTATTTTTCCATTACTAACTTGTATCCATGTTAAAATCCAATTTCCACTTTAGTTCCCCATCTTATTTTGTGAGATTGCTATGACTCCATCTCACTTAAACTTGTCACTAAGCAATATAATTTGGTGTCCTCACTGTTTCTGGTGAAGTAAGACTCCACATAATTATTAATATTATGAATGAAATGAGTCTCAGAAAAAAAATCCTTCGATCTTTTATTACCTTTTACTTAGTAACATCTATTCATGCTTCAAGGTATGTTTAAAAGCATTACCTTTCAAAATGAAGGAGATTGCTCTGACCAATCCAGATGAATAATTTGTTGATTCTGTGAGACATAATCTTCAGTTAAAACCTGGCATGCAGAACAGTTCTTCCTCAGTTAATGTTCTAGAACCTTCCTCATCACACATGTCAGATTACTGAGTCTGTAATTAACTTCCTTTGTTTTAAATAGGCATCCGGGTGCCTTCACTTTCAGGCATCATTCATTTGTGGAATTTCTGATGTGGAATTTAAGCTTTATCTGTGTTGTGACTTTAAACGAGTTATCCTAGTCTGGAGCTCTCAGTGTAACAAGTTTTTATTTAACACTAGCAAACTTGTAGGAGAAACTGATGAAAGAATCGACACAAACTCAAAAATATTTTTTAGTGTTTTCTACCTACAAATACATCAAATACATTTAAATATGTTGTTAAATATATTGTTTATTTAAATACATTTAAATAAATATATTGTTGCAGGTGCCTGCAACAATAACAAATCTGGTAAAACACTACTTCCAGGATCTGCAAGTTTGTCTCCCAACATCAGACTTCCCCACAGCTTGGCAACCACTGGAAGTAGGCATCATGGCGGGGTGCACCATCTCACCATTGGCCTTCACTATGGCAATGGAGCTCATTATCAGAGCCGCAAAATGGGTTGCGGGAGGAAAACGGCTACAGTTTAGTCGAAGGTTACCACTGATATGAGCCTATATGGATGATATAACAATACTGACGACAACTGTCCCCCGCACCAAGAGACTTCTGCAAAAGCTTCATCAAAACATCACATGGGCGAGGATGAAGATCAAGCCCAGCAAGTGCAGAAGCATCTCCATTGTCAAAGGTCAACTCACAGATCAAAGATTTCATATTGATGGATCACCTGTCCCAACTGTGTCAGAAATGCCAGTGAAGAGCATGGGTCGATGGTATGATGCTAAGCTCAAGGACACCAAGCAGTTTAAACATCTCAAAAAGGATACCATCATGTACATAGCTCACATCAACAAGACCTTGCTGCCAGGAAAACTCAAGCTGTGGTGCTTCCAGTTCGATATACTCCCAAGACTCGTGTGTATGAAATCCCCATCAACAAGGTGGAAAAGCTCGAAAGAGTGATCAGCACACATGTGAAACAGTGGCTTGGTCTTTCACGATGCTTAAGTCCTGTTGGACTGTATGGGAACGGCAAATTGGAATGACCAATTACAAGTCTTGTGGAAGAATACAAATGCACCAAAGAAAGTTTGGTCATTACCCTCACTGAATCTGAAGATACTGTTATTCGAATAGCGGCCCCCCGTGTGGCAACGGGGAGGAAGTGGACCCCATCTGAAGCTGTTCAGAGTGCTAGGTCTGCTCTTCACTTCAGGGATGTGGTTGGCCAAGTCCAACATGGGAGAGCCGGGCTCGGGCTCATCCCAAAGGCTCCTCAATGGCACAAGGCAACAGCAGTGCAGAAGAGATGGCTCGTGGTGGAGGAGGTGAGGAGACAGGAGGAGGCAAAGCGACATGCCAGAACCGTTTCAATGGCCAAGCAGGGCCAATGGACTAATTGGGAGAGCCTGGAAAAGAGGAAACTCAGTTAGAGTGACATCTGGGAGATAGAGGGATCTCAGCTAAGTTTTGTCATCAGAGCCACTTATGACCTCCTACCAACACCTCAAAACCTGAACCAGTGGTGGAGAGAAGACCCCACTTGCTCTCTTTGTCAAGCACCTGGATCACTAAGGCACATTTTAACAGGATGCACCATGAACCTCAGCCAGGGGCGGTATACTTGGTGGCATAACCAAGTTCTCAGACAGCTGGCCTCAATCTTGGAACAGAGGCAAACCACCATAAAACGCTCTCCCACAAACATCGACAGGAAATGTCCACATTACACAATTTGTACCAGCAGGCCAACCTCCAGAGCACCAAGTAACATCAAAGGATATAAGCATTCTGCAGGTTGCTCGGGATTGGAAAATGGACGTGGACTTGGAGAAAAAGCTTGTGTTTCCCCCAGACATTGCAGCTACAACACTCTGGCCAGACATAGTCCTGTGGTCCACAACAGCCAAGCTGGCATATGTTGTAGGATTGACAGTACCATGGGAAGATGGTATAGAAGAAGCTTATGAGAGGAAAAAGACCAAGTACTCGGAACTGGCAACTGAAGCTGATCAGAACGGCTGGAAGACCAAGATTTTCCCTGTAGAAGTGGGATGCAGGGGATTTGTTGCTACATCTACGACCAGTCTATTGAAGAAGGTGGGGGTGAGGACTGTCTCCCTCCAACAAGCAATCAAGTCCTTGTCAAATGCAGCAGAGGAAAGCAGCAATTGGATTTGGATTAAAAGGAAAGACAACAACTGGGCTGCAAGATGAAGACAGGAGGGTACGGAACTGAGGGGGGTGTATCTGGGATGCCAGGTAGCACCGTTGAGCCCTCTGGAGACATCGTGGGCTTATCAATGAAACGTCAAAGAAGGAGGGTGCCCACCTGATGACCCCAATGACGTAGCTACCCTCCTCGTCACCACTCCAAGCCACTGCCAACATCAAGAGTGCCAACTTTATCATTGGGATTGAAACATCAAGTCCTAGTAGCTCTACAATATTTACAGCTCATAGCTTATTATTTTAGATGTGAACAAATAGTTCCAAGAAATTATACATTGTCATGGAAGCACATCTTGAGTGACAAGACCAAAGACATTTGTTGAGACAAGATGGTTCGTGTCAATATTTTTAAAGTTACTGAAGTCCAGAGAATGAAATTGTCCTGACTGTTGTTAGGGCAATGTACAAATCACCTATATGACTCCCTTACTCATTCATCCCTCCCCATTGTTCACCCTCCTGGCACTTCCCTGCAAGCAGGACAAGGGCTACACCTATCCCCATACTTCTTCCCTCACTATCATCCATGGCCCCAAACAGTGTTTCCAGCTGAGGCAATATAGATAGATAGATACTTTATTCATCCCCATGGGGAAATTCAACATTTTTTTCCAATGTCCCATACACTTATTGTAGCAAAACTAATTACATACAATACTTAACTCAGTAAAAATATGATATGCATCTAAAATCACCCTCTCAAAAAGCATTAATAATAGCTTTTAAAAAGTTCTTAAGTAGTTTACTTAAATACATTGAGTCCTAACCCCGGCACTTTAACATATCTTACTCCTGGCGGTTGAATTGTAAAGCCGAATGGCATTGGGGAGTATTGATCTCTTCATCCTGTCTGAGGAGCATTGCATCGATAGCAACCTGTTGCTGAAACTGCTTCTCTGTCTCTGGATGTTGCTATTGTTATGATACCAGCCCCCTCCTTTGTGAGAATTGCAAGAGCCCTAGTGAAAGGGGGGTCAATGACCCGAGAGAGAGCAAGAGAGAGAGAGAGACATGCCGAATGGACACAGGAAATGGAAAGACAGCGACGTGCTGGATACCGCATTCCACTGGGACAAAAGCTGGCGACTGTGGCATTGTTCTCAGGAGACATCTGGGAACTGCAGACGTGCCAACTCGCAGGGACATTGTAAAGCCCTCAGGCAAAGTGGGCTGGTTGAGAGAGAGATTGCATCACCTGCAACCTGATTGACACCTGAGATCCCGTGAGGCAGTATAAAGAAGGGTCTGAAAGAGGACGACCCTCAGACGCACCAAGGAGACACCGAGAAGCACGATACCGCTTCCCGTGGGAACGGGAAGCCATTTTGAAGGAAGCCACGTGCGTTAAATTCCGAATGCGGAGTTTGTGGCTAGAACCAGCGGAAAACCGCTTTTATTTAACACCAGGGAAGCCAAATCCTCTGAGGCTGAGGATTTGATTCATAAAGACAACGGCAAGTGTTCTCTTTTCCTAACAATCTCTCTCTCTCTCTCCAACACGTGAAACCAAAAGGGAAAAGCCTGCAGACTTCAGAGTGACTCTTTATATTTCCAATTGGACTCAGTATTATACCCTAGACAACGAAAGAGCTTATTTCTGAGTGATTATTAATGTACCTGCGTTTTAGATTGAGTATTGACGCATGTTATCTGAATGTTTGTATTAACCTTAATTTTTGTGCCCCTTTATTAATAAAACTTTTGAAAATAGTACCATTGGACTTCAACTGACATATCTATCTTTGCTGGTAAGTGAAACCAGTTACTGGTTTCATAACACTATGTAGAGGATGTTCAGGGTTTTCCATAATTGACCGTAGCCTACTCAGCGCCCTTCGCTCAGCTACCGATGTTATACTCTCCAGTACTTTGCCCACGACAGAGCCCACCTTCCTTACCAGCTTATTAAGACGTGAGGTGTCCCTCTTCTTAATGCTGCCTCCCCAACACGCCACCACAAAGAAGAGGGCGCTCTCCACAACTGACCTATAGAACATCTTCAGCATCTCACTACAAACATTGAATGACGCCAACCTTCTAAGGAAGCACAGTCGACTCTATTGTGCCGTGCTGGTCATTCCAAGTCACCTATCATATCCAATGCTTCCAGTGTGGCTTCTTATACATCAGTGAGACCTGACACAGATTGAAGGACCGCTTTATCAAGCACCTTCACTCTGTCCGCTGCAAGAGACAAGATCTGCTGGTGACTACTCATTTCATTGTGGACCAGGCATTGGGAATTTCTCAAAACAACAGGAGCTCAGCAACTAAAGACACTACAAGAAAATCAATGCCCATGTGACCATTTCTAAGGCTGATACAAAATTACTAACCACGTTATGGAAGGCCAGAATGCATGACAACTTTGCCAGGCCAAAACTTCCACAAGACCTAGAAGAAGAAGTCAATAGCAGTGTGGTAACAATTAAAAGGAAATTAACACACCACCTCCAATCACATTCTATACAGAGCATTGAAGAAAGACCATTCAATTCCCAATGGTCTGTAATTTCCTTCTTAATAATCGGACCTATGCCCTTCACCTCAGGAATATGAAGATTTCATAATTCAGTTATACCTGTTTACACTGGATTTTCTCATTACTACTATTAGTGAGGAGGTACATGAGCCTGAAGGCACATACTCAACGATTCAGGAAGAGCTTCGTCCCCTCTGCCATCCGATTTCTGAATGTACATTGAACCTATGAACACTACCTCACTATTTTCTACTTTTTTCCTGCTTTTTGTACGACTTACTTAATTTAACTTTTTAAATATATATAAATAAATTTATATGTACTTGTCGTAATTTATAGTTTTTTATTATTATGCATTGCAAAGTACTGCTGCCGCATAACAACAAATTTCATGACATATGCCAGTGATGCTAAACCTGATTCTGATTCTAATTAGCAATGCTGATTGAGTTGCCAGACCTGGAGGAAGATGATATTTAACTCAAAGCAAATCAACATTAAACGGGTCAAGTATCTGTGATGTTAAGACAACTTGGTGTTCTTATGTCATAGGTATTGACAACAGCATCACATCTGAACATGTCAGCAGGAAATTAAAAGTAGATTTAAAATAAACTTTTGAAGCGGGCTGTGAGTTTATAGAAATGCTAAAAGAAATGTTCATACAACAACAAATAAACTAATCATTCCACACAATGATGAATTTATTTAAAGACTGTCCAGTCGTTTTCTCTGAAACTCTGTGATTTACTTATGCATTGCAAAATTATAGCCATTATTCCATCAAATCTGCATTCAACCCAAAGGCTTTTGAAAATGTTAATGACAAATTGCTGCAAATGTGTAGTCCGTGAATCAACTATTCAAGATATTGATTAGAATGAAACTTCTCCCATTGAAACATCTTCCCTTGATAATGGTGGGAACATCAAATAGAAAGACTTTTGAGAAGATAATGAATAATTAATTGAATTGACTTTATTTCTTACATCCTTCACATATACGAGGAGTAAAAAAAGTTTATGTCTCCGTCTTAATGTGCAATGTGCAATCATAATAATTTATAATAAATAGAACAGTCAATGTGATATAAGAGTACACTCAAATCAGTGTGAGTTCATCAGTCTGATGGCCTGGTGGAAGAAGCTGTCCCGGAGCCTGTTGGTCTTGGCTTTTATGCTGCAGGTACTGCTTCCCAGATGGTAGCAACTGGAATAGATTGTGGTTGAAATGACTTGGATCCCCAATGATCCTACTGGCCCTTTCTACACACCTGTCCTTATAAATGTCCTGAATCATGGGAAGTTCACAACTACAGACACGCTGGGCTGTCCACACCACTCTCTGCAGAGTCCTGCGATTAAGGGAGGTACAGTTCCCGTACCAGGCAGTGATGCAGCCAGTCAGGATGCTCTCAATTGTGCCCCTGTAGAAAGTTCTTAGGATTTGGGGACCCATACCAAACTTCCTCAACCGCCTGAGGTGAAAGAGGCACTGTTGTGCCTTTTCCACTACACAGCTGGAGTGTACAGACCACGTGAGGTCCTCGGTGATGTGGATGCCGAGGAATATGAAGCTGTTTACCCTCTCAACCCTAGATCCATTGATGTCAATAGGGGTTAGCCCATTTCCATTCCTCCTTTGTTTTTGCGACATTGAGGGAGAGGTTGTTTCTTGGCACCACTGTGTCAGAGAGATGACTTCTTCCCTGTAGGCCACCTTATTATTATTTGAGATAAGGCCAATCAATGTAGTGTTGTCGGCAAATTTGATTAGTAGATTGGAGCTGTGGGTGGTGATACAGTCATGGGTATACAAATAGTAAAGGAGGGGACTCAGTACGCAGCCCTGAGGCTCCTGTATTGAGAGTCAGAGGGTTGGAGGTGAGGGAGCCCACTCTTACCACAAGCTGGTGATCTGACAGGAAGTCCAGGATCCAGCTGCACAGGGCAGGGACAAGGCTGAGGTTTCTGCGCTTCTTGTCAAGCCTGGATGGAACTATTGTGTTGAATGCTGAACTATAGTCCAAAAACAGCATTCGCATATAAGCATCCTTCTTCTTCAGATGTGTAAGAGCAGTGGTTATTGCATAAGAATGAGTTGGAACCATTTCATATAACAAGGAGGGATGCTTAACATAAAAACATGTGAGCAAATTTTTGGAACTTACAAGGTAACAGCACATGTGTATATTTTTGACCCTATTACCGCTATAGGTTATCAAATGATGTGTTGAAAGAAGGACTCTAAACTAAGGTTTAGTACAACTTACTCTTTATTAGCACTCAAGTGACTACAACATGCATGCATACCGCTGACCTTTACTGTTCCAATTTATCACTTCTTATATTAAATTACAAGGCTCACAGCTTGAACTTAAATACTACCCGTGTGAAATAAAATTAGTCACGTTTACTTCAGCAGGTATTCTGAGCTCTGAACTCTTGGGCCTCACTTCTTATGATGATTGTTCTTTTCAATCTTCTTTATTCTTACTTTAGGCCAGAACCCCCACAACTCTGAAGTCAGTCACTCAAGGACTAAACAAGACACACCTGTTTCCATCCTTATCTTACATAACAATGTTGACCATCCATCACAATAGATCATTCAGGATGAGGTAAACAAGAGCATGTATTTTCTTACCTCTTAGTTGTTAAGAGTGCCTGTACTTAATAATTCAACAATACTATTTTGTCCACAGAATGAGAGTTCCAAAAACGCCCTCATTTACTTATTTCTCTCTCCTTAGTTCTTACTGGAATAATTTACTAGGCTATAGTTCACAGGGCAGTGTTCACACAACTGACCAAGTACTAAACCTGTGACCTTCCTTTATTGTGCTCTTTGTAGTTCCCAGCATCTCTCTCCAGTCAGGGTGTCTTCCCAAAGTTTAATGGGCTACTTGACACCTAGTCTCTGGCCGCAATATGGGAACAGATGCATCCAAGTGATTGCCATGGCAAATGTTGTTCAGAACAATCTCCAGCTAATCAGACTGGTATGCAAATCATAATTAATACTGATATAAAGCAATGTGCCATGTGGAATAGCAGATTAGGACTTGCATGATATATGTATTCCATTTAGCTGTATTTTCTGCAGCACAGCCATGTTTTTATCTGTCTGGATGAGTTCACATCAAATTCAGCAAGTCTAGGGTCAGAGGCGAAGTGAAAGTCACCTACCTGCACTTATCAATTCATATTTGTTGCTCATACTGTCAAACCCTCCCACAGTTTATAACCAGATGCCTGTTCTTTCAATAATCTCTGCATCAGTCCTTTCCAATGATACTGCCTTTCCACTGAAATCAGTCAATATATCTTTATGAAATGCTCAGCAACCAGTTCGATCCACCTTACCGCTCAGTCCTTTATTATTTCTGAAATATCAATAACATTATCATTGCTGCAAGTGTTGTGTGTACTTGAAATTCTAAAGAATAACTAGTAGTCTTTTCCTTAAAAGTATTTAACTGCCAGCAGACAGAAGCTAGGTTTATTCATCCAGGTGTAGACTTGCCCAGTGACAATGAATAAAATCATTGGCCTGCATTTTCCAGAGCAACATTAGAGTCATAGAAAGAAAAGCACAGAATTGGGCCCTTCATCCATCTAGTCCATGCCAAAACCATTTAAACTGCCTAATCCCATCGACCTTAGCCCTCTATACCCCTACCATCCATGTACCTATCCAAACTTCTCTTAAGCATTGAAATCAAGCTCGCATACACTATTTGTGCTGGCAGTTCATTCACGATCCTCTGAGTGAAGAATTCTCCCCCTCATGTTCCCCTAAACATTACACTTTTCATTATTAACCCATGACCTCTGGCTGTAGTCTAATCCAACCTCAGTGGAAAAAGCCTGCTTGCATTTACCCTACCTGTACCCCTCATAATTTTTGAATACCTCAATCAAATCTCCCCTCAATCTTTTACATTCTGAGGAATAAAGTCCTGACCTATTCAATCTTTCCTTATTACATAGGTCCTCCAGAGCCGGTAACATCCTTGTAAAATTTCTCAGTACAATTTTAACCTTATTTGCAGCTTTCCTGTAGGTAGGTGACCAAAACTGCACACAATATTCAAAATTAGGCCTCACCAACATCTTCTACAACCTCAACATAACATCCCATCTCCTGTACTTAATACCTTGATTTATGAAGACCAATGTGCCAAAAGCTTTCTTTAAGCCCCTATTTACCTGTGACACCACATTCATCTTATCCACTTGTTGTCAGAGAAATTAGGATTCCAGTCTAAGCATGCACAGTTCCCAAACTTTCTGAGAGGTAATACTTGAGAGTGATTATGCAACCACTATTCAACACCAGTGCCAGCTTGCTATGGTTTTCCAAATAGCTATGTAAAGAAATCTGCTGCTGAACCTGGTCCAGGTTATTCACAACAGTTTAGTGACTCCAGTGGAGAGGAAAAGCTGAGAGAGGTAGATATCTTACAGGTAAATTGCATTTTTTATTGAACATGTATTGAAGATAAAATTTTAAAATAAATGTATTTGTGGTGTGCCTCTTTAAGTATGGGGCAACAGATGCTGTGAAGTCATGGCAAGATCACAACTCTAGTCTACATACACACCAGGCTCAGAAAGAACATTACGAAACATAGCATCGCCACAGTACTAATGAGGTGGAAATCTGAAATAAGAGATGAATGTGCCAATTTTTTCAATATATCAGGCACCTTCTGTTGAGAAAGCAACTAAGTTGATACTGCATCATTCACCTTCATTACGAGTGGAAAGTATTTCGAAATGTAGAACAAGAAGGGAGGAGGAAAAAGAAGAAGAGGGAGGGCCTGTGACCAGACAAGATGGACTAAATGAACAAAGAGATGAGAGCGTAAATCAAAGGTGGATGGCATAGGACAAGATGAAGTGTCAAAATAGAAAACTGAGGGTAATTATAAATGGTAGCACATACATTGTGCAAGATTGTTGAATTTAATGTCTATTCAGAAGCACATAATGTGCCTAGGGAGAAGATATGCCGAATAAACACAACTTGTCAAGGTTCATTAAAGCAGTACGAGAGGATGGAAGGCAGGGCAAAGTGGGGTTGATAAAGAGTAATAAATTGATAGACAACTGGATGCTCAGGGCCACACTTGTGAACTAAACATAAGCAGTCCTGGAAGTACTCTCATCGTTAAGACAATGTAGAAGACACCACATTTTGATCAGTGAATATGTTGATCAAATTAAAAGAAGTGCATATACGCCATTGTTAACAATGATATGGGTGATAGTGCCCATGATGAGATTGCAACACCAGAGACCAGCTTGTTATAGAGATCAGGAAGCTGGCCATCAAGATATCAAGTCAAGTCAACAGCTAACCATTTTAATGGCAGCTGGAATGAAACATAGTGGAGACAAATAATATTGTAGAGGTGGAAGTAGTGGTCTTTGGGATAGTGAGGATGCATCAGTCAGAATGCAGACAAAGCCTTGGAATCCTGAGATATAATAGTGATGTTTTCTGCCAGTGATCTAGCCACAATTGTATTGGAAGAGCAGAATTCAATCTAAGTAAGGTGGACGATAGAGCGAAAGAATTGTAGGTTGATGGTGTGGTTGACCAAGCTACAATTTGCAGAATTGCTAGAAACTACACGTAATCAAAATGCCAAACTCTTATGAAGAATAGAATTGTAGAAAATAAATGAGTTGGAATTTAGGAAACAAGTACTCTCTGGAAAGGGTTGGGGAATTAGAAATGGATAATAATTTGAAACTTTAAAGAAGCTATTATTGTTCAGGGCAGCAGCTGGTAACAGCAGTGTTGAGTGTGTGTAAGACAATACTTGAAGGTTCATAGAATAGTTTTAGCATAAAGGAAGTTATTAAGACTAGATCCTGGTAAAACAGTCCCATTAATCACAATCCCTTTCTCTTTGACCATGCCTTGAAGTTGTTTGCCTTCAAGTAATCAACCAATTCCCCTTTAAAAACCCTGATTGGCTCTGTTTCCATCAGCTTTATAACAACAACTCCCAAATCATAGTTTTTGTCTGTACTTACATAAAAACAAAAAAAAAAAATTCCTCACACGTATTATTTGGGTTCAACTTCAAATCTGTGCACAATAGTTCTTAATCCATCCACTAATGAGAATAGCTTCTGCATGTTCAATGCTCAACGTGATCTAGTTCGCCTCTGTCAAATCGCCTTTCGACTTTATTTGGTCTATGAACAACAAAACCAATTTCTCCAGCCTAATCCTGCCATTTAGTCTACATTGTTAAGTAGTCGGTTGATAGTTTCCATCTCTGTGGTGCTCAGAGTGTGAGCTGCTCACACTAATCGGAAGGGGCCTGGTTTGGGCATGCTAGACCAGATAGATGATAGTGGAAAAGGGAAGCAATCTGTGCTCTCTAGGATGATCCTGGAGTGATGGGTGATGGAGATAATACATTCACATCTGGCCTGCTTGCAGCCATGATGAGAATCATAGAATAAATGAGTATGGTAGTCTTCTTCCTGTTGACAAGAATCTCATGAATTTTTCAAATGACAATTTCATGAATGTTTAAGCTCCAAAGTTGTCGCTATAGTATTATTGAAATTAAACAGTTTCTTTAAAAAAGATGCTCAGTGCTCTGCAACAACTGAAGCTTTGATGATAATGACAGTAAAGATGCCACTCTTCCAGCAATCTAAATAACATTATTGAAAAGATTGCAGTCCTTGCACTGTTCTATGTGTTGGATAATTTTGGGTAATGTAGTTGGTGTCGTTATCAGCAAACAATATACTGAGCTGTTTCTATAATGATTTCCCCCTTGCTATTCCCAGCAGGCTGATGCATCTCCTTTTAATATTGATGCATTGGTGACAGTGTAAGAGAAATGCTTTAGCAGATCTCCATATAAGCTCTAATTTAGTACAGAGTTCGAGGTTCTTCCAGAAAATAATATCTATTCAAAGTGCTCATTAACCTACCCAAGGTTCAGACTATTATATAATTGAACTAATTCAGGGGAATGTTATGGCACAGATGAGAATGAAGCTTGTTTTCCCCTGCTGCAATGATTGAAAAAGCTAATGTAGGACAAGAGTACAACGGATACTTCAGCAACATAATCCTGATGGTGGTCCATATAAAATCGTGCTATGGAGCTTTTTGACCAAAAAGCCACAAGACAATAAGACATAGGAACAGAATTAAGCCATCTAGCCCATCATGTTGGTTCTACCATTCAATCGTGGCTGAACTATTTGCCCTCTCAACCCTATTCTCCCACCTTCTCTATGTAACCTTTGACACCTTCACTAATCGAGAACCAATCAACTTCCACTTTAAATATACTAAAGTACACAGCCATCATTGGCAATGAATTCCACAGATTCATTACCCTCTGGACAATGAAATTCCTTCTCACCTCTGTTATAAGGGGATATCTTCTATTCTGAGGCTGTGCACTCCAGTCTCATACTCTTCCACTATTGAAAACATCCTCTCCATGTCCACACTATCCAAGTCTTTCAATATCCAGTAGATTTCAATGAGATTCCTGCTTATTCTTATAAATTCTAGTGAATACAAGCCCAGAACCGCCAAATTCTCCTCTTACGTTAACCCTTTCATTCCTGGGATTATTCTGGCAAACCTTTTCTGGACCCTCTCTAGTACTTCTTCCTGGGATACAGTACCCAAAACTGCTTACAGTACTCCACCACCATCAGGACTACATGTCATCTCTGAAACTTCCATCCTGTAGCTATTCAGCTTCTCAGCAAAACTCACTCAGGTGTAATACCCTAACTGGCCCTGCACAACATCCGTTAAACGGTCTTTCCAGCTCTTCGTGTTTTGTTTATAATTACTGTTCATATGTTCACATTTATTTAAGTATGATGATTGATGTTTGCACTAATTGTTGATTGCTCATGGCTGTTCACACTATTATCTTGTAAATTGCTGGTTGCTATTGTGTTGTTTTTTTATGATTTGTCCTGTGCTTTATACTTAGCATTGAACCATAATCTATTCTGGTATGATTCACATACAGGCAATAAAGTGATTCTGATTCTGAAATGTGGTCTGACAAAGTTTCAGCATTACGTCCTTGCTTTTTTATTCTAATCCTCTCAAAATGAATGCTGACATTGCACTTCCCTTCCTTGCCACGGACACAACTTACAAGTTACCTTTAGGGAATTCTGCACTAGGACTCCAAGACCATTTGTAGCTCCATTTTCTGAAACTGCTCCCTGTTTAGAAAATAGTCTATGCCTTTATTCCTTCAACCAAAGTACATGACCATTCACCTCCCTACGTTGTATTCCATCTGCCTCTTCTTTGCACATTCTCCTAATCCGCCCAAGTGCTTTTGCAGATTCCCTGCTTCCTGAACACTGCTTGCCCCTCCACCTATCTCCATATCATCCACAAAGTAGGCAACAAAACCATCAATTCTTCAGATAATCACATATAATGTGAAAAATAGCCAACCCGACACTGACCCCTGTGGAACACTATTACTTACAGGCAGCCAACCAAAAAAGGCCCCCTTTATTCCCATTCTGCCTTCTGCCAGCAGCCAATCTTCTGACCATGCTAGTATCTTTCCTGTAATACCATGGGCTCTCATCTTGTTTGGCAGGCTCATGTGCAATACCCTGTTGAAGTCCTTCCGAAAATCCAAGCAAACAACATCCACTGACTCTTGCCAGCTGATCCTGCCTGTTATTTCCTCAAAGAATTCCTTGCAGATTTTTCAGTCCCCTTGAGGAAATCAAGCTAATGTCGGCCTATTTATCCTGTGCATTTGGTATTTCCACCGTGGAATAAACTCAACCTACTCTGACATATGACACCTCATAGAAAGCAATACAAGTTTGTCCAACCTCTCATTATAGGTAATACTCTCCACTCCAGGCAGCATACAGTGAACCTCTTCTGCACCCTCTCAAAAGACTCCACTACCTTCCAGTATATGCTGACTAGAACTGTGTACAATATTCTAACCGCAACTTAATTGAATTCTTGTATAGCTGCATGCAACATAACTCCCAACATTTATGCTCAATTTCCCAGTTGATGAAGGTAAGCATGCTGTACAGCTTCTTTACTTCCCTATCTAATGCGTTGCAACTTCCTGGGAGCTATAGACTTGCACACCAAGAGCCCTCTGTGCATCATTACCACTAAGAGTCCTGCCATTTGTTATAAAATTTCCTATTAGATTTGACCTCCCAAAATGCAACAGCTCACGTTTGTCTGGATTAAGCTACATCTGCCATTTTCCATCCAAATTTCCAACTGACTGATTAATCTTTTAAAACTTTCTTCATTATTCACAACTCCTCCAATTGCCCTGCTATCTGCAAACTTGCTAATCAGACCACCTACATTTTCATCCAGATCATTAACATATATTGCAAACAACAGAGATTGCAGTACTGATCCTAATGGTATACAGATCACCAGTCAGAAAAAAAACATCCAGCCCTCCACCACCACCTTCTGTCTTCTATGACCAAGTCAATTTTAGATCCAACTTACCAACTCACGGTAAATTTCTATGACTTAAATTTCCCTACCATCTTGATATGATGGACCTCGTCAAATGTTTTATTTATAAACGACCATGTGGATAATATCATTTGCTGTACTGTCCTTAATCATCTTTATCACCTTCTGGATATGATTAACACATGAAATTTGCATATCACAATGATCCAATCTGGCAACACATTGTGGAGGAATTATATCATAACTGCCTACTCTCCACAACACTGAGTTAAGATGCTGTGGTATTGAATTTGCTGAATAGTCTGAATCATATGAATAATTGTCTTTCATGATTCACGAGCAACATTGGAAGTAAACTAGCATATCTCCTGCCCGAATATCTATCCCTGCATTGTCACTATGGGGAGTGCAGATAGGCCAGCAAAGAACACTCTTTAAATACTGGGTCAGAAATGTCACCCTCCTTCGCTCAGTTCTATTCATTGGCTGTATTCTTCCATGTCTACTTAAAACACTGTTTGTTAGGAGAAGTGCATACCCAGCCTTTTTTAGAGTATAGATTCTTTCAGAGAATACCAATCTTAAAGAAGTGGTTTGAAAGCAGCATTATTACACAGATGGGAAGCCTAATCCCTTTCTCAGGATGTGATAAATGCATGCCATTCTTTTTAACTCCAATTGTGAATCCTTTTGCAGCAGTAAGTCATTTGGTCGCATTCTATTGGACAAATTCCCTTTGTTCTCATCACCCCTCATCTTCTTTTCCACTGAAAAAAGACCCTGTTTTCACTCATTCTCAGTTCTGAAGGAGGGGTCCGGGACCTGAAACATTCGCTGTATCCCTCTACACAGATGCTTCCTGACCTGCTGAATGCTTCCAGCATTTTTTCTTTTTATGTCTTCCTACTTGCTTTCCACCAAGAGACAACCACTTCTCTTCACCCAGGTTAAAACAACGCATGACCTCCCCTACTGTAAATAGACACAAGTGTTTACATAGCAATCAACAGAGTCTATGCTACCTAGGCTAATAAATTGCAATAAATCTACATCTTTAAACACTAAGAATGTATTACTCAAATTATAAGAAGTATTCCAAACATTAACAGCCTGGCCAGTATATACATAGTATAACTGTATCACAAAGCTCAAGATTATAGGTGCTGCTAACTAGGCATTGTATATTACTACAGCAGAATTATGGCATCTGGGCCCAAAATCAGGTCTGTTGAGACAGAGGGAAGGTTTGTCACAATGCCTTTGAGCTATAAAACGGTTATAATTTACAATGGCATTCTCCATACTTTGCACTTGCTTTCTCACATTACATGCCAGGTTCTATTCTAACTCCATCTATCACCATAGCTGCCTTATCTCAAATAAAGATGAGTCGGAGTACAGGAAGGAAGCAGAGAGCTTAGTAACAAGGTGTCATGACAACAACCTTTCCCTCAGTGTCAGCAAAACAAAAGCACTGGTCATTAGCTTCAGGAAGAGGGCCGTGCACATGCTCCTGTCTATATCAACGGTGCTGACATTGCAAGGGATGAGATCTTCAAGTTCCTAGGAATGAACAATACCAACAGCCTGCCCTGGAACAACCACATTGACGCTACAACCAAGAAAGCTCACCAGTGACTCTGCTACCTCAGGATGCTGAAGCAATTTGGCATGTTCCTCTTGATCCTTACCAACTCTTATCAATCCACCATAGAAAGCATCCTATCATCACGCTCAGCCTGGCGACTGCTAAGCAAGAAGCTGCAGAGAGTCGTGGCTGCGACTCAGCGCATCATGGAAACAGCCTTCGTGGCATGGACCCTCTCGATACTTGCTGTCTCAGTACAGCAACTAGCACATTTAAAACCCAACCCACCCCAGAGATTCCCTCTTCTCCCCTCTCCCATAGGGCAGAAGATACAAAAGCCTGAAAGCTCATAGCACAAGGACAGCTTGTATCCCATAATTCTAAGAATATTGTATAAATTTCTAGTGTAGCAAAATGGATTCTTGAACTCACAATCTATCTCATTATGATCTTGCACCTTATTATATCCCTGCACTGCATTTTCTCAGTAGTAGGTACACTTTACTCTGCGTCCTGTCAATGTTTTACCTCATACTACCTCATGCACTGTGTAATGAATTGATATGTAGGAACAGTACACAAGACAAGCTTTTCACCGAACCTGTGACAATTATTTTCACTGTAACAATTACAAACCAATTCTAATTCCAGTTCCACAGTATGATGTATCTAGCAGGCTATAACAGGTGAATTGCATACATCTTGGTATTTATAGATTAAATTACTTCTTGTGACTAAAATGCTTTAAGGCACTTCTGAGAAACATAATTAGATATGTTTGTGTGTGTGTGTGTGTGTGTGTGTATTTATGTATTCATGCCTTTTGTTGATTTAATCTTTCTTGCAGCAGATATAAATTGTATTGCATCATCTGTTCATTATTCACAATGTGCCCTCTGTGCATTGATACTTGATAATGTGGGTTGGCATTAACCTTTAACTGCTCATAATATAATTACATAATTGATGGACTCAAGGCATACGATTACAGCTCTCCTGCAGAGCTGTAATGTAACAATTTAAACAGTGTAAAACATTATAACAAAAAGGTGAAATAGAGGAGGCAGTGTGATTGCAATGATTCAGTTTTCATGTTCTTCTAACTTTCTTAAATTACTCCACCTTTGGGGCTGTGCCATGCCAGATTCTGAGACTGAACTGCAATTTTCCCTTGCAATGGACGGGGAGGTCATTTCGACCCACTGAGTCAGTGCCTGTTCATGTCGAGCTTCAGTTGTCCCGCATACTCTTCATTGATGTTGATTCTAGAATCCTGGAAGGGCAGGAACAGTAAAAATATTTATTCTTTGTAAGGGTTTTGAACCAAAACCTCTCTAATCAAAGCTCATTGGAGTAAGAAGGTATTGAAGGAAAAGAGAGAAGCTGAAGGGGATTGATTTGGAAGATTTGAAGGCCTGTAATAGCTTGTGCTCGTTAATAAAAGAACATTAGACAATGAACAAGATTTTAATGAAACCTGAGCAAAAATCCCAGCAAAAAATTAGTGAAAAATTAACAATGTCATGGCACTACATAACTTCTATATAAAGAGCTGCAGTCCAGGAACTACAGTTTGCCATTCTAGGTGCACTATGTGGCTACTGCATTCCACGCCGTTGCATATTTCAGTTAGGAACCACCACTTCAAACATCAGTGGTATTAAGGCTTTGAGTGCTGTTTAACAAGACTTTGCAAAAAAGAATGTTCCTTCAGGGAGCAAAGCCAGATCAGTTGGGAGAGAGAGCTGGGCCAAGAGGGGCCACTGGAGAAGGGGAAAGGACTTCTCTGATTTGCACACAGTGACACAGGTGGGGAAGGTCAGCTTAACAACCCGCTGAGGAGGCATGTGGGGGGTAATGTATTATGGGGAGAGAACAGGAGGGATGGCATCTTTATAGACTCTTTCTCCCATCTCCACCACATTGACTCTCAAGATTAGGGCTTCCATTCTAGGATGTCTGAAATGTCCTGCTTTTTCAGAAATCGTAGCTTCCCTTCTGCTCATACAATTCTTCTATTTCCCAGAGTCACCTCCTACTCCCTCCAAACAAGCCAGAGAGGGTTCCCCAATCCTAACCCTACTAGCCTGTTCATCCAACATATCATCCTTCATTATTTCACACTAGGAGAACAGCTCATGTTCCATCTGAGTAGCCCATAATACAGTGGTATGAACACTTCACTTCAGGTAGCCCTTACTTCCTGTGCCTCCTCTCTTTCTCTTCCCAATCTACTTCTGCTTTTCCCAGTTTTGTTTCTTTTCCCATATCCTTCTTCCAGCCTTCCCATCACCTATTTTCATCCCACTCCCTTTCCAATGTCCATCCACCTACTATCCACATGCTATTGGAAACCATGCCCAATCTGGTTCCTTCTGCTCGTCATCTCTACCTTAATAACTTCGATTATCACATTCCTTACTTAGCAGATTCCAGTACCTGTAGCCATTATGTTCCTACTTCCTGCTCTCCAGAAACTGCCACCACCATCATCTTCCCCTCCCCTACCTGGCTCTATCTGCTATTTTTTTTTTTACCTTGTCTGCTTCCATCCCCCACCTGCCTCTATTTCCATGTTCCACCCCTCCCACACCCCACCTGCCTCTATTTCCCATCCACCCCTCCTGCTGCACCACCTACCTTTATTTCCTCAATCCATCCCTCTCTTTCCCCTTATTGCCTCTATTTCCCATCTCCACCCCCACACCCCACCTGCCTCTACTTCTCAAATCCATGCCTCCACTCCTTCTATTTTCCATCTCCACTCCTCCATGCCCCCACCTGAGTCTATTTCCCAAATCCACCCACCTGCCGCTTTTTTCCTTCTCCACTCCTCCACCTGCCCCTATTTTCCAACTCTACCCCTCTCACACCCTCATCTGCCTCTATTTCTCAAATCCACCTCTCCACTCCCCCACCTGCCTCTATTTCTCAAATCCACCTCTCCACTCCCCCACCTGCCTCTATTTTACAGCTTCATCCCTCCCACTCCCCCTCTTGGCTCCCTCTGCATTGGATTCTTCATCCTTTACTCCTCCATCACTCAACATGTGGCTCCTCTCTCACCTTCTCCCCCTTACATAAGGTATCTTCCATCTCCACACCCACTCTCAGTCCTGACCCAAAATGACAACCACTTTGCCCCTTCCCCCTCCAACAGACCTGAACTGGTGAATCTCCAGATCCCTGGTCTCTTTTGTCTCCATATTGACAACCAAACCAGTCTGATGCACTTCAGCTATCCAGTCTGTAATTACCTACATTATATTTCTCTTCCTTTTTAAATGCAGTACTTTCCCTTACATTGGAACATGCTCACTCCATTGTTTGCAATGAACTTTTCAAAAAAAACTTCTGCTAAATATTTGCCTCATTTACCTGATCTACTTTACAGACCCAACAATGCCTCTCATAAATCTATCAGCATTCTGCATAAGGAATATATTCTTTACTTACTCCCACTCTTTCTATAAAAGGATAACTAAAATCTGTTTGAACAATGTCTTTGATATTTCTAATCATCTCCCTGTTCTCACATCTCACCCATCCCTACTCACTATTTGAAGGATTGATCTTACCTGCTTGGAGCTTCTTTATATATTTTACCCAATATAGTTATTTCCATCACATCAATTTACAGCTATGTTTTCTCAATACTATTTTTTTCTGCAATGTAATTGCTTGCAGTTTCTTTACTTCCCACTCTCTACATATTCCATTCCCTATATTTTAACCATTTCCTGTGTCTGTTGCTGCTGCAAGTGCTGTGATTTTCAAATCTGCCCAGTAACTATCTATTTATAAAACAAACTTGTGGCAGCATTGCCAGCTTGGGTAGCTTCCGACAAGAAGGGTGATCCAAGAAGACAAGGGATTCTCATTTGGCTAAGGCTTCCAAATCATTTTTACCACATTTTCCCAAATTGCATTATTCAAAATTTCTGGAAAGCCAAAATGCAACTTTGCATATAAATTAGGAAATGTACAGTAGAACAATTTGCCTCTTAACCATGTTTAAATGGACTGTTCGATAGAATTGTGCCAGACTCTATCATGCAGTATGATGAAAATTAATTTTGTCCCATGCATTGACAGTTTGCAATGTGAAATGGGATCCAAAACCATATAATATGTTTCAAGCTTACATACGCTTCAAGTTTACATACGCTTCAAGTTTGAAAATACAATGGTATCTGGCAGTTCCTCCACCATCTCCTAACGCTCCATCTGCCAATATGTTGTGAATAGCAGGGAAGATGTTAATATTTGATTCCTTCATTTTTCAGCAAATATTTGTTTAAAATTAGAGCTTAGAAAAAAAGTATGAGGCAATGTGAGCTATTGTTGCCCGGGAAATCTGGAGTGTGAGCTGGCAACGGCTCAAGTGACCTCTCTAGGGGCAAGTCTTAGGCAGCTGGCAGCTGGCACTCACCAAACAAAAATACTCAAATTGACATTCTACGTAGTGTTGTATGCCCAGGGCAGCACTGGCATGCCAACAGGAGTAGCTGGCTCTAGTGAGAAAACTCACGGCTAGATCATCTGCATTTATACAATTACCTCATTGTTTTAAAGTGTTTGAAACCATGCTGTATCTGCTGAAGACTCATCCTAAACTAATGGCAGATGATGTATTTTTGAAGCACTTAGTGCATTTGAATTAAAGTTATAAGTTATTAATGGTACTATTTTTAGATGCCTTTTTATAACATTGCTAATTTTCATTTCTGCTGCCTGCTTTGATGTATATCACTTAATGAACTGTTCTCCTTTGTGACATCTACAGTTTCCCATCGTCTCCCTGTATTTTCCTGTTTCTAATTTCTTCTCATGATATTTCATTATGTTGTGTGAGATGGTGGGTATAGGGGCAATTCTTTCAAGGAAAGATGTTGCTAAAATGATGATATCCCAGTCATTTTGCGTGATCCATGCTTACTTATTTTCATATGTTACTGCCAATGCATATTTTCATTCACTTTTGTTCAAGATTCGAGATTCTTTAATGTCATTTCCAGTACACAAGTGTAAAGGAGAACAAAACAACTTGTTCCCCCAGATCTGATGCAGCACAGAAAAACACAATAAGATAAAGAACACAATAATAAAAAATACACAATAAATATAAATACCTAAGGTAGCTTATATACATCTCATGTGGATAGGGTGGTGAAGAAAGCTTTTGGTATGTTGGCCTAATAAATCAGAGTGTTGAATACAGGAGTTGGGATGTAATGTTAAAATTGTACAAGGCATTGGTAAGGCCGAAATTGGAGTATTATGTACAGTTCTGGTCACCGAATTATAGGAAAGATGTCAACAAAATAGAGAGAGTACAGAGAAGATTTATTAGAATGTTACCTGGGTTTCAGCACCTAAGTTACAGGGAAAGATTGAACAAGTTAGGTCTTTATTCTTTGGAGCATAGAAGGTTGAGGGGGGACTTGATAGAGGTATTTAAAATTATGAGGGGGATAGATAGAGTTGATGTGGATAGGCTTTTTCCATTGAGAGTAGGGGAGATTCAAACAAGAGGACATGATTTGAGACTCAGGGGGCAAAAGTTTAAGGGTAACATGAGGGGAAATTTCTTTACTCAGAGAATGGTAGCTGTGTGGAATGAACTTCCAGTGGAAGTGGTAGAGGCAGGTTTGGTATTGTCATTTAAAGCAAAATTGGATAAGTATATGGACAGGAAAGGAATGGAGGGTTATGGGCTGAGTGCAGGTCAGTGGGATTAGGTGAGAGTAAGCATTCGGCACAGACTAGAAGGGCCAAGATGGCTTGTTTCCGTGCTGTAATTGTTATATGGTTATATAGTTACATAGATTGATTGAATGTCCATAAATTGATGGTAGGCACAGGGATGGCTGTACATAAGGTGGTCTGACAGTAGCTGGCTTTTTTCTCAAGCACCTTTCTGCATATGTGTCCTCGATGGCAGGCAAACTGGTGGTAGTGATGTATGGGACAGTTTGGACTACCAATTGTAGAGACTTCTATACCGTGCAGTGATGCAGCATCTTAGAATGCTCTTACTGCACATCTGTAGAAGGATGTGAGTGTTGATGAGCACGGTCCAGCTCTCTCCAGCCTCCTCAGAAAGTGGAGGCGTTGGTGAGCTTTCTTGATTGTGTGGCTATGCAAGATGTGTACTGGAGTTTGAAACTGCTCACAGTTTCCATGCTGTGCCGCTGAGGGAAAGGGGATTGCGAGTTCTACAAAGTCAATAACCAACTCCTTTGAATTTTGACATTGAGAAAGAGGTTATTTGCCTGGCACCAGGCCTCCAGCTCTTCCACCTCCTCTTATTTTTCCTTGGTGAAATTTGCATCTGATATACACCAGGCTTCACTGACTTCCCTTGCAAATGACCTCATGCATTTACTTTTCAAATGGATACGTTAAATTGAATTTCACAAGCCTGTTCTTTTTGATAAGTTAAAATAAAGGTCAAAATCCAAATATATTAAGAGTTTTTCAGTGATTTTAAAGAAATTTCTTCACAAAATAACACTCATTATTACCACAAAAATGGCAGCCACCATTACTAAGGTAACTGATGAAATCAAGATCATTGTGAAAATGGGACTTTAGCTCTGGTTGTATATTTGACAATGATTTGTTGAAGAATGCTGGGGGCTGAAAACAGTCAGTTTCTAAGGTAGTAAAAGTCATGATAGGTAGTAATGGAAAGTGGACGGTGAGCTACTTTCTATTGCTGGGCATCTCATGGTATCCACTGACAACCGGTTCAATTAGGCCTATAATTTTTGTGACAACACGTTGAATGCGTAAGCTAATAATAATCAATCAAAAGAGGTTGGGACCAGGGTGAGCATGAAATCAAAAGTAAAAGGACATCTCTTGAACCAGATTAATGGTTTGAAAAATAAACAGTGCATTGATGAATTAGGAGTGTATTAGAGTGCTTTTCAATGAAAACAGACAGTTAGGTGCTGTTTACTCAAACCTAAAAGTAGGACTGTGATGCACCATCAATAAATCTCTCTGAGACGTAAAGGCAAGATATCGGCTTTTATTGACTGGAAGAAAGAACAAGCAGTGGTTGACCACCATACTACATCCTGGAGACAGAGAGGCCAGGCTCAGGCCTCAATCGCCTTTATACCGGGGTCAGTGGGAGGAGCCACAGGAGCAGTCAGCAGGGGGTGTGTCCAGACAGGTATATGTAGTTCACCACAGACTGTATCATGGAACAGCAACCCTTCACATGGTTTTCTTTACTTTAAATTATCAACAGAATTTGACTGCTATAAGTGAAAAATCTGACCTACATTTATAATACACAGTAAGCAGGATACAAACCAGTCAGCAAGTCAGCAAAGAAACACAGTGCCCCATTGGGGTGTTGGTGTCTTGTCCACAGTCTCCAGCAGATTCACATTGCTGTGCTTCACTTTTGAGGCTTCAGCGCAAGATCCTGCGGTTTACTATGATCTCGTAACCTAGAGGAGACTGGGACCACTCATGGAAGGAACTCTTGCGTGGAAAATTCACAGAACTACAGAACATTACATATCTTCCCCACCTAACCCACTGCTTTCTCTCGTTTTCCTGGCAGTCCTTTATGCTGCTTTTCTGCGGTTGCCATGGAGAATGCAGTTTAAGAGCTGACTCACTTCTCAGCAGTGATGCAGCAATGATGTGCGCTGTGCAGGCCATTGTCACAGGCAGATAAAGGCACTTTACTTATTTCTTTTGCCGTGCTTCTCACTAATTCCTTGAAAATTTGCAGGTCACATCTAAATGGGTGCAAGTACTGCACCAAATGACAGAGAGCTCCAACTTCTAACAGTTAGTGTCCAGGCACAGAGACGAAATGAAGATTGAAACGTGCTCTGTAAGGTCTCTTTGTCCAGAGTGGTGGAAAATTCCTCTTTGTCCAGCTTTTAACGTCCAAAAGGACAGAAGCCTGAAAGGTCTGGTAAAAGGCCTTTGCCAGGATGTTCCACAAATGCCGGAACACACTGAAGAAGCACAGATGCAAGATCCAAGTAACTATTCCCCTTCCTCACAATGCTATTGGAATAGTGATCACCATCTGCAACCAAAAAGTTAAAGGCCACAGCTAAGGGCCTGCTCTTACCCACCATTGTGCAGCCACTGCTGTCTGCACAGGTCATGCCATCACACTGCCTGTGCTGGAAGTGGAGTGATGTTGACAGAAATGTCAGCTTAACGATTTGCTTTCTCAGCAGAAACCTGGAGTTTTAACACGAGCTTTCAGTTGCTCTTGAAAGTGAACAAGTGAAATTAGCTTTTATACAAATGTAAGGCAAATGTAGCTTACATTATGAGATTTTCAAATCGTTCACCACTGGATTGTACAACATTAATAATTCTCTCCATTTTTGCTGAAGGTTTCTGGAATATTATTTTCCTGCATTTTTGCAGCTAAGACAACGATTTCATGTACATTGCTACTCTAAGCCCCAGTTTTGTTTCAGGATAGCAAAATGATCCATGGAATGCTCCTGAATAAAAAGGGTCATTCTTTATAAGATTGGAGTTAATTCCAAACCCAAAACCTCATCAGATTTATTGTGGAAAAAGTAGTAATTTTGGGGGAATAAAATACAAAAATAACTGGTCTGGATGTTGATGAAGAAAAAGCCAGTCAATTAGGCTTCTTAAAAGCAACCATTAATTCCAGATTACATCCAGACTAAATACTACCAAATGTATTTATCAAGCTTTTCCATAATGTGTAAAATGGAGGTTGGTGGAATGCTTTGAAAGCCCTCAGTTTTAAGGTTTTTTAAAATTTGTTCCTCTCCGTGTCTTCTGGTGCATCGTGTGGCAACCTTGCCGTTTCTTTAGCATTTGTTTTTATGAGGCCAAGTTGCCAGCTCGGTGCCCAACCCAGAACGGATAGAAAGTGTGCAAGGAGCCAGCCAGACTCAAACCCGGGACCACTTGCCTCAAAGTCAGGTGTGGATGACACTACACCACTGGCCGGCTAATCAATTTCAAGTAAGCCACCCAACTGGAATAAAACATGTTCATGTCAGATGTTTGCTTTATGTTCTGCCCAATTTTACCATATATGGGTTTATGTTAAAATCAGGAATTATACATCAATATGAATAATTTTGAGGTTGTTCAATTATTCTGAGAGTAACATTCATCTGGAGGTTAAGTTTTCAACACGATTGTAATTTCCAATGAGTGGCATGTGGCAGATGTGGAATCTATGCAGTGCAATTTACATGTCTGTCAAATTAGGTAATTTAAATGGAATCAGAGTTATGGTTGTAGGTGACTGAAATATAAATTGTGCTCATTCCCTTCTTGACTGTCTGCGGAAAAAGACAGCTTTAATGAGGCTTAGATAATGGATCCAAATGCCTACATTGTGCATGAGTATGTTCCTTTGAATAGTGAAGCACTGGAAAAACAAAAGATGAAGTGTGCTATATTTAGTATCGAGCTGCACTTGGCATTATACCACAGCTCCCACAATTTTTGTGATGACTCTGGCAAGGAGGAAATAATAAATATGTTATGAAACCGCAGAGCATTAATTTTAAATGAAGGCTGTTTGTTACGGAATTGAGAAAGGCAATAAATTTATTAATTATTACATTTTCAATTGTTTTACCAAATTTTTGCAGTCTCATTGACTGTTTGTCCAGTTTATAAGTTGATTTTTATCTCCTTGATCTGAGAGATGAAGTTGACCACAAAATGTAATTGCATTATGTATAAGCTTTAAAAGGGAACATTTCAATTAGAATCAACAGCAGATCCATTGTAGCCCTATTGGTCATTAAGTTCTTAATCTTCTGGTCACTAGCATCATCTCTGTGCAATCACGGTAAGGGTCATTTGATGCTACGTCTTATTTTATAATTTATAACCTTGGAGAAAAGCAAAGTAAAAGGATAAACTCCATGGGTTTGTTACTGGGCAATATTTATGAAATAATGGAGCTTGCTCCATCACATTTGATGTGCCATGAATAAACTGTTAATTGCAGCTGCCATTTTGTCACCTCCCAAGTGAAATAGTTGTGAGTAAGTACCATTGCCACAAGACTTAGTGCATTCATTCATTATAGTCAGAGTTGAGGTCAGTCTCTGATGTCAGTAAATTTTATTGCCACCTTAACTAGCTTTCAGACATTTACCCTGCAAAACAAATTGATCTTTGTAATCTTTGTACACCAAATCTCAGATTTTTCAGGAAACCTTGCCCTCTGTGTTTTTAATATTAAAGGAATAACTTTGGGAGGGATTTCATCATCGGCATAAAATGCCTGTTTGAGAGCTATCTTACTAAAGGTGGACTCTTAAGATGTTACATAATATGGTAATAAATATAATGTTTGCTGTGACTTCATTGCTAATATTGATCTTACATTAAGATCAACATTAGCAATGAAGTTACATTAATTGAATAAAAATTTTAAAAAATGAAGAAATTGAAAAGCAGAAGTTTCAAAAATTGTGAAATAGAAGTAGAGAATGCTGGAAATACTCAGTAATTCAGCATCTAAAGTCATAATATTGTACTGCAGGAAAACATGCCCTTCAGCCCAACAAGTTCAAGAGGCCATCAAATACTAATTTATGTGCTTTTTCTGTTCCTAGCACTGGGCCCGTTGCCTTCTGTGCCATTATAATTCAATTGCTCATTGAAGTTCTTCTTAAATATTGTGAGTATGCCTGAGTTCAATAATAAATGTCAGGATTTAACTACCTATAGGTGAAAGTATTCCTCATATTTGCCCTAAAACTGCAAAATTCATCTTAAAGAGAAGTTGCTGACTTTTGCATATATGCTATTTAATATAGAAATCCAGATTTTCTATAGATTCTGAAGTTGACTCTGTCTGTTTACCCTAACAGCCTGTTCCATGGAAACCAATGAAATGCCTTCTTCTTGCTGAGATTCCAAGCATTGTAGGAGATGATAATGAGTCAGCATAATTCAGCTCACATTAATTTGCTTAATCTAAAACACAGAAAGACTTCAGAGATAAATGTTCTCATTATTTTCTGTACATTAACCTAGTAAACTTTCTCTATTTAGGAAAATTGGCCGAAGACTGTTTTTAGTTATTATTTCCAGCACTGAAATATTTCTTGTGATTTCACTTCATTTTATGACCCTTTCTACAAGCCCCTCATCAAGGCAAGAGGCAGCAATGCTGTAAAAGATTAGTTTGACCTATGAATGCCATAGTGGCACAGTGGTTAGCAGAGCATGTTACAATGCTGGCAATCCAGGTTCAATACCCGCCACTCTCTGTAAGGAGCTTTCCTCTGGGTGCCCCAATTTCCTTTCACAGTCCAAAGACACACCAGTTAGCAGGATAATTGGTCATTGAAATTTATCCTGTGATTAGGCTATGGTTGCTGGGCAGTACGGCTCGAAGGGCCAGGAGGGCCGATTCCATACTGTAGCTCAATAAATAAATAAATAATTTGTTTCTAATGGGCTTCAGCCCTAGTATAAGAACACTGTCCTTCTTTATAGTCATAAGAAATTAAGTCCTCCATAAATTAACGTGAATTTCTTCTGAAAAAGGGCACCTGGAGTAAATATTCCCTGCTGCAGAACGAATTTCAAAGTATATTTATCCTGATTTTCAATGCACCACCTTTAGCAGTTTTGCCCTTGTGCTTGAGAAATCCACCACCCACCACTCCCGACACTTATGTCATTGTATTGCTATCTCCTCCTTCACGAACACTTCCTAAAATCTGCCTCCTTCTCGAAACTTTTAATCATCAGTCCTAATGTTTCTATATTTGGGTCTTTGCTGAATTTTGTTTGTTATGAATACAGATTGCAAATCAGACTTCACAAAACTACTGCAGTCCCTGATCTGTGTTGATTTACTTTCCATTATAATTGGATCCTACAGCTCATGAGGATGTAGTATTGTATAATTTATTTTCTAATTACCTTTACTGTTGTTCAGAAATCTCCATTATAATAAAAATCATCAAATGATCCTTCCACAGACCAAGTACAATCTGCTTTATGAACTCTAACTTATAAATACCTCTTCAACTGTAGTTTCTTCAGATACACACAATTACATTTCACAAAGACCTTGAAGTTCGGGCTCAAATCTACAAACGTACATATAAATCAGAGATATCCTTGCAGCCCTGAGACAGTATTATTTCATATTGATTAAGCATAAATATACATAGGCAGTATATTACACACTAAGATCAACTTAAAACAATTACAATTGTCTGCAATGTTGCAATGTTTCTAGAACAATCTGAACAATTCAGATTGTGTGTGTCTTTCAGCCATGGTGTGCATTATGAATTTCTCTCATTCAGTGATCTCACAGTCATCATTGATGAAATTCTGGTGAGTAACAGCAGGCAACATGATTTAGGCAGGGTGATGTATTCTATGTTTGTTTTCCAACAATTTGAATGACTCATCTTCACGCTGTCCCATATGTTATGGATTCAGGTGAATGAAATCTTGTGACTATAATTTTATTTGCAGGTCATTTTAATTTGCACATGTTTTAAAAAACTGTTAATCCTATCCCCCACTCTATATTCACTGTCTCACTTTTCACAAAAAGTTAAGATTTTACCCATGTGATATTGTTGAAAATTACTTGGGAACAAGCTAAAACTAAGAGTTAACACATAAACAATTATGAGCTGGTGAAGAATTATTTGAATAGCCTGGCTGACTTTAGTTAAGATCATATATAATTATCAATGAAACCAATATGATTATCAATGAAATGAATACTTTTGCCAAACCCCATAATTAAAGTGTGACAGTATTTATAAGAAAGCTGCATGAGTGTGTACTCCTCAAGGAAGAAATTAGTTTTGGTCACTAAATTTAATTATGTGCATCAGTCACTGATTACACTCAGTGGCCACTTTATTAGGTACAAAAGCTTGTTAATACAAGTATCTAATAAGCCAATCATATGGCAGTAACTCAGTGCATAAAAGCATACAGAAATGGTCAAGAGGTTCCATTGTTGTTCATACCAAACATCAGAATGGGTAACAAATGGGATCTAAGTGACTTTGACTGTGGAATGTTTGTTGGTGCCAGATGGGGTGGCTTGAGTATCTCAGAAACTGCTGACAATAGTCTCTACAGTTTACAGAGAATGGTGCAAAAAAAACAGGAAAAAACATCCAGTGAGCAGCAGTTCTGTGATGAAAATGCCTTATTAATGAGAGAGGTCAGAAGAGAATAGCCAGACTGCTTCAAGGTGACAGGAAGGTGACAGTAACTCAAATAACTATGTGTTATGACAGTGATGTGTAGGAGAACATCTCTGAATATACAACACATTGAACCTTGAAGTGATGGCCTTGTCAGTACCTCCAGTTGAACTTTGTCTTTTTGTGTGTTTTCCCCCTAGACTGTGGTTTTGTGTTGCCATGTGCTCTTGTTGGTTTTCATGCCCCATGTGCTCCTGTCCCCGCTCCTGCTCTACTCCGGCCCCTGTATCACTGAGTACTCCCCCTCTCACCTGTTTCTCATTATTACCTGTTTTGCTGCCACTTCTGTCTCATTGTGCTCCACCTATCATCTGCCTCTCTGTTTGTTGCTCAGTGTATTTTAGTCCTGTGTTTTCACCTGTTTGTTGCCAGATTGTGCCAGTGAGTTTTCCTGAGCCTTTCCAGCATTTGTATCTGAACTCTGTCTGTCTGTCTGACTCCTGAACTCTGCCTGTTCCTGATTCTGGTTTTTGGATTTCTCTGAATGTTTTGATCTCTGCCTGAACTTTGACGTCGACTTCGTACATCGGGATTTGTTACACAATTATTATCACTGTGTGCACAGTACTGGGTCTGAGATTGGATCCCTGCTCCAGCGCCCCTTACAGGCCTCAAGAAAAGTTCAAAGTAAATTTATTATCAAGGTACATGTATGTCACTATATACAACTCTAAAATTCATTTTCTTGTGGGTAAAACCCCCTGGTTTCCTTGGCTGCATAAGTCTAGGGAAAACTCTCTCTGGTCCTGCCAAACTCGTGAGACTAAGGCAGCTCCTGCCCCAAACCCCAGTTTGTGTGAATGCTGTGTAATTTGCTACCCTGTTACAAATTAGTGCCATGAAATAACAGACAGTACACTGTATATGATTAAAGGAATTATATTTATGAATCTTAACTTGATTAAAGAGTTAGTCAAGAAAAACAAAAGAAAAGGGCCCATTTTAATTAAACAGTCAAATGTGCACAAATTGGAGCTCATTTTGAACTTCTCTGTCACTCACGCGCTGGGCCCTCAGTCAGTGTGAAAGCACACACCACCTTTGGAACGTTGTTTGCAATCCACCTCAAACAAGTGGGTGTCCCACCTCATCGTATGCCACAACTATTTCTCCCCAGCAATTTCTCTCTTCATCCCCTGCTGAACCAAACAAAATCTCCCAAAACCAACCTTAGTGTCCCTCACCAAGAAAACCACCCTCTCATTGGATGGCACACATTCCATATCATCCTTTATCTTCAACAATGGCGCAAACTGGCTGAAAGCAGGACAGACTGCTCTCATGATACAGCCAAATGAAGTACCTACAGCATAACAGTAAAGATATGAACCAGGGCATTACACTCTCCCCCCACCAGAAATAGACATGTCCTCATGACTTTGAAATAATTTGTCATCTCATCATTAATTACACCGTTTTCAAAGGAATTTCATGATATCAGAACATCCAATCCATTTGTAAATGGTAGTGACGTATATCACTGGGGGATAGTCGTAACACTCTGTTCCTCCAGCGCTACGAAGCTCAGCCTATCTGGGGGTCTCCTAGCTCTTCGAGACCTCCTTGTCCCATCATCTACTACTTCATTTTCAGACACTCCTTGGGATGCTCCTGGTCTACATGGTGATGTCACCCCGGGTCCATTATTCCTGCCTTTCAGCATCTCAGATCCCTCTGCCACTTGGCTGTTCCCAGTTATTTTAGAGCCGATGGAAAATCTTGCCAGGCCCTTTACCGTCCTTTAGTTTCACCCGGAAAACTGGTACGCTTGGCATCTGACTCTCCACCACAGAGGGCATAGCCACCTGGCGGTCAACCAACTTATGCTTCCCAGGTAGTCCCAGATTCCTTATAAGGACTCAGTCTCAGGCATGAGTTGAGAGAACCTAACCTTTTGATCATATCTCCTCTTATTTCCTTATTCTGCTTGGTAGCCAAGACCTCAGCTAACTCATAAGCCTTTTTCAGCTCCCTTCTCATATTAGACACATACTTCAGATAAGTCTTCTGCAGTAGGTCTTCCTGCCAGTCCCAAAACAGAGGTCAATGAGCAACCTCGTCTCACCCCCAAATACCAGATAATATGGTGAGTACCCAGTAGCTACATTCTGTGTACTGTTGTAGCAGTGGACCAGATGTCCAATATGTTGACTCCACTTGTTCTTTTTGTTGATCTCCAAGGTTTTGAGCATTTCTAGCAAGGTCTGATTGAACCTCTTGGGCGGAGGATCACCCTGCAGGTGATAAGGCGTAGTCTTCAACTTCTCAACTCCGAACATGCTCAGTAACTCATGTATGAGCCTACTCTCGAAATCCCATCCCTGATCGCTATGTATCCACCTGGGGAGGCCATAATAAATGAAATACTTCTCTCCTATAACAGTTTGGCCACAGTGGATGCCCTCTGATCCTTGCACATATCTGGTGTAGTGATCCATAATGACCAAGACATTCATCGTGCTGCTGGCATCTGGCTCTATTGACACACCACGTCAAGTGGCCCTGACACTGCAAGTGGGACAACAGAGCGATCCTCCTAGGCAGCGTCTTCCTCCATGTACATTGAATGCACAACTTGCAGTACTCTTCAACCTCTGGCTTCATTCGGGGCCAGTAGAACCAATCGGAGGATTGATCTTTGAGCAATCCATAGGTCTTGTCAACCCCCAAATGGCCAGAATCATCATGAAGAGACTTCAAGACAATCCTCCAATACTTCTCAGTCAGAACCAGCTGGGAACACCGAGGCTGGTCCAGAGGCTACGTGATCCAGTATAGGATTTGGTTCCTCAACTCCAATCTGAGCTATTCTCTCAGTAGTAGAGACACCACAGAGTGTTTCATCTTGTCTGCTTGGCCATGTTCCCTTTTGCAACCGCTGAACAAACAGTACCAATACACAGGTCATCTGGCTGAATGGCTGCAATTTCCCCAGGGCTCAATTCTGGCAACTGGTTTGTCTTCAGAGCAGTCAGGTTGCAGTAAACTTGTGGAATGGCATCATCAGAAGCTCCTAAATGATCTACCACTCAGTTCTGCCCTTGCCTTCCCTGCGATAAAACCAGCACATGGCTTTGACTCCAGGGCAGGAACGCTCTCCCACTCTCCATTCCTGTCCAGCCCTTTGTGTGCACATTGGGACAACACATCAGCATCGATGTCATAGGCAGAAAACGCCACCAACCACCCATGGCCCATGGCATCCAATTTTGCCGAGGTTGTTTTCTGCCCTCACCTCGAACTTGGCAGCAGAAAGATAGTCACTTAACTTATCTACCACAGCCCACTTCAATGCCAGGAGCTTCAATTTGTGCATGGAGTAGATTCGCTCAGAGTGTGACAGACTCTGGCTGACAAACACAACAGGTCTCAGGGCCTGTACCCTGATCCTGATACAGAAGACCCCCTATGCCTTCTCTGCTGGCGTCTATGTGCAATACATATGGCAACCATGGGTCTGCAAAAGCCAGCACAGGTGCTTTCGTCAGCAGCTCCTTCAGCAACTGAAAGTCCTCTTCACATTTCGCATCCCATCTTGCTCCAAAGGGATAAGACAATCTTTACCATCCTCTCCTTTTGTCCTCCCTTTCTTCCCCAAGGATGGGTAATCACACAGAAGCTGATTTAAAGGGTGACTCACCTTAGCGTAGTCCTTCATGAACCTCTGATAGTACCCACAAAATCCAAGAAACAAGCACAAGGTGCTCACAGTCTGGGGCCTTGGCCATGTGGTCACTGCCTCTATCTTAAACAGTTTGAATCTACTCCACCCCATGAGACTATGTGCCCAACATAATTGGCAGACATCTTGCAGAACTGGCACTTGTCCAGGGACTGTTTTAACCCTTCAGTTTTCATGCGGCCCAGTACCTTCAGTAGCCTTGCTTCATGTTCCTCCAAGGTGGACCCATACTCTATGAGATCATCCAGGTACCTCAGGCAAGTTCACCGCTGTTTCTCCGTGACGCGCTGTAAAGTCACAGGGATTCCCAATATGTGCTGGGGCATCCCTTCAAACTGGAAGACTCCCAGTGGACATATAAATGCCGTCTTCTCTTTGTCAGCCTCAATCATGGAGATCTGGTAATACCCATTCCTCAAGTCCAGCACACTGATCCACTTTGCACAGCTCAAGCAGGCCAGTGCGTCCTCGATTCTCAGGACTGTATACCGGTCAGGGACGGTACGCCTGTTCAGAGTCCAATCTTCCACACATCTCTACCTTCCCATTCTACTTCTTGACCATCACTAGTGGAGATGCATAAGGGCTTCTGGACTCATTGATGGTCCCAGCTTATTTCCACTTCCACAGATGCTGCCAAACGTCCTCCACCCCTGTCAGGCGCCAGTCGCTGCAACCTTTCTCTGAATGGGGTGTCCTTGGTCACCCGGATGGTGTGGCAAGTACTCTTGGAACAACCCTCATCAAACTCACCAGTAGAAAGGGCATCTTCCAGCTTCAACACCTTCTCTATCAATCTCCTCTTCCAGCCTCCACGTACTGGGGAGTCCCCAGTGTTGAATAACTTGGCAGTAGCTTTGCCTTTTTGGAGAGAGTTTCTCCCCGGCTTGTCTCACAGGGACGCCATTCACTCGTAGCCTTCTGCTTAGTCCGTCAGGGGGTCCCACTTCCTGTCGGCTTTATTGTGCAGGGTAGCTGCACCTGCCGATAACAACCAGGACACCTCAGACCTAAACTCTGCCATGAGCTCCTTTACCACTATGCGGGGTGGATTATCAGCAGTCACTTTAGTCAAAGGGACTACTATTGAGGATTGTACCCTGATGATGGAGGCCACACGCGCTTCCATCACATTCTCCTCCCTTCTCGTCTGATCAGCTCAATAAACGAGGGAAGCGGGCAAGTCTTACGAGACCTTTGGAGACCCCAAGCAATCCACCACCCCCCCCAAGCCGCAAGCAACTCAGCTGCCTCTCTACCCAAAAAATGTAGGCGGAACGTTTCTCACCCTTCTCCTGAAACATCTTCTGATTCCCCGTCATAAGCTCCATTGAGCTTCCCGTCACGCCAACACATTTTCTAGCGCTTGCATGTAGCCCGCAGAGGTAGCAGCGGGGTTCTGTGTCTTTGCGGATCTCACTACGTCAGCAACTGGCTTCTTCAAATTTCCGAACAGTCATTGTCCTTTTACGTCATCAGAGCACTGTCACTCATCCAGCAACTGAGAGGTCTGCTTTACCCAGGCCCCCCTGAGGAGAATATCCTCAGCTTTCGACAACTAGAACCTCCCACCTGTGAACTTTGCTATTTATTCGCCAGGGAGATAAGGGCCGGTACCAACACAGAATGCTCACCCCTCGCTGGAGGACTCATTAGACCTCCCGAATCAAACCACTCCTCACCCTCGCTCTGCAGAAACGAGAGCACCCTGTCTATGAAGTCTCCACCCTCAGCTACGGGAAACTCAGCTTCCGATTTGGCACTCTCGCCTTCTTCCCAGGAAGTATGGACAGCGCACGGCCTCCTCTCTCCCAGGGCCCCAATACTACCATGCAGTTCCACAGCCATTAAATCAGTGCTTGACTGAACTGAAACAAAGTCGTTGCCCGCCATTTTATCAAACCTCTACTCCATAATCATAATTGCTCCTACTGCTTTAACGGTACTTAAAGTTCAAATTAACAATTCATTGGGAATACAAATGTCTACCCCGCTCATTCATTACCAGTATCCCCATGGATTTGCACCACTGAAAAACCCCTGCAGCATCCGTAACCACATATTGTAATCACTTTACTGGAGAATAGTATAACACAGGCTTAAATGCGCAACCCACTGGATCAATGCTCAGGGCAATAAGACCATAAGACAATAAAATATAGGAGCAGAAGTAGGCCATTCGGCCCATTGAGTCTCTTCCACCATTTAATCATGGGTTGATCCAATTCTTCTAATCATCCCCACTCCCCTGCCTTCTCCCCATACCCTTTGATGCCCTGGCTAATCAAGAACCTATCTATCTCTGCCTTAAATATACCCATTGACTTGGCCTCCACAGCCGCTCATGGCAACAAATTCCACAGATTTACCACCCTCTGACTAAAGTAATTTCTCTGCATCTCAGTTCTACATGGACATCCTTCAATCCTGAAGTTTGTGCCCACTTGTCCTAGATTCCCCTACCATGGGAAATGGCTTTGCCGTATCTAATCTGTACAGGCCTTTTAACATTCAGAATGTTTCTATGAGATCCCCCCACATTCGTCTGAACTCCAGGGAATACAGCCCAAGAGCTGCCAGATGTTCCTCATAGGGTAACCCTTACATTCCTGGAATCATTCTTGTGAATCTTCTCTGAACCCTCTCCAATGTCAGTATATCTTTTCTAAAATAAGGAGCCCAAAACTGCACACAATACTCCAAGTGTGGTCTCACGAGTGCCTTATAGAACCTCAACATCACATCCCTGCTCTTATATTCTATACCTCTAGAAATGAATGCCAACATTGCATTCACCTTCTTCATCACCCACTCAACCTGGAGGTTAGCCTAAGGGTATCCCGCAAAAGGACTCCCAAGTCCCTTTGCATCCCTGCATTTTGAATTCTCTTTCCATCTAAATAATAGTCTGCCTGTTTATTTCTTCCACCACAGTGCATGACAATACACTTTCCAACATTGTATTTTATTTGCCACTTCTTTGCCCTTTCCCCTAAACTATCTAAGTCTCTCTGCAGGCTCTCTGTTTCCTCAACACTACCTGCTCCTCCACCTATCTTTGTATCATCGGTAAATTTAGCCACAAATCCATTAATCCCATAGTCCAAATCATTGACATACATCATAAAAAACAGTGGTTCCAACACCGACCCCTATGGATCTCCACTGGTAACCAGCAGCCAACCAGAATCGCATCCCTTTATTCCCGCTCTCTGTTTTCTGCCGATCAGCCAATGCGCCACCCATGCTAGTAAATCACACAGCATCCAATGAAATCGATCCCAGATGATATCCCCACAATGAAACCCTGGCTTTCCTGGCTGCGTAAGACTCGGGGAAACACTCCCTGGTCCCACCAAACTCGTGAGACTGAGACAGCTCTCCCGCCCCAAACCCAGTTTGTGTGGATGCTGAGCAATTCGCTCCCCTGTTACAAATTAGTGCCACAAAATAACAGACAGCACACTGCATACAATTAAAGGAATTATATTTATGAATCTTAACTAAAAGGCTAGTAAAGAAAAACAAAAAGAAAAGGGCCCATTTTAATTAAACAGTCAAGGGAACACTAATTGGAAATATTCTTGAACTTCTCTGTCACTCATGCACTGCGCCCTTAGTCAGTGTGAAATCACCCACCATCTTCCAAACGTTGCTCTCAATCCATCTTGAACAAACGGCTCTCTCACTGAGTCATATCCTATGACCGCTCTCCAGTGTCTTCTCTCTTCATCCCCTGCCAAACCAAAAAAACCCCAAGACCAACCTTAGTGTCCCTCACCAAGAAAACCTTCCCCTAATTGGATGTCACGTATTCCACATCATCCCTTATCTTCAACAATAACCCAAAACAGACTGAAAGCAGAACGGACTGCCCTTACAAAACTGTTAAATAAAATACCTACAGCATAACAGTAAAGATGTGAACCAGGGCAGTCACGGACATACACAATAAATCCATAATAGAATTATAGCCATAGCTATCAATGAAAGACCCCAGCAACTTGGGCATTCAACCAGTGTGCAAAAGACAACAAACTGTGCAAATACAAATAGAATGAAATACTACTACTAAATAAATAAGCAATAAATGTTGAGAACATGAGATGAATTCCTTGAAAGTGAGTCCATATATTATGGGAACTTTCTATGATGGGGCAAGAGAAGCTGAGTGAAGTTTTCCCCTTCCGTTCAAGAGCCTGGTGGTTGAGGAGTAATAACTGTTCCTGAACCTGGTGGTGAGAGTCCTGGGACTCCTTTACCTTCTTCCTGGTGGCAGCTGTCAGAAGAGAGCGTGGCCTGTGTGGTGAGGGACCCAGATGATGGATGCTGCTTTCTTGCAGTAACACTTCATGCAGATGTGCTCAATGGTAGGAGAGCTTTATCTGTAATGGACTGGGCTATATCCACTACTTTTTGTAGGATTTTCCATTCAAGGGCATTGGTGTTTCATTCCTAGGCTATCTCCAATGCACATCTGCAGAAGTTTGTCAAAGTTTTAGATATCATGCCGAATCTTCACAAACTCCTAACGTGTGCTGTACTTGCTTCATAATTGCACTTACATGCTGGGCCCAGGACAGGACCTCTGAAATGATAACACAAAGGAACTGAAAGTTGCTGACCCTCTGCACCACTGATTCTCCGCTGATGACTGGCTCGTGGACCTCTGGTTTCCTTCTGAAGTCAATAATCAGCTCCTTGGTCTTGCTGACATTGAGTGAGAGGCCTCAGAGCTGAAATCACAGGATCATTGGGGGCTGTGGAAGTTTGTGATAGTTCCTTCATGTTTTGATGGTCAAAGCGAGCGTAGAACACATTAATCTAGTCTGGGAAGCCCTGTTGTTGCCTTTGTCACATGATATTACTTTATAAGAAATGATTGCATCCAAGCCCTGGCACAACTGTTGAGCACCCTTCATTGATTCAAGTTTAGTCCGGAATTGCCACTTTGCCCGTGAGATGGCTTTCTGGAGATTGTAGCTGGACCTCTTGTAACTTTCTCGGTCAGCAGACTTGAATTGCTCAGATCTGGCTCTCAGCAGATTGTGAATCTCTTAGTTATCCAAGGCTTCTGGTTGGGGAAGACTCTGTATGATTTTGTGGGGAAGCATTCATTTACAACTGATCAATTACAGACCATGAACAGAGATGCAGGTACCTAATAAAGAGGCCAATGAATGTATATTTACCTCCTGATATCTGTTCCAATGATATCATTACATTTGTGAGAAGAGACGAATTTCACCCTATTACCCAATATGAAATCAACGGAACAAAAATTTCTTGGGTTCTAAAACAGGCATTAAATTCTTTCTCCAAGCATTGAAGGTGAAATTTGAACGATATCATAAAGTCATAGGCCCTTCTGCTCACTGTCCATTCAACACCCATCTACACCAGATGCCAATTTTTCTCACACAAACCCATCAACTCTATGCTGCTACACAGGGTACATTTACAACGGCTAATTAATCCATCAACCTGGTCTTTGGCATGTGGGAGGAAATCACAAAACTTCAATGCCCACTTCCTGAGATCATGGTGGAGGTAATTCATTAATTACTTTCAGCAGGAAATGGAATAAATGTTTTGGAGGTGGTGGTGGGGAGTGTGAATATGTAGGGCTCCAGAGAAAGAACAGGGTTGAAAAGATATGGCTATGGGCTGAACACAAGCAATTATGACTATCAGGGAGGATGCTGTGGATAGCATGGGCCAGTTGGGCTGAAGGGCCCTTTTCCATGCTGTAGAACTCTATGACTGTATGACTCCATGGCAATGGGATTAATAGCACTGTTCTTTCCAAAGAAAAGTAAGGACTGAACAGCCCCCATTGTGATTCCTCACTCTTCAGCCTGTGATATTTTCTCTGAATCCTCTCTGGCAGTAGAGGAGGCCATGGATAGACTTGTTGGGTTGGGAGTGGGAAGTTGAATTGAAATGGGTAGCCACTAGGAAATTCTGCCTTTTGTGGTGGACAGAGCAAAGTTGCTCAACAAATCTGCATCAGGTCTCATGCTACATGCACGACCTTCCTTCCGTCATAAGGTGAGAAGTGGGGATGTTCTCAGATATCTGCACAATGTTCTGTACCATTCATGACTTCTCAGATAGTGAAGCAGCTCACACCCGAATGCATCAGGACCTGGACAATATCCAGGCTTGGGCTGACAAGTGGCAAGTAACATTTGAGCCACACAAGAGCTAGGCAATAACCATCTCCAACAAAAGAGGCTCTCACCATCATCCCTTGACATTCAGTGGCACCACCATCACTGAATCCCCTACTATCAACATAATGGGGGTTACCATTGACAGGAAACTGAACTGGTCTAGCCATATAAACACCGTGATTACCAGAACAGGTCAAAGGCTAGGAATCCTGCGGTGTGTAATTCACCTCCTGACTCCCCCAAGCCTGTCCACCATCTGCAAGGCTCAGGTCAGGAGAGTAATGGAATACTCACCACTCACCCGGATGAGTGAGGCTCCATCAACAGTCAAGAAGCTTGACACCATCCAATACAAGGCAGCCCACTTGATTGGTACCCCTTCCACAAGCATCCAATCCCTCCACCATAGACAAACAGTTGCAACAGTGTGTACTATCTACAAGATGCACTGCAACAACACACCAAAATTCCTAAGGCAGCACCTTCCAGACCCACGACCACTGCCATCTAGAAGGACAAGAACAGCAGATACCTGGGAACACCATCAATTGGAAATCCCCTTCAAAGTCACTCACCATCCTGACTTGGAAACATATCACCGTTCCTTCATTGTCACTGGATCAAGATCATGGAATTGCTTGCTTAACAGCACTGTGGGTGTACCTACACCCCAGGGACTGCAGCAGTTCTAGAAGGCAGCTCATCACCACTTTCTCAAGGACAACTAGGGATGGGCAATAAATGCTGGCTTAGCTGGAGAAGCCCACATCCCGTAAATGAATAATATAAAAAAATACTTGCAGCGCTAAGTGCCAAGAGGGAGATCAGTGGAGGGGGTGAGTTTACAAGGGATTCACAAGCAGAACATCCCATACAGAAAGTAGGGGAGGGGAGGGGAAGATATGTGTAATGTTAAGATCTCACTGGAGATGGCAGAACCTACGAAGAACGATGTGCTGGATACAGAGGCAAGAACAAGGAGGACTCCATTCTGATTATGATGGCAGTAGGATGGACTAAACACAGATGTGTGGCCTGTCTATTTCCTCCTCTACTGCCATGATGAGGCCAAACTCAGGTTGGGGCAGCAACAACTTATATTTCATAGCTTCCAACTGCTGACATGAACATTGATTTCTCCCCTCTCCCTCCTTTTTTATTCACTGCCCGTTCTGGTTACCCTCTCCTCCCTTCTCTTCTCCTCACCTGCCCTCAACTCCCTCTGGTTTCCCCTCCACCCTCCCTTTCTTCCAGTGACCACTGTCCTCTCCAATTAGATTCTTTCTTCTTAGTTCTTTCCCTCACTCTCTTATTGCCTCCCAGCTTCTTACTTCATCCCCCCCTTTGCCCGCAGCTGCCTTCCCCCTCACCTAGTCTCACCTATCACCTGCCAGCCTGTATCCCATTCCATCTCCAATTTTCTAATTCTGGCTTCTGCCCTTCCTTTACAGTCCTGATGAAGGACCTGGGCCTTGGACATTGACAGTTTATTTCCTTCCATAAATGCTGTCTGACTTGCTGAGTTCTTCCACCACTTTGTATGGGTTGCTCAAGGTTTCCAGCATCTGCAGAATCTCCTGTATCATTAGTGAATGCACACACTGTTCAATTCCAATAGTCCCTGGATTCAGGGAAAAGTCCAGTCAATTGGAAAATAGCAACCGTAACACTGTTATTTCAGAATGGAGTGGGATATAGGAGAATTTCTTTGGAACTTTGTGAATCTCTGAATTTCTCAACTCCATAGTAGCATTGAAGCTGAGTCATTCAAGGCTGAAAGAGTTTTGTTTAAAAGATTGGGACACAGGAGTTCTGGGGATTAGGCAGAAAGCAATATGCGTGACTAAATGTCAGATTGTTCATGGTTTTGCTGAATAAGAAAGTTGAAAGAACTACTTGGCCTACTGCTCTTTCTTATGTTCTATTATTGGAAATCACTTCTAACACCCACTCATTCTTTGTGCATCTTATCTTAAGCAGTGGGCTGTTAGCCCAAGTTCGTGCTGTCTCATTGATCTTTGCATTAAATTTAACAATGGAGACATAATCAACACAATTTGCTAAAGTAGATTGAATCACTTGAGTGCTGCTTTGGATTACTAAATTAATCTCTACAGGCAGAATTAGAGACATTCTTTGTATATCAGGAGCAAGATTGTAGCCAGGGAAAGAGTTGACAAAAAGGTGATCTATGTGCGGAGCTGGATAATGTGGGTAAGATCCTAAACAAATATTTATGTGTATTTGCCAAAGAGAAGGACAGAGAAGACAAGTCTGTTCAGAAAAGGGTAGCTGGGTAATCTGGAACAAGTGAGTATTAAGAAGGTGGAGGTGTGAGATCTCATGGCAGTCCCAAGGGTTGATCTAGATGTAGGGGTGAATGGCATCTGTTCAAGGTTTCCATGGGAAGAAAGGGAGAGGATTGCTTGGGCCTTAATGGAGTACGTTGCATCTTTATTAGTCGTGGGTGAGGTGTCAGAAGACTAGAGGATAGCTGCTATTGTTCCTTTATTTGAGAAGGAATAAGCTAAGAAACTGCAGACTGCCAAGTCTTATATCAGTGGTCGGGAAATTGTTGGAAAGAATCGGAAGGAATAGGATTTACATAAAGGCAGGGATAATCAGCATGGCTATATGGGGGAGAAATCTTGTCTCCTCAATTTGATTTGAGTTTTTTGAGTTGGTAACAAAGATGATTGATGAAGGTAGGGCACTAGAAATTATCAGTGTGCTCTGAAGGAAAACATCTGACAAGGTCCCACATAGTAGGCTGGTCCAGGAGGTTAAGGTTCAGGGGATCCAAGGCAAGCTGGTTAATTGGATCCAAACTTAGATGAGTGATAGGAGACAGGGAGTTGTGATGGAAGGGTGCTTCACTAAGAAAAAGTACTTGAACCATGGTGTACTGTAGGGATCATGCTGAAACCTTTCCTGTTTGTGATCAGCATTAATGGCTTGTGAATATAGGAGGTTTGATCAGTAGGTTTGCAAATGACAAATGCTGGCAGTGTACCCAATAGTGAGAAAGATTGTCTGAGGCTCCAGCAAAATATCAGTCAGATGGAAAGTTTAGTGGAGCATCGGTAGATAAAATGTCCTCCTGACAAGTGTGTGAAAATGCTTTCTGGGAAGTCTAATAGAAGCAGGACCAATAGAGTAAATGGTACAGCATTTCAAAATGACGATGAAATGGAAGATCTTCGGCTCAGTCTTTGTGAAAATGGCAACACAAATGCAGAAGAAGGCAATAACATACTTGCCTTTATAGGTCGGGCATAAAATACAAAAGTTGAGATATTACATTGCAACTTTATATTGGCTAGAATGTACTTGGAGTATTATGTGCTATTCTGCTGCTTGCTATATCTTAGGAAGAGTGCAGCTGTGCTGGAGAAAGTGCAGAGGAGATTCACTAGGATATTGACTAGATTTAAGAACTTTAGTTTGGGGGAAAATTGGATAGGTTGAGTTTGGTTTCCACAGAGGAAGGAAGGCTGAAGGGTGATCTCATAGAGGCACATAAAATAATAAGAGGCGTAAATAATGTAATAGTCAGAATCTTTAACTCATAGTAGGGGTATCAAAAATAAGTGGACATAGATTTAAGGTGAGAGGAAAGGGTTTTAAATTGGATTTGAGGTGAAATTACTTTACACAGGGAGTTGAACTCACTGAGAAAGGAAGAGGCGATAAATTGCATGAAAAAGACGTTTAGATATGTATGGCATAGAAGCATAGAAAGCAAATGAGATTAGTGTAGGTGGACAAAAATATCAACACAGAAATGATGGGCTGAAGGGCCTTTTTCTGTATTGTACAGCTCGATAATTTTACAATTGTTAGTTCTTTTAGAGTGATGGCTGTGAACAGCTTTAGTTTCTCCATCATCAATACTACAATATCCAGCCCTTAAGTTTTTTAAATTTATTTCGCTGAGTCAGGTTTTTTTTGTAGCGCTCATATTTTCTACATAGCAGTCCCTTATCTTGTAATCCCAATGGAAGTTATTTCATGATTTTAATGCTGGAGGCATAGCTTTTGGCTAAAAATTAAATCAGTCATGAAACTATCCATCAATTTGATTGTATTTGTTTCGTTGTTGAATTTCACTTTTGCAAAAATCACATTTCTGTGGACTAAAAGGTGCTGTTTGAATCAATATCAAACAGCTATTTCTGTCATTTTCTGACAATGGAATCCTGATTCAATTCTTCTTTCCCAAAATGATTGTGAAGCCCAGATGTTAAACAATCATGCATCATTCAATAGCAAATAATGATGAGGGTATTGCAAGGCCCATCTATTTTAACTGGCACATGATTTTAATCTGAGCAGTGCAATTATCAGTGGGTTGCCTTAGGGATTTTAAAGCTGGAGTACTCCTCTTGGATTCTCTGCTTTTTACATTTTATTGAAATAATGCAAGAAATCTTCTCCAGGCACTCATGAGGTAAGGCTTGCCACCAGCTTTCTTTTTCCTATTTCTCCCTGTTGGATTTCAAGGAGGAGGCCAGGATAAAGAGAGTGGTTCAAGTTTAGAGAAGGTTGCACAGAGATTCATTAAAAGCCCTCAATGAAGAGGTGACAGTGTTAGCAGTATCACTTCATGGAGGGGGCTGTTTTATAAAAAGAGGTTAAATGAAGATTGGGTGATACTCCTCTTAGTCCTCTGCCACTACTCTCATCCTTCTGCTTCTTGCAAGACATCCTTTAGCCTACAGACACAAGGGAATGCCGCAATACTGTGCATTTTTATTTAAAGTGTACAGCCTCTTTACATGCACTTTCACGGCCATGTTCTCAAGTTGGCAATGCTGCCATGAACTGGCATGGCACCAGTCTCACTAAAACTCATTTGTATTTTCAGGCTGTACATAAGTTGAGAGTTCATAAGCTGTGAGAGGACCTGCATACTGTTCTGCTTTTGTGATCGCAGGATCAAAACTCCGTATCTCCTTCTCTTACGATCAACATGGGAGTACTTTCAACATACACACTGCAGGTGTTCAGGTGGGAAGAATCTTTTGCTTTTTGGTGGCAGATTAGAAATAGACTATAAATGCTAAATCCATCATGTCCAATAAATGGATACATCACTGAGAACTTTCTCCTTCCTCCTCTCCACATCTCTTGTTTCAATTCCTCTCTCATCCATGCAGATTTGTAAGTAGCCTCTCCTGCTCAAACTGCATTTCTTTCCTTCCCACCCCATCTAGTTTGTAAGAATGCTTGACTTCTGTTTTACAACTGTGTTTTTCCTTAAGGTAAGAAAAATGGAATTAATCTCAAACTTCTATCCAACAAATGGGTTATATAACTGGATCATTCAGTCCTCCACTCAGCATGCAGTTAACTACAGCACCTAACATATCCCTTGTTCAAGTAGGGAATGATTAATTGGTCTGGTTGTGGAACAGGTAGTTGTGCAGATGGTTGGGACAAAGGGTAGCAACAGTGAAATATTGGCCAGAATAATAATGAACAGCTCATATTGTTTCATTGATATCCTTTAATATCCACTTGGACAGATAACGGATCTGAATATTTTCCCAATCCTTATGTGATTGTCATTTCAGTAAAAAGCTTTTATTCCGTTTTCCTTTCATGACTATATAATGAAAGATTAGTATTTCTTGCTGAGAGAATACAGGACAAATTAGTGGTTTCTTTTTAGTGAATAATTCGTATTTTATTTCATATTATTATTCAATTGTCTCCTGGATTTGGCTCTGTCCTCTGCAGCATTGTGTCTACATTTGTCACCACAGAAACTGGCAGATGCTTCGCTTTTGTTGTGAAGAGTGATTTTTTTTTAACTGAGGGTGGCTTTGTGCAGGTTTGCAGATGGGAGCACCTTTGCTGGATCCTGCTTATTTTCAAAGCAATAGGTTTGTGGTCAGATCAGATAAGGATACTTCAGTGTATGGGTTTCACTTTTACCCTGATTAATGTGGCCTCAATATGTAAATATGGCCCTTAACATTAAAAGTTAAAATCACTCTAAATACAAAATTACAAGCACCAGAGAAATGCTTTGCACAAACAAATTCTTAGAAAGGTATGCTGTATCTTCCTAATCAGGCAATTTTTCTTTTTCTTTAAGTACCGTGGTTTCTAAAAGCACTGAGGAATAAAATGTAGTAAATCTGTTCCTTTCATTGTGGTGAACTTGGGATGAACGTACTGCTGGAACTAATCATTTGGAAATCTACTGCTTGAAGCAAGTAATAAACTGGCTCTTAAAATGCCAAGTACTTTTGGCTATATGTCAATGCAATAAATAATGTAAATGCAAAGCATTTTATACCATGTTCTGAGCATCTCCTTCATTAATACCACAGTGTGTGGAAAATGTGACTCATATCTGCTCTACCACAAGCCTTGTCATCAAATAATTCACATCATAAAGAGGAAAGATCACGCGGAAGAGCGACAGAGTAAATAACTGAAATAAAACCAGAAAATTCTAGAACTACTTAGCAGGTCAGAGAACAGTTATGGAGCGAGATATTGGGTTAACACTTCAGGATGATGATCAGAACCATGAAAATGTGGAAATCCAATGTGTTTTAAGTTGTAAAGAATAGTGAAATAAGGAGACAGCAAAATGATAGAGTCCAAGAAAGAATGAATGGCACAAGCGGTGGTGCTGCTGGCTTGGAGATGGTAGTAAAAGATTCCCATTTGCAAATAATTTCTCTGGAAGGAATATAAATGGATGAATAAGTAAAATGGAGAGAAAAAAATTAAAGCACTCCACCAGCTCAAAAATCAACCATTTCAGTTAACTAACTTTCCCAGTTTGTGTCAAATCAGTGCAAGTGTTGCTGGCCTGCTAAATATTTACAGCAATACTTTTTTATTTCAGATTTTCAGCAACAGTAGTCTCACAGGTGCATCAGTGTTTAATTCGCTCGCCTATTTACATACACTGTGATTAATGTGTTTGCAACTCCTTCTCTCAGCCAGCACCATTACTACAAGGCTCATTAGTCTTAGTTCCCACCCTGTTGCAGTCATCACCTTTTCTCTCTCTTTCCATGGTTGGTACTGATGAAAACTCATCGACTTGAAATGTTAATCCTGTTTTTTCCCTCCACAGATGCTGTCCAAACCAGTGACTATTTCCAATATTTCATGTTTTTAGTACAGGTTTTACATTAAGATAAAGAATGCCTACTGTTCCTTGCCCAGGCTCATTTTGGTAAATTGGATCACTCGGCTATCCTTCTCCTACCTTCATAAAGGCTGACTGTAAAAGCAAGGCTCCAGAGATTAGGACAACTAAGAGGTGGTTATGGAAGGCAGAGGAGCAATTACAGAATTGCCTTGAGTCAGTAGACAAGCACTCCTCTAGAGATCTGAATGAATACACCATGGTTGTAAAGGACTTCATTAAAACAGCTGTAGATGAGTGTATCCCTACTAAATCAATCAGAAACCCTGGATGAACTATGACATCTGAACACTACTGAGGGCCAGATCAGAGGCATTCAAGTCTGGAGACCAAGAAGGCTACAAGAGCTGTAGGTGTGATCTTTGCAGATCCTCACAGGCAAAGTGGAAATTCTGGACTGAACTTGAATCAACAAGGGATGCCCGACAGCTGTATCAGGACTTCATTGCTATCACCTCTTACAAAGTTAAATCATGCAACGTGGGAGCCAGCAGGGCTATATTTCCGGATGAGCTCAATGCCTTCTGTGCTCACTTTGACCATCAAAACATGGAGAAATGATTGTGAACACCAACATTCCCAAATGATCTGATAACTTCAGTCTCTGAAACTGTCATGCGGGCTGCTTTCAGGAGGGTGAATCTGGACCTGACGTGGTATCTGGCCCTGTGCGGATCAACCAGCTGGTGTGCTCCCTGAGATCTTTAACCTCTTGCTTCAGCAGTGTGTGGTACCCTCCTGTTTCAACTGTACCAGTGCCCAAGAAGAGCATAGTGACCTTCCTCAATGACTGTTTCCCAGCTGCGCATACGGTCACAGTCATGAAGTGTTTTGAGATGTCGGTAATGAAACATATTAGCTCCTTCCTGAGAGGCAGCTTGGAACCACTCCAATTTGCCTACCGGAGCAAACAGGTTCACAGCAGATGCCATCTCATTGGCTCTTCACCGAATCATGGAAGACGTGGACAGCAAACGTGCATACCTCAGGATGCTCTTTATTGACGACAGCTCAGCATTCAGTACCATCATCCCCTCAAAACTAATCAGTAAGCTCCAAGACCTTGGCCTCAATACCTCCTTGTGCAATTGGATCCTGGATTTCCTCACCTGCAGACCCCAGTCAGTTTGGATTGGCAGCAACATCTCCTCAACACAGGTGCAGTGCTGCTCTGCTCACTTTACCCACATAACTGTGTGGCTAAGCACAGCTCCAATGCCTTATTCAAGTTCACTGATGACAACACTGTTGTGGGCCAAATCAAAGGAGGTTATGAATCAGCATATAGGAAGGAAACTGAAAATTTGGCTGAGTGGTGTCATAACAACAACCTCTCACTCAATGTCAGCAAGACCAAGGAACTGATTATAGACTTCAATAGAGGGAAGCCAGAGGTCCATGAGCTAGTCCTCGTCAGAAGATCAGAGGTGGAGAGGGTTAGCAACTTTAAATTCCTGGGTGTTCCTATTTTAGAGGACGTGTCTTGGACCCTGTAAGAGTAATTGCAAAGAAAGTACAGCAGTGCCTCTACTTCCTTAGGTGTCTGGAGAGATTCAGCATGATATTGAAAACTCTGACAAATTTCTATAGATGTACAGTGGAGGGTATATTAGCTGGCTGCATCATGGCCTGGTATGGAAACACCAATGCCTTTGGACAGAAAAAACACAAAAAGTAGTGGATTCAGCCCAGTATATCACAAGTAGAGTCCTCCCAACCACTGAGCACATCTACATGAACACTGTTGTGGAAAATCAGCGTTCTCCATCACTCTCTTCTTGCTGCTGCCATCAGGTAGAAGGTACAGGAGCCTCAGGAGTTGCGCCACCAGATTTAAGGACAGTTACTCCACCTAAAACATCAGGCTCTTGAATAAAGGGGGTTACTATACTCACTTCTCCATCATTGAAATGCTCCACAACCATTGATCTCACTTTAAGGACTTTTTTCTCCTCATTATTTCACGTTCTCATTATTTATTGATACTTATTTTTATCTGCATTTGCAAAGTTTATTGTCTTCTGCACTCAGGTTGATCTTTCATTGATCCTGTTATAGTTACCATTCTATTGATTTGCAGAGTATTCCCACAAGAAAACGATTCTCAGAGTTGTTATTAGTGTCACATATGTACTACGTTATTAAAATTTACTTTGAACTTTACCACCTGCAGCTTCTGCTTTTAGGTTACAGTCAGTATTTGGGCTTAATCATGGATAATATATTTACCTATGATGATTATGGAATTGAACAAAATATTCCAGTAGGTTAACTGTGTGCAGTATGTGAGATTTTATTGTTTTCCATCCAACAATAAAAGAAGTATAACTGGCGAGAGGAAAGTGCATTTAGAGTCAAGAATTATGACCTTGTTCAGAGAAGCTCTCAGCACCCTGATGATAATGGAGGGTTATGTATCAAGTGTGCTAGCTGAGATCTACACCATCACTCGTCAAACTACAAAAACTGAAAAGTAATCTTGTTGTTCTTAAATTGATTACAGTTATAAAATCACCAATCCGCACAGCACAGAAACAGGTCCTATGGCCCACCAGGCTCCTGCCAAATGTTAAATATCTATCTATACTAATCCATTTCCCAACATTTAGTCTATGGCCTTCTGTGCCTTAACAATCGAAGTATCTCCCCAGATACTTGTGAATTTCTGAATCTTGCTTCTTCCACATTCATGGACAGTTCATTCCAGATTTCAAAATCTTCTGGAAGATAAAATCCCTTCTCTGATCCCCCTTAAATCTTTTAGTGCTCTCATAAACCTATGCCCACTGGCCTACAACACCTCTGCCGCTATCTATCCTATGCCTCTCATTATTTTGTACACTCCTGCTGGCCACCATCCCCACTCCGTCTCCACCACCTGCCTCTTCTGCTGTAAGGGACACAAAACCAGACTATCCACCTTCTCTTCTTAAGTCAAGCATTCCATTCCAGGCCACATGCTGGCTAATTTCCTTTGCTTTCTCCCCAGAGCAATCCCATCCTTCCAAAAGTGTGGCCTAGCCAATGATTTATAACATTATTCCAAGATCTCCTTGTTCTTGTACTCTCTGCCCTGGTTCACGCGAATCACAATTAAATCACATCTGTTGTTGCTTAGCCCAGCTTACCAGATGATCAATATGATTCCATCAACAACAACCTCCAATGTTCATATCATACCTTATAAATTTACATTTAAATATTTACAGTGAACTGCAAGATTCCCAGCACTAATCCCTGTGGTACACCTGTGTCATAGGTTTCAAACACAATAGCAACCCTCCACCATCACTATCTGTATCCTACTATCAAGCCAATTTTGGATCAATTTTACCAAATTGCCCCAGAATCTTGTGTCCCCTAACATTTTGGACCAGCTTCCCCAGTGGGATCTAGGATTAGTCAATCTCCCCACATACTAAATTCCTTTGCAATAGGTGCTCCACCTCAAAAGGAACTCATTCATTTCAAATGATGCAATTTAAAAACAAGCTTGACCTCTTGAACTTTACTTTGCAAGGTTGGTTTCTGTGAACCTTCTAGAATTTTAGTCCTTCATGCTACAAGCTTATGAGATTTACCATTTATCTCTCATGTAACAACTATTACTGCACATTACAAGAGAGTAAATAGCCTTCTAGTGTTTATTTTTATTAATTTCATATCTAGCATGTGTTCCTATATAAACTTTGCACATAATAATATCTAGTTCAGAGAGCCTTGTTACCTTAAGGTTGTTATAGCCAGGGGCAGTAATGGGTATAAGCTCCCACTACCGATGAAAAGCTCCCATTGGTGGGCAACTCAAACAGCCTCTGACAGCCAAGTTCAGCTCCTGGCATTCACATGTGGCTTAGCTGCTAAGCATGACGGAACTGTTTCTACTGACAGGAAAAGGGGCAAAGATGGCGCAATGGCACCTTAAAATCAGTGCTTCGGGCAGATAGGGCTCATCAACCGTTGTCAGCAGATCATCTAGGAGAAGGAAAACTCTGATCTGAAACCTCCACTGCTTTGTGGTTATACCCACTCATGCGGACGTCTTCAGGAGTAGAACTCAAGCAAAAAATCTGGAGTTGTCGTCCCTCAGGCAGTCCTACACTGAGTTCAACACCGACCGGCAACTCCTGCGACAGTGCTGGTGCTGAACTGTATCAGTCTCTGCCCTTCCTTTGGTTTCATCAGATGCGTGGAGAGGGGGAGCTTTCTACATGAGCAACAGCTTGCTTGTCATATTGTACTGCCCTGGCCTGTGTATCTGGACAGCTAGGATGCAACATCCATGGTAAACCGTGACCAACGGAGGCCTACAAAAATGTTCAGTGACTGGTACAGGTTTTAGGAACAGTGTCTGACCCTCCGCCGTCAGATTTCCATGAACCCGTGAAGACCATCTTAATATCCTTCTTTTGCACTGATCATTTATTTTCTTATTGCAAATGATAGTAATTCTTTATGCTTTACACTGTACTACTGCCACAAATTAAAAGATTTCATGATGTATATTTCAATGATAATAAATCTGATTCTGATAATATTGTTATCCTTCAAAATGCGAAAGAATAACAAACAGTATTCATTAATTGTTTTTTTTATGGTGGTTGAAACAATATACAACTGCTTATGAAGTATCACAGTTAATACTTCTTAACACACTGCCTGGGCATAAATTTGGTCTTTTCAGATTAACTATGACTGTACAAGAATGATTCAATTTCAGAAATAATGGAATTGAGAACGGTGCATTGTGCATATTGGTCATCTAATTCTTTGTACCTGCTTTACAGCCAGCCAGTAGGTTGAAAATCCATCTCTCCACGCCCCCCCCCCCCCCCACCACTATGGATGAGACTGAAATGAGTAACCTTCAAAAGCCATTACATTGCAGCAGAAAAGGAAACTTATGAAAGGACATTTACCAAAGTCTATCTTTATATTGTTGCAGGGTAATGACATTGATTCAACAGAGCACCGCGTTTAATATCCAGCAAAGGCTGCTAATCAAAGACATAATCCACATTAAAACCTACTAAACCATTAAGGAGTTTGACTAGGCATCATTTGTGAATTGAATTTTTAATCTAATTTGAGATTTACGCTCTGGTTCTTCAACAGGTCTGGTCACAAAATAATCAAATTTAAAAAGCAAAAGTTATTATTAAAAGACTTCTGTATCTGAACTGAGCAAGTTGAAAGAACAGTGTCAGCATCTTAGAAATAGGAATTCGCTAAATTAAGCTTTAAAACACACCAGAACACTTACAAAAATGTTCTTTAAGTACAAGAAAAAAATTTAAATGTTTTAGGTTTCTTGAATTTTTATCATTTCTTTACCTATTTTTGATTGCCCAATGAAACAATTCAAATCAGGCTAAGCCAAGTGATATCAGAGTCTCAAGTCAGATTTTCTTCTGTTTCTCTTTTGTGAACCATCCAGTGTTACTTTCTTTATGCCACTGATGTGCACAAAGAACAATTCTCTTGGTGTACCCCTGCTAGCTTCCAGTAAATGAATTGTTTCACTTAAGTTGTATTTTTAATAATTTAACAATTCTGTCGGCCTGGGCAGATGAATTTGGACTCTCTTCTGCCCTTCCTTCCTTCCAATCCCTTCAAGCTGTCACTGTTCATCATTGTGCCCGATAATCACTAAAATGACTAGCAATCACTAAAATCATATCAACAGCACCACCTTCTTCTCTCACTTCAACCAGAGTTCAGGATAAATACTGCAAAGAAGGCTGTCAGAGCATCATTACAGGCTAATTTAGACCCTTAAACCTAGAAACTGGCAAAATGATTGTCAATTCAAGTTTGTCATGTGCACCAGATAAGGTGAGATACAGGTACAATGAGAAATTTGCTTGCAGCAAATAGATTCAGATAACACACATAATATGTTAATTACATATAAATTATTCAAGACAGAGAAAAAAAAGACTGTGCAAAACAATACATTGGTGCAATAAAAATAGATAGAGACAAGTCTATGTTAGTGCAAGAGGTGGTTCATTCTGTTGCTGAGGTAGGATTAAGGTAGTGGAGGTTGGTTCAAGAATCTGATAGTTGTTGGAATGTAGATGTTCCTGAACCTGCTGATGTGGAACTTCAGCCTTCAGTGCCTCTTGCCTGGCAGCTGGAGATTGGCATGACCCAAATGGTGAGGATCCTTGATTATTGGTGCCACACTCCTGAGGCAGCACCTCATGCGAATGTTTTTTTAATTGTGGGGAGAACTAGGGCAGATCATTTATCACCAATTGTGCAAAGGAGGCCAACAATGGTCACAGACAGAGTCATATAGTAACTGAATTGCAGAGTGTGCCTCTTGCTTCTGCTGGTACTACATATACAGGAATTCAAAGCACTGCACAATGACTTATCAAACTGTCTCAGTGCAACTAGAAGCACAATATCTAAGATTACTACTTTTCTCAATGTTTACTGGAATCCATAACTGGCATTCAAACCCTAACTAAGCATTTTTAGAATAGAACTACTGCCAACTGCCCAGTCACCATCCAAAATCTTGAATTGGCACAAATGGCAGCATGTAATTACTGAAAGGGTTGTTTGTGACCATGTTAGCCACACGGGATGGATCACAGACCCTGGAGGGACCGCTCCCACGGTCCTCAAAGACAGTACATCCTACTGTGGCCTTTCTAATTAACAAGCTGAGATTTTCTAAGGCTTTCATTACTGAGATATATGATAGTCAGTGCAAAGACCTCAGCCAAACTCTTGTGCCTGCTCTCTCCATTGAGGTTAAAGCCACTTACTTCTCAATTGCTTTTCCGTAGGATCTTGCAAACAAGTCACAACAAATTTCTGCAGTTATTGCCGATTTGCCTCTGACACTTATTCATAAGGAAATGACTTCATCTAGTTTGAACAAGAGAAAATCCGCAGATGCTGGAAATCCGAGCAGCACACATAAAACGCTGGAGGAATGCTGGCAGCACCTATGGAAAAAAGTACAGTCAACGTTTCGGGCTGAAACCCTTCAACAGGAAGGGTTTGATTTCAGTGAAGACCGTGTGATCTGTGACATTGTGATTTACCAGTATTCTGTTCGGTCTTCCTTCAGGTGCAGGGAGTTATTGATTGAGTTCACGTGCTCAAATGGATTTTCATTAATTATCCTAACCTATTTATTAAAAGTTTCCATTCTCCCAAGTGAGGTTGTTGTGAACTATATCCTGATGGTGAATGTAATGTTGCCAGGAGGCCTGTAACCACTGTGGATCAGGGAAGGAAAGTACAAATGTTAGAATGTGTAGCCTGCACCCAGGCTCAGAGTAGTGAGGCAGCAGCTCTCACAGTGCAGTCACTGGGCCTCCCTCGACAGGAATTGCATGGGTCCTGGTTACACGCTTCAGCCTTAGCTAACAACAGTCCGTGACAATCAGTAGGCTTAAGAGTCATCACAGCAATAAGTGACAAAGCTAAGGAGCCCTCAAGACGTGTTTGGGATGTGCAACTTTGCCCGAATTGCTTGGAGGAAGAAAGCATGGCAATGTTTGCCCTGGGTAAGATGTGTGAGTGGTAATGCTGTGCTGCAGTATAACTGAAAATCTGACTATTATAAGTCATAAAAAGATACACATGGTAAGAAGGAGAAGAACCTGTTGGACACAGCAGCTGAGCGAGAGGAACTCAGCAATTCACCACCGTCACCTTCAGATGAACCCCAAGGCTCAGGCCACGGAGAGGACCACTGATTCATCTGATCTTTAGACCTGCTGTGTTACCGTGACTTCCAAAAACAGGTTCTTCTGTGGCCTAACACTGGGGGATATTCAAAGTTCAAAGTTCAAACTAAAAGTTATTATGAGTACATACATGTCACCATGTACAACCCTGAGATTCTTTTTCTGTGCAAGTCTACAGAACAGCAACTGTAATCTGTAAACATCAGGAACTGTAAACAGGAAACAAACCGTGCAAATGCAGATATACAAACGTTTGTAAATAAATAGCAATAAATAACCAGCATGAAATAGCAACATCACCAAGTCCTTAAGTGAGTGTAGCTATCCCCTTTTGTTTAAGAGCCCGATGGTTGAGGGGTAGTAACTGTCCTCGAACTGGGTGTACAAGTCCTGAGACACTTGAACCTTCTACCCGATGGCAGCAGCGAGAAAAAAGTATGGCCTGGGTGGTGAGGATCTTTGATGATGGATGTTGCTTTTCCATGGCAACATTTCATTTAGATGTGCTCAGTGGTTGAGAGGGATGTACTGGGGTGAATCCACTACCTGTGGAAGGATTTTCCACACAAAGGCATTGGTGTTCCCACACCAGACCATGATGCAGCCACAGTCAGCACACTTTCCACCAAACATCTATAGAAGTTTGCCAAGGTTCTCAATAACATGCTGAACCTCTGCAGACTCCTAAGGAAGTAGAGGCACTGTTGTGCTTTCTTTACAATTATATTTATATGATACATCCAGGACAGGTCCTCTAAGATAGTGACACCCAAGAAGTTGAAGTCACTGAACCTCTCCACCTCCCATCTTCCAATGATTACGGGCTCATGGACCTCTGGTTTCCCTCAGTTCTCTTTACATGCACATGCAGGTCAACTCTTTCAGTGATTATGCAGAAAGTTTGAACTTAATATCGCCTTTCTTCAGCCACAAACTTATCAATCACCCCTGTTGAGTTATTAACTTCAGACTTTCTGCATAATCACTCAAAGGGTTGAACTGCATGTGCATGTAAAGAGAACTGTATAACTCATCTCCTTCTACCTTAGGCCACAAACTTATCAATCACCCCTGCTGTGGACACTTTCTGGAGGTCAAAGATCCATATGCTCCACGTCTGTGGGTCTAAGTGTGTAAGTGTAGGAGGGGACTATGTTGAAAAGTAAATGTGCTAGGTTTTCTAAAATTGACTTTTTTTTAACCTTAGGCCACAAACTTATCAATCACCCCTCATATTATAACAGCCCATTCAGTTCGACTCTTCCATACTGACCAATGGGCACACTTCTGTATTAATCTTAGAACTTGGTCCATAGCTTTCTAAGTCTAGGCATGTCAAGTGCTCTTTGAGACAGTTATGATATGCTGTCAGCTCTAAGCTTCATAAACTGCCTCAGGCAGACTCTTCCTGGTCCTTACCACTCTCTGTTTGAAGAAGGTCATCCACATTATTTCCACTAAATCTCTTCTTGCTTACTTAATATCTGCGTCCTCTAATGAAATGTAGTTTATGTTCTTCTAGATCTCCCTGATCATAATTGAGGGTCATTGTTGTACCTAGGGAGATGAAATGTATCTCTTTGTACACATAGTCGCTCATTACAGGACAACATACATACTCCATAGAGTTAAGAGTGGGAGCAAGCTCTCTAGCCTGCTCTGTCAGTCAAAAAATCATGGCTTATCTGATCATTACATTCATCACTAAGGGGCCTCACTGTTCAGGACAGGCCCTCTTCTCATTATTACGACCAAGGAGGAGGTACAGGAGCATTAAGACCCACACTCAACAATTTAGAACCAGCTTCTCCTCTGCCATCAGATTTTGGAATGGTCCATGAACCCATGAACACGAGCTCACTATTCATTTTTGTTCTCTATATTTATTTATTGCACCTTAAAGTAATTTTTACATTCTGCAGTATCCTGCTGCCACTAAGCAACAATTATCACAGCATATGTCAGTGATATTAAACCTGAGTCTGATTCTGATTCCAACCCCAGAGACTTTCATCCCTTGCTTGGCAAGTCTCTACCTCCACCTGAAATAAATATTCAAAAACTCTGCTTTCTGCATTCTTTGAGGAGAAGAGTTCCAAAGGTTTAAAATATTCTAAAAACAAGCAACATTGTCTTACTTCTCAAAGTTAAAAGGTGACTCTGAGTTCAAGGTTCTCCCACAAGTATAACCATCTTCTCTGGAATCTGTTAAAGCCCTTTGGGATGTTGCGTGTTCGGAGTGCAGGTGAGGCAGCTTACAGTTGAGGAGTTAGAACCCCTGAAAGAATCGCTGCCCTGCTTTGTCACCCGCCTAGATTTCACCTCCTGCTTAAAGGAGCCAAGATTTATATTTGTCATGCATCTCGGTGGCTAAGTGGCAATCCGCTCTTGGTCATGACCGAGGAGAATAGGTAGTAGGATTTGTATTGCAGCTTTGTTGCTGCATAAACTCTCAATTTTCCCTTCAGATTATTTGCTCTTATTTACTATGCAGAAGCTTAATTTGATAGATTCCAGCAATCTGCAAACCACAGCATCCACAAGCAACTAAATTTGCATATATTGTTGCCCAAAGGAACAATTAACACAATGTCAGCGTGAATCCACTAGAACTTGAATTGAATTGAATTTATTTCTTACATTCTTCACATACGTGAGTAAAAATCTTTACATTACTTTGTCTAAACGTGCAATGTGCAATCATAGTAATTTATAATAACTTAAAGTAAACAGAACAGTCAATGTAACATAGAAATACACTCAAATCAGTGTGAGTTAATCAGTCTGACGGCCTGGTGGCAGAAGTTGTCCCAGAGCCTGTTAGTCCTGGCTGTCGTGCTGCCATACTGTTTCCCAGATGGTAGCAGCTGGAATAGATTGTGGTTGGGGTGACTTGGGTCCCCAATGATCCTTCGGGCCTTTTTTTTGCAACTGTCTCTGTAAATGTCCTGAATCATGGGAAGTTCACAACTACAGATGCGCTGGGCTGTCCACACCACTCTCTGCAGAGTCCTGCGATTAAGGGAGGTACAGTTTCCATACCAGGCAGTGATGCAGCCAGTCAGGATGCTCTCAATTGTACTCCTATAGAAAGTTCTCAGGATTTGGGGGCCCATACCAAAATTCCTCAACTGTCTGAGGTGAAAGAGGCGCTGTTGTGCACCATATTATTGTGCAAGATTGTTGGTTTATTTTTATTCATAGGCCTCTGCATCATATTTAAGATGTTCACTTGTACTCTATTTAAATAAACACCAGTGACCTGTTCCTGCAGCTTCCATTCCAAGAGATCTGCCCGGAAGTGTCCATGAATAGAATTGTACCCATGTACAGAACTGGCAGCAGTTCAACTTTCCATTTTGAATGATTATACCTGATTTAAATTTAAATTTAAAGATTATACCTTGTGCAATAACCCCAAATTTAAGTTGTACATATTGTTTCTGCTGGAGTGATAGACATCTACACGTAACTTAGTAGATGATAAGAAAATGGAAAATAATTGGGGGTTTTTTGCATTTCATTAGATGGTATTACAATAGCCTCTTGTGCAGATCATACACTGCCTTCATCTAGTTAGAAGGTAAATGAAACACATTACATGTATTGTCATAAATGTTTAATCATAGCAATAGAATTCAGAATAAAACCTGTCTTTAATCGTTCACACTGAATGGGTGCTTTTGTACCTACTGTCCATTATATCCCTTCTTCATATTCAGCCCACTGAAAGAATTGCTACCCTGCTTTGCCACCAGTCCAGAGTTCATCTCCTGTTTAAAAGAGCCAAAGTTTACAGTATGTTAGTCATGCATGTACATTTCAGTGGCTATATGGCAGAGGTCCCCAACCTACGGTCCACCAATCCCTTGCTTAATGGTATTAGTCCATGACATAAAGAAGGTTGGAAACCCCTGCTTTATGAGAATCCTCTCTTTGACTTGACTAAGGAGAACAGTGGAGATTAGGTGCATCAAACTGTCTGCCCTTGTTCCCACAACTCTGCCTGCCTCTCCTAACGCTTATTTTTGCCAACACAAAGTACACTGCAGATGCTGGTGTCAAAGCAACACGTACAATAAGCTGGAGGAATTCAGAAGGTCGGGCAGTATCCGTGGAAAGGAACAGTCAATGTTTCGTCAGGAGGGTTTCGGCCCGAAATGTTGACTGTTCATTTCCATGGATGCTGCCCGACCTGCTGAGTTCCTCCAGCTTGTTGTACATGTTACTTATTTTTGTCAATACTTGAGTTAAATATCTCTCTGATATTTATATCCCTTTTGAAATTCTATTCTTATTGCCCATTACACTCAATGATGTTTCACGGCTGCTTTTAACCATTGCAGAAAACAGGCAGTGCAGTATTAAGTTGGCCTCCCAATTTTCCATTTTGCCCTAATCTCAGTTTTCCTTCCCAAATGAGATTACTAATTACCTCCTCTGTCTAGATGTCCATGTGTGTAATATTTCCACCTCAAGCCAGCTGAAATCTGCACATTGAAGAGTATCTGCATCTGTCACATTCAGGCACATTTCCACTTGGTTAGATCTTGATTGTTTCATTAACCACTCTTTAAACACAGGGCAAGAAGAATGCACAGAACTGAAGAGGCTTTTTATCTCAAACTCTGCATTTCCCCATTGTGAAGTTACAGGTACAAACAAGTAAAGGAAACACTGGAACTCCTAAAATACTGTGATCCTGAATAACTAAATTTATAAATATAATTATGGTGAAATGTATTAAAGGGGCTTTAATTATCTGGTCGGGAATGGGTGGTAATTTATTTCTTTATTTTCTAAATTTAAAAATCACCTTTCACAAAATAATTGTGCATGATCATGCTCTTCTGTCTTCAAAAAATAAGAAACAGTGAAATTTTATTGTGCACTGCCATTAGAAAGAAGTGGTCAGTTGGATAGTGATTAGTTGATTAACATGAGTAGCAGCAGGTGTCCATGAATAAGAGCTACACTCCACTGACTGCTGAACTGCTATCTGTTCATTGTGCTAATAGCTGACTCCTGACAGGCAAATTGAAAAATTAATGGAGTATAGTCATTACATTAAATTTCTAATGTGAATTGGTAGCAATTCTGGAGAAGGGTATACTTACATGGAAAGTCTTTTCAAGAGAAACAGAAGGGAAATGGAGATGATGTCCTTGATCTTATTATTGGAAATAGGATGTGTTCATAACAAACCTCGGCCTTGGAACTGACCTGCATCATTCAGCGAAGTAAACTGCCCATGAGTCATTTGCTAATGCAGGTTTTTTGGTTTGTGCATCTTAATTCAAACTCCAGTCAAAATGGGGACATAGGTTACAGCAAACACAAAAGCAGCTCACGTTGAATAGGTTCATTTGAGTCTTCAGCATGTGCTCCATGATTTACCATCTGGCATTTACTTCCACATTTGGCATGGTAATGCAGCAGCAACTCAGGCATTGATTTGACCTTTTCTCCCTGGAAGCAGATGAAAAGCAGATTGCTGAAGCAAGATTGTATTTAATTTCTTTTTTATTTAGACATACAGCGTGAAATAGGCCCTTCCAGCCCTTTGGGCTGCAGCACCTTGCAACCCCCGATTTAAGCCAAGCCTAATCACAGGACAATTTACAATGACCAGTTATCCAACTAACTGGAATGTCTTTGGACTGAGGGAGGACTCTGGAGCACCCAGTGAAAACCCACACGTTCCACGGGAGGACATACAGACTCCTTACAGTTAACATCAGAAATGGACTCTGATGCCTTGAGCTGTAATAGCTAAGATTGCCATTTATATATTTTCCCTTTCCTTTTTGATCTTTTGCATAATTTATTCAGATGATTCACTAATGATAACATTCAAATTAGCCTGAAAGATGGATAAGGTGCAGACTGAGGTTGTTTCTTTGTTTTAACATCTCATGCAATCTGTGAGTAATTTAAACTGAGTTTTTCAAATTTTGGGATTAAATCAAGTAGTAACTCAGCAGCGGTTAGCAGAAGACATTGTTTTAATGATATTTTTGTAATAAAATTAAAAAGACACACTTCCATAAGTAAGCACAAACCAGAATTAACTGGTTAACAAGCCTCCAGTGAACTACAGAAAACCCTAGTACCATTTTTGTTGTCATGTCTCAAATCATTCTTCAGTCTTTTCCTTCTTTCTGCAATCAAAAAAGTTTCCCCTTCAAGATGTGTTACTTTGATATCTACATCCTGCTAATTTGTGCAGTATTGGTTATTCCCAGTAGAATCAGTCTGCAATAAAAATTAACATGCATTTCTATATTGAATAATGGTTTGGAAAATAGTTCCAGTGGAAAGGGCCCGTCTGCAGATAATGAGGTGCAGTATTTTTGCTTCATCTGACTCATTATTGATTTTGAAGAACTTGATACTGATATAGGTTTGTTGTTCTATCAGAAAATGCTGGAAATACTCAATAGGCCTTCCACCCGCAATATTGACTTTTTTCTCTTCCCACATATGCTGCCATCTCTGCTCAGTATTTCCAGCATTTTAGGCCATAAGACATAGGAGCAGAATTAGGCCCATTGAGTCTGCACTGCCATTCCATCATGGCTGATCTCTGATCCCACTCAACCCCATACACCTGCCTTCTCACCATATCCTTTGATGCCCTGACCAATCAGGAAACAATCAAATTCCACCTCAAGTATACCCACAGACTTGGCCTCCACTGTAGTCTGTTGCAGAGCATTCCACGGATTCTCTACTCTCTGGCAAAAAAAAGAATTCCTCCTTACCGCTGTGCTAATGTGTCGCCCCTCAGTTTTGAGGCTGTTTTCTGTTTTTGTTTTATATTTTTAGCATCCAGATGGTGCAGAGGAGATCTACCAGGATATTGCCTGGATTAGAGAGCATATCTTATCAAGATAGGTTGAGTGAGCTGGGGCTTTTCTCTTTGGAGCGAAGGAGGATGAGAGGTGATTTGATGGAGGAATACAAGATAGTATGAGACATAGATAGAGTGGGCAGTCAGCGACTTTTTCCCCATGGTTAATAAGAGTGGGCATAATTATAAGGAGATTGGAAGAGAGTATAGGGAAGATGTCAGTTGTAGGTTTTTTTACACAGAGTGGTGGGTGTGTGGAACACGCTGCCAGGGGTGTGGTTAGAGGCAGCCACATTAGGGCATTTAGAGAATTAGACAGACAGACAGAAAAATGAAGGGCTATGTGGGAAGGTTAGCTTGATCTTAGAGTAGGTTCATAGGGCAGCACAACATCGTGGGCTGTACTCTGCCGCATTGTTTATGTTCTGTGTTCTATATTTGCAGTTTCTATAATTTTCACTTGCTGGTTATCTTATTGCTCAGTATTTTAATTCCCAATTTCAATTATCAAGTGGTTCTTTTCAATTTTCCCTTTTTTCCTTCTACGTCACAAGGAGAGAGAAAAATCCTGGCAGCTCAGTGCATCTGCAATATGGACATTGCCCTATGTGGAAGAGATCCTGTTTTTTCAGCTACCCCACCAAACACCACTTTTCACCTTTTGTTTATGTGCATAGATACAAAGAAAAAGAGGAGCAGGAAGAGTCCAGATTTGAATCAACTCTTCAGTAATTTTCAAATCATATTTTAAAATTTTCACCTGACCTTTTCAGGCGAGTTAATCTGAAAATTTCACTCATTTGTATGATCATTTAAACCAATTCAGCTAATAGCAACCCTGCAACAGTGCTAAACAGCTTACGATGAGTAAAGGAAAGAAGAATGCATTAGAGTGGAAGGGATTTTTCCAACTCTACTTCAATTACCTGCTGCCTAAGATTCCTTATTTCTTTTTAAAAAATTTATTGAGATACAGCATGGAATAGGCTCTTCTGGCTCTTTGAACCGCACCACCCAGCAACCTCCCCGATTTAATCCTAGCCTAATCATGAGACAATTCACAAAGACCAATTAACCTACTGACTGGTAAGTCTTTGGACGGTGGAAGGAAACCGGAACAGCTGGAGGAAACTCACGTGGTCAGGAGAAGAATGTAAAAACTCTTTATAGGCAGTGGCAGGAATTGGACCCAGGTCACTGGTATTGTAAGGCGTTGGGCTAATTACTCTGCTAGGCCAGCTGTTATTCCTTTTTGTAATTTTTCCTAAAATAATAAATTCAATCATTAAATTTTTGAAGCCTAGGATTTATTCTCAATAAAATTCAATCTTTATATACTTAGGAGCAGCATCTCATTTCTCAAAGTGTGCTTGACATTTTAGATTCCACAATATCTGTACATCATTGAGTCAGATAGATGCACAAGGGCAGTTCGAATAAGAAATGAGGCTTTAGCTACTTTTATTGCTCTTAAAATGCAGAAAATGTAATGCAAATGTTCTTGCTTCCCACTGAAGGACAGGATATATCAGTGCTGACAGCATTTTATGATCATTTTTTTATAATAGGCTGTCTTTTCATGTGATTATAAGAACTTGTGAAATCCATCAGTGCCTCCAAAATATTCTGTTTAATCCATTAGGATATTTCATCTAAATGTTCAGCCTCTGAATATTTGTAAATTTGCCAATCTTAAAGAAAGAATGTATCCAGTGTAAATATGTTAATCATCAAGGCCATGGAACCAAGTTACTTTTTTATGCTAAGATTATGATTATTAATAGAATACAGTCCATGCTCTTAAACCTCAATGATAATCGACCATTCTAATTGATGATATGCTTCATTCTAACACATGGGTCAGTTCTCCAATATACTGTAACTGCAACAGAAACTTAAGATGTACTCTTCTTTCATCCTACTGAAATTGTCATTTCTACAGTCCTTGTACAGCTTTGCACATCAAGGCAGTACGAGGTGATGGGAAGGAGGACAATGGGAAGAGCAAAGATAAATGGACCATCAAGGAGCATTTACTCCAAAGCATATTGAATATGATAAAATGAATTAATTTTGGGAGACCATTCCAGAAAAAGCTAAATACATTGGGAAATGCAGAAGAGGCTTGATCCAGAATTAGAGCAATGGCGATGATATCAAAGTAGACTGCAAAAATAACAGGCCTCAAGGGCCACAAAACAAGGGAGGATAGATACTAGATACCACAGGCAACAAGGTAACTGAAGGCTAGGATCAACTGGCTGAAGCTGGGCTGGTTTAATGAGTAAACAATCAGAAACAGGTTTAATATCACCGGCATATGTCGTGAAATTTGTTTTCTTTGCAGCAGCAATATAATGTAATGTATAATAATAGAGAGAATTAAACAAGTAGTGCACAAATAAAAATAAGGAAAAGTAGTGAGGTAGTGTTCATGAGTTCAATATTCATTCAGAAATTGGATGGCAGAAGAGAAGAAGCTGTTCCTGTATGGTTGAATGTGTGCCGTCAGGCTCCTATACCTCCCTTCTGATGGCAGCAATGAGAACAGGGCATGTCCTTGTAATGGTGGATCCCTAATGATGATTGCCACCTTTTTTCAGGCAGCTTATGTTGATTCTGTGCAGGACTGTGGATTAGAGCAGGGTTTGAATAGGCTCCAAGTGTTGAGTCAGAAGCCAGTGGCAGGTGACTCCTGTTACTAGATGGTGACTGGGAGGAGCCTGCATGTGCAGGTGTGACTAAATATCCACACTCATTGTATTCTTTTCTGAAATTTTCTGTTTACTAGAATCTGATGTGAAAGCCATTGTGCCAATTCGGCATCACAACTTCAATTTTTGAATGCTGTGGGTTCAAGTCATAGTTAGATATGTAGCCAGATAATCTCAGCTGGTGGTTTACCACAGTACTGATAGCATGCTACACAGCTGAGTTGTAAAAAGATTAGGGAGATTTGTCTAGCAAGCCATAGACCCTTAGGGAAAACCACAAAGAACAAATTATGTGGTCATTTATTTTAATGCTATGGCATGTTTTCCATCTACTATAACTGCTACATTTCGACACTTCATTGAATTAACTTGACAACAAAGGCCATTCATAAAGTATGAACTGCTTTGGAATGTCTAAAGATCATGAAAGGTGCTAAATAAATGGAAATATAATTTTTATCAGAGAATTATTTACATGAATCAACATGTTGAAAAAGAGAAATTGTAGTTAAGGATTTTCATACTGAGATATGACCTCCTAAGTGTTTCCAGCATTTTTTGCTCTCATTTCAGATTTCCAATACTTATAGTTTTATGATTTTCTTTTCAGTATATTTGTTTAAATGATTTAATGAAAACCGTCAAAGAATCTTCTTTTTTTTCTCCATACGAAGTGCATGTTAACATTTATGAGATGCAAGGGTATATTCAGATTTTGCCGATTCTTTCAACAATCACTCAGATTTTCTCAAATTCCTTATCCGTTCTGTTTCCTCACTTCAAAAAAAAGGAACGGCAATCTTTGTGTGACAAAAGTTCAAATTAAATTTGAAAAAGTACATGCCGTTCTCAACTCTGAAGACTACTTGTAGGTGCCACATGTGCAATCAATTGGACTTGCAACATCGGCAGAATTAATCAGATCTGCACAACACTTACTGAATTCTTTTAGGTGCATGGGTCTATTTTATGAGTGTAAGCATTGCAGACCAAAATATTCCATTCCTCCATTAATATGTCATGTTAATGGATAAGAGTCTGCTATTAAGAGTTACTCTGCCCATTACTGCAGCTTATGCAAGTCATTGAGTGACTGACCATGCAGAAGAATATCAGTCATTCAAAAGCTATAAATTAGCATGATAGAATTGGTGATGTAAGTTGCCTCAGTGCCTCTGAAGAGAGGAGAGGCAAACAGAGATCCTTGCCTGGGATCTCTTAGACTCAACACAAACCATTGAACTATAACACTAAATTTGAAATACGGAGCATTATAAAGAGAATGATCATGACTTGGGTTTGTGAATGATTGTAGTTGTTCCAATTTTAAAATGGCTTCTTTTTTTTTATCCAGAAATGCAGGAGTTATATATGGAATTGGGCATTCCACCTGTCCACCCACCCCAATAAATGTCAGGGTGTTCTCAGTTTCTTTGGGAATAGGGAAGTCCTAAACTTCCTGAGAGTGCGGCTGGATGAAATATAGTAGGAATAGAGCATAGGGAAGCAGTCCCACCTCCCTTTCTTTTCCCTCCAATTTCCACTATATATATTACTACAGTTTCCTCTCCCTTCATCTATTTATTTATCTAACTCAAATTCAAAGCCTTTTCCTTTTGCACTCTAACATGCAGTTAAAGCCACAATTAACGTCTGCTGTTATAATCACACAGATAACTTTCTAACAACTCAGCACTCAAGTTTTAATGTTCTACTTGAAAAAAAAACAGCTAATAATCAGTGTTCTTCTTTGTTGTCACCACCAGGAATTCTCATGAATTGTACTGGGGATGAAATTTTTTAATCTTTTAAATTGGAATTAGCTTTAAAACTTATGGTCAACATGTTCTAATGCCTTCACATCCTTCCTAACTATTCCAGTTGTGGATGAACTAATATTCCTAAAACTGATTTCCTGGTATTTTCATGCACAACTGTCTGAAGAGTTTATAGAGAATGGTGCGATAAACAAAAACACATCCAATAAGTGGCAATAGTGTAGATGAAAACACCTTGTTAATAAAAGATTAATAAAAGAGATCAGAGGAGAATGGCCAAACTGGTTCAAGCTGACAGAAGACCATGAGAACATGCTGAGTGCCCACTTTATTAGATATAGAAGGTACCTAATAAAGTGGCCGCTATGTTCCAGTATTCCTTTAAGAAATAAGCTTTTTAGTTAACATTGCAATTCATTCTACTTCTTACTAAAATGTAACACCATATTTTTCTGCTTCAAATTTCATTTGACTTGCAGCCATCCATTACAGCAGTCTTTCTATTTCTACGACTACACAATGTGATGCATTTCCTTGCTTGAGTTCTATGCCAGGACCTCCTAAATCCACAGTCTCGACCACCAAGAAGGACAAGGGCAGTAGACACATGGCAGTACCTGCACTGTGGAAGTACCTAAAAGACTGGAGTATTCAAGAAGGTAGCTGACTTACAGTGAATGGTGTTGCAACAACAGATGTCAGTAAGACAAAGGAATTCATTGGGAAAATCAGAAACAGGAAGTCAATGAAACACACATCAGTCCTCATCAAGGGATCAGCAGTGGAAAGGGTGAGTAGTTTGAAGTTCCTAGGCGTCAACATCTCTGACGATCTATCCTGGGCCTCAACATATCGGTGCAATTACAGGGAAAGCATGACAATGACTATAATTCAGTTGTAAACTCGGCCTGCTTCATCATGGGCACCAGCCTACCCAATATTGAGGACACCTTCAAAAAGTGATGTCTCAAAATGGTGGCATCCATTATTAAAGACCCACATCACCCAGGAGATGCGCTCTTCTCATCTAGAGGAGGCATTGGAGCCTGACGTCACATACTCAACAGTTCAAGAACAGCTTCTTCCCCTCCTCTGTCAGATTTCTGAATGGACAATGAATGCATGAATATTATCTCACTATTTTTTCCTCATTTGCACTACTTATTTAATTTTTTAATACTGTATATCCGTATGGCAATGTATTATTATGTAACGCAATGTACTGCTACCGCAACACAACCAGTTTTGCGACATATGCCAGTGATACTAAACCTGATTCTGATTTTGATGGGCAATAAATGTTGACCTCAAAAACATCTCCTGATACTGAGTAAAAAGTTCTGTAATAACCTAATGTTTAGAACATTATTGTTACGTCTAAGGCTTAGTAAAGCTCATTACACTACAACATAAAGGAGATAGTTTTATTTGGAATTGATCTACAGTATGTATTTATAGTATGAAATTAACTGCCTCATGTTGTAAGGAAAATTGCCATTAACAGTTTAATATAAATTTAATTACCTTTTTGTAAACACTCCTCTGTTTCTACTGTTTAATGTTTCCCTTGATGCAAAGACAGTGTAGCTGTTGCAATGAATAAAATGTTATTACTATCAAATCCTGTCTACCACATAGTGTTGTTTTACCATCATTTAAGTTGCACTAGGTGCTCCTTTTAATCTTTCTTAAAATTGGTCATCTTTACTTAAGAAATCACTCTGTGCATAGTGAAGCAAAAATGAAAACAGAAAAATATAAGATGTGAAAGATTATGAGCAGACAGGACTAGATAATGGGAAACTTTATTACACAGTTTGATGTAAGACGGCAAAGTCTAAAGTAAACCCCTCATAGGGAGTTTCCTCTCTGTAAGCAAGTAAAAACTTCACAGATGCACTCACACTAAAAACTAATGATCACTGAATTACCTGTATATCTGACCCCTAGTTAAAATTACAATGGAATTGGATACTGTCGGAGTCACCTAGGTATGTGTAGTTGCTTTCTGAAGTTAATAGCAACACATACCTTCTATTATTACTTACTCTTTTGAGATGTTTTGTAGTTACAGGGAAAGATTGAACAGGTTAGGACTTTATTCCTTGGAGCGTAGAAGAATGAGGGGGAATTTGATAGAGGTTTACAAAATTATGAGGGGTATAGACAGAGTAAATGCAAGTAGGCTCTTTCCACTTAGATTAGGAGGGATAAATACGAGAGGACATGACTTTAGGGTGAAAGGGGAAAGGTTTAGGGGTACTTCTTCACTCAGAGTGGTGGGAGTGTGGGACGAGCTGCCATCTGACATGGTAAATGCAGGCTCACTCTTAAGTTCTAAGAATAAACTGGATAGATACATGGATGAGAGAGGTCTGGAGGGTTATGGACTGGGTGCAGGTCAATGGGGCTAGCGGAATAAAGTTTCAGCACAGACTAGAAGGGCCAAATGGCCTGTTTTCTATGCTGTAGTGGTCTATGGTTCTATGTGATGGACAGGTATCATGTGAGCCTGAACAGTAAGCCACTCTGCGGAAGCGTCTGGGATTGAAATGGTTTCAGCATGAAATAATAATTAATTTCTTATTATTAGTTTATTGTTTTGTTCCAGGCATCAAAAGTACAAGCATAAATATTTAATTTCTTACTGCTTGAATGGTTTTACTGTTTTATTAAAGAATATTTACTTTAATATATTATCTGTTAAACCTGCTGTTCTTTGTGTATAAAATGATAATAGATGGACAATTTTAAGTGTGCCTTTTTCTTACGTTTTGAAATAGTTTTTAAAAGTATGGCAGAAACATTGTCAGCAAGTATATCCATTTTCACTCTGGGTGAAGTGTAGCCGCACAGTTTTGAATGTTATGGGTTAAGTTGGATTTATGCACCGATATTGCAGGGATTGCAAAGATATAATTCTAAAATCATGTTATAATGTCATGACTCGCTCTTTTAAAGCCATGGCTCACCTCAGAAACCTCAACACAATGAATTATTTTGGAGTTTCACGCACTTTCATCTGGAAGTTGCCATACTGTTTTAGGAAATACACCAGAAGCAGATAGATAACAAGCAAAGACACCAAGATGCAGAAAACCTAACAGGCATTAGCCAAAAGCAGATTTTACAAGGCTCCAAGGAAAGAGCCATCAGACATCAGATCCATTTATCCACCTTCTTCCAATGTTCCACAATTTTGTCTTACAGAAGTGTCCACAATTCTCTCATTAAACTGCTGATACTATTTGCTTTGTTGACCTAATGTTACAATTTATTGACCATGAAAGCACTGGCTTGGTGACTCTTTTACCTCCAACTCAATCGGTAGTAACTTCAAGTTCTATTCTAGTAACCAAATTAGTGAAATCTAGGTTGACTCCTGTGCATGGTCAACAATAGAGTTCTGCAGTGATGGTGGTGCTGTCATTTGGGTGAGCTGTTAAGAATAAACAGAGTTATCATTGGCAATTAGTCCATTGAGTCTGTCCGGCCATTCATTGAGATTGTTGCTGACTTCCTATACCAACTTTTCCCCACACTTTTAATCTGGTTAACAAGAAATACAATTCTGTAATCTGATACTATTAATGGAATTAATAATTGGATTACAAGTTAAATCGAACCAACTGTTTGGTGGGTAGCCTCTAAACTCACTGATGAACCCAATGTCAAAAGTCAGAAAAGGGTGGGCCACCTCCAACCCACATCTTCATGTTAGGGAGGGTTGAGTTCAATATTTCTGCTACTTTTTCCATGTGGTTTGTTAATTTTCTTTCTGACAGGTCTGGGTAATTTTCAAACATCAACTTCTCAGTCCTAAATTCCCCAATCAGCAGGACTTGTTTCTATTCACCATTTCTAACTTCTAATTTCCAGGGAATATAACAGTTTCCTTGTGATTTTATCCTTGAAGCTGAAGTATCATTTTGGTGAACTTACTCTGCACACCCCTCCCCCTTTGTGAAGAGTTTTCAAGGCCCAATCTGCTGTATCAAATGGATGTAAAAAGGATTTCATGACTGCATTCTCAATGAGCTGGTGATGTATCACAAGTGCCTGTACAATATTACTACTATATTGTAATTGCCATGGTGCACGTGGTGGGAACTGCGCTGATTTTCTTACATCACTAGAGTGACTAAATATCCAAAGTTTACTTTTGAGAGAAAACAAGATTATTTTTTGTTTATTTAGAGATACAGTGTGGAACAGGCCCTTCCAACTCAAAGAGCCACAGCAGCCAGCTGCTCACCTATTTGACACTAACCTAATCACAGGATAACTTACGATGGCCAATTAACTTGCTAAACAGTATGTCTTTGGAGTGTGGGAGGAAACTGGAAGCACTTGGAGGAAACACATGTGTTGGCAGGAAGGAACATGCAAACTCTTAACAGATGACATTGGAATTCCCTTAACTTGCATTCTTGCAATCAGAAATCATCAACCAGGCTCACCTCTCTCCACACAAGGTAAATACTTACTTCCTACAATTGAATAACTACTAAACTGTTCGATAACATTTGATCAAAATCTAAATCAATAATATTAAGAAGCCTTTATATTTGTACAGGATTAATAGTATGATAATTTCTAAGCTTTTTTGGTAACTGTGATAAAACTATGTTAATGGTTTCATAGGTGTATCATCATAAACCCTGGATCTGCTCCAATTACCAACATATGATATCCTTGGCTCCTTGCTTTCACTTTGCTATGTTATATAATGATTGTATTATTTATAAATTCACAGCTGCAGTCAGAAGCCTTTAGTAAACATTGGGTTTCCTTATGATTTTGTTAAATTACAACAGGACGTTGCATGTGTAGCAAAATGTGTGGTCAGATGTGGGATTGATACACCTCAGTTGAGACTCTCCAATGCCATTGTCCCAGTTTACCAGAGCATGACTTATGTATAATAGTAGAAGCATTATATCATGAAAGATCAAAATAATAATTATTGGAGCAATTGAATTATTCGAGCACAATACTCTTGAACAATTCCTGTGATTTTCACGCCAGGGGGCAAATTTCTCTGTCAGTCTTTTCACTCACTCTTCAATATTGATGTTTTAAACTGCCTGTTCTTGTTCCTCAACCTGCCTAGCCATGAAGAATGTTTACAATTGATAACTGTAACAGCTACTCATATGGTTAATAAGCATTCAAATTATTTTTACCATTCCAAATTTCCTGGTGGAGATATTCAAGACTGAATTAGAAGAATGCTGTTCTTCTTTCTATTGTCCTTCCCCTCTAATAGTCTCTTTTTTTATCTCTCTCCCTCTCCCTGTCTCTTTCTCCATCTTTCAGTTTTTCTGTGACACTTGTTTTTTTTACCTTCTTTCAAGCTGTCCAACCATGATGAATCTTCACAGCTGTTAATAGGAGGCAGAGTGTGATGGTGATTACAAGCCTGTTACCTGTGGTGTTCCACAGGGATCACTGTTGAACCCTTTACTGTTTAATTAGTAAGTTCACAGTTAATATGAAAACTGATGGTGGTGTAGAAAGTCAGGAGGAGAATCTTAGGCTACAAGATGTTTTTGATAAGTTGGTCCGACACGAGGTGACTTTGCAACCCGAAGACTGTAGTTCAGATGATATCTCAGTGTAGCCAGAATTTAAATCTACAAAGCAGATTGAAGATCAGGACTTTGATCTTTGTTATCTCTAGATTACTTCTGATGCCATGTGTTAGTAACTATAGGGACTGGTGAGTAGGGCAGATGAATGTATGGCTGAAAGGGGTGGTGCAATAGGGGGGGCTTTAAACTTATAAATAAGTAGGATCATTTCTGAGGAAGATGAGACTCGTACAAGTTGAACAGATTGTATGTGAACTTTAATGGATCCAATATCCTTGTGGAAGTGTTTGCTTGTGCTTCTAGGAGGGTTTAAATTAATTTGGCAGGGAATGGGACAGAGAGTATATGTACAGTTGAGAAGAAAGGGCAATCAAATGTTGAAGATAAACTAAAGTATCTAATAGGCAGCACATAAGGCAGAAAGGAAAAGGGTCATACTGCACAGACATAATATTGTACAATTTTCTCCAAATCTCCAAGTAAAACTAAACATGTCATCATACTAGAAGCATTCCTTTCTAGGCAACCAAATCGCATAGCTCCTCTGTAATTTCTCCAGTACAATTGTGCCCTTCCTATTGTGTGGTGACCAGAACTGTATCTGGGACTGCACTAACATTCTATAAATTGCACCATAACCACATTGCTCATATATTCTATGCACCCCCAAATGAAGGCGATGAGGAATATGCCTTCTTAACCAACTTGTCCACATCTTTTGTAAACTTCAATGATTCTTGGGCTTGTGCAATGAAGTCCTTCTGTTCTTCATTACTCTTATTAATCTTCCCAAATAAGTAACCTCACACCTACCATGATTAAATTCCATCTGCTCTCTGCTTTTGGAATGGAACTGTTTAGTAACATCCTTGTTCTTGGCACCTGGAAGACAAAACACCCTCTTTCATTTACAGAGGGGGTTCCCAATCTGGAGTCCATGGACCCCTTGCTTAATGGCATTGGTCCTTGGCGTTAAAATGTTGGGAGCCCCTGATTTATAGCTACTACAACAGAATTGCCTGTCTATTCATCTCATTTGCAAATCTCCCACCACATTTCTGACTGTGCTATGAGCTTAGTTCTGGCTGGACTCCCCAGAAAAGCATTCACCCCATTTCCCATTTTGCAACACACTGAAATAGTTTTGGAGTGCAATACATTCTGAAGTTTCCCAGTACACCTTCCCACCTATTGCCATTTGCCTCCTGGTGGTCACCTAGTCCTTCACTGGCCACTTTTCTTTAAGCTGTTGTATTACCACTCTAAAGTTAGATAGATAGATAGATAGATAGATAGATAGATAGATAGATACTTTATTCATCCCCATGGGGAAATTCAACTTTTTTCCAATGTCCCATACACTTGTTGTAGCAAAACTAATTACATACAATACTTAACTCAGTAAAAAATATGATATGCATCTAAATCACTATCTCAAAAAGCATTAATAATAGCTTTTAAAAAGTTCTTAAGTCCTGGCGGTTGAATTGTAAAGCCTAATGGCATTGGGGAGTATTGACCTCTTCATCCTGTTTGAGGAGTTGTGTTATCCAGATGACGTTGAGACTCCTGGAAGGACTGTAGTGCCTCCAGCCAGTGCCCAAGCAGTTGGAGGTACTAAATTATTTGAACCTTTGTGTGGATATGTCATGTGTTGCTGCCGATTTTCAAAAGCATGCTGTAAACGTATCAGTATATCAGAATTAGTCAATATGCAATTGACTTGAATGAGGGCTGGAATAGAAAGTACAACGATAGAGAGGAGAATGTTAAGAATGAACTTTGGCAGAGGCACTTTGTTTTGAAGTTTCTCTGTATATAATTTATAAATATATAATTAAATATATTGCTCCAGAACATCTTGGGAAGCTGATCAGTACATGTGGTCCATATCTATGATCTTATTATAAATCTTTTATGAAATGTACTTGCCAAATAAAATAATGCTCGGGATATAAAAATACACGATCATATTTTCCCCACTGAGAATCAACTGGAAAGGAACATTGGCTTACTCTGTTGCATTCATCCTGTATGGACTCAAGCAAGTGCCTGCCAATGCCTTTGTAATGAGCTGATTACTAATTTTCATGTTATTAACATGCAGACTTTCCTACCAACTATTAACAAGAAAAGTATCTTTCTAAATGTTTGCAATATGGAACTTGGAAAGAAGCATGTTTCAACTTTGCATTAACTTTACTTACTCTGGAGATGATAAAAATAGTTAACAATTCTTTAATTACAACTTATATTAAACTATAATGTTACTAAAATGTGTATTTAATTTTAGGGAGCAGTGTAATGGATTTTTGCAATGCTTAAATTGTCTCACAAATCAATGGTTTGAAATAATTAAAGGGAAATGTGTTTTACATCAGTTTATAAAACAAAGATATGGGAGATATCATGTAGGGAGATTTGGTTGTGCTGTTGGGGGTGGTTTAGACTAATATGGCAGGAGAACAGGAACCAGTATGATAGAGCTGAGGATGAACCGGCAGGATTACAAGTTGATGATGGGTGTAATATGAATGTAAGGAAGGACAAGCCAATGACTAGATCCAACTACAGGCAGAGCAAAGAGTTACATTGTACCAAGGAGGCAAAGTTCATAAGGGTGAAGAATGCAGAACTAAAGGTACTTAAATGCACGGAGCATTTGGAATAAGGTGGATGAACTCGTGGCACAATTAGAGATCGGTCTCTAATTAGACGTTGCGGGCATCACTGAATCATGGCTGAAAGAAGGCCGTAGTTGGGAGTGTAACATCAGAGGATATACTTTGCATCAAAAGGACAGGCAGGAAGGCATAGGCAGTGATGTGCCTCTATTGGTAAGAGATGGAATTACATCTTTAGAAAGAGGTGACATAAGGTCAGAGAACGTCAAATTTTTGTGAGCGGAGTTAAGAAACTACAAGGCTAAAAGAAAAAACATTTCAGAATCATATATAGGCCAAATTGTAGCCAAGATGTGGGGTTGAGATTGCAAAGGAAGCTAGAAAGGGCGTGGAATAAGGGTAATGTCACAATTATAATGGGGTCTTCAATACACAAGGGGATTGAGAAAAACAGGTTGGTGTCAAATTGCAAGAGAGGGAATTTGTTGAATGCCTAAGGATGGCTGTTTGGAGCTTGTGCTCGAGCCTACTAGGAGAAAGGCTGTTTTAGATTGGGTGTTGTGTAATAACCCAGATTTTATTAGTCATCTTAACGTAAAGAAACCCTTAGGAGGCAGTGATCATAATCTGATTGAATTCATATTGCAGTTTGAGAGCGAAAAGCATAAGTCACATGTATCAGAATCACAATGGAATAAAGGGAATTACAGAGGCATGAAAGAGGAGCTTGTCCGGGTGGACTGGAGTGGGATACTGGCAGGGATGACGGTAGAACAGAGGTGGCTGAAGATTCTGGGAATAATTTACAGGACGTAGGAAAGATAAGTCCCACAGAAGAAGAAGAAGTTCTCAAATGACAGGGGTGGACAATCATGGCTGACAAGGGAAGTTATAGATTGCATAAAAGCCAAGGAAAGTGCATATAAGGTAGCAAAAGTGAGTGGGAAGTTGGATGATTGGGAAGCTTTTAAAATCCAAAAAAAGGCAACTCAAAAAGCTATAAGGAGGGAAAAGATGAAATGTGAGGGCAAACAAGACAATAATATAAAGCAGGATACTAAAAGTTTTTTTAGTTATGTAAAGAGTAAAGGAGAGGTGAGAGTTGATATTGGACCACTGGAAAATGATGCTGGTGAGGTAGTAATGATGACAAAGAAATGGCAGATGAACTTCATGGGTACTTTAATCCGTCTTCACTGTGGATGATACCAATAGTGTGCCAGAGGTCCGTGAATATCAGGGAGCAAGAGTGAATGCCATTGCTATTACAAAGGAAAAAGTGCTAGGCAAACTGAAAGGTCTTAAGGTGGATAAGTCACCTGGACCAGATGGACTACATCCCAGTCCTGAAAGAGGATGCTGAAGAGATAATGGATGCATTGGTCATGATCTTTCAAGAAACACTTGATTCTGGTATGGTCCTAGAGGACAGTAAAATTGCAAATGTTACTCCACTCTTTAAGAAGGGAGGAAGACAAAAGAGAATAAATTATAGGCCAGTTAACCTAATCTCAGTGGATGGGAATGTGTTGGAGTCCATTACTAAGGATGAGGTTTCGGGATACTTGGAGACTAATGATAAAATTAAGTCAAAGTCAGCATGGTTTCTGTAAAGGGAAATCTTGTAATAAACAGGGTGGTCAAAGGAAAGGCAGTGGATGTAATTTCCTCAGACTTTCAGAAGGCACATGATAAGCTGCATCACATGATGCTGCTTAACAATATAAAATCCGATAGCGTTAAGGAAAGATACTGACATGTATAGAGGAATGGCTGACAGGCAGGAGGCAACAAATGAAAATAAAGAGGTCTTTTCTGGTTGGCTGCCAGTGATTAATTGTGTCCTTCGGGGTCAGTGCTGGAACCACTACTTTTCACATTGCTTGTCAGTGATTCAGATAATGGAATTGATGGTTTTGTGGCAAAGTTTGCAGATGATATGAAGACAGTTGGATGGGTAGATAGTGCTGAGGAAGCAATGTGATTGCAGCAGGACTTTGACCAATTGGAAGAATGGACACAAAATGGTAGATGGAATACAGTGTTGGGAAATGTATGATAATGCTTTTTTGTAGAAGAAACAATAGTGTGGACTATTATCTAAATGGGGAGAAAATTCAAACATTAGTGGTGCAAAGGGACTTAGTAGTTCTCATGCAAGACTCCCTGTAGGTTAATTCACAGGTTGAATCTGTGGTAAAGAAGGGAAATTCAATGTTGGCATTTATTTCAAGGGGAATAAGATATTAAAATAAGGAGATAATGATGAATCTTTATAAGACACTAGTTAGGCCACAACTTGAGTATTGTCAACAGTTTTTGGCCCTATAACTCAGAAAGGATGTATCGTCGTCGTAGAGAGTCCAGAGGAGGTACACGAGAATTATTCTGGGAATGAAAGGGTTAACATATGAGAAGTATTTGGCAGCTTTGGGCCCGCACTCACTGGAATTTAGAAGAATGCTTGGGGATCTCACTGAAACCCACCCAATGTTGAAAGCACTAAGTAAGGTGGATGTGGAGATGTTTCTCCTATGGTGAGAGTATCCAGAACTAGAGGGCGCAACCTCAAAATTGAGGGATGACCTTTTAGAACAGAAGTAAGGAGGATTTTTTTTAGCCAAAGAGTGGTGAATCTGTGGAATGCTCTGCCACAGACTGCAGTGGGGGCCAAGTCCGTGGGTACATTCAAAGCAGAAGTTGATAGATTCCTAATTGGTCAGAGCATCAAGGGGTATGGTGAGAAAGCAGGTGTATGGGGTTGAATGTGATCTGTGATCAGCCATGATGGAATGGCAGTGTGGACTCAATGGCCTGAATGGCCTAATTCTGCTCCAGTGTCTTATGGTCTTATGAAGATATGATGGTTGATACGGTTTGAGAATGGTGTCAAAATTTATTAAGAGGAATAGATAGAGTGGATGGCCAGCATCTCTTCCCCAGGGCACCACTGCTCAGTACAAGAGGACATGGCTTTAAGGTAAGGGATGGGAAGTTCAAGGGGGATATTAGAGGAAGGTTTTTCACTCAGAGAGTGGTTGGTGTGTGGAATGCACTGCCTGAGTCAGTGGTGGAGGCAGATACACTAGTGAAGTTTAAGAGACTACTAGACAGGTATATGGAGGAATTTAAGGTGGGGGGTTATATGGGAGGCAGGGTTTGAGGGTCGTCACAACATTGTGGGCCGAAGGGCCTGTAATGTGCTGTATTATTCTATGTTCTATGTTCAAAAGATAATGCAATGTTTAAAATGTGTTGTAGGGAGAAATAGTAAGCAGTGTATTGGATTTGTTAGAATCCACAGAGATCCTGGGAGTGCATTTGAAATAGTGGATATTACCATTTAACTTATAACCCAAAATTGTCAAAAAGATAAGAACAATTTCTTCTCATTCTGAGTCTCAAAATTGAAAAGGCAGAACTACTATTTTTTTTTCAGCAAATGATTTAGTTTCAAAATTCAGTATATTCAATGACAGGTCTGATGCAGTGACTGCAAGAAATTATCAAAGACTGCATTCACAGCCCTGTAACTGTCCAAATGAGGAAGTGAGGTTTTGGTGTAACTTCCATTAAAGTTGTATGTAGACTTAAATATGATATCTTTTATGTAAACCTTTCAACAATATGGGCCATCTCTTGCTAGCAAGATGACATAGTGGGATGTAACTCACAGCAGTATACTGTATATGAATAATTGATCAAATAACTTTAGGTAAAATTGTTCTGACTACTGCTACTCCCATGAAAATGGCAACGACTTGCGTTCTCAGTGCATTGAATGAGTTATATGTGCTTGTTTGAAATTAACTCTCCACAGGTGTTAGTGCCCTTCTAAAACTTTGAGAATAATTCATTGTTGCAAATCAACTGTATTGATACGGAGTCTTGTTCTTTTAGGTGTTTATTACGAGAAAAATTTAAAAAGCTGTTGCAAAAACCTTCGGGCACCAAAGTGGTGTAGCAGTTAAAGTGGTGCTACTACAGCTCGGAGCATTGATGCGTCTGTGAGGAGTTTGTACGTTCTCCCCGTGAACCACGTGGTGTTGCGGTCAGTGTCTTTACTTACCCGCTCATCGAAAGCCACTCCCCTGTGGGAGGCGGTAATCGTCCCACGCAAGGGCCATTGTATCTCCTCCCACTACCTGCCATTTAGCTGATAGTGTCACAGTCTGAGTAGAATTTAAGTCTAGAATGCGGTAACCACGCAATTTCTTTTCTCTCTCTGGGTCACCCGGATGCCACAGAGAAGGTGAACAGTGGAGGTGTGCTGCAGTGCAGAGGGACTAGGTGCACGCTTCAGGTAAGTATTTGCTGCTGTGTGTATGTGTAGTATTTGTTTTGTTCTGCCTCTGCGGGTGTTCAGTTTATGTACTGTAAATATTTTAAACAAGTGTGGCTTGAAGGGTTTACTGAACATTCAATGTCTGACTTGACCTGTAAATAAATAGTTAACCTACTTACCAGTATCGAGTCTTTTCTGTCCCCACTCACTGAACCCATGAACCTGATTTGTCACAACAACGGATTCGGCAGCACAGTAGATACGGAAATTATGCTTGTGAATATGCACGTGTCAGCTAATTATTATTTAACTGTGATAGTATTTAACTCCATACTTGTCATCGTAGTGCTTGTCGAGACTTGGACAGAGCACAGCAACGCAGTGGGGGGATGTCGTGCCACCATGTGGTCGACAATGCCCTGTGAGTGCCATCCACTTCGCACAGGGGTGAGGAATCGCTATGGGGCAGAATGATAAAGGCAGTGAAGGTCAGGAATCCACTCTTTGAGTGGGACGTGCAGCCCTGGGAAGAGTGGAGCACATTAGGAAGGGACCTGATCCTGTGGGCTCTGGTCACAGTGATCTATCACAACAGCAACAGACCACTGGAGGGTGATAAGTTTACCTCAACCACAATGGGTATTCAGTTAAAAAAGCAGCTCCCGGTTTAAAGGGAGAGGTGCTGGCCTTATTGGGACCCACGATTGGGTGGGTACCATATACACCACCAGCAGATTATTGGAGAGATTGGAGTATGTGGAGGAAGGTCCCCACAGTCAGGTTAGACAAGCAGCCTGAGGGGAGAAGGTGCTGCATGACCTGTAAGGTGTTGCTGAGATCTGGGATCCCAGGGGAGCAGGTAAATGGGCTTCCTGCTCCCACCCTCTATGCCTTATGGAGGGACTACCACCAGGAGAAGAGAGGCAAGTTAAGAGAGAAGGGTCATTCCACAAACCCTCTCCCGACGAGGGCTTCTGCCCTCCACAGGATTACTGAAATCCTTAGCCGGCTGCTCCACATTCCCAGCCACCCACAGGTGGCAGGGCTGATCGAGCACGTGAACAAGCTGATGAAACTGCAGATCAGGTTACTTCAGGGGTGGCTGACAGTGCTGCAGCGAGCAGCGGACAACCTGAACTTCTTCTGGCTGGCGGGCCTGGGCGGGTTCCCGATGTCCCGGCACTTGGCAATGTTTGAAGGTGGAAGAGGAATCAGGGCAGGTTTGTATGCAGTTCATATGGGGACCACCAGAGCACAGGGGGACCGTGGCATGCAAACCGGGGAATATGCAATAGGTTGCATTACCAGGAGGACAGGAGATAGTCTGTAAAAATACCCAGTGACTAACCAGAAAGGAGTGAGTCAGTGTCTCCCTACATTAGAGAATGGCAAAGTGGTGGATGGTGATAGCAGTGGTGATAACAGTGGTCAGTGTGAGACCCTACAACACATTTCTACAGATGGCGTACGAGTATGCAAGCACATCAATGCTTCAGACTGTTGAGTCTGCATGAGGGCATCATTCCACACTGCAGAACAGGTTCCAATTATACCAATCCCCTTTAACGAAGAAGAACAGGACTGCTGGAGGAACTTGTCCAGTTTCTCTGGTTTCCTGGCTTACTGCTTTGGGAGAAGCCAGGAGAGAGTAGTCCAGCCAACCTCGCCCTATAGTATGGAAAGAGCCTCAGAGAATTTGAGTCTTAGTAACGAACTGTTTTAAAGGCTGGGTCTTCCCCATTGATGATTTGTCTAATCCCAAATTCCCAATTTGGAGAGTAATCCCTCTGCCAACAGTGATGGTGACAGAGTGCCGGTGCAGTTGGTAGGATGGGCACAGGTCCAACCAATCAGTGGGGCACAGCAAGTGTGAGCAAGAGCATAATCCTGGGATGACTGTGTCAACACCAAACGGTGCCGTGAAGACCCAATGGTACCGAATGGTAAACGGTACGTACTGGATATAGGGAACCCAGACCTACTGGTGCCTTCCAACATGTTGGTACAGGGTATGTGGTACCATGCATACATCACCTTAATAGCCTGAAGGAGTACCGAGCTTATGAGGGTCAGTGCAGGAGGAGGATATCACAGAGGCAGAATGGTCCTGGATGATGGCCTTTTCCCTGTATAATATAGCCAGGCTGTCATGGGAACTGATACTGTAGCAATGTATGAGGGTCTGAGCACAAATGCAGATGGAGACAGCAACAGCGTTGGTCAAATGACTTCGAACTTCACTTCAACAGTCAGAAGCACTCAGTACAACTGTCCTGCCACATTCACTTGTTCAATTTCCAACTAAAATATGCAGGCAATTAAGAGTTCTTCCAAGACAACATGATCAGAACTGCAATGCTTGCTCAGGGAAAAAAAAATCATCCTGCATGTCTCTTGCAGTAAAACGGCATCAAGGTCATCAGGATGACTCCGTTTCAAAGTGTTTGGTTAAATTCCTGGAGGGATTGAAAATGATAGGCAAATGGTCATTATTGCAAGGAATGCATTGCTCCTGTTAACCTTCATTGTTTGAAAGATAACATGGCTCTGCGTGAATAATCTCTGCAAATAAATACTTTTAAAGTGCATGAAGTTGAATAAAGAGTAGGATGCATTTGGATTTCTAGGCGCAAAAATGTAAATTTCCTCGATGTGACTGACAAATTATTACTGTTTGGATTTTTTATGCTGATTGCTGTATTTTCTACATTTCACTATAATTGTGACAAGCATGCTGATTAAAGGGCAAATTAGTCAGAATAAGAGTAAATTTAGAAATGAACTTAAAACTCAAGCATGAATATAATAAAAGTTCTTCTGATGCCATTTGTACCAAAATTATTTGTTTTCCCACATTGGATCATCTGCATAGCTTTAATGATCATCAATGCACAGGCATTGAAGAGCTGAAAATCTCAGAGGTACTCCGCAATTTCAAAATATAAATGGCTTGGTTATTTAAAACAATTTTCTGCCTGCTTCCTTTGAGGATTTATTGCTTGATGGCAAATTCCTTTTAAGAACAAACATGTTCTAGCAATGAATTTCCGTTCCATTTGTTTCACTGGAAGAATACTATGACAGGAACAAGCTATTCTTTTTGTAAGGCTTTCTAATCCCTCTGTTTCAAAGCTTATTAGAGACTCCTGAAACTCAGGAGTGCATTATGACTCGAGAAAACACCATGAATTTAACTCAAGGAACACACATAGAACAGAAGTATCATCAAAATTCACACTTGAGGCACTGGAAGTCCTTTTGGAGTAGTTGGGAAAAGGTAAGGATGTCTGGTGTTTGCAGAGGCATTGAAGCTCTATTAACATGGAGCTGATAGCAAACGGCCTTCCAAGCCAGAAGTGATAACCCAAGGATTTCAACGCAGTTCACAAAGTCAATGAATTGGCCTTTAAAAAATATATTCTGTCAGCTATTAAGCTAAACAGAAGGAACAAAAACACCTTCTTTAAGTAGCATCTTACAAAAACTCAGACACCCCAAAGTTCTTCAATCAAGTCAAGTCAAGTCACTTTTTATTGTCATTTCGACCATAACTGCTGGTACAGTGCACGGTAAAAACGAGACATTTTTCGGGACCATGGTGCTACATGAAGCAGTACAAAAACTACACTGAACTACGTGAAAACAACACAGAAAAAAAACTACACTAGAATACAGACCTACCCAGGACTGCATAAAGTGCACAAAACAGTACAGGCATTACAATCAATAGTATAGGGCAGTGATCAAGATTTTGAAGGCCGAGTTTTGTGGCAGTTCTTCTGATTTGAGGAGCAACGAGTCAGCAAGAGGGATTCATCAGGAAAGGCCAATAAGAATAATTCAAGTGCAAGCGGAGTGGCCATTCTTTTGGAGTGTGTCAGTCGTTAGAGTGGCTTTGGCTCATCAGGCTTAGGCGAGACCAGGCTTGAGTGAGGTACATTGTCTTGTAAGTTACTCTACCTGTGTCATTATTTGTTCATTCCTCATCTGTTAGGGCATAGTAAATCAGTGGGAATGACTCTGGGGGCAGTGTTCTGTATTCTGTGTGGGATGTGGGAATCCTGGGAAGCCTCCAGTCTCCCAGATAAACACATCTGCACCAGGTGCACCGAGTTGCAGCTCCTGAGAGATGACACAACTGCAGCTAACAAGAGAAATCGACACCAACATAAAAGTCAAAGAGAGGACACATAACAAAACAAATTTAGTGGTAAGTTAAAGGACTGAGAAGTTTCCAAATACCAACAGAAGACAAGTTGAAAAAATCATTAAGAAGGTAAAGATGGAGTACAAAAGTAAGCTGGCCAATAATATTAAAGAGGATATCAAAGGATTCTTCAGACACGTAAAGTGTAAAAGAGAGACAAGGGTGGATATCGGACCACTGGGAAACAATGCTGGAGAGATAGTAGAGGGCGACAAGCAAATGGTGGACAAGCTGAATAATTTAGCATCGGTCTTCATTGTGGAAGACACTAGAAGTATGTGCAAGTCCAAGTGTCAAGGGTCATGAAGTGTGTGATGTTACCATTACTAGGGAGAAGGTTCTTGGGAAACTGAAGGTATATAAGTCACCTGGACCAGATGGTGTTCACCCCAGGGTTCTGAAAGAGCTGGCTGAAGAGATTGTGTAGGCATTGGTAATGATCTTTCAAGAACCACTTGATACTGAAATGGTTCCAGAAAAATGTAAAATTGCAAATGTCACTCCAATCTTCAAGAAGAGAGAGAGAGAGAGAGCCAGAATAAAGGAAATTATAGGCCAGTTAGTCTGACCTCAGCGGTTGGGAAGATATTCGAGTTGATTGTTAAGGAGTGGTTTCAGGATACGTGGAAGCACATGATAAAATAGGCTGTAGTCAGCATGGTTTTCTCAAAGGAAAATCATGCTTGATGAATCCGTTGGAATTCTTTGAAGAAATAACAAGCAGAATAGAGAAAGGAGATTTAGTTGATCTTATGTATTTGGATTTTAAGAAGTTCTTTAACCAGGTGCCACACATGAGGCTGCTTAACAAGCTATGAGTCCATGGTATTACAGGGAACAATCTAGCATGGATAAAGCTGGAGGCTGCTTGGCAAGAGGCAAAGAGTGGGAATACAGCGTGCGTTTTCTAGCTGGCTGCTATTGACTAGTGATGTTCCACAGGGATCTGTGTTGGGACCGATTCTTTTTACGTTATAGGTCAATGATTTGGATGATGGAATTGATGGCTTTGTTGCAAAGTTTGTAAGTGATACAGAGATAGGTGGAGGAGCAGGTAGTTTTGAGGAAGTAGAGAGGTTACAGAAGGGCATAGACAGATTAGGAGTATGGGCAAAGAAATGGCAGAAATATCAGGAAGTGTATGGTCATACATTTTGGTAGAAATGAAAGGGTTGACATTTTCCAAATGGAGAGAAAATGCAAAAGCTTAAGGCACAAAGGGTCTTTTGAGAGCTTGTGCAGGATTTCCTCAAGGCTAATTTGCAGGTTGAGTCTGTGGTGAGCAATGCAAGTGTGATGTTAGCATTCATTTCTAGAGGATTAGAATATAAAAGCAAGGATGTAATGTTGAGACTTTATAAAGGACTGGTGAGGTCTCATTAGGTATTTTGTGAGCAGTTTTGGGCCCCTTATCTTAGAAAGGATATGCTGAAACTGGAGAGGGTTCAAAGGAAGTTCACAAAAAATTATTCCAAGTTTGAATGGCTTGTCATATGAAGAGCATTTGATGGCTCTGGGCTTGGGTTCACTAGAATTCAGAAGAATGAGGAGCGACCTCATTGCAATCTATCGAATAGTGAAAGGTCTTGATAGTGTGGATGTGAAGAGGAGGTTACCTATGGTGGGAGAGTCTAAATTCAAAAGACACAGCCTCAGAATAGAAGGCCATCCTTTTAGAATAGAGATGGAGAGCCAGAGAATGGTAAATCTCTGGAATTCTTTGCATAAGGCAGCTGTGGAGGCCAAGTCTTTATGTATATTGAAGGCAAAAGTTGATAGATTCTTGATTGGTCAAGGCATGAGGGGTATGGAAAGAAGACAGGAGATTGGGGCTGAGAGGAAAAATGGATGACACATGATGAAATGGCAGATTCAATGAGCCAAAAGGCCCAATTCTGCTCCTAAGTATTACAGTCTTATATATAGTACATATATACTATAATATATAGACATACACAGCATAGGAAATATTAAATTGTCCCATTCAGGCCTAAAGATTTACTCGTTGTGGAGGATTTCCTACTGTTCTGGGATAATGTGTTTACTGACACAGGGTGGGGGTCACCCTACTTGTCAGGTGAGATTTGTTGCTATGAAACAATCTCAGTTTCTGGTGCCTTCTCCATGGTAGTTGGAGGAATTGACTCCAGGACTGCAGGAAGTGGTTCTGACAGCTCTGGCAACCTTTCTTCCGGACGTGTTGGCATTCCACACGGTGCATGGCAAACTGTTCAAAATGCAGATCTATCCCAGGCCATCAGACAAAGCTTCAAGCAAATGCTTTCATTTTGACCAAGGCTAGATAATCAGCCTGTAGCTCCTCGAACACTTTAGCTTCAGCTTGGATGGTACCACGGCTCTCAATCCCCACATAAGGCATGATTAGTTGTTCTTTGAATTCAATCTAGGAATTGGGTTCTTCAAGAACAGAGCTCATCTCTGCAATCGTGTTGATGCTGTTACCGAGCAACCTTCTGTGGATTGAAAATGGACTAATGGTTGATGTTCATCCACCACTGCTTGAATTTTCTCAGCACACTTGTACATCAATGGTGTGACCACAGTAAGTGATTCTTGGTTTAAAGAATTCATATTTGTTGCATCATGCTCTAAATCCATAATCTTCTAATCTTTTTAACACTGTCTTAAAATTTTGGGAATGTTCCTTGTCAACCTCACCAGTAACAACAATGTTACCTAGGTAACAGTGAGGCCCGGACAGCTTTGGAACACCTAGTCCATAGCTTTCTGCCAGGGTGCAGATGCAGATGCTACATCAAGAATAAGCCTATTATGGCGATAAAGCCCTTTGTGAGTGTTTTGGAAATATTTTGGACTCTTCTTCCATTTCCATCAGTAGGTAGGCCTCAGCTAATTCCACTTTGCTGAAGGTTTTTCCTCCAGAAATGTTTGCAAATATATCCTCTATTCTCTATCCTGGGCAGAGGTTATTAATCTATTTTAAGTACTGAGTTGATGGTGACCTTAAAATCACCACAGATCCTGAGAGACTCATTCTTCTTGGCTATAGGGATCACTGGCATTGCCTATGGGCTCCACTCAACCTCTGAAAGAATTCTTCAGACTCCATGCCATCTAGCTCACTTGCTACATTATCACAGATGGTATAAGAAACCAGTCGGTGTTTGCAAAACTTGGGTGTGGCATTTTCATTTAACACTACTTTGCTCTTGATATATTTAAGTTTTCTAATGCCATCCTAGAACACTACAGTGGCATCATCCAGTACCTTTCTTAATTCACTTTCAGTTGACTCTCTTGCAGGGAATGTAGCATGCAAATGGTGGATGGATGTCCAATCAAGTCGTAGTTGGCTCAGCCAATCACAGCCCCACAATTCTGGCCCTCCTGCTTTTACCACATACAAGCTCAATGTAACTTGTTGGTTGTTGTATTCCACTGTAATGAATACCATTCTCACAAAAGTTATCTTTTCTCCAGTATAAGTTGTTAGTTGGATATCTGTAGGCTTCAGTTTAGTACCTTTTAAATGCCATTCAAACTCACTTCATGGAATGACTGGAACAGCTGAACTAGTGTCCAATTTCATTTTAATTAATCTGCCGTTCACTTCTGGTGTAAATCATATTGCTTGTCTGCTCTTAGTTTTCACATTATAAATCTCAAGGCTTTCATCATGTACACACATTAGTGCTCTTTTTGAAAATATAACTTGAATTTTTATCTTTTTCTCTTCGCTGAGCAGTTTATTTTTGTCTGCCGATCATGCTCTTTGTATGTGTCCGACTTTGTTGCATTTATTGCAAGTTTTGCCCTTAAATATCTATTAGTCTGGTGGATGTGACCCCCTGCCACAATGGTTACACAATTTATTCAGCCAGTTAAGTTTCTTTTTAGGCATCACAATTTTGTTCATTCTCACTTTTGATCCTGGTTGCAACTCAATTTCATCTCTGATTGCTGTTTCCATTGTGGCAGCGATTTCAACTGATTTTAAATTGTGAGTTGTTCTTCAATTAGGAGCCATTTTTGAAAGCTTTCTTGTAAGATTCCGCAAACTAAATGATCTCTCAGTGCATCGTTAAGCCTATCACTGACCTGACAATGCTTGGATAATCTCTTCAAATCAGCCATGTATACTGACATGGACTCACTTGACTTTTGATTCTGCTTATGAAACCTAAAGACTTCTGCAATCAAGAATGGTTTTGGTTTTAAATGGTCTTGCCATTACATTCACGATTTCAGCAAAGCTCGTCCTGACGAAGGGTCTCGGCCCAAAATGTCGACAGTACTTCTCTTTATAGATGCTGCCTGGCCTGCTGTGTTCCACCAGCATCTTGTGTGTGTTGTTTGAATTTCCAGCATCTGCAGATTTCCTCATGTTTGCTCGACTTGGCTGGTCTGGTTGGAACAGTCAAACGTCTAAACAAACTGTATGCTCTTCCACCAATTGCACTCAGCAAAATTAGCACATTTTCTCATATACTATGCTTTAAATTCCTCCTCAATTCCCTCAGTATACATCAGCCAATTACCTGTTGTTCAATCAAATGCGTCTATCCTTTTAATGTAGCTAGCGATTTCTGCTTTTTTTGTATATAAACCTGAGAATTCTGTACATTTTCAGTCTTTTTCTAACTTGACCGTCTTTCTCACTCCCTTCCAACTGTTTCAACTGTTATGCTTTGTAGCTCTAAATCATAAAGATAAACAAGGAGAAAGGGATATGCAGATACACTTTTCATTTTAACTTTTAGTGAAGCAAGCCCTTATGATGTGGCGCTATAGTGACGTATGCACTTTATGTACTTTTGTATATAACCCATAATGAATTTTGTAAACAACAAAGAATACTTAAACAATATATTTACAATATTATTCAAATATTACTGAAATATTAAATACACAAAACTAGACATTTTTTCGTCACTAATGTTGGGCTAGGAGAATTGCTCTCAGAAGATTTCAGGTTGATAAATTTTCCTTTTGAAGTCCCTTCCTCTCCTGTTTCTTCCTCTAGCGGTTTGTCCTTCTCTCTGTAACCTGCTACCTCCATGACTGGGAGCGACTGATCTGTGCAGAAGTGTTGTAATCAAGACAAAATTCTATAGCACCTACATCACCACTTGTTGAATGTGTTAATCATCCAGAAAGCACTAAATACTTAATAGCAACAGTTAATTAAAATCAATTACAACTAACCTGCAAGAATCTAATGATCTCCAAAAATAGCATTGGTAGGCTGGTTCTTAATGCTACTGAATACATAGATGAATGAAGGCATTAGTTGGGGATGTGAGCTGGAGAATAGCATCCTGCAATTGTACACTGATCAATACAGGGAAGAGGAGTACATGAAATAGAGTCCCTCCATGAGATGGAATCCATTGCAGAAAGGCACAGTGCCTTTGGCACTTCATTTTAACAATAGGACCATACTGGATCCAATATTACCCGTACAGGCTCCCCACCTGGAAAGGCCATCATGATATGTCAAGGGGGCTCTGGCCCCAAACTGCCTCAACTTTTTTTTAAAGCCAGCAAAATGCTGTGAGAGGGATTCAACAAGTTTTCAAAATACTTAGGGCATCAAAAAAACTGCAAGTAGCATCTAATAGATTTTGTATTTCTGACATTCACTTTAAAATATTGAAAAAAGAAGGAAAATTTAAATATTATTAAAATAGCCATTGCAGAAGTCTAACTTACAAACAGAAAAGCAATAACTAAGGTGCTGGAGGAACTCAGCGGATCAGCAGTATATGTGGGAGGAAAGGCATTGTTAATGTTTCGGATCAAAACCCTACATAAGTCCTTACAATTTACAAATGAGTAGTCTGCCAAAATCAGAGTCAAATTTGCAAGTTGGTTGCTGTACTAATCACATGATCTGATGAACTAATCAACATGTATGTTGATTCAATATGAAATTCTGTAAAATATAGAACAGTACAGCACAGGAACATGATGCCTGTGCAAACCATGAGGCTAGCTTAAGCTGCCTGCATGTGGTCAGAGATGAGGAGGGATTTCTTCAGTCAGAGGGTGGTGAATCTGAGGAATTCATTGCCACAGACAGCTCTGGAGGCTAAGTCACTGGGTATTTTTAAAGTGGAGGTTGATAGGTTGATCAGGGCCTCAAAGGTTACAGGGAGAAGACAAGAGAATGGGGTTGATAGGGATAATAAATCAGCCATGTTGGAATGATGGAGCATATTCGATGGGCCAATTGGCTTAAGTCCGCTCCTATGCCTCATGGTATTAATATCTTATGTTCCTTTCCCATTCAAGTGTCTTTCTAAATAACTATTAAACATTCTCATTCCTGACTAAATGCCTATTACTATCATATCTGATTTCACCACTCCCTTGACAGCATCTTCCAGGCACATATCACTCCCAGCATTTTAAATTTGTCTCAGATATCTTCTTTAAACTCTACCTCAATATTTAACATTTCCATCCAGGAAGACTCTGACTATCTACCCTATCTATACCTCTTATAATTTTGATACTTCTTTCAGATTTCCCCTCAGCTTGCCATGCCTTGGAGGAAAATAATCCAAGTTTATCCAACTTGTTCCTATAGCCAGTATTCCATGAAACTGGCCACATCCTGGCAATCTCTTATGCATCCTCTCCAAAGTCTTCACACCCTTCCTGTAATGTGATGACCAAACCTGTAATCAACACTCCAACACTTTAAGTTTTATAAAGCTGCAACTTCCCAGCTTTTATACTTAACACCACGATTCGTGAAAGCCTGCCCTATACCTTCTTTACAACCCTATCTCATTATGTTGCCACATTCAGAGAGCCATGGACTCATTCTCCAAAATCACTCTATACAGCGGTGCTCTAAAAGGGCCCTGATTTCTGCAAACTTACTGAATACTTACCTTTTACGTTAGACCTCTCAAAGTGCTGTGCCTCACGCTTCCTTGGATGAAACTCCATCTTTCATTTCTCTGCCTGTATTTCCAACTTGTCCTTATCTCGCTAAATCCTTCATCACTATCCACAACTCTGCCAATTTTTATGTCAGCTGTAAACGTACTCCTCAGCCCAGCTACATTTTCATCCAAATCATTATATCTTATATATCACAAACCAGAGAAGTCCTAGTCTTAGACCTTGCAGAACGTCTTTAGTCACAGACCTCCAGTCAGATTAACACCCATCTGTTTTCTAATATAAAGGCCAGCATACCAAAAGCTTTCTTCACCACCCTATCCACATGAGATTCCACCTTTAGGGAACTATGCACCATTATTCCTAGACTTCTTATGGAATCCTATGACAGACTTCCTCATTATCCACAACTCTGCCAATTTTTGTGTTATTTACAAACTTAGTAATCAGCCCTTTAGCATGTTTATCCAAGTCATTTATATATGTGACAAATAACAGAGGTCCCAGCAGTGAACCTTGTGGAACACCACTAACACAAATCTACAGTCAGGATAAGACCCTTTGACCTCTTTTCTCTGTCTTCTACGGTCAAACCAATTTCAAGTTCAATCTACCAAGTCTCCATGGGTCTCACGTGCATTAATCTTCCAGATCAGCCTACTGTGTGGGATAATGTAAAAATCTTTACTAATGTTCATGTGGACAATATTCACTGTCCTACCCTCTTCAATCACCTTTGTCACCACATTAAAAACCTCAATCAAGTACATAGGACATGACCTCCCCCTCAAAAAGCCATGCTGACAATTACTCATAAGACTACACTTTTGCAGATATGAGTAGATCCTATCCCTAAGAATCTTCTCCAATAATACCCCTACCACTGAGGACATCATTTCCTAATTCATTCCTATTGTCTTCTTAAACAAAGGAACATGGTTAATTTGTGGTTGGCATAACAGTTTTCTCCTATTTTGCTTCTCACTCTTGAATCAGACAAGTGCATTTGTTCTATTAAAATGAATTTTGCATTTCTATGGTACCTTATGAAGCACTTCAGTAAAAACATATCTTGAAAGGCAAAGATAATGAGCAGCTTTCAAATGTTTCAAATTATTGGAGAAAATGCCCAATAAAATAAATGCTTAAAGTGGCTGATGCAATAAAGAAAATAAAAGGTGTTATAGACAAAATATAAATTTCTGTTCCACTTAGCATTTTTTTGCTCCTCACTCACTGTTATGAAAAGAAATTAGATCATTATTATGATGTTCTTTTAATTTTTGAATGTAATGTGGTTTTAAATTGGCACAAGCACTCTGAAAGTTCAAATGCAGCAGTAAGTAGATTTGTTGCTCTGTGAGCAATATCTGACAAATTTGCTGTATGAATTCTATCATCTTCTACTCTACCCATAATTTACTTGTAGTCTCACAGGTTTCACACATTCTGCCATACAATAGCGACACTTACTTGTGTTAACTTTCAGGTTTGACGTGGTGTTAAGTCTCATCTGAAGTTAAGGTTAAGCTTAATGTCAACATCATCTCAAATTTGAAATCTACAAAACCAGTATTTCTCATTCATTCCCCAATTAATGTAAAGTTCTTGCTTAGTCAAATTAGAACCAAAAGCTAGGCATTGACAAAAAACTGTGTATAGCTTTAAAAGTAAACAATAATATTTTAATATCTTAATTAAAGTAAGTTGAATTGTAAATCACATAAAAAGAGGAATCTGTTGCCATGTCTCAAGGTAGAGCTATCTACTGCTCTCACATTGGGCATGTTCATATCACGGCTGTTGAAGTCTAGTTCTGCTGCAGAAGTAGCTTCGAGATTAGAGATGGTATTGAGATAAATCTAAATCGTTACATAGCTGTGAGGCAAAGTAATAATTCCACAGATCTTATAAGAGCAACTGTATCTGGGCCTCTAATGGACCAAATGGCTTTGCAGAAGAAACTCATGCAATGTAAAATGCATCTATCCAATGCTGCATTCATATTTTCTTTCTTTATACTTATAATTATTTTGGTTAGTGGGAGTGGAGATACATCTCTACACCTCCACTAGCTTGTAGGCCATCCTTGGGCAAGGTGTAGCACCTGCTTAGCCTCCCAATCAATGTCACGTGAAGCCACAGGTGGATGGTCGTATGAGCAGTTGATGCATATTACAAGTCCCGGTTATGCGACCACTGACGCCAGGCAGACAATCTCTGAAGAGTATTGATATTGGCTGGGATCACCCGTCTTGTCAAGACACTGCCCAGAAGAAGGCAGCGTATAAGATGATGAGAGGCATTGATCATGTGGATAGTCAGAGGCTTTTCCCAGGGCTGAAACGACTAGCACGAGAGGGCACAGTTTTAAGGTGCTTGGAAGTAGGTATAGAGAAGATGTCGGGGTAAGTTTTTTATGCAGAGAGTGGTGAGTGCGTGGAATGGGCTGCCGGCGACGGTGGTGGAGGTGAATATGATCGGGTCTTTTAAGAGACTCCTCGACAAGTACATGGAGCTCAGAAAAATAGAGGGGTATGGGTAACCCTAGGTAATTTCTAAAGGTAAGGACATGTTCGGCACAGCTTTGTGGGCCTGTATTGTGCTGTAGGCTTTCTCTGTTTCTATGTTTCTAAGGCAATGGCAAACCACTTCTGTAGAAAAACTTACCAAGAACAATCATAGTCATGGAAAGACCATGATCACCCACACCATACAAAGTGGCACATAACAAAAAAATGAATAATTATTCAGAGCAATCATTAGGCATGGGAAAAAAAAAGTTATATGGTCAATTCTCCATCCACGTGATCAGGGCAAGGCTGAACATTCTTCCCCTTCTGATCACATTTCAAAGTTTCCTATCAGCTCATTCCATGAAGCATCTTACACTCTTTAGAATAAACACTAAATCTACAGAAAATTCATCTTATATTCCAAATCTGCTGCTGAGAACTGGCAGCACACACAAAATGCTGGTGAAACTCAGCAGGCCAGGCAGCATCTATGGAAAAGAGTAAACAGTCGTTGTTTCAGGCTGAGAACCTTCATCAGGACATGTCTGTGATTCTACTGGTGACCCTATAGTACTTTTGTTTAGCCACAAGCCAAACAAGTGGTAAATTTTATTTCATTTTATAAGCCAGTTAAGTGTAGTTTGGAATTTGATTAATGTTATTGCTTTGTTTGCTATGATATCACTGTATGTTGCCTCCATAATACTAGCATGGTCTTGACCTGGACCCATCAAAGTCAAGCATTTTTTGTAAGACTCTTCAACTTCTCTATCAGGCAAGCTGATTTAAGATTCTTCCAATGATTGCTTATGTAAGGGATTAAATAGGATATTTTCTAGAAAGTGCATTATTGTTCAAAACATGAATTATTATTCTGCACCCAGGCAAGGAATAAGATGCAGGAACATATTTGAAGATCTGCCTGTAGTAAACAATTTTTGAAAGAGAGGGAACATGTAAAACTGCACCTTTAAATTGTAAAATTAAACCATTGAAAATGCACATTAAATATAAAATATCTTGATCCTATATTTAGTTCAGTCTGTGTAATTAATGTGCATGTAGTCAAAATCTTAATCTTACAGTACCCAGTTATTTTTCTCTCAAAATTTTTAACACTATGCAGTGGATAAAAGATTAAAAGCAACATTTTTAAAATATTAAATCTTTACATTTACTAATCAAGAATGTTATGCTAGAGAAAATGAAACATTTTGGGGTCAGTACACAAAGAGCATAATTTTACATTTCTTTATAAGAATAAACAAGCAAGCTGTCTAAGTAACAATCAAAATAGTGCAAATGATGAAAATCAGACTTGAGACAAAAATATTGGATCATTTACATCTGTGGAGAGAACAAACAAATTAATATTTCAGGTACAAATACTCAAATGTGCTGTTTTGATTCCGCTTTAAATGTTAACTGTTTCCAACATTTTTTTCTTTTACATAAATAGCTGCCATTGGCTTCACATTTAAGGAAAGGAACAAATTGTTCCAGTGCTTCTTATTTTTGCCAATCAAGAAATGAAAGGCAATATGGTAACAAGAGGGAAAGGTCTTCCATGTACATGGCATCTTTTACATTCATTTCATAACATCCTGAAACACTTTATAAACAAAGAGATGCTTTAGAAGTTTGATTATTACCATATTATAGGAAATACAGCCAATTTCTGTTGAGTCAGACGATGCACCATCTGCCAGTAAATTCTCCCAATCTTGTTGAGATTCCCATACACTTACACTGGAGAATTAGCACTTGGATCCAGTGGCTGTAAAGACCCCACTGACATTAATGAGGATTGTAAGGCTGCTGATAGCAAGCGACTTCTTTCCTTTTTTAAAATGTTTTCAAATATTTGTTTGGAAAAATCTATTTTTAATTCAGAGAAAAATAAAAACTTATGAAAACATTCACATTTTGCTTCATTTTTAATGCTTTTGAATACCTTTAAATGTCCAATTTTTTTTTAACTGTCAAAAATCATAGCGGATAGTTAGCAAGTAAGTTGAGTTTGTGCCACACAAGTGCCAGTAATGACAATATCCAACAAGAGGAATTCTAGCCATAAACCCCTGACATACAATGGCACTATCATCACTGAAGTCTCTACTGTCATTACCCTGATGGGTTACCATTGACCAGAAACTGAAATGGAATAACCATATACACAAGTCAAAGGCTGGGAATCTTGCAGTGAGAATCCTATCGCCTAACGCCCAGAGCCCACCATATACAAGGTTCAAGCCAGGAATGTGATAGTATACAGTACTCTCCGCTTGTCTGAATGAGTGCAACTTCAACAGCACTTGACTCCATACAGGACACAGCAGCCTGCTTGATAGTTTGATAGGCTTATTTTACAGCAGCAGCTACAACCGTTCACTCACTCCACTACTGATGCCAATAGCAGCAGTTTGTTCTATCTACAGGATACACTGTAGCCTCTCACTAAGTACCTTGCAAACCCATTAACTCTACCAGCTTAAAGAACATGGACAGCAAAAGCATTGGAACACCACAAACTCAGAGTTGCCCTCCAAGCGACATAGCATCCTGTCTTGGAAATATATCACTGTTTCCTCAGTATTGCTGGATCAAAATCCTGATACTCCTCCCTAAGCGCAGTGTGGGAATACTCACACCTCAAGGACTGCCGTGGTGAAAGAAGGTAGCTAACCTTTACATTCTCAAGGGCTTCTCTATAACTGTAACACTTTATTCTAGATTCTGTTGCTAATTTCTCCATGTATGTACCTCAATGCAATGCTGTAATGAAATTATCTGAAGAATGGCATGCAAAACTTCGATTTCTATTTGGATAGACAAGGGCTGGTTAGGAATAGTCAACATGCCTTTGTGTGTGGTAGGTCAAGTCCAAACAATTTTATAGAATTTTTTGAGGAAGTTATCAGGAAAGTTGATAAAGGCAAGACAATGAATGTTGTCTAGAGGGACTTTGGTAAGGCCTTTAATAAGATCCCACTTGGGAGGTTGGTCAAGAAGGTTGAGTCACTTGGCATTCAAGATGAGGTAGTAAATTGGATTAGACATTAGTTTTGCGGGATAAGCCAGAGAGTGGTAATAGACGGTTGTCTCTTTGACTGGAGGCCTGTGACTAGTGGTGTGTCGTGGCATTCAGTGCTGAGTCTACAGTTGTTTGTCATCCATATCAGTGATCTGGATGATAATGTGGTAAACTGGATCAGCAAAGTTGTGGATAACACCAGAAGTGGGGGTATAGTGGACAGTGAAGAAGACTTTCAAAGCTTGCAGCGGATTCTGGACCATCTGGGAAAATGGGCAGAAGGTGGCAGATGGAACTTAATACAGACAAGAAAGAGGTGCTGCACTTTTGGAGGACAAACTAGGGTAGGTCATACATAGGAGAAGTGGGGCACTGATGAGGGTGGTAGAACAGAGCGATTTGAGAATATAGATCCATAACTCATTGCAAGTGGTGTCACAAATAGATAAGGTCATAAAGAAAGTTTTTGGCACATTGGCATTCATAAGTCAAAGTATTGAGTTTGGGAGTTGGGATTTAATATTGAAATTGTATAGGACATTGGTGAGGCCTAATTAGGGGTATTGTGTGCAGTTTTGCTCACCTATGAGCAGGAAAGATGTCAATATGATTGAAAGAGTGAAGAGAAAACTTACATGGATGTTGCCAGGATTTAAGGACCTGAGTTATAGGGAAGGTTGAATAGGTTAGGGCTTTATTTCCTGGAGTGAAGAAGAGAAGAATGAGTGGAGATTTGATAGAAGTGTACAAATTATAAGGGGTAGAGATAGGGTAAGCAGGCTTCTTCCTGAAGGTGAGTGAGACTAGAACTAGGGGCCATGGGTTAAGGGTGAAACCTGAAATGTTTAAGGGAACCTGAGGGGGAACTTCTTCACTCAGAGGGTGGTCAGAGTGTGGAACAAGCTGCCAGCAGAAGTGGTGAATGAGGATTCGATTTCAACACTTAAGGGAACGTTGGATAGGTACATGGATGCGAGGGGTATGTAGGATTATGGTCCGGGGACAGGGCGATAGGTCTAGGCAGATTAATAGCTTGGTATGGTCTAGATAGGCCGGTGCCTATTATAATGTTCTCTGACTCTCAGTGTGCCACGGGAGGCTTTGTCAAGGTTCAGATCTAGCCAGGGGGGATTATGAGCTTCTTCAGGGCATTGAGTTATGTCTTCCAGATTTGAACCTGGAGAGTAAATGGGTGGTAAAATTGCATGTTGGAATTCTAGGCATCAGCTTGAGGTCAGTACAGTGTGCCCAGATGTGAAACTAACCATATATTATTTTTGTAATGTTAGTTGGGAATTAAGCATTGGTTGAGAATCGGGAGAAATTCAAAACAATTGTAGCCAGATGGAACAGTGAATTGTGCCTGCTGTTTCCAGCAGGAGGGAAGACGGCGTGGGACCTTCTTCCACAGGTAGCCTTAAAAGCGTGCCCCTACGGGTGCTCAGGTTGGTGTCTAGACCAGAAGGGGAGGTGAGTGGCTGTATTGCTGATCCTGGTTTATTTATTCTAGTGATGATGTTTACCTACATGAGGTGTGTCACTTATGTAGCTCCTTTGTACTTTGCCGGATGGTGTAGGTCTTTGTGTGAGTCACTGCTATAGCATTTATATTTAATGCCTTTTGCTTAGCTTGAGTTTGTGGTATTTGTATTGTGTTATGCCCTCGGCCCCCTCCTTTGTGAGAATCGCAAGAGCCCTAGTCAAGAGGGGGGTCAACTGACCCAAGAGGGGGAGAGACGTGCTGAATAGACACAGGAAAATGGGAAAGAGAGAGAGAGACGTGCGGAAGACCACGTTCTCCCGAGAAGCAGAATAAAGGCGACATTAACTATTGTCTCATGGAGACCACGTGAAAAGCCCTCGGGCAAAGTGGGCTGGTTGAGAGAGAGATCGCATCACCTGCAACCTGATTGACACCTGCAATCCCGTGAAGAAGTATAAAGGAGGGTCTGAGGGGGGGGAACCCTCAGACGCACCCAGGAGACACCAAGGAAGCACGATACCGATTCCCGTGGGAGCGGGAAGCCATTTTGAAGGAAGCCACGTGCGTTAGATTCCAAATTTTGAATCTGTGGCTAGAACCAACAGAAGACTGCTTTTAACTAACAACGGGGAAGCCTGCTCCCCTGATTCCAAGGATTTGCTCTGTAAAGATAACGGGCAAGTGTTTATCCTTTTCTCAACCATCTCTCTCTCTCCACAACGTGAAACCCCAGCGGTTCCCAAAAGGGAAAAGCCTGCAAACTTCTGAGTGACTCTTTATATTTCAATTGGACTCAGTATTACACCTAGACAACTATAGAGCTTATTTCTGATTGATTATTATTACACCGGTGTTTTAGATTGAGTTTTGACGATGTATATGATCTGAATGTTTTGTATTAACCATACGTTTGTGCCCCTTTTTGAATAAAACGTTTGAAAATAGTAGCATCCGACTCAGCTGATCCCGCTATCTTTGCTGGTAAGTTACCTGGTTACGAGGTTACGTAACAATGGTTAGTCTTAAATTTTCATGTAAGCTTGAGGCATTGATGTGCTTTATTATACTGGTGTAGTAACTTAACACATTTTATTGCACTTTACTTGGTCTGATGATAATTCAGGAGCTGTATCTTATGTGAAATTTGACTTGCCTCTCTAAGTACAATGCTTTTAACAGAATTGCTGTTCGTTAATAAAATCTGTAATAACTTTAAACTACCGGTACCTTGTTGGACTCCCTGCCTTAAAGAGGTGCTGAACCTGCCTGTAATCCTGTCTCAGTGGTTACAGATTGGCGCTGTGAGCTCTATGTCTTAACTGGAGAAGGGGAGACGATAGACATGCAGGTCGATCTGCACAGTACTTCAAGGCCTGGTGCTCAAGCAATAGTTTGGCTCCAGCAGGGGCTGCACAGTGAGTGGGACCACTGGAGAAGAGCTGCCCTCGTCATTTCAGCACCAGTCTGCTCCTTTGACTGTGTGGGGTTGGCGAAACAACATTACGTGTGGTTTTGTTTGCTACATGTATAGACAATGTCTAACACCGATGTGTTGGCAGAATTGCAAGCTTTTAGAGTAAGGGTACAGGCAGGTGAGGAGGCTCTATTACAGTTGAAAGAAACAAATGGCACATTACAGGAACAGCAACACGAGCGACTGGCCTCTTTCCTTGCCTTCTCTGTCTAGTGATAGGCCTACCGGTAGGCAGGATCAATCTGCTGAATCTCCTCAGGCCAGGGAATGTGTTGCATATTTGCAGAAAGAGAGAAAGTGTAGGCTTTTCTGGGGGGGTGGGGGGTCCATTACTGAGTTTTACGAATGGTTAGATGACCTGATTTCAGCATTAAGCCTTCACCCCTTCTCTAGTGCTGAAAAAGCAGCCTGTATTTATGAATATTTAGGAGGGGAGGCAAGGCAAGAGATTAAAAATCACCCGCGATCTAAACACTCAGACCCTGCATGCGTTTTGCAGATCCTTGGAGAGATGTACGGGCAGACGCATTCACTACCGGGCTATAAAAGCAGTCTTTAGAGAGAACGTAGGGGGCAGGAGAGTATGTGTGAGTACTCCCATCCCTTAATGTCCATAATGGAAGAAATTAATAATTGCGAGATGAAGGCAGCATGGTGAGCGATTTTGCAGAGAATGTTCGCGATATTAGTCTCTGCAGAGAGCTCAAAAAGATTATTAGACAAAAACCTGCAATTTCTTTGTTTTGCTCTTCACAAAGAAGCTCTTGAGTGGTGGGAGGAAGCCACAGTAGTGGAGGCTAATGCAGTTTATTCAGCCACTAATGTCAAACCTGACCCAATCCCGGACAAAATTATGGGTATTTTACAGAAGCAACAGGTTTTTATTAGCAGCTTGTCACAAGCTAGATAACTTGCAAGTGCTGGGTTTCAGGCGCTCTGCTCAGCAGCAACCGAGATTTGATTCGTCAGGTCAGCCGATTTGCTTTAAATGCAGAAATGCTGGCCAAGTTGCACTACCCTGCCTGTCCTCCCAGTCACATCATAGGCAAAGCAGTAATTCCGCACCCGTGGCACGAGAGGATGGAAGGGCAGCACATGCATCCGAGCAGCAGGGAAACTTCTTCCCCCTGCAGCGAAGGGCCAAGCCACAGGTGGGGTACAGTCAGGCCGAGGGGTAGCACGTAGCACTAGACGCGACTCGTTTAAATGTGTTGTGGGAGAAAGTACGATTGTAGAGGTCTGGGGGTGGGGGAGGGAACTGCCAATCTCTTCTGAAGGTATGACCATGAACCACCTTCCTGAGGTTTATGATGCCCTCTCGGCCCACTGCCTGGTAGCAGTCAAAGAGCAAGTGACGACCCAGGTTTAGACTTCGAGGCCACCAGTGGCTTGCCCACTCTTCAATGGACTGATTCCGTTATCTCGGCCTTCCCGAGGTACTGGGCCAGGGGAGAGCAACCAGGCCGGCAGGAGCGTGTATCGTCAAAGAAGGCAGCCAGAGGCAACTCGCCCTTCCAGCCTCCCTGCGGGAGCAAGTGATGACCCAAATGCATAGGGGTCACCAGGCGGTGGAGAGAACGTTCAAGTTGGCGAGTGGGCCAAGTTACTGGCCAGGCATATATCGTGATGCCGGGGAGTCCTGCAAGTCCTGTGAGAGGTGCGTTGTCTAAGGCCCCGCAACCCGAAGTAGTAACATCATGGGCAGCTTGTTGGCATCCAGGCTACTGGATGTGGTGGCAATGGACTTCAGTGCTTGAGCCATTGCTGGATGGGTGAGAGAAGGTGCTGGCTTTGACAGATGTATTCTCCACGTTTACTGTCACTGTGCCAACATGTGATCAGTGGGCTGCCACTGTAGCCAAATGCTTGGTGAGGCACTGGATTCAGCCAAGTAGGGAGCCAACTCGAACCAAGGGAGGTGTTTCGAAGCTGAGCTGGTCTAGTCCCTGTGGCAGCCAGAAAAGCATCAAAAACTCCATTATTACCGGCCAATGTGAACGATTTAACCAGACACTTCATGACCTCCTTCATACCCTGTCCCCACAGAACAAAAAATGAGTGGAGTACATGCCTGAGGTTGTCTTGGCCTGTAACACTACAGAGCATTAAAGCAGTGGGTATTCTCCATTTTATCTCCTCTTCGGATGTCACCTAGACGTCATCTTGGGGGCTGGAGAGGAATGGAGGAGTGGATTCAGCAGCACCGGGACCGATTGCAGGTGGCCTCTGGCCTGGCTGTGCGACAGCTGGGAAAGGCAACAGAGTCCCGGTATCAGCACTACAGGCGCCCCACATCGGATGCAGAGCTGCGTGCGGGACAGTATGTGCGGAATCAGCAATACACGGACCGCCACAAGATTCAGGATCTCTGCCTTTCCGTTCCCCAGTGCGTAATTACACAGCTCAGCCCTGATGAACCACTGTATACAGTAGTACCAGTGGATTCCTCACTGCCCCCTAGAAACCTCCACCAATCTCAACATCGACCATGTGGCCCTGGAATTAAGGACAAAGGACAACCGGAGAATCTTGCACCTGAGTGGGTCACTACTGAGCCAGAGGTCAATAAAGAAGAGACTGACCCTGAGAGTGTGGTGGGTCTCCAGCCTCCCTATGGGCCAGAACAATGTATGGCAGGCAATATGTCAGAGCTAGGTCAATTAGAAGAATATGAGAGCTCTGGGCAGGAGAAGCAGGACTCCTCAAGGTCAAAGAGGAGGGAGGCAGAGAAGGCTCCCTAGTGCCCCCCAGAGATCGACACAGACCACTGCTGGCATCCATTCCAAACATTTAACTTATCGGGGTCTGTCATCCATCACCAAAGTGGGGAGAGTGGGGCTGCATTAGGTAGGGCATAGGAGCCTTGGTAGTATTTATAGGGAGGGCTTAATTCTAAGATTTGCAGTCAGTAATGTAAGTCAGTATCAGTGGGACACTGAATAGTTTTGATTGTAGCCAGGTGGCACAGGTAATTGTACCTGTTGTTTCCAGCAGGAGGGAAGATGGTGTGAGACCATCGTCCCAGGTGGCCTTAAAAGCATGTCCCCTCAGATGCTTGGGCTGGGGTCTAGTCAAGAAGGAGAGATGAGTGGAAGCATTGCTGATCCTTCTGTTTGATTTATTCTCATGATGATGTCTACCTGCATGATGTGTGTTACTTCTGCAGCTCCTTTGCACTTTGCAGGATGGTGTAGATCTTGAGTCACTGCTGTAGCATTTTCACTTAATGCCTTTTGCTTAGCTTGAGGTTGTGGTATTTGTATGGTTAGTCTTAAATTTCCATTTAACTTGAGGCATTGATGTGCTTTATTATACTGGTGTAGTAACTTAACACACTTTATTGCACTTTACTTGGTCTGATGATAATTGAGGAGCTGTATCTTGTGTGAAATTTGACTTGCCTCTCTAAGTACTCTGTTTTTAACAGAACTGCTATTTTATAATAAAATGTGTTATCACTTTAAGCTACCTTGTCAGACTCCCTGCCTATAATCCTGTCTCAGTAGTTAGACAATGTTAAAGAATCAGTGGCACAGAGATTCTGCAGGTGCTGGAAGTATTGAGTAAAACATGCAAAATGACCTGATGAAGGATCTTGGCCTGAAAGATTGATTTTTTTAAAAATATAATTCCCTTTCAGAGATGCTGTCTGACCTCCTGAATTCCTCCAGCATTTTGTGCATGCTGCTAAAGAATCAATTACTTCTAGCTTAAAAGAAAACAAATGGATCCATAGTTTAACATTAATCTGAAAGATATTACTGTTGTCAGTTCAGTGAAGATTCAACACAGACTTTTGTGATCAAGCGTCTGTTTTCATGGGGTAGTCACTTCCACCTCACTTCTTCATTCAGTTCCTTGGCCATATTTGGCCGAAGTATCTATTGAGCTCTGGAGTCTATTCATCCTGGTGGAACCCAGAGTGAACATCAGAGGGTTAATGGTGAGTAAATAGCTAACTACTAAGTCTAGACTGAAAGGTCATAATTGACCATTTGAATTATAATGCCTTTTGTAAATGTTGTATAGCTGGATGATTTTCCATTTCATAATTTCTTTACAAAGGAAGAAAAAGAAGTGCTTTTTTTCTGTGCAATTATAATCTTTTGACTTTATTTAGAATTTGGGTATCAAATGTAAGAAACCATCTTGAGTCAAAAAAACTTTGTAGAACACGGAACAACACAGTAAAGGAGCGGGCTCTTCAGCTCAGCATGTCTGCACCAACCATAATGCGATCTAACTCCTCTCATCTGCCTTTACGTGGTCCATAACTTTGTCTCCTATCTGTTCAAGTGTCTTTCTCAATACCATTTAGCTGTGATAACTGCTTTTACCCCCCCCCCCCCCAATTGCACATTCCAGGTACCTCCCACTCTGTATGAGGCTTGACATGCCAATATTACTTAAACTTGCCCCTTTCAAATCAAACCTATGCCATTTATTATTTGAAATTTCCACCCTTGGAAAAAGACTCAGGCCATCTACCTTGTCTATGCCTCACATAATAGACTTCTGCCAGGCAGGTTGCCTCTCAGTCTCTGATGCTCCAGGCAAAACAATCTGATTTTATCCATCCTCTCCTTGTAGTTAATATACTCCAGTCCAGGAAACCTCTTGTACACCTTCTCCAAACCCTGAATATTATCAGATGCATCTTAACAGTTTTTTAAAATTATTTTCTTAGAAAGATTGAGTTGAGACCCTTTATTCATAGAGATACAGCACAGAAACAGGCCCTTCAGTCTATCAAATCATTACACACCCATTTACACTGGTCCTACTTTTGTTCTCATCAACACCCTCAGATTCAACAATATACCTACACACTAAGGGTAATTTACAGTGGCAAATTAACCCACCAACCTACACATCTTTGGATATGAGAGAAAACTAGAGCATCCTGAGGAAATTCGCATGGTTACAGGGAAAGCATGTAAACTCCACACAGACAACACTCAAGGCTGGGATTGAACCCAGGCCTCTTGCATCGCGAAGCAGTGGCACTACATTACAGCTACTACATTATGGAAGAAAATGTATCTGGATTTGCAGTATAATGGGGTGCCTATAAGATTGAATCCCAACAGCATTAGTAAAAACCCTGAATGGTCAGGGAATTAAAACTTAATGCTATATTCAGGCAGTGCAGTTCAGTAGCCATGATGGGGTTGTCTATGGTGCATGAACATTACTATGAAAAAAGAATATGCTACCATGGCAACACCATAGGACATTTATTTCTTTAATTAAGACTTCCGCATCTGACGTGTGTGCATGAGAAATGTTATAACTTGCAGCAGAGTAACCAAAGCCTGTATAATTTGCCCAATAGATTTGGGTGTGGACTGGGTGTGGAATTAACATCACCAATCTCTTGAGGCCCTCCACTGGTCAGGGTCGACAACGGATCTTGCATGCTAGCTGTCTATGTGATATACAAGCCAGGGCAGCATGATTTGGAGAACAAGCTGTTTGCCATGGAGCTGCTGAATCCAAAGGACCTGCTGAGACCAATACAGTTTGGTACCATTCTCTCCCAGAAGCAGAATCTACTACCCACTTACAAGAAGGAAATTAGCCAAAATTTTGTCATGTGAATAAACAGATTAAAATTTAATGTGAATTTTAATTTTGTAATTACAACATGAGAAATCAATCATGCTGTAATGTTGCTACTCATCTTGGTACAGGTTTCTAATTAACAGTTTCCCTGAAATTGGCTATCACTAAACTTAAGTAAAGGCATCTTTGTCACTGTCTCTCTCATTTTTCCAGCTTGCTCCAGATATTCTTTCTTCTTCATTTGGACAAAAAGCCTCTAACTTTTCATTCACTGACATTAGCTACCAATTAAACATGCTGCAGTCAACTAATTTTAACAATCCTCCAGTGTTATGAGCTGATGTGGCTTGCAGGAAACATTAGTTTGGACAGGCATTTTGTCTTGATCTAATTCGCAACACTGTCACATTCAAGACCGTTACTTTAATTTCTAATCAACCATCTCAATGCCATATGTTGACTCTCATGGTTCAATAAAACATTCTACACACCAATGCCTCTACTTTCTGAGGAGGCTTACGCAAGCAAGACTTTGCTCATCAATTCTCATATCCTTCTACAGATGTGCGGCAAAGAGCATCTGCGTAAGCTGCATCACTGCTCAGTATGGAAGCTGCATTGCGGTGGATGGGGAGGCTCTAAAATGGGAAGTCAAAACTGCCCAACACATCACCGGCACCAGCCTACCTGCCATCAAGGACTTGTGTGCAGAAAAGGGCCAATAATATCATGAAGGATCCCACCCACCCTGCTCATGAACTGTTTGTCCCACTCCCACCAAGGGTCACGCTATGTAGCGTCTATGTCAGGACCACCAGACTCAAAATAAAAAGAAAGGAAGCAAACAAGTTACTTCCCTAAGCAATAAGGCTGATCAATACCTCCACCCACTAACTCCACCACTAGTTATTTCCTGTCAGTCACCTTATGTACAGCCTAACGTCACTCTATGGATATACAATCAATCCACATATATAAGCTTATCCTATGTACGTATATTTATTGTGTGTATTATTATTATTGTGTTCTTGTGTTTTTGCTCTGCATTGGATCTGGAGTAACAATTATTTTGTTCTCCTATGCACTTGTGTATGGGAAATGACAACAAGCAATCTTGAATTTAAATTGGACAGTTTTATAAAAATAAACAGGCAACCATCTAATTTCTGTCACAACTGTCTCCATCACCAGAAATAAAGAAAGATGATACTAAAATCAATGTCAATAGCTAAAAACATGACACTAGGTTCCATAACAAACAAAATTCAGCAAAAAAAGTAACCATATCTGTGGTAACTTATTTCTTTAGAAAATGACCACTCAACAACTTGATGGCCAAAAGAACATCTTTATCTGGGACGGGAAATGATATTTACAATACAGAGGCTTCCAGGTACCTCGTGCGGCATGGGTGGAGGAACTATATACAATGCATACTGGGAGTAAAAAGAGCGAAAGTAAAGACCCCGCCAACCTCGGATCCCGCCTCTTGCTACCAATAGCTCCCCAATTAGTATTAACTTACTTTTAATAATACTCACATTACAACACTTCTCCCCCTTTAAAATCCAACATTCCCCAAATATAGAACTGGGAAATAAAAACAGTGGTATCATTAGCAACAGGTTACCAATACAAAAACACCTAAAAAACATGGCAAATTCAACATTCAATCTAACAACAAAAGAAACTATCCAATCAAAGATTCAGTCTGTCAGGAGGTTTGCGAGGGCACTGCGATCTACGCACTACCCCCAGTGACCCAGCAGGCATTCTGCCCAAAGAATATATGCTGGCACTTGAGTAATCACATTCCTCCAATTATTTCCTTGTAACCTCAAACACAAAGAAATCTGCAGATACTGGAACTCCAAAGCAACAGGTCAGGCAGCATCTATGCAAAAGAGGAAACAGTCAATGTTTTGGGCTGAGACCCTTCTTCAGGACTGAAAAGGAAGCGGGGAAGATGCCAGAATAAAAAGGTGAGGGGTGAGAAAAGAGGCTAGTTGGAAGGTGATAGTTGAAGCCAGATGGGTAGGAAACATCTAAGGCTAGATAAGAAAGAACCTGGGGTGGGGGGAGGGGGGAGAGTGGACAATAGGATGTAGGGAATTAGGAGGGGATTCGGGGAAGTAATAGGTAGATGAGAAGAAGTGAAAGGACAAAGTGGGGAATAGAGGAAGGCCAGGGGGCAGGGGGAGTTAGTTCACCCGAAGGAGAATTCGATATTCATTGACTTCTGTCAGTGCAGTGTATATACACACAGCAGCCCCTCAGGGAACAACCAAAGGTGCTTTTGTTTTCTTTGTTAAATATGTTTTTATACATAGTGAGATTATTCTTGATTCCAGTAACTACGTGTATAGCAGATCCACCACACCATTGAGCTCATTGTTCAAAGTAGCTGGCCAGCAGTTCAGAGTATAATTGGCCCAGGGAGGTCGAGGTGGACCGTTGAGCCGAGGGATTCAAGTCAGGCAGTCGGACCACAGGAGAAACTGGACTGGGTTCAGAAGAGCTGACCTGAATGCAGACCATGCTGCTGCCTGCTACCCGGAAGCACCGGAGTCGGTATCTTAGTGTGGCGCAAGGTGGCATGTAGTAAAACAGTGAATGACTATCTGGCAAGTTTCTTTTGTAATTGCAGGACCCTGCTGGGCATTATTTGCTGCAGGCCTACTTCCCTTGTTTGGTGGCGAGGCAGCAGTGTTGCCTCAGTTGTAGTAAGGACCATGCCTCACGCCCCAGGCTTGTGTTGTAGTGTGGCATCCAGGCTCGTTTGAGAGTGGCCTCTCTCTTCATTGCTGCCCTTCACTGTTATATTGGTGGAATTACTAGGTGGACTGCCGGGAACATCAATTTGCAGGACTTGTTGCTTGGGTTTATGGATTAAAAATGTGTTTTCTTTTCTCATTCTTTTAAACACGTGTCTGTGTTTGCACCTTGGCCCCAGAGAAAAGCTGTGTCATCCAGCTGTATCCATGTATGGCTTGAATGACAATTAAACTGGATCTGATGCCATCAGCTTGGAGAGTGCCCAGAAGGAATATAAGCTGTTGCTTCTCCACCCTGAGGGTGGCCTCATCCTGGCACAAGAGGAGGCCATGGATCAACCAGCTGGATTGGAAATGGAAATCGGAATTAAGATATTTGGCCACTTGGAAATCCTGCCTGTGGTGGATGGTTTGGAGGTGCTTAACGAAGCAATTTCCCCCAATTTACGATGGGTCTCACCAATTCAGGGGAGGCCACATCTGTACCACCAGACACAATAAACAACAACTCAGATTCACAGGTAAAGAAGAGGTTCCTTATAACCTCTTCTCTCAACACACTGAATACCACTCCAGCTGTACATACACGCACGCACATACTTGCAGTACAGATACAGTCTTGCATTGGTTAAATCATTGAACTGATACCCAGAATTGTTGTCCAGTGATTCAGAGATATATTGAAGCCAAAAAAATCACAGTCCAACTGATAATTAAGGAACTTAAATAAGATGCAAGTCTTATTCAAAGGAGGAGGAAACTGGAGGCCCGTAAGCCAAAGCTCACCAAGGTTCTGTGGTGGGGAAAGTCAGTAACTTTAAATTCCTCAATGTTATTATTTCAGATGATCAGTCTTGAGTTCAGCACTTGAGTGCCATTCCAATGAAGGCATGCCAGCACCTCTACTTTCTTGGAAGTTTGTGAGAACTCGTCATGTCTTCTAAAACTCTTAACAAACTCCTTTAGATGCACAGCGAGAGAATACTGACTGGTTGCATCACAGGTGGTATGGAGACACCAATGCCTTTGAACTTTAAAATCATGCAAAAAAAAACCAATGGGTACAGCTCAGTCCATCACTGGTAAAGTCCTCTCCACTACCAAGCACATCTACAAGGAGCACTGTCGTAGTAAAGCAGGATCCGCCATCAAGGACCCCCACCATCCAGACAGACCACGTGCTCTTCTCACCACTGCTATCAGGAAGGAGCTATAGGGGTCTTAGTTCTCACACCACCAGCTTCAAAAACAGTTATTACCCCTCATCCATTAGGCACCTGTACCAGACTGGATAACTTCACTCACCCCATCATTGAACAACCTACAAACTCACTTACAAGGACACTTTCAAGAAATACAATAGAAGTTATGAAAAACTCAGCAATTTTCCACATCCTGACAGATTTAGAATACTGAATGACCTCAGATCAACAATAGTCCTTTAATAACCTCCAGTAGGGTTGGGCACAGGGACAGATGGAGAGGGTTATGGGGGTAACCTTTGAACAGAAACTTAACAGAGTCAGTTATGCAAACTCTGGGGTAGGATGAGGATGTTACCCAAACACTGGACACACTGCAGCCAGCTCCTTGCATCTCAAAGCCTTTCCATTATCAGTCAAGATTGTGTCACCAAGCTGAGTTAAGCACCAATTGCATTCGATCAGCTTGAAGCCATCTAGGTTAAAGCTGTTGGCTTATTTAGCACCCCATTCACCCTACAGGACATCGATTCACTCCAGGTGTAGTGCACTGCATCTCGTGTTCGTACTTTCTAAAAATGCACTGAGCCATTCAACAGTGATATTTGAAAATAAGAAGAACAAGCAACAAACATGTGGAGATACTCCAAGTCCAACACCACCATTACTTGGGACTATATCAATGTTCTCTTATCATTACTGGGCCTAAATATCGGAACTCACTGCTCACCACCTTGAGCAGTAGAACAGCAAGCCACTGTTTTTCAAAGCAGCTAAGGATGGACATTAAAGGAGCCCCCTCTGCTTTACATGACATTTTGCTGTTCCCCTTAAATAGATGGTTGTGCTGGATGTTGTGCTGGGTTTTCTCCCTACAGTTGAATAATTTTTCATCCATGCATGAATAAGAATTGGCATTAGTGTGCATTAGGTTCTAAATTATCAATGCAAGTATTTAATTAGAGTTACAGCCTGACTGGGGTCACAGTCTGCCTACTCACTATGTCTCCAGCTGGATTTTCTACACACACCCTCAGCAATATGTTATCCAGCAGCTCCCACACCCCACAGTCTACAAGCACACAGCGGGTGACATTTTGTAACTGAACTAACCACATTATCACTGGGATTTTAAAAAAAAAAAGCACTATCCGACCAAATTTCATCCACTTGCCCATCCAATAAATGTGCAAATTCCGTTGATAGAGGTTAAGTGTTGTGCAGTGCCAGCCAGCTCTTCATTAACCTGAATTTTGCATTTGCATTCTGTGAAGGTTTATGTTCATCATTCAAAATACTTTGCCTCTCCACCAGAGCTTCATCACTCACCAAGGGTCAGATAAATAGATTATATTACCTTGCAGCATATTTCTTTAAAAAGGAAATGAAAATTCTTTAGAAGTCTTTTCCATCTTAGCAGAGGTTGTTTTTGTAATATCTTTGGACTAGATAGTTTGCTGAAGTATATAAAACCTCAGCACAAAATGAGCTTTAATCTGTTTTGATTTTCTAGATTTCAATCTGTTACATCCTGAAGGAATTATTTAACATGTATAAATATTTTGAAAAATCAGAACTGTCCAGCTTTTAACAACGTTTTATGGTGGAAATATTGCTTCTGGGTACTATTTGTTCTGAATTGTAGATACTTCTATGAAAAAATGGATTTACAATTTCTTATTTGATGTACCAAGAAAATCCAGTCCCTGTTGAAAAGTAAAAATAATTGTTGAAAATCTAACTTCTTTCAAATACGACTTATACACAGTAACCTTAAGATACACAACATACAGTATATGTCACACATACATGTGTGACATCCACCCTTGCAATGTCACTTCCTGCCACTTAACACTATCCCACATGCTCACAATACCTTCACTAAGCTCTAACCTTAATTCAATCAATGCTTGTCAAACTCGCTTCCTATACGTACATCCTTTGGCCTTGACTGAATTTAACTCTTTTGTCTGTCATACCAAACAAAATTCTACCTCAGCATGGTTACACAGATCAGCATCCAAAGCCCCATTTTTAAAAACTACTTGTGTAAAAATCTGGCCTCATCTTTTCTTAATCTCTTCCAGTTGCAACCTTCCATAAATTCTCCTGACTATGGTCATATCTACATCCTTGCCTCCATCCCATTCTGCCTCCCAATTTTCATCTGCGTTATTACAGTCAAATGCAGCCTGTGGTGCTTGGAAATTGCGGCGGCACTTAGAAAGCGCCTTTTGTGACCTCAGGCCTTGCAAAGCACTTTATACACAATGAAATACATAATCACAAGTCACTGTAGTAGTGTCTAAAACACAGCAACAAAATTGTAAATTTCCACTAGCTTCAGATAATAAGCATCTAATAGTTGCTTTTCGGTGATTTTTGATTAGTGGCTATCCAATGCAGAAAGGATAAAAATCCTACTCTTAACTGAAGTGCGGGCATGGGATCTTTTCACCCCTCATCTAGGTGCAGCACCATGATTTGACATCCCTTCCACCAAAATGTGCCAGCACTCTCTCCTTGTGGTGAAACTTGCCCATTGAGTTTCTTTAAAAGATGTTGGAATTCTATTGTTATCAATTTTTCCAATGGTCAGATATCAACACAAATTAAATGGCTTTTCACAAGTTTAAACTACGTTTATGCTTGAGTTTAGAGCATCATTCATGACTAATAACATACTTAAGTGCCTACACTAAATTTTTCAACATTAACTCATATATACTGCAAATAATGAATGATTGGTCAGTAGCCGTAAACACTCCTTGATCAAACAGTTCATGAAGTCCTGCCGATGATCCCCTGGAAGCATCACAAGGAAGACACGGGGACTCGGCTGGTAGAGTTGCTACCTCACAGTGCCAGAGAACTGGGTCCAATCCTGGCCTCCACTTCTGTGTGGGGTTTGCCCATTCTCCATGTGACTATGGAGATTTATTCCCACATCCCAAAGATATGCAAGTTAGTAGACGTATTGTCCCCTTTGTGTAAATAGGTGGTAGAATCAGAAGAAATTTGGGGAAATAATAGCATTAATGCTGGAGTGGAGTAAATGTGTGGTCGATGGTCAACATGGACTCAGTGACTCTGTACCTCCCTGTGACTGGACGACAGGTGAGACGAAATCCAAGTTTAGGGCTTAGCTTTCCAGGGAGGTGGGATAGGAAGACACGGGTAGAATTAGTGAAATAAGGCTTGGTGATCAGAGGATGTGATTGATGGTGAAGAGGATCAGGTTAGGTCAATAGGTGAATGGGGGTGGGATGGGGATAGTGGGGTTGTCTAATTTCAGATCAGAAGTTTGATGAATGTGCATAAGCTGTAATCAATAAAGAGCACCCTGATGTAGGTATTGCTATTGCCCGCATGGTCCAAAGTGGAGTGGGGAGCCAGTGAAATTGCATCCACTGTAAGCCCTCTGCTTGTTGGCAAATAGCAGCCAATAGCATGATTGATGCCCCTTTGAAGCAGGTGGAAACTTCTGACTGAAGTACTGAGCTCTCAAAGGATGTTCTGACATTGGCCTCCAAGACAGAGTTAGCAGGGTTACCAGATGTTCTTTTATTCTCCCTTTGAAAGCGTGCAAAAATGACATTGAATTCATCAGGGAGTACAGCTTTGCTGCCATTTATAATGTTATGCTTTACATTATAAGAAGTAATGGGATGGAATCCCTGATCTGCTGTCGTGCATTCAATTGTGTCTCTAATTCCAGACAGAACTTCCTTTTCATTTCTACAATGGCCTTCTGTAGGTCGTACCTGGACTTGTAGTGTTCTGGATCACCAGTTCTGAACACCACAGATTTATCCCTCAGCAGACTGAAAATCTCCTGTTTCATCCAAGGCTTCTGATTTTGGTATGTTTGGTATATTCCTAAAGGCACACACCCATCCACACAGGCCTTGAAGTTGGCAACGACTGCGGCATATTCATTCAGTTCTGAAGATGGATCCCTGAAAATGGCCCAGACTACTGATTCAAAGCGGAACTATTAGAACTCATTCACCTCCCGTGACCATAGCTTCACAGTCTTCATCATTGGTTTTGCAGTCCTCAGTCTATATGCCAGAAGTAAAACTACAGCCAAGTGATCAGACTTGCTGTCTTCTCATTATTACCATCAGGGAGGAGGAAAATGAGCCTGAACAATAGAGGAATAGATTCTGCCCCTCCATCAGATTTATGAATGGTCCATAAACCGATGAACACTACCTCATTATTCCTCTTTTACTGTATTTATTTTTGCAATTTATAGATTTTATGACATTGCACTATACTGATACCTCAAGACAATAAATGTCATGAAATATTAAATAGTGCTAATAAATCTGATTCTGAGTTTCAGAAAAGCAAACAAGAAAATTCAACATACTAATTAACTTCAGTGCTGCTAATAAAATCTGCTAACTAGTGATTCACTCTCAATTTGCCCAAAGTTCAAAGTCTGTTCTCTGTTCAAAGTTCAATGTAAATTTATTATCAAAATCCATATACATCACCATATACAACCCAGAGATTCATTTTCCTGCGGGCATACTCAGCAAATCTATAGAATAGTAACTGTAAGAGCATCAATGAAAGATCAACTCAAGTGCTGAAGACAATGAATTGTGCAAATGAAAATATAAATAAATAGCAACAAATAATGAAAACACGAGATAACGAGATAAAGAGTCCTTAAAGTGAGATCATTGGTTGTGGGAACATCTCAATAGATGGGCAAGTGAGTGTAGTTATCCCATTTATTCAAGAGCCTGATGGTTGAGGGGTAGTAACTGTTCTTAGATCTGTTGCTGCGAGTCTTGAGGCTGTTGTACCACCTACCTGATGGCAGCATTGCGAAAAGAGCATAGCCTGGGTGGTGGGGATCTCTGATGGTGGACGCTGCTTTCCTACGACAACGTTTCGTGTAGATGTGCTCCGTGGTTGGGAGGGCTTTACCCATGATGTACTGGGCTGAATAACCAAGTTTTTTTTTAAGGAACTAGCCAATTAAAGTGCTTCAGCAACACATTAGGGAAATAGATATATTTACATTTCTTGCAACCGTCCTTTCCTCTTGCTGTCAGTTTTCATGAGATATGACAGACACAGCCACCTACTAAACACGGAAGGTCATATTTCAACCAGCCAGTCCAATAAACATATTTAATTTTCCAGTCTGACTTCTAAAAAACAACATGGTGTCCACCTGTTGTTCTGTCTTTGGAAAAACTGGGATGGAAATGGTTTGGAATGAGGTTTGAGTTCTTACAAGTTTTAATAATTTACTTGACCCCAACTCACTCAGCTTTCAGGTTTACACTTGAAGTCCTAGTTCTGTAAATGTCTTTGATTTCTTGTGTGAGTGTGGAAAAGGAGATTTTTTTTTAAGGCTGCAATACATGGATTGCAAATTCAATCGGCCTTCTTAAGAAAATCACTGTGTAGACTCTTCCAGGCCTGCTATAAATTCTGAAATACGGTCTGAATCCATCTTGCTGAGGCATAGCCTAATATCTATCATTTCTTCTGTCTTGCTCCATAATTCCTCTTCAAGCTCCATAATGGAAAGAGGATCTCAGAAGAATACCAGCATGAACATTTCAACAAGAACAAGCCAACAGATGGAGAAAAAGTTTTTTTAAAAAAAATTCTGTGATGCTGGGAATAATTTGAGCCAGTAAGTTATTCCAAAAAGCCAGAAATTACTCTGGATTCTGCCCTTGATGCTACTTATTTTTTCCCGGACAAGCTGCAAGAAATGGCCAATCTGGGACATTTGAGACAGTCTGAGGGTGCCTGAAGCTCTTGAATGCCATGAGCAAAGTTTCAGAAAGATGATATACAATATTGATAAAATGGGAGGGGGACTGCACATCAGGATATCTTTTGAAAATAAAGCGAGAACAAATCATGTACAATATTTGCTGATTTGTGTTCTGTAGATAATTGAATTGTATAATGTCATTAATTATGATTTAGTTAACTTCCATATTCTGTGAAAATATTCCTATAATCTTTCATCTCTCTCAGACATACTGTGAACAAAAAAGTTCCCACTGGGACTTGAGCATTTACAGTTTTAAAGCACATTATTGATTTCAGAATGGTATATATTCCAAAAGATATGTTGGTCTCTGCATAAAAGGAAGGAATGCCAAGGGCCAGAGAATTATCCAAATATGAAAGGAGTTGAGGACTAGTAAATCTCCTCAAAGAATGTGACACTACTCATAGAAGAATGGTTGCACTGTTACCTTTAGAGTGTGAATGAATTGGGAAGCCTGTGTATACACTCTCCATCTGACCTTCATGATGTACTTGTGTATTGCTGGATTGTGAATTGAATATATTGACTGATTGGAAAGACAAGAACAAAAATTGTACTGAAGTTCTAGGCTTCAGTGACCCTTACATTCATAAGCAATGCATCATAAAAATACTGTAGACTTCTGATCATAATGTTAATAAAATTCCATTGATTGTAAATACATTGGAACGTAAGAAAAGTGACAGATCTTCTAGTGCAAATAACAATCTGCTTTCAATGTTAGTTTTCTTTATTAGCAAACTCTTAATGGCAGCACATTTCACTTAAATGTGAAGGCAGGTGTTAATTATAAAAAGTTCAAAGAGAACAAGATTACAAATAGAATTTAGCCCTCTATGACTTGTGACCTTACTTGCACTATAGCTGGCAGTTGATATGGAAAAATTATAGGTTTTTTAAATCTTTGTCAGGCCTGCCCCTTAATAATTCTTTCATTAATATTTTAGTGCTTGTGAACCTTTGTTTAATTAAATGAGAAAATATGGGTTTGTGATATTTATTCGAAAAGTAGTGTTAACTGTATTACCAAAATAAGACATTAAGGTCAAAGACATAGGAGTAGAATTAGGCCATTTGACCCATTGAGTCTGCTCCTCCATTCCATCATGGCTGACTTAATATTCTTCTCAACCCTATTCTCCTGCCGTCTCCCCATAAACTTTGATGCCCTGACTAATCCAGAGCCTAACACCCTCCATTTAAAATATACCCAATAACTTGGCCTCTGCAGCCATCCACAGCAATATATTCCACAAATTCGCCACCTTCTGGCTAAAGAAAATTTTCCTCATTTCTATTCTAAATGGATATCCTTTTATAATGAGGCTGTGCCCTCTGGTCGTGTAGAAACAATTCTTTCCAAATCCACTATATCTAGGCATTTCAATTTTCAGCAGATTTCAACTAGATCTCCCCTCATTCTTCTAAACTCCAGCAAATACAAGCCCAGAGCCAACAAATAGTCCTCACATGTTAACCCTTTCATTCCTGGGATAATTCTCATGAACCACTGCTGAACCCCCTCCAATGCCAGTGCATCTTTTCTTAGCTAAGGGGAACAAATCTTCTCACAATACTCCAAGTGCAGTCTCATCAGTGTCTTCTAAAGCCTCAGCGTGTCATCCTTGCTTTTATACTTGAAGTGAATGCTAGCATTGCATTTGCCTTTCTTGCCACTGATTCAACTTGCAAATTAATCTTTAGGGAATCCTGCATAAGGACTCCAAGACTTTTTTGCACTTCTAATATTCGAATTATCTCCTCATTTGGAGAATAGTCCATGCTTCTATTATTTACACCAAAATGCATGACTGTGCACTTCCCTACACTATATTCAATCTGCCACTACTTTGTCCATTCCCCCAATCTGTCCAAGTCTTTCTGCAGACATCCTGCTTCTCAACGCTACCTGCCCCTCCACCTATTTTGTATTGGCTGCAGACTTGGTTACAAAGCCATCATTAACTTCATCCAAATCATTGACAGATAACATGAAAAGAAGCAGCCCCAACACTGACCCCTGCAAAACACCAGCAGCATGTTATTGACATGGACATTGCCTCTTTAGAGGAGTTACACAAACAAATAAATTTGGAATACTTTTGTAGTAATTAGTTTAAATTTCAATGCTGTTTGCCTGGATTACAAGAATCTTCTAGGACCTCCTCCTGCAGACTAAAGTGTCACTGTTTAGACTAAAACGTCTAAACAGTGACTGACTGAGTAGAACATTTTACCAGGCATGTTCAGACTCTACAAGTGCCCCATTTTTTTCCATGTAACATAGATGCTGACAGCTTTATCATTATTATTACCATAAAATCACGGCAATTTATTCCTTTCCTTATTTTTACCTATTATCACTCCCTCTCTTTATGCTTGATTATTTTAAATTGATCCATCTAATGTTTACTATGAACACCTTTAGGCTTCATTTCCTCTATCTCTGCTTTACTGCATCTTCTTAATCTCTGCTCTCATAAAGCAAAAATCAGGAAAATATATTTTATTCAGGTTTGCAGTTCTTCTACTCCTTAGAGAACAATGCAAGTTCCCTCTCTTCATTGGACATTGTAATAGAAACATAGAAAATCTACAGCACAATGCAGGCCCTTCGGCCCACAAAGTTGTGCTGAATACGTCCCTACCTTAGAAATTACTAGGCTTACCCATAGCTCTCTATTTTACTAAGCTCCATGTACCTATCTAAAAGCCTCTTAAAAGACCCTATCATATCCGCCTCCACCACCATTGCCAGCAGCCCATTCCACGCACACATCACTCTGAGTAAAAAAAGTTACCCATGATATCTCCTCTGTACCTACTCCCCAGCACCTTAAACCTATGTCTTCTTGTGGCAACCATTTCAACCCTGGGGAAAAAAAGCCTCTGACTATCCACATGATCAATGCCTCTCATCATCTTATATACCTCAATCAGGTCACCTCTCATCCTCCTTCACTCCAAGGAGAAAAGGCCGACTTCACTCCAGCTATTCTCCTAAGGCATGCTCCCCAATCCAGGCAAAATCCTTGTAAATCTCCTCTGCACCATTTCTATGGCTTCCACATCCTTCCTGTATGAGGTAACTAGAACTGAGCACAGTACTACAAGTGAGGTCTGACCAGGGTCCTACATAGCTGCAATATTACCTCTCAGCTCCTAAATTCAGTTCCACGATTGATGAAGGCCAATACACCATACACCTACTTAACCACAGAGTCAACCTGCACTGCTGCTTTGAGTGGCCTATGGACTTGGACACCAGGATCGCTCTGATCTTCCACATTGCCAAGAGACTTGCCATTAATACTATATTCTGAGATCATATTTAATCTACCAAAAAGAACCACTTCACACTTATCTGGGTTGAACTCCATCTGTCACTTCTCAGCCCAGTTTTGCATCCTATCAATGTCCCTCTGTAACCTCTGACAGCCCTCCACACTATCCACAACACCTCCAACCTTTGTGTCATCAGCAAACTTTCTCATCCAGGCCATTTATAAAAATCACGAAGAGTAAGGGTCTCAGAACTGATCCCTGAGGGACTCCACTGGTGACCAACCTCCATGCAGAATATGACCCATCTACAACCACTCTTTGCCTTCTGTGGGCAAGCCAGTTCTCAATCCACAAAGCAATGTCACCTTGGATGCTATACCTCGTTACTTTCTCAATAAGCCTTGCATGGGGTACCTTATCAAATGCCTTGCTGAAATCCATGTACAGTACATCTACTGCTCTTCCTTCGTCAATATGTTCAGTCACATCTTCAAAAAATTCAATCAGGCTCAAAATGCACGACCTGCCCTTGACAAAGCCATGCTGACTATTCCTAATCATACCTCTGCAAATGTTCATAAATCCTGCCTCTCAGGATCTTCTCCATCAACTTGCCAACCACTGAAGTAAGACTCACTGGTCTATAATTTCCTGGTCTCTACTCCCTTTCTTGAGTAAAGGAACAACATCTGCAACCCTCCAATCCTCTGGATCCTCTCCCGTCCCCATTGATGATGCAAAGATCATCGCCAGAGGCTCAGCAATCTCCTCCCTCACCTCCCACAGTAGCCTGGGGTACATTTTGTCCGGTCCTGGCAACTTTTTCAACTTGATGGTTTCCAAAAGTTCCAGCACATCCTCTTTCTTAATATCTACATGCTCAAGCTTTTCAATCTGCTGTAAGTCATCACTATGATTACTAAGAATCTTTTCCATAGTGAATACTGAAATAAAGTATTCATTAAGTACCTCTGCTAATTCCTCCGGTTCCATACACACTTTCGCACTGTTACTCTTGGTAGGTCCTATTCTTTCACGTCTTATCCTCTTGCTCTTCACATACTTGTAGAATGCCTTGGGGTTTTCCTTCATCCTCCCCGCCAAGGGCTTCTGGCTCTTCTAATGTCCTTCTTAAGCTCCTTCCTTTTAGCCTTATAAGCTTCGAGATCTCTAACATTACCTAGCTCTCTGAACCTTTTGTAAGCTTTTCTTCTTGACTAGATTTATTACAGCATTTGTACACCATGGTTCCTGTACCCTACCATAACTTCCCTGTCTCATTGGAACATACCTATACAGAACTCTACACAAATATCCCCTGAATATTTACCACATTTCTTCTGTACTTATCCCTGAGAACATCTGTTTCCAATTTAAACCTCCAATTTCCTGCCTGATAGCTTCATAATTCCCCTTACTCCAGTTAAACACTTCCCTAACTTGTCTGCTCCTATCTCTCTCCAATGCTATTGTAAAGGAGATAGAATTATGATCACTATCTCCAAAATGCTCTCCCACTGAGAGATCTGACACCTGACCAGGTTCATTTCCCAATACCAGATCAAGTACAGCCTCTCCTCTTGTAGGCTTATCTACATACTGTGTCAAGAAACCTTCCTGACAAAACCTAACAAACTCCACCTCATCCTAAACCACTTGCTCTAGGGAGGTGCCAATTGATATTTGGGAAATTAAAATCTCCCATCGTGACAACTCTGTTATTACCACACCATTCCAGGATCTGTTTCCCTATCTGCTCCTCGATATCCCTGCTGCTATTGGATGGCCTATAAAAAAACACCCAGTAAAGTTATTAACCTCTTCCTGTTCCTAACCTCCACCCACAGAGACTGTAGACAATCCCTCCATGGTGTCCACCTTTTCTGCAGCCGCGATACTATCTCTGATCAACAGTGCCACGCCCCCAACTCTTTTGTCTCCCTCCCTGTCCTTTCTGAAACATCCAAAACCTGGCACTTGAAGTAACCATTCCTGTCCCTGAGCCATCCAAGTCTCTGTATTGGCCACCACATCATATCTCCAAGTACTGATCCACACTCTAAGCTCATCCGCTTTGTTCACAACACTCCTTGTGTTAAAACAAACACATCTCAATCCTTCGGTCTGAGCGCATCCTTTCTCTATCACCTGCCCATCTTCCCTCTCGCACTGTCTACAAGCTAACCTCCTCTTCCCCAGTCTCTTCAGTTCAGTTCCCACACCCCAACAATTCTAGTTTAAACTCTCCCCAGTAGCCTTAGCAAACCTCCCCTGGAAGATTATTTTTCTTCCAGAAGTGTCTCACAGATAACTTTGTCAATAAAAGCATGGAACTACACTATCTAGAATGCAGTAATGGAATGATTGAGGGTCACAGAGAGTTAAACACAGAAACAAGCCCTTCAACCACCCGACCCTATGCCCATCGTCAATCACTCATTTCTATTAATCCAAGTTCATGTTGAAGTTTATTGTTCTCATAGGCATACATATACTGGGTCTAAATTCCATACACATTAACCTTTTGCACTAACAGGACTAACATAAGATAACCTAAACTTAATCTAAAATAAATTATAACTCACACATGTCCAAAATAGACAATAACAACAAAAGTATTGCAAGACTGAGAGAAAGTGAAAAAAATAGGTACATGGTCTAAGGTAGTTTCAAGATTTTTCAGGTTGGTTCAAAACTCTGATGACAATGGGGAAGAAGATTTATTGAACCTTGAAGATAAATCTTCAGGCTCCTGTCCTGATGGTAGCAATGCGAAAAGGGCATGGCCTGGGGGGCAGTTTGGAAGGAGTCACGTGGCGGAGGGAGGTGCCTGATGCTGAATGCTGCCTACCTGAAACATCGCCTCTTATAGACGACCTAATGGAGGGGAAAGCTGTGTCCCTGATGGAGCCGGCTGAGTCCACCATTCTCTGTAGTCTCTTGTTTAGAAGGGATGATGGTGTTGAACGCTGAGCTGTACGCAATGAACAACAGCTGACATGTGTGTTCTGGTTATCCAGGTGCTCCAAAGCAGAGTGGAGAACCAATGAGATGGTGTCTGGTGTAAACCTTCTGTGGTGAAAGGTGAATTAAAGCAGGTCCAAGTCCATACAAGGCAGGAGTTCTTTTGAGCCATAATCAAATTCTCAAAGCGGTTCAGTATGGTGCACTAATCCAGCAGTGCACTACAGTAATCCTATATTAATCCAATTTTTATTCTTCACACATTCTTATCAATTCTCCACAAAATTTATCTCTCAACTACACACGATGGACAATTCATAGTGGCCATTAACCTGTGTCTTCAGAATGAGGGAGGAAACTGGAGTGCCAAAGGGAAACCCATGTTGTCCTGGAAAGAAAAATGTAAAGGAGAATGAATACTCTGGATCCAATGCTGCACAAAAAGAAAAGACGTGACAAAGAGCACAATAATGATAAAAAGCACAATAAATATGAATCTATAAGATACCCTATATAATTGGATTGATTCTCTGTCCATAAAGTGGCATTAGGCTGTACATAAGGTGACTAACAGGAAATAATAAAGTAATGGTGAAATTAGTGGGCAGAAGTGTTGATAAGCTTCACTGGGGAAAGTAACCGTTTTTGAGTCTGGTGGTCCAGCCATGGATGGTTCATAACATTCTCCCTGATGGCAGTGGGACAAACAGTCCACAAGCAGGGTGGGTGCAATTCTTCATAATGTTACTGGCCCTTTTCCGGCCACTTTCTGTATATATGTCCTTGATGGCATCTCCTAGTGCCGGAGATGCGTTGGACAGTTCTGACTACCTTTTGAAGAGCCTTTTGTAGAGCCGTTGTAGAACATGCGAACGTGACATGAACAGCACCGGAGGTCAGGACTGAATTGGGTCTCTGGTACTGTGAGACAGCAGCTCTACCAACTGCACTACTGAGCCGTCATAAAACGTCACTTATCAACTACCTAAAAATACCTCACCAACCAATGATTTTTACTGAAGTGTTCTTTATGGAAAATATAGCATCTGTTCTTTTCAAAATGCCTAAAAATATTTTCTGGAAGTCACACTCATTCCCTACAATTCAGAGTGATCCATTATATAATTAAGCGATGGCATAATTAAAAGTCATAACATTTACATGCTTACAAGCTGCATTTAATCCCCATGGATTCTTCTGTTCTAACAGATGATTGACAGAGAAGAACCCTTCTAAGGCTGTTCCAACTGCAAATCAAAAGGCTTGTTTATTTCACATGACAGACACAAAGGTGGAGAACTACATTTTCACAGTAAGTTCTGCCAATTTCCTATGCTCTTCATTTCATGAAAGGTAATTAACGTAAACCCTTATTGATGGCCTTGGCAAAAGCCTACTTTGAAAAGGGTTGAAGTATGCTTTGAATCAGTCATAGATTCAGAGAGAAAACTGCATTTTTTTGTGCAGGAATCAAAGTAATACTCTGATTGAAACCTACACTTTTTGATGTGAGTGTGAAACAGTCAAATATCTGTTTTAGCTAAGCCCCTGCCAGGCATGAGGAATAAATCAATATTGGGCCAATTTGGTTTTGTAAGGAAAGTCTTTGATCACAATAGCATGAAATACTGAGATTGGATCTTTCTTTTCTAATTAGCAATCTACATCACTGAGGTCACCAGACCAGCTCCTCATTGCTGACAATAAATGGAACAAATACTGACTGACAATTGCAGGAAATATGACAAAATACTGCTGAGACAACACAGATAATAATCCAAAATATTATAGTAGACATTGAATGAAAATAATCTGCAGATATCAGCCAACCCAATTTGCATTATTTTTACATCTCAGTTATGTTTAGTTTGAAACAAGAGAAGCAACCCTCCTTAAAAAAATGCTTCTTTAATTGTGTATTTTGGTATTATTTTCCAATCCTCATATTAGACATACACACTTAACTATTTCTGAGTTCTGTGTACAAGTTCACAGTACACCGGGCAACACAGTAATGTAGCAATTAACAGAATTTCTCTACTTCATCAACATTGGCTGATTAAGATTCAACTTCTGCCACTGTCTGTAAGGAATTTGTATGTTCTCCCCATGACCGCATGGGTTTCTACACGTGGTCCAGTTTCCTTCAAAATTGTATGATTAAAGTTAGAATTGGTATGTTGTGGGGGTGCTATGTTGACACCGGAAGTGTGGCAATACTTGTGGCTGCCCTGAAGCATTCTCTTTGATTTGACTTTCTGCAAGTGTCATATTTCTCTTTATGGTTTGATGTACAGTATTATGCAAAAGTCTTAGGCAGAGAAATATGTATAGCTATGTAGCTAGGATATTTAAGACTTTTGCATAATACTTCAGTAATTTTATGTAAACAAATTTCATGACATGTGAGTGATGATAAACAGATTCTGCTATGGGGCTCTGTTGTGGACTAAGTGGGAAGGGGGCATGGAGAGGGGAATCATAGTTGGGAAAAGGGTAAGAGAGAGGAGAGGAAACGGGAAGCACCAGAGAGACATTCTGCAATGATCAATAAACCAATGACCTTGCCGTCTCAGGGGTGAGGGTGTCTGCATCCACACCAACCCGCATTCCTGGCGCACCTTCTCTACTATGTCTCACACCTCTCCTGTGGCACTCACACTCTCCATTCCCAACATCCTTTGCTCCCACCAGATTACAAACTTGCTCTCTGATCCATGTTGACAAATAAGGCACTGTGCAAAAATCTTAGGCACCCTAGTTATATACAGTATATACAGTACAGGCAACAAATAAAGCTAACCTTTCTCCAAGTAAATTGCTTTTCTGTTATAAAATTCAAGGCTGAACATGGTCAGTCAGACATACTCCAGGAAATAATTGCAATGAGTGAGCAGGGGCTTGCATTGTGATTGACACAAAGTGTACATGGAAGTATCTGTTATCTGGGTGGAATTGTTGGATTTCAATGGTTACCTCTATTGACCTAAAAAATAGGTCCATTAGCACCAATATATTGTGCATAAATCATGAATTAAAGTGATATAACCTAGGCTAGATCATGCCAGCCATCATTTCCAGGTGAAACTTCTCCACCAGAGAAATAGCTTGGGCTCTTATTTGCTCAACTTACTCTTGTCTATCAGACACTTCTTTTGGTTACTTCATTGGGGCCAGTCTCATCTCTTGCCTTGACCAATACCTTCATGTCCTCAAAAAACTCATCTAAGAGACTATTAGGCACATGATTGTACAGAAAACAAAAAGTTATGGACATTATGTCAGCAGAAGGGATCAGTTTAGCTGAGCATTTTAATGAGTTCAGCACAGCAGTCATGGGCCAGAGGGCCTGTTCTGGTGCCATTCTCTTCTATGTTATATGTTCTAGACCAGGGGTGTCAAACTGATTTTAGGTCACTGGCCGGATTGAGCAAAATGCAGCTTCATGCGGGCCGGATCAGTCGGACGCGTGCGAACGCAGCTTTCGTTGCCTCCGTTTTTTCAGCCTGCTCTCATGTGTCTCAGTCTCTGCTATAACTACAAAGTGTTTCACTTTACAAATTCCGTTTCTTATGAAGAAGACTGCCGAGCAAGACTGCCGAATAAACACTAAAAACCCTGAAAACCTGGTACCTGAATAAACTCAGCATTAGCCATATCATACACCATAGGCACTTCGATTACTGGGGCCAGCTTTAATAGTAATTAGATATTATCTCGCGGGCCAAAGATAATTCCACCGTGGGCTGGATTTGGCCCGCGGGCCTTGTTTGACATATATGTTCTAGACAGTTAGACTTCATGACTTGGAGAGCCCCACACCAGTTCTGAGAAACCATCTGTGATTTCCATTGATGTAAGCCTCTAAAGGTCAGTGTGTTAGTGTGCTTGCTGTGACAGTGATTGTTTGCATGAATGAGATGCATCATTATGTGTCTGTGCTGTTGATTATATATTCATGGGTATGTCAGATAAGATGAGTGTAGAGACCGTCGGAAATGGAATTTGAATTAGAATTGGTTTATTATTGTCACATATATCAAGGCACAATGAAAAGATTGTTTTGTACACTGTTCACACAGATCAATTCAATTCATAGTGCTTTGAGGTAGTACAAGATAAACTGATAACAGAATGCAGAATAAAGTGTAACAACTGTAGACAAAGTTTAGCACAGGTAAACAATAAGTTACAAGGTCATAATGAGGTAGATTGTGAGTTCAGGAATCCATCTCAACATATTAGGAAACTATTCAATCGTCTTGTAACAGCAGGGTAGAAGTTGTCATTGAGCTTAATAGTACATGCTTTCAGGTGTTTGTAACTCCTGGCCTATAGGAGAGTGGATCAGAGAGAACGTCTAGAGTAGCTGGGGAGTTTGATTATGCTGGCTGCTTTATTGAGGCAGTGGGATTTATAAACAGAATCCATGGAAGGGAAGCTGGTTACAATGATGTGCTGAACTGTGTCTACAACTCTGTAGCCTCTTGTGTTCTTGGGTAGATCAGTTACCATACCGAGCTGTGATATATCCAGATAGGATGCATTCTGTGGTACATTGTTTAAAATTGGCAAGGGATGACAGGGATATGCCAAATTTCTTTAGACCCCTGAGGAAGTAGAGGCATTGGTCATTAATAATAATATTCTTATATAGACTCATTGTCCCAGCAATCATAACGTTTCAGATAATCGTTTCGTAACATCCCAGGTCTTTCTTGGGACAACACTGGCAGGTTGACTACATCTTCTTACACAAAGCAAAACTCTTTTGCCTGTCATTTAGTTCAGCAGGATGTCCTGATCTTCAAAAATCTCAAGGGGTGGTTCCTGCTCTCAATATCTGCATTGTTAAACACACAATAATCACTGCTATTAAGTTCTTGAATTGGCCTGAAAAACCCTCATTCTACCTCAGACTCTACTTTTCTCAGCTTGCACTAATGTTGTAATGTTTATTTGTTTATTTTGTCATGTAAGTCATGCTAATTTATGTTTATGTAATTTATGTTTGTCATATACTTGCTGCTACTACAAAAAGCTATTTTTCCATGGCATTTATGTCCTGAGTATATATGCCAACGGCAATAAATTTGAACTTGAATTTGATTCATAATAACGTCTTCTGTTCCTTAAATAAAGACTACACAGTGCAGTTTAATTGCTAGAATAAAACCACAAATCCACATTAAATTTGAGTTTTGTGGAAATGAAGTTTCTTTACAATTTTTCTCACTACAGTTAGAAAAATGAACTGTTTTTTTCCTCTTGTTGCTTGGTATGATTCCTCTATTTCAGAACCTTCAAAAGAATGGTCTTTGGTGTTACTGAGGATTTAGACACTAAAATTGCTCTAAGTAGAAGCATCTGTACGTCAAGAGTGAGTCATATTGGGAGGATTAAAGGGAGCAGCAGGTCATAGCAGCATAATAGACTTTGACCAGCAACCAGAGCGCATGAGGGATTGATTAGTAAGAGCAAATTAAATGAACGAAGGAGCAAGCACAGTGGCCTTCATCTGAGCGGACATAGTCAGAGTTGAGGCTTTAGTTCTTTGATGGTTCCATGAAGAGAGGCTTCAGTCAGAGAAAGCAAAGGAAAGCTCAAGTCTTTCTCCTTCTCCTCTTTTTAATGGCTCAGCTAGGACAGTCGAGATGCCAGGCGGGACAGTAAATGCTCCTCATGTGGGATGTGGGAAGGCAGGGAGACCTCTGGTGTCCCTGATAACTACAACTGCGAGAGGTGCATCCAGCTGCAACTTCTAACCAACTGCGTTGAGGAGGTGGAGCTGGATCTGGATGAACCCCAGACTATTTGTGAGGCTGATGGGGTGATAGTTAGGACAGAAAGAGAAGTATTTACAACCAAGGTGCAGGGCACAGGAAACTGGATGACAGTCAGGAAGGGAAAATGGATTAAGGAGCCAGTGCAGAGTATCCCTGTGGCCATCCCTCTCAACAACACTTTGGATACTGTCACGGGGGTGGTGGGGGGGGGGGGGAGAGTGGGATTGACCTATCAGAGGAGAGTCTCAGTGGTCAGGTCTCTGGTACTGAGTCTGCCTCTGTGACTCAGAGAGAAGAAGAAGCACACTGTGGTGATAGGGAATTTATTAGTTAGGGGAATGGACAGGAGGTTCTGTATGTGAGAATGGGATTCACGGGTGGTAAGTTGCCTCCTGGGTGCCAGGGTCTGGGATATCTCAGACTAAGTCCTCAGCATTCTTAAGTAGGAGGGTGGATAGTCAGAAGACATGGTCTGTGTAGGTACCAATGACATGGGTAGGATGAGTGATGAGGTTCTACACAGGGAGTTCAGGAAGTTAGGGCAGTTCCTCCAGGGTTGTGATTTCAGGACTGCCACCCTTGCCACATGTGAGGCCAGAACTAGGAAGATTATACACTTCAGTATGTGGCTAAGGAGTTGGTGAAGGAGGGAGGGAGGGCTTAAGACTTTTGGATCACTGGGCTCTCTTCCAGGGAAGGTGGGACCTGTACAGAAGGGATAATTTGTACCTGAACTGGAGGGGGACTAATATCTTAACAGGAACACACAAAAAATGCTGGAGGAACTCAGCAGGCCAGGCAGCATCTAGGAAAAGAGTACAGTCGATGCTTTGGGCTGAGTGGGAAAGTTTGTTAATGCTGCATGGTGGGGTTTAGACTAAAGTTGCAGGGGCATGGGAACCAGAGTGCCAAAACATTTACTGGAGAGGTTTGGAGGCAGATGTTAGTAAGACCTCAGACAATGTTAGGAATCGAAAGGTTGAGCATGGTGTGACTAGTGTGCTGAGCTGTCTATATTTCAAAGCAAGAAATATCATAGGAAAGGCAGATAATATTGCTGAAGATGAGGTAGCTGGTTTACAAATGGATACAATGTGTAGTGAAGAGAGGCTGTTGATCAAGCAAAACTGCAATCAACAGGATGGGTTGCAATGTAAAAGGTGGACGAAATAGAAAAGGGAGAATACAAGACGGAAGGTGTTGTATTCAAATGCGTGCATGTATGAAATAAGGCAAATGAACTTGCGGCACAGTTGCAGATTGGCAGATATGATATTTTAGGCATCACTGAATCATGGCAGAAAGATTATAACTGGGAGTGTAATGTTCAAGGACACACATTTTTTTGAAAGGATAGGCAGGAAGGCAGAGGTGAGGGGAGAGGAGCACCTTTGCTCTGTTGTTAAAAACTGAAATCAAATATTTAGAAAGAGGTGACGTAGGATCGGAAGGTGTTGAATCATTGTGGATAGAGCTAGGGAACTGCAAGAGTTTAAAGACCCTGATGGGAGTTGTAAACAGACCCCCAAAGTAAGGATGTGGCCTACAAATTACAGCAGAAGATAAAAAATGCATCCCTAAGGGGCAATATTGCAATAGTCATGGGGGCTTCAGTAAGTAGGTGGATTGGGAAAATCAGGTTGGTGCCGGATTACAAGCGGCTGAATTTCTAGCGTGCCTATGACGGCTTTTAGAGCAGCTCATGGTTGAGCCCAAGGAGGATCGGTTACTCCGGACTGGATGTTGTGCAATGAGCCAGAACTGATTAGAGAGCTTAAGGTTAAAGAACCCTTAGAGGCAAGTAATCATAATATGTTTGAATTCACCCTGAAAATTGAGAAGGAGAAGCTAAAGTCAGATGTATCAGTATTCCAGTGAAGTAAGGCGAATTACAGAGGCATGAGAGAGGAGTTGTCTGGAATTGATTGGAAAAGAACACTGGCAGGGGTGATGGTATGGCTGGAATTTCTGGAAGCAATTCGGAAGGCACAGGAAATATACCTCCCAAAGAGGAAGAAGTATTCTAAAGACAAGATGACACAACTATGGCTAACAAGAAAAGTCAAAGCAAACATAACAGTCAAAGAGAGAGCAGGAATTTAGAGGATTGGGAAGCTTTCAAATAACAACAGAAGGCAACTAAGGTAAAGGTGGAATACGAAAGTAAGCTAGCCAATAATATTAAGGAGGATACCAAATGTTTCTTCTGATACATGAAGTGTAACAGAGAGGTGAGAGTGGATATTGGACTGCTGGAAAACAATGTTGGAGAGGTAGTAATGTGGGCCAATGAAAAATGCAGTTGAACTGCATAAGTATTTTGCATCAGTCTTCACAGTGGAAGGCACTAGCAGTATGGTGGTGGTTCTAGGGGTCAGAGGGCATGAAGTTTGTGAAGTTACCATAAGTAGAGAGAATATTCTAGGGAAACTGAAAGATCAGAAGATAGATAAGTCACCTGGACCAGATGGTGTACACCCCAGAGTTCTAAAAGAGGTGGCTGAAGAGATTGTGGAGGCATTAGTAATGATCTTTCAGGAATCACTATATTCTGGAATGGTTGCAGAAGACTGGAAAACTGCAAATGTCACTCCACTCTTCAAGAAGGGAGAGAGGCCGAAGAAAGGAAACTATAGGCCAGTTAGTCTGACCTCTGTGGTTGGGAAGGTTTTGGAGTCAATTATTAAGGATGAGGCACATGATAAAATAGGCCATAGTCAGCATGGTTTCCTCAGGAGAAAATCTTACCTGACAAATACATTGGAATTCTTTGAAGAAAGGACAAACAGGATAGACAAAGGAGAATTGCTTGATGTTGTGTACTTGGACTTTCAGAAGGCCTTTGACAAGGTGCCACACATGAGGCTGGTTAGCAAGCTATGAGCCCATCATATTACAGGAAAGATTCTGGCATGGATAAAGCAATGGCTGATTGGCAGGAGGCAAAGAGTGGGAATAAAGGGGCCTTTCCTGGCTGGCTGCCGGTGACTAGTGGTGTTCCACAGGAGTCTGTGTTAGAACCGATTCTTTTTATGTTATATGTCAATGATTTGGATGATGGAATTGATGGCTTTGTTGAAAAGTTTGCAGACAACATTAAGGTAGGCGGGGGGGGGGGCAGGTCATTTTGACGAAGCAGAGAAGCTAGAGAAGGACTTAGACAGATGAGGAGAATGGGCAAAGAAATGGCAGATGGAATACAGTGTTTGGAAGTTTGGTAGAGGAAATGAAAGGGTTGTCTATTTTCTAAATGGAGAGAAAATATAAAAAACTGAGGTGCAAAAAGACTTGATGTCTTTGTTCAGGATTCCCTGAAGGTTAATTTGCAGATTGAGTCTGTGGTGAGGAAGGCAAATGCAATAGTAGCATTCATTTCTAGAGGACTAGAATATAAAAGCAAGGATGTAATGTTGAAACTTTATAAAGCACAGGTGAGGCCTCACTTGGAGTATTGTGAGCAGTTTTGGGTCCCTTATCTTAGAAAGGATGTGTTGAAACTGGAGAGGGTTCAAAGGAGGTTCACAAAAATGATTCCAGGATTGAATGACTTGTTGTATGAAGAACGTTTGATAGTTCTGGCCTGTATTCACTAGAATTCAGATGAATGAGGGGTGACCTTATTGAAACCTATCGAATGTTGAAAGGCCTTGATGGAGAAGATGCGGAGAGGATGTTTCCTATGGTGGGAGAGCCTCAGACTGGAGGACATAGCCTCAGAAAAGAGATAGAGGCCATAGCCTTAGAATGGAGATGAGGAGGGATTTCTTTTTCCAGAGAGTGGTGAATCTGTGGAATTCATTGCCACATGCATCCATGGAGACCAAGTTCTTTATGTATATTTAAGGCAGAATGTGACAGATTTTTGAATGGTCAGGGCATGAAGGGATATGGGGAGAAGGCAAGAGTATGAGGCTGAGAGTAAAATTAGATCTGCCATGATGAAATGGCGGAGCAGACTTGATAGGCCAAATGGCCTAATACTGCTCATATATGTTATGGTCTTATATTAGATACCATATTAATTAGCAACTGTCCAGATAAAGCCGCTTTGAGAAACCAGCTGCTATATAACACTGATTTAACGTTAGTGATACCATTTTGATGCTCAGCTGCCTCGATAATTAATTTCTGAATTCATGCTAAACTGTACTGATTAGGGTTTTGCGTGTTGATTCAAGAACCAAATGGTTGAGGGGAAATAGATATTCTTAAATCGGGTGGTGTAGGAAGTCAGGCTTGTGTACCTCATTCCTAATGGCAGCTGTGAAAAGATGGCATGACCCAGAATATGTGACCTTTGATGATAGATGTTGCCTTCTTGTGACACTGCCTCCTGCAGATAACACCAATGGTGGGGAGCAAAGTAGTTATGTATTGGGCAAAGCCCATTACTCTGTGTGGTTTCTTACATTCCTACATATTTAAATTGCTGAACTGGACCATGATGCAACCAACTAGCATACTTTCAACAGTACATCTGTAGAAGTTTGTTAGAGTGCTCAGTTCTAAACTGAATCTCCTTTACGTCCTAAGAAATTAAAGCTTCTGGAACATGATTACAGCTAAACAGTAGGCTCAGTCCAGGTCGTCCGATATGTTAACGCTCAGGAATTTAAAGGTGCTAACTCTCTCCATGCCAATCCCACAATGCAGACTCGCACATTTTCACCCCCCCCCCTTCCTCTTCCTTGTCAACAGTCGGCCCTTTCATTTTGCTGATGTTGAGTGAGAAGCTGTTTTTTTCCAGCACCACTCAACCAGCTGATCTAACTTGCTCCAGTCTGCTGACTCATCGCCACCTGTGTTTGTCCAAAAACAATATAGTGCCATCGGAGAATTTGAAGATGGCATTGGAGCACTGCTTAGCCTTAAGTGTCCATGTTGAAAATTGCTGGCTGCTTCAGCCAAAGCACAGCCTCAGTACAGAACAAATACAGCATATATACAGTAGTGTCAACAAAGTAGCTTCTAGTGCAATGCAGCATAGCCAGTAGCTGCCAGTGTGACTGCAGTAATTAAATTTTAAACATCTGGCTCCTCCCAGACTGCAACACCTGTCAATTTTCCATGTATACTTGTGTAAGACAGACCATGGACTCAACCTGTTCAATGAATGATACCTTCTACTTCCACTACCGAGGCTCGAATGCTAAGTTTGAAAACCATGAAATCTCCTCCTTTCTGTGCTGTGTCGGTACTTTCAGCCTTCCCGACAGGCTTTAGTTATACAATGCTGTGTATTTGTCGTATGGCCCACCCATAATAGATCTCCATTTTAAGATGCTCAGGTGAGCTTTAAGTGATGAAGGATCGCTTTAACAGCTCATTGTGTTGGATCCCACTGAAGCATTTTCCCAATGACCTGTGTCTTTCTTTTGGATGGAGGCTACACATTATAGTGCAAAGGCAGCACAAAGATGGCTTGCTGCCTGTATTACCCTGAACGAGTGAAGGCTAATCATGCTTTGCAATCTCCACGTCAGTTTCCAGGATCTATTGACTATTCCCAACATCAATTGTTTCACTAGAAGTGATGATGGTACCAGTTTTTGATCAGTAGCTCAATTCTGTTGAGCAGTTAACAATTCTGTGTATAGCGTTGTCAAGATGTTAATCATGACAAAGAATTTAGTTTTACCTTGATTAATCAATTGAACTTTAGATGCTATACCTGTCTGGTCCTCTGTACTCCCCTCACCTAGATATTTAAATATGATGGATTGAACTATTTAACTGGAAAATTAACTGGTCTAAATATACCCAAGTCAATATAAATCATTCTATTCATTATTTCTGATCTGTACATCTGTACACTGCAGTGACATCTAGTTAGAATGCTATCATGACGATGTAGGAAAAAATTGCTAGAGTATTTTTATTCAGACTCTTCCAACCTTTGAACATTAGGAAATAATAAAGCAATATATTTGCACCGACAAGCTTGCTGCTTCAAATACAAAGGTCATTCATCAAACACATGCTTCTCTTGCTGTGCTGTTCAAATGTGTTTTACTTACCCATTTCTGAATCATTCATTTCCTGAGATGATTAGTTAAAGTTGAGCATTCTAAATCAATATCCATGTTGGATCAATGACTGAAATTCAACACAAAAAATGTTACTCATGATATTCTCTGGATGAGTTTATGGTAGATTAATTTCTCTGCAGTGCTGCCGGTTTCCAACTTTAATGTCTGTGTTCTATTTTAGTCTTTACAGAATTTAAAAATGCAATTCTGAAGTTTAAAGTTCAAAGTTCAAAGTAAAATGTATTATCAGAGTACATATATGTCACCATGTCACCTGAGATTCTTTTTCCTGTGGGCATACTCAGCAAATCTATAGAACAGTAACTGTAAACAGGATCAATGAAAGAGCAAGAACATAAATACAACAAACTGTTGATATGCAATATGACAAGAGCATGAATTAACAAGATAAAGAGGCCTTAAAGTGAGATCATTGATTGTGGAAACATCTCAGTAGATGAGTGTAATTATCCTCTTTTGTTCAAGAGCCTTTTGATTGAAGGGTAGTATCTGTTCTTGAAGCTGGTGGTGTGAGACCTGAGGTTCCTGTACCTTCTACCTGATGGTAGCAGCGGGAAAAGAGCATGGTCTGGGTGGTGAGGATCCTTGATGATGGATACTGCTTTCCCACAACAGTGTTTCATGTAGATTCTGAGCAATGTATTAACTTGGTATCCTTGAAGGGGAAAAATATAATTTGCATGTGTATCTAATATGACTGAAGCAAAGTACATTCATTTGTATATCTATTGAATGTACCAAGGTTTAAACTAAAATAATGGCAATGTACATACATAATATCTTTATTGTCTTGCTTTATATATGAATGAGTGTGTCAATCCATATTCTATTGCATTAGACTATTTTTTTTATCAACTATGGAGACATCACACATCCAGGTGTACAATCTTGGCAAAATAGAGTTAGGACTTATTGCCACAGAAGCTCCAAAAGGCCTCCATGATGGTCTAGGGATCAAAGTCAGGATGTGGGATTTTGGAAAAAACCTTTTGAGCAACACCTATGTGGATCTTCTGGAAGATGGGGTAAGGAGTCCCTTGAGACTAAAATGAGTAGAGTTGGAAAGCCTGCTATAGTCAACCAGAATGCTAATGCTCCAGTCAAGGCAGCCATTTGGTCTATTGCCCAAGCAAATATGTTTTATAGTAACTATAGGCCCTGCTAATAAATTGCAATAGAAAAGTGTGCATAATAAGCCAAAAACAAAACAAAAGACTTGAGCACACAGACCCTGGAAGGGTCTACCCTGATGGAAAAGAATTTTAAAACATTATGTCAATCCAGATTAAAATGATGAATAGCCATATCACATCCCTGCATTAGACTTGCTAGCTGACATTACCCCATATCTTGCTTACCCAGTTCTATTCCCTTGCTGCTCACAACAGGTAAGCTCTATTTTTGAAAGGTAAGCAAGTTTAGTCCTGATAATCAGTCCAGAAGCATGTTTCCCCACAGCAGATGAGTTGAGTGAATATACAAATATAAACAGTAAGTAATAGGGACCTCACGAGTTTCGTTGTAGAAAGGAACCTTGAGATACAAATTCATAGCTCCCTGAAAATGTGACACAGATGGATAGGATAGGGAAAAAGTTCTAATGAGGAAATTAGAACTCAGCCAAACCACTTAAAATAATAACAATCTTGTGATAGCATGTAAACTATCCTAACGTCCTTTTGTTACCAAAACTCTTCTGCGGTAAGGTTTCAGACCAAGACTGCTAAGATTATTTGTTTGAAGAAAGTAGAATTGGTGACTCAGTAGATTGATCTACTTTGTTGTATCGTCAATCACTGTGGTCTTTCAAGCTCCTGACTCCTTAGCTTAATCTTTACCAATCCCTAGATTTGTGGTAATTGCACGTAATTTTGCTGGATGAAGTACATTCAATATTCATTTCTCCTGAATTCAGGAAAATCCACATTGGAATAAAACAATGTGTCAATTCAGTTTCACCATTTTTGTAATTCTCTTAGTAAATATCATCAATAGCAATACAGCAAATACAGGCCTTTGGCCCAATGAGTCTATGCCAACCACATTGTCCACCTAGCTCCTACCAATGTCCTACATTTGGACCAAGGATCACAACACCGATACCTGTCACTGGTTTCCATTCTGCAAAACAACCTTCAACTACCACCCTTTGTTTCTGAATCCACCTAGTTTTGGGCCAGTCTGTCATTCAGTACTTTGTCAAAGGCCTTGTTTAAGTACAAACAAACACCATTCATTGCCCTGTCCCTATCTACCTTTCCTTAAAACTATATCTTATAGTGTTCGGTATTTCTATCATGGGAAAAAAATATTTACCCTGTTAATGCCTCTCATAATTTTATAAACTTCTATCAGGTCTCCTCTCAGCCTCCAGCACTCCATTGAAAACAATCTAAGTTTGTCCAACCTCTCCTTATAGCTAATCCTCTATAATTCAAGCAATATCCAGGTGAATTCCTTCTGCACCATCTCCACATTCTTCCTGTAATGGGGCAACCAAAAACTGCATACAATATTTCAAGCACAACCTAACGAAAGTTGTATACATCTGCAACATGACTTCCTGACTCTTACACTCTATGCCTCGACCAGTGAAGGCAAGCATGCTATTACCTTCTTTATCACTTGATCTACCCATTTGCCACATTCAGAGACCTGTTGATGGCTCTATACATTAATGCTTCTAAATGACCTGCCATTTACTTTTTTTACTTTCTCCTTACATTTGACCTCCCAAGGTGCAACACCTCACTGTTGGTTGTATTTAAGTCCATCTGCCATCTTTCCACTCATATCTATAAATGATCTACCCACCTGAAAGAAAAATTTCTCCAGCAATAAACTATCATCCCTGGCCAAGTCTATTTTAAATCCAATCTACCAAGGCAGCACAGTAGTGTAGTGTTTACCAGAACATTATTACAGCTCGGTGACCCACCTTCAATTCCATCGGTGTCTGTATGTTCTGTTTATGACTGCACAGGTTTCTTCTGGGTGCTCTGATTTCCTCTCACATTCCAAAGACATATGGATCAGTAAGTTAGTTGGCATAATTGGGCAGTGTCGGCTCATTAGGCCAGAAGTGCCTGTTAACGTCTCTAAATAAAATAAATAAAAATAAAAGTCATTGTAGATCCCATGCATCTCAGTTTTCTGGATCTATGTATCATGAAGGATCTTGTCAAAGCATTTACTAATATCTATATGGACAACAGCTCGTACCCTACCTCATCAATTATCTTTGTCACCTCCTTAAAAAACTCAGGTTTGTAAGAAAGGATTTGTCCCACACTAATTCATGCTGACTATTAATATCAAGCTTATGCTTTTTTCAAACTTTGAGTACATCCTTTCCTAAGAAATCTCCTAGTCGCTGCCTAACAATGTTGTACAATAATTTTTCTTACCCTGGTATAGCACATTTTCTTTTAGGAGTAGTGTTTACTGTTCCCAAAATACTCTCCCACTGAAATCCCAATCACCTGGCCATACTCATTTTCCCATTATAAGGTCTCATTTTTTCTCTACCTTAGAAAGACCTACAACTTACAGCACAATACAGGCCCTTCGGCCCACAAAGTTGTGCAAGTATTTAGTTGGACAAATATTCCAAGAGATCCTCTTGGATGTACCCAACAAATTCTGCCCTGTGGAAAGCCTCATGCATTAAATACTCTATGTCCCAGTCAATACTGGAGAATTTAAAGGCGCCTACTGTGATAATTCTTTTACTTTTATCTTTTTCCATAACCTTTCCATAATCTGCCAGCATATTTGTTCCCCTATTTCCCGCAGGTCTTGGAAGGCAGCCATCAGAGTGATTCCTGAATTCTACTCGTATTGCTTCAGTGGATGAAGCCTCTGGTATGTCCCCTCTGATTCCAGCTCTGATTAGTAATGCAATTCCACCATCTCTTTTCTATCCCTCACTAACATTCCTGAAACATTGGGACCCTGCAATATGTCCCTGCCCTCTTTTTTTGATAAATTGGGTAAATTATAACATACAATAACTAAGGTGAGAAGCATATTTCAGTGTACTTTAGTTATAAATGCAGTAATGACTTTGGCTTTGAGTTCCTGAGTATTGAACAATTTGCCACCTACCCGTTTCATCAAAGGCAACCTGAAGGTAATCAGGCTAAGTAGAAATACAGTAATGTCCGGAAACAAAGAGTAGTGGGGATTTTGTAGATAGAATAGTAAACTCATTAATCTCAAACTGTGGCAGACAGGTATTGATTAGGTAAATTAAATAGCAAAATTAATCTACTTTCCCCAGGCTGAAATGAATTATTTGCGTACAACATTACTTCAACAACAGTATTCTATTTGCTCCAACTGTGAAATACACAATTTCATGCCAAGATCACATATAACACTGAAGGTGAAATAAATTAGAGGTATTATTTCAGTACTACTGTTATAAAAATGAGACAATATATAAATAAGTAAATATATCTCTCCAGTTTATTGACAAAGATATGTACTGACATCTTTTCTGGCTACTCACTCAAATGAAGATGTCATGTCAGATATTAATTAAAAATTTATACCATTCTCAATAATGCAGAAAACATTGTACTCATTCTTAGGCATGCAGTTCATTGCAGTTATAATGATCTCTTTAAAAGGACATTATTTTGACTATGTTGGTATACAGTTTAAGCCCTATTAGGATTTATCCCAATTCTACTTTTCTTTGTCATACGGATTATAATTTTTTTTATGTTAAGATGTGTGCAGTTCAGGGCCTCCAGCAATGAAGACATTGCTTGAGAAAATGGAATAAAGACTTTGTGATAGGCTTTCTGCTTCACCGACCTTGGCAGCCTGCCACAAGACAATGTCTGCTCCACATAATAGAATGCTGTTAAAACATAGAAAATGGGAACCCTTCAGTGCAATCTCTCCATATTGTCCTTTGCTTTCATTAGTGTAAAAAAAAATTGCCAGAAGCTATGCAGTGATATTTATTTAGAAATAAACCCACTCTTGTGGAATGAACCTAGAATGTGTTTGAAAAATGCTATCAGGTCAATAATCCCTTTTTACACTTCTTTCCCCCAAAATATGTTTCATTCATAATGCTTTTCAGGAAGTTTTACAGCAAAAATGTCCCAGTTCACAATGTACAGGACAGATCACTTTTTCTAACCATAGACTGGATTGGGGTACAAATCAAGGGCTTCATAAACACTGGATCTTGCAGTCAGGAGAGAGAAAGAGAGAGGAGATCTTTATTATTCATTTTCATTTTCCATGGGGTGGGGGAATGCAGGACAAACATCAGAATTTGTCCTACCTACATATATTTTCTCTTTAACTTTATATTGGGACAAGTCAGATATAGTTGTGAGTTCACTTGTGTTGCTGCCCCCTTTATCAAACCTCAGACTAAGTGGAAGTTGGTAGGCACAGTGACTTAGTGTCTTCCTCTCCAGTGCTGAATGGTAAATTAAGATGTTGCAGAGAGGACCATTCTCACCATCCGCTAAACTACGTCTTGATGTTTGTAAGTTCTGGGATGAGGTAATCTGCTTATTATCTTTGACAGCCAACTTTGTCAACCATCTTCTCTTTCAGTTAGGAGTTTGAGGAGATTTGGTTTGTCAACTAAAACATTCAAAAACCTCTACAAATATACTGTGGAGAGCATTCTGACCAGCTACATCACTGTCTGGTATGGTGAGGGGGCGGGGGGAGCTACTGCACAAGATCAAAATAAGTTGCAGAAACTTTTTAAATTAGTCCACTCTTTCATGGGTCCCAGCCTCCATTGTATCCAAGCCATCTTCAAGGAGTGATGTCTTAGGAAAGCGACGTCCATCATTAAGGATCCCCACCACCCAGGACATGCCCGCTTCACACTCTTACCAATGGGAAGGAGGTATAGAAGCCTGAAGGCACCCACTCAGCAATTCAGGAATAGCTTCTTCCCTTCTGCCATCCGATTTCTAAATGGCATTGGACCCATGAACACCACCTCACTACTTATTTTTATTTCTGTTATTTTGCACTACTTATTTTAACTTAACTATTTAATAGACGTATATGCTTAATGTAACTCTTTTTCTCTATATGTATCATATATTTCATTGTACTGCTGACATAAAGTTAACAAGTTTCATGACATATGTAGGTGCTATTAATTCTGATTCTGATTCCGATTCCTAGGATATCGAGGATCTCTCATGCAGATCACTGCCTGATTAACATATTCAGACCTGTTCTTCGAGGAACATCTTTCTGTGGTAAATAAGTTATATTGTCAAAAGACAATTAAACACGGATTTCTAATCTTCTATGTAGCGGTGTGCTGGGGCAATGGCATCAACACGGCTGATGCCAACAGGCTCAATAAACAGATTAGAAAGGCTGGCTCTGTTATAGGAGTCAAACTGGACACACTGAAGGCTGTGGTAGGACAAAGGTCCCTATGGAAAATCCTAACAATTCTGGACCATGGTTCTCACCCTCTGCATGCCACCTTGGCTGAACAGGGAAGCACTTTTAGTAATAGACTAAGACAATGGCGCTGCACCAAAGAGCGCCATATGAGGTCATTCTTACCCTCGGCCATTAGGCTCTATAATGAGTCAACCTAGAGCCAGGGAAGTGATGACCCCCTCCTGTTGGACTGGTTAAGGTAACTCATCTTTTATTCTTTCTTACTTCTCTTTTAATATTTGTATATCTGTGCACTTGTAATGCTACTGTGACACTGTAATTTCCTTTGGGATCAATAAAATCCCAATCTATCTAATGCAATGCTCATTATTTCCAACACATAAAGCAAATATTACCTCAACCTGTGGTGAACCTTGTGCGTGGAATGCTGATGATGCAGCTCCACACAAAGATCAACATCAGGATGAGATCAACATTGGTTACACTTGTTCCCCTCCCCACCTTTAACTAGAGATTTATACATTGTACCTCTGTGAATATGATCAATTTTCTTTTACGAACTAGAACGAATGGCAATTTGTGCAAAGGACAAGGTGATTGATTGAGGTGTAGGTCAGATAAACACCAAGTGAGCCTCATACCTAATATGCAGATTTTTGACACAATCAAGAGGACTATTGCTCCCCCATTCCCAACTTCTGTTTTATTCCAGTCTATCTGAATCATATCTCCATCAGCAATTGATGAAGGGGTATATGAGAGGTCAACTCAGTTGCAATGGTACGAGATTTGAGTATTTAAAGTATTTTCTGCAGATAATACATGGATTAGTAAGAAACTTCTGATTTGTCATGATGTTCATTAAACAAATTTCACTTCTGTTTTGGGTGCTCATGTCCACCAGCTAGGGTAATTGTATTCATTCAAAGACATAAGCTGTTCAGAATTGTAGAATATGCTAACATAAAGGGGAAAGTAGTTGTCATTCATGTGAGAGAAATTTATTCAGTGTTCTTTTGTTTGCATAATTTATTCATGGCTATGAGCTAATACTGATCTGCTACTCTGTTAAGACTGCAAAATTCCCCTACCTAATGCTCCAAAATACTAGATTTTAATTACTTCCTTCAATTTTAAACATACTTGTATAGCCTTAACATACTGATACAAAAAAAATGCAACCCATATTTCAGAAATATTTTGAAGTACCAAAGGATTTCTATTACCAATCATTAATAGTGCGAGTGCTTTGAATGCTGATTAAATGAGCTTTTATATTTATAACAATTAGAATCAGAAACAACATTACATTTATTGTATTTGTTTCAATTTCTTTTAATTGGGATTGTTCTTAACCATGTTAAGTTATTCCCCATTTCTCTTTTGAGATGGAAGACATAATTTTTATTGGTTTATTATTGTCACATGCACCATGATATAGTGAAAAAGAGTTCAGTTACAGAGAAAGTACAGAGCAGGTAGACAATAAGACAATGACAATGGAGATCATGAGGTCAAGAGTTCATCTTTAATGTCCAAGTTCAATGGGATAAAAGCTGTCCTTGTGCCTGACTTTGAAGCTTTTGAATCTTCTCATACCAGAAGGCATGCATTTAAGGTGGGGGGGGGCGTAAATTCAAAGGAGATGTGAGAGGCAATTTTTTACTCAAAGTATAGTAGATGGCTGGAATGCACTGTCTGGTGTGGTGGTAGAGGCAAATACTTCAGAGATTTTTAAGAGATATTTAGATAAATACATAAATGTGAGGGAAATGGAAGAATATGGACATTGTGTAGGCAGAAGGGATTAGTTTAGTTGGCCATTTGATTGCTAATTTAATTGGTTAGGCACATGTGGTGGGCAGAAGGGCCTGTTCCTCTGTTGTACTGTTCTATATTTCATGTCCTGTCCGACGGGAGGGAGGAGAAGAAAAAATAGCCTGAGTAAGAAGAGTCTTTGATAATGCTGCCGGCTTTCCCAAGGCAGTCAGAAACATAGTCAGAGTCCATTGAGGGGACATCGGTTTTCATGTGGGATCTTAAGATGTTTGACAAAACATCTACAAGTTAACTATTGATATCAAATGAAGTCAGATAAGATTTCCTTTCTTGGTCAATTTTTATGTTACTTTTGTGATGTTAAGTAATTTAAACTGAATGCCATTGATAAATGGTGGAATTCCCATCCATTATGCCTCCTGCCTATGCATCCTTGGAAGAAATTAGAAATTACTTAAAATTAAAGACTCCTCTTATCTATCCATAAAAGTTAAAAGAAAATATGTACCTTCAGAAAAGAAATACTTTGATGAAACTGCTCCAAGAGTGGTCTGAGGCATTTCAAAGTTTGTTCGCAAATCAAAGAACAGAAGTTTCAAAACGGCAGGGTTTGACGCTGGATAAATGCTTTTGTTGCCTTGTGCCTGATAGTGTTTACATCGGAATTGACAATCAATGGGAAAAGCTGCAGAAAGGTTCCAAGGATCTTTTTTTGCCTGTGATCTATTTTGTGACTTACACAATAGAAATTCAATTAATTGAACCCTCACAATGTTCATTGCCCAAGTGCATATGCTTAAAATGTGCACAAAGTTATCTTAAAGCAAACTGTTCTAGATTTCAAATATTATTCCAATTTTCTAACATGAAACAATATTGAGAGAATATTCCATGCATAAAAAGAAGTTAATGTCCACAAAAAACAATTCACTAGTTTGTATTTCATTCATCTTTTTAATAGATTCATATGATGTTAGTTACATGCCTAAATTTTAATTTTGGGGTTTAACTTTAATGAAACACAATTGAAATTGTGAATCATAAACATGAGAAATTTTGCATATGCTGGAAATCCAAAACAACACATACAAAATGGTAGAGGAACTCAGCAGCTCAGGCTGCATCTATGGAAATCAATAAACAGTCGATGTTTCAGGACAAGACGCTTCTTCAGCTCTGGAAAAGAAAGGGGAAGATGCCAGAATAAAATGGTGGGGGGAGAGGAAGGAGGATAGCTAGAAGGTGATAGTTGAAGACAGGTGGGTGGGAAAGGTCAAAGGCTGGAGAGGAAAGAATCTGATAGGAGGGGAGAGTGTTTATGTTGCGTAAAGTACTGCTTCTTTGGAATAACCAGTGACCAATAACAAATTGGCATTGCTTGAAGTCCTCTCACTTTTCCAATGAATATTGTTTGTTGGTAAAAGAAATGCATGGACTAGCTGTGTAAATGTAATCCAAAGCACTTTAAGTACTTATGGACATCACAGCCAATTTTCACACAGGCAAACTTGCATAAGCAGTGGCTACAATATTCAGTTGTGCTGTTTTGGTGATACTGACTACCAGATATATATTGGTCATCGTGACAGGAAGAATTCCCCTGGTCGTCTTCAACTACTGAGCCAGTTTGTGATAACAACTAGATTTAAAGATTTCTTTGCCTTTACACCATTGAGTTTTGCAGCAATCTGTGATTCTTGAGTGAAGGTATCAGGTACATTTTTATACCAGTCAAAGCTGACATATAAGTTTATACAGCAGTGGGATTGACTGCAATTCCAGTCCATTTGCATGGGACCTTTTATCACCCACAGGAAGAAGGAAGATGGGCCTTGCTTGATGACACCTCCAACAGTGAGACCACTCAATACCGCAATGTAGCCTAGATTCTATGTTTCAATCACGAATCAAAGCTTGTAGTTATACTGCTTAGGCTGAAACCAATTTGTATAATTTGGTTTCAGCCAACAGCCAACTGCATTTCTTTGATAGACACCTACATTCGATGGTGCAGTGATTTACACTCATTACGGGTAGCATGGTCAGTCCTGGATGACATGTTCCAGTGAGAAACATTAGCGGTAGATGAGCTTTCTTGCTTTGTTCTATTAGCCTTTATCCAGAACTAATTGAGTACAAATCATGTTGGTCATAGGGTAGGTCAGTTGGTGTGAATTGTTACTGCACACTGTTTGGATACATGGAGTAGATTAATTTCACTCTGCAATTACATAAGTAGGAAGGTATAGGTTGGAGGTAATAGTAAGACTATTGACGTATATGAGTCCCATTGTGGATTTGAGGTCCATCAAACTTTCATTTTGAAAGGATGATGGTGACAATGTGAAAGCTTAAGTCATAGCTCCAGCAGCTATTCATTGAATTAAATGGATTATTTGCATACAATGGCCTGAAATTTCTTGACTATTTGTGTTACAACACTATTGGAATGTTGTGAATTAGGCTAAATCGTGTTGCACTGAGTTTACCACACATAACGGTCATCATGATGTCTGCCCACCCACTCACCTAGACTTACCTTGTCCAGATGCAGAAGGGCAAATCTGCTAATTCTCCATGGATAATAGGTAGCTCAAAAGAAAGCACAACTTCTCAGTGGAGTGAAGACTACAAGAATAGTCAAATGGCCTTTGTTGGCAACTAAACCACTATCAACATGTTGTGAACTATTTTCCAATGCATCAGTGGGGCCTTAAGAACTATTCAAATAGATGTTAAAACTAGAAGAATAAAAATGTAAGATATTTAAAAGATACACTTACATGGAAATACTGACAAATAATTTAATATATATATTTAAATGAAGTAAAAAGATTCAAGCACTTCTCTGCCCTTGACGTTTTCTCTAGGATCCATGTTGCCCCTGTCATCAGCACATCCATATTTCACATTCACTTCGGAGACAATGCAAGAGATCAGATTCATTGCCTGGCAACCAGCTTCTCTCAGACCCTCTGCTAATTCCTGGAAGCCATCACCAAAGCAATTCACCATCCAATAAAACAGCCTCATGACCATTTGAAAGTACACAGAGTGAATTTCCTGAACTTATGCCAGTTATGAAAAGCAGCCTAAAATTCATGGCACAATGAAAGTAATCATTGGAATAATTTACAGCAAATTTTCAAAGTTCAAATTAAATTTATTATCCAAATACATAAACATCACCATATTCAACCCTGAGATTCTTTTTCCTTATTTACCTGACTGACTTGCACTTTCCAATGAAGAGCATGGTTTCTATGTTTGAGGATATTTAATCGACAGTGATAGTCAATACTGAGAAAGAATGAAATAAATTTCAAGAAGGCATAATAAACTTATTTTATACTGATTTATTTGGCGATGTATAGAAATAGAAATAGGCAAGTTACACAAAACCCTTGTTGAAATTTGATTGTGACAGCTGGAATATTACATACAGTTATGGTTATCATGAAAAGGATATGGAGACAAAAGAGGGGGTGCAGAGAAGATTTACAATCATGAAATCAATGATGTTATTTTATATATATATATATATATTGTTACGTATTCGGGCAACAATAATATAGATGAGTTAGGCAAGGGGTTTTATAACGAATAACACGTTTATTAAACACTGATAACAAACCCCCTTCAAATGTAAACAAACCCAAACAATGGTCCGAGCTCAGCTGCTGGCAGCTGGTCAGACAGTTCTTAATAGCTTTGCAGTCTCAAACAGTCTTTAAAGTAGTATTGAAAAAAACAGTTCTCCAAAGCGAATTGCCGAATGAAAACAGTTCAAAGAATGATATGCCGACAGTTCAAAAGCTCACGGTACTTTTAAAAGGAGAGACTTTTTAAAGCGATGTAAACTCTCTTCCACGTCGATGTCCTTCGATTCCCAGCGTCGAACTCCCACGTCGAATTTTATTAAATATAACAACTTAAAGTGACTGACCTTCCTTCCACAATATTCTCAATCTCCCGCTTTTTCCCGCGGAGACTGTCGTGAGAATAGTAAACGAAATCCTTCCGAATGAGGATCACACAAGGTCGAAGTCAATCCATCGAAAATCAATTTTCCTCGGTGTCCATCTTCCAAACTTTTCTTCACTCTCCATTAGCAAAGAAACCGTTGGCTCTGACCTTTTAAACTTTAGGCATTATATAAAACTTCATTTTTAACTAAACTGCGTCATCACATTAAATCACACAGTGATATGAAGTCATCTTGGCAAATCCAGCCACGAACTGCCCCACCCGACAGGGTGGGTCTTCCTTTTATACCCTGTAGAAAAAACCTGTCACATGACCTCTACTGGCGGGAAAATGACATCACTCCACCATTACCTCATGTCCAGTATAACTTCAACCCCAGTCACGTGACAAGGGTACCACTGTCACGTGTCACGGGTACGTAACAATATATATATATATATATATATATATATATATATATATATATATATGTGGAAAGGATGGGCAGAAAATGCTGAGAGTTAATGTAAAAAGCTTCTTAAAATTGGATAAACAGAGAATGATTCCCCTTGTGGGCTTTCGCATCATTAATAAAAGATGATCACCCTGAAATCCAGGAGAGATATCAGAAAGTATTCTTTACTCAGAGTGGGGAAAAGGGTGGATCTGACGACCACAAAAAATAGTTGACTAGAATACGATAGATGTATTTGTCAGGAGGCTGGACAAAAAATATGAAGCATAATATGAATATAGACTCTTAATCACAGATTTAGATGTGGAAAGTTGGAAGGAGGTTTGAATGGTGGCATCAATGATTTGGACTAGTTAGGATAAAGGGTTTCTTTCTGTGCAATATATCTTACGTAAATTAAATTACGGATGTTTTCCAAATAAACATCATTTACACAATTGCAAAATTACCCATGAAGCAGAAAGTTTGAGAAGTAATATAGAATGCGGTTGAGCATTTTTTTAACGACTTAAAAATATATATATTTTGATGCCTTGGAAAATGATTAATAGGTATATTTTTAAAACTGTTGAAATTGGGTAAATTGCTGAGATCTTAGATGCCTACAAATTCAATCCCAATTGATAACATATTACTTGTTCTCAAATTTGGAATTACTAACTAAACATTTTTTACTTAGAGTGTCTATTTCACCATCTATGTACAACCTAATTCGAAGAAAAAAGTATGCAGAACTATTCTCTTGTTCTATTGTTGTACACGAGCGTGCTACTTAAAAGCCTAAGAATGCAGTCCAATGCTGCATATTTTTATTCACAAAGGAAATGAGCCTTTGTATAAGATCAATCAGCGCATAGTGAAACTTGAATGCACGTGACATGCCTACCATGGTAGACACTGGCCACATAGCAGCAGCATCTGTTATTGTGCAACACAGTTTACCATTGTTGTTACTGCATGGACCGCAGATTTGGCTTCCATTATGTTAATTAACCTGTAAATAAATCTCACCATGAGGTTTAAGCCCACAAGTGCTAGCCTGTCAGCTTGATCCTTGTCACTTTTGGTAAACAGCAGAAAGCCTGCTGTGCATCACACCAGGTCATCTTAGAGGAATTTATTATAATTAGAGGTTTGTCGTTAAATTGGTCAGTCTAATATATATGAAAAATTATATTAGTTCCATTTCACAGATGTGCTAATAAAAACTCTTTATCCTTAAGAACCAGATAGCTTTGAGGAATTACGTGGCACTCATTGGCTAACAATGACACCTATTATTTCAGAATTGCTACAGAAAATAACATCTTAGATCCGAAAATTGACATTGGAAATCTATCTTCTTCAAGAAAGCTCGAAAAGTGACAGAAATGTTGTAATATCAGGGTATTAAAATATGCTGCTGTTACTACATCTATAAATCAGGCACTTTGCTGCAAGATGTTGACATAATAGTAAAAATTGCTATTAACTAGAAATATAAAAGCACCAAAGATGTAATATCATACAGTAGAGTTAATGTAAGTGCCAGGTATGGAAGAAGTTTTATCAAGACTAAGGGCTGTAACATTTTTTAGAAAGTTTTGTTATGTTACAACAGAGTGGGGAACCTATGACAACCAAAAAGAAAGACTTGCAATCACATCAGAATCAGAATCTCTTTATTGCCAGTATGTGAAACATACCAGAGATGATTGTGGTTCGGTGCCAAGCATTAAACACAGGACAATACTGTTGTATATTAAGTAATACTTAAGTAAATATATATATATATATAGAAAAAAGCATTTTTGTACATTTAAATAATTAATTACGGGCTATATGTATAAATACGTGAATTGCATATCTATCATACTACAAGGTGATAACTGTACACCTCACTTAAAGTAAACTTGAAGTTAGACCCGCAATCTCGGACTCCCATGTCTTCCTTTGAATTAGCTTTATGTTTTGAAGTTATAAAACATAACAAATACCATAACAGCAACCTATAATTTGCAAGACAATAGTGCAAACAGCCATGAGCAATCAAGAACTTGCAGAACGATCAAATACACAAAGGTCAATAATCAAAATTTAATAAATGTGAACATATTGTATAAACAGACTCAAAGATTGTCAGCAGAAGGAGAGCAGGAAAGACCATGTAATGGATGTTGTGCAGGTACAGTTAGGGTATTACACCTGAGTGAGTTTTGTTGAGAAGCCACAGGAAAGAAGCTGTGGTCCTGGTGGTGATGGCCATGTAGCATTTCCCTGATGGCAGTTTGGTGAAATAGATGACTGCTAGGGTGGGTGGAGTCAGCATGATTTTTTTTCAGCTCATTTCTTTGCTCTAGCAATGACCAGTGCTTTTAATGTTAGTAGCTGGCAGCCAATGATCTTCTCCGCCACGTGGACCACTTGCTGCAACCTGGACTTGAAGGTGGCGGGGAACCAAGCAATGATAGAGGAGGTTACAACACTCTCAATGGTGGCTAAATGAAATTCATCAGGATACACCCTGAGATGTTAAGTTTCCTAAGCTGGTGAAGGAAGAACAGTCTCTGCTGGGCTTTCCTAGTGATCATTCCATTTCAATGTATTGGTAATAGTAGTCTCCAGGAATTTTAATAACTTGACCACAGACACAGCCTGACCATTAATTTCCAAGAGGGGAGGCCTACCTATCTTTGATAGCAGGTCACATCATTATTAGAGATGAGACCAACTACAGTTGTGTCATAGACAAACTTTAGGATTTTAATGGATTTTACTTGTATTATTGTCTAATATAGTGATAAAGCCCTTTGTTCTCCTCCAGAAAGTTTTGCAAAAATGTCCTCTATCCTGAGCAGAGGGTATTGATCTACTTTCAGTACTGGGTTAATGGTGACCCTAAGATCATCACAGATCCTGGCAGACCCATTCTTCTTAACTAATGGGACAACTGGTTGCTGCCCATGGACTCAACTCAACCATGAAAAGAATCTTTCAGCCTCCACACAATCTAGCTCACTGGCTACTTTATCACGGAGTTGGAATTTTCATTTAGCACTATTTTATCTTTGATATGTTTGAGTTTTCCAAAGCCATCGTTGAACATTGCTATGACATCATTCAGCGCCTTTCTTAATTCTCTTTCAGTTGACGCTGTTGCAGGGAATGTGGCATGCAAATTGTGGATTCTTCAAGTTGTCAATCACATCTCCCACAATGCTGGCCCTTCTGTTTTTACCACATATAAGCTCAGTGTGGCTTTATCTCACTGTTAAGAATGTCATTCCCATTGGTGCAAACTTGTCCCCAGTATTAGTTCTTAGTTGGATATCTGCAGGCTTCAGTTCAGTATCTTTGAAATGCCGTTCAAACTCATACTGAGGAATGATTGAAACAGCTGAGCCAGCGCCCAATTCCATTTTAATAAATTTGCTGATTACTTCTGGTGTAAGCCATATTGCTTGTCTATTGTTAGTTTTCACATTATAAGTCTCATGGCTACTCTGTCCTGTATCATTCCCATCATTATCAAATTTTTCATCACCAGAATGCAGATTTTTGAACCTGGAATTTGAATTATTTTTATCTTTTTCTCTATCCTGTGCAGTCCATTTATTTTTGTTTGCCCGACATGCTCTTTGCATGTTTCCTATATTGTGGCATTTTCTGAAGTTTTACCTTTCAATCTGCATTGGTCTGGGATATGTGAGCCCCTGCCACAATGATAACACAATTAGTTCAGCAAGGCTGGTTTCTGTCCAGACGATGCATTTTGTTCACACTCACTTCATTCCTGACCACAACTCTTTTGTGTCACTGTCTGCTCTTTTCATTGATACAGCTATTTCAACTGCTCTTTTAAATGCAAGTTGTACTTCAGTTAGGAGCTGTCTTTGAATGCTTTCCAATGTGGCTAGCCATTTCTGCTATTTTTATTTATGATCATTATCACCTGGTACTCACTGTATATGAACCCTGAATTCATCTGTTTTGTGCCTTCATTTAACTCGAGTTCTTTTCCTTCCCGAAGAAGCAGAGAGTGGTGCAGACAGCCCAGCACATCTGTAGATGTGAACTTCATACTATTCAGGACATTTACAAAGACAGGTGTGTAAAAAGGGCCTGAAGCATCATTGGGGACCTGCGTCACCCCAACCACAAACTGTTCCAGCTGCTACCATCCGGGCAACGGCACGACAGCATAAAAGCCAGGACCAACAGGCTCCGGGACAGTTTCTTCCACCAGGCCATCAGACCGCTTAACTCATGCTGACACATCTGTATTTCCATGTTATACTGACTATCCTGTTGTACATACTATTTATTATAAATTACTATAAATTGCACATTGCACATTTAGACGGAGATGTAATGTTAAAGATTTTTATTCCTCATGTATATGAAGGATATAAGTAATAAAGTCAAATCAATTCAGTTCAATAACTCCAAAACATAAAAAGTAATTGCAAGAAAAAGACAGGAGCCCAGGATGACAAGTCTTAATTTCGTTTTTACTTTAAGCAAGGTGCACAAGTATAATGTGGTGGTGTAATGATGTATTACGTACTTTTACATATAACCTTTTACATATATAGATTATGTAAAAAACAAAGTACTTATTCAAAAAATATACTTACAATATTACTTGAATATTAAATACACAACACTATCCATCCTGTTCCTTACAGTTGGCACTGCATAAACAATTTTTCTTTATTTTGGTTCATTGGCCAATCACCTTGATTCAATATTCTCCAATTCTTGACTCATCCATCATGGGGAGTAATTTCTTATGTGTTCAAAGTTCGAAGTAAATTTATTATTGAAATATGTATACCATATACAACCTTATGTCTCATCTTCTATCTCATTCATGTTTATAAATACCTCCATCAGAATCCTTCCCAACCTTCTCTGTTCCAAGGTGAAGACCCCCATGTTCTAGGTTTTCCACATAACCGAAGCTCATGATCACTAGAATCATTTAAATAAATTTCATATACACCTTAATTCAAATCTTCACAACTTTCCTTAAGTATCACACTGAGAACTGGACACAGGTAAACTGATTCTGTTTATTCTGTTTAATTATTTCCTATAATTCTGTGACCAGAACTGTACACAATACTCCAAATTTGGCCTTACCAATACCTTGTACAATTTTAACATTACATCCCAACTCCTATATCCAATGCTCTGATTTAAAAATGCCAACATACCAAAAGCTTTCTTCACCACCCTATCCACATAAGATTTCACCTTCAGGGAACTATGCACTATTATTCCTAGATCACTCTGTTCTATTGCATTCTTCAATGCCCTACCATTTACCATGTGTGTCCTATTTGGATTATTCCTACCAAAATGTAGCACTTCACACTTATCAGCATTAAACTCCATCTGCCATCGTTCAGCCCACTCTTCTAACTGGCCTAGATCTCCCTGCAAGCTTTGAAAACCTACTTCATTTACGCAACGCCACCTACCTTAGTATCAGCTGCATACTTACTAATCCAATTTACCACCCCATCATCCAGATCATTAATGTATATGACAAACAATTCATAAATTCCTTTATAAATAATACAAAAATAATAATTGACAAACAATAATTCCTTTATAGGCATCCATTAGTCTCATGAGACCATGGATTTGTACCTTGAAAGGTTTCCAGGGCGCAGGCCTGGGCAGGGTTGTATGGGAGACCAGCAGTTGCCCACTTCCCCTCTCCATGCCACCGATGTTGTCCAAGGGAGGGGCACTAGGACCCAAGCAGCTTGGCACCAGTGTCATCACAGAGAAATGTGTTAAGTGCCTTGCTCAAGGACACAACACGCTGCCTCAGCTGGAGCTTGAACCAGTGACCTTCAGATCACTAGACCGATGCCTTATCCACTAGGCCACGTGCCAACACACAGATATACCACTCTCTGACTAAAGAAATTCCTCCTCATCACTGTTCTAAAGGACACCCTTCTATTCCGAGGTCCTGGACTCTTCCACCACGGGAAACATCCTCTCCACATCCACTCTGTCAAGGCCCTTCACCATTCAATAAGACTCAGTGAGGTCACCCCTCATCACTGACACGATATTCCATCTGCCATTTCTTTGCCCATTCTCCTAATCTGTCTAAGTCCTTCTGTAGCCTCTCTACTTTCTCAAAACTACCTGCCCCTCCACCTACCTTCATATTGTCTGCAAACATTTCAACAAAGCCATCAATTCTATCATTCAAATCATTGACATATAACGTAAAAATAATCAGTCCCAACACAGATTACTGTGGAACACTACTAGTCATTGGTAGCCAGTCTGTAAAGGCTCCCTTTATTCCCAGTCTTGGCCTGTTGACTATCAGCCACTGCTTTATCCGTGCTAAAGTCTTTCTTGTTATAGCATGGGCTCATAGTTTGTTAAGCAGCCTCATGTGTGGCACCTTGTCAAAGGCCTTACTGAAAATCCAAGTTCACAACATCAATTAACTCTCCTTTGTCTATCCTGCTTGTTATTTCTTTAAATAATTCCAACAGATTTGACAGGCAAGATTTTCCCTTGAGGATTCCATGTTGACTATGGCCTAATTTATCATGTGCGTCCAAGTACCCTGGGCCTTTGCCTTTAATAGTCGACTCCAACATCTTCCTGACCACTAAGGTCAGACTAACTGGTTTATTTCCCTTCTTCTGCCTCTCTCCCTTCTTGAAGAGTAAAGCAATATTTGGTATTTTCCATTCTTCCAGAACAATTCCAGAATCTAATGATTCTTGAAAGATCATTAATAATGCCTTCACGATCTCTTCAGCCACCTCTTTCATTTCAGATTTCCAACGATTCCTATTGTTCTCTATTTCACAGTTTTTTTTTGTTTAATGGTGTTTTTCCCCTCTCTGCTCTCTCTATCTGCCCCTACATATATTGGACCTCCATGAAGCAGATGAGCTTCATTAAGAGCTTCATTAACTCTTCCTTCAGAATATCTCAAGTTGCAGCATGACCATCTGCCTCATTCCATTTCTACAAACTGTTACAGACATTCCCTATGTTCCCTGTTCTCATCATGCTCTAACCCTTCTCTAACTCCACTGCAATTTAAAAATGTCTTATTTACTAACTTTTCCTTGACCTGATGAAAATTCATTAACTTCAAATATTAACTCTATTTCTCACCATGAATGCTGACTGACCTGCTGAGTATTTCCAGCAATTTTATTGTTGGTTTAAATCTCCCCATGATTAACAGTTATTTCGGCTACAATTGTTTTCTTATTTATTGCTTAATTGTTTCTTCGGTTGTTGTATTTTTGCTTGTAATCCCCTGATGAATTCCAACCATTTCATCCTGTGCTTTGCTTTCACTTATTTGCACCCATACTTCCATTTCTTTAGTCCAAGTTTGCTCATTATTTCATCCTTTTTTATCTGGACCAGGTGCCATCTTGTTCCATCTTGTCTATCTTCTCCAAATATCGAATACCAATGAATAAATCAATTCCAACTTTAATCACCGAACAACCACATCTTTGCAACTGCTTATACTTTCTCTCTTTGTACCATCAGATTTCCTTCTTTGACCTGAGTGGCTTCACTTTAGCTTTTTATCTTTCTGAATCAGAATCAGGTTTATTCTCACTGCCATATGTTGTGAAATCTGTCTTTTTTGTGGCAGCAATACAATGCAATACATAAAGACTTACTACAAGTTACAATATAAATATATATATATAATTCAAAAGATAAATAGTGAGATAGTATTCTTGAGTTCATGGACTGTTTATAAATCTAATGGCAAAGTAGAAATGTTTGGTGATGCGTAACTACTGTTGAATTCCCTGTCCCACCTTGTCTGATCATATTTGTCATTAGACAAATTACCTTCCCCTGTGGCCTCGTCATTTTCCTTTAAGGTTGTTGACTCCATCTGCTACAACAAGTGGGATTTCCTGGTGACACCCAGTTTAATTCTACTTTCCGTTCCCATTCCAACATGTCAGTCAATGGCCTCCTCTTCTGCCACAATGAGGCCCCTCCCGGTTGGAGGAGAAACACATCATATTCTGTCTGGGTAGCTATGAACCTGACGGCATGAACAACAATTTCTCTAACCTCGTAATTTCACACACCTCCCTCTTCTCTCCTTTTCCACTCCCTATTCCAGCTCCCCTCTTGCCCCTTCTCTTCCCCTCACCTGCCCATCACTTCCCTGTGGTGCCCCTCCTCCTTCCATTTCCTTATGGTCCACTCTCCTCTCATATCAGATTCCTTCTTCATCTCTTTATATTGGCCACCTATCACCTCCCAGCTTCTTACTTTATCCATCCTCCCCCTCACCTATTTTCACCAACCACCTGCCAGCTTGTACTGCTTCACCTCACCCCTCCTTCTCATTCTGACATTTCCCCCTTCCTTTCCTGTCCTGATGAAGGGTCTCGATCCAAAATATGGCCTGCTTATTCTCCCCGCCCCCACCCATAGATACTGTCTGACCTACTGAGTTACTGCAGCATTTTCCTTTAAATCTATTGCCTTTCCCTCAAATGAAACCATGACTACCACCTGCTCCAAAGCCTGCTGACATCTACATTAATTTAACACCCCATGCATGTCCCTAGATATATAATCTGCCAGGTAAATTTTACCTGGCTCAGGTAAAAGTGGACCTTGCCATCCTGACAAATTAAATATCTTTTTATTATATCACCAATTGTGTGTTTGCACCCTCATAGTGAAGGCAGGTGTTCAGCACTGCCAATCATGACACAATGGTCCTGCTTTCACTGGGGCAATTCTAAACGGCTTATTACTAAGCCTTCCAGTAGTGCTACTTTTGGAAGTTTAAGTTGCTTATCAGTTTATATAACTTACTGGCAATGTAAAACAACATTTTTTAAAAATTTCAAATATAACTTTATGCCTAGCTATACAAAGAAGAATTTCAGATAACCAGTCTGTGTTTTTATCATACATAATATTAAGGTGAACTATCAAATGTATCATATGTACATTGTAAGCAGAAGTAATGAAAGAATCAAAAAGCATATTAATAAAATTGAGCTCTGGTTAAGGCATAGAAGACGAGGTGTTTCCCTGAGAAATTACTGCCATTGTTTATCGCATCTAACATTGAATTATGCACCAAGTTTTTTGTTGCTATGGTGATGTTTTCTAGAACCATTGAAGCTGCAATTATCAGTGTGATTGAGAATGATTTTAAGGCATGCCTGTAGCATATTTTAAAAACTCATTGGTTGTTTCTCTTGTTATTGAAATGACATTGTATGAATTAGATGTGGACAAAATCCACTTGGGGAAGATTGTAACAGCTAGATTTAAGTAGATGGAATTCAAAGAAGCCAGTTGGATACTTTATTAATGCATTTGCAGCAAGTGCTCTTCAGAAGTTTATAGACCACGCAGGCTGCAATCCTAGTGCACAAAGATAATTTGATGCCAAACCCAAATCTGCCATTTTTGGAAGTTATTGTCAGTGGAAAAAAAAAGTGTCTAGGTAAAAAAAACTGCAGTGTATATTGTTGATGATATATGCTGCAGCCAGTGGAGAGAATGAATCCTTAGGGTGGTTGATGTGGTACTAACCAAATAAGGTGCTTTGACCTGAATGATATTGAGCTTCAGTTACATAACCAGGCAAGTGGAGAGCATTTTGCCTTACTATTGACAGCTGCTGAAAACAGTGGAAATGGTGAATCACGGGAGTGTTCTCTTGTACTCACAGGTTTTGTGTGGTTGGTCCAGTTAAATTTCTGCTCAAATCCACATTCCTGTCTTCACAGTAATCACTTGCTTATCAAAATTCTATGTAGCTCTGACTTAAAAATAGTCAAAACTCCTCTTTGATCGATCATCCTCGTGGAAGGGAATTGAAAAGACTCACTACCCTCTAAGAGAAGAGGTTTATCTGATCTCTGGACACCTCCACTTAGTTTTAGACAGTGACCTCTGTTTCAAATTCAGTCATTAAGGAAAACCAGCATCCTTTCCACGTCTACGTTATCACGACTCCTCTGGATGTTATGTGTTTCAGTCAAGTCACTTATCACTTCTAAACTCTAATGCATATAAATTTAGCTGAGCAACCTTTCCTCTTTGGATAACCTGCACATTCCAAGTTTAGTCTTCTTTTAACTGCTTCCAAACAAATTACAGATTTTCTCAAATAAGGGTAAACAGTAAAGAGTATTCCTGATCTGGTATTACCAATGCACTTTGTAGTGGATGCATGATCTCCCTGCATTTGAATTAATTTCTTCTCACAATAAATGAGGAAAGCTAACAGAATTTCTGTTAGCTTTTCTCATTACTCACTGTACCAGCATTCTTGCCTTTTGCAAATCATACACTAGGCCACCTGATCCCACTGTGGTACTTTCACCAACACGCTGATGTTTCAGTTTATCAGCCCTGCTTCTATCTGTATCCTCAACCTTAGGGAACAGGTCCAGTATTGCAATATATTGATTTTGTACGCTGCTAAATGACTTGTATCTTATGAATGCCCCTCAGAGCCACAATAACAGTCTTTTAGCAAGCTTACCAATTCTATCAGGAGTTTGTTCAGATTGGATGTCAAGTCTAAGTGCATGTTTCCATTTAAGTTTGAACGTCTTCAATCAATTTCTGCTCAACGATTTAGTATGGTGCAAGTAATCAGCCATACTGAGTGGTAGCTTATCTTCTTGACCATTGATCTGCCCTCGTGCATCAGCACTTGTCTTGAATAAATACATAATATTATGCCGCAGCTCACTTAAGGAAACTTTCTGAATTTTTGATGGTGTATGGCTTTTCACATAATGAAATAACCAGCAGCAGCATCGAAGCTCATTTCAAAATCTTGAAATTGTCACTCCTGTTCTATTGTTTGTTGTCCCTGGCAAATATCTATTTAAAATTAACTTGTCCTGGTCCTCCAAGCATGTATAGAATACCCCTTTGTGATTGCAAGTTAACTGTACTGTCAACCACTTGGGGTACATTCATTCACTACAACTGTTATCAGTTACCTGGTTCTTTGGTATATCCTGCCTGCATCTAGGCTCCCAGTCCACTTGAGCTTATTTCACATGCCCTACCTTCTAATCTCCTACACTGTGGTCCATCTTGTGCAATGGTGGACTTTTGTGAAGTTTCTAAGTCATACAACCAAATTGGATACCCAGTTTCCACTAGAGCCATCATGCTTCAAGCAGCCTGTCTCCATAGGATCTCGTTCCCATTCCCACTATTAACTCTGGTTCCTGTATAATATTAGGAACCTCTGTTCTGGGAAATGCATCGAGATTCAGGAGCTCATACAAGATGTGGCAGTTTATTCAAAGTCACTTTACAAATGTTACTGGCAGTTAGTGCAATCCTGGTGACTGTAATGTTATCTATGACATATCTACAAACATCACAAATGTGTATAAAATTTCAGCATTAGTTAATAATGCATTGGTTTTAGATTACATTGTCCAAATATTACCTTGAATACATCTATACATGATTCACTTGCACTTTAATAAAAGTTTCATACAATAATTTCACATGAATATGTTAAACATTTGCACTCCAATACCATCAGGCATACTTTGTTAAAATGCTATTACTTCAAATGAAAGTTTTGCTGGTTTTATACTACAGCATTATAGGAGTCTGCAATGCTATGTTAATTGTTTTCAACATAATATTTGGAATTAGTTTCTTCAGGTTTTAAGATTGGCAATGCACAGTAACATTTAGATTTATTTAGTTATTGTACAATATGATTCAGCAGAAATGACACTTTCGTTTGCTTTGTTCTCTATTTAAAGTTTTCTTTCAATGGTAACTCAAAGAATGGGCGCCAGTAACAATGTTAGTCTGAAATATCAGGTTTGACTTGCTCTAATCCTTAGTCTGTTGTGCTGTCTAACAAACACTCAGTGGAAACGTTACTAGGTACAGGAGGGGAACTTAGTGTGGTCATCTGCTGCTGTAGCCCATCCACTTTGAAGTTCAATGTGTTTCTGCATTCAAAGATGCTCTTCTGCACACCATTGATTTAACGAGTTACTGTTGCCTCCTGTCAGCTTGAACCAGACAGGCCATTCTCCTCCGACTCCTCTTATTAATAGAAACTTAGAAAACCTACAGCACAATACAGGCCCTTCGGCCCACAAAATTGTGCCAAACATGTCCCTACCCTAGAAATTACTAGGCTTACCTATAGCCCTCTATTTTTCTAAGCTCCATGTACCTATCCAAAAGTCTCTTAAAAGACCCTATCATATCCACCTCCACCACCGTTGCCAGCAGCCCATTCCACGCACTCACCACTCTCTGAGTAAAAAACTTACCCCTGATATCTCCTCTGTACCTACTCCCCAGCACCTTAAACCTGTGTCCTCTTGTGGCAACCATTTCAGCCCTGGGGAAAAAGCCTCTGACTATCCACACGATCAATGCCTCTCAACATCTTATACACCTCTCAGGTCACCTCTCATCCTCCTTCGCTCCAAGGAAAAAGGACGAGTTCACTCAACCTATCCTCATAAGACATGCTCCCCAATCCAGGCAACATCCTTGTAAATCTGCTCTACACTCTTTCTATGGCTTCCACATCCTTCTTGTAGTGAGGCGACCAGAAATGAGCATAGTACTCCAAGTGAGGTCTGACCAGGGTCCTATATAGCTGCAACATTACCTCTTGGCTCCTAAATTCAGTTCCACGGTTGATGAAAGCCAATACACCGTACGCCTTCTTAACCACAGAGTCAACCTGCGCAGCTGCTTTGAGTGTCCTATAGACTCAGACCCCAAGATCCCTCTGATCCTCCACACTGCCAAGAGTCTTACCATTAATACAATATTCTGCCATCATATTAGACCTACCAAAATGAACCACTTCACACTTATCTGGGTTGAACTCCATCTGTCACTTCTCAGCCCAGTTATGCATCCTATCAATGTCCCGCTGTAACCTCTGACAGCCCTCCACACTATCCACAACACCTCCAACCTTACTGTCATCAGCAAACTTGCTAACCCATCACTCCACTTCCTCATCCAGGTCATTTATAAAAATCACACAGAGTAATGATCCCAGAACAGATCCCTGAGGAACTCCACTGGTGACTGACCTCCATGCAGAATATGACCCGTCTACAACCACTCTTTGCCTTCTGTGGGCAAGCCAGTTCTTGATCCACAAAGCAATGTCACCTTGGATCCCTTGTCTCCTTACTTTCTCAATAAGCCTTGCGTGGGGTACCTTATCAAATGCCTTGCTGAAATCCATATACAGTACATTTACTGCTCTTCCTTCATCAATATGTTTAGTCACATCCTCAAAAAATTCAATCAGGCTCATACGGCTCGACCTGCCCTTGACAAAGCCATGCTGACTATTCCTAATCATACCTCTGCAAATGTTCATAAATCCTGCCTCTCAGGATCTTCTCCATCAACTTACCAACCACTGAGGAAAGACTCACTGTCTATAATTTCCTGGTCTCTACTCCCTTTCTTGAATAAAGGAACAACATTCGCAACCCTCCAATCCTCTGGAACCTCTCCCGTCCCTATTGATGATGCAAAGATCATTGCCAGAGGCTCAGCAATCTCCTCCCTCGCCTCCCACAGTAGCCTGGGGTACATCTCACCCAGGCCCGGTGACTTACCCAACCTGATGCTTTCCAAAAGCTCCAGCACATCCTCTTTCTTAATATCTACATGTTCAAGCTTTTCAATCTGCTGCAAGTCGTCACTATTATCACCAAGAGCCTTTTCCTTAGTGAATACTGAAGTAAAGTATTCATTCAGTACCTCTGGTTCCATACACACTTTCCCACTGTCACATTTGATAGGTCCTATACTTTCACATCTTATGCTCCTGCTGTTCACATACTTGTAGAATGCCTTGGGGTTTTCCTTCATCCTGCCCGCCAAGGCCTTCTCATGGCCTCTTCTGGCTCTCCTAATTTCCTTCTTAAGCTCCTTCCTTTTAGCCTTATAATCTTCTACATCTCTAACATTACCTAGCTATCTGAAACTTTTGTAAGCTTTTCTTTTCTTCTTGACCAGAGTTATACAGCCTTTGTACACCATGCTTCCTGAACCCTACCATAACTTCCCTGTCTCATTGGAAAATACTTATGCAGAACTTCACACAAATATTCCCTGAACATTTGCCACATTTCTTCCATACTTTTTCTTGAGAACATCTGTTTCCAATTTAAGCTTCCAATTTCCTGCCTGATAGTCTCATAATACCCCTTATTCCAATTAAGTGCTTCTCTAACTTATCTGTTCCTTTCTCTCTCCAATGCTATGATAAATGTGATAAAATTATGATTACTATCTCCAAAATGCTCTCCCACTGAGAGATCTGACACCTGATCAGGTTCATTTCCCAATACCAAATCAAGTACAGCCTCTCCTCTTGTAGGCTTATCTACATATTGTGCCAAGGAACCTTTCTGAACACACCTAACAAACTCCACTCCATCTAAACCCCTTGCTCTAGGGCAGGGGTGTCAAACTCATTTTAGGTCACGGGCCGGATTGAGCAAAATGCAGCTTCATGTGGGCCGGATCAGTCGGACGCGTGCGAACGCAGCTTTCGTTGCCTCCGTTTTTTCAGCCTGCTCTCATGTGTCTCAGTCTCTGCTATAACTACAAAGTGTTTCACTTTACAAATTCCGTTTCTTATGAAGAAGACTGCCGAGCAAGACTGCTGAATAAACACTAAAAACCCTGAAAACCTGGTACCTGAATAAACTCAGCATTAGCCATATCATACGCCATAGGCGCTTCGATTACTGGGGCCAGCTTTAATAGTAATTAGATATTATCTCGCGGGCCAAAGATAATTCCACCGCGGGCCGGATTTGGCCCGCAGGCCTTGAGTTTGACATATATGCTCTAGGGAGATGCCAATCTATATTTGGGAAATTAACCCCTTCCTGTTCCTAATCTCCACCCACAGAGACTCCGTAGACAATCCCTCCATGACGTCCACCTTTCCTGCAGCCGTGACACTATCTCTGATCAACAGTGCCACGCCTCCACCTGTTTTGCCTCCCTCCCTGTCCTTTCTGAAACATCTAAAACCTGGCACTTGAAGTAAGCTTTCCTGTCCCTGACTCATTCAAGTCTCTGTAATGGCCACCACATCATATCTCCAAGTACTGATCCATGCTCTAAGCTCATCCACTTTGTTCACAACACCACTTGCATTAAAATAGATACAGTACATCTCAAACCTTCGGTCTGAGCGCATCCCTTCTCTATCACCTGTCTATCCTCCCTCACACGCTGTCTCCAATCTTTCTCTATCTGAGAGCTAGATGCCTCTTCCTCAGTCTCTTCAGTTTGGCACCTGAGAACATTTCTATCACATACAAACCTTTGATTTCTGTCCACACAAGCTGTCCTCGCATGACCTTTATCTTTCTCCACCTCACCATCTGCTCTAACACTCTGATTCCCCCCCCCCCCCCGCAAATCTAGTTTAAACCCCCCCCCGGAGCAGCACTAGCTAACCTACCCGCAAGGATGTTAGTGTTAGTCCCCTTCCAGCTCAGGTGCAAACCATCCTATTGGAACAGGTCCCACCTTCCCTGGAACAAAGCCCAATTGTCCAGAAACATGAAGCCCTCCCTCCTGCACCATCTCCTTAGCAACGTATTTAGCTGCATTATCTTCCTATTTCTAGCCTCACTAGCATGTGGCACGGGTCGCAATCCTGAGATTGCAGCCCTGGAGGTCCTATCCTTCAACTTTGCATCTAATTCCCTAAATTCTCTTTGTAGGACCTCCTCCTTCTTCCTATCCACGTCATTGGTTCCTACATGGACAACGACATCTGGCTGCTTACCCTCTGTCGGAGAATACCGAGAACTCGATCCGAGATATCGCGGACCCTGGCACCAGGGAGGCAACAGACCATCCGAGAACCTCTTATCTGTCTCCCTAACTATCGACTCCCCTATCACTATTGCCCTCCTGTTTTCCTTCCTTCCTTTCTGAGCTAAGGGTCCAGTCTTGGTGCCAGAGACGCAACCACTACAACTTGTCCCTGGTAGGTCGTCCCCACCAACAGTATCAAAAATGGTATACTTATTGTTGATGGGAACGTCCACAGGGGTGCTCTGCTCTTCCTGTCTACTCCCCTTCCCTCTCCTGACAGTCATCCAGCTACCTGCCTCCTGACTTTTAGAGGGGTGGCTATCTCCCGGAAACTCCTGATGAGGAATTTTCACCCACAGAAGCGTCACTAACTAGATGCTTTTTATTGTGCTCCATTCTCTGCAAACTCTAGAGACCACTGTGTGTGAAAATCCCAGGAGATCAGCAGTTTCTGAGATACTCAAACCATCCCGTTTGGCATCAACAATCATTCCACTGTCAAAGTCATTTAGATCACATTTGCTCCCCATTCTGATGTTTGGTCTGAGCAACAACTGAACCTCTTAACCATGTTTGCCTGCTTTTGTGCATTAAGTTGTTGCCACATGATTGACAGATTAGATATTTGGATTAACGAGCAGGTGTAAAGGTGTACCTAATAAAGTGGCCATTGAAAGTATTTGTTAACATCAAGCCCCAGTTCTAACTTCCAACTATGGAAATGTGAATTTAATATCTTCCTGAAAATTTAGAAGTGACATGTTTTCTGGTTGAGTGAACATTTTACTCCATTTTGGTTCATCGTGCCAGGTATTTAAAACAAGAAAAGTACTAAATTCCAAGTTCCAAGTTCCTCACTTTAAAATGTTTAACACCATCTTATTACTTCAGGAATTTGTGATTTAAAGTATTTCCTTCCAAGTATTGCTTATGTGTGTTTGATGGAGAATTTCTAGCTCGTATATGTCTAGCGGACAGATCACTAATGATGAGATGTCATGAGTTTCATTTCAACTGTATGCAAATCTATTCTGCCTTGAATGCACCGTTTCATGCTGCCTGCTCTACAGACTGACAGCTTGAGTGCTTTTTGGAGATGCCAGCCTTATAAGGTACCTTGTTCTAATATAAAATGTGGGTTAATTAAAAACAGAGTGAAGCTTGTCATAGAAGTTTGGATCAACTAAACAGAATTAATGTCACACAACCCCATGAGAACATCTTGTATGTGACAGAGATTTTAATTATATAATGCATATACAACAGATAAAACCCATTCACAATGCTTCAAGATCTCAAAACTGAGCTTCCATTCGGAGTTTCTGTTTGCCTAATGAAAATGTCTCTCTCCAGACAGATAATTTGAGTAGACAAGAGTTTGTTCTGAAAGCCTTCGATCAGAATTCCTGGGGAAGTTGTAGGTTCTCATGAATTACTGCCTATCCGTCGCAAAATAAATGGTTAAGGGGTTGTACAGTGATACTGAGGTGAAGTTCTGGCATGATTGGACTGATACTGAACATTATGCATGTTCCACTACAAAGGGTACAGAAGATGGGCATTGAACTCAGGGTAATGAGTACAGCATCAACAATCAGCTTTATCCTCAAATGCACTGAGATCCTTCTCATCATTAGCAGACCAGGTGATTTTTTTGAATATTCTACCGTCTTCCCATCTTGGTGGGGATCAAGAGACGAGTTGCTCTTGCCTTTGTCCTGCCCTTGTGACATTGTCAATACTGCAGCAAAGCATCAATCAATCAGCCTTCCAGGATAGTGATCACTGGGACAGTGGTGACAGTGTCCTTCGGGCTTTGATTTGGACTCTTATCTGGAAACGAACAGGAACTGTGCTCGCTTCTGCATCAGGTCCCCCACCCAGTTCCCATTAAAATAGGTTGCCAGCTGATCAACAAGTATCTTGGAGGCCTGATGGTTTCTTTGCTTCATACTTCAGAATTCAGAGCCTCCAGCGCTGAGGTAGCTTAATTATCGACCTTCACCACTGGCTTTGTTATTATGAACCATCCAAGCTGTGTGCTATCGCACTGCCAAGCGTCCTGGCCAAGGACCGTATCTGGTTTCTGATAACACCAAGGAGTTGGCTTCATTCCAAACATTCATTGCCAACCACCTCATGCCAGAATTAATTCAGCTTTTTAAACACTCCATTCCTTTCAGTCTAAGTGAAAGAAGTCATAGGTTGGCCATTAGGAAATCCAGTCAAGATGGCACTAGCGTACAATGCTCCCTCAGTTGACACCTTCGAGGTAGCTCACGGAAATGTATTTTTTAGTTCTTTTACATCTGTTTTTCACCATAAATGTGTTTCTGGGACTGGTAGATCCTGTGATTTACAGTTTGGAGATCATTTGAACAATCCAGTGCTTTGCTGTCTCTGAGAAGATTCCAGGAAGCAAGCACCTACTCAGGCAGCCTTGACAGCAAATGCAGAAGCTGAGCCCATTGTTGGTGCTCATCCGAATTTTGACTGCCCATATCTCAATCCATACCAAGTCTTATTCATCCTTATCCCTGTGCCGATCCAGTGCAACAGTTTGAAAATCCTCTCCTGTGTTTAGAAATCCCTTCTGGCCCTCATTCCTACCAAACTCTGCATTCTCCCCATCCTTCAAGCCTTTGCAACATCATATTTCTTCCATTTCTGCCATGTCCCCGATTACATAAATGGCCATACATTCATCTGCCGAGACATTATTTTTGTGATCCTCTGCACCCTCACCCACCTTCTTAACCCAAGCTTTTGATGTTTTCTCCTAATATTTCCAGTACAATGCCAAAAATATTCATTAGTAGCACTCGTGAAATACCTGAGTAACACTCGCAAAATACATTTAGTTAACATTAAAATAAGGAAGATATTGCAACTTTTTCTCATTGCTGAGAATATCAATGAAGCCTTACAGGAATACTTTTACTATTTAATACACATCTAATTACAGAAGTGCATTTTCTACTAGCTACTTTCACATACATAAATGAAGATAAGAATTAGGAAGAGAAGCAGGCTGCTTGACTACTCTGCCCTTTATGCCTGTTCTATTTAATAAGATCATAATTCATCCAATTGTGATCTAAACTCCACATTTTCATCTACCCATGGCAAGCTTTCAGCCCCTAGCTTATTTCTCTCCCTTGAAAATATCAAAGCCTATGCTTTGAGGAAGAAAGTTCGAAAGACCCATAATTTTCTGAGTGAAAACATTTAGCCTTGTAGTTATAAAATACTACAGCACAGAAACAGATCCTAAGGCCCATCCAGTCCATATTGATCCATCTACCTGCACCGGACCATAGCCTTCTAAATCTCTCTCATGAATGTACTTATGCAAGCTTCTCTTGAGAAGGTATTCTGAACCTAAATGAGTGAATCCTCATGCATTTAGCAGTGACCACGTGACAGATGTACAGTTGTCCTTGCACGTATTTTTAAAATGTTTACTGAACTTTATTTCCCTTATGAATGAAATCTCATTTCCAAACAGTGTTGATGTACGTTATCTTTAGGAATTCCAATAGCAAATGTGATGGAAATGATACCCAGATATAAAACTTCATACATATGGAACACCCAGTTGCTCAATTCCATTGTCTATAGTTACTTTTATGCTAGTACTTCTGCACATTTCATGGTGATCCAAATCTCACAATTATATTCTTACAATGTGAGGCGTGATGAGAAATGAAAGCATTAAGTAGTGTTTATTTAGTGTGATTCACGATCTCAAGATGCCTAAAACAGGTTACCATATTTAAACATAATGTTGTAATGTACAGCTCATCTGCAAACAGCAAAGACACAAATAAAAATACAATTGTTGAAGTGTATGAAAATACACGATATATTTATTTGAGGCATGTACAAAAGTGCAGTGTAATTGTATGGCTGAATAAATCAGCATATATTCTAGCTGCTCTCCATGTCTTATCATATGTACATTCTGCATTGTTCGTATTCAAAGTAAGGAGCACATATACAGTACAGAAAATACTGTGTTATTATGGTATTAGTTAATATTGGCCAGGAGAGCAGAAACAGCTCACTCTGATCATTTTGACATTATGTTATGACATCTTTTAAGGTTGCCTGAGATGGAAAAGAAAACTTTGATTTGATGACCAATGTAAAAGATAGGGTCTCAATAGTGTAGACTTGGTGCTGAAGTCTTTGTTCTTAGAGATCAGTATCCAGCCTTCTAATTTTAAGGTAGGATGAAGCAGTTTGGATTCCTGCTCACACAGAGATACTCATGTGTGCCATAATGAACCACTGAGAGGATTCTGGAAAAGCAGAAGATGCTGCCATGACAAGAGAACAGTTGATGAGCTGAAGAGGCCGAAGATGAAGATTACCTGAGCAGGGTGAAATGAAGGGAAGCTTTACTATAGGAGAAAAGTCTAGGAGAAGTAAGAAGTTGTTCAGAGTCGGGTTTAATATCACCAGCATAGTTGTGAAATTTGTTGTTATGAAGCAGCCGTACATTGCAATAAATTGCAGTAAGTTGTAATAAATTATATAAATTACAGTAAGAACGTGTATATTTTAAAATTTAAAATATAGAAATAGTTTAAAAAGAGAAAAAAATTAGCAATGTGGTAGTGAATTGTTGAGTGAGGGCCTTCAGGCTCCTGTACATCCTTCCTGAGGTGGAAATGAGAAAAGAGCATGTCCTGGCTGATGGGGGTCCTTAATAAGAATACCGACTTTTTTGAAGCATTGCTCCTTGAAGGTGTCATTGATGCTGGGGAGGCTAGTACCCAAGATGGAGTTTTACAACCTTCTGCTGCTTACTTTCATCCTGTGGGGTAGCTTCTCTCCCCCCCCCCCCCCATGCTACACCAGACGGTGCTATAGCCAGTTAGACTGCTCTCCACTGTAAATCTGCAGAAATGTTCAAGTGTCTTTGGTCACATACCAAATCTCCTCAAACTCCAAAGAAATGTAACTGCTGTTGTTCCCTGTTTGTAACTGCATCGATATGCTGGGCCCAGGATAGATCCTCAGAGATGTTGAAATCCATGAACTTGAAATTGTTCACGCTTTTCACTACTGACCCCTCAGTGAGGAGTGGTGTGTGTGCCTTCGTCTTAACCTTTCTGAAATCCACAATCAATTCTTCGGTCTCACTGACATTGAGTGCAAGGTTATTACTGCGACACCACTCAACCAGTTGATTTATCTTGCTCCTGTATGCTTTCTCATTGCCATCTGAAATTCTGCCAACAATAGATGTGTTGCCAGCAAATTTATAGATGGCATTTGAACTGTGCCTAGCCACACAGTCATGGGTGTAGAGAGAGTAGAGCAGTGTGATAAACACACAACGTTGAGGTGCGCAAGTCTTGATTATCAGCGAGGTGGAGATGTTATTTCTGATCCTCTCAGACTGTGGTTTTGCAGTGAGGAAGCAGAGAGTTCAGTTACAGAGGGAGATACAAAGGTTCAGATTTTAGAGCCTTCTGATCAGAACTGTAGGAATAATTATATTAAGTGCTGAGTTGTAGTCTATGAACAGCTACCTGATATACATATTAATAATGTCCATGTGGCCAAGGCTGTGTGAAGAGCCAATGAAATCACATCTACTCTGGACCTATTGAGGTGACAGGCAAATTGCAGTGGGTCCAGATCCTTGCTTAGGTTGGAGCCAATCCTAGTCATGACCAACTTCTCAAAGCACTACATCACTGTAGAAGTGGAGAGTGTAATGACAGTATTAGTTCTACAGCAGCAGCCATGATGTGAACATAAATGAACATAGACTTGATTATGTAGAAGTACCTAAGAAAAATATGTCAGATGCAAACTGTCTCTGCCCGCCTGTAAAATATTTTGTTTCCATTCACCCTTTCGGGAAGAGAGCTACGAGGACTCACAACTGAGTGAAATCATTAACCAGATAAAGAGCAGTGGACAGCAGGACGTCCAATATTCTCATCACCAGTCTGATGGCAGGATGTACAGCTGAGATAAATCCTCCTTTTGGAGGTAAAGGTGTAAGGACAAAGCAATCCATCAACTGACATTGATTTGGAGTAACTTGCTAAGTTTGCTTATGAAAGCATGCATCTATCCTGATGAAGGGTGTTTAATTTAAAACATTAATTGTATGTCTCTCTCCAGAGATGCTACCTGACTTGTAGTTATATCATACATTGGGTAGATCCCAAAGTTTCCTCCTGGATTAAGAAAAGCCTTGTGTGCAGTGGAAAGGAGGTTCACCCTCTCACTAATCCATACTGTAAGCGGCTTATTATTGGCAGTGGAGTAAAATAAAATTAAATGTGTTCTATTTCTTAGTATCAATAAATGACTGCTTTCGAAAGTAGAAAGCATCAAGGAATTGGCAGGTTAAAGTATAGATAAGCATGATGGTTGCAGAGAAATGCTGGGCCAGAAGGCCGATTTCTCCAGCTGTACAACTCCATGATTCTACAAGGATTCTGAACATGGCTCTTCACTATCAGTGAAAATAATTCTTGTCATCTTAAGAGGAAATGCAAAGACTTGAAATGACAGCAGTGGAGCGAGTTACTGACATGTGTCTGAGCGTCTGGGGTGAGTATAGTATTTTTATTTTATCTTCAGTAAAGATGGATAATTGTAATAATCATGCTACTTGTAAGTATTTCCTGAAACCAGCTAGATGCTACCGAATACTGCATTTCTTAGTTACCTCAAAGGTTCAAGGGTTCATTTATTATCAATGCATGTATCCATATACAGTTCTGAAATTTGTCTTCTCCAGATTGCCACAAAAGAAGGAAAGAACATTAAAGTCATTCAGAAGGAAGCATCAACCTCACTGCATCCCTCTCCCTGTACACAAAGGGATGGCATCCTGATCACCATCTCCCCTCCCCCCACACAAGACAGAATGGGAACATCGACCCTCAAGAAACAGCCCTTCCCCCACACAAAAAAACTTACAGAACACAACAGAACTTCAACCTACAAACACCATCCCCTCGCATAACAAAACGGAAAAGGAGCAGGTTATAAAAAACACAGAATATAGAAACTATGTCTGAAAATGTCCACAGTCCATAAACGCAATAGTCCAATCCACAAATGCAGAACCACAATAGCATCCTACGGCATCACTGACAAAGTGAGACACCACACAAGCAAAGAAGTCTACCCACCTGCCACAGTGAGCCACACAGCCACAGGCCACTCACAGATTCCTTCACTGACAGTGATCAAAAGGAAAGCAGTTGGTGCTGAGTCAGAATTTGGATAAGCACAAAACGATGGACTGAGTTGGTGTTATGTTGTGAAAACCAACATTGTGGTTCATACCATATGACATGGAGAAATGGCTGAAATACTGAATACAGGGACAGCAATGCGGACAGGCAATAATCCCGCACTCCAGAACTAGCTGTGCCTCCATCCTAACTGTTCCAGTACAGTAACAATACTGGCCTTTACCCAAATATAAAACTTTGCCTAAATGTACCCTGTTTACAAAAAGTAGGAAAAATCTAACTGACCAGATTAGTGTGTATTCAATTAACAGTGATAGGGTGATAGCTCTCTGTCCCTTGCCTGTTGGATGTTGAATTATCAGGTAAACAATAGTCTCTCTTTAGGTGCTTTGCTGTTGTTTGCTGATGCTTTTTGCTGAAATAGGTGGGGGTGGAGGTTGATGCATTGATGCTTGCTGCACTTTGCATGGGGAGAGGGAGAGGAGGCTTTGGGGTTCTAATGTTTTTCTGTCATTCATTCTTTAGGAGTTCTGTTTTTCGTGGATGTCTGCAAAGACGAGTATTTCAGGTTGTATACTGTATACGTTCTCTGATAATAAACAGGACCACTTGAACCATCAGAAAAATATTGGGACCTATCACCAACAGTGCTATGCAGCAGCAGGTACTCACCAATAATCTGCCCAACTGTCTGGATTTGTCTGAAACTACTCAGCTCCAGACCCTGTTATTGGCTTGGTCCAACAATGGACTTCCAGAAGTGAGGCAAGAGAAAGTACCCTTGATATCAAGAGAGGACTTGACGAAATGTAGCAAAAAGGGGCTCTGGTAAATCAAAAGTTAATGGGCATTAGGAAGATAATACTCCAATGTTTGGAATCCTCACCCACTGGAAGATGACTATGACTATGGTTGTTAAGTGTTCAAGCACCTCTGCCCCAGGACATTACTACAGGTTTTCCCAGGGTGGTGTCCAAGGATCAACCATCTTCAACTACTTCATCAATGGCGTTCCTTCTTGCTGCTGATTGTGCAATGTTCATTTCTATTTGTAAATTATCCACAAATGAACCTGTCCATGTCTACCTACAGCAAGACTTATATGACATATAGCTACAGTGGGAAATAACATTCATTCAACAACAGAACCAAGCAATAACCACTTCCAACAAGGAAGAGGCAACCTATACTTGGTATTCAATAGTATTACATTATAGTATCCCATGCTAACAACTTCTGGGTGATCTCTGTTAACCATAAATACAGCTGGACAAGACATATAAATACTATAGCTATGAGAGAAGGCTTGTCATTGGGAATCCTGTAGTGAATTATTCTGATGGTTTTCCATTATCTATAAGGTGATGAGTTCCCATTATCTATAAGGCAAGAGAGTGATAGAACATTTACCTGAATGAGTGTAACTCCAGTAAACCTCAAGAAGCTAGTCGCTAGGCATGATAATACAGCTTTGTTGATTTGCATTGCATGCTTTACACTGAGGATTCATTCCCTCTACCATTAACACACAGCGGCAGCAGGGCTTGCCATCTACCAGATGAAGATGCTCACCCAAATGTACCTCCCCAATATGCAGACTCTACCAGAAACAATGTTCAAGTACATAGGGATGATGCTGCCATTATGTTTCCTTTCAAATTCTACAACATGTTAATTTGGAAACTTATTACTGTTCCTCCATCATCACAACTCTAAGTCCTGGAACCCACAAGATTACAACATATCGAGTACCTTCATCACAAGGACAAGAAGAAGGCTCACGACCACTTTCTCCTGGGAAATAAATGTTGGCTTTGCCAGTCATGCCAAACTCAAAAAATCAATAAATTTTAAATGAAATTTATAGTAGTAGAAACATTGCACTGAGATTCCATGGCAGCTTTCTAGAATCATTTTCCTTAATTATTGTAAATAATGAACCTATTAAATTTAATTAGGATGTTTACAAAGTATATTCAACTCAATACCACCATTCCTGCTGAAACTACTAATTTTGTGGAAATAAAGTTGTTCACATACAACATCTGAGGTTTAATGTTCTGACAGTAGCTCAAATTGGCCTGGGCATCTTGGAATGATTTGAAATTGAACTTGTGAATCAATAAGATTTCAGACACAAATTGTAGATCAATATTCACCCTTAATCTATTGCCAATAGTTTGATTTTGGTATCCATTGCAAACATGTTTACTAAAATAATCAACCTGCAATATTAGTTCCATTTCTCTCACCAGAGATGTTACAAAACCTGCTGAATACTTTAAGCAAAAACTGTTTTAATTTCTGAGTTCTAACATTTAGTTTATTTTTTATGCATTTTGAAAACATGGGCACTACAACTTGAATCCCATTTTTGTGAAAGAACAGGATTACATTATATTAAATTTTATAACATTAAGTTTTAAGATTTATGGATCTAAAATGAAGACTCAGGTTGCATTTTTAAACTGCAAGTTGTTGATCTGATGTAATCTCATATAAATACACCATCCCTCTCTGAAACCACTGAATGAAAAGATCCATTTTATAGAGAAATGCCCAGGGAAAGATAATCAATACATTTGAGGTAATGAGTTGGCTGTCAATGTCAAGATAAGTTTGATCCCTTGTGTGTCTGCTGTTAGCATTGATACAAAAATCCCTGCTTTCAAAACTCCACTGTATGGGGAAATGATGGCCTACTACTCAATTTGTTCAGTCAGTAAGATATGAAATGATGCAGGATAAATTGTAGAATGTCATTTACTGGCATTCCATCACTCTCTGACTTTCCACTCAGAAATGATTAGTGAAGCTTAATAGATTTATGTTGAAAGGATTTCACAAAGCTTAGGCTAAGCTGTGATGGGAGTGTGGTTTTCGTGAATGACAGCTGATAGCAGAGTTGCCTTATTTTAAGAAGAGAGACTGATTAAGCAGGAATTACAGTTCTTTTTTGTCGATTTGGATCAAGTTAGTTGAATATGCAGACCAGATATTTTTAGATTGCTTAACTATTGCTCCATTGGAATGTTGTCTGTCCAGAATTGGCAACTGCATATGTGACAGAAGCCAAAAAAAACCCCAAATCATTCATTCATAATTACCTATAAGTCAATGTGTGCAAAATTTAGTTGGATAGCACATTTTTGGCTCCAGCTGAACTCATTTGGCTTCCAGATTGGTATTCAATGCACATGTACATAGCTGCAGTACATTGCAGAATGCTGCCATGCTGATCAGATCAGAACTGTGGGTATAGTTTTTACCTGGTAGAAGCATGAGGAGTTGGCAGAGTAATAGTCAGCCACTGAGAAAGACCTGTTTGACACCAGCTCTGTGCCTTCTCTTAACTGCAGAGCTGAACACACTTTCAGCAGCTGAAATGACTCTCAGTCCCCTGGAATAAAAACTTGCATCAAAACTGAGAAAGGTTAGAAAATAAGCAGTAAAAAAAAATGGAGAAACACAAGGGGATGTGTGATTTGGTGATGAAAAAGAGAAAATGGGTCAAGAGGGTCTAAATGGAGAGACGGTGAATTTTTTTGTTAATGGCAGCTACTCCATCCATGGTAAGTGTAAACAGGGTAGCAAAAACTTTTTGAACCTTGTTCACATTCATGTAGCTGTGTCCTTCGTGCAAAAGCAGGAAATATTTGTCACATGTCACAGCACGCCATCCAGTGTTGTGTAAGGAAGCAAGGGGACACACTGATACAAACTGAATTGAGTAAATTTCATTGTCTCTCACCAGGTAGCAGAAAGTAGAAGGAAAGGGTTTAGGATTTCAGGGCTTTCCGTGATGCAGATTATCAGTGAGGTGATCCATACTGGTTACTGGATACTGCGAGGCAACCCAGAGATGTAAGAATATGAGTAATGTCACACCTTCAGTATCATTGCTGGTGTAAGCAAATTCTGTGGGTCAAACCCCAGTGTTGTGGATGAAGATAAGCTGCTTTCATTCTAGCTCTCCATACTATGTGTGTTGAAGCACCACTCAAAAGCAAGTTCTTTTGGGGTTATCCGTTGACATTATGGTTCACGGTCCCACCAGCACGTAACAAAACCTGCATGAACAGATGCAATGTGATAGAGCAGGCACATCCATGCTGGCACAGTTGTTCCGTTGCCGGACTTGTCTGAGGAGAACCCTGCAGTACAAGGCAGAGCGGAGGTCAGCGCCTGTTGTAGATGGCGCGACTGCGTCGCTCTGAAAGCATTGCCATTGACACCGGATGCAAAACAAGCAGCTGAGAAGGAGAAAGAGAAGGAAGAGAAGGTGGGCAGATAACCTGGGTAGTTACTTTCTTGCTAACTCTCCATAAACAACTCATCAGACCACAAAAAGGCATGATATGTGTAACAGAGATTAGTGTGGATGTATACAGTGGGCAGCATTGGTATGGTTCTCTTTCTGTGCTGTATCACTGGAGGAGTCTATGACTCTAGATTATCATTAACACAAGTAATGTGACTCTTACTGCCCATTTATTCATGGCGCTGCACCTTCCCTTCCTCTGTTACTATCATGGCATCTATTGTACTATATTTCTAATATAAATAGTCACAGAAAACAAACATTACATATCGAAGGATAAAATATTACTTGAAAAGGAATATCCATTAATCACCCTTTGCAGTGCCAGTTTTCTAAATAACTTCCCTTCAATGCAGGAAATAATGTCTGGCACAGGTTGAATTTCATTAGTGCTAGCCCTTAAGTTATTGGTACTTCCCTGACATCATGTATATAGATATGGAGAAGATGTATCACACAGAGGGGGAGTCTAAGACCAGAAGGCACAACCTCAGCATACAAAGATAACCTTTTAGAACAGAGATGAGGCGAATTTCTTTAGCCAGATGGTGGTGAATCTGTGGAATTCATTGCCACAGATGGCTGTGGAATCCAAGTCATTCAGTATATTTAAAGCAGAGCTTGACAGGTTTGTGATTCGCAAGGGTGTCAAAGATTATAGTGTGAAGGCAGGATAACGGGGTCCAGAGGAATAATAAATCACCTAAGATTGAACGGTGGAGCAGACTCGATTGCCAAATGGCGAGGTGCTGCTTAGTGCTGAGGCCAAACAATTCCACTTTAATCTCATCTGACAGCAAGACATTCTTCCACTTCTTTACAGTATATTCTAAGTGAGATTTTGCAAGTATGTTCTTTTTAACCGTAGATGTGGTGTAAATCTAATATAGCACATCAGCCAGGTAAAGCCATGCCTACTGTAAAGTATGGTAGAAGAAGCATCTTGCAACGAGGATGATTTTCCGCAGCAGGAACTAGAAACCTGGTCAGGATTGATGGGAAGATGAAGGCTGCTAAATATGGAGAATTCCTGGGTAAAAACCTGCTAACCTCTCCCAGGAAGCTTAAACTGAGGAGGAAGCTTGTCTTTCAGCAGGACAACGACCTGAAGCACACTGCCAGAGCAATCATGGAATGACTACAAATGAAGAAAATTGATATCTTTGAGTGACCCAGCCAGATCTTAATGCGATCGAACATAAGACCTCAGGGGTGTGTGCTTAGCCCACGGATATACTCCCACTGCACTCACAGATGTGTTGCTCAGTATAGCTCAAATGCCATCTATAAATTTTCGGGTGACACAACCATTGTTGAGAGAATCTCGGAGAGAGGTGAGAGGGCATACAGGAGCAAGATATACCAGCTAGATGAGTGGTGTCGCAGCAACAACCTTGCACTCAATGTCAGTAAGTCAAAAGGGCTGATCTTGGACTTCAGGAAGGGTAAGATAGATAGATAGATAGATAGATACTTTATTCATCCGCATGGGGAAATTCAACTTTTTTCCAATGTCCCATACACTTGTTGTAGCAAAACTAATTACATACAATACTTAACTCAGTAAAAAATATGATATGCATCTAAATCACTATCTCAAAAAGCATTAATAATAGCTTTTAAAAAGTTCTTAAGTCCTGGCGGTAGAATTGTAAAGCCTAATGGCATTGGGGAGTATTGACCTCTTCATCCTGTCTGAGGAGCATTGCATCGATAGTAACCTGTCGCTGAAACTGCTTCTCTGTCTCTGGATGGTGCTATGTAGAGGATGTTCAGAGTTATCCATAATTGACCGTAGCCTACTCAGCGCCCTTCGCTCAGCTACCGATGTTAAACTCTCCAGTACTTTGCCCATGACAGAGCCCGCCTTCCTTACCAGCTTATTAAGACGTGAGGCGTCCCTCTTCTTAATGCTTCCTCCCCAACACGCCACCACAAAGAAGAGGGCGCTCTCCACAACTGACCTATAGAACATCTTCAGCATCTCACTACAGACATTGAATGACGCCAACCTTCTTAGGAAGTACAGTCGACTCTGTACCTTCCTGCACAAGGCATCTGTGTTGGCAGTCCAGTCTAGCTTCTCGTCTAACTGTACTCCCAGATACTTGTAGGTCTTAACCTGCTCCACACATTCTCCATTAATGATCACTGGCTCCATATGAGGCCTAGATCTCCTAAAGTCCACCACCATCTCCTTGGTCTTGGTGATATTGAGACGCAGGTAGTTTGAGTTGCACCATATCACAAAGTCCTGTATCAGTTTCCTATACTCCTCCTCCTGTCCATTCCTGACACACCCCACTATGGCCGTGTCATCAGCGAACTTCTGCACATGGCAGGACTCCGAGTTATATTGGAAGTCTGATGTGTACAGGGTGAACAGGACCGGAGAGAGTATGGTTCCCTGCGGCACCCCTGTGCTGCTGACCACAGTGTCAGACCTACAGTCTCCCAACCGCACATACTGAGGTCTATCTGTCAAGTAGTCCACTATCCAATCCACCATGTGAGAGTCTACTCCCATCTCCGTTAGTTTGTGCCTTAAGATCTTGGGCTGGATGGTGTTAAAGGTACTAGAGAAGTCAAGGAATGTAATCCTCACAGCACAACTGACCCCCTCTAGGTGAGAGAGTGATTTGTGCAGCAAGATGAGGGAACATGAACCAATCCTCATAGTGAGATCAGATGTGGAGAGAGATAGCAATTTCAGGCTCCTGGGTGTCAAGATCTCTAAACATCTAACTTGGTCCTAACATATCAATGCAGCTATAAAGAAGGCAAGATATTGGCTATATTTCATTAGGAATTCAAAGAGATTTTTTTTGTTATATAAAACACACAAAGGCTTCAATAGATGTGTCATGGAGAGCATTCTGACAGGCTGCATCACTGCCTGGTATGGGGGTGGGGGGAACAGTGCTACTGCACAGGACTAAAAACACTATAGAAAGTTGTAAAATTAGTTAGCTCCATCTTGGATACTAGCCTCTGTAGTATCCAAGACATCTTCAAGGAGCTGTGGCTCAGAAAGGCTCCTGATCTGGACTGACTGAGGTCTCCCAGTCAGGAAGTCTAGGATCCAGTTGCAGAGGGAGATGTTCAGGCCCAGTGTGCTCAGCTTTCCAATTAGTTTCTGAGGGATGATTGTGTTGAATGCTGAACTGAAGTCTATGAACAGCATCTGAACGTATGTGTCTTTTTTGTCCAGTGATGGCAATGGCATTATCTGTTGAGTGGTTGGGACAGTATGCAAACTACAGGGGGTCTAGTGAGGGGGGCAGCAGGGTCTTGATATACCTCATGACGAAACACTTCATGATGATGGATGTGAGTGCAACGGGACGATAGTCATTTAGGCAGGACACTGAAAGACTTCTTCAGAACGGGGACGATGGTGGCAGCCTTGAAGCACGTTGGTACGGTGGCGCTGCTCAGGGAGATGTTGAAGATGTCAGTGAGAGCATCTGCTAGCTAGTCTGCCCATCCTCTGAGCACTCTACCAGGAATGTTGTCTGGTCAACAGCCTTCCGTGGGTTGACCCTGCACAGGGTTCTTCTCACATCGGCCATGTTGAGACACAGCAACTGGTCATTTGTAGGAGGGGTGGACTTCCTCGCTGCCACGTCATTTTCCGCCTCAAAACGGGCATAGAAGTTATTCAGCGAATCTGGGAGGGAGGTATCACCCGCACAGTCAGGTGATGTTGTCCTGTAATTGGTGATGTCCTGGATGCCCTTCCACATGCGCCGTGTGTCACCACTGTCCTGGAAGTGGCTGTGGATTCATTGGGCGTGTGCAAGCTTAGCCCCTCTGATGGCCCGCGACATTTTGGCCCTTGCTGCTGTTAGGGCTGCCTTGTCGCCTGCTCTGAAGGCAGAGTCACGGGTCCTCAGCAGCACACGTACCTCCGCGGTCATTCATGGCTTCTGGTTAGTGCGTGTAGTGATGGTCCTGGACACAATGATGTCGTCGATGCACTTGCTGATGTAGCTAGTCATTGATGCCGTGTACTCCTCTAAGTTGGTAGTGTTGCCATCAGTCGCAGCCTCCCTAAACATGTGCCAGTCAGTGTGCTCAAAGCAGTCTGGAAAAGCAGAGGTGGCTCCTGCTGGCCAGGTTTTCACCTGCTTCTGAACTGGTCCTGAGCGACTGACAAGCGGTCTGTATGCTGGAATTAGCATAACCGAGATGTGGTCTAAGTAACCGAGGTGGGGGTGGGGCTCCGCCTGGTACGCGTTGGGGATGTTTTTTTTAATTGCGTTTTCAAATAGTTGCAGAAGGGAAAAAAAAATCAATCCTTCCCCCCTCCCTTAACCCCTCCCCCCTAACATATCCCTGTAGGAAGAGAAAAAAAAGAGAGATGAAAAAAGAAAGAAAGAAAGAAAGAGTGCCTGGATATCGGAAGATCCCCACATGCTCCACGGAGTTCATAATAGCTTTAGTATATATATTTATTTCTTTCCCCAAATAACCAATAATTTTATCTTCAGAGCACCTATATATTTAATCCTATCTTTTGTAAATAAGGGCGCCAAATTTTCAGAAATATTTCATATTTATCTCTTAAATTATAAGTAATTTTTTCAAGTGGAATGCAGCTGAAAATTTCATTCTTCCAACGATCTATACATAAGTATGAATCTGATTTCCAAGTAACTGCAATAGCCTTTTTGGCTACTGCCAATGCAATTTTTATGAATTCTTTCTGATATTTATTCAGTTTGGATTTTGGTTTTATCCCTTCAATATCGCCTAGTAAAAATAATGTTGGATTATGTGGAAGTTGTGTTCCAATAATTTGTTCCAATAAAACTCTTAAATTTGTCCAAAAAGGTTGAATTTTAAAACAAGACCAAGTAGAGTGTCAAAAAGTACCAATTTCTTGATTACATCGGAAACATTGATCAGATAAATTTGGGTTTAATTTATTTATTTTTTGTGGTGTAATATATAATTGATGTAAAAAATTATATTGCACTAATCTTAACCGGACATTTGTTGTATTTGTCATACTGTCAAGACATAGTCTTGACCAACTTGTTTCTTCAATTTTAATATTCAACTCACTTTCCCATTTTTGTCTTGACTTATAAATTCCTTGTTTAATTGCCTGTTTTTGAATCAAACTATACATACAAGAAATAATTTTTTAAATTTTTCCTTTTTGAACTAAAGTTTCTATTTCATTAGGTTTCGGCAATAACATTGTTTGACCCAATTTATCTCTTAAATAAGCCCTTAATTGGAAATAACAAAAAAGTGTTGTTTGATATTTTGTATTTATTCTTTAATTGATCAAATGACATTAATATACCTCCTTCAAAACAATCTCCTATATATCTAATCCCTTTTTGAAACCAATTGTATAAAAGTTGGTTATCCATTGTAAAAGGAATAAGTTTATTTTGAATTAAAGGTCTCTTTGCTAATAAAGATTTCTTTATCTCATCATCAACATTTATCTTATCCCATAAATCAATCAAACGTTTTAATATAGGCGATTCTTTCTTTTCCTGTATCCATTTAGATTCCCATTTATATATAAAATCTTCTAGTATATTTTCTCCTATTTTATCTAATTCTATTCTAATCCATGCCGATTTATCTTCATCAAAAAAAGATGCAATAAATCTAAGTTGATTTGCTTTATAATAATTCTTAAAGTTTGGAAGTTGTAACCCTCCTAGGTCAAATTTCCATGTCAATTTTTCCAATGATATTCTTGACATCTTGCCTTTCCAAAGGAACTTCCTCACACATTTATTTAATTCTTGAAAAAACTTCTGCGGTAATTGTATTGGTAGTGTTTGGAATAAATATTGTAATCTAGGGAATATATTCATTTTTACAGCATTTACTCTGCCTACTAATGTTATTGGTAATGTAATCCATTTATCAAGATCTTCTTGAATTTTTTTCAATAATGGTAAATAATTTAATTTATATAAATTCTTTACATCATTATCAACTCTTATACCTAAATATTTTATACCATTTATCGGCCATCTAAATTGAGTTATTAGTAGACATTGACTATAATCTCCTTTAGTAAGGGGTAGAATATCACTTTTATCTCAATTTATTTTGTAGCCTGATATTTTCCCATATTCTTCCAATCTAGAAGATAATTTACGCAGCAAATATAATGGGTTTGTTAAATAAAGCAAAACATTGTCAGCAAATAAATTAATCTTATATTCCTCCTGGTTAACTCTGAAACCCATAATATCTGTGTCCGTTCTAATTAATTCAGCTAATGGTTCTATCGCCAACACAAATAAAGCAGGTGATAATGGACAACCTTGTCTTGTTGACCTTGTTAACTGAAATGATGTTCAAATTTGACCATTTGTCACTACTTTAGCTTTGGGATTAGTATTTAAGGTTTTAATCCATTTTATAAAAGATACTCCTAATCCATATTTTTCCAATATCTTAAATAAAAAATCCCATTCCAATCTATCAAATGCTTTTTCTGCATCTAAGGCAACTGCCACACTCATTTCCTCCCTCTTTTGTACCAAATGAATTATGCTAAGTAACCGAGTTACATTATCTGCCGATTGTCTATTTTTGATAAATCCTGTTTGGTCCATATGTATTAATTTTGGTAAGTATTTAGATAATCTATTAGATAAAATTTTTGCTACTATTTTATAGTCGGTATTCAGCAAAGAAATAGGTCTATATGATGTTGGCTTTAAAAGATCTCTATCTTTTTTTGGCAATACTATTAAAATAGCTGTCGAAAAAGATTCTGGAAGTTTATGCGTTCTTTCCGCTTGCTATATTAACTCCGTAAAAGGAGGAATTAGTAAATTTTTAAACTTTTTATAAAATTCGGGCGGAAAACCATCCTCTCCTGGGGATTTATTACTCTGAAGTGATCCTAGAGCTTCTTCGACCTCTTTTAATGTAAAAGGTACATCTAATCCCTTCCGTTCTTCCGAATTCAATTTTGGGAGAGTTATTTGTGATAAAAACCTTTCTATCTCAACATTATCATTTTATGATTCTGATTGATACAATTCAGAATAAAAATTCTTATAAGTTTCATTAATTTCTAAAGGTTTATAAGTAATTTTATTTACACTTGTTCTAATTGTATTTATCATTTTGGAAATCTGGTCTGTTTTTAACTGCCAAGCAAGAATCTTGTGTGATCTTTCACCTAGTTCGTAATATCCCTGTTTAGTTCTCATAATTGCTTTTTCTGTTCAGAATGTCTGAAGTGTATTATATTGTAACTTCTTGTTAACAAGTTGTCTTCTTTTTTCTTCTGTCATATATCTTTGAGATTCTTTTTCTAATTTTGTAATCTCTTTCTCCAATTGATCTGTTTCTACCATATTTTCCTTCTTAATTTTAGAAGTATAACTTATTATCTGGCCTCTCAAATATGCCTTAATTGCTTCCCATACTATAAATTTATCATCAACTGAATGTAAATTTGTATCTAAGAAAAACTGAATCTGCTTTTTCATGAAATCACAAAAATCTTGACGTTTTAATAATATTGAATTAAATCTCCATCTGTAAATCGATTCCTCTTTATCCATCATTATCATTGTTATTGTCAAGGGGGAATGATCTGACAATATTCTTGCTTTATATTCCATATTTTTCACTCTGTCTTGAATATTCATTGATAATAGGAAAAAATCTATCCTTGAATAAGTTTTATGTCTATTTGAATAAAATGAGTAATCTCTTTCTTTTGGATTAATTCTTCTCCATATATCAATCAAATTTAAATCTTTCATCAATGATAAAGTTAATTTTTCTACTTTTGATTTTGTAACAACCTTTGTTGATCTATCTAAAACTGGGTCTAGACAAAAATTAAAATCTCCACATATTAATATTTTGTCATGTGCATCAGCCAAATTCAAAAAGGCCTCTTGTATAAATTTTACATCATTTTCATTTGGTGCATAAATATTCATAAGAGTTCATAGTTCTGAAAAAATTTGACAATGTATAATTACATATCTGCCCACAGAATCAATTAATACATTTTGTATTTTAATTGTAAAGTTTTATTAACCAAAATTGCAACTCCCCTGGCCTTTGAATTAAATGAAGCTGCAATAACATTTCTGACCCAATCTCTCTTTAATTTCTGATGTTCTATCTCTGGTAAGTGTGTTTCTTGTAAAAAAGCTATATCTATTTTCATTTTCTTAACGTATGTTAAAATTCTTTTTCTTTTCACTGGTCCATTAAGCCCATTAACATTAAAACTTAAAAAATCAGTAAATTAGTCATTATTTTTTAACAGGGATACTCCAGTGTATAGTAATACCTAACTTTTCAACTTTCGTAGTACCTTGGGAAATCTTTTTTAAATTCTCCATGTTGCTATGTGTCTCCCCCCCAATTGTCCAGGCAAAGAAAGATAGATTGAAGAAAAATAGATTATAAAGAAAAAAATAACAGAATACCCCCCTACTAAAAAATATTTACTAACTTTTCTTCACTTAAACATTATTTTACTGGTTTTTTACGGGAGAGCTGGATTTCCACATCTCGATCCTACGTCATCATGTGACGTCCCCCCGTGTTGGGGATTTGTATAAACTAGGTCCAACGCGTTCTCCCCCCCATTGCAAAGTCCACATACTGATGGAACTTGGCGAGCACTGACTTAAGGTTCGCGTGGTTAAAATCACCGGCGACAATAAATGTCCAATTAATGGACATTGAACCCATAAACACTACCTCACTTTTTAAAATATTATTTCTGTTTTGCACTATCTTTAATCTAACTATTTAATATACATATATACTTATTGTAATTGATTTATTTATTTTTATCCCTCTACATTATCATGTACTGCATTGTACGTGACACATGCTGGTGGTAATAAAGCTGATTCTGATATGACATAGGAGCAGAATTGGACCATTTGAGTCAGTTCTGCTGCTTCATCATAGCCGATCCCCCACAAGCCCATTCCCCTGCCTTCTCCCCGTAAATACACCCAATACCCTGGCATTCACAACTGCCTGTGACAATGAGTTCCACGGATTCACCACCCTCTGGCTGAAGAAGTTCCTCCCATCTCCATTCTAAGTGAACATCCCTTGATCCTGAGGCATGTCCTCTGGCCTTTCAGTATTCAATAGGCTTCAATGAGGACCCCATCATTCATCTAAAATCAGACGTGCGTACAGGTCCAGAGCCATCAATCGTTTCTCATGCAATAAGCCTTTCACTCCCCATAACATTCTCATGAATCTCCTTTGAACTCTCTTCAATGTCAGCACATATGTCTTAAATAAAGGGCGCAAAACTGCTCATAATACTCCAAGTGAGGCCTTACCAGTGCCTTATAAAGACTCACCATTATATCCTTGCTTTTATACTCCGGTCCTGTCGAAATTAATGCAAACATTGCGGTTGTATTCTTCACCACCAATTAAACTTGCAATTTAAGCTTCAGGGAATCCTGTATAAAGACTCCCAAGTCCCTTTGCACCTCTGATTTTCGAATGATGTTCCTGTTTAGAAAATGGTATCCGCTTATATTCCTTCTACTGAGGTGCTGATGGAATAAAGTATATAACCATACACTTCCGGACACTTAATTCCCTCAACCAATTTTGCCTATTCTCCTAATCTGTCTATCTGTAGCTTCTCTGCTTCTTCAATGCTATCTGCTTTTCCACTTATCCTGGTATTGCTGTGACCCACACCTCCCCTCCTGCCCCATTAAGCCATCCCCCTTAGCAGTATCCAAAAATGAATACTTATTATTGAGAGGAGCAGCCACCAGGGTACTCTGTACTGGTTCCCTCTTCTGACCATTTACTTTCCTCCTGCAATTTAAGGATGACTACCTCCCTGTTGCTCCTATCAATCACATCCTCAGTTTTCCGTGTGAGTCGAAAGTCATCGTGCTGCAGCTCCAGTTCCTTAACATGTTCCCTGAGGAGCTGCAGCTCGGCGCACCTGGTGCAGATGTGGTTATCCGGGAGGCTGGAGATCCCACAGAATTCCCACACGTCACACTGAAAACACAACACAACCCCTGCAGCCACTCTCAATGCTCTAACTATGCACCAACTGACAAAGAATGAAAAAGAAGAAAGAAGAAGAGGAAACTCACTACATACTTACCTCCTGCAAGCATGTTCTTGCCAAAGACTGACCACTCTAAACCTGGCAAGATTGCTGTCCACTGCGCTCCCCAACTAACCTGGCACAGCCTGAGCAATCTTGAAAAGTCTTGCTTCATCACATTTTGCAAAGCTAATAGAGATTTATCCAAATAGGTTACTGGTTGTAATAGCTGTGAGAGACAGTTCAACTAAGCAAAGAGGGATGAATACCTTGAACTGCTGATATTTTATTTTTTGTATTTTTAGTTTTTCAAGTTTACAATTTTCTCTGTTTTTGTGTACTTCGAAAAAAAAACTGAGCATATGATTCACAAATCAAAATTCTTAGTTAAATTAATCAAAATCCCTGGTTGTAATTCTCATATGCAGTATGTGAACAAAGGTTTGGGGCTGAATACTTTTTCAAGGCACTGTATCTACATACTATCAATGGTTTAATGGTTCCACTATCTACTTATGTCAATTATAGCAATGAAGTTGATATAGGAACACTGCAAATATATTTATTCCATGTCAAATATCATGGGCAATCATGGTCTTTTCATGACCATGATTGTTCTTGGCAATTTTTTCTACAGAATTAGTTTGCCATTGCCTCCTCTGGGCAAGTGCCTTTACAAGATGGGTGGCCCCAGTATCATCAATACTCTTCGGAGATTGTCTGCTTAGCATCAGTGGTCACATAACCAGGACTTGTGATATGCACCGGCTGCCCATATGTCCATCCACCACCAGCTCCCATGGATTCATGTGACCCTAATCAGAGGGCTAGGCAGATGCTATACCTTGCCCAAGGGTGCCCTGCAGGCTAGCGGAGGGAAGGAGCACCTCACACCTCCTCCACTGCGTCACTCAACAAATATATAAACATGTAAATAACTTGATTGAGAAGAACATATGTCTTGATAGTATGTGCTTTTTAATTATTCTTATCAGCAGTTGCATATTCATTCAATAGAATGTAAAACACATTAGCCTGAAACATACAAGCAGAACAGAATGACTACCAGCACACCCCATCATACTAGAATAAAACTGGCAGATCTTCAAGAATTCACACATATGCAGTTGTAACACATAATTCTTTTAATTCTACAAACAGAACAGTCATTTCTATATAATTATCTTGAATATGATTTATGAAACTCCATTGAGGATTTATTTTGATCAATGAATCTGCATTTTATAAAAGGTAAGTGAATATAAAAGGCATATTAAATCTTATACTTAAATTCTTTTGTGAATCATAACAATGGTAACTGGGTGATTTTATATCTTCATAATGGAATATAAAGTATATGATTACATTATAATTTGTTCTGTAAATATTTATTGTTCATAGTGTAGCATTTTAATTAAAATTCTAGGTCACAGGTCCATTCTATATATGTAGATGTTACGAAGAAAGAGGATTGTTGAAGATATTATGTATTGTATAGGAATTCAGCACCTGGCAAGTGGCCCAATGATACCTCACTTTAATTAACCTGCAGCACGACTTCCTCCTGTAGGTAGCATTGTAGCAGTTGTTTTCAATGTAGGTGTCACATTACAGTGACACAGAATAAATGTGATTTTACAATTATGTCACTTTTTGAGTACATAATCTGATCACAAGGTTTCTTGTAGCTTTTTGATGATATTTTGATTGTCCTTTTTATCTGTTAATAATATGTCTAAAATCAAAATGAGTAAAACAACAAGTTTGAAAAACCAAATATTGCATTTCCATAATTACGTTGTTAAGTTTGTCTTTTCAATTCTTAGTTAATAATCTTTGTTAAATTGTTAGTGAAGGATTTTGGGGATAAAGTGAAGTGGATTTTTAACAGAAATATGATGTGGCAGTTTTATGCCAACATTTGCATCAATTCCCCATGCTGCCATGTGATGGTTTGCCCTGATCGAGTCCCATGCCCGCATGTTACAATAAGGTGCGAGATTATAAAGTGGGTACAATTGCAGCGCGCAGCTCAGATGTGAATTATATAAAAAACATTCAATTATCCTTCCAGAATTCCAAGCTCTGAAAGCCGAAGCTGGCAAATACTCTGTGCAAGACTTTGATGTCATAGCACAGACTTGTTAATTGATATCACTTTGCTAATCCCTGCAAAGTGTGCTCCGTTATTTTGGGAGTGTTCAACAAATTGCATCCAAAATCCCCAGTTTATAATGACACTGAACATTTGCAATGTGTGAACTGTTATGGCATTGGCTGTGTGTCTATAAATGTAAAAAAAAATCTTTATTGAAGGCAAATAAAGATTTTGTCCTAGTACCTCCTGTCGAAACTTGGCTGTCATTTATTACTAGTTAAACCCTCATGAGATTGTAGGGTTTTCACGATTAAATTTCCTGCCCACTTTTACTTTGTTATCAATTTTATTTGAATGTAAGTCATTGTTTTTGTTTACCTTTCCTTTCTTCATTCGTAACCAGGCCCTTCCTCATGTTTATGTATCATTGCATTAATCTTCTTCTCATAACTAGCCATCGAGCTCTTTGAAATTCTTAACTTTCCCAGTTTTTCATCTTCCAATCCATCCCCATTCACTGTCATTCTCCCAAAGTCCCTAGTTAATTTCCTACTTAGCACTCGTCTTTCAAAGTGGTTCCAGTGGATGTCATCCATGTGCTATTAAAATTAGCACTCTCATTTTCCCCTTGCACCATTGGAAGTGAGCATGGGCGAGAAACATCAGGACCTCTAAATTTCATTAAAAAAACAGATGATAACATCCTGTATAAGCCACGGTTTTTATTGCTTTCATCATTCGTTTTAAAAACTATCAAGTCAAAGGAAATTTATTATTGAAGTATATGTATGTACCATATACTACCTTGAGATGCATTTCCTTGCAGGCATTTACAGGAAAATCAAGAAATATAGTAAAACTTAATAGAAAGTATACAAAAATAAAGACTGACAAACAACCAATGTGTAAAAGAAAGTAAGTTGTGCAAATATAAAAATAAATAACAACAAAAACATGAGATGTAGAGTCCTTGAGAGTGAGTCTGTAGATTAGGGAATCAGTTCGGAATTATGGTGAGTGAAGTTATTCACGCCGATTTGGTTGAAGGGTAATAACTCTTCCTGAACCTGGTGGTGTGGGTCTAAGGTTCCTGTAACTCCTTCCTGATGGTCATACCTTCTGAAAGGAGCATGACTTGGTTAGTGGGGTTCCTTAACGATGGATGCTGCCTTCTTTCCATTCTCTATGTAAATGCGCTCAATGGTTGTGAGTGTTTTGCCTGTAATGGACTGGGCTACCACTGCCCGTTGGCTTTTCTGTTCCTGGACATTGGTGTTTCCATTCCAGGCTGTGATAGTGGAACACTGGAACTGTACAGTTGACTACAACTGCAGTTGGAACATATCTAAGTAAAATTGCCTGATAACTGGGAATCAATGAAGTTAATGATACACCAACAAGTACGCAGTTTGCTATAGAAAATGTCTGCACCACCTTATGTCATTACAGCTCTTACAATAAATCCAAGAACAGTTGTCTGTTAACAAAGACACTCTGAATAGACTGAGAGATGCTTGGAACATATTGCACTGTCACAGAGAATACATCTGTTTCTATGACAACAGTCAAATGCAGCATTCTAAAATAGTTCTCCAAAATGATATTTAAATCTTCAGAAATTGAGAATTTGTAATAAAATCTGCATCAGGCAAATATGTCCCCAAGTTGTCTCCTCGTCTTTGAATGGATCTTAGAATGATGGCAATTTAAACTACTTAAAAGCAATTAATTGCACAGGAACATGTATCCTTATAGGAGAGCAAACACCGCAGATGTTGAAAATCTGAAATCTCTATATAGTGTTATGTATGAGTAGCCTGTAAACCTAGCCCACATAAGAATGCATGAAGATTAATCAAAATGGAGTTGGATGATATATATTTTTATAAAGGAACAATGCTTCAGTGTGGCAGTATTTTAAGCCATCTGCAATGCCCTGTTAATTCATTACAAATTGCCCTGCCAAAATAAAGCTGGAAATAATTGTAAACAGTTTTATTTAAATCAGTTCATCACCTCTTGCAATCTAGGAGGCAAATTTGCATTTTGTACAAAGCTGTTTATTAGTTTGAACTTGAAAGTGATGTAGACTCTGAACTTAACGCCATTAGAAGCTAACCCAAATTCTGGTGCACATCTCCTCTGGCACTTTTCAAGTGAAACAAGTGGAGTGATTATAGCTAAAATCACAGTAGAATGTTGAACTCATAGTGAACTTAATTTTGCATAGCTTCACTTATCATTTAATCAGACAACATAGGAGAGAAAGATAGTGTGCTGACAGACTTCATTAAAGCATAGGAATGATCTTGCACAATTTGGGTGGCTTTGGCTAAGTGGTTGTCAATGGTGGCTGTGTGCATGCATGATTAAAAGAAATACATATCACTTCACCAATAGAAAAATAGGTTCAAAATCAATTATTATCCATTCCCAAATAATTCGATGTGGAAGTGTTATTTCGGGTTGTACGTGATAAAAATATAAGCAATAATTTTAAAAGAATATATCTATATTCTTTTAATATACAAAAAGAATGTAATATATAAGAAGAGTATTTAAAAATTATTATATATATATATATATATATATAATGGAAAGCATTTAATTGTATTAAAGTAGTGAGATTTACGTTTGTTCTCCTCCAAACTCTGGAGAGATATAGAAGGCAATAAAATCCTGAAACACTCAGAGGCCACATTAAGTGCTTTTCCACCATAATCATAGTGCTCCACATATCATCACTTTGTGCAGTGCAATTTATTATGATGGCAACTACATTATAAATGCCAGTTTATCTCAAACACATTGCCTTAGATTAGACCAAGGCAATGGGAAATCATTTTAATATACAAAAGAGAGGACATAAAAGATACAAAAGTTTCATGTAGTTTTTCCACACAATGCATTGGGAGAGTCAACTTTTTCCTTCATTTTTCAAGAGCTAACTTAACCCCTTACCCACCCTGGACAATATCAATCTGTCAAATTGGCCAGCAACATATAATAGTTTCTGTATTGTTGGAAATAATAGTGTTTTATATGAAATAACTTTAAGAGATGCCAGGTAATGATGTACCGTTCTTATAGGGGAAAAATTATAGATATAGGTTTGATCCTCATAGATCATTTGTAAGTTAAGTTAAGCTAAAGAAAGAGAAAGATACTGCTACTGACCTCCAAAAGAAAAACAAATGCCAGAATCCAAAAATTACAAGTCAAATAATCAGCTGGTCTGTCAAATTGATCCATGTCACTTGAGTGCAACTAAAAGCCATGACTTCCTTTGCCTTCAGTCACCAAAAGCATATAATTACCATGAAATAGGCAAAAGAAAGGAGCAGCAAATGCTAATTAAGCCGAGCAGTCTCTCCCAATTGCCAGTAATAACAGTATCAGATATGCAACAGGAATATTTGTGTTAAATAGTCTCCAAACATTGAATGTTTAGGTTTACAAATCATCAGCAGACATATAAGTGGAGTTCTGAAGCATAGCCATGCTGTTCATTTGTGAATTTGGACTGTCTATTTAAAGTTATCATTGAAATTGAGACATCTGGAACATCACAACTTACACAATCAGAAACAATCACAGATTAGCAACTGAGTGACGAATTACTTTTTTTCTTTCTCCTTGAGTTTACTCCAAGTACGGCCTCCAGTGCAGAAGGGCATTAAGCTCCACCCCTTATGAAGCCTGTTTTGTGATGCTTACCCACGTTCCCCAGGCCCACTTGAGATAACTAACAGACAACAGGAAGATAAGCTGACCTTGCAGTATCTTCAAAATTCATGAAATCCAATTGAAATACATCATCTGCACAAGTTACCAGAGCTGTATAGGCAGGCACCTCCCAGTCTCTGCCCAGCTATATGAGGCATCTGCCACTTGCTTCCAACTCATCACCTACAACCTATTTAAACCCAACTCTCATCCACAGTCCTTGTTCACTCGTGTGAACCAGCCAGCCTCACCCAGTTTCTCCTAGCCTTCAGTTACCTTGCTTCCTTGTTGTGTTATGTATCTGTTCTCTCTTGTTTTGTGGCACTTTGTGACTTGTTATTTTGCAGTTCATTAATAAAATATCATATTCTGCTAAATCATTTCCACTGCTCCACTTTTGGGGCAAACCTCCTCAACATTTCCTGACGTAACTATCTATGAGAAAACAATGATTAGGTCAAGGGTATGATACCAGTGAAATAAAAGTTTTTAAAAGTCTGTCTATCAAATGTAGGATCCAGTTCTGACAAAGAGAGCAGGGAGTCTTCCCTTTGATCATGAGCTTGTAAACATTTTGCTGGAAGAACTGTACTATAAATCGGCTTAGATGTTCTTCAGGTATTCAGCATAAGATAGCTCTCTGATATAATACACTTCCGCAGTACATGGGAATTATTGAGGAAGACATATTCCATGCTTCAAGTAGTGTGAATAGGCTGGAGTATCAACAATGTATATCCATAGTCTGCAGATCAAACACATTCATCTCAGTGACAAAATGTATACTCCATGCTACATGCAATGCTATTCTGATGTACTCCTCCTTAATGAAAACAATTTTGCAAATTGGAACCTACTTGTTAGGTTTTGTTTCCAGCTTAAGTGCATACAGTTTGAAACACTGATTTACATGTTTAGCAAAGAATTCAAGATGCATTATAGCGTCTGCAGTATGATTTCAATGTGACACATATACTTACTTTGGAATGTTTCAGATGGATTCCCTGTATCATGCTCACAATATGTCGGATATTTACTGTTTTACCAGGGCAGATGTGTTATAACATGTAAATAACTCCCGTTTCCTCCCACAGTCCAAAGACGTACCAGTGGTAGGTGAATTGGTCACTGTAAATTGTCCTGTGATTAGGCTCAGATTGAATTGGGGGGGTGGGGGGTTGCTGGGTGATGTAGCATGAAGAGCTGAAAGTACCTATCCCAATAAAAAACAACTCAAAAAATAAAAATTATTCCACACATAGATATGACAGTTTGTAAGGACAAAATATCAGATCCTTGCTAGGTAAACAATGAGTAGGTACCATTGAAATGCAATTCTGAGGCTTGGCATATCCTATGACCCTGTTAAGTTCAGACTGCATTTGCAGCATTCCCAGTTTAAATCCCCAGGCAATATTGATCGGTTCAATTCAATTAGTATAATTATCCATTAGTACCATTGGTTTGAGAACCCCTAATCCAGATCTTGCAACCTGACAGAGTCAGCACATGGGCAAGTAACCGGATACAGAAATTAACACTCGAAGAAAATGTGGAAGGAGAGTAGGAAGAGAGGATATGTCAAGCCACATTCTAGGAACTTGATAGATCAGCCTTCAGATTCTACCCCTGGCTTTAACACCAAGTAAGCTTTCAGAAAACAGCACCTTAATATTTTCGCAAGTAAGTAAGTTACTGTAGCGGTGTGCTACACGCAGCACTAAAATAACGACATGGAGTCGGTAAACTGCAATTGAAGATGATTTTATTCGAACTTCACAGCCTTGCTTTAAAGCCTCCCTCATCCCGCCCTCCCCGGGCGCGGATGCTGTAAGGGACACGTACTCACAAACCCCCGCAGGCTTTTTCCCTTTGTTGCGGACCTGGCCTTTGTGCCTGCACACTGGCTATTTGTGAGCCAGTTCGAGTGCGCTAGGAAGTGGGTTGCCACATTACCTACATTCCTCTGGGTTAATTTTTCTTGCTCATTGCCCTACAAACATCAGGATCCTGAACTGTGTGGATAATTTCACTCACCACATCTCTGAACTTTTTCTATTTCAGACTCACTTTCAAGGACAATTTAAAACTCATGGTCTCAGAATCTTTTTTTTTATTTCCACAGTTTGTTTACTTTGCACATTGGTTGTTTGTCAGTTTTTGTTTATGTATAGTTTTCATAAATACCTATAAGAACATTAATCTTAAGGTATATCATTACATATATGTACTTTAATAATAAATTTACCTTGAAACTTTTGAAACTAACCTAAGGGAGGTACATTTCACTTTGCAAGCCCATTACTGAGCATATCAGAATACTCACATACTTCTATGTGTATTCAGTGCAGTTAAATCTCTGCAAGAACTTCCTGAAATTGGTTCCTGAGCAAAATCCAGCAGGTAATGCTTCAAGCTCTTGCAGATCTTGAAGCTGTGCTGGAATTTATTGAGCCATTTTGATCTTTGATGCAGTAAAAAGGAATCTAAAAAATGTCAGCTTAAGCGTTTATGTTAAGCACATTCATTTTTTTTATTTTAATGTGCAGTTTCAGATCTGTATTAGGTCACTTCCTGTGCAGCCAGGAAGTAATCAATATAAAAGCACATTGGCTGGCAGTAGGCCGGAGTTTTATTTAGGAGCAAAAGAAGTTTCTATCTGAAGTCATCCTGCTGTCTCCCCAGCAGAAGCATTTCTTTTTCACTCCTTATTCGCTATGTCATGCCATTGAGTTTGCAATAAACCAAAGGAGCTAGGAAGCTATTTCCTGACTCTCATTTCACTGGAGTTTGGCTGACTATCTACTTCATGTTGCAACACCTCAGCGAGGGCAGTACAATAAGAAATCATTAACAAATATCAGAGGACATGGAATTGGAGGCAACTTGCTGGCGTGGAATTGGTTATGAGGTTGGAGATGGAGGGCAGGAATAATGAGTATAACCAAACCAACAGAGTATGATTTTCAAAAAAATGATCTGTACTGGAATTGCAGGTTTATATCACATGTGGAAATTACCTCAAACCATTACCAGAATGACACATTGCACACCAAATTGCAATGCATGTGTATTGTCATATATCTTCCTGAAGCCCTTCCACAGCACTCCTTCAGTTCTAACATCACCCACAGTGACATCTAGAAAATTCATAAAGTCACATATATTCAATCAATCCATGAAGACCGAGATGCCAGAATTTACTGTATCTTACAAAGAAATCAATAATCTCTTGTCTGAATTCCAATGGGGCAAAACAGGTTTCTTCCTGTAGGAAGACATTGCCAATTAATTGCTAGTAGGGTGCACTAGAATGACTTTTTGAGCTTCATTGGAGCCTGTAACCTAATCTTTCATCCGTTCAACTAACCTTTAATGATTTCTAACCATATATCGTAGCACAGCTCCCGGAAAGGCCAAAGAACTGTTGTTGCAATGGATAAGTAACCCATACAAACTCAATCACCTCACAGGAAATTAAAATTTAAAGAAGACTGTAGTTGTGAAGTTGTGGTGAACTACATATACCTGTCTGGACATGCCCCCACTCCCCCAGCTGACTGCCCCTATGGCTCCTCCCACTGACTGTGGCTCCTCCCACAGACCCCAGTATAAAGGCGATTGGGGCCTGAGACCTGCCCTCAGTCTCCAGGATGTAGCATGGTGGTCAATTGCTGCTTGTTCTTTCTTCCAGTCAATAAAAGCCAATATCTCGCCTCACGTCTCAGAGAGTTATTGATGGTGCATCAGAAGTCTGAAACAAAAAGAGAGAATACTCAGCGGGGTAAGTAACATCCATGGCAAGAGAAACAGGGTTAACATTTCATTTCTGACAAAAGGTCTTCACCCTGAGGTATAATCTGTTTTTCCCCAAGTTCCTTTTCAGCTGAAGCCTCAGGAGCTATTTTTAGAGCTGAAGCTTTCAGGACTAGCTTGGTGCCACTCTGATTCATGCAACATTGTAGGCATAACCAAGTCAATATAGATATGCACCTCCACCCTGTCTGACCTCATAGACTCAACTGTAATGCAGTATATTCTGTCATTTTTCTAACACCGATAAGGTCCGAGCAAAGCTTCAGAGTCCTAGACTATGAATGTTGATGTGGAAGTGCTATTGGATTTGGATGTTGTGTTGCTGCATCATCAAATCTCATTCATGCCCAATTTTACAATTAACATTTTGATGCTGTTTTCCACATTTCTGGAGGAACATACGAGAAGCAGAACATTTTTCTGATAATTAAGTTCAGCCGGATATGGGAGGAATAACTTTTTTCTTTAATTTAACAATGATTAATTGCAATATGACAAGCAACTGTGCATTTCCTCCCTGAGGTCATTAAAAAGATTTTCTTCAAGATTTCAACAAGATTTCAGCCAAATTGCACATGATTAACTCTTTCTCATGTGGCAAAGCAGAAAGCACATATCATGTGGCTACACTGATGATATATACCACATATTATACTTCACCCAATTACACACCTAGTTTGAAAGGTTACACAAGTGTGTATCATCATTTGATTTAACTGCATCCCAGATGCATGGCCTGTTGAACAATGCAATTTTCTACATTTCCATATTAAGTTTGAGGCCCTTATAATTATCTTGTGGCTGATATTGAGTTGCTTCCCTCAGATGGGCACAGTATATTTGATATATGTTGTGTCTGTGCACAACTACATATCGATTAAATAAAAGCACACACGCGCGAGAAGGCTTTAACTCGTGTATTCACGTGGCAGCAAGAGAGAGAAAGAACAATGTGCATGCATAGACAACAGCGCATCACAGACAACAGATCAGTACATAGTGCTCATTGCTCTAAAGGAATTAGATCCATACATGACACTTTCCCCCTTTAGATTAATGCAACATAAAACTGTATATGTACAAAACATTCAATTTCCCTTTCATAAATCCATATTCCAAATAAACATGCTTTCACAAAATCTGTTGCCCTACTTATTGAATCTATATGCTGAACTCATCATGAGGAATGCTGGTATAGAGTACTCAAATGTTAGAATCAAAATAGCCGGATGAAATGTTAACAGCCTCAGATATGCAGATGATACCACTCTAATGGCTGAAAGTGAGGAGGATCTGAGGAAGCTTCTAATCAACATGAAAGAAGAAAGCCCTACTAACTCCATGGTAGTAAGTGGAAAGGAAGTGGAGGCAGTGATGGATTTTGTCTTCCTCAGTTCAAAGATTTCTATAGATGGTAACTGCAGCCACAAAATTAAATGGTGCTTACTTCTGCTGAGGACAGCATTGGCAAATTTAGATAAAATACTGAAGAGCAGAGACATAACTTTGTCTACAAAGATCCGTATAGTCAAGTCTATGGTATCTCCAGTTGTGATGTATGGCTGTGAGATCTGGACTATCAGTAAGGCTGAATACAAAAGAATCGACGCCTTTGAACTTGGATGCTGGAGGAAAGTGTTAAGCGTTCGTTGGACAGAAAGAAGATCCAGCAAGTCAATACTTGAAGAAATACAGCCAGACTGCTCACTAGGAGGCTTGATTTTGGCCACATCATGAGAAGACAAGATTCCTGGGAGAAGACGCTCATGTTAGGTGAAGCAGAAGGTAAAAGAAGGAGAGGATGACAGAGGCAATAATTGATATTACTCAGACAATGCGTATGACCTTGGGGGATCTTAGAGAGGCAGGTTACAACAAGAAGGCTTGGTGTGCAGGAGTCCATGAGGTCTCAAAGATTTGGAGTCGACTTAACGACTGAACAACAACAATGGTATGCATTTGCTTACATCTGTGTTTGACACGTCTCATTCGGTTGTGCTTTTAGTCTGCCTTGTTCTTTCTCATTCGGTTCTGCTTTTAGTCTGCCTTGTTCCTTCTTATTCAGTTATGCTTTTAGTCTGCCTTGTTCCTTCTCATTTGGTTGTGCTTTTAATCTGCCTTGTTCCTTTTCTCTATGTGGCCTCATCTGTGACCTTTTCTGCAGACTTTTTCTTTGAACCAGCAGTCATTTGGGGTGTATGAGGTGTCTAGGGGTGGGTAGCACCTCTGGTGGGGGGCCTGCCGTGCCCCTTTCCAGGGCAGCTCATGCACCTTTGGTCCCCACCTGGCACTCAGCTCTCACCTGTAGCTCCAAGTAGCTGTAACATGCGCAGCGGCCACACCCCGGTAAACCATCTCGACGGATGGGCCAAACCAGGTGAGGGTAGCTGACAGGTCTTCGACCCTGGGTGAGGTAGGGGATCTGCCTATCTCAGCATGTGAAGTCTGGCCCTGGCAGATTGAGCAGAGGAGACTGACTAATAGTCTAATGGTCCAATGGTCAAGAAGGCAGGCCAGCAGGCGTTGGTGGAGCACTAAGAGCATGACAAGACACGTAGACATTCTGGTCATCCACTACAAGAGGTGGTGATCTCCTTAAACTCACCCGGCAGAAGGCAAAGGCAAACCCCTGCTGTAACCTGCCACAAACATGATTTCCCAATATGTCAGAGCGGCGTGAGGGAAATAGTCCACCAACTGGAAATTCCAGATGCGACCTAACGATGACGACGAACAGTCATTTGCATCATAGGAGGATTTGCCTTATCAATAACATTTTTGGCTTTTTGCATCACTCAGGGACATTTTGTGTACTTCACATTCTAACCTCGTTTTCTGTAGTTCCGCTGCATCCTTTGCTGCTGTTTCTAACAATATTGCAATAGTCAATACCCATTCTAAGTTTAGGTCTCTTTCACATAATAGCCTCTTTAAAGTGCTTTGACTATGCATGCCACATACAAGCCTGTCCTGTAATGCATCAAAAAGTTCCATTCTAAACCCACAGTACTGGGAAAGTTTGCCCAGTTCTGCAATGTATTCAGAATGGCTTTCATCTTTTGACTGGTTCCTTTTCAAGAAGGTTAGGTGTGTTCTGGAAGATTTCCTGATGCAATATGTAGATAAGCCAGCTAGAGAAGAGGCTGTACTTGATCTGGAATTGTGAAATGAACCTGGTCAGGTGTCAGGCCTCTCGGTGGGAGAGCATTTTGGAGGTAGTGATCACAACTCTATCTCCTTTACCATAGCGCTGGAGAGGGATAGAAGCAGACAGTTTGGGAAAACATTTAAATGGGGTAGGGGGAAATATGATGCTATTAGGCAGGAACTTGGGAACATAAATTGGGAGCAGATGTTCTCAGGGAAATGCACGGTGGAAATGCACGGCAGAAATGTGGCAAAATATTCAGGGAACATTTGCATGGCGTTCTGCATTGGTATGTTCTATTGAGACAGGGAAAGGATGGTAGGGTAAAGGAACCATGGATGTAGAAAATCTAGTTAAGACAAAAAAAAAAGCTTATGAAAGGTTCAAGAAACTAGGTACTATTAGAGCACTAAAAATTACAAAGATGACAGGAAGGAGCTCAAGAATACGATTAGGAGAGTGTACTGAAACACTTGAGTGTATAGACGTTAAGAAAGAGGATGTGCTGGAGCTTTTCAAAGATATTAGACCAGATGAGATATACCCCAGGCTACTGTGGGATGTGAAGGAGGAGATTCCTGAGCCTCTGGCAATGATCTTTGAGAAGTATCAGAGGATTAGAAGGTAGAAAATGCTGTCGCCTTGTTCAAGAAAGGGAGTAGAGATAACCCAAGAAATTATAAACCAGTGAGTCTTACTTCAGTAGAGGGCAAGTTGTTGGTGAAGATCCTGAGAGGCAGGATTAATGAGCATTTGGAGAGACATAATCTGATTAGAGATAGTCAGCATGGCTTTGTCAAGGGTAGGTCATGTCTTATGAGCCTGATTGAATTCTTTGAGGATGTAACAAAACACATTCATGAAGGTAGAGCAGTGGATGTAGTGTATATGGATTTCAGTAAGGCATTTGATAAGGTTCCCCATGTGAGGCTCATTCAGAAACTAATGAGGCATGGGATCCAAGGAAACCTAGCTTTATGGATCCAGAATTGGCTTGCATCAGATGGAAAAGTGTGCTTGTCGATGGTTCATATTCTGCATGGAGGACGGTGACCAGTGGTGGACCACAGGGATCTGTTCTGGGACTCCTCCTCTGTGATTTTTATAAATGACCTGGATGAAGAAGTAGAAGGTTGGTTGGTAAGTTTGCTGATGACACAAAAGCTGGATGTGTTGTGGACTGTCTGGAGGGCTGTCAGAGGTTACAGTGTGACATCAATAGGTTGCAGAACTGGGCTGAGAAGTGGCTGATGGAGTTCAACTTAAATAAGTGTGAAGTGGTTCATTTTGGTAGGTCAAATTTGAAGATAGAATATAATATTAATGGTAAGACTCTTGGCAGTGTGGAGGATCAATGAGATCTTGAGATCCATGTCCATAGGACACTCAAAGCTGCTGAGCAGGATGACAGTGTTGCTAAGAAGGCACATGGTGTGTTGGCCTTCATCAACCATGGGTCTGAGTTCTAGAGCTGTGAGGTAATGTTACAGTTATATAAGACCTTAGTTAGACTCCACTTGGAGTACTGTGTTCAAAACCTTATCAAATGTCTTACTGAAATGCCTTACTAGTCACCTCATTACAGGAAGGATGTGGATACTATAGAAAGAGTGCAGAGGAGATTTACAAGGATGTTATTTGAATTGGGGAGCATGCCTTATGAGAATAGGTTGAGTGAACTTGGCCTTTTCTCCTTGGAGTGACGGAGGATTAGATGTGACCTGATAGATGTGTATAAGATGAGAGGATTTTTCCCAGTGCTGAAGTGTCTAACACAAGGGGTCATAGTTTTAAGGTGCTTGGAAGTAGGTAAAAGTGAGATGTCAGAGGTAAGTTTTTCACACAGAGAGTGGTGGATGTGTGGAATGCACTGCCAGCAAAGGTGGTAGAGGCAGATACAATAGGGTCTTTTAAGAGACTTTAAGATAGGTACATGGAGCTGAGAAAAATAAGGGAATATGTGGTAGAGAAATTCTAGGCAGCTTCTAGAGTAGGTTACAACATTGTGGGCTGAAGGGCATGTAACGTGCTATAGATTTCTGTTTCTATGTTTTGCAAAATCTAAATCTTTCAGCCATTACCAGTGGTTTAGGGCACATGTGATTTTGTAAAATTGTAATAATTTCATCAAACGTCTTGCTTGCTGGCTTTTCAGGGATTACTAGGTTATGTAAGAGACTCTACGTTCTTCAGCCCATTAAGCTAAGAATCAGCACTACCTAACCCAAATCAGCTGTCTCCTGAGATTATAATTATCCTCCCAATAAATCCCCACCATTTCTTTTAGGCCCATGGCCCATTGGTTTATCACAGTCGTTCCACATCCATATGCATCAGATTCAAGTAGCACTGCAAAATACCAAATCAGGAGGGCCTGCAGCAGTGTGTCACGGAGATCCTGTTCCCAGACAACTCTGTGAACAGGTAGCAAAGCCCAACCTCAGCTTCACCTACTGTAAAAGCTGTGAGATTTTCACTAGTTTTTATTTTTGAGATTTAGACACATTTCAAATCCATTAAAATTAAAGGAAATAATTTAAATATTGAAGATAATTATTTACTTCAGATGCCTTATATAACTTTCTTTTTAGTTGTTAAAAAAATTAAACCAAAACACTGTAAAAAAAAATCTGCATCTGACAATGTATTCATGGAAGTCCAGACTTGCTTCTATTGAAAGCTCTAAGTCACTCAGTACAATTAAAATAACAAAAAAGGTTAAAGTCACAAACCTCCTTTGGGGCCGTTTGGTTTTATAGGATCTGACAAAAGAACCAAGGAAATGATTAATGCAGTTGTTGTCAATGTAATGAGTTGTTATGATCGAAAAGGGAACACAATGGAATTCTAGGACCATCATTAGTGTTGTTTCAGGGGAGGTTATCACAGTGCTACTGTAGACCATTGCTGGTTATTTAGCAACTCCCTCCCCTTGCTTTTCTGAGTCAAGAAGCTTTTGTTCAGCATATTCACATCTCAGACCTGATTGCCCCTAAATGGCTCCAACTGAACCAGTTCTAACATACTTAAGAGTCCAATACAATACTTAGTATGCTGGTAGCAGATATGTCCATGGGTCTCAATAGCTATGATGGAATCTGCATCTGCAATGTATATCTTTCTTCTAGATGTCTTTGCCAAGTGTTACCAAGGAATCACCACCTAAAATGCTCCCTATTCATCTGTTATTATTCCCAATATGTTGGTGAAGTCCTTTTGCTTAGCCTTTGATACAGCCTGCAGCAAACTCTTAAGGACTGTATAAGATCTTTAATTCAGAAATGATTCTCTATTACTTATTGTTCATGTTCCTGATGCTGTATCCATCGAGCCACAGTAAAAGGAGCATGACTATTCAACTTTTCTTAACATCTTCGTTCAACATATTCTAAAACTACACATTTTCGTCTTGGACATGATTGCCCTTAGATGGCTACAATTGAACTGCTGCTAACATACTCAAGAGCCCAATGCAATGCTCATTAGATCATTGAGTATGCTTATAACAGATATGTTCATCCTGAGGGAGCCCTGACACAGCTGATAAATGAACGTGCTATTGTGGAATCTGCATAAAATTTAAGCTCCAGCGGCCAAAATTATTACACTGACTGATTTCCCACATATTTGTATGGTTGATGGATAAGCAATAAAGACATTTAATGGAGCATGTTTTAAAGCTTTTAATGATACACCAAGTCCTTCTTGGTCCAGAAGTGTGTCAAAATACACAAGATGAAGAGTCATTTCCTCTTGATGACCCAAAATTAGAGTTTATTGTATTGGCTTCAGTCCAATTTCACTGTATAGCTGTGTGTATCATTTCCTTGTAAGGAAGTTACAGGAAGCCAGCAGCTGGAAAGCATAGCTATGACAAGACTACCTCCTATCTTGTGTGAATTGATAATTGAGCAACAGACTGTTCATTGGAATAGTACTTTGACTCTTTGCTCTTTGCTCTTTATCTCAATGGCACCCGCAAGCGTTATGCGAATAGATGTTTTTGTACGTAGATTTCAAGGTGATATTACATTTGATTTCAACTCAGAAGCTGGCATTTATCTCTACCAATGCATGCTGATATTGATTCTATATATATTTTCCTTGTTGCCTTATTGGGGCACTACATTATAGGGACACAGTGCTTATAGGATCCATGGTAAGTACATGAATTTTATTTTCTTGACAAACTGTGGGAAATTATACCTGAGCACTCTCCTTTATTTCAATTCAGATTTTTTATTTCCTTCAAAATGTCTTGAATGTGGGGGATGATATTCATTCTGTGGTCCAACTACTAACACACAAACTACATTAGAATTTTTACAAAAAGTTAATGGACTATAAATTGAACGGAATCCTGTGTTGCATGTCATCCGACAGAACATTCACAGAAAGGGACAGTTCTGGTCTTCTTGCCACAAACAACATTCTTCTGGGCTTACTTCAGGCATGGAAATCATGCTAATCTGGGTTTAAACAAAAAGAACGCTTATATCATATCTGATAAACCTAGACAAAATATATGAAATCAGTCTATTCAGCAAAAGACACAAAGTGAAAATCTTCAAGCTCAATAACCTAAGAATTTCTATGTTTGACATTACTTTCACCTGGATTTCATTCATCAGTTTTAAAATTATTAGCAGTTAAGTCAAGACAATGAAGGCTTATCTTCAGTATAATTAGATGTGTAGATTCCAAAAGACAATAATTTTGGAAGCTTTATTATTAGAGACAATATAAAAATTTCTAAATCTAAATTATAGAATTATTCGTAGATACACTTAAAATGACTATACATAAAATGGCTTCTCGGATTTTCTGTGCTTAATACATTAGTCTCAATCTCTGTATCTCTGTATAATTTTTATCCAATGCCTCAGCCTAATTCCAATTCAAGCCTTCAGTTTTCATTCCTGCCATTTTATGAAACTCTGGTCAAGGTTGTTGATGAGAAGTTAGAGAGCAAACCTGGGATCACACTAATGCCCATACCTCCTTCCAGTTGCTTCTTTGATTGGTATGTAAAGACCATTACTCAAATGAACACAAAGATTAAACAGCAGCACATCTTCTATTCTAGACTTTCCACCACTTCTGCAACACCTTGCAGCACAAAACATCAGTCACTGGTGATGGTAAATACACAGTCATTTAATTATCCCCAGATACTCTCCATTTTGACCTTGGGGTGTGACAGAATGTGACAAAATGACAGCATTTTGGGTGATTGTCCAATGCCAGCACATTTGGGCTCTTCATCTAAGAAAAATACTCACAATATTCAAAGTAAGGCCTCATCAGTGCCTTATAAAGCCTCAGCATCACATCCCTGCTCTTGTATTCTAGACCTCTTGAAATGAATGCTGACATTGTATTTGCTTTCTTCACCACCAACTCTACCTGCAAGTTAAGCTTTAGGGTGTTCTGCACAATGATTCCCAAGTCACTTTGCAGCTCAGATTTTTGGATTTTCTCCCTGTTTAGAAAATAGTTTGCACACTTATTTCTTCCACTAAAGAGCATTTTCCAACATTATATTTCATTTGCCACTTTCTTGCCCATTCTCCTGATCTAAGTCCTTCAGCAGCCTACCTGTTTCCTCAACACTACCTGCCCTTCCACCAATCTTCGTATCATCTGTAAACTTGGCAACAAAGCTATCTGTTCCATCATCTAAATCATTGATATACAGCATAAAAAGAAGTGGTCACAACACCAACCCACCTTCACTGACAGCCAACCAGAAAAGGATCCTTTTATTCCCACTTGCTGCCTCTTACCAATCAACCAATGTTCTAATCATGCCAGTAACTTTCCTGTAAAACCATAGGCCCTTAATATGGTAAGCAGCCTCATGTGTGGCACCTTGTCAAAGGCCTTCTGAAAGTCCAAATATACAACATCCACTGCATCCCCTTTATCTACCCTACTTGAAATCTCCTCAAAGAATTCCAACGGTTTCACCACATAAGCTTTCCCTTAAGGAAACCATGCTGAGTTTGTCCTATCTTGCCCTGTGTCATTCTTAACAATTGACTCCAAAATCTTCCCAACCACTGAGGTCAAGCTAACTGGTCTATAATTTCTTTCTGCTGCCTTCCACCTTTTTTAAAGAATGGAGTGACATTTGCAATTTTCGCGTCCTCTGGCACCATGCCAGAGGCCAATAATTTTTGAAAAGTCATTACTAATGCCTCCACAATCTCTACCGCTACCTCTTTCAGAATCATAGGATGTAGAAGAGCCTACCCTCCCACATTCTACTCCCACTTTTACAGCAACAATGAGGTGACTGAACAGTTGAGTCTAAGGACTTCCATTCTGATTCCAACAACAATTTTATTTCATGTTTTAATACAATTACAAAATAAATCCTGTCTGGCAATTTGCCACATACATGACAAGGACAACCCACAGAGACAAAGTAGTGAAATGCGCAGTTCTAAACTGTTCTGATGAAATGCCTGTGACCTAAAATTTTAGCTAAGTTTCTTCTTCTGGGAATGCTTCCTGACTTCCTCAGGGTATTCAGCGATTCCTTCTTTTATTTCAGTTTTCTAGCATCTGTAGTTCTTAAAGATTATTATCTGCTCCAAACTATTATTTTGTGAATTGTTATCTGCAAATTACATATTTATGTATATATAATCATGAAAACGATTCAATATTAAGGAAGGAGTATAGGTGGAGAGGAATTCCCGTGCCTCTCATTGCCCCTTCTTGCCCCACATGTTGAGACAGCATGATAGATGAACTGCTTTAAAGGTTCAGGCCACTGACAGTGTCTTTGATGCTGTGCAGTCTGTTGCACTTTGACATTACATCTTTGCATCACAGCATGCAAGTTGGCCTGGCACAGTTAGTTGAACAGACTGTGCCTCTAAGCTGCCTGGAGCTTCCAATGGCCTGCCAGTACTGAGATATCTCTGCTCAAAAGAATTTTAATTAACATAGAGCATCATGAAATTTGCAGTTGCAAACATGTCACTCACTGCTCCATGGCCAGAACTGGGATAGTAAGACCATAGACATAGAAGCAGAACTTCTCCACCATTCCATCAAGGCAGATCTATTATCCCTTTCAACTGCATTCTCCTACCTTCTCCCCATAACGAATGACACCCTGACTAATCATGAACATATTAAATTCCGCTTTAAATATACCCGACAACATGGCATCCACGGCCACCGGTGGCAATCAATTCCACAAATTCACTACCCTCTGGCTAAAGAAATTCCTCCTCATTTCTGTTCTAAATAAATGTTCCTCTATTCTGAGTCTGGTCCTGGACTCACCAACGAGAGAAAGCATCTTCTCCACGTCCACTCTATCTAAGCCTTTCAATATTCGATAGGTTTCAATGAGATTCCTCCCTCATTCTTCGAAACTCGAGTGAGTACAGGAGTAAAAGATGCTCCTCATTCATTAACCCTTTTGTTCCTGGAATGATTCTGATAACCCTCCTCTGGAGCCTCTCTAATGCCAGTACATCCTTTCTTTGATAAAGAGCCAGACTGCTCACAATGCACCATGTGGTCTGACCAATGCCTTATAAAGCTCAGCATCACATCCTTGCTCTTATAGTTTGCTCTCAAAATGAATGCTAACATTGCATTTATCTCCCCTAAAACTGACTCAACCCACGTTAAACTTTAGGAAATCCTACATAAGGACTCCCAAGTCTTCCTACACCTCTGATTTTTGAATTCTTTTCCCCATTTAGAACATGGTCTATACCTTTATTCTCTCTACCATAGTATATTACCATACACTTCTGACAGTACATTCCACCTGTCACTTCTTTGTCTATTCTCTCCTTCTACAGACTCCTTGCTTCCTCAAGACTACCTGCCCCTCGGCCATAAAACCATCAATTCCACCATGCAAATTACTGACAGAAAGTTCTGTACAAAAGTCTTAGGCACACACACACACACACACACACACACACACACACACACACACACACACACACACACACACACACACACACACACACACACACACACACACACACACACACAGTCCTTTTCACAATACTGAAGTAATTGTATGTACTGCACTGTGTTGCTGCCGCAAAAAAAAGTAAACAAATTTCCTGACATATGTGAATGATGATAAACATGACTGATAGGGGTCTCTATTATGGACTGAGAGTGGGAAGGGGTCAGGGAGAGGGGAATCAAGGTTGGAAAAAGGGGAGGGAGAGGGGAAGGAGCAGGGAGCACCAGAGAGCCATTCTGTAATGATCAATAAACCAAATGTTTGGAATGAACTGACCTTATCTGGTATCTCAGGGCTAGATGTGCCACCCCCTTCCCCTGGCATCCCTTCTCTGCCAGCTATCCCACACCACTCCTGCAGGGCTCCACCGTCACCATTCCCAACATGCTTTGCTCTAGCCAGATTTACAAACTCACTCTCTTGACTCCACAATGACAAATACAATCCTGTGCAGCATGAAATGCAGTGATCCCAAAACCAACCCACATGGAACACCAATGGCAGCCAACCCGAATAGGCTCCCTTTATTCCCACTCTTTTCCTCTTGCTAGTATCTTTCCTGTAATACCATGGACTCTTATCTTGTTAAGCAGCCTCATGCATGGCACCTTGTCAAAGGCCTTCTGAAAATCCAAGTAAACAACATCCACTAACTCTCCCTTGTCTATCTTGCCTGTTATTTATTCAGAGAATTCTAACAGATTTGCCAGGCAAGATTTCCCTTAAAGGAACCCATGCTAACTTTGGCCTACTTTATCATGTGCCTCCAAGTACTTCAAAACCTCATCCTTAATAATGAACTCAATATCTTCCCAACCACTGAAATCAGGCTAATTGGCCTATAGTTTTCTTGCTTCTGCCTCCGTCCCTTCTTCAAGAGTATTTTCAAACCTCTGGAAGTATTTCAGAATCTAGTGATTCCCAACAAATCATTACTAATGCTTCTACAATCTCTTCAGCTACTTCTTTCAGAATCTCAGCTGACTCTTATGTTTCTATATTTCTATGAATCTACCTTCAGACTTTTCAGTTTCCCAAGCACCTTCTCCTGAGTAATAGCAACTACACTCACTTCTCCCCTTGATATTCTCAAGGTTATGGCATATTGGTAGTGTCTTCCACAGTGGAAACTGATGCAAAATACTTATTAAGTTCATCCCCCATTTCTTTTTCCCTTATTACTATGTCTCCAGACTCATTTTCCAGCAGTCCAATATCCATTCTCATCTCTCTTTTACTATTTATATATCCACAAAAAACTTTTGGTATCCTCTTTTATACTATTGGTTCTCTTACTATATTATATACCCTCTCTTTTGCTTTTATGCTGTCTTTGACTTCCCTTGTCAGCCACAGTTGCTTCATCGTCCCTTCAGAATGCTTTGTAATGTATCTATCCTTCCAAATTGCACACAGAAACTCCAGCCATTGCTGTTTTGCCATCATTCCCGATAGTGTCCCCTTCCAATCAACTTTGGCCAGCCTCTGCAATTCTCTTTGCTTCTATGTAATATTGATCAATCTGACTTTATCTTCTCCTTCTCAAACTCCAGGGTGAATTCTACTAAACTATGATCATTGCCTCCTAAGGGTTCCTTTACCTTAAAATCCCTAAACAAATTTGTTTCATTACACAACACCCAATCCAGAAATGCCTTTCAAACACAAGCAGCTCTAAAAAGCCATTTCATATATTCTACCAATTCCCTCTCTTGGGATTCAGCACCAACCTGACTTTCCCAAACAACCTGCATATTGAAATCCCCCAAGAGGATCATAACACTGCCCTTATTACATGCCTTTTCTATCTCCCATTGTAATTCATATCTGATAGTAGGTGGTCAATGCACTGAAAGCATTCTAAGTCTCAAAGTAACTTTTTAAATGTTTCTTATACCTTCATTGAAAGGCAGAAATTCTTAAAAGTGAAAGCAGTCTTTCCTTGGCACTTATTTTCTCTTTTACATTTCTGACCTGCTCCATTAATTTTATCATTATAGGTACAGATTTAAAATTTACTTTAAACTTCCAAGTATTTCAAAAGCCAGTGCCAATAACAGAATTAGCCTAGGAAACACTATGTGTTTGAACCGCAAGTCAAAAGAATATAATAACGTAAAAGTAGAAGTAAGGCATTTACCTCCTCAAATATGCTTTACCACTCAATAAAATCATAGCAACTCTGAACATGGCATCATATCTAATTTCCTGCCTGCTCACCATAACATCTGACTTCCCTTTAGTTCAACATTCAAACTATCTCTGCCCTGAGTATGTTCGAATCAGCCCATGGAATAGAGCAATCTGACAACTTTCAAACCTGTATAACCAGAAATTCTGCAGGTTCGGTATCATCAGTACAACAGTATGATTGCAACAAGAGTTTACTACTTTTATACTCCAACCCTTTGAGTTAAGGCCATCATTCCATTTATCTTTCTAATTACTTGCTCTGCTTGTATACCAGCCTTCTGTGTTTCACATATGAAACTACCAGATCATTGTGGCATTGTATAATCTCTCTTCATTTAAGCAATTTTCTACCTTCATATGCTTCATGACTATATCCTTTTGCAGACTCTGAATCTTCACATAACTGCTTTATCATCTTCATTTGAATATTTGGATACTTAAAATCTAAATGATAAAAATAGATTGTAAATGGCTGAGGCTTCAACTGATCCCTCGTAGTTCTAGTTTACAATCTAGATTACTTACTTACCCCAGTTCTGTTTTCTGTTAGTCAGTCAATCTTTCATCCATGCCGATATATTATCCTCGATATCATGAACTCCATGAAGTCATGAAGTCTTTTGAAATCCAAATATACTACTTCTACTGGTTCACCTCTATCCTCCTTGATCAATACATACCTCAAACCGCTTGGGGAAAATTATCAAACATGATATTCCTTTTCTTAAACTCTGTATAATCTGTACTATGATTTTCTCAGCATCCTGCTATGGCCTCCTTAAAGAAGAATTATTGCATTTTCCCAATGCATATTCTTAAACTATTTGACCCTCAGTTTCCTGGGTTTTTTTCACCATCCTTCTTTACACACAGACACCATATTTGTGGATTTTCAATCCCATCTAAATATTCCAAAACTTGGAGAATTTTGGAGGATCACATCCAACACACCCTCTCCCTCTGAAACCACATATTTTATGAAGGCCAACAAATCCAGGGAACCAGACTTTCAATTATATTAGTTTTCCTTGCACTTCTTTGCTCGTGAGGATAATCATTTCAAGTTCTCTTTGCCCTTTCCCCTGATTTTATTCTGTAATTTGGTATTCTTTTAATGCATTGAGAAACAGGTTAAGCAAATCACCTTCCACATTCAATATAAATCAGTGATAACTAGCTGGGAGTTTGTGAGGAGAATTAATCCAATTAAGAGACAACAGCTGATTTGATAAACTGTGACTGAAGCAAGATGTAACATGCTGTTCGTGGACCATATTTCATGCTGTTTTAGGTTTGCTTAATCTGCTGCCAGCAGCATGCATTACTATTTATTCTGTCTTTCACTCTTATAGCCATGTTCAGTAATCTGGATTTAGCTCTCCTGGAGTCCCTGCAGTAATGTAACATGAACGTTGTCTTGTGAAATGTCACCAAGAAAATCAGCACAAGGTCAAGCATTAATGTTTCAAGTTCTTTTGCCCTGAACACATTTATTTGGAAATTACAAATGTATGTTTTGCAAATTTTGCTTTCAAGTTAAATCTTTGATAATTTAAAGATGATTCGGAAGCATTTTGCATTGAAATGTTGGCATTATATCCATGATCCAAAAAATATTGACAGAGACATAGAAGGGCTCATCTTCTTCCACCAGCAGGACTTGGTTTTACAATATGACACTAAACCTGTTTGGTAATAAGACTCTAAAGAATGAATGGCGCAAATCCTACAGAAATGTCACATCCCTGTAGCTTTGAGCATTGTAATCCAACACTGAGGAATGATGTACAAAGTTTAAATATTGCAAGTTTGGTAAATAGAAATAATCATTCTGCAATAATAACATTGAACCTGTAGTCTCATAGGAATTGTGTTGGTTTCTCAGGCTCAGTTAATAATGAAGTCTAACGTGAAATGAAAATCTTTTCCATTCAACTGAAAAAGGAAAGGCCCATGCTACTGACAATGGACATAGTATGTAAGCAAGACTTCCCTACTTGCTTATTCTATTTCTTTTTAAAACAAATGCCGATATTTGATATACCTTCCTCACATCCCTTTGCTTAGCAGTAATTGCTCTCTACTTAAACAGCACACTAAAGCAGCAGCGAGCATAAATCTTTAAAGTACCAGCAACAGGAGTTCAATCTCTGCTGCTCTCTGTAAGGAGCTTGTACATTCTTGCCATGACCACTTGGGTTTTCTCCGGGTATTTTGGTTTTTGCCCACATTCCAAAGATGTAAAAGTTAATAAGGGTTAGTATGTCATGGGCATGCTGTGTTGGTGCTGGAAGCATGGTAACACTTGCAGGCTGTCCCCAGCACTTCATTCGACTGTGTTGGTCATTGATGCAAATGATGCTTTTCACTGTATGTCTTGATGTACCTGTGATAAATAAAGCTAATCTTTATCTTTATACTTCTTTTCTATTCTTCCTACTAAAGTAGATAACTTCACAATTCCCCACATGATACTCCATCTGCCATATTTTTACCCTCTTATTTAACCTATCTCTGTCACTTTTTAGATTCTTTGGGAAGTTCACACGTTGTTTCTCATCTGGCTTTCCATAATCAGCAATTTTTACTAAAAATGCACTCAATAATTTGATCCAAGTTATTAACTGAGATTACAAATAGTCAAGGTCTCAGCAATGGTCCATGAGGCACTCAACGAAGTAGAGTTTGCCAAAATGAAAGAGACACATTTATCCATATTCTCAGTTTTCTGTTAGCTAGCTAATCTTCTATCATCAGCTGCTATATTACCCTCAATGTCACAAGCTCTTACCTTTGAGTTTTTGTGTGTTCTTCCAGTGGCCCGATCGAATCAAGAGAGAAGGTGACATATAGGTTGGGGCAAAAGGAGCATTTGCAGGCTTTCATCTTTTTCTGGTGCCCCAACTGAATCACGATTCATTAACAAGGGCAAATAAAAATAAGATAGGGCCAAACAGAGTGACTATTGTAGGAGCGGCCAATGTGTGAATGGACCAGTGTCAGAGTGGGGGGGGGGGGGGGGCTTTGCTCAACAGGACCGGGCAAGGTAAGTTTCAAGTAAGTTTCTACTTCTTCATTCTTCGCCTGTTACTGCAATAGTTTGTGTAGTGACAGTGGCTTCAGGGGCTGTGTTGTGTTTTTTGTGTGAGTTGTGGGATTTCTGGGAGGCCTCCAGCCTCCTGGATAACCACATCTGCACCAGGTGCACCCAGCTGCAGCTCCTCAGAGAACACATTAAAGAACTGGAGCTGCAGCTCAATGACCTTGTGCTCATATAGGAAACTGAAGAGGTGATAGATAGGAGCTACAGGGAGGTAGGCACTCCTAAATTACAGAAGGCAGGTACCTGGGTAACAGTCAGGAGAGGAGAAGGAAATGGGCAGCCAGTGTAGAGTACCCCTGTGGCTGCTCCCCTCAATTATAAGCATACCGCCTTGGATACTTCTGAGGGGGACAACCTATCAGGGGGAGCCACAGTGACCGGGTCTCTGGAAAAGAGGAGAATGGGACTGCAGTAGCGATAGGGGATTTGTTAGTTAGAGGAGTAGATAGGAGATTCTGAGAACATGAAAGAGTCACCTGGATGGTATGTTGCTTCCCAAGTGCCAGGGTCATGGTCGTCATGGATTGGGTCCACGGCATTCTAAAGGGGGAGGGGAAGCAGGCAGAAGTCTTGGTACATATTGGCACCAATGACATAGGTAGGAAAAGGGAGGAGATCCTAGAGACAGAATTCAGGGAATTAGGTAGAAAGCTGAAAAACAGTACCCCCAGGGTAGTAATCTCTGGATTGCTGCATGTGCCACGCACAAGTGAGGGTAAGAATAGAATGATTATGATCAGAGATTAAGGGAGCTCGGGCTTTACTCTTTGGAGAGAAGGAGGATGAGAGGAGACATCATAGAGGTGTACAAGATATTAAGAGGAATAGATAGAGTGGATAGCCAGCGCCTCTTCCCCAGGGTACCACTGCTCAGTACAAGAGGACATGGCTTTAAGGTAAGGGGAGGGAAGAGGGAAGTTCAAGGGGAATATTAGAGGAAGGTTTTTTACTCAGAGAGTGGTTGGTGCATGGAATGCACTGCCTGGGTCAGTGGTGGAGGTAGATACACTAGTGAAATTTAAGAGACTACTAGACAGGTATATGGAGGAATTTAAGGTGGGGGGTTATATGGGAGGCAGGGTTTGAGGGTCGGCACAACATTGTGGGCTGAAGGGCCTGTAATGTGCTGTACTATTCTATGTTCTATGATTGGGCAAATGAATGCATGGCTGAGAATCTGGTTCAGGGGACACAGGTTCAGATTTCTAGATCATTGGAATCTCTTCAGGGAAAGGTGTAACATGTTCAAAAGAGACGGTCGCACCTGAACGCAAGGGGGATTAATATCCTTGTGGGCAGGTTTACTAAAGTGGTCGAGGAGGGTTTAAAATGGAATGATAAGGTTGAGGAAGGGACAGTGGGTATACAATTAGATGGAGTGAGCAATGAGACTGTAAGTAAGGACAGAGATATGTTAGGGCAATATTGTAGTCAGTGGGATGAGTTCAAGTGTAATATGGGGGTAAAATCAAAAAGTGTGATGAATCCTGAACTGAAAGTTTTGTATTTGATGCAGTATATGGAATAAAGTAGATGACTTTGTAGTGTAGTTAGAGATTGGTAAGTATGATGTTATGGGCATTACTGAATCATGGCTGAAAGAAGATCATAGTTGGGAGCTTAACATCCAAGGGTACACATTGTATCGAAAGGACAGTCAGGTAAGTAGAAGGGGTTGGGTGGCTCTATTAGTAAAAATGAATTTAAATCCTTAGAAAGAAGTGACGTAGGAATGGAAGATGTAGAATCCTTTTAGGTAGAATTAAGAAACCTTACGGTTAAAAAGACCCTGACGGGCCTGTATAGTTCAACATAGGCCTCCATACAATAGCCACGAAGTGTGCTACATGCTACAATGGGAGATAGAAAATATATGTCAAAAGGGCAGCGTTATGATAGTCATGGGGGGTTTCAATATGCTGATAGATTGGGAAAATCAGTTTGGTTCTGGATTCTAAGAGAGAGAATTTGTAGAATGCCTATGAAATTACTTTTTAGAGCAGCTTGTGATTGCGCCCACCAGGAGAAAAGCTATTCTGGATTGGATGCTATGTGATAAGCCAGATTTGATTTGGGAACTTAAGGTAAAGGGACCCTTAGGAGACAGTGATCATAATATGATAGACTTCACCATGCAACTTGAGAAGGAGAAGCTAAAATCGGATGCATTAATATTATTATGAATGAAAGGGAATTAAAAAGGCATGGGAGAAGAGCTCACCAACATTGATTACAAGGGAACACTAGCAGTGATGATGGCAGAATATCAATGGTTAGAGTTTCTGAGAGACATTTGGAAGGTGCAGAATAGGTACATCCCAAACAAGAGGAAGTATCTTAAAGGCAGAATGACATAACTGTGGCTAACAACGGAAATCAAAGGCAGCATAAAAATAAAAGAAAGGGCATATAATAGAGCAAAACTTGATGAGAAGTTAGAGGATTAGGAAGCTTTTAAAAACCAACAGAAGGCAACTAAAAAAGCCATAAGGAGGGAAAAGATGAAGTACCAAAGTAAACTATCCAAAAATATTAGAGGATACCAAATGTTTTTTTTTCGGATATATGAAGAGTAAAAGAGAGGCGGCAGTAGATATTGGACCATTGGAAAATAATGCTGGAGAGGCAGTAATGGGGGCAAGGATATGGAATATGAACTAAGTAAGTATTTTGCATCCATCTTCACTGTGGAAGGTATTATCAGGATGCTGGATGTTTGAGAATGTCAGGGACAAGAAGGGACCACAATTGCTATTATTAGTGAGAAGGTGCTTGGGAGACTGAAAGGTCTGAATTTGGATAAGTTACCTCAACTATTTGTACTACACCCCAGGGTTTGGAAAGAAGTGACTGGAGAGATCGTGTACATTTTGGTAATGATTGTTCAGGAATGGCTAAATTCTGGCATGTTTCCAGAGGAATGGAAAATTGCAAATGTCACTCCATTCTTCAAGAAGGGAGGGAGGCAAAAGAAAGTAAATTATGGCCAGTTAGTCTGACCTCAGTGGTGGAGAAGATGTTGGAGTTGATTGTCAAGCATAACGTCTCAGGGTACTTGAAGGTACACGATAAAATAGGTCATAGTCAGCATGGTTTCCTTAAGGGAAAATCTTGTTTGACAAATCTGTTGGAATTCTTTGCAGAAATAACAAGCAAGATATTGGTGGATGTTGTGTACTTGCATATTCAGGAGGCTTTTGACAAGTTGCTGCACATGAGGCTGCTTAAAAGGTTATGAGCCTATGGTATTACAGGAAAGATACTAGCATGGATAGAGGATTGGCTGATTGGCAGAAGGAAAAGCATGGGAATAAAGGAAGCCTTTTCTAGTTGGCTTCCAGTGACTACTAGCATTCTGCCGAGGTCGGTGTTGAGACCACTTCTTTTTACGTTAAACGTCAACAATTTGGATGAAGAATTAGTGGCTTTGCGGCTAAATTTGTGAATGATACAAAGAACGGGGAGGGGCAGGTAGTGGTGAAGAAGCAGAGAGTCTGCAGATTAGGAAAATGAGCAAAAAAGTAGCGGATGAAATACAGTGTCGGGAAGTGTATGGTCATGCACTTTGGTAGAAGGAACAAACGGACAGAATATTCAAAATCTGAGGTGCAAAAGGACTTGAGAGTCCTTGGGCAGGACTCTCTAAAGATTAGTTTGCAGATGAGTCAATGGTAAGGAAGGTAGATTCAATGTTAGCAGTCATTTCGAGAGGTCTAGAATATAAAGGGCAGGATGTAATGCTAAGGATTTATAAGGCACTAGTGAGTCCTCACTTGCAGCATTGTGAGCAATTTTGGGCCCCTTATCTAAGAAAGGATATGCTGACATTGGGGAGGGTTCAGAGGAGGTTCACAGGAATGATTCAGGGAAGGAAAGGGTTATCATATGAGGAATGTTTGATGGCTCCAGGCCTGTATTTACTGGAATTCAGAAGAATGAGGGGGGATCTAATTGAAACATCGGATGTTGGAAAGCCTAGATAGAGTGGATGTAGAGAGAATGTTTCTTATGGTGGGGGAGTTCAGGTCCAGAGGGCACAGTCCCAGAATAGCAGGCTGTCCATTTAGAACGGATATGAAGAGGAATTTATTTAGCCAGAGAGTGGTGAATCTGTGGTATTCATAGGCACAGGCAGCTGTGGAGGCCAGGTCAATGGGTGTACTTAAGACGGAGGTTGATAGCTTCTTGATTAGTCAGGGCATGAAATGTTATGGGGAGAACGCAAAAGATTGGGGTTGAGAGGGAAAATGGATCAGCCATAATGAAATGGTAGAGCAGACTTGATGGGCTGAATTGCCTAATCATGCTTCTGTCTCTCACTTATGGACATCTTACCAAATACACTACACCTGCACCCCTGCTGGATACTAGTCACTACATATTCAAAGAACTCAATCCAATTTTCCTTAAACAGCTTCTTGCTTTCAAAATTATTAATAGGATAATAGAACAAATTATGTAGTTTTTTTGCATTTTTCCAGTTGCAATGTTATGTTCTCTGGCCCACAGTTCCCTGATTTATATTTCCTTGATAACAGAATTTTGCATTCTATTATCTGCTAGGAGGAAACAATTCAGAGAACTTATGAAATCATGACCAGATCCATCCAATAATTTTGTTTGAAATTCTTGAATCCAGGTCATCAGATCCAATGTACTTGCCAGTCAAAAGACCCATTAGTTTCTCCAGCATTGTTTCTCTTATGGAGGTAAATGTTCCAAGTTCCACCCTCCCTCTTGCTCATGTACTTTAGTATTTTTATTGCAAAGACATAGAATCAAAGTCTAATACGTCAGAGAAACAGAACCTTTAGTCCAACTCATCCATGCTAACCTTAACTAATCCTAGTTGCCCACTTCTGGCCATATTGCTTGAACCTTGCCAATCCATGAGCGTATCTACTGTATGTACCTTTTAAATGCTGTCATTCTATTGGCCTCAACTACTTTCTCTAGCAGCTTGTTCCATAGAAGCATCACCCCCTGTGTGAAGAAGTTGCCCATCAGATCCATTTTAAATGATCTTGAATCTATACCCTCTGCTTTTTGGTTTCCTTTCTCTGGAAAAGACTGCGTACATTTACCTTATCTATGTCCTTTATTACTTTATACACCTCGAAAAGGCCATCCCTCAGTCTCCGACATTCAAGGAATAAAGTCCTAGCCTGCTAACCTCTCCCTATAACTTAGGCTGAAAATCATTTTGCACTTCTTTCAGTTTAATGAAGGTTAAGCATGGTTACCTAAGCCATACACAATACTCCTGGTGTGGCCTCATCAACATCTCATACAACTGCAACATATCAAATCAAATCAAATACAATTTATTATCAAAACCATATATGTCACCATATACAACCCTGAACTACATTTCCTTGTGGGAATACTCAATAAATCTATAGAACAATAGCCATAACAGATGTGCTTAGTGGTTGGGAGGGTTTTACCCCTGATGGACTGGACCATATCCATTGCTTTTAGTAGGACTTTCCATTCAAGGGTATCAATGTTTTATTACCAGGTTGTGATGCAGCCAGTCAGTATACACTCCACTGTACATCTATAGATATTTGTCAGAGTTTTAGATGTCATGCTGAATCTCCACAAACTCCTAAGGAAGTAGAGGTGGGGGGCTGCTGTGCTTTCTTCGTAATTGTACTGGGCCCAGGACAGGTCCTCTGAAATGGTAACACCGAGGAATTTAAAGTTACTGACCGTCTCCACGCCTGATCCGCTGATGAGAACTAGCTCATGAACCTCTGGTTTTCTTCTCCTGAAGCCAATAGTCGGCTCCTTGGTCTTGCTGACATTGAGTAAGAGGTCCCAACAGAATATTTGTTTGAACTTTTTGTCATTTCCTTATTTTGCCATATTAATTTCCTGGTCTCTTATTTTAGTATTTGTAAACATTCTCCTAACTGCTTTATAATGTCTTGTGAGCTTACTTTAAATTGCCTTTTTTCTCCCTTTTAAACTATTCTTTTTGTTACCTTTTGTTGTTTTCTAAAAATGTTACCATTCTTTTGGCTTGCCTGTAATCTGCACCACAATGTATGCCCCTTCTTTCAATTTGACTTTTAACTTTCCCATGTTACAGATGGATTATCCTTCTCAATCCTTATTTCACAATATTATCTATCTTGGTTGACATTTATGAAATATCTTTTAAGTGATAGAAATAATGCCCAATCTTCCCTGAGACTGCATCTCCGTTTATCACCACCTTGCCACCTTGTGATCTGTTCTGGGCAATAGTAGAGGAGAATGAGCCCAGTCCATAATCCGCATAATTTTTCCCTGCCCAAAACATGGATGAGCCAAAATGCTTCTCTAGTTTTCACTGCTAAATTTAGGTGAAACTAACGAAGCTCCTGAAACCCATTTTGGATTTTTCTCCTTTGGAACCTGTGAATACCAAAATAAGCATCCAGTCCATCAGTATCCATTGCATTGATTTTGCTGTGTCAGAAGATAACTTGGATTTTCATGCATGGTGATTGAGTGGGTGTAGTGCAGACATTTCGTGCTGGAGGTGATGGTGGGAGATTTCCAGTGGTGATTGGTGAGGGTCACATAGATGGGGAGAGGTCAATGAAGCAACAAGAAAAAGACCATTTCAGATCAATTTTTCACTTCTTTGCATTTCTAAGTCATGAAGATCACAATTTGAGGAGGTGGTAAAATCAAATACTTCAAATGGAAAAGCTGAGGGATCAATTAAAATAGTTAAATCAAATTTACTCAGGTTGCATTAATTGTCATATGCATGAGTTCCTGTATGCAGAGGTGCAATGAAAAACCTTACTTGCAGCAGCATCATAGGCACATAGGATTGGAGGCACAACATTCAGAAGAAAAATGAACATAAATTATAAATATTTTGTGTAAGGAAGAACACAATTAGAACAAAAATATAAACAAAATTCATTCTAGTGCAAAGTAGTCACTGTGCTACTATACTGAGGTTTGCACAAGTTGGTACAAGAACCAAGCAGATGAAGGGAAGTAACTGTTCTTGAACGTATTAGTGTGAACTTCAGGCTTCCGGCTTCTGTAGCTCTTGCCCTATGGTGAAAAACAAGTTGGTGCCATTTTTCTGGCAGCTAACAGAAACATAGTTACATGTGCAAAAATCATTAAAGAACCTCTCAGGGCTATTTAAAATACCATGAAACGTGGCTGAGTGGTGTGTAGCTGAGACGCAGCATGGAAATGCCTGTACTCAATTTAATTGTCAAACTGTGAAAAAGGATTACCCACCTTTCCATCCTTGATGCTATTGTCCAAATTTTGGACCTTACATCATTGGTTATGGCAAAGAGATTCCATACTAAAAACTGATGGATTTTTTTTATATTCCAAACCTTGTTCCAAGTACTTCCGAATTGTTCCATGTTCCAAGTTGTAACATTAGTCAGCTTTATCATGGGTACTAGCCTCCATAGTATCTAAAACATCTTCAAGGAGCGGTGCCTCAGGAAGACAGCATCCATCATTAAGGATCCCCACCACCCAGGACATGCCCTCTTCTCATTGTTACCATCAGGAAAGAGGTACAGAAGCCTGAAGGCACACACGCAGTGATTCAGGAACAGTTTCTACCCCTCTGCCATCCAATTTCTAAATGGACATTGAACCCATGAACACTATCTCACTACCTTTTTATTTCTGTTTTTGCACCACATATTTTTAACTTAATAATTTAATTTACACACACACACACACACACACACACACACACACACACACACACACACACACACACACACACACACACACACACACACACACACACACACACACACACACACACACACGTATGTATGTATTGTAATTCAGGTTTTTTCTATATTTATCATGTACTGCATTGTCCTGCTGCCATAAAGTTAACAAATCTCATGACATATGCTGGTGATATTTAATCTGATTCTGATACTGATAGTTTGTGCACAACTGTGCTCACTGCTTGTGAGTGTGCACCAAGTGAATATGATGGGTTTTTCTTACCTGTCCTCCTTCACATGGACTACCATTGCACTTAAACTTAAACTGATGCACCACTGCAAACTTCAGCTCTTACATGATATTTTAATGAATGCAGCAAGTTTCAGCTGCTTATATTTCCTTGCATTTATAGCATGTGCCGCTTTGCTCATTCGCCACATTAACAGCAAGCAGCCCAATAATCGGAGCACAGATGCAAAATGTGGAAAGAACTGTGCGTAGTAGTAAAACTATCCTTGGAACAGAAGGATATTTGGAGCAGGAATAGGTCAACCTGGCTTTCTGAATTGCTCCGCCATCCGTCAATGCCTCAGCACTATTTTCCAGCACAGTGCCAATATCTTTTGATTTTCTTTAAGAGATACGACGCAGTAACAGGTCCTTCCAGTCCAACAAGGCCATGCCGGCCAATCATACCCACGTAAGCAATTAACCCGTACGTTTTTGGAATGAGGAAGGAAATTGAAGCACACAGAGAAAACCAATTTGGTCATAGGGAGAATGTACAAATCCCTTACAGACAGACAGTGGTGGAATTGAACCTGGGCCAATGGTGCTGTAATAGTGTTACATCTATGGCTGCGCTACCCTGCTATCCAAATTCATAATACCATAAGACATAGGAACAGAATTAAGCCATTTGGGCCATCGAGTCTGCTCTGTCATTCCATCATAGCTGACTTATTACTCCTCTCAATCCCATTTTCCTGCCTTCTCTCCATAACGTTTGATGCCCTGACTATCACGAATCTATCAACCCTCGCCTTCAGTATACTCAATATCTCGGCCTTCACAGACACCCATGGCAATGAATTCCACAGATTCACTACCCTCTGCCTAGAGAAATTCCTCCTCATCTTTGTTCTAAATGGACATCCCTCTATTTTGAGGATGTGCTCTCTGCTCCTAAACTCACACACTATAGGAAACATCCTTGCCACATCCACTCTATTTAGGTCTTTCAATATTCAGTAGTTTCAATGAGATCTCCCCTTATTCTACTAAACTCCAGAGAGTACAGGCCTAGAGACATCAAACGCTCTGCATACCTTAACACTTTCATTCCCAGAATCATACTCATGAACTGCCTCTGGAGCCTCTCCAAAGCCAGCACATCTTTTTCCTGGGATAAGGGCCAAAAACTGCTCACAGTACTCCAAGTGCAATCTGACTAATGCCTTATAAATCCTGAGCATCACATCCTTCCTCTAATATTCTATTCATCTTGAAAGGAACGCTGACTAAATTCATATTGTATTGATCTCTGTTTTGAATGAATAAACAGGTGAACCCTATAACAGGAGTGGAGAGTATATTGACTGATTGCATCACAGTCTGGCATGGAAACACCAATGCCTTTTAATGGAAAATCCTATAAAAAGTAATCGATTTGGCCCAGTATATCATAGGTAAAGCCGTCCCAACCATTGAGCACATGTACATGAAAAACAGTCATAGGAAAGCAGCATCCATCATCAGAGATCTCTGCCACCCAGGTTATAGTCTCTTCTTGCTGCCGCTGTCAGGTAGGAGGTACAAGAGCTTTGGAACTTGCAGCACCGGGTTCAAGAACAGTTACTACCCCACAACCATCAGGCTCTTGAATAAAAGGGGATAACTACACTCACTTGCCCCATCACTAAAATCCCACTTTCTTTATCTTATTATCTCATGTTCTTGTTATTTATTGCTACTTATTTATATTTGCATTTGCACAGTCCCTTGCCTTCTACACTCTCCGTTGATCTGCTATGGCTCCTATTATATTTAATATTCTATAGATTTGCTGAGTAAGACCACAAAAAAATGAATCTCAGGGCTGTATATGTGACATATACAACTTTGAAAATACAATTTACTTTGAACTTTGACCTTGAAGTGACTAACCCTCTACAGCCTTTGGGGCATGCCAAAATGTCACCATCCCCTAAGGAAGAAATTTCTCTGTATCCCATATTTTAGCGGACACTTCTTAGGCAAGGAGGACATTCCATCACCCACTCCATCAAGCCCTGTAGAAACTCAGTATGTTTTGATAAGAGTTTGATAACTGTAATGCTGATGTACAGCAGGGATTTTTGCACACTGCTAATGACCTCTGCTTTGTCCCTTACAGGTTAGAGGTCATTGATGTCCCACTTACCTAAAACTTGTTCTGCTTCTTCAAAAAATCTTTAGACATAAGTAATATCTTAAGAATTCATTGAGGCGGAGATAGACTTAGAAAAACAGCATGCTAACTTTCTATGTGGTGTAGATAAACTCTTAGTGCATTCTCAGTGTCTATGAACTGTTACATTGCTGGAAGCAGGCACATCACATGACTGATAATCAAATAGTAAAGCAGATACAGATACAGAGAAGAAAATATGGAATAGTTATCTTCAGTAACGATGAGTAGACCGAAATGGAGGGTCACGGGTATCTTTGAAAGCAGGAGTAGCACATAGATACTGTGCGGGAGATGCACTTGAAGGGATTTGAACATACTAAGAATTTTAATGCTGTACTTTAGCTTGACTGCATCAAATATTGATCAGCATGATCTATGACGTAGGTAAAGGACATGGGAAGCAGTGACCTGGATGACCTGTAATTCATAAAAGGAAGAAAGTAGAAAGCTGACTTGAAGAAAGAGAGAGATAGAATCAGTGGCAGAGAAATAGATTTTGTGTCAGTGATTTAATGCAAAAGCTCTGGATTGCCCAGTATTTAACTGAAGGATTTTTTTTAGTCCAAGAATTAACTTAAGTAAGCAATCAATCACTGAAAAGATGAAGAATGATGTTGCTATAGTTATATTGCAGAGATAGAAAGAAAAGCCATTTCAGCCAATAATTTGGCTACAAGCAGATAGATAGTAGGTCCCTCTAAATGGGGAATGTCCTTCTCTAAAAGGAAAGCAAGATAACTGAATGGTTATTTAGAACTTGTTATTTCCAATCAAATGATTGATCCTATTTCATTTATTCTAACTATTTAAATCTAAATGCCCCAATTTTACTTAATCCAAAATCTCTGGATTACTCAATCCAATATGTTATTAAAACTGTAAGAAAGGTCAGCAACATAATGGGATGATTGCATAGTAAACCTAATTGTATGAGAATTACTGAAGTGGAACTCAGTGACAAGGCAGATGGCTAGTTGCCTGCAGATGAGATGTGCTGAATTCACCTGGGGTTTCCCATTCCTGAAGCTAGGCATCATCCAAATGGAGGTTGAGTTGGTGGTAAAGAAGACAAATGCAATGTTAACATTCATTTTCAGAGGGCTAGAATATAAAGTCAATGACGCAATGCTTTATAAGACATTGGTCAGACCAAAAGTGGAGTATTGTGAGCAGTTTTGGACACCTTATCTAAGAAAATGTGTGCTGACATTGGAAAGGGTCCAGAGGAGGTTCACAAGAATGATCCCGGGAATGAAAGGGAAAATGTATGAGGAATGGTTGAAGGCCCTGCGCCAGTCCTAATGGGAGTTTAGAGGAATGACGTGGGATCTCATTGTAATCTACGGAATATTGAAAGGCCAAGGTAGAATGGATGTGGAGAGGGTATACTTAAAGCAGAGATTGATAGGTTATTGGAGAAGACAGGAGAATGGTACTGAGAGGGATAATAAACCAGTCAAAATGGAATGGTGAAGCCGACTCAATATGCCGAATGGCATAATTCTGTTCCTATGTTCTGTGGTCAAATCACACCCCCAACTTGAAATTATGTTTCTGCATTGCCGATGATGAGAGCATACTTTTGGAAACAATAACAGTAATCAAGAAAAAAATTACATAAGGGAAACAACTGTAATTGCCCAGATGTTAAAAGCATCACTCGTTAAGATACAAAACACATGAAAGTGCAATGCTGATAACATATTTGATCATTTAGAAAATACATAAAAATGCTGAAGTATCTATTTTACCATTTTCACTGTCACATCTATTTTCACCCAATCCTTTCTTGATTCATTTTATTAATACCTCCTTCTTCACTACTAAATTAATTTGAGCATGTTGATATCTCAGAGAGGGAAGTACAAGACAATCATATCTTCTGAGAAAACAAATTCTATGTAATGTAACATTAATTCAGCACAATTACATAACTTCAGCTGTACATACTGGGCAAATCCTAGGCAAATCAAATGTGTGATCTGATTTTCACTTCTTCCACTTTGCTCCCACTTCGCCTCATTCATGTTGGTTGTATATGCTTAGCTCCTATCTGAATGACCACTTTTCATCCATGAGAAGATTCACTGTGTAAACAGACTTCCCTCGACTCTAAAAAGAATGGTAGCTCCAGTGATTAACCTCACACAGTCTTTACTTTCCAGTAGGAGCCAGCTGAGATGTCGCAGGACTCAGCAACTTCGGCAATTTTTCCAGCCAGACAATCTAATTTCACTGAATTTATTTGCTCTTTTATCAGCCACTGGCCATAAGATTATAAGACGTAGGAACAGAAACAAGTCTGCTCTGCCATTGCATCATGGCTGATTTATTATCCCTCTCAATCCTACTCTCCTGCCTTCTCCCCATAGCCTTCCAAGCTCTGACAAATCAGGGACCTATCAATATCCACTTTAAATATACTGAATGACTTGGCCTCCATAGCTGCCTGTGGCAATGAATTCCACAGATTCACCACCCTCCGGCTAAAGAAATTCCTCCTCATATCTGTTCTAAAATGATTCCCCCTCTTCTGAGATTATGCCATCTAGTCCTAGACTCCCTCCACCCCAGGAAACATCCTCTCCACATCCACTCTATCTATGCCTTTCAGTTATCAATAGGTTTCAATGAGGTCACCCATCATCCTTCTAAACTCCATCAAGTACCAGCCTGGAACCATCAAATACACCTCATAAGTAACCCTTTCATTCCTGGAATGATTCTCATGAACCTCCTCTGGACTATTTCCAATTCCAGCACTTCTTTTCTCAGATAAGGGGCCCAAAACTGCTCACAATACTCCACGTGCGCCTGACCAATGTTTTATAAAGCCTCAGCATCACATCCTTGCTCTTATGTTGTAGTCCTCTCAAAATGAACATTAACATAGCATTTGCTTTCCTTACCACTGACTCAACCTGCAAGTTAACCTGCAAGGGCATTCTGGATAAGAACTCCTAAATCCATTTGCACCTCTGAGTTTTGAATTTCCTGCCCGTTTGGAACATAGTCTATGCCTTTGTTCCTTTTACCATATTTCCTTCAGCAGTGATCTTCTCTGATCTCTGATTTTCTCTCTTTTTTTTGCTGCCTTCCCCAATGTTTCAGCAGCCCTCAATTCTGATACTCTCTTTCCCAAATGCAGAGCACCATGCCACAGTTATTTCTGGTCAGCAGCCTCTCTAACCATCTATTTGGCAGCTTGGATGGTCAAGTGGAAGCAGATAAAAGTCTAGCCATAGAACTTGACAGGAATTCCAGGTCCCCTGCCTTTCTCAGCTTACTTCACACTTTTTTGAATTTTAATAAATAGCAAGATTATCATTTTTAAATATAATCTATTGAGAAGAAACTATAAGAAATCAGTATTCAATGTGTGGCTGTCACAAATGATGGAAAGGATGATAGAGGGATGAAATACAAACACGAGAAAATCTGCAGATGTAGGAAATCCAACAAAAAACACACAAAATGCTAGAGGAACTCAGTAGGCTAGGCAGCATCTAAGGAAATGAATAAACAGTCGACGTTTCAGGCCAAGACCCTTCATCAGGACTGGAAGAAAAGATGAGAAGTCAAAGAGTGATGAAAAGTAACTATCAGCAAATATAAAAAGATTGAAGATTGAGTACGTCCTTTGATTGTGGTTGATCCTGTACAATTGTGTACTAGCTGTCTACATGATCACAAGCTAGGGCAATGCAATATGGAGAGCAAGCTGTTGCCCACGCAGCAAGCTCCCCCTCTCCATGCAGCTGATGAATCCAAAGCAATGACATACAGTTTGGCACCAGCGGCATCGCAGGAGCTACCAGTCAGCGTTGAACTCAACATAGCCTTAGGGACTCCAGCTTTGGATTATTTCTCTGGGTTTACTACCAAATCCTTCCCCATGAGTGGGTATAGCCGCAAGGCAGCAGAGGTTTGAGATCAGAGTTTTCCTTCTCCTAGATGAGCTGCCAACCAAGGCTGACGAGCCCCATCTGCTCGAAATATAAAAGGATAAAGAAAGGATAAAAATATTTTGATAGGATGTAATGATCAAAAGATTAATTGGCTTGTTGCCTGGGTGATCCAAATCCTATGCCTTTGTTTTTAATTTCAGTGCTTAAGAGAATTCTTTGCACTCTTCTCAGAAGTTTTTTCATTGACTAAACACATGAATCTTTTCTTTACAAACAGTTTGCAAGTTTAAAATTGTACCTTTCAATTGGAGATTTCCAAATTCTTCACACTAGTGCATCAAGCCAAGAATGATTACTTTAAAAAATACTGTCAGTTAGAATTTATGATCGTGATTTAAAATTTAAAATTGCAATTCAACTTCTATTTAATATTTAATATTTAAGATACTGAAGCTTGCATTTTGAACACCTTGCACATGAAGTTCATCTTTATTTTCTCTAAAATCATAATAAATTATTGAAATTGGTCATTATGTACCATCTTGATTAAATATTACATGGCAGTTGAAATTACCAGTTGGTGGTAAATTCTCTGCAAAATGTCATCCCATTGGAGATCATTAAAAATGATCCTACCCTTCCATTGACTCCATCTACTGCCCACTGCCTCAGGAAAACAGCCAACATAATCCCAACCTGGTCATTCTCTCTTCTCACTCCTCCCATAGGACGGAACTTATAAAAGCTTGAAATCGCATCCCCCACCAGGATCAAGGACAGCTTCTACCCCATTGTTATAAGGCTCTTGAACAGATCTCTTATACAAGTGAATTCTTGATCTCTCAGTCTCCTTTATCATGGTTCATGCACCTTTTTTGTCTACCTGTACTACACTTCCTCTGTAACTCTGACACTATTTTCTGCGTTCTGCTTTTTGTTAACCTTTTGTATTACCTCAATGTACATATGAATAGAATGATCTATCTGGATGTTATGCAAACATAAGCATTTTCGCTGTACCTCGGTAAATACGACAATAATAAACCAATGACTGAAATGCTTCATCTTAATTATCAGCTTATATGAATAAACTCTTCTCGTGCTTCTAGCCGGTACAAGTGTTGATTTTAACTGATGTTCCAATGAGAAACTCTGCCACTTTCATCAAGGATGATGGTTGGTCATGTCAACTGGGGTGCTATTTATACCCCCATCATCTGTCCCTCCTGATTGGTTAGTCCTCATCCAATCAGGTTTCCACTGTCCCACCTTGTTTACAATTGAATTCCAGTTCTTAGGTTGAGACCTTCATCTTGGTTTTATTTCAATGGTTTCCTTCAGCAGATGGTTCCAAAAGCCAATGGTGATGGCACAGTAATTTTGAGCTATCGAAGTCAATCCAATGGCCATTGAGAATGCAATGTTCTGTTAATGCCGATTTCTGTGGGTGACCAAATGGATACACCTCTTGTCCTCCTTGAGGTGTAAGAACTGGAAGAATTTATTTGTCATATATGCCAGGAAAGGACTAGGTCCTTTATCAGTTTTTACCCTGCACACTTAGTTCCCACATATAGTCAAATCATGATAGGTCAAAGATGCATACAACGATCAGGGAACAATGCCTGGAAACTAATCCCATTCTGTTCAAGTTTTGAGTGGTTTATTCGGTGGCCCTTAAGGAGACTCTTCAAAAATTTATGTATTTAGGAATATTAAAAAAATAAAGATTTGTTGACATTGGATAAAGCTTTTATTTTAAAGCTCTTAATTAGATGTGAAGTTAGTGTGGCAGATTGTTTGGATCTTTACTAACTAATGTTATCAAACATCTGATGTGTTTCACATTTGCTGTAATTCTCTGTAAAATGTTTTTTTTTTGTATGATTGACATGTTGCACTGGTCTTTGGCTTTCTTCTTGAACTATATCACTGTTGTTTTATTTGAACCCAAAATATAACAATGATAATGTGACTTTTCAGTGTTTCAAATTCAAATCACGAACAAAGACTTGCCTAAGCATAAATTGTAATGAAGAATCATTTGGATCTCAGTGTTGAATGATGTGAATTTGGCTGTCTTTTGGTAAATATTTTTACCAAAAGTAACAGAATGACCAGCCCAGAATCTTTCACAAGGACTGCATAGTGGTAGTGATATTTACCATCAGATTAAACTACTGCCAGCCAAAGCACTGGGGAGCACTTCAGTGTGTATTCCCTACATCTTAATGGCAATAAAATTTATATCAAGTGTTTATTGTAAGGAGATGTTCTTAACCACATACAATATTAAGAGGAATTAAAATTAACTGACAGTTCCAGTCACCTTGGTCATCAGAGGAGAAAGAGCAGTTTTCCATATGCATCATGTCGAAAAGTAATTGCAATGATAAAAATGATCAAAATGAATACCTTGTCTTGAGGTACAATTATTGTAATGTAGAACTAAAGGCACTGAAGCATTCACTCACTGGAGAAACTGACAAAATAATACTGCAGTGAACTGTAATGTGTTGATAGCCCTTTCAATCCCTAAACCTGTAATTATTGCAAAGCATTTTAAGGTTCCCCATTGAATTTACAGCCAAAATGATTGTTTCAGAAAACTCACTGATGCAGAATCTGTTATCTGTAGATCAGCGTCCTGGACCTTTTCTGCATCATGGTAGTCATCATAAATTTGCTTTCAGTTTGAGAGCTAGAGTTATTGGAGAGAACATATTGTTGGAAGTTGTCTGGATATACAATAGCCCTATAGAAATTCCTCTCCTGATGGGAATAGCTGAGAGAATTCCACATGAGTGGATCTTCTATCTTACTACTCCATGAAATACAGGCTAGATACAATTTCTCCTGAAATTTCTTCCTGGCAAGTAATGGTGTAAAGAGACCAAGTAATTCAAATCAAAGCTTTCAGAGTTCAAAGGATGGAAATCACCATCGACAATGTTCCATTTTCTACATCAATTCATAAAAATACCTGGAGGCCATCGGAAAGTGCCAGCACATTAATATTGTGAACAAGCATTGACTAATTGTCAAGAGTGTGACAATGAAAGATAATTTTCAAAGTAAATAAGTAAATAAAAAAATTTGTTTATTATCGAAGTACAGATATTTTACCATATACTACAGAATCATGTTTTGCAGGCATTTGCAGGGAAAAAAGGAAACACATTAGAAATTTACAACAAAACTATACAAAAACAAAGACTTTCAAATGACTAGTGTGTAAAAGAAGACAAACTGTGCCATGAAAATAATACTGAGAACATGAAATGTAATGAGTCTTTAATATTGTAGATTCAAAATTGTTTAATGTCATTTCCATATACACAGGAGTAAAGACAACGAAACAATAGTTACTCCAGATCTGATGCAGCACAAAAAAAATTACAGAAGATAAAGAACACCGCAATGATAGTAATAATAAGACACAGTAAATATAAATACATAAGATAGCTTATATATGTAAAGTAGATTAATTGCAAGTCCATAAAGTGATGCTTGACTGTACATAAGGTGAGTGTTGGGAAATAATAAAGTAGTGGTGGAGTTACTGGGTGAAAGTGTTGATCGTCTTACAGCTTGGGGAGAGTAACTGTTTTTGAGTCTGTTGGTCCTGGTGTAGATACTACATAGCCTCCTCACTGATGGTAGTGGGACAAATAGTCCATGAACAGAGTGTGTGGGATCCTCCTTGATGTTACTGTCCCTCTTCCAGCACCCTTCTGCATATTTTGTAGGTCATAGAACCAGTTCAGTGTAGTAGTGATTGACATTATACACACAAGCTCTGGAGCCTAAAGGTTCTCGGATAATAATCATTCTTGAACCTGGGGGTCTGCCACCTAAGGTTCTTGTACTTCATGCCTGATGATAGTAGTGAGAGGAGGACATGCCCTGGATGGTAGAGGTTCTTGATAATGGATTCTACTTTTCGTGGTAGCACTCCATATAAACATATTCGGTGGTGGGAAGAGCTTTGCCTGTGATTGACTGAGCTGTCAACACCACTTTGTACATCCTTTCCATTTCCTGGGCATTGGTGTTTCCATATCAGGCCATGTTGCATCCAGTTGGGATACTCTCCATCGTTGCGTCTATAGAAATTTGTCAAAGTCCTTGTTTATTTGCTGTATCTACACAAACTTCTAAGAAAACAGAGGTGCTGCCATGCCTTCTTTGTGATTGATTAAAATGGAAATTGACACAATGGTTGCCTAGGCCATCGTTCCTAGATTTGTGTGATAAGTAACATATTCAATGTGGCAGATGCATGTAACATATCCAGTTGCATTTAGTCAACCATCTGATGGATGTGAGCAATTTCCTACTTTGGCTTGGTTCCAAAGATCAGTTGATGACATTTATCAGAATAATCTGTTTACTCAGTGAAATTTATCAAAATTGGTGACATCTTACCTTTTAAAAAAAGGGCATATGGAAAATAAGTCTTTCTAGAGCCTATCTGCTCTCAGTAAAATACTATATCAAGGTAAAACCATTCTAAATTATCCTTGAGATCCATCTATTGAATATCTATGAATGACATTTTGGACTATTTCAGAGCACCAACTACACTTATAAGACCAGAGTCACAATAAGCCGGATATGAGGACCTGAGTGAGCCTGATAGGTATTTATAGTAATCCAGTAGTTCTACAATCATCATTACTTGATATTAGACTTTTTGTTCAAAATTTATTCAATCAATTGAATTTAAAATACCCAGCTACCGTTGTGGGATTTGAATTTCTGCCTCCAGCTCAATGGGCCTGGCCTATAAATTATTAATCTAATAATTTAACTATGCAACCTATATTCTATTAATCAAGTCACAACTGAAATATTATTCCACATCTACAAAATATGAGTAATAGGTTACATTGCAACTGAATACATGAGCTAATGAATAAATTCTAATTTTTGCTTATTATTTTTAACTTCCTCAAGATACTTTGTTGATTATCATAAGGTTTCATGTTAGGTGGAATATTTTACTTTGCAGGCCTTCATCTGTTCTTAATTTCTGATGCCATAAACTCTCCAAACATAAGGCTGCTGTGTAGATGATGAGGTTTCTTCACAGTGCACATTCTGAATCACTTGGTAAAAGGTATTATTTGCATAATGGTGGAGGTGGATAAGCACGAGCCAGGCGATTGTTCAGCTGTTCTATCACAAACTACAGAATTAATCAGACATTAAACAAGAAAGTTGACATGTCATTTAATCTCCACCGGGAAGTGGACAAGCAACCAGGGAGGTGACTAGTGAAACATTTGATGTCACCAATTTCATATTTAACTGGTACTGAAATATCCTTTGCTGCTGATATGTCAAGAATATTTAAAGGTAGTGTCAAAATGAGGGCAGTGCACTTTGCTCCTTGATATTGAAGCAGACAAGTTGCATGTTTTGTGGTCGGAAACCAACCAGAATCCATCCAAAGTCGACATTAAAAGAAAGTCATTAGTCAATTTTGTTTTTACTGCAGTGTAGAATATACTTATTTATAAAATTAGCTAAGTATATTGTGACCTGCTCGAAGGCGTGAAAAATGAAAACCATATTCATCTTCCTGTGGAAATAATGAGGCTTTGTAGTTTAGGCTGAAGTGGCTTCCTCCCTCCCCTGCTCCATAAAGTATATTTTAATCACAAAGCAACAAATACTAACCATTCTCTGAATTCTGAGTTCTTATTTTCATCTGGAGCCCATGGAAGAACTGCAACGAGAGATGATGGTTATTTTGAGGAAGAGGGAAGGTAAATTGTTCGGTGGAAAAAATGAGTGTCTCTGTGTACCATAATTTCACTCTTCATCATAAATTATACAGTACAATGGATATTAATTGCCCTGATAAAATCATCCACAAAAAAAAACTTTTGAGGCTTTGAACCATGTAAGCATGGAGACTAGTAAGCTAGTTTAACTATGTTATACATATGAATAACAAGCCACTGCACAAAAACGCGCTGTATGATATATTTGAAAAAAGGCTGGAAAAAAAAGGTGAGTCATCATACTCCAGAAGGATGGTGATACAAGTAGCTTGATTTGTAACATATAGGCTATCTTGTCGCTCTGCTTCAATGGAGGCAATACAAATAACAGTACGTGATCATTCTTTTCTGGCCAACATTAGGAGACAATGGGGTCGCTAACTATCCCTGGACCTTTCCCTGAACTCTACATGTGGAATCTGATTCTAATCTCTGTTATACAATGATACAAGCAGGGATAACCTATTATCATGGAAACACAGTTTGCCAACTAACAAAAAACAGTAAATCTGGATGAGATTGGTCATTTTTGAAATCTCAAATAGTAACTAGTGAGGTGCAATATAAATTAATCCCATGACTTCAGCTATAACTTAGAGGAAGGGACCAAGCGTGTTCAGCAAGCCAGCCAGTATGACTAAAAGGGGCCCATTCTCTTTCCTGTTCCGTGCAACAATTTCCAGTTAACTCCTTTGTTCTTCTGCAAGAGAGTGGAAATCTTCCCTGTATATGCTGGTAAAAGATGTCAGCCGCATTAGAGGAGCTGAGTGTCTTTATGAGTTCGAGGCACATGTGAGATTTGGAAATGTAATAAATATGTAATGATGTAGTCTGGTAGTTCTGAGATAAAAACACTGAAGAAATCAGGCATGTTTTGGCTTGTCAATTTTTATGATAGGTTTTCAATAGCTATCATTGTTCTGGAACTAGGCTGACAGAACTTATTAGACAGCGATTGGTGCAGAGGTTATTGGATTCCACTCTGTTGTGGATAATGCAGACATCCTTGACATTCCCAGACAATAACCATCAAACAGGTCCATATGGTTGGACTAAGAATGTTATTGTGAAACCTTGCATTGGTCTCTCTAATAAAGCATACGTTGCTTAAAAGATAATGTAGAAGGAATTTTAGCAGTAGCAACATTTGGTTGTGATTAGCTCTCCCAACTCTTTTCCTACTAAAGACACTTTCTAAAGGATCATGACTTCTCCAGATCTGGCACTGGCATTACCGAGGAGTTTCTGTTTGTCTCATTGGGGATTCATTTGAGGCAGCATTCGTTTAACATATTGTGATTTTAGCATTGCATCTGACAGTCTCATAAGGCAGATTGACCAATAAAGTAAAAACTCATAGGATCCAAAGGAAAGCAGCAAGTCTGAGTAAAAATTGACTAAGTAACTGAAAGGAAAGGGAAGGATCAACAAGAATTTCAGTGACTAGTGTTCCACAAAGTTCTTGCTTTTCTTATGTGTATCAATGATTTAGTCATAAAAACTGGGCACCACAATTTAGATTGGCAGCAAGGTTTATGTATAACAAGAGAGTTATGGATGGTGGTGAACTCAAGGGTAGAGTATGGTCTAGATTTAATTCAGACTCAAAATAAACAAGATAATACAAACAAAATTCAAAGGCAAAATCACAAAGAATAACGCTAGAAATGGAATTCCTACAATTGAGCACTGAGTGCTCAGCATGAGGCCTTTAAGTACAGACTTTGCATGAAAGAATGTGACAGGCAATAATTGGTGGTCTGAGTCTTAAAGGGACAGAGGCAGCTGACCAAACTCTGGGGAACTGGAGTGTGGAAACTTGGATGTGCCCTACTGTTCAGTTGGGACCATGATATGATAGTTCTAAGCTACAGGAAGAGAACCACAGATATGATGGTAAATATAACAGAGGCAAATGGAATTCCATGGAGAAGTGTTTGGTAAGTCATTTACTGAGGCCAAAATAGGAAAGAGAGTGCACAATAAATATGAGGAAGCTTAGAGAAACAAAAGGATCATGGACTGCGTATCCAAAAATCCCTAAAGATAATAGAATAGGTAGATAAGTGGCTGAACAGGTAGGTTAATGGTTAAGTAAGCATAAGGAATATTTACCATTATTGACATAGGCTTAGAATACAGGGATAGGATAAAACTGCTGGTGCTTTGTAAGGTTCTGGCCCTACTACAAGAACATTATGAAGACACCGGAGATAATGTAAATTTTATGAGAATAATGGCAGGGCTGGAGAATTAAAATTAAAATGAGGAGCTATCAAGCCTGGAGTTGTTTTCAATACAACGCTAGAACTGAGAGGAGATTTAATTACAGTACTAAATTATGAGAGGATGAGACACTAGGCAGAAAGGACATATTTCCCTCAGAATCAGGATTGGTAACCAGGGGGCATAGATTTTAGTTAATTGGTAGATTCACAAAATGGAAGTTGTAAACAAACTAAGTCCCCTTTGCGGCATATTTTTTTACCGTTTTATGGCTCCACCAGAAATAGATCAAAAGAGCCACAGTTATATCCTGCTCTAACCCGTCAATGCTGCAGTCCCCCAACCCCTCAACTCTAACACTCCTTCAGGGCTATTTTAGTCCATGTTTTTTGGGTCAAATTTCCAATTCCTGCACTTCACTGACTTGTAAATTCCACGATGTTTCTCAAACATGCCAATATTATCCTTTTGAGCTGAAAATGCCTATGTACCAGCAAGATATGCTCAGGGTACCAGTTAACAACATAGCCCTCAGGGAAGTTTCCCTCCTAGTATTAGAGCTTTAGATGTGAAGTATCTGTAATCATACCTAGCTGCAATGGGTGAACTTACCCCGCTTTGGCAGATGGTATTTAAAGTAGAAATATAGTTTGTTATACAAATGCCAATGGCTAAGTGTGCATATACAGTGTGAAGTTAAAAACAGGAAGAAGCCCTTGGTGTTTAGAACGTGAAACTCTGAAATTCCTTGAGCAGGAAACAGAGGCAGAGTATTGTGTATTTCTATAATGATTTATTTTCAAACAACAATACAAGTATTTGGTTGTGCTAAATTCAGAGCACCGAGTGCACAATTCAAAGACCCTGCAAAAAATGTTCAAAAGAGAACCCTAGACTGATAACTAGTTTCAGACTCTAAGCTTTTCTGATAACTCAAGAGTTCTATTTATTTTACTCCAGAAAAGTATAGATATTAGTGAGGATCTATAATAAAGGGAAGACATTGAATACATTTGGATAAATCATTAAAATTAGAACAATTAATTAGATAAAAAGGGGAAAAGGTACATAAGCATGTAACTAACATAAACATAAGAAGTTATGCATATGTTGGAAGTGGAACAAAAGAGTAATGGCTTTCCATAGATGCTGACTGACCTGCTGAGTTCCTCCAAAACTTTAAGAATAAATCTGTTACATTAGAATTGTTGCATATTGCAAGTTATCCAACAAAATTTCAACTCCATCATTGAGTTCTTATTTGCTAAAAATGTTCTTGACTAAGATTGATTTTGTTATTTTTGTAAAGATACTGCAGGTGGTATATCTGGAAATAGGCCTTGTGGTCACCTGAAAGATAACCTCATTAAAACTAGTAAAATTCTTGGGGAAGTTCAACTGAATCGTTAGAGTAAATTTTACAGTGGCAAAAGAACATTAATAAGGTCAAAAATCTTACACAGGAATGGGCGTAAACCACCTAGAAATCTGAGCAGAATTGCATGATTGCAATTTTCAACATGAGTTTCATTTGGGGTTGGACAGATAGATTTCTAGTCTGTAATGTTTTGCTGCAACATTGAACAAATTGTCTTATTTTCTTCATAGAACAGCAAAAAAATCAGTAACATTTTGAGGAAAAGAAAAACAATCATTTGATCCTTTAAAAGTGTCACATGATTGTTCAATATGATGAGAACTGAATACCCCTTATTTAAAATTCCATTACTGATATTTGCCTAAAACAACAGATCTAACTGATATATTCTGTAATCCATATATTTTGCTCAGTGGCATTTTCATTAAACTGTTCTCAAGTATGTATTATCGTTTCTGTCCTGTCATCCTAAAATTATTGGTCCATTTAAAGAAGTCATCTCTTATAAATAACTCAGAAACACTCTTGGAATTGGAATAACCTTAAGTTAACAGGACAAAATCACATTTGTGAACTACAATCTATTTTGTCAATTGATACAATAACAATTCTGTGAGGCATATTATCCAATGCACAAAAGTTTCCATTTTGGTCACTGTGGGAAAGATTGTGACTATTATAGCTGGTATTCAGTGATAAGTGATTACATAAGCTCACATTTCATGTATACATTAAGTGTTAAATTCAGCACAAACTTAAGTTTGTTTCCTAAAGCTCAGCGAGCATTTTTTGTGTGGCCACACTCAGTTGGTGTTCTGAAGTGCTTTTCCCCAGCCAGTGTGAGAGTTAGGGATTAATGACCAAGCTCATTTTCAGCACTGTAAAAAGCTGGAGATTGGAAATTATAGGGCAAAAAAAAACAGAAGGCTTATACTTTCCTACTAGTATGAGAATTGTACAATGCTCACATAAAGCTGACAGATTGACAGCAACTTTCTTTGCCTCAAGCATTAAAACAAACCTACCTACATTGTCTAATGATCAAATTCCAGCCTCAGGATCATTTCCACTGCAGTGGAGGGACTGCACATAATTGTGGTTTCTTTCTCTCTGGTTCCTTATTGACCAACACGCCTAATAACATCTAAAAGTGTTGTCTCATTAGCGCCCTGTAACTATTCAAAAAATACCAATGTTATAACCAGAAAATAAACCTTCTATTCCTCCTAACAACACACACAAAATGCAGGCCAGGCAGCATCTATAGGGAGAAGCACTGTCGACGTGTCGGGCCGAGACCCTTCGTCAGAACTAACCGAAAGGAAAGATAGTAAGAGATTTGATATTAGTGGGGGGAGGGGGAAATGCGAAATGATAGGAGAAGACCGGTGGGGGTGGGATGAAGCTAAGAGCTGGAAAGGCGATTGGCGAAAGTGATACAGAGCTGGAGAAGGGAAAGGATCATGGGACGGGAGGCCTCAGGAGAAAGAAAGGTGGGGGGGGGGGAGCACCAGAGGGAGATGGAGAACAGGCAAACAACTAAATATGTCAGGGATGGAGTAAGAAGGGGAGGAGGGGCATTAACGGAAGTTAGAGAAGTCAATGTTCATGCCATCAGGTTGGAGGCTACCCAGCCGGTATATAAGGTATTGTTCCTCCAACCTGAGTTTGGATTCATTTTGACAATAGAGGAGGCCATGGATAGACATATCAGAATGGAAATGGGATGTGGAATTAAAATGTGTGGCCACTGGGAGATCCTGCTTTTTCTGGCGGACCGAGTGTAGGTGTTCAGCGAAACGGTCTCCCAGTCTGCGTCGGGTCTCACCAATATATAAAAGGCCACACCAGGAGCACTGGATGCAGTATACCACACCAGCCGACTCACAGGTGAAGTGTCGTCTCACCTGGAAGGACTGTCTGGGGCCCTGAATGGTGGTGAGGGAGGAAGTGTAAGGGCAGGTGTAGCACTTGTTCCGTTTACAAGGATAAGTGCCAGGAGGGAGATCGGTGGGAAGGGATGGGGGGGATGAGTGGACAAGGGAGTCGCATAGGGAGCGATCCCTGCGAAAAGCAGAAAGGGGGGGAGGGAAAAATGTGTTTGGTAGTGGGATCCCGTTGGAGGTGGCGGAAGTTACGAAGAATTATACAGCTGGAGGCTGGAGGCTGGTGGGTGGTAGGTAAGGACAAGGGGAACCCTATCCCGAGTGGGGTGGCGGGTGGATGGGGTGAGGGCAGATGTGCGGGAAATGGGAGAGATGCGTTTGAGAGCAGAGTTGATGGTGGACAAAGGGAAGCCCCTTTGTTTAAAAAAGGAAGACATCTCCTTCGTCCTGGAGAGAAAAGCCTCATCCTGAGAGCAGATGCGGAGGAGACGGAGGAATTGTGAGAAGGGGATAGCCTTTTTGCAAGAGACAGGGTGGGAAGAGGAATAGTCCAGGTAGCTGTGAGAGTCTGTAGGCTTATAGTAGATATCAGTAGATAGGCCGTCTCCAGAGATGGAGACAGAAAGATCAAGAAAGGGGAGGGGATATGCTTGACCTGCCGAGTTCTGCCGCCATTTTGTGTGCATTGCCATTGGGTGAATGGCACGGGATTAGAGTGGGGAACTGAAGCTTCAGTGAGAAGAAGTGGGGACTAGATTGAGGTCTATGTCAAGTTACTCTTCCCTTCTCTAATATTACATGGGTAAAGCAGAAAGAATAGCTCTCAGGGCAGGGTGTGCTCCTATTGCATGATATGGGAAATGTGAGACACCTCCAGTGTCCCCGATGGCTACATCTGTGAGGAGTGCATCTGGCTGCAGCTCCTGTGTTAGAGAAACAGAGCTGGAACTGGATGACCTATGCATCATTTGGGAGAATGAGGAAAAGGTACAAACATTAGAATGCTCTTTATCAATTACTGCTCAGCATTCAATACCTTCAAAACTAATCAATAAGCTTCAAGACCATGGCCTCAATACCTCCTTGTGCAAGCCGATCCTCGATTTCCTCATTTGCAGATCCGATTCAGTTCAGTTTGGCAACAACATCTCCTCCACATTTCCATCAACACAGGTGCACCACAAGGCTGTGTGTTTAGCTCCTTTGCTCTACTCGCTTTGCACTTAAGCACAGATCCAGTGCCATATTAAAGTTTGCTGACGACACCGCTGTCACAGACCAAATCAGAGGTAGTGATGAATCAATATATGGGAAGGAGAGTGAAAGTCTTGCTGAGTGGTGCCATAAAAATAACCTCTTGGTCAATATCAACAAGACCAAGGATCTGATTATTGAGTTCAGGAAGAGGAAACCAGAGTCCCTTGAGTCAGCCCTCAGAAGAGGATCAGAGATGGAGAGGGTCCGCAACCTTAAATTCTTCAGTGCTATTATTTTGTAGGATCTGTCCTGTGCCCAGCACTTAAGTGCAATTATGAAGAGGCGCAGCAGTGCCCCTACTTCCTTAGGAATTTCGGCGTGGCCTCTAAAACTTTGACAAGCTTCTATAGATGTGTAGTGGAGAATATATTGACTGGCCGCATCTCAGCCTGCGATGGAACCACCAATGCCTTTGAGTGAGAAATCCTACAAAAAGTAGTCGATATGACCCAGTCCAACACAGGTAGAGCCCTCCCCACCACTGAGCACATATACATGAAGTGTCGTCACAGGAAAGCAGCATCTAAATTCAGTAACCCCCATCACCCAGGTCATACTCTCTTCTCACTGCTGCCATCAGGAAGAAGGTACAGGAACTCAGGACTCACACCACTGGGTTCAGGAACAGTTTTTACCCCTCAGCGATCAGGATCTTGAGCCAAAGGGCTTCAAGTGGAAATCTCTCAGTTTCACTTGCCACATCATTGAAATGTTCCCATGACCTCTGGATTCACTTTCAAGGACTCCTCCTATCTTATTCTTGATATTTATTGCTTAATTTTTTTATTATTCTTATTCTTTATTTACTTGTCTTTTGACACTGGCTAAACGCTCAAGTTGATGCGGTCTTTCATTGATTCTATTATGGATTTATTGAGCGTGCCCACATGAAAATGAATCTCAGTGTGGTATCTCAGAGTTGAAAAGAGGACCGCCAGGGCAGGACCCTCTGGATTCCTGCTTGCGTCACATGCCAGTGAGGGTAAGAATAGGAGCTTCTGGCAGATAGATGTGTGGCTAAGGAACTTGTGCAAGGGGCAGTGATTGAGATTTCTGGATCTTTAGAATCTCTTCTGGTGCAGGTAGGACCTTTACTAAAGGGATGGGTTATGCCTGAACCAAAGGCAGACCAATATCCTGCAGGCAGATTTGCTAGAGCCATTTGGGAGGATGTAAACTAATTTGGCAGGGCGATGGGCACCAAAGTGATAGGTCTGATATTGGGGCAGTTGGTTTACAAACAGACGCAGTGTGTAGTGAGACTGTTAGCAAGGACAGGCTGATGACAGGGCAAAATTGCAGTGAATGCGATGGGACAAAATTGTAAAAGGTGATGAATACAGGGCTGAAGATACTATAATTGAATGCACACAGTATATGGAATGCGGTAGATAAACTTGTATCATAGTTAAAGACTGGCAGATATGATGTTTGGGCATCACTGAGTTGAGGCTAAAAGAAAATTATAGCTGGGAGTTGTACGTTCAAGAATGCATTATTTCAAAAGGACAGGCAGGTAGGTAGAGGGGGTGTGGTGGCTTCGTTAGTAAAAATTGAAATCAATTCCACAGAAAGAGGTGACATAGGATCGAAAGGTGTGGAAACATAGAAACATAGAAAATAGGTGCAGGAGTAGGCCATTCGGCCCTTTGAGCCTGCACCGCCATTCAGTATGATCATGGCTGACCATCCAACTCAGAACCCTGTACCTGCTTTCTCTCCATACCCCCTGATCCCTTTAGCCACAAGGGCCATATCTAACTTCCTCTTAAATATAGCCAATGAACCGGCCTCAACTGTTTCCTGTGGCAGAGAATTCCACAGATTCACCACTCTCTGTGTGAAGAGGTTTTTCCTCATCTCGGTCCTAAAAGGCTTCCCCTTTATCCTTAAACTGTGACCCCTCGTTCTGGACTTCCCCAGCATCGGAAACAATCCTCCTGCATCTAGCCTGTCCAATCCCTTTAGAATTTTATACGTTTCAATAAGATCCCCCCTCAATCTTCTAAATTCCGGTGAGTATAGATAGATAGATAGATAGATACTTTATTCATCCCCATGGGGAAATTCAACTTCTTTTCCAATGTCCCATACACTTGTTGTAGCAAAACTAATTACATACAATACTTAACTCAGTAAAAAAATATGATATGCATCTAAATCACTATCTCAAAAAGCATTAATAATAGCTTTTAAAAAGTTCTTAAGTCCTGGCGGTTGAATTGTAAAGCCTAATGGCATTGGGGAGAATTGACCTCTTCATCCTGTCTGAGGAGCATTGCATCGACAGTAACCTGTCGCTGAAACTGCTTCTCTGTCTCTGGATGGTGCTATGTAGAGGATGTTCAGAGTTTTCCATAATTGACCGTAGCCTACTCAGCGCCCTTCGCTCAGCTACCGATGTTAAACTCTCCAGTACTTTGCCCACGACAGAGCCCGCCTTCCTTACCAGCTTATTAAGACGTGAGGCGTCCCTCTTCTTAATGCTTCCTCCCCAACACGCCACCACAAAGAAGAGGGCGCTCTCCACAACTGAACTATAGAACATCTTCAGCATCTCACTACAGACATCCTAGTCAATCCAGTCTTTCTTCATATGAAAGTCCTGCCATCCCAGGAATCAATCTGGTGAGCCTTCTCTGTACTCCCTCTATGGCAAGAATGTCTTTCCTCAGATTAGGGGACCAAAACTGCACACAATACTCCAGGTGCGGTCTCACCAAGGCCTTGTACAACAGCAGTAGAACCTCCCTGCTCCTGTACTCAAATCCTTTTGCTATGAATGCCAACATACCATTTGCCTTTTTCACCATCTGCTGTACCTGCATGCCCACCTTCAATGACTGGTGTACAATGACACCCAGGTCTCGTTGCACCTCCCCTTTTCCTAATTGGCCACCGTTCAGATAATAATCTGTTTTCCTGTTCTTGCAACCAAAGTGGATAACCTCACATTTATCCACATTAAGTTGCATCTGCCATGAATTTGCCCACTCACCTAACCTATCCAAGTCACCCTGCATCCTCTTAGCATCCTCCTCACAGCTAACACCACTGCCCAGCTTCGTGTCATCTGCAAACTTGGAGATGCTGCATTTAATTCCCTCGTCTAAATCATTAATATATATTGTAAACAACTGGGGTCCCAGCACTGAGCCTTGCGGTACCCCACTAGTCACTGTGAATCCTTGTGGGCAGAGTTAAGAAGCTGCAAGGGTGAAAAGATCCTTACTGTATGTATAACTGACGACAGAAACTTTGTGACTAGTTTTCAGATCTATCCATACTAATCTTTGCCCTCAACAGTTACATACTTACAGATAGTGATTGATTGCAATGTTTCAAAGGTAAACCCTATTGTCTTCCTCAGGCATAAGTTAGTCAAATGAAAAATCTCCCTAGAAATACCTCCTTATATACCCTTTTTAGGAATGTGTGGTCTCAGACTGGAGCTACCTCTACACATGCTCCATCTCTAGTAATTCCCTAATCATCCTCTTGTAGGCATTCTCTTCCTTGCCAAGGAAGAGGGCTCGGCCTAAAAAGTCAACCAATCAGAACAAGGCCAATTCAACCTAACCAAACAGGGATAGGCAATTCAGATCCAGCTAATCAGGACTGAGCATTAAGCCCCACCCATGCCCTGCCTACTTGAGAGGTGTCTCTGGGGGTGGGGGCGAGACTTGTCATTTGACTAACTTGTACCTGAGGAAGGTGGTTGGGTTTACTGTTGAGATATTGCAATCAGTAAGTGTGTGACTGTTATGGCCAAAGGATAGTATGGACAGTTCTAAAATGATCCTATTGGAATTATATACAGGTCCTCGAACAATAGCCAGGATCTCACAATTACAATGGGAGGTAGAAAAGGGATGTCAAAAGGGCAAAGTTACAATAGTCATGGGGGAGCTCAAGCTCCAGGTAGATTGGGAAAATCAGTTTGGTGCTGGATCCCAAGAGGGGGAATTTATAAAATGCATACAAGATGTTTTTTTAGAGCAGCTCATGGTTGAGTACATAGGGGATCAGCTATTCTTGATCGGGTGTTATCCAATGAACTGAAATTAATTAGAGAGCTTAAGATAAAAAAAATCTTAGACGGCAGTGATCATAATATGCATTGCCATTAGTAGGGAGAAGGTGCCTGAGAAACTGAAAAGTCTGAAGGTAAATAAGTCATAAGTCACCAGGACCAGATGTTTTATACCCCAGAGCTCAGAAGGAGGTGGCTGAAGTCATTGTGAAGGCATTGGAAATGATCTTTCAAGAATCAATGGACTCTGGTATGTTTCCAGAGGACTGGAAAATTGCAAATGTCACTGCACTCTTCAAAAAGGGAGAGAGGCAGAAGAAAGGAAATTACAGGCCTGTTAATCTGACCTCAGTGGTTGGGAAGATGTTAGAGTCAATTATTAAGGATGTGGTTTTAGTATACTTGGAGGCACATCATAAAATAGGCCAAAGTCAGCATGGTTTTCTTAAGAGACGTGAGGGAAATGGAGGGATAGGGACAAGGTGTAAGTAAGAGGGAGTAGTGTTTAGGTGTTTTTGATTTGCTTTTTAGCTCGTTCAGCACAACATTGTGTTCCTGTGCTGTACTGGTCTATCATCAATGATGGGGGAAGGGACTGGGTATGCATGGTGAAAATAACATGCTCAGGGTCAGAGAACTGAAAGGTGTTGAAGTGATGGACGGCATGTGAAGTTTCGTGGATGTAGATGGGACAGGTCTGAATCAAGTGGGACAAATACAGAGTCAAGATATGTGGACAGCAATTCAGTGTAGTAGGAGCGGACAGAAATAATTAGCCTACCAGATCAGTTAGGTTGGACATCTTGGGCAGAAGGTAGAAATGGTCAGTTCAGGTTAGAAGTGTGGAGTTGGAGGCTGTGTATGGGAGATCACTGGAGATGATGAGTTTGATGATGGCTTGGGAACTATGGCCTGTGGCTTCAGAGTGGGGTCCTGGTTCTGGGTAAGTAAGAAAAGGTGTCCAAGATTTAACTTCTATTGACTTATTAGTGTATAGAAGTCTCCACTATAAATATATGTATCTGGTTCTGAAGTATTTTTCACATATTTTTAAAGGGGAGCTGGTCAGTTAACAATGAAGGAAAGTGCTGCCTTAATGTGGGTGGGCTGTTACTGATCTAAGCTACAATGGTATTTAGCCATTTCTTATTACATTGTTTGTTCTGGGCTTAAAATTCCATACCATGCATTCCCCCCCTCCCCATGTAGAAACCCTGAGACTCTCTCCAACACTACATGGCAAATATTACAAAGTAAATATGTTGAGAGAGCCAAAAGTAATGCAAGCTCCACCCTATTAGAATAGAGTATACTGATCTATTTCACTCTACAGTCATTAATTGTATTAATCTTCCAAAATATGTGCTATTCTCTTAATTGCATCTGCAAAATAATGTTCCAGTAGCATTTTGAAATGCAGTTATTATACTCCAAGAGGATTATCCATTTGAACTAAAGCTATGAGAAGGAATAAGACTGGCACGAGCACTTTAAACTAAAGGAGAATTCTCCATGTTGACTGCAGACTTGTGACATATTAAACAGAAAAAGAAAGATAGCCAGGGATGATATGAACGAAATTAAGAGCAGTGAAACATGAGAACACAGCTTGAAGGCATTGAAGAGCAAATTTAAAAATAGGTATCAGATTGGGGATGAGGATGATTGAGTACAGAAATGAAATAAGAAAGCCTTATTTATCTAAATCAATCTTGTAAATTCCATATACATTTTAATGCTCCTGGAATTATATTGTGAGGTACATGTTTTAAGTGCTATGTAATCGATCCATGGTACTGTAGATAGGAGCTGATGATAACTACAGCACCAAACATAAACTTCAATTGTCAGCTTCTATGCGTACATCTGACATGCATGAAGCATTTAGAGATGGTACACACAGCATCAGTCCTGGTGCAATAATCAATTGATAGCATGAAAATTAATTACAGATTTGTAATTAGCACTGGAAATGGACAATTGTCTTTCAACCATACCTACAGTATGTATATAGCTAAAAGAAACAGTGGTTTTCCAGGGCCAAGGTACAAAACACAGTACCGAATGTCACACACAGCACAGAGTTCATAGAACATATAGTTACGATAGCAGAAAAATGTGCATTCACAAAAAATATAGCCCAAGTCCCTGAGTGACATGGCCTGAAGATTGATAGTGCAAGAGATGTTGTCCTGTAGCCATGTCTACGCAAAAGCAAGCAGACGGCAGTTCCTCATCACGCACTAACAAACGCAATCCAGCTTATCTTCCCATGAGCAAACACTAGAGGGCAGCACCAATGGAAGGGGCCAGCCCTCAACCCAGCACAGACTCCAGCCTGCCATGCCTCTGCTCTTTCCTGCACCGCCTTTGGCACTTCCCCCCTTGGACAGCTGCAACAGGAAACACCACAGCATGAGGGTCTGGTCTGCATAACAACCGAGGTCATGCAGCTACCCTGCCCTGCCACCAGTACCATCAATGAACCAATGAATTGGACTTGAAATTTTCTACATTACCAATGTTCTTGCGATCTGTAGAGAAACATCCAGTACAATAATTTGCACTGTATGTTGAACTGCATACCACCTCCATGCCCCGCTTCCAATGCCTTCATCTCCAGGTGGCTGTAGCAGGCAATGATACTGTATGCAACAAGCCCTTGCTGTGCCCCCCTGCTTTCCAGAAACTCGCTAGTGGTGCAGACCTGCAGTACTTGACACTCTTAATTTCCAGCACAGTCTTGCAATGATAAGAAAGGTGTAAGGGATGAGTGATTACACCGTTGGTTGGACCCAAAGAGATTGCTACCACCAAGCACACCGCCATCTTACCAGTGCTGACTCTCCAATTGAGTTTTTGGTGAACTTTGACTCTCTCCTTTCCAGCTCCACTCTACAAGGCATTGAAAGCGATGACATGTTGCTGGATGCACATTAACACACTTGGATAAAATCTGTTCCATAACTATCTTTATTTCAGTCCTGCAGGCCAGATGAAATTGATAAATTTGCATGCAAGGACTTTGCTAACAAGCGACCCTTTACCTCAGTCCAGACAGTCCACTCATACCAGATGACTCACTGCATGGAAATCCTATCCCTGAAATGGATGGATGGATGGATCATGGGCAGGTGTTAGATCCCGTGCATCTAATAATTAAAGTATGTGAGTATAGTAATGGTACGGCAAGTTGGAGGGAGCTTTTTGAACCACCTCTTCATTACCAGGAAGAGATCTGAGATTGAGGTGAACTACAATAGGCATGAGCACTGTCATCCTCAGTGATGTCTGATCCTTTGCTGACCTGGCTCTGCCAATGATCATTAACATCCTATCCTCCAACAACTGGTTTAGGCAGCACCTTGAGCCAACACATAATTATTGCTGCAGCCCGCAGTTGCAAGGTACCTCTTTCAACAGAGCAAAGGAAACATTTTAGTGTCTATTGTCCTGAGTGTATTTAAAGTGCTTACTGAGTTGCAGACGTCTTTATTTTAGTGGTCATTCCACTGACAGTAAGCTCATCAGGGCATCACTGGTATAGAGTGCCGCCCTCATCATTGATCTCTCCGACCATCTCTTCATGGTCTAATTAGAGAGATCCAGCATGGCTTTGTGCAGCGCAAGTCTTATCTTATTAACTTGATAGAGTTTTTGACGCAGTGATGAGGGTAAGGGATGAAAGTAGAGCTAGGGATGTTTTCTACATGGACTTTAGTAAGGCGTTTGACAAGCTCCCTCACGGGAGGCTTCTCCAGATGATTAAGCTGCATGGGATCCATGGTGAATTGGTTGATTGATTCAGAACTGGCTTGCCCATAGAACACAGAGGATCGTGGTCAATGGGACTTATTCCAGCGGAGTTCCACAGGGATCTGTACTGGGACTTCTGCTGTTTGCGATGTACTGTATAAAATGACGTGTAACTGGGTGGATTAGTAAGTTTGCAGACAATACAAAGGTTGGTGGTATTGTGGATATTGTAGAAAGTTGGCAAAGAATACAATAGGATATAGATCAGTGGCAGATAAGAGTGGAGGAGGAGCTTAGGAGGAGACATTGGCACCTAAAAATCTCTATTTTTCCCTTTCAAGGTTCTTTTGTAGACCCTGACCTGGAGTTACACACCGACTACTGTTCTTTGCGGGAATGGGACCTGCTCTTGAGGTTTCACGACTGGCCGTTATTCGGCATGCCAAGGGCGTGACCTAAGAGCATTGCCCGCTTTCGAAGGTTCGAGATTTCATGGCTCTGGAGATGGGGCGGATCAGAGGTCGGAGTCCAGGCAGGAGAGTCATGAGAGATGGAATATCCAATACTGTGTGCCCAGAGACCCGAGATCTTTGGGCACAGAGCTCGGAAAAAGCGACGCAGCAAACTTTTAACATCATAAACCAATGAGTTGTTTGTTATGTCTTCCCTCTCGCTGTGAAACCGAGACACCTCTTTCTCCCTTATTAGGGAGAGAGAAAGCCTGTGGTATGTCAAATAACAAGCAGTCTTTGGGTTACTGCAAGTCTGTGTCTTTGCTGTTGCTTTGCTCATGCTTGAGTGCTCGGTAGTGGGTGCCGATGTTTTTTTTTTGCCTGTGGGGAGAGGGGTATTCATTGCTTGCTGCCACTTATGTGCAGGAGGGTGGGGGAGACTTTGGGGTTCTAACATTTAATTGTTACTCATTCTTTGGGGCACCCCTCTGTTTTCATAGATGGTTGCGAAGAAAAAGCATTTCAGGATGTATATTGTATACACTTCTCTGACATTAAATGTACCTTTGAAATGACAGATGGAGAAGGGCAAGACCCTTACTTGTTGATGAGCAGATGGATCATGGGGTCCAACTTCATAGTTCCCTGAAAGTGGCCACACAGTTTGAGAGGGTGGTTAAGAAGGCATATGACATGCAAACTTTTATTAGTAAAAGAGTTGGGTGCCTGGAATGCACTGTCCAGGGTGGTGGCATAGGCAGATACATTAGGGTCTTTTAAGAAATGTTTAGATAGGCACATGAATGTGAGGGAAATGGGAGGAAATGGACATTGTGTAGGCAGAGCAATGAGTTAGGTAGCCACTTCATTACTAATGTTATAGGTTTGGCACAACACTGTGGCCAAAAGGCCTGCTCCTGCTCTCTGTTCTATGTTCTGTGTTCTAGTATTTCAGCAAGGGCTGAGTCAGTGGAAGGGTTATTCCTGTGACAAATTTACAGAGGATCACCCTGCTATTTTTTAACCAAAATAAACTTTATTCATAATAGAAAATATTTACGATAATAAACTGTGCAATGTCTTTTCATTCTTGCATTCACAGAAAATGCATGCCACTGATGTGGCTATCTGGTCTGGTATACTATTACAATAGCTGAGGGGCTTCCTCACCCAACCTGGCCTCCCCTGTCCAGTAGCTGAAGAACACTGTACTGTGATCCCTCCACATCAAGGCCTTGTGGTGGCTGTACTGAGCTTCAGTGCAAATCTCAGCATGTACTGCTGCAGCCTGGGATGTGCCAGTCGGCAGCATTCTTGCACAGACATTGAAATGGAATAGCAGGCCAACAAGTTTTGTTGGCCAAAGGGTGTCTTTCATCAAGCTGATGATCTTTCAGCAGCATTTGAAGTCCGTCTCACTTTACGTCCCGGGGAACAGCCCGTAGATCAGAGTTCCTGTCACGCAGCTGCTCAGGATGACCCATGACACAAGCCCCTATATCTTTCTCTACCCTCTCTTTGCAAACTCAGAGGTGAATCACGATCTTGTCCCCACTATAGACCTCTCAGGAGCAGCATCAGGGGGGCAGTTACTGTTCCAGGCACACAGGAAGAATCTGACTGGAAGGGCCCTCTCAATGCCAAACAAGTAAAATCTTGGTGCACGTTGGTGAGATCTAGCCGTGAGGCATTCTGTCAGATGGTCTGGACAGTCCATCTTCTCCAGTAATGTAGGCAGGATGTTTCATGTTGACCACTGCCTGATGGACTTGTGGTCAAATGGTGAAAATTTGGAATAACTTGTCCATGACAGACAGGTAGTACAGCAACATCCAGTTGACTGGCATGTTGTCCGGCAATGGAGCCAGATACATCCTTTACAACACTGGGGGCAGATAGAACCTCAGCACATAGTGGTACTGGGTACCCACATGCTTAGGTTCCACACTCAGCCTAATGCAGCCACACAGAAGGTGGTCATCAGGGTGAGGGGCTACTTTTTGCCCCCGTAGTCCAAGGACTTGTGTATCATGTCCCATCTGACTCACTCCATCTTGGATCCTGAGATAAACGGGAAGATGGCCCGGGTAATTTCCTAGCTGGAAGGGTGGGGGACGAGTACACCTGTGCCCGGTACAGCATCCCGAGAACACCGCAAACCTGATGACCAGTTACTGAGAGGGAACATCTTCCTCATAGTCTCAATTTCTGTATTACCTTCCCAATCCACTCCAGCCAACTTCTGTTGTACACCTTGGTCCCTCCGAACCAGATCCCCAGTACCCTTGGGTTATCAGATCTGATGGTGAAGGGGATGCTGGATCAGGCAGGCCAGCTGCCATAGAGCATGGTCTTAATCTTCATTCAGTTTACTTTGACCCTTGATGCCATCTCAAACTGATCGCAGATGCTGATCAATCAGCATACAGACCTCCGATCAGTGAAGAAGAAAGTAACTTCATCCATGTTGAGGAAGGTGTTCACCTGGGTCCCTTCACTTCCTGGCAACATCACCCATCTTATGCTCTTGTCTTTCCTGATGGCTTCGACAAAAGATTCTATACAGCACACGAACAAGATGTGGGAGAGGGGGCAGCCCCACCTGACTCCAGGCTTAACAGGGAAGGTATATGTTCCCCACTCACTGATTTGGACTGCACTACAGGTGTCTGTGTAGAGCAATTTTTGATCCCCTCCTCAAAGCCCATTTTGGAGAGCATGTCCATCACATACGTGTGTGATAGCCTGGTCCAAGTTGATGAAGCAGGCATCTATCTGCTTGTCCTGCATGTAGGTGTCCCTGAGTAGCACAGAGTTGTCAATGATCTTCCTGCCACATCCACCTGCTGAAAAACTATGGAATGGACTGTTTACTCCAGTCTCTTTCCCTGTGCCAGTACCTCTATTCCTCACAGCAATGGTTTCCAAACTATCAGCTCTAGTTGGGTTCTTCTATTAAAGCTTAAGGGCAGTTGACAGACCAACAAATGGTGCATTACCAACACCTACTGAGGAGGAGTGTGGAGCAAAGAGACAGGAAGTATATCTATTTTAATACCCCTCCCCAAAAGAAATCTCAAGTTATATCAACAAGTCTAGCGCTTTTCAGAAAGTCAAAAATCAACTTATATACATTACCATTGAAGTGATATCCTAACAACTATCTATCATAACTGTCTGCCACAAAGATCTCAATTTAGCAATTAGGTGTTTCCTTTACCCGTCATAGGATCTGTATTCAAACAATAAGTGCTACACCATTTTGCAGTGGCCATAAGTGGACCCCCTGCAAATGCCCGTATTGTGCATATTAGTTCTGAACAAGGAATTATTCAGCCTAGTATGTCCACTACATAAACATGAAAGTATAACTTTTCCCTCCTTTTGTACCCAGCTCCCAACTGAGCTCCCAGCATTGTCTTAATTTTACAAAAATGCCGCTCATTCTTTTCCTTATCCCAACTTTGTTGCCACAGTGATTGAATAGATGTTTTTAATGACTTTCACCTCACCTTTATATAAAGGCACCACTACATTTACAGCCTTAATTTTAAGTGATTACTAGGTCAGAATATCTGCTACCCTCATTTCCTTCAACCTCAACATGGGCAGAGACCCATAAGAAATGGATAAATAAACCCCGACACTGGAGCCTCAACAGGTGGTGTCCAATATCTAGAACAACGTCTGATTACAACCTGTTTTAATAGATTTCAAAGCTAGAAATAAATCAGAACGCATAAGTAAATAATAGACAATAGACAATAGATAGTAGGTGCAGGAGTAGGCCATTTGGCCCTTCTAGCCAGCACCGCCATTCACTGTGATCATGGCTGATCATACACAATCAGTACCCCGTTCCTGCCCTCTCCCCATATCCCTTGACCCTGCTATCTATAAGAGCTCTATGTAACTCTCTCTTGAATGCATCCAGAGACTTCGCCTCCACTGCCTTCTGGGGCAGAGCATTCCATATATCCACCACTCTCTGGGTGAAAAAGTTTTTCTGCATCTCTGTTCTAAATGGCCTACCCCTTATTCTTAAACTGTGGCCTCTAGTTCTGGACTCACCCATCAGCGGGAACATGCTTCCTGCCTCCAGCGTGTCCAATCCCTTAATAATCTTATGTTTCAATCAGATCCCCTCTCATCCTTCTAAATTCCAGTGTATACAAGCCCAGTCGCTCCAATCTTTCAACATATGACAGTCCCGCCATTCCGAGAATTCACCTTGTAAACCTACGCTGCACTTTCTCAATAGCAAGAATGTCCTTCCTCAAATTTGGAGACCAAAACTGCACACAATACTCCAGGTGTAGTCTCATCAGGGGCCTGTACAGCAGCAGAAGGACCTCTTTACTCCTATACTCAATTCCTCTTGTTATAAAGGCCAGCATGCCATTAGCTTTCTTCACTGCCTGCTGTACCTGCATGCTTGCTTTCATTGACTGATGTACAAGAACACCTAGATCCCTAACTTGACTCCATTTAGATAGTAATCTGCCTTCCTGTTCTTGCCACCAAAGTGGATAACCTTACATTTATCCACATTAAACTGCATCTGCCATACATTTGCCCACTCACCCAACCTGTCCAAGTCACCCTGCATTCTCATAACATCCTCCTGACATTTCACACTGCCACCCAGCTTTGTGTCATCAGCAAACTTGCTAATGTTACTTTTAATCCCTTCATCTAAATCATTAATGTATATTGCAAACAGCTGTGGTCCCAGCACCGAACCTTGCGGTACCCCATTGGTCACTGCCTGCCATTCCGAAAGGAACCCGTTAATCGCTACTTTTTGTTTCCTGTCGGCCAGCCAATTTTCTATCCATGTCAGTACTCTGCCCCCAATACCATGTGCCCTAATTTTGCCCACTAATCTCCTATGTGGGACCTTATCAAAAGCTTTCTGAAAGTCCAGGTACACTATATCCACTGGCTCTCCCTTGTCCATTTTCATAGTTACATCCTCAAAAAATTCCAGAAGATTAGTCAAGCATGATTTCCCCTTCGTAAATCCATGCTGACTCGGACTGATCCTGTTACTGCTATCCAAGTGTGCTGCTATTTCATCCTTTATAATTGACTCCAGCATCTTCCCCACCACTGATGTCAGGCTAACTGGTCTATAATTCCCTGTTTTCTCTCTCCCTCCTTTCTTAAAAAGTGGGATAACATTAGCTACCCTCCAATCCTCAGGAGCTGATCCTGAATCTATAGAACATTGGAAAATGATTACCAATGTGTCCACAATTTCTAGAGCCACCTCCTTAAGTACCCTGGGATGCAGACCATCAGGCCCTGGGGATTTATCAGCCTACCCAACACCATTTTCTGCCTAATGTGAATTTCCTTCAGTTCCTCCATTACCCTAGGTCCTCTGGCCACTATTACATCTGGGAGATTGTCTGTGTCTTCCCTAGTGAAGACAGATCCAAAGTACCTGTTCAACTCATCTGCCATTTCCTTGTTCCCCATAATAAATTCACCCGTTTCTGTCTTCAATGGCCCAATTTTGGTCTTAACTATTTTTTTGCTATTCACACACCTAAAGAAGCTTTTACTATCCTCCTTTATATTCTTGGCTAGTTTACCTTCGTACCTCATTTTTTCTTGGCGTATTACCTTTTTTGTTATCTTCTGTTGCACTTTAAAAGCTTCTCAGTCCTCTGGTTTCCCGCTCATCTTTGCTATGTTATACTTCTTCTCTTTTATTTTTATACTGCCCTTTACTTCCCTCGTCAGCCATGGCCGCCCCTTACTCCCCTTAGGATCTTTCTTCCTCTTTGGAATGAACTGATCCTGCACCTTCTGCATTATTCCCAGAAATACCTGCCATTGTTGTTCCACTGTCTTCCCTGCTAGGGTATTGTTCCATTGAACTTTGGCCAGCTCCTCCCTCATAGCTCCATAGTTCCCTTTGTTCAACTGTAATACTGACACATCCGATTTTCCCTTCTCCTTCTCAAATTGAAGGTTAAAACATATCATATTATGGTCACTACCTCCTAATGGTTCCTTTACCTCGAGGTCCCTGATCAAATCCGGTTCATTGCACAACACTAAATCTAGAATTGCCTTCTCCCTGGTAGGCTCCAGTATAAGCTGTTCTAAGAATCCATCTCGGAGGCACTCCACAAACTCCCTTTCTTGGGGTCCAGTACCATTCTGATTCTCCCAGTCCACCTGCATGTTGAAATCCCCCATGACAACTGTATCATTACCTTTGCAACATGCCAATTTTAACTCTTCATTCAACTTACACCCTACATCCAGACTGCTGTTTGGGGGCCTGTAGATAACTTCCATTAAGGTCTTTCTACCCTTAGAATTTCTCAGTTCTATCCATACTGACTCTACATCCCCTGATTCTATGTCCCCCCTCGCAAGGGACTGAATATCATTCCTCACCAACAGAGCCACCCCACCCCCTCTGCCAGTCAGTCTGTCCTTTCGATGTACTGTTTCAGCCCATTCTAAGGCTAAAAAGATAGCAACCATCTCAGATATGAATACTAATACTTCGTTTGATGATCTTTTCTTAATATTCACCTGAAACTTTGGAGCATAAACAGAAACACCTGAACAACCTGTCACTGGATTTTTTGAACCATCTGTTTAGATAAGTAAGAAACTATGATATCTGCCTTGTATATATTGCTGAACTAACTGTGCCACTGGTATACAATTAATCTTCATTGTGATCTTTTCTTGAACACAGGCAAAGGGTAAAACCATGGAGGAGCAACAGAAAGGGATACACTGGGACCCTATTCCACATTAAACAACCCAAGATTTTGTTCTCATTCATTTCCTATCTGGCCAAAACTGAAGACCTTATGAATGAAGTGCTCCCAACAGTCTACTAATGTCGCCAATACAGGATGATCAACTTTATCCTCTTAAGTTAACTCAATAAATCATTGCTAACTGTAACCTGCTTAGTTGTAAAGGTACTTCACCCATATTTACCAGTAATGCCAAAACTGGGGATGATATACTAGCACCACAACATAACCTCGAGGCTTGTGCTTCAACATTATCTAGGGACTTCGAGAACGCTGGTGAGGCTGACCCATAAGAAATATATCCATAATCAATAACAGATCTGATTAAATCAATATACATTTTAAGTGACCTCCTACTTGTGCCCAACTAAGCAGCTAACAATACTAAGGATTTTTATTACACTTCTGTAGAATCTGTTGTTGGGTTTAGTAAACACCTCTCCTTTAAGAGTTGGAAGTTTGATATCAGTTGCCTCTAATTGATTTCATCAACTGCAAAATGTTTGTGAAATTACCCAAGCTTACAAGAGCTAATAGGGAAATGAATGTGATTGGCTCTTGCAAGAGCCTTGTGCTCTTATATAAAGTATGCACAGAACGCCCACACAGTGTGAACAGATGCACTGCAACATCATTTTTAGTTTGTTTTTCTGCAGGGCAGTATGGCTTTTAACCTGATCAATTTGAACCTCAGTCTGAATGCAGTGCAAACCCAGTCACCTGATATTTTAACTCTTCCTCTAGTAAACTTCGAGTAAAAGGCATCTCTATGTACAGTACAATAATAGACGAAGCTATACTACTGTAGCAGTATTTTTGTATGTCGAAACAAAATTGGTCTGCATCTAATAATTAGGAAAAGACTTGGGTCAATAACTTCAGCCATTCGATGGTCACAAAATGCAAGGTGCCGTTCTCCCTGAGAAATCCCTACGTTGTTCTGAAGAATTGGGAATCCATTGCATAAAACTATTTCCAAAGGAGAATTTCACTCCACAGTTTGTTGGGCTATAACTGATATGGGGTGTAATGTGCTTAAAATGTTGAAATATTCCAGTTCCTGGTATCTTATATTCTTTTATTGATAAGCACAATAACAAAAGTAGAAGGGAATACATTCAATAGCATCAGAAAAAGGGTGAGGGATAATGATGCAGAATTATTTGCTCTGTAATTGTCACTGTGCCAACTTTGAACTGCTTGCTAATTAACGTGATTGCTGTATACAGCAAGTACAAACTGCACTGCTGTCTGGCTGCACACATCAGCAAGGGGGTAATTTCACATAAAGCAGAACATCAGTTCTTTAAAAGTCACTGCATAAAGGGGAGGGGTATTGATGGATTGGAGAGATATGGCTGAACATGGTTGAAGCAACATAGTAGATGGCATGTCACTGGAATTTGGAGGTGTCTGTGGTGGAGGAGGAGGAGGAGGAGGAGGAGGGAAGAGATTTCTCATATTCGCAAGAGACAAATGGTCTTTCTGCAAAAATGCTTTGGCAAGTGGTGGGACCAGATGATAAAGATCAGCTTAATTTGTCACATGTACATCAAAACATGCAGTGAAATGTGTTGTTTGTATCAATTCAAATCCAAAGGATTGTGCTGGGCAGTCTGCAAATCTCTCCACACTGTTGAATGCATAATAAATGCTGTGAGATTCAAAGAGGACGCTTATTGGAATTTGAGCTCCAGTATGACAAAACAAGCATCAGATCAGCATTACAGGATGAACAATGCCAAAGTCTATTTTTGCTGAAGATTTTCACTTTTCTAATGCTCATACCAATATGTCATCAGGGAGAACTTACAACATAAATCTGCATGGGTATTGGATGCCAATATGAAATGTAAAGGTCACTCCCATCACTCAACATACAGTACACTTGCTACAGATCCACATACCGGTAATATGCCTCTAACATTTTCTATACAGTAGAATTGCTAAATGTTCAGATATATTTACCTTATTAAATATATAAATGAATTAGTAATTATCCACAGAATACTAGATGACATTCATTTAGAATGGTTTGATATCTGGACTTCAAAAGTTCAAAAATTTCAAAGTACGTATATTGTCAAAGTATGCATAAATTATACAACCTTGAGATTCATCTGGTTAAAGGTATCCACAAAACAAGAAATCTGAAAGAACTCAATTTAAAAAAAGACCAATGCACAGAGAGAAATAAAAAAATCAAATCATGCAAACAATAAAGCAAGCAACAACATTCAGAATAAAACTTAGTCCATAAACCCAAAGCCCGGAGCAGCCAGAGTAGGCTCGTAGACATCCATTGAGATGGTTTGATAGAAGAACAAAATTGAGGCAACAAATAAAAATAAAAGAAACATTACTGTTGGAAATCTAAAACAAAATATGAAAAGCTGTAAATACTGGGCAGGTCAAACAGCAACTCTGGAAAGAGCAACAATTAACATTTCAGGTCCATAAACCTTCATTAGAAATGGGGAAGAAAGAAAAGAGGTCAGATTTAGGTAGCAGAGAATGGTAATGGATGGAAGGGTAGAACAAACTGAATATCTCCGATAGGGTGAGATCTGGCTGATGAGTAGTAATTAAAATAAGATTAGGTTTCTTTGTCTGCAGTAGGCTGCTAAGAGTAAAGCTGTGTAATATGGCCAGCTGGTTTGTCTATACAAAAATAAAAATGAGCAAAAAAATGACAGGTAGAAATGGTCAGTCCCAATACAGACTGAAAGGAAGAGTGAGATATATAAAGAATTCAACATTGAGTCTTGAAGTCCCAGATGGAAAATGAGAACTAGTTCAACAAGCTTGTCATGAACAATGTCATAACAGTACAAGAGGCCACAGACCCAAGATGCTGGTTTCCCCCAACAGCCCAGCAGCATCATTGGAGAGAGAAAAAAACAAGTAATGTTTCAAATCAATGGCCTTTCATTAAAACAGCCCCGAGCTTGCTGTGTGTTTATTGTACTTTCTGATCTTATTTCTGATTGGATCACATTTGAATTAATTCACTATTTTGGATATTCCCTGCACTTTTTGTTTATATTTTAGATATCCAGGGTGCGCAAATTTTCCTTCTGGTTGCTTCCCAATTAAGCTTTCATTCTTTGCAGTTTAGGGAGCAAAATAAGTAGCTTATGTTGGTGATATTAAGCCTGATTCTGACTATTCCCATTACAGACATTTTGTGTAATAGGCATACTTAAAAAGAGCATTATTTTTGCTAAGTTCTTTTGTGCTTAGGAATGTTGATTACCTTTTAGGTTATGAGAAAGAACAGCAGTTACTTTTTTTTTAACCAAATTCCTCCAGTAAATGAATCATTTTCAAATGTCTCACTTTAGGGAATCCTCTATACCAGATGTCAGACAAAAATGGATAAGAAAGTGCTTAATGGAAGGCTTTTGAGAAGTTTTTTGAAAGAAGAGATATTGAGAGCTGCTGGAGGGCAAGGATCAGAGAGTTTAAGGAAATGATGGAATTAATGGGGTTGAACACAAAGAGAAATAGTATGCAGGAGCAGGTGATTGGGAAGAACAGGACCAGGAGTGAACCTCAAAGTAAAATGTCTGTATTCAGATGATTATGATGATAACAAAGTGGTGGCTATCATGGTTTTACATTAAAGGTATAAGTAGCATCAAGTTGAATGGGTCAATGTCAGTACAAAAGTGGTCAGATGCCTTAAAGATGATGAGGTCTGCTAGCTGGAGAAGATTATGACAACCTTTACTTGATGAACACAAATCTTTCAATCTTGGCAAAGTAATGTTGTTCTAGCATTTGGAGTCCAACTGCTAGCAAGTCATCCATGTTAATGTAATTTCCTTCATTGGATGAGAAGTTACTAACTCTAAGTCCATACTTCTCGCAGGCAATGTATCACCACCTACCATATTACAACTTAACCTGCCAGGATGCAGCATAATTTAGCTAATGTGATTAATAAGGTTCCTGCTAAATACAATGCAATATCCATCTCCTTATAGGAAGCAGACTGCAAGTCACCTGATATATTATTATTCTTTTGGCTGACAGTCTTCCCGCAACATCCGTGGCCTTGCAATGTTGATCGGAAAAGGGATTGGATGTTGCCAAACTGTTCAAAACACAAGCACTTTGCATGATTCTGGGTGAGTACTCTATGCACTTTGTCAGTGAGGCAACAATCCCAGCAGCTGCCATATCAGTGTAACTTATCATTGCATTTTAAACAAGTCCTTCGCAGTAAATAAATTATTTTCAATAGTGCTATTGTTTTGAGAATATTTTGTAAGTCAAATGATGCTTTAATACTCAGTGACTTTCCTGTCCAACAACCTTTTTCATAGGTTGTTAATGTATTATGTCACTGTATCCCTTGTTGGCAGCACTATAACTTGCACTCAGAGAATATGACAATGCATGAAACATTGTTAGTTTGGATGTGTTCATTTCAGACTGTTGCTCCGGGCCAACAGAAGGAGGACCCTGAGGTGGCTGTTTGTGGGACACAGAGAAACATTTATTATGGGGAACAAGGAAATGGCAGATGAGTTGAACAGGTAATTTGGATCTGTCTTCACTAGGGAAGACACAGACAATCTCCCAGATGTAATAGTGGCCAGAGGACCTAGGGTAATGGAGGAACTGAAGGAAATTCACATTAGGCAGAAAATGGTGTTGGGTAGGCTGATAAATCCCCAGGGCCTGATGGTCTGCATCCCAGGGTACTTAAGGAGGTGGCTCTAGAAATCGTGGACACATTGGTAATCATTTTCCAATGTTCTATAGATTCAGGATCAGCTCCTGAGGATTGGAGGGTAGCTAATGTTATCCCACTTTTTAAGAAAGGAGGAAGACAGAAAACAGGGAATTATAGACCAGTAAACCTGCATCAGTGGTGGGGAAGATGCTGGAGTCAATTATAAAGGATTAAATAATGTCACATTTGGATAGCAGTAACAGGATCAGTCCGAGTCAGCATGGATTTACGAAGGGGAAATCATACTTGACTAAACTTCTGGAATTTTTTGAGGATGTAACTATGAAAATGGACAAGGGAGAGCCAGTGGATATAGTGTACCTGGACTTTCAGAAAGCCTTTGATAAGGTCCCACATAGGAGATTAGTGGGCAAAATTAGAGCACATGGTATTAGGTTAGGGTACTAACATGGATAGAAAATTGGTTGGCAGACAGGAAACAAAGAGTAAGGATTAACGAGTCCTTTTCAGAATGGCAGGCAGTGACTAGTGGGGTACCGCAAGGCTCAGAGCTGGGACTGCAGCTATTTACAATATACATTAATGATTTAGATGAAGGGATTAAAAGTAACATTAGCAAATTTGCAGATGACACAAAGCTGAGTGGCAGTGTGAAATATGAGGAGGATGTTAGAAGAATGCAGGGTGACTTGGACAGGTTGGGTGAGTGGGCAGATGCATGGCAGATGCAGTTTAATGTGGATAAATGTGAGGTTATCCACTTTGGTGGCAAGAACAGGAAGGCAGATTACTATCTGAATGGTGTCAAGTTAGGAAAAGGGGAAGTACAACGAGATCTAGGTGTCCATGTTCATCAGTCACTGAAAATAAGCATGCAAGTACAGCAGGCAGTGAAGAAAGCATTGGCCTTCATAACAAGGGGAGTTGAGTATACGAGCAAAGAGGTCCTTCTGCAGTTGTACAGGGCCCTGGTGAGACCACACCTGGAGTATTGTGTTCAGTTTTGGTCTCCAAATTTGAGGAAGGACATTCTTGCTATTGAGGGAGTGCAGCATAGGTTCACAAGGTTGATTCCCGGGATGGCGGGACTGTCATATTTTGAAAGATTGGAGTGACTGGGCTTGTATACACTGGAATTTAGAAGGATGAGAGGGGATCTGATTGAAACATATAAGATTATTAATGGATTGGACATGCTAGAAGCAGGAAACATGTTCCCGATGTTGGGGGAGTCCAGAACCAGAGGCCACAGTTTAAGAATAAGGGGTAGGTCATTTAGAATGGAGTTGAGGAAAAACTTTTTCACCCAGAGATTTGGGGATCTATGGAATGCTCTGTCTCAGAAGACAGTAGAGGCCAATTCTCTGGATGCTTTGAAGAAAGAGTTAGAGCTCTTAAAGATAGCGGAGTCAAGGGATATGGGGAGAAGGCAGAAACGGGGTACTGATTGTGGATGATCAGCCATGATCACATTGAATGGTGGTGCTGGCTCGAAGGGCCGAATAGCCTACACCTGCACCTATTGTCTATTGAACATGTTGCCTGAGGGGCCAGTGTAGAAGGTGCCCTTGTAGGGAGAGCATCAATATCCTGAGCCTACACAGCAGGCAGCTTCTAAAGGGGCTGAGTGGTGCTGGCACTTGGACGGCTCACCTGTAGTCATCTGACAGATTTCAATCACAGGTCTTTGCTGTGTTCGCTCCTCGCCCTGGTTTGCACTTTACACAGTCCACACAGGGCTTGGCTAAGGGTGAAGAGCAGTTTGAGTGAGAGAATAAAAGAAAATATGAGCAGTACCTCAAGCCTTCTCCGCCATTCAATATGGTCATGATACTGATCATTGTTAAAATTCAAAGATTCAAATGCTTCTGCAAAGAGAAAGTTCCATTTTAAATGAACCTCCCTGTGATTTACAAAGTGCATACTGCTGCTCTTTCAGTAAAGCAACAAGTTTCAGCATGCCACAGTACTTCTTGTACATGAGAGCAATGCACTTGTGTGCAGCATCCCTCTGTGAGGAACAGCCAGCTATTGATGTACATCATCTCTTTTCTGTCAGAAAGCCAGGAGGTGCTGATGGATCCATGGAGAACGGTAAGCTGCTCACAAGCGGGAATCTCTCTGCTCAGTGAGGGTACCAAGCTGTTTCCTGGTGGCACATTATTGTTTGTTTTGAGTTTCAAGAAGCTTCCATCTGTTACACATGCAGATGGATCAATGTAAGACTATGTAGAATAAAAAATGGAGCTTCAGGGTGGCTCTGCCGTACCTTTCTATGTACTAGTAGACCCTGTGTGATGGGATTGTCAATGAGCCATAGCAAAGTGGAGATAAGAGCTTCTTGACACAACAAAATCTTCTGTGAAAGTATGATAATGAACACCTCCAGCTTTGTGCAAACACAAGGAAATCTGCAGATGCTGGAAATTCAAACAACGACACACACAAAATGCTGGTGGAACACAGCAGGCCAGGCAGCATCTATAGGGAGAAGTGCTGTCGACATTTCGGGCCGAGACCCTTCGTCAGGACTAACCAAAAGGAAAGATAGTAAGAGATTTGAAAGTAGTTGGGGGAGGGGGAAATGTGAAATGATAGGAGAAGACCGGAGGGGGTGGGATGAAGCTGAGAGCTGGAAAGGTGGTTGGCGAAAGTGATACAGAGCTGGAGAAGGGAAAGGATCATGGGACGGGAGGCCTCAGGAGAAAGAAAGGGGGGGGGGCACCAGAGGGAGATGGAGAACAGGCAAACATCTAAATATGTCAGGGATGGGGTAAGAAGGGGAGGAGGGGCATTAACAGAAGTTAGAGAAGTCAATGTTCATGCCATCAGGTTGGAGGCTACCCAGCCGGTATATAAGGTGTTCCTCCAACCTGAGTTTGGATTCATTTTGACAATAGAGGAGGCCATGGATAGACATATCAGAATGGGAATGGGACGTGGAATTAAAATGTGTGGCCACTGGGAGATCCTGCTTTTTCTGGCGGACCGAGTGTAGGTGAATGCCCCTCCTCCCCTTCTTACCCCATCCCTGACAGATTTAGTTGTTTGCCTGTTCTCCATCTCCCTCTGGTGCTCCCCCCCCCCACCTTTCTTTCTCCTGAGGCCTCCCGTCCCATGATCCTTTCCCTTCTCCAGCTCTGTATCACTTTCGCCAACCACCTTTCCAGCTCTTAGCTTCATCCCACCCCCTCCGGTCTTCTCCTATCATTTCGCATTTCCCCCTCCCCCCACTACTTTCAAATCTCTTACTATCTTTCCTTTTGGTTAGTCCTGATGAAGGGTCTCGGCCCGAAACGTCGACAGCGCTTCTCCCCATAGATGCTGCCTGGTCTGCTGTGTTCCACCAGAATTTTGTGTGTTGTTGTTTGAATCTCTAGCTTTGTTCCTGCTTTATAGGGCAGTTTTGACAGTAAGCTCCCTATCTCAGTGTACGACACTTTTGGTCTTGTCAGGATGGTGTTCTAGTCATAACCCTTATAGGCATATTAGGACGGTGCTCTAATTATGAATCATTCACAATAGAGTGTATGTACCAGGCTCCCACTGAGCCATCACGTTATATTCCTTACTTCCAGTGTCTGGCTGAAACCTGCTAGTGCCTGTTGCATCTCTGTAACATGTCTCTAATCTGCTAATCACACTGCCGGTCTGTGAGGTACTGCTATGGGGTATCCGAACTAATGACGCGCTGTGGTCTCCTTCATAACCATTGTCTCCATCCTCCTCCTCTCTGTCCACTGCTGTTCCCCCATGTATTCTTTTGCTCCATGTCCTCTGATATGGAAGAGAGAAAACCAAATTACCTCAGAGGTAATTACCAAAGAGGTAAGATTAAGGTAATCTGCAAAGACTCGTCCTCACAAACTGAAAGCAAAACAGAGCACATACACTACAGCAGGATACTTTCAATCAGATGGAGTAGCACCAATGGTGATGACAAAATCACAAAAAATGCAGCAACTATGACAACACATCAACATTGAGTATGCCTGTATGGTTGCCTGTAACACTTATAGGGGAGATGGCTTGAAGTTCTGTTGTCCCACCTCTACCCATTGGTTGCAGAAATAATAGAACTTCAGGTACTTGCTAATTCCATTGTTTCTGCAACTTGCATAATGGTTATATCATTCCATAATCTAGTAAAATATTTCAAATTATACATGTTTAATAGGTAATAATAGGATTCATGTTAAGTCAGTATTGTTAAACTTTTTACTGTCAGAGACTGTCAAATCAACATGCTGATTCTGATAAAGAATCTCAGGTTGTGCTTCCTTTGCAAATCTAGGCCAGCCAGTTGTTACTGCAATTCCACATGACTTTAGAAAGAACACAGATTATGCTTCCTTGTTTAATCTGAGAACATCGTGTATTAAAATTTAATCTATGTATTCTGTAAATGCCATGTTCCATTTTACATAACTCCCTGCAGAAAATGTTGTATGAGTGCCCTTTTTACCTGATTTAAAAGGGTAATCTTATTAGTTTAATCCTTTGACTGATAGAGAAGGTTTTTAATTAAGTGACATGTAATCTACAGCATGAGGAACAGAGATCACATTTTATCTGTTAGATGTAATGGACAGACAGAATGAAAAATGATTAAATGAAAGATCCTTTCAAACTAAGACAGTAAAGTTCCATAATTTACTTTAACTTACTTTACCACAATAAAAACCTTCTCTGTAAAATAAAATGATATGATTATTTAAACTAAATCTTTGATATTTTGGATTCCAAATGAATTATCCAATGAATAATATCACTGCTTAAATGAATATTTCTGGTTTGTGTATCAGAACGAATTTCTGGACTGAATGAATAAACTACTATTTTTTAGTGATGCATCAATATCCAAAGACAGTCTGCAGAACATTACATTTATTCAGCATTACAGGGACTGGTTAGTTTATAATTTAGTTCATAAATCATAGGGCTTCCAGTGGTCAGGCAGCAGCTGCTGGGCACTTCCTCATACCTACCCCACCAATGAACAAGCCATTGTCATCCCTAACATCACAGATCTCATCACTTCAAGTGATTCCATCTCCACAGCCTCCAACCTGACACTTTCCCATTCCTGTACAGCTCCTTTCTATCCCTTACACTGACCCCAGATTAAGGGTCTCAATCCAAAATTTCCCTCCACAAATACTGCCTCACCTGCTGAGTTCCACCAGCATTTTGTCTGTTGTTCTAGGTTCCACCTCTGCAGTCTCTTGTATCTCTATAATATCAAACTGCACTGCCCATTAAGGTGAATAATGTAAAAGTATATTTGTTGTAAATTCATGCTGGAAGTATGCAGTGAGGTCAGTCCCTGATATCAATCCTTGCACAAAGCTGATCTGATTAATACCAGTCTGGGTTCCATTGACTAGTCAAAACAATGAGAGAGCAATGTGCAGGAACAGATCATAACTGCAAGAAGAACACATCTTCTCATCACCACCACCAACTCTTACATGATATACATGAGGGCTAGAGGATTGTTGTGCAAAAGCTAAATTTATTTTGGAGAAGTTATGCTATATTTCGAGTTGACAAATTCGTGAGCCTTATTCCAAAGCGTCAGTAAATAAGAAAGCTTACATAGATAGATAGATAGATAGATAGATACTTTATTCATCCCCATGGGGAAATTCAACATTTTTCCAATGTCCCATACACTTGTTGTAGCAAAAACTCATTACATACAATACTTAACTCAGTAATAATATGATATGCATCTAAATCACTAACTCAAAAAGCATTAATAATAGCTTTAAAAAAAAGTTCTTAAGTCCTGGCAGTTGAATTGTAAAGCCTAATGGCATTGGGGAGTATTGACCTCTTCATCCTGTCTGAGGAGCATTGCATCGATAGTAACCTGTCGCTGAAACTGCTTCTCTGTCTCTGGATGGTGCTATGTAGAGGATGTTCAGGGTTTTCCATAATTGACCGTAGCCTACTCAGCGCCCTTCGCTCAGCTACCGATGTTAAACTCTCCAGTACTTTGCCCACGACAGAGCCCGCCTTCCTTATCAGCTTATTAAGACGTGAGGCGTCCTTCTTCTTAATGCTTCCTCCCCAACACGCCACCACAAAGAAGAGGGCGCTCTCAACAACTGACCTATAGAACATCTTCAGCATCTCACTGCAGACATTGAATGACGCCAACCTTCTAAGGAAGTACAGTCGACTCTGTGCCTTCCTGCACAAGGCATCTGTGTTGGCAGTCCAGTCTAGCTTCTCGTCCAACTGTACTCCCAGATACTTGTAGGTCTTAACCTGCTCCACACATTCTCCATTAATGATCACTGGCTCCATATGAGGCCTAGATCTCCTAAAGTCCACCACCATCTCCTTGGTCTTGGTGACATTGAGACGCAGGTAGTTTGAGTTGCACCATATCACAAAGTCCTGTATCAGTTTCCTATACTCCTCCTCCTGTCCATTCCTGACACACCCCACTATGGCCGTGTCATCAGCGAACTTCTGCACATGGCAGGACTCCGAGTTATATTGGAAGTCAGATGTGTACAGGGTGAACAGGACCGGAGAGAGTACGGTTCCCTGTGGCGCTCCTGTGCTGCTGACCACTGTGTCAGACCTACAGTCTCCCAACCGCACATACTGAGGTCTATCTGTCAAGTAGTCCACTATCCAATCCACCATGTGAGAGTCTACTCCCATCTCCGTTAGTTTGTGCTTTAAGATCTTGGGCTGGATGGTGTTAAAGGCACTAGAGAAGTCAAGGAATGTAATCCTCACAGCACAACTGACCCCATCTAGGTGAGAGAGTGATTTGTGCAGCAAATACGTGATAGCATCCTCCACTCCCACCTTCTCCTTATACGCAAACTGAAGCGGATCCCGGGCGTGCCTGGTTTGTGGCCTCAGATTCTGTATTATCAGCCGCTCCATGGTCTTCATCACGTGCGACGTCAAGGCAACAGGTCTGAAGTCATTCAACTCCTTTGGTTGTGGTTTCTTCGGTACCGGGACAATACAAGATGTTTTCCACTGTCTGGGTACTCTTCTCTGATCTAGACTCATGTTGAAGATGAGCTGTAGTGGTTCTCCCAGTTCAGTCGCACAGGCCCTCAGTAATCGTGGGGAAACTCCATCCGGTCCAGCCGCCTTGCTGGTACAGATCTTCCTCAGTTGACCTTCCACCTGTGCAGCCGTAAACCTGGGCGTGGGCCAGGTCTCCTGTGAGTGGATATTTTCCTGTGAGGGAAGTAAGCCTGGTGTGGAGTTCTGCAGTGAGGGTGAGATTGTGCTGTCGAACCTATTGAAGAAGTTGTTCAGCTGGTTCGCTTTCTCCACATCTCCACTTATGTTTGCCCCCCGCTTTGCACCACATCCGGTGATGATCTTCATCCCATCCCACACCTCCTTCATGCTTTTTTCCTGCAGCTTTTGTTCTAACTTTCTCCTATACTGCTCCTTTGCCCCCCTTATCTGTACTCTGAGTTCCTTCTGAACTCTTTTAAGCTCCAACCGATCACCATCTTTAAAGGCCTTCTTCTTCTGGTTTAGGAGGCCTTTGATGTGACTAGTGATCCAGGGCTTATTATTGGGATAGCAGCGAACAGTTCTAACAGGGACAACGGCATCCACACAAAAGTTAATATAGTCCGTTGTGCATTCAGTGACCTCCTCAACGCCCCCACAGAGCCCCCCTTGCAGTACATCCCAGTTAGTAGTACCGAAGCAGTCTCTCAGGGCCTGTTCAGCTTCAGGAGTCCACTTCCTGAAAGAGTACATCTTTCATGATGGTACATGATGGTACCTCTATTGAAAGGGGGAGAAGAAATGAAGACTTGGATTAGATGAAGAAGAGATAGAGACTTCAGCCTGCTGTGCATGATTAATACAGGAAGGTTTGTGGCCATTAACCTTTGAGAGAAGCAACACTTGAGTAGACACCAGTTTTCTAAAAAAGACTCTGTACCAATCAGCTGTATTGAGTATCAAGGCCTGCAGATGCACTGTGGGATCAAAATTGCTTTGCACTGACAGTCAAAGAAACAGTCATACAAGAATGTTGTGTTATTGACATATTCAAAGTGTATTTTGAAAGCATAATTTGCAATGTAAAGGAGGTTGTGGAGGGATTCTGCTCAAGGAAAGGTACATTCACCCCATTCTCCACAAGTAGAAAGCAGCAGTGGGTGTGGGCTCATTAATTCACTGAGTTGAGGGAATTTCCTATGGTATAACATTATTGACAGCTGCCTAAATGAATTGAGAGCACTATAGCAAAAAAAACACGATACTTTGGACCAAAATTATATTATTCATTCCCTGTGTAGCTTATCCAAGATCACAAGAAGACACTGACAGCCAACACTCAATATTTGAGAAAATAGGCAACACACCCTTCATCCTGACAAAGCGTCTCCGCCCGAAAAGTCGACTATGCTTCTTCCTATAGATGCTGCCTGGCCTGCTGCGTTCCATCAGCATTTTGTGTGTGTTGCCTGAATTTCCAGCATCTGCAGATTTCCTCGTGTTTGATAAAGCAGGGCAGCTTTATATTACCAGTGGTCTGCCGTAGGGACGAGTGCTGGTACTTTGTGGTTGTGATAAGTATTTACAATTTAGGTATGAATGTAAGAGTCATGATCAGTAAGTTTGTGGAGACATGAATATTGGTGGTGTTGAAGATAGCGAGGAAGGTTATCTCAGGTTGCAATAGAATGAAAAATTGGGCGAAGCATTGGAAGATGGAACCTAATTCCAACAGGTGTGAGATGATGCATTTTGGGTAGTCTTATAGGGTTGGAACATATACAAAAAAATCACAGGGTGCCATGTAATATTGATGAACAGAGGGACCTTAAGTTTCAAGTCCATACTTCCCTGAAAGTTGCAACACAGGTAGATAAGGGCTGAAGAATGTATACAACATGCCTGCTTTCATAGGTGGGGGAATTGTTGGGATGTTATATTGCAGGTTTACAATATACTGATTAAACTACACTTGGAGTATTATGTGCAGTTCTGGTCACCACACCAACCAGGAAGTTGTGGTGCTGAAGAGAATGCAGAGCAGATTCATCAGGATATCGCCTGGATAGGAAGACTTCAGTTATGGGGAAAGTTTGATTCGTTTTCCCTGAAGCAAAGGAGACAGAGGAATGACCAGATAGGGATACTATATATACAGAAATGAAAAGAGGCATACATAAGGCTGATAGCAAAATCATTTTCTCTTGACAGAACTTTCCAAAACACAAAGGCATAGGCTGACGGTAAAAGGAAGAGTGTTTGATATCTGGAATTTATTACTAGTGGAGGTGATGGAGTCAGATACAATAACTAAGTTCAAGAGACATTTGGACAGATATTTGAATATTGACAGAATGTGGGCAAATGGAATGAATTTAAATAAATTAAAAAGATTGTGGCAGGCAGAAGGACCCATTTTTGTGCTGTATAGCACTATGCCTCTAAGACTCTTGTGCAAGTACATTTTATCTAACTATTGCAGCCATATTGTCATACCAAAGTATGGATAAGTATGGACAAAGCTCTCCATCTGAGCTCTGGATTTTGCACCCATGCCACTCAGAATATTGAATCACTGGGCAATCAGTGTCTTGCAGCAACAGTTTGACCACATGGAATTAAAAAGCAGGAAGTGCTGGAAACAAATCTATTACAGATTTTCAGCAGCAGTTTTTAATTGCCTGAGCACAGTTCAGTGGAGAGTAACTCAAATTGAGGATCGTATATTGTGATTAAGTGTGCTCAGAGTTTGTTAGCTGTTAGGAATGCTCCTGCAACAGGTTAATACTGTTCTTTTCCTCAAGTACTTAAACAGAAAATTGACTGGTTTATTGTACCGTAACTATTCTTCAGTCACTGCTCCTGCAAATGAACTGTGGAAACCTGTATTAAGCCTTTTGTGATGCCATCTATTACTTCATGAGATTACATTGTCTATGTTATCTATCTTAGTATAATACAATATTGTTTTATCATGGTAATGTAGTGTGAACAATTAGCATGTAAATTGCAGCATGAAACAGCAGATACCAAATATTGTTAATCAAATGTTTAAAATGCATTGAGGATGATTTATATTTAAAAGTGTGATACTTGCCATGGCAGGTGATATTTATGATAGGTGAAAAGAATCACACATAATTATGTGTTTAAAACATGGATTTGAGCACGTAACAATGTTAGGAAATGTAATGTAAATGCATTATTTAGTTATGAGGACAAGCATGTTCTATAATACTTTCTTACACTTCTTTGAGGTTCTCCCACCTCAAAAGAAGGATGCACTTGTATTATAAGAAAACGTTCCTTTCCCTTTCACTATGTAACAAAGTATTTCACAGCCAATGAAATTCACTTGATGTGTTGCAATACGAAAAGGCAAAGGACAACTTGTAAATGACAAACCTTCACAAGTTATAAACTGATGATGATTAGATCATTTGTGTTATGAATGTTGAGAAATTGATTAATATTGGCCAGGTCTTTAGAAAATCTCCAATCAAGGGAGCATCATACATCCATCAAAGGCAGTCGGTTTGCTTTGGTATGGCATCTCATGCAATGACACCCTTAATCAGTATCACCCTTGATTTTTGGGTTTATGCCACAAGAGTGGAATTTGAACCAACAACCTTTTGACTCAAAGGCAAGAGAACTCACCCAACAGCTGACAAAGCACAATGAAGATGATTATAACCTGACAGCGATTCCCCTCCTCTTCCACCCAACAGGCAGATGCCTCCCTGTCACCATCTCTTCCCACAACACACTCATAATCAGGAACTCAGCAATTGTCGGTTGTCAAGCTTGCATCCTTTTATGGCAATGTATTGGCAACTCATTACACATTACAACAGTACAAACACTGGAGTTAAACACAGCCATGCTGCATAATTATCATTGGCATTGGTATCTAGCAATCTCTTTGATTAGCCACAGGAGAAATTATATGATCTAACTTCCTTGCAATGCACAAATGATTAATCTTTGCTGGAATATTGATTGAAATGTTAATTACTCTGAAGCACAGACCTCAGAGTCCAAATTGAATACTTTATATCTTGGGCCATGCTTTTTTGACACTTCCTTAGGTAGTTCAAGTAGTACTTCATGTAAAAACATTTTTATTAATAAGTGTACTACCTGTTGTTATCTATACTGTATATTAAGGGTGAGTTCCAATTTTATGTTATCTGTTCTCAAGTCAAACCTTACTTTACAAAGAAAGCAAATGACAACATCATTGAGGTGAATGGTTATCCACTCACAAGCAATTTGCTGACCTTCACTCACCAGGTTCAGTCGTGAAGAAGAAGCTTTTGGATGAAATATTAGAAAGCCTTTTGAGATGTTGTCACCGCCAATTAATTGGACTCTGAAAACTTGCTCTAGTTTCTCTAATGCACGTTATTTACTTGTTGCACATGGAAAACACACTGGCCCCTGTCACCAAACTGTTCTAAAGTTTGAACAAAGATAAATCCCATTTTTATATAGAAATTGACTAGTTGGATATCGGTGTTAACCAGTTGGATGCAGTTATTGACCAATTGGTAACCTTGTGGATGCTCAAATTCCTTATTTGCGTAGTCAAACACCAATCACATTGATAATGCAGTTGTTTTTTAGCCAATAGAATCTATGTGTTAAAGGCTAATATAAAATAACTGTCCAACAGTATATGTCAGCCTAGAATCCTTCATTTGCATGCTTACCTTATCTGAGTATGCCAAATGGCTCCAGTCTAAATGTGTAACCATGCTCTTCAAAAACCTTACTCAACTGGATTGACTGCACACCTTCTATAAACCATCCTTGCTTGAATATCTTAACCCAGCCTTGCCACAAGTTACAACATTTGCTAAATATAATCATGAAAAAAGAAACATAAATCCTCCCAGAAAGTGGCAAACAGCAAATCTAGCATGAATGAGTAGATTAAAAATGGTAGTGCAGAAATTAATGGACTGAAAGTGGATAAATCATCAAAACCAAATGATCTGCATCCCAATGATTTGAAAGAGATACCTATGGAAATGTAGATAGCTTAGTGGATAGCTGTCAGCTTCAAATTTTCAATGATAGTGGAACATTTCCCATAGACTTCAGTAAATCCAACTATTTACAAAGTGCAGGAGAGAAAATATGGAAAATTGGAGAACAGTAGTAATGAAAATGCTAGAAGCTGTTATCAGGGAGTATGTGACTGGACACCTACTAGAAAGTCACATTAGGTTGGAGTAGATTCAACATGAGAGGACGCGTGCCTGACAAATCTCTTAAAATATTTGTAGGTTGCTGCTAGCAGTATTGGTAAAGGAGATGTGGATTTCCAGAAAGTCATTATCAACATGCAAAACATAAATCGCAGAATCAAAGCGTAAGGGATTGGAATAACATATTGGCATTGTTTGAGGATTGGTTAATGGAAAGAGGTGGACTGGGGAAAAATGGAGTTCTTTCAGGTTAGGAGGCCATTACAAGTACAGTCTTGTAAGAATCATTGCTACAGAACTAGCAGTTCACAATCCATAGCAATGATTTGAAAGAGGAGTCTAAGTGTAATATCTTCAGTTTTGTTGATGATATGAAGCAGGATATCAGTATGTGCTGTAAAGAGGATTTGGAAAAACTTCAGGGGGGTATAGGCCAGTAAGGTGAGGCCATGGCAAATGGAATATAGTGTTTGATCATCCTCAAAGGTTAAAAATATTGAAAAGCAGATCAAAAGTTTCTTGTATTCATGCTATACAGATCCCTGAAAATCAACTTGCAAGTACCACAAGCAATTATGAATACCAATGGTATCTTGAGCATTTGAATACAAGAGGAAAAATGTTTTACTAAACATATATAGGGCTCTGTTAAGTGTGTACCTGGAAAACTGCAAGTAGATCTGGTCTGTCTGTCTATCCAGGAATCTATCTTCTACTGAGGCTCAATCTGCTTACATTTTCCTTATGGGAATTATGATCATATAAGGAGAATGTAAGCAGATGAAGCCATTCTTCCTATGATTTAGAAGAATGAAAGATGATCTCATTGAAACATACAAATTATTATGGAGACTAACAGGAAAGCTTCAGAGTTGATGCTTTGTTCTTAGAACAAAAGATCAAAATCTCCAAGTGGGAGTTCAGCAATTTAGTACTGAGATGAGGAGAAACTTCTTCACCCAAAAGGTAATAAATTGTTATAATTCTTGACCCAAGGCAGCTTAGTGGTTGAGTCGCTGAAGATGTTCACGGCAAAAGTTAATAAGATTTTTGGAAATTAAAGGATTCAAGGATTATGGATTTCATACAGGGACATTGTAGAGATTGGGTCTCATGAATTTTTTTTCCCAAACAAATAGAAATCAGGTTAATCCTAGCTAAATCTTTTTAAATACTTTACTGTACAACTTTACTGTTTTCCTGCAAAATTAAAACTGCTGTTATGATGAAACTTCTTTACCTAATGTTTTGACCAGTATTAGAAATTTAACTTGGTGAAGTACACCAAGTATTTCTACAATTATCTGACTCATCATGAAGCACATTTGACTGAGAATTTGGAACTTTAAAGATAAATAATAGCTCTGAATACATCACAGTAATTAGAACTAATACTTTAACTAATTCAAAGCTTAATAAATCTTTCATTCACTGCTTTTATATCAGAAAGATTTCATTTTATTAAATTAACCTTTATTAATTGAGCACTCCTTCTAAAAAGTATTTTATATTTGTTTATTTTCAATTATTTTTATTAAACATTCTTATGTGTGATTATATATTACAGTAAGTTGGGAAAATATCCAATTGCTAATGACAAAATTAAATCAGAGTACATGCTCAAACTAGGAGGGAGTGTGGGATTGAAAGGAAGTACAAATGTACCATCATCCTTGATTGTTCCAGTTCATCATCACCACAACCTCAGCAAATCTCTTCCACTGTGATAGAAAAGGGAAATTGCACATACGTACTCTCTTAAGATGTAGGTATTTTGATGTGTTCATTCAAAGGATACATGATATTCGATCACAGGTAATTAAACAAGAATCAGACCTGAGCCAAAAACCTTAAATAGGGCTTCTCAGTGTAAATTTGGTTCACCAATATTTTCTGTTTATTTGGTGCTGATCTAAGATATATTTGATGAACCAAAATCAGATACGGAATCAGAATCAAGTTTGATATCACTGGCACAGGTCATGAGATTTGCAGCACAGTGCAATACATTAAAAAATTATAAATTACAGTAAGACATATATTAAAGAATTAAATTAAATAAGTGGTGCAAAAAGAGAACAAATATAGTGAGGCAGTGTTCATGGGTTGGTTTATTGTCCATTCAGAAATCTGAAGGTACAGGGGAAGAAGCTGTTCCTAAAACATTGAATGAGTGCCTCCTGGCTCCCGTACCCCCTCCCCGATGCAGTAATAAGAAGAGAGTATGTCCTGGGTGATGGGGTTCTTAATCATAGATGCTGCCATTTTGAGGCATCTTCTTTTGAAGATGTCCTCAATGGCCTCCTTTTCTAATTTAATATATTCATTTTTGGGGGATATGAATACCAGTGGCAAGGACAATACGATGGATTCCATTTAATTGGACTACCAGTTAATCGGGGCAGTGTACTTATTTGGGAATAGCCGGGTTTATTTGAGACACTATGCCACTAAATTGGGACAGGAGACTGTTGCCGAAAAGTTTCTAATCAGCACCAGCTGTATGCACTAGTGTGGCTACTGGACACTACGCCACACTTTGAGCAAACAGTTTGTTAACGAGCATAAGTTGTGTGTGTTTATGTTGAAAAAGCAGTGGTTTTTGTCACTGATAGTTGGTGAGAAAAAAAGCTGTAAGACAATTCAGAACTGTGTTGCTCACTGTGGTTTCAAGCATTCAGGCTTGGAGGTGTCAGAAATGTCTTGGGGCGAAAATGTAATGATCTGACTACTTCAACATGTCAGGGGCTATGAGGAATTTGAAGGTATTGACAATCATCTTGAATATTATAATGAAAATGAAGATTTGGAGGATGCAGTCGTCAAAAACATTGTATGAAGGCAGTCCATTATCTGCACTAGGGGTCTGAGCTAATTTTGTTCATTGACAGTCAATCAAAAGAACATGGCAGTGTACACTGGATGAATTCCTACATTAATAACTATTAGAACTAATACACAGTTTTATAGTACTGTAGTGGTATTGGTAGTGTTCTAATTTGTTCTGTATTTCATTTAAATACATAATTTTTTACTCAGTTAAGCTGGTAGTTTGGCTTTCATACACCTTTTTAACTATTTTCCATGAAACATTGGCTGATTGAGGCAGCTGCTCAATTGGGCCAATATTTACTGCTCCTGATGTGTCCCACTTAACCAGACTCCACTGTACTTGTTAACTATCCCAAGCTACTCTTCAAACATTGTGGTGAGATGCCTTCTTGAACTGTTACAGTCCTTCCAATGAAAAGACTCCTACAATTCTGTTAATAGTCAGTCAGAACATAGCCAGTTGATGGGTATCGCAGCTTCTTTGTTTGTGTTGGAATAACCAAATCTCGGGTGTGATGTCAAATCACCAAATTGCAGCAGCAATGACATGAGTAATGCTGGGTGGTTGAAACAGGTATAACCAGCCTGCTGTGGATATGAAGCCCATTGCTCATCGCAGATAAAGTATCACATTGAGCAGCCTGATCTTCTTCCAGGGATGCAGACAGAGTTGCAGGGCTAGGGAATTTACAACAAAGAAATGCATCCAAAGGATGGCATAAATTACTGAAGACCTAGGGAGCTTTTGAACACAACGAGTTGGCTTTTCTTCACTTGAGATGGTTAAAAGTAGTTCTTTTGAAGAGGCACAATAGTCATGCACAGTATTTGTAACATATCATGGTCATACTTTCTTTTGAATTTTAGAGTTAGCATCACTTATCTTTTATATTACTTGTGTGACAACATAAAAGATGTTTTTGGTCTCTGGGGAATTTCAAAGGAAATAGTGATTTGTAAAAATTCATTAATATACTTGAACGCTAATCCTCATCTCACAAAGCAGCGAGTATTACAAATCGGAGTATTGCACATCACCTGATGCCATTGCTTTCACTGCGAGCTGGAAAGAAACAAGCATTTCTCAATTTCTAGAGAAGAGAAAGCGAAGTGAGGAAACACAGAAGAGGTGTGAAGGAGACATAAAAGATTGCTGAGCTGCTCCACCTGCTCAGTGAGTCCCAACTGATGGTTATGTAACAGCTTGAGTTCTTACCATTGAATATCTTAACCCAAGTAATATGATTCTGAAATGACACCTCTGATCAGCGGCTGGACAGAGGGAATACTCTCCACAATACATACTGAACAAGTGAACAGCAAAAAAATGTCAGCCCAAACTCCATGCTAGTAGCAAGCTCCACACAAATAACTGAAGTGATTTTGAGAGGCACTTGCCACTTAACACATGCCTGTATCCATTACTTCCTTTCCCAACTTCAAAGATCGATTGCAACAGGTGGCATCCATTCATTTTAATACTTAAGTATTTATTCACAAAATTCTAATTTCTGATACAGCATACCCAATTTGGCACATTGCCTACCAATTTTCTGATGAAGACTTTGACTCACAGATATAAATATATGATAGTGCTCCACAATATATTTCAAAAATATAATATGCTATTACCAAGGTTGAACAACAAACTGAGTTGGCGGTAACTATCACAAAGGATTCGCAGTACATAAGCAAAGACCTGCCAAAGGTATGCATGCTGAATATGGTCAGACACCGAATCTGAAGATGCACATTCAGTTTTAAGAACATCTTCTTTTCTTATGCCATTAGATTTTTGAATGTTCCATGAACCCATGAACAATACCCCACTATCTTGATTCCTTTTTTGCACCACATACTTACTTGTATATTTCTTATTACAAACGGTTTGTATAACACAGTAATTTTTTTTGTTTTCCACTGTACAGAGTGGAGAGTGAAATTTTACAAGCAGAGGAAACGCTGTATCAGAGGATTCAAGACTGAAAAGTGTTTGTGTCAACCAACCACAAAAAATATTATCACATGTACTCTGGTCCTGTCTCCAGAGCCCTGGGTAATTAATTGGGATACATGAGGTGGAAATCCAATTGGGAATTTAAGATCAAGTCTCAATATGTATTGGGCATTAAAGAATATATTGGTAATAATGATTACAAAAATTCAGATTGTTATAAGATAGTCAAATCTGTCAAGGAAGGAAAATTTCCACCTTTATTTGTGTAGCCTAATTATGACTACAGACCTCCCAAGAACTCATTACTACCCTCTGATGTATAATGACAAGCCAATTAGTTCAGGGGAAACTAGGGATAGGCTACAGGTACTGCCTCGCTAGTGATACCTTTATCTCATAAATGAATAAATTAGAAGTAAAATAAATCAAACATAGAGATTCAGATGATGCGATTCAAAATCAATTTTAATTCTGCTCTAGGAATTCATTTTGAAAAGAGAAGAAAAGAGTGCTTCAAGCAGAATGCCCTCAGTGGAAAAAAATCAAGCTATTTATCCTCTCTAGTTTCATTATTTACACCTCAGGCACTCCATGAATGGGAAGCATCCTCTCCAGTTGTAAATAATGCAGCTTGTTAAAAAATCTGTGAAAACTATCAGCTTGCCTCACATTTTTCATAATAGTTTACACCATAAGGGCAATATGCTCTTGTGTGAGGAAATCATAGGTAAAACCAGATGCCCAACTATTCTCTGCTTCAGTACATTACTGTGCTGCTGCTCCATTTGAGTTAAGATCAAGAACTGCAAGGTTATATGATTAGGCATGATCAATAAGGTTTTATGAAAGGGAAATATGTCAGTCCATAGGACCATAAGACCATAAGATATAAGAGTAGAAGTAGGCCATTTGGCCCATCGAGTCAGTTTTGTTATTTGTGGGAATATTTTGTGAACTCTCACAACCTTCACACTGAGTGTCTCTCACTCAACTCATATTTTCAATTAAGTTCCAGATAATATTTTCTAAAATATAATTTAGCCTGGTAAAATTGACCCAAATCCAGTTTAGAATTTTACATCCAGATCACTTTGTTCTTTTCCAAAATTATCTTTAAAATGCCTTCCCACCTCAACCTCTTCCTCCTGCTCAGGTTCATTCAATGAGACAACGTCCAGAGTCACAGGAGCAAGGAGTGGGCCAGCTCACTTCCGACAGTAAACCAATGCAGTGCAGGAAATCTGAGCTCATTAAGAGAGTTAGCCTTAGATAATGGGCTGCAATTTCATTTATTTCTATGTGAGTGCTTTGATAAAAAACAAAATTCTGCTAAGTGCACACTTATTTCACAATGCATCCAATGTCAAATTATGAGTGGAGGAGTCATTAAGATTTATTAGAGAATACCGGCACTATAGGGTTGCTTTGTTTTACAATAACATATCAGCTAGGGAAGTTAAATTACAGAATGTCACTATATTTCATAAAGTTGTAATCCTGCTTAGTTAATAATGCAAACAAGACTCAATCATGGTTCGATTTAATTAAGTCAAACCTTGAGGGAAGAAATAAAGAGACAATTAAATTGTGACTTTGGTCAAGGAGATAAACAATTAAAACATAACTGAGTTTGTGTTTAATACCAACAATAAATCTGGCATTTGGAATTCGGGTACTGAAATGAGAGCAGAAGTCGGTGATAAAATTAAAAGTGTAAATCAATTCATACCCACAAGAGACAATCAAAAGAGTTTTGAAGGGTTATACATGTATTCCAGAAATTGATCGAGTGGAAACACTGTAAAGAAAAGCTTGCCTCACAAATCTCTTTTAACTTTCCCCTCTCACTTTAAACCGACTGTATGTCTTCTAATATTGGACATTTCCACCCTTTGGAAAAACTGACAATCTACCAAATTGTGGGGTGTATGGTTTGTCCAGGGAGTGGTAACATCTCTGGTGTTAGGGCTCCTCGTGTCCATTCTGGAGCCACTAACCTTTCGTTCCCACTGGACCCTCAGCTCTCACTGTGGCTCCAAGTAGCTGTTTCTGTGCAACAGCGGCCACACCCCGATACATTACTTCAACAGTAGCCGGCAGTCTCATACCCCAGTGAGACAGGGATGCACGAAGTCAGCTCCAATGGAATGAGTGGATGAGATCTACAGTGAGATGCAATGGCTAGGAAGACAATTCTGCAACATTCCGTGTGGAGACCGAAGGGCATGACAAAGCACAGAAGACGTCATGGTCATTCACTACAACCAAGTAAGACCTCAGTTTATGATACTTTTTTGTACCATTGGACCCAGGCATCCAAGATCAAGAGGGTGGAACTGTTCCAGTGCAATTGTTTTTCCACTTTTAAAAACTCTCCCACACAGGTTTCCTTTCATCATCAGACATCATGGACACCACCAACTACCTATGCACCATACAATTTTATATACTTCTGTCAGATTCCCTTTCAGCCTCTGACACTCCAGAAAAAGAAACAAAGCTTGTCCAACCTTTCCTCATCACTGATACACTCCAATCAAGGCAACTTCTTCATGAAGTTCTTCTGCACCCTTTCCAAACCCTCCACATTCTTCCTGTACTGTGGCAACCACAAATGCACAAAATATTCTAAATGTGGATGAAACTAACATTTTATGTAGCTGCAACATGACTTCCTGACTTTTATACTCAATGTTTTGAACAATGAAGACAAGCATGCCCTGTGCCTTCTTCTCCACCCTATCCATGTGTGTTACCACTTCCTTGATCTATGTACCTATATCACAAGATCTCATTACAGATCAGGGCTCAAAGTCAAAGACAAGTTTATTGAATAATGTACAATATGCAATGAAAAACTTACTTACAGCAGCATCACAGGCTCTTAGCATCAGATATACAACATTCATAAGGGAAACAAATTAAACATAACTTATTCACAATTGTTAAATTAGAACACAATTAGATCAAAAGAAGTCCATTGTGGTGCAAAATGGTCATAATGTTGCCATACTCAGGTCATGATATTACATCAGCATTGAGGTATCTGATGCTAATATTGTTCAGGGGTCCAGCAGTTAACATTGTAGTTACACTGTGGGGAGCAACATCTCCTTAAAGAACATCCTACAGTTTGTTATTGAAAACATTGAAACACGAAGACAAAAGAGATTGTAGATGCTGGAACTTTGAACAGACAAAAATAAAACAGAACGCTGGAAGAACTCAGTGGGTCAAGCAGCATCTGTGGAGGCAAAATGTACAAGTTGACTTTTCAGGTTGAGACCCTGCATTAGGACATTACGCTATGTTACCCTATAACACTTTTAATTTTGATGGTAGAATTGGAAGATGAATATCTATGATAACAACATGACATCTTATCTTCCAAATGAGTTATAAATCCATTTCAATAGTACACTAAGTAGGACAGAACAAATCAACTGTTAAGACTGGGCTGCTTTAAAAGCATCAAGAGCCACTAGTTTGACTTCACATGAGTTATTACAACAGTCTTTCCATTTCTGGTCCAAGAGATTGAGTTGTCATCATTTGCTCTGAAGACAAATCAAGACCTACACAGCTGAGTGAAAATGTTCGAGTGAAGGAACTTCTCATTCACAGTTATTTTCCTAAGCAAGTATATTTTCAGACAATGGGAATACTGGGTTATAATTATTTCACCCATTTCTTGTTGCTGGGAACATTTTTGTTGCCTTCTATTTGCATGAGAAGAATTTGTTGATGGTGTAGTGAATGTGAATCACCCATGATGGTCAAAGTAGTTCAGAAAGGTCTGTGCAAATTTAGCCAGCTCTGGAATCAGAGTCAGAATCAGGTTTAGTATCACCAGCATATGTCCCGAAATTCATCAACTTTGCGGCAGTAGTACAATGCACTACATGATAATATAGGGAATAAACTGTAAATTACAGTAAATATATATATATCAATCAAATAGTTAAATTAAATAAGTGCAAAAACAGAAATAAAAAAGTAGTGAGGTAGTGTCCATTCTCAGAAATCAGCTCTTTGGTCTAAGGTTTTTGCTGCAACACCACTCAACTAGCTGGTGTATCTCACTCCTGTACACCCCCTCATCACTATCAGAAATTCTGTCAACAATGGTTGTATTATCAGCCAATTTATAAATGGCATTTGAGCTATGCCTAGCCACACAGTCCTGGGTGTAGATAGAGCAGTAAATTATAGGATTCAGGTTCCTGAAGGAGGTATTCCTCTGGATAAATTTGCTTTATTCTAGAAACCCAAAGTCAGCATAAATATTACTTTAGAATATCTATGATATAAATTAGCTACAATACATTTTTTTTTATTTTACGTAAATAAAATATGTTCTGAGATGGTTTTAAATCTTTTCAAATAACCTGATAATATGAAATACTGTCAAATTTGTATATTACACTAAAATGGAAAGCATGTTGAAGCCAAATAATAATTAAGATAATGATCTGCAAAAAGACAAGAATGCTTAGAATAAGATCTGATGGTAACAACACACAAAGCAGTTTTATGTTTAGACAATGTAAGTAGCAATTTAAAACGCTAATTGAACACACAGTCAAGGGAATAAAGGAATAAACTGTGAAAATGAATATTGATTAGCCTTAGTACCAAGGGAAAAGTATCCATTCTTGGAGGACTGAATTTTCTTTTATCACCATTCCATTTGGTACAGGTTACCAAAAAACACAAGATCCTTAGTGCAAAAGCAATGAAACTGGGTTGTTTAAGCTAGGAAATTAGAAATACGTTTTAAATGACCAAGCAAAATAAAACAGGAATTGGAAATCGAAACTAAACTGAGATCTGAATTAAACAAACAGCAATTTCTTACTGATGGCATGATCAATGAGAAAAAAAGGAGACAAGAACATTCAGGTTATCAAAATGAAGTTTGATACACCATGAATTAAAGGAGGAAAGGCAATAATATTACAGGGCTTCTCTTGTTTTCTCTTCCCTGCTAAATGACCAGGGATTATATTTTGTTAACATAGCAGATCATGCCTGATAGCCTGAACATTAAAATTGGTAAATGCAATCATGGAATTGGAAGATGAACCAGATGATACTGATAAGAATCAAAGGAAATATAGATGTGAATTCATTATTTCAATTGGAATGTGATTATAGAACTACAATATGAACTTTAATTAATATACACCACAAATGCAAGCCTCAAGCAAGATTAATATATAGAGCTGCTTTTCCAGCTAAACTCAGTATTCAATTTGTGCAATGGACTCTTGGCAATTAATGATTAATAATCATAAAAATATTTTTAAGAACAGGTTTAAAGGTTTAACAGTAGGTATTGAGCAGAGCCAGAGAAACCAGCAGTGTACTGAAAGGGTGAATGCAAAGATTGCTTTATTATCTATTCACAGCGAAGTGCTGAACTTAACAGAGGCCAGGGCAGGGAATTTGCCAAAAGGTAGAATGGGACAGAGTGTGGTGCTGAGAAAAGCATAGCAACCTACAGCATGAGTAAAAGAACATCCATTTTAACCACAAGAATTTCCCAAAATGCTTTAGAGTTGATAACACATATTCATTGCTACAAACTGAGAGAGATCCCACACTATATCTTCAGATGCACACAGTAAAGCAGAATGGCACAGTTAATAGAACTGCTGCCTCATAGCACCAACGATCCTTGGTCAGTCCTGATACTGGGTGCCGTCTGCACGGAGTTTGTATGTTCTTCCTGTGACTGTGTGAGTTAGCAGCTTACTTAACCTCTGTAAATTGGCCCTAGTATGTACATGAGTTTTGGAACCGGAGAGGCGGGGGCGGGGGGGGGGGGGGGGATTGAGTTTATGAGAATGCAGGAAGAACAAAAAAATGGGCTTAATGTAGGATTACTCTAAATAGGTGGTTGATGGTTGGCATGGAATCAGTGGGCTGAAGATCTTGCTTCCATTCTGTAAGTGTCTGATTCTGTGCATGATCAGATAATCTGGTTTTGTGTCTTCTGACAAAGGATCAAATATTTGTGAGGTAATAGGAGAAATCTGTGGCTCTTCTTTGAACAGTACTACTGGATCATATACATCCACTTAAAAAGAGAGATAGTGTTAGGATATATAAGACAGAACACAGGAGCACAAGTAGACCATTAAAACATAGATGGATGCTCTATCATTCAACAAGTTCAGAGCTGAACACCATTTTGTTGTCTGATATCTATAGCTTTTAATAGCACCAATAACCAGGTGGATCATGAGCCATAACTTTGACAATAATTTAACGAGCCACTACTGATTGTTGACAGTGTTGTAATTATCCTCCAATCTGTCCGTTGTGTTTGTGAAGTAGAAGCTCTAAAGACCTACAGCTGTGCCTTCATTTTAACAGGCCATCAAATAATCCCATATTGTCGGTAAGATGCCAAAGAGTTGGTATAGATTACGTGTTCAGCTCTGTGGAAAGTTGCATGAACCCAAAACTCACTGTCAGATAGGCTTGGGGTTGTAAAACTTGCCTTTGAAATTACTGTAATTGTCACTTCCAGCTTTTCCAAAAGGTATTTCCCAAATCCAAATTATCTTAGTTTAGTTGGTAAAATAAAACAGACAAGAAACAAGAAATGATAGGCAAGTTCTTCTGTTACAGCTGTGTTTTGAAGATAGGTTGGGTGAGCTAGGGCTTTTGTATGTGGAGCGAAAGAGGATGGGAGGTGATTTGATAAGGGTGTACAAGATGTTAAGAGGCATAGATCAAGTGGATAGGCAGAGACTTTTTCCCAGGGCAGAAATTGCTATTAGAAGAAATCATTTTAAAGTGATTAAAGGAAAACATAGGAGGTATGTCAAAGGTATGTGTATTATACAGAGAGTGGTGGGTGTGTGGAATTTTCCTCCAGGGATAGTGATCAAGGCTGATGCATTAGGGACAATTAAAATACTCATAGATAGCCACATAGATGTCAGAACAATACAGGGCTATGTTGGAGGGAAGGGTTAAAATGACCTTAGAGTAGGTTATAAGATTGGCACATCATTGACCGAGGGGTCTGTATTGTGTTGTACTGTTCTATGTTTTATGTTCTATAAGGTGGAGGTGTATTTCATAATTGTGCAAGGAAGATGGGGGGTTGTCTTATTTAAAACAGTGAAGGGCAACAATGGAGTATTTCCTGAAAAGACATGAAAGGCCTGACTGCTTACACAGTATGCTTTCCCACTGCTCCTGTCCACATTGCAAGTTGACAGCCATCGAAAATGTTATCGTTTCCCACCACCCAACAACCAACAGGCAGCATTTGGGTTCATTTGGTCTTTGTGGCTTGTCTACAGCATTTTACTGAAGTCAAAAGCATTTTCTGAATCCCCGATTCCAGTATCAGGTACCTGGCACTACTGCTGCACTAACTTTGTATCTGCCAGAGGTGAGAGTCATGTTCACAACACTAGGCTCCTTGTTCACCCACAAACATCCCTTAGACCACAGAAACCTCAATTTGTTTATCAAGTGTGTAGCCTACTTGCAGAAACAATGTATAGTTATTTTCTATGCATTTCAAAAGATAAATGTCCATTGACACACTTTTGACCTATTACCTTGTGTTCTCTGAGCAGTAATGAAGTAGCCAGTTAAAGTCAGTGCATTTCTCCGTACAATCATTTACAGAAAAATTGGAAAAGCACATCAAGGCAGTTGTGCATGTTTACTGCCCCGAATTACAATAGACAATAGACAATAGGTGCAGAAGTAGACCATTTGGCCCTTCGAGCCTGCACCGCCATTTTGAGATCATGGCTGATCATCTACTATCAATACCCGGTTCCTGCCTTGTCCCCATATCCCTTGATTCCCCTATTCATAAGATACCTATCTAGCTCCTTCTTGAAAGCATCCAGAGAATTGGCCTCCACTGCCTTCCGAGGCAGTGCATTCCAGACCCCCACAACTCTCTGGGAGAATAAATTTTTCCTCAACTCTGTCCTAAATGACCTACCCCTTATTCTCAAACCATGCCCTCTGGTACTGGACTCTCCCAGCATCTGGAACATATTTCCTGCCTCTATCTTGTCCAATCCCTTAATAATCTTATATGTTGCAATCAGATCCCCTCTCAATCTCCTTAATTCCAGCGTGTACAAGCCCAGTCTCTCTAACCTCTCTGCGTAAGACAGTCCAGACATCCCAGGAATTAACCTTGTGAATCTACGCTGCACTTTCTCTACAGCCAGGATGTCCTTCCTTAACCCTGGAGACCAAAACTGTACACAATACTCCAGGTGTGGTCTCACCAGGGCCCTGTACAAATGCAAGAGGATTTCCTTGTACTCAATTCCCTTTGTAATAAAGGCCAACATTCCATTAGCCTTCTTCACTGCCTGCTGCACTTGCTCATTCACCTTCAGTGACTGATGAACAAGGACTCCTAGATCTCTTTGTATTTCTCCCTTACCTAACTTTACACCATTCAGATAATAATCTGCCTTCCTGTTCTTACTCCCAAAGTGGATAACCTCACACTTATTCACATTAAACGTCATCTGCCAAGTATCTGCCCACTCACCCAGCCTATCCAAGTCACCGTGAATTCTCCTAACATCCTCATCACATGTCACACTGCCACCCAGCTTAGTATCATCAGCAAACTTGCTGATGTTATTCTCAATGCCTTCATCTAAATCGTTGACGTAAATCGTAAACAGCTGTCGTCCCAATACCAAGCCCTGTGGCACCCCACTAGTCACCACCTGCCATTCCGAGAAACACCCATTCACCGCTACCCTTTGCTTTCTATCTGCCAACCAGTTTTCTATCCATGTCAATATCTTACCCCAAATGCCATGAGCTTTGATTTTACCCACCAATTTCCTATGTGGGACCTTATCAAATGCCTTCTGAAAACCGAGGTACACTACATCCACTGGATCTCCCTTGTCTAACTTCCTGGTTACATCCTCGAAAAACTCCAATAGATTAGTCAAGCATGATTTACCCTTGGTAAATCCATGCTGGCTCGGCCCAATCCTATCACTGCTATCTAGATATGCCAAGATTTCATCTTTAATAATGGACTCCAGCATCTTCCCCACTACTGATGTTAGGCTGACGGGTTGATAGTTCTCTGTTTTCTCCCTCCCTCCTTTCTTAAAAAGAGGGATAACATTAGCCATTCTCCAATCCTCAGGAACTGATCCTGAATCTAAGGAACATTGGAAAATGATTACCAATGCATCTGCAATTTCCAGGGCCACCTCCTTTAGTACCCTAGGATGCAGACCATCTGGACCTGGGGATTTGTCAGCCTTCAGTCCCATCAGTCTACTCATCACCGCTTCCTTCCTAATGTCAATCTGTTTCATTTCCTCTGTTACCCTATGTCCTTGGCCCATCCATACATCTGGGAAATTGCTTGTGTCTTCCTTAGTGAAGACAGATATAAAGTACTTAATAAATTCTTCTGCCATTACTCTGTTTCCCATAACAATTTCACCCAATTCATTCTTCAAGGGCCCAACATTGTTCTTAGCTATCTTCTTTCTCTTCACATACCTAAAAAGCTTTTGCTATCCTCCTTTATATTCCTGGCTAGCTTGCGTTCGTACCTCATTTTTTCTCCCCGTATTGCCTTTTTAGTTAAGTTCTGTTGTTCCTTAAAAATTTCCCAATCATCTGTCCTCCCACTGACCTTAGCTCTGTCATACTTCCTTTTTTTTAATGCTATGCAATCTCTGACTTCCTTTATCAACCACTATGGCCCCTTCCCCCCTTTGAATCCTTCCTTCTCTGGGGGATGAACTGATTTTGCACCTTGTGCATTATTCCCAAGAATACCTGCCATTGCTGTTCCACTGTCTTTTCTGCTAGGATATCTGTCCAGTTAACTTTGGCCAGCTCCTCCCTCATGGCTCCATAGTCTCCTTTGTTCAACTGCAACACTGACACCTCCGAGCTGCCCTTATCCTTCTCAAATTGCAGATAAAAACATCATATTATGATTACTACCTCCTAATGGCTCCTTTACTTCAAGATCGCTTATCAAATCCTGTTCATTACATAACACTAAATCCAGAATAGCCTTGTCCCTGGTCGGCTCTCGTACAAGCTGTTCCAAGAATGCATCCTGTAGGCACTCTACAAACTCCCTATCTTGTGGTCCAGCACCAACCTGATTCTCCCAGTTCACCTGCACGTTGAAATCCCCCATAACTACTGCGACATTACCTTTGCCACATGCCAATGTTAACTCCCTATTCAACTTGCACCCAATATCCATGCTACTGTTTGGTGGCCTGTAGACAGCACCCATTAGGGTCCTTTTGCCCTTACTGTTCCTCAGTTCTATCCACACAGACTCTACTTCTCCTGATCCTATGTCCCCCCTTGCAAAGGACTGAATCTCATTCCTCACCAACAGGGCCACCTCACCCCCTCTGCCCACATTTCTGTCCCTACAATAGCACGTATACCCTTGTACATTCATTTCCCAGGTCTGATCTCCCTGCAGCCATGTCTCCATTATCCCAACAACATCATAGTTACCCATTCGCACCTGAGCTTCAAGCTCATCCGCCTTATTTCTGACACTTCGTGCATTCAGATATAGAATTTTTAGCCCATTTCTCCTCTCTCTGTTTGAATCGCTGCCTATTGTGCTTAACCCAGCTCCCCGAACTCCCATCGGGCTATACGCCCCTAGAATTTTGTTGTCCTTCCTAAATTTACTTATTCTTTCTGCACATTTAACTCCATGTTCTGTCAGACCATCCCTCTGTACATGTGTCCTCCTTATCACTTATTACGTAGTCAATATTGCTGTCAAATTCCTTCAGTTCTTCCTGTGAAAAGACATACGTACATAGGACAGTACAGCTAAACTCTGTCTCGGGGAAATCACTGAATCTGCTTATAAAGGAGAAAAACATAGAAAGAATATCTTGCGAAAATTTGACACTTTTAACCCCCTAAGTTTTGTAATGCTCCAGCCATTTAGGGGTAAGAGCTCTGAAACAAAAACTTACTACAGATGCTGGAAACATGAAAAGGCAAATAAAATACTGGAGGGATTCAACAGGCCAGAGAGTAAAGTGTTTTATTTTGAATTTACATTATCAGTTGTGGGAAGTTTTACAGCTGAATAATTTTAAAAGATGAATAGGCCAATGGAAAATAGGTCAAGCAGAGAACTACAATATACAGAAAAGAAAAAATCTATAAACTCAGTTAAGAACAAGAGGTAGTAAAATGAAGAACCAATAAGTTCATTGCAAAAAAAGGATTAATACTTACACATCACCTTTCACATATCACCTTTGGCACTATCCTGCCAACCAAGAACTTATGAAGTGACGTAGGAAAAACCACAACTAATTTTTGCAAAGCAAGCTACCACAGACAGCAATGTGATAAAAACCTTATCATCTTTATTGGTATTTATTGATTCTGGACAAAAGGAGACAGGATGAGCATTTTCTTTAAGTAAACTAGATATAATGCATGAGGTGTTGATGATAAATAATAAAATGTGGAAATTTCCAGTGACACAGGGGATTGCTGTAATAAAATGACAGAGAAACCTATAGCATCATATCACCATGCACCAAATGCAACCTTCAATCATTGACTGACATATTTACGCCATTCCTCCAACATTAATGCAACTACCTACGTTAGCAGCTTCTACTGTCAGATATGAAAGAGGATCACAGGGCGCCATTGTAGCGCAACGCTATTATTGCTTGGGGCGTTTTGGAGTTCAGAGTTCAATTCAGACACTATCTGTAAGGCGTTTGTACATTCTCCCAGTGAATCTCGTGGGTTTCCTCTGGGTGCTCCAGTTTCCTCCCACAATCCAAAGACGCACTGGTTAGTAAATTAATTTGTCGTTGTAAATGTCCTGTGATTAGGCTGGTGCAAAATAGGTGGGTCGCTGGGCCAGATGGGCCTGTTCTGTACTGTATCTCTGTATAATAAAATAATGTATAGAAATACAGCTTATTAATGTTACGACTGGAGATGTGTTGAGCTTCATTCATAAAGATTGGGAACTAGATTGAGAACTGAGGTATCAAGTGGGGGGCTCACACTCTTAGGAAGCAAAACATAGTTTAGTAATGGGTCTGTAAAGTTATTTATATAATCTGTGATAGATAGAAATTTCTTGTGGTTTCCTGTTGAAAACAATTGCCACAACTACAATCATGTGGATTGCAGGGTTAGATTAATACCTTATCTCACAGAGTTGGTTGCTGTCCTTTAGAACATTCCAAAATGGACACTAAACTGCTCAAATGGAATCTCTGGCAAGGTAGATTATACAATGTTCATGGAAGGGATAGGTTGAATCGAGCAAATTATCTTTTGCCTGTCTTTTACTGTTTAAGCCTTTAGCTAAATGATGGAATACCCACTTCTGAATCAAAAAGTACAGTGTACAAATCCCACCAGATGTCTGCCTCCAGGGTGGACAACTAATAGAATATTTCAGCGCAGGTGATGTTTCTTCATCAAATAGATTGTAGGAGTCCATAAATCATGACTACTTGTGCAAGCAAGAACAATCAATTTGATGAAGCTGTCTGATATGATATAGCCTCTAAGGCAGTTAATGCACTTCTAAGCCCTTTCACTACCTTTCATGACTTGAAGGTACAAAGAAACAACAATATTATCTGAATTGAAAAGAAAAAAAAACAGCAGATGCTGGAAATCTGAAATAAATACAGGAAATGTTGGAAATAGTCAGCAGGTTGGGTAGCATCTGTGGAAGAAAAAGTTAATGTTTCAGGACAAAGAATTTTCATCAAAACAATATTAAGACAGGCAAGAGACTGCAGCTACTGGAATATGAATCAACACAAAAAATTTGCTAGAGGAACTCAGTAGTTTAAGCAGCATCATTCTGATGCTATCAGAATAACATTGCCAGTTTTATTATGTTCTTAATTTATATTAATCCAATCAGGATATTGAATGCTATTTCAATGGATAAGAAACAAGAGAAAATCTGCAGATGCTGGAAATCTGAGCAACACACACAAAATGCTGGAGGAGGCTGTACATCGGTGAGACCCAACATAGATTGGGAGACCCCTTCACGGAGCATCTACGCTCCATCTGCCAGAATAAGCGGCATCTCCCAGTGGCCACCCATTTTAATTCCACTTCCTGTTCCCATTCCGATATGTCCATCCACTGTCATGATGAGGCCACACTGAGGTTGGAGGAACAAGACCTTATATTCCGTTTGGGTAGCCTCCAACCTGTTGGCATGAATATCGATTTCTCAAACTTCCAGTAATGTCCCCCACCCCCCTCCTTCACCATTACCCATCCACTTTTCCCTCTCTCATGTTATCTCCTTTCCTGCCTACCACCTCCCTATGGTGCTCCTCTCCCCCTTTTTTTTCTTCCATGGCTTTCTGTCTCTTACACCTATTAACTTCCCAGCTCTTTACTTCATCCCTCCCCCTCCAGGTTTCATCTATCACCTTGTGTTTCTCTCTCCCCTCCCCCCCACCTTTTAAATCTACTCCTCAGCTTTTTTCCTTCAGTCCTGCCGAAGGGTGTCAGCCCGAAACGTCAACTGTACTTTTTTTCCATAGATGCCGCCTGGCCAGCTGAGTTCCTCCAGCATTTTGTGTGTGTTGAACGGATAAGAATCCATATGTTGTTCTGTATGTGCATGATGGGCCAAAGGATCTGTTTCCCGGCTGTATAACGAGGACAATGACTCCATGCTGACTTTAATTGAGAAATGTTTACTAATTATACAGGTGTCATCAAGATGTATATTTACATATGATTAATGTTCAGATTGTGTAAATTTAAACACTTGTGAGGTGTTGTTTTTTCCCCGAAAGTCAAGTTAATTAGCTCGTTAATTCTATAGAGCATACATTGCAGTCAGATGTCAGCCGCTCACACTCATTGCCAGCCTACAAGTAAGCTCACGCTGTTTCCCAGTAGAAACCCATGGAGGGAAGCAAACTCCGTGTGTTAACAGGATGTTAAGGTTGTCAGAATCAGTATCAGTAACAGAATCAGAATCAGGTTTAACATCACTGGCATATGTCATGAAATTTGCTGTTTTGTAGCAGCAGTACATTGCAATACATTAACTTTAAAAACTATAAATTGCAATAGGGTATATATATTTTTAATTATACTATTATAAATTTAATTATATACATGTGTATAATTAAATAAGTCATGCAAAGAGAGAGGAAAGAAAGTGAAGTCGTGTACATGGGTTCATTGTCTATTGAGATATCTAATGGTGGAGGGGATGAAGGTGTTCTTAAGACATTGAGTCTTTGTCATGCCAATAGTGGATTCATATTGCAATACAATCTAGCTGAAAATCAACTAAACCTAGCCATCGAAGCTATCAAAAACATAGTTATTTCTAAAGGTTCCTGATATATACCATTCAAAGGCTGCTTACGCCCATTAAAAATGTCCAACTTTTTAAATATAATTTTTAAAACAATTATAAAACATATTTAAATAAACTCAAACAACTAAAATAACTAAACTCTCTATTATCTACCACAGTCTTTCTCAACCATTTTTCCCATTCAAATTTATTGCAAAGCTGTGCCTTTTCAGGCTCATCCTCAAACAGGTTGTTTGAACAGATTCCTTATAGTGAGTGGGGAGTAATTCCCACATTTTTTCACTACCTGATTTGCTGGAAAAATTGTGAAGAATTTTAGAAATCAGATATTTTGCAAAAATCCAGAAATTCCACAGGTGTGAAGGAAATTGCCCACATTCTCCTGCAAATTCTGGTCAATGTAACACATTTTAAATGACATGAACATCACCATAATCCTTGATATACTACTTACAAGGCTCCCTCTTATGAACCATATTTTATAATCCTCTATAGCTGTCAGGTGATTTAAACTTACAAAGTAGGACTCAGCAGACAAAACCCTACTCACAATAGAGGAAAAGATAAAAATAAATTATTCAAAAGCAATTATGAAAATGATACCAGATAGCCAGCCTGACTCTAGTCTTGTAAGATTAGTGCTTGATGTATTATTCTGGTTAATTTTTTAAGAGTTTAAAAAGAAAATAAAATGACTGGTTTATTGCATAATGATGAAATATTAGTGGAGAGTTAAGTAAAGAAAGAAGCTTCTAAAATCAACAAATGAATGGATGCTAAGTTAATTTCAGCAACTATGCACTTGGAACGAAACATATCTGATATAAAAACCTAGCTTAACAATTAATTGTACCTTAGTTATTGGCACCTAAACATAACAACATAGGAAGGAGGATATTATTTAACCCAAAGTAATATTTAATAAGCTAGTAACTATGACCCAAAAGAAATTGACATGATGTCCATCTGGTTGTCCATTCCTTGGGGTAGATAGAAACCAAGGAAGCGTTGTTGCCATCCCACCTGTTCTGACATAAAGACCTACTTTTGCAGTACATACAGTGTCATGCAAAGGTATGACACTTTTGATTGGGAACATTGGGAGATTGGGAACAACAGAGTAGCAGACATAGGAAAATGGGGGAAAGAAGCTGTTTGAATAATTATATTTTGGAGCAACAGCAATTAACGTCAAGCTCGTGGAATAAGCCTGCACCACAATCTCACAATAGGAATTGTAACTTTAACTCTAGTGGCATTGAATACCATAAAATCGGGCATTTTCTGTATAATTTCAGATTTTCTGCATCTCCAGTTTTTTTGGGAAAAGATCTCTTGGAATTATTTGAAGAGCTATCCACAGATTCTTGCACAACACTTATCCTTCAATCAACTTCACTATGAACAAATTATTTGGTTATAATCACATTGCCATCTGTGGGAGCATGCTAGAAGAAAAAAATTCCAGAGCCATTCTTTATTTTACATCAATTACACTGCTAAAGGACTTTATTGGCTTTAAACTGCTTTTGGCATAATGAGAGCTGTACTCTGCAAATAGGTCCTTATGAAGCAAAGGAAATATTGATTTTCACAGTTGAAGAGCGTGCTAACTCAAACCTTGATCCAACCTCTGGTTCTAAAATCAACAAATGAAAGGATGTCAAGTTAATTTCAGCATTAACTGAACACATTTGGATCTATCTTGTGCCCTGTGCCTTCCCAGAAATCTCAAGCTACAAAACCAGCTTCACACAAGGCAGATAGACGTAGTGTCACATCCAGATCTTGAGGAGTCTGGCAGCGGCAATCGAGACCAAGAGGATAGCAAGCAACTCCTTGCCCCCTAGAACAAAGAATTCTCTGACACCAGCAGCATTCATCCGGGAGGGAGGGAATAGACCAACTAATCTCCCTCCTAAGCCAGAAACAGGACAGATGAACATAGGCCCGTGACTGGAAAATGCTGGTGGACATCAGTAAGCAACTCACCTTTCCACCAGAAATTGCTACCACCAACCTTAGGCCAGATCTGGTTCTCTGGTCCAATTCATTACAGATGGACTACATTGTGGAACTCACAGACCCATGGGAGGATTCAATGGCTGAAGCATATGAGTGCAAGAGGTTACGCTATGCAGATCTAGCAGCTGAAGCTCAGCGATGGGGCTGGAAAACCTGTGGAAATGGGTTATAGGGGATTTATAGTCGCATCCATCATCAAATGGCTGAAGGAACTAGGGATCCATGGTCGGACTCTATTGCAAACCATCAGAGGCAACGGAAAGAAGCAGTCACTGGCTTTGGATCAAGCGAAAAGACCTCTCCTGAACTCCAAGATAGCATCAGGAGAGTGGGAAGACTCAATAGAGGGTGACTCTGGGACATCAGAAGTTATCATTGAGCCTTCTGGAGATGTAGTGGGCTAATCGATGAAGCATTGACGGAGAAGAGTGCCCACTTGAAAACTCCTGTGTGTCAACCCTGTGCCTCTGGCAACATCAAAGCTGTCTCAAGCATGTGCTCACGACCCATTAGCATGAGGGACATTAACATCTTATTCTGTGTTTTTTTAAATTGTACCTTATTTATTGGCACCTGAATATAACATCATTTTAGGAAGGTGTATGTTTAATAGATTATACCCTTTGAACAGCAGGTTAAGAGGAGGCTCAATGTAAAACTAACCATGTGACTGTTCCTCTTCACCACTATTCTCTGAATTCAGTTATTTGATTCTGTTATTTGATTTTATCAAAATCTATCTCCATTTTGTCTATTACAATTTTTCTTTATGGAAATGTTAGCTCCAGGAAGTCAGTAATGAACCCATCTCACCTTCCCATTTCGATATTTTATATAAACCTGTTCTTAGCTAGAAAATCTACAACTTTCTGGCCTTCACTAAGTACTCCCTGGCAGACATAGCTCACTTGGGGTAAGCCTTCCTTTTCTCAGTCTAAATCCATGTTTCAAACATCTTCCACATCATATCGAGGTTCCATTGTATGAAATTATTCTATAATTTTGTGCAGTGACAGGTAGTATGTAATTTTCCTCTTTCTAATCCATTTAATTTTGTGATAATTCAATTTAGACCAAATGCTCTCAGTTCATGAAGTCATGGATGCTGTGGTATATCTAGAGTATTCAGCTACATTGCAGCTTTTACTCTCTTTCATTGAACTCGTTTGCTTTACGCAATATAATTTTGAAATGAGTTTCATGCGATACGGTTTTAACCAGTGAATTCTGGTTAATTGGTCCATCAGTTAATCAAGGCAGCTCCTTATTTGGGACAGCTCTTAACAAACAAAAACTCATCAAGAAAATTGTTTGTGATTCCCTTCATTTATTTGGTACACTATGTCACTTAATTGGGGCAGGAGACTACTGCCAAACAGGTTTTACCTAGGATCAGCCGTGTGTACTTTGGCTGTTAGATGCTACACCATGCTTTAAGTGAATAGTTTTTAAATAGCGTTCAAAAACCAATGACTTTGTCACTGATCGTTGGTGATAAATAAGCTGTAAGACAATTCTGAACTATTTTACTCATAGCAGTTTCAAGCATTCAGGCTTAGAGATGCCAGAAATGGTAGGAGTGAAAATGAAACAATTTCACTGCAACAAGTTAGTCAGCATGAAGAAGTTAAAGGTATTGACAATCCTTTACACAAAATTGAATATTTGGAGGGTGCAATAGCTAATAGCATTATATTAAGGCAGAACATTATCTGCTCTAGGTGCTGACACTGATTAAGTTCATTGCATACACTGCATGAGTTCCTCTGTCGATAACTATTAGGAACTAATACACAGTTTTATAGTACTGTAGTGGTAATGGTCTAATTTGGTCTGTATTTCATTTAAATACATAATTTGCTACTTAGTTGGCTTTTTTATAGCTTTGTAACTACTTCCATGAAACATCGGCTAATTGGGGCAGCCGCTTAATTGAGTCAAAATGTAGTGGTCTGATGTGTCCCAATTAACTGGAACCCACTGTACCTGCCGGTGAGTGTATCAGAAGGATTTCAAAATACTACCCACCAGTACTAGGCACAAAATAAAATTATTATTTAAGTAAAAGTTGTCGTAAAAAAGTTTAGCAGAACAACTTAATGTCTGATTTAATGCTGTTCAAGAACAAAACAAGAATGCAACTTTGTGTCAATAACTCATAAAATTCATAGATTTATAAATCAATCTACACAAACTGTTCCATTCCCTACTCTCATATCTCCTTATGCTGGAAGTCGACACCATGATGAGGAATAAAGCAATTGCATTAAAAAGTAATTTGTTGTTGGGGTGATGAGGGCAAAACAAACTAAAGCAAAAGGGTGAGACTCCAGACTCGTTCTACCAGTTCTAAAAGTACTGCAGGAAGTGGAAACTCATGTTCCTAATATATATGATGAATATAAAAAAGGAACTTGGGAAAGTAATTTAAAGTCCTGAACAAATTTATATTAACAATTTTGGTTGTTATTATTTGTTTCCTTATGCCAGTCATTGCTGGCATTTAATTCCAATCAGTGGACAGATTAGGGGAGAAATGTGGTCTAACTGACTTTGACTGTGAAATGAATGATCATTTGAATATCTCAGAAGCTTCCTGTCTCCTGGGATTTTCACTCACGACAGTCTCTAGAGTTTACAGAAAATCATGGGGAGAAAAAACATGTAGTGAGTGGCAGTTCTGTGAGCAAAAATGCTGTCAATGAGAGAGGGCAGTGCAGAATGGTCTGAGAAGTTAACAGGAAGTCAACAACAACTCAAAAAATTATGCGTTACAGCTACGGGCTGTGGAAGAGTATCTCTAAACGCACAATACATTGAACCCTGAAGTGGATGGGCTGTAGCAGCAGAAAACCATGAACGTGCACTCGGTGGCCACTTTATCACATACAGGGGTACTTAATAAAGTGGCCACAGGGTGTATTTAACTGCCCTTAAGACGAGATCTACATTAATGATCACATCTCCAACATTTATCTTCCTTATGGACACCGTCTTCTGTTCTTTCCTCCTCTTTTGGCCTTTTATTTCCAATTGCTGAAGGCAATATCAACTGCCTTGACTGCTCCACTCCTCTCATCTATTCCAACTTCATCCCCTCTGAATTTGCAGCTCTCCACTCACTCCATGCAGCAAAGGCTCTGCTCTCATTAATCCGTTGCTATCTATATAAAGGTATTCCCAGAGCAGGAATTCATTCTAGATTTTGTGGTATTTTGGGTCTATTAAGATCCAAATGTAATATATAAATATTGATATATTTCTAAGTTAGAATATTGAGCTACTGCAAAGAGAATCTGTAGGCACTGATGTTCTCCTGCATCTATTGATCTTGTGTTTTTTTCTGTTTTGTAAAGATTATTGGTTTGTGATGTCCTATTGAAGAACCCTTGGTGAGTAACTGCAGATATTGTACAGTGTGCTGAAGGGAATGAATGCTTAGGGCAGCATCTGGGCTCTCAAAAAATAAACAGACTATCACAAATGCTGGCAGCTTTTCAAGTGTTGTTGGAGCTAAAAACAACATTTGCAATGGACTTCGTTTACTTCTGACTTCTGCCACATAGATGGAAGAAAGTCTTTGGCACAGCAAGTGGTGAGTCAGTTCTGAATAGAACATAGAACCATACAGCACAGTACAGGAGCTTTGGACCATGATAAGGTGCTGAACATTTAAACTGCTCTGAGATCAATCTAACCCTTTCCTCCCATATAGTCCTCTATTATTCTTTCATCCATGTGACTGTCTAAGAGTCTCCAAAATGTCCCAGAACTCTCTGCCTCTACCACTGCCCCTGGCAGCGCATTAAAAAAACCTACCTTGGCTATCCCCAATCCCACTAAACATTCCTCCAATTGCCTTAAAATTATGCCCCCTTGTATTAACTATTTCTGTCCTAGGAAAAAGTCACTGGCTCATCACTCTATCTATGCTTCTTCTCATCTTACAAACCTCTATAAAGTTTTCTCTCAATCTCCTTCATTCCAAAGTAAAAATCCCTAGCTTGCTCAACCTGTCCTCATAAAACATGCTCCAGGCAGCATCCTAGTAAATCTCTTCAGCATCCAAATGTGGTCTAAACAGAGCTTTGTAGAGCTGCAGCATTACCTTACAGATCTGGAACTGAATCACTGAACTGATGAAACCAACACACTGTATTCCTCCTTTACAACACTACTAACATATGGCAACTTTGAGGGAATGAAGGACATGGACTCCAAGAATCCTCAGTTTCTCCACACTCTCCTTAACCCTGTATTCTGTCTTGATGTTTATCCTTCCAAAGTGTATCAGTTCACACTTTTACAGATTGAACTCCATCTGTCATTTCCCAGCTCTACATCCTATCACTGTCTCATTGTAACCTACAACAGCCTCCTACATTATCAACACCACCAACGATTTTGGTGTCATCTGCAAACTTACTATCCACCCTTCCACTTCCTGATCCAAGTAATTTATAAAGAGCAAGGGTCCCAGAACAGAGCTCAGTGCAACACCACTAGTCACCAACGCACAGGCATAATACACGCAACCTTCTGCCACCCTCTGCTTTCAGTGGGCAAGCCAATTCTGAATCCATTCAGCCAGGTCTCCCTGGATCCCAGGCCTCCTGACTTTTTGATTAAGCCTGCTATGGGGAAACTTGTCAAACACCTTACCAAAATAGCTTGAATGTCAAATGAAGAGCATTTGATGGCTCTGGGCCTTTATTCACTAGAATTCAAAAGAATGAGGGGTGATCTCATTGAAACCTACCAAATGGTGAAATGCCTTGTAGAGTGGTTGAGGACATGATGTTTCCAATGGTTGAGAGTCTAAGGCCAGAGGACACAGCCTCAGAATAGAGGGGCAACCTTTTAGAATGGAAATGAGGAGGAATTTCTTTAGCCAGAGGATGATGACTCTGTGGAATTCTTTGCCACAGGCAGCTGGTAGGAGTGGCCTCCCTCACCTCTGCCCCTCTGACCCTCCACACAGGAGCCCATCAGGGCAGTGTCCTAAGCCCCCTCCTTTACTGGCTGTATACCCATGACTGTATCGCCACCCACAGCTCGAATCTGCTAATTAAATTTGCTGATGATACGGATTGACCTAATCTCAAATGATAATGAGGCAGCCTACAGAGAGGAAGTCATCACCCTGTCACAGTGGTGTCAACAGAACAACCTCTCCCTGAATGTCGCAAAAACAAAGAAGCTGGTTGTGGACTACAGAAGGAATAGAGACAGGCTAATCCCTATTGATGTCAATGGGGTTAGAGGGTGAACAGCTTTAAGTTCCTCAAATACACATCACCGAAGATCTCATTTGGTCTGTACATACCAGCTGGGTGGTGAAAAGAGCACAACAGTGCCTCTTTCACCTCAGATGGTTGAAGAAGTTTGGCATGAGTCCCAAAATCCTAAGGACTTTCTACAGGGGCACAGTTGAGACCATCCGTACTGGCTGCATCACTGCCTGGTATGGAAACTGTAATTCCCTCAATCACAGGACTCTGCAGAGAGTGGTGTGGACAGCCCAGCGCATCTGTAGGATATTCAGGATATTTACAGAGACAGGTGTATAAAAAGGTCCCAGTGGATCACTGGGGACCCAAGTCAACCCAATCACAAACTGTTCCAGCTGTTACCATCTGGGGAACAAGACTGCAGCATTAAAGGCTGGACTAACAGGCTCTGGGACAGCTTCTTCCACCAGGCCATCAGACTGATTACTTCCTGCTGATATAATTGTTATATTGACTGTCCTGTTGTACATACTATTTATTACAATTATTATACATTGCACATTGCACATTGACGGAGACGTAGCATAAAGATTTTTACTCCTCATGTATGTGAAGGATATAAAAAATAAAGTCAATTCAACTGTAGTGGCCAAGTCTTTATATATATTTAAGGCAGACATTGATAGATTCTTGATTAGTCAGGGCATGAAGGGATATGGGGAGAAAGCAAGAGATTGGGGCTGACAGGAACATTGGATCATTCGATGGGTCATATGGCCTAATTCTGCTCCTATGTCATATGGTCATGGTCAAAAATCCATATATACTACACCCACTGTTCTACCTTCATCAAATTGTTTTGGCACTACCTTGGAGAATTCACTCAGGCTCACGAGTCTTGACCTACCCCTCTTAAAAACATACTGCCTATACTTAATCAGACTATACTTTTCCAAATGCTCATAAATCTTCTCCAATACTTTTCCCACCACTGATGTACAGTATGACTTATTGTTTCCCAGTATTATCCCTAATATCTTTCTTGAAAAAAGGAAAAACACTTGCTAACCTCCAATCTACTGGTACTACTCCTGGGACTAGTGACAATGCAGCGACAGAGCAATCTCTCCTCTCACTTCCCGAAGAACCTGGAGTATATCCCATCAGGCCATGGGGATTTACCTATCCTGATGTTTTTCAAAATTTCCGGCACCATCTCTTTCTCAATGTCAGCCTGTTCCTGATTATCAGCCGGTTTTACGCTGTCCTCACATTCAGCAAGGCCCTTCTCACAAGTGAATTCTGAGGTAAAAATATTCATTAGGGGCCTCACCAACCCATTCTGACTTCAAGCACATGTTTCTACCTAAATCCCTGATCAATTCCTCTGTTCCTCATCTACATGACGAATGCCTGGGATTTTCCTTATTCATATTTGCCAAGGCCTTCTGATGTCCCTTCTAGGTCTCCTGAACCACTTTTGAACTCCTACCTGGCTACCTTATAACTCTCCAGAGCCTTTCTAATCCTTGCTTCCAAAAGTTAAGTAAGCTTCTTTCTTCCTTGTAACTAGATATTCCACATCTCTTGTCAACCATGGTTCCTTTCCCTGCTTCAATGGAACAAACCGATCCAGAACCCCCAGCAAGTGCTCACTAGGCAACCTCTACATTTCTGTTGTGCTTTTCCCTGAGCAGATATGTTCCCAATTTACAGTTCCAAGTTCCTGCTTAATAGCATCATAATTTACCTTCCCCCAATTAAATAGCTTTCCACACTGTCTGCTCCTATTCCTGTCTAAGCCTTTGCTAAAAATCAGGGAGTTGTGGTCACTGTCTCCAAAATGCCCACCCACCAAGAGCACTGATACCTGACCAGATTCATTACCACGTCTATATCCAATATGCCTTCTCCTCTAGTCAGCCTGTCCACACATCCTTCCTGGACACACGTAAAAAATTCTGCACCATCTAAATCTTTTGCACTAAAGAGGTGCCAATCAACATTAGGGAAGTTGAAGTCCCCCATGACAACAACCCTGTTATTTTTGCACCTTTCCAATATATGCATCCCAATCTGCTCCTCGTTGCACTTGCGCAAATGGCAATCTATAGAATACGCCCAATACAGTGATGGATAGATAAATACTTCATTGATTTCAAAGGAAATTACAGTGTCAAATGTCAGGGCATTAGAAGGGAAGGAAGAAAGTGTAAAAAATGAGTTACCTCAAACAGTCTAACAGGAGGGGGTCATCACTTCCTAAGCTATAGGTTGACTCATTATAGAGCCTAATGGCCAAGGGTAAGAATGACCTCATGTAGCGCTCTTTGGAGCAGCTATTACTAAAAGTCTATCACTAAAAGTGTTCTTCTGTTCAGCCAAGGTGGTATACAGAAGGTGAGAAACATTGTCCAGAATTGCCAGGATTTTCCGTAGGACCCTTTGTTCTACCACAGCTTCCAGTGTGTCCAGTTTGACACCTATAATAGACCCAGCCGTTCTAATCAGTTTATTGAGCCTGTTGGCATCACCGTGTTGATGCCATTGCCTCAGCACACCACCACATAGAAGATTGTAATGGCAAATACAGACTGGTAGAACATGGTAAGAGGCCAGCACACTCCAAAGCACCTCATTCTCTTCAGGAAGCAAAGGCAACTCTGGCCCTTCTTGTACACAGCCTCTGTGTTTGTGCTCCACTCAAGTCTGTCACCCAGGTGCACCTCCAGGTATTTGTAGGTCCTCACCACATCCACTTCTTATTTCTGACTTCCACCCACACTAACTTAGTAGATGATCCTTCCATGAAGTCCTCCCTATATGCAACTGTGATACTAACCCTTAGCTACTCCACACTCCCCACTACTTTTACCTTCCCCCTTGTCCCTTTTGAAACATCTAACCCCAGAACACCCAGCAACCATTCTTGTCATTGCGACAGGCAGGACTCTGCAATGGCCACAACATCATAGTACTGTCCCATTATTGCAGCTCTTATGTTAATGTGACCCATTTACAAGGTAGTGCTGTATAACATAGCAGACTCAGCTGTTATATTTTTCAGTATCATTATCCTTACTGCCTGCATTGTTATTGTACTCCCAAATGTTCACCAAATTCCAAGCTAGACCTGGTTAAGGAAATTAATGTTCCCACTAAATCTTCGCAAGCAACGTTCTTCAAGACTTTTGGTAGGAGTCATCCATTCACTGCTGACTACAAAATCTGTGCTGTAATGCCTCAACAATGTTTTGCTGTTTGCTTTTAGTAATATTTTTCAGTTATTTACACTAGTTTAAAATTTTTTTTCAACATATTCATTATTCACTGTCATTGAATATATTACCATATTTTGTTTGCAATTGAGTACATTTGTGTACTTCATAAATAACAAAATCTAAATCATTCTCTGTTCTCTTTAATTTAATATACATGCATTATTGTTTGAAAACATAATATTTGCATTTTGGTTGTGATAACTCATCCATTTAAAATTAGCTACAGTTGATAAAAATTAGAAATAAGTCTAAGGTTAAATACATTCCATGAATTAAAGAATCATACAAGGAATTTAGATTAAGTTTTAGATTAAGTAGCCTTGAACATCCATCCTATCAAATCAAAGAATGCAGGACAGGAAATATAAAGCTCTAAATTTAATAAACTCTTACAGTGTTTTATGGAATTCAGAATTTTAAAATGATCCATTCACGTGATAATAAGATAGATGGAACTAAAAAAAACTGAAAATGCTGTAAATTTGGAAGAAAAACAAATAAAGAGTTGGAAACACTTAAAAGATCAGGAAATATTTGTGGAAAGAAAACACCCTGTTCATGCTTCAAGGCAAAGAATTCTGAAAATATTTCAACCTGAAAAGTTAAATCTGTTCTCTTTCCATGGGTGATATTTGACATGAGGATAGGAGATGAATTATAATATGTTTAATAATGTATTGTAAAAGACATTAAATTTGGTATAATTATTCTAAAGAAACAAAATTCCACATATAAGATGCTTTTTTTTCCCCCTCAGAGATAGAGAGCTTTGCATGATGCTAAAAACTGCACAACTTTCCTGCAGCAAAACTTTTTTTTTCTATGTTTTTGGAGACAAAATTGTAAAAAGTTTAAGTTCAGCAATACTGCATAAAATAATAACTGGGAATAACTGAGCAGCGAACAGTCAACAATTTCTAGATTTGTGTGTTTAACTACAGATAAAACACAGATTCCAGAAGTTGCTGTCTGCTTCATTGTGTAAAAACAACAAATACTTACAATATCTCTGGTCTTTACAGTGACATAATCTGAAAAAATGTGAATTTGATTGTTTACCTACATGATGCCATTATGCTTAAACCACTGAACAATTTGTAACTGTGTGCATCTGAAGAAATCACCATTAAATGGATGTCTTTCTTATTTATTTATCTATGGCTGTATTGTGAGATTATAGCATGGTTTTAAAAAGTGATGACTCACCAACACAAAATTTGGAATGTTGTCATTACCAGCACAAACTGAGTACTGTCATTACATCAGGAAATCCCAACATGATAGTTACTAGATCAGGAGAGCTCTGTATCATTTAATGTCTTCTTTCAAGTTAGTAATATTATAGCTTATTAAATGCCAGTTAGTTTCAAATAAATTGTCTAGCTCAATTAGAAATCAATTTGGAATTGTGTACAGTTTTGCAATGTAACTCCTAAAGAAAATTAGAAGGCACCTTCCATAAAACTGATTTTTGCTTCAGAAATAATTGGAATTTTTCTCACTTTTCAAAATTATTTTATTCAGTATAATAGAAGTTTGGTTATTTTAATACATAAAGTGAGTTGGACTTATGTCAAAACAACATACATCCTGTGGCGTTGACAATAGCGATTCAGATTTTAATTGGATCAAAATTGCAGACACTGAAGAGAAATGTAGACTCTGATTCTCTCCCCATTGATGCTGCCTGGTCTGCTGAGTGCTTCCATTATTCCTGTTTCTGAAGTGGGATAATACACTGCATTATTTTCACTTTTATACTAAGCATTACACAATGTAAGAAATTAAGTTGTATCAAAGATTTTTAGTAGAACCCTCACCATCAAATCAGGTAAATTTAACTCCTATTGTAGAGATCCAAACCCAGCAACTTAGGTTCTGGGCAGTATTGAAGGAGTCTTGCATTTTACAGTGCCTCTGCATTTTTGGATAACATGTTAAGACATAACCACTTACTCTTCCCAGATGGAGTAGATCGCCTCTACTTGGAGAGGATGATGAGGAGATCTTTCAAATGTGATGGACAATATTTATCCTAGACCTGAACTTAAAATGGTTGATGTGGTTATTGATTAGTTTCTGAAAGTTTACAGGGTGAAAATTGGCTATCACCTTGATTCAACTTTAAAAGTGCTTCAGGATCACATTAAAATTTCTCTTTTTTTTCTAAACCTGTGTCCCATTTTGTATTTAAATTAAGTTGTCGTCTAGTAAGCAGAAGAATACTTCATCTTTGCTAGAGAAATTGGAAAGTGAAATGTACTTGTTGGTTTCAGGCTACAGTTCAAAAGCAGCTTAAACTACTTATATATGGCACTAGTTGAAATCGATAATATACAGGGTGTTCTTGCCAAATAAAAGATAAAAGATTATAAAATATATCTTAATATCCAAAAGCACTTGAGAACCTTTATGTGTAATGTTGAACGATCCACACACACAAAAATAAAAAATGGGTCTGAACTGACCATTAAGTGCCTAATTTACCATCTTAACTGAATGCAGATATGTGAGGTTAGCATTTTGTCAAACTCCAAATCAACTATTTGTTTCAAATAGTTAATCAAATTGTCACTGCTTTTGGCAATTTTTAGCTGGACACAAAAAAAAAGTTACAGCACGTCCTGTCCTAACAACAACCACCCAAGTCCAAGCAATAAAATATTGCATTCTCTCTCCTGACATTCTGGCTTCTGCCCCCTTTCTTTCCAGTCGTGATGAAGGGTCTCGGCCGGAAACGTCGGCTGTTTATTTCCCTCCATAGCTATTGCTTGGCCTGCAGTGTTCCTCCAGCATTTTGCGTGTGTTGCTCAAGATTTCCAGCATCTGCAGAATCCCTTATGTGCCTGTGATTCTCTCTTGGCCTTCCTTTGTGAAAATGGTCTTTCCAAGTTGATCTTCGAAGGAAGACTTCGATTGGGTTTCAAGGTATCCGGCATATGTGAAGTTCTGGACATTCTTAAGTTGTTTAGGGGTGGGTATGATTATACGTGTGCTTAGGAAATGATCGGTCGCCCCTTGTGCTGAGTTTACGGTGCTGTATTTCACTGGGTGTTGACCATCGACAATGTGGACACAGCCTCTGGTGAGTCATATAAATGAATGACAATCGCCCCTCTCTCTGTTCAGGCGCCGTTATCTTACAGCTGCACAGGTTCACCAAAGCAGAACCAATCAACCTTGCGGAACTTACCGGGGTGAGAAGATCCCCCTAAATTAATCAAAAAGGCCATGGTGAAGAAGAGTTTCTTCGCCCTCATCATCCTCGTTGCCATTAGCGACGGGTTTTCTGCCGTGATTACTGGGGTAAGTTATTTCTGTTGATAGCTTTTTTTCATCATTGGTCTGATTATATCAAAAGTTTGAACTATTAAGAGAAGCAAATTGAACCTCAAATGTGATATTCTGCGCTCTGCTTCGACTGTACCAGTGCAATTACAAAGTTTCTCGCCTATTGACTATGTTGCATTCTGTTACACAGACGGTTGTCCTAAAAACACACACGTTGCTGATAATCGGTCAGGTTGGATTCTACTAACATTCGCCATTTGAAAACTAGATTTTGTTTTCTTCTAGTTTGGAAGATGAGGGCAAACATCGCCCGTAATAGAGGTTTCAACATTGAAACAAACGGTGGCCAAGTGCAATATCGCCGCGGTTAAGATGGATACTGGAATTTCTAATAAAGTTATCGTTGCTGCAGTTTCGATAGCTGCTGTAATTTCTAGTAGAGTTAACAGCAAACCAGTGGAGTAGTGTGATTGCTGGTGCCTTGATAGCTTGGCACTTTGGGTTGGATTTCTGCACCATCTTGTTCCTACTGCGATAATAAATCACTGGTTATGCGCAAGGCATCCTCAGTAAACTGGAAAATAAAGCATGCATATAAAATTGTGTGCATATAAAAGTGCCGTTATTATTTCAGTTTTGAAGCCACGTGGAATGTCAGCCGTCTCACTCACCTGCTTTACCCACTAAAACGGCCCTAAAAATGTTACGTTTCCCACCAAGAGTACATACGGAACATTCCAGGGCAATTATTTCACACTGTTTAGACAGATGTTGTATTGCATCTTAAATCACACGATTGTTCGCTCCTTCCCCCAATAAGCATCTGTCTTCTCTTTTACTATTTTTTCTAAAATACCTGTCCACTTTCTTATATATTTTATATAAACAATGAAAATATTTGGTATGGTAAGCGCTTTGCATGAAATAATAATTACAGGTGGCATTAATATTGTATCTAAAAGAAAGACTTGCATTACGTAATCCTCAGAGTTCTTGAAGTACTTTACAATGAAAGGTATTCACTGTTGTACTGTAGGATTCACAGAAGCCGATTTGTTCCTACAAACGGCAATGTAATAATGGCAAAAGTCATTTTATTGAAAAACTGCAGATGTTGGAAATTTGAAATAAAAACGGACAATATTGGAAACGCAGGTCAACCAGTATCTGTGTAAAGAGAAACAATTATCTTTTCATATCCTGCGCCCTTCATCAGTTATGGTTTTAATTTGTTCTTTGTTGGTCGATAGTGAAGATCTTCAAAATCGTTCCTTGGAGAGCAGACGTACCCTCGATCTCACTTCTTTGCGGAAGGCGGTATCTCATTGATGGCTTAATCTAGATTCTGTGGTCAAGAAGGGTTTATTCAGCCAACAACCCTTTGACATCACGATACCACTTGATGCATAATACTTAGAAGAGGAAAATACAGAGGAGGCCTGAGCCGGGAAACTTTTCATGTTAGTGGAGGAGCCGAGAAAGATAGGGAAGGGGTTCTATTGATCTGAAACCGTCAGGGTCAACGGCCAGAATACTTGTGAAGGAAGCAATAAGATCCAATCTCCCCAACAGAAAATTCAGAAGGATAAAATCTTAGTGTTGAGATAATATTGGGTACTGCAAACGGTAAACGCTGGCAGGCGAGAGAAAGAAAGTGAAAAAGCGCAAGGTCTCGGACCAGGAATGTTGCTTTAAACATCGCGAATAATTTGAAACATTACCATGAGAGCTGCTCCCAACTACTAGAACTGGTCTCCTTCCAATCTCCAGCCCGACAGAACGGACTCCCCAACGCTAGCAAGGTAAACCGGGCAGTCATTTACAATGGTCTTGGCTCGGTCTCATTATGGGAATGGGAAGTCGAACTGAAATGGATGGCCATCGGGAAATCACTCCTTTTGTACCTGACGGAGCGAAGCTGCCTGATGAAACAGTCCCATTTCGACTTCCCATTCCCATTCGGACATGTCGGCCCACGGTCTCCTCCACTGCAACGATAAGGCCGCTCTCAGACTGGAGGAGCAACTCCTCATAAGAAGGGTCTCAGCCCGAAACTTCGACTGTTCACTCTTTTCTGTTGACGCTGCCTGACCTGCTGAGTTCCTCCAGCCTTTTGACTATGTTGCCTTGGATTTCCAGCATTTGCAGACTTTCTCGTGTTTGTGACCTCATGTACCGTCTGGGTCGCCCCAAACGTAGATTTCTCTAACTTCCGATAATTTCCTTCCCTCCCACTTCGCTCCTTGTCCATTCCCCATTCTGATTTCCCTCTCACCTGTTTTCTTCTTACCTGCCCAACACCTTCCTCTGGTTCCTCTCCACGGACAACAGTCTTCTCCTATCAGATTCCTTATTCTTCAGCCCTTTCCTTCTTCCACCTATCGCCTCGCAGCTTCTTGCTTCATCCGCTCTCCCCTCCCATCCACCTACCCCTCGCCTAGTCTCACATATCGCCACAGTCTGTACCCGCCCCCATTCCCCAAAAGGACAATACAGAGTCGGCCTCTGATTCATCTATGTGACTAGGTGCTGCCTCTGTGATTTTGAGGTGCATAGAGTGCCGTATTGGTGAGCACTGCTGCCTCACTTCAACGCCTGGTTCGACTCTGACCTTAGGTGCAGTCGGTGTGTTGTCCCTGTAAACGCGAGCTCCAGTCTCTTACAAATGTAAAAGCTTGCCGGCTGGGGGAATAAACCGGCAATTATGGGTGTGTGGGGGGTGTTGGTTGGGGAAGGGGTACAGGCTGGCTGGTGATATTGGCTTCTGCCCGCCTCCTTTCCAGTCCTGATGAAAGGTTTTGGCTCGAAAAGTCGACTGTTCATTTCCCTTCGTAGTCTTGCTGAGTTCCTCCAGCATAGCTTGTGCGTATTTCCAGCATCTGCAGAACCTCTTGTGTTTAGTGTGCGGCTCGCCGGATAGTGGCGAACACCATTTCTCGCAAGTTAGAATCCAAAGTGCACCATGCTGGAAAGACAACAACGATGTTGGAATAGTTGTAGTTGTCAGCCGCGCAACAAGATTTGCGTATCCACTGATTGAAACGTTGGGAAGTACAGTATATCCAGAAAAGGGCCAGTTCACATGATGGCACCAAAAGCCAATTCGCCGGACTTCACATTTCTATTGATTCACCCCATTTCCCCATCCTATCACAGACTGGCTTTTCTGGGCAGTCTGTTCAATACAATCAACACCCTCTGCATAAAATGATTGAACTTAATCAATCTTCCTTCTTGTACATTTGCACCCTGGCCCCTGAGCTTGCGTCGGTCTCATGCACTCAGGTTAGCCGTTTTATTATTTCTCTGCATTTCTGCCGGACCTTCGCTAAGTAAGTTAAATGACAGCACGCTGTCGGCTTGGTGCGAATAGCTAACGGTATATTGTGGTCCAGATTATGCAAGGAGTTGATAGAAAAACCGGCAGATATTACCGAGCGCAACTGGCGGCAACTTTTCTATTTCCGAGGATTTGCTTGTGAACCTGGAGACCCGGAAGTTAAGTTCCCATCGGTGAGGGCTGGTGAGCAGTCCCGCTCCTCAACGAGTTCGGCGCCGAGAGGGTCCTTCGCAGCCTCTTACATGCATTCGCAAGTGTATGACTCTATCTTTTACAAATGCAGTATTCTTTGTGGAGGGGAGGGAGGATAATTACAACTGGGACCCGCTGTGCTAGCTTGGGTAAAGGAGGAGGAGGTGTCACCTGTCTCTTACCAGGCAATGAATGGAATAGAATCGATGCCAGATGTTGCGGTGAGTTTGCTGGTGTGTTTCGTTCTTTAAAAACTTTATTAATCTTAGTAATTTTTGAAACGCCCGCAACAAATTATTCGTTTCGATTTCCTGCGTGCTGTTGTATAAGAATGTGACTGTGGGTTGAATCGGGGACATGACTTATCCAGCTGTCGAAGTCTTACTTGAACGAAGTTCCTGATCATGCTTGAGACCTGACCACCAAGAATTCCTCTCAGATGTTTTCCTCGAGTTTCCTTCAGCGAATCACAATATATATTTTGTCAGAGACAGCAGCATGTTAACTGTGCTTTTTTTGGTGGGGGGGGGGATTACAGAATCTAAAATACTAGTTTGATTTTTCTATTCTCCTCCGTTACCTTGATGGCCGGAATTGTGAACCGGACGATTACTCCTAATTGTTAACCATGCTTTTGATCATCTATCGTCGTGTTGTTTCCGTCAACTTTGTGTCATTGTTTCTGTTGTTTGATTAAACTCCTATTAAGCACATTAAGATACCTTATTATGTTAAAAGTGCTTTAAGTTATACAGACCTAATACCACCTCTTAAGATGTTCTAGCCCGCTGGATGTTCGTAGTCTTCGTTGCTAGTTTCTGTAAACAATTTACCATTACACTTACCATTATTGCCTTTATAAAACATTCTACTGTTGGAAGATAATTTATTCTGTATTCCCACTTTTTTTATTTCCCTTGTCTTGTTTCAATAATTTCAAGTGGTATGCATTAAATGTTACCTGCCATTCTTCCACTTCTAGCCTATCTCATTCTGTTTCCAGTTGTCTGAATACCGGGATCTGTTCTGTTCCAGTTTCCAAGTATCCTGAATAGCTGGGTTTCCATCTCTGATCCTTGCGATAACTGACTGTGGTATTGTCCTTGTCAACTGCAGCTCTTTTCACAGTCCTTGGTTTGCATAGCCAATGTTGTTCTTCAGTTTAGGAAGGGAAAGGGACAAACCAGCTTTGCATCAGTCATAGAGAAATTGTTAGATTTTTAGGGTTAGGATCTGCTGGTATCTGGAAAAGTATGACTTGTTAGGGATGGTCAGCATGGCTTATTGTGGTGGAGATGATGAAAGTGATTGAGGATAGGGCAGTGAATATTGTCCATGCAAAACTTTCAACAAGGTTCCTTCTGTTGGGCTGATCCAACAGATTAGGGCACATGGTATCCATGGAGACTTGGTAGATCAGATTCAAAACTGGCTTGGCCATTGAGGACTGTGGTGGAGGGATGTTATTCTAATTCAAGGTCTGTGACTAGAGATGTTCCACAAGGTTGGAGCTGCAACCTCTCTTGTTTGTGATATATAATTGTTCGGATGCAAGTGCAGGTGTGCTGATGAACAAGTTTGCATATTTCACAAAAATAGGCAGAGTTGTGTGTATTGAGCAATGTTATCAAAGAATTGAGCAGCATCCAGACTAATTGGAAATGTGGGCTGAGAAATGGTAGATGGAGTTTGATCCAAGCAAGTGTGAGATGATGCACTTTAGGAATTCACCTGTATTGTAAAAGGGAAGTGTATAGTCCCTTAAGAGCCTTGAGGTACAGATGGATCTTGGCGTCCAAGTCCAAAGCTCTCTAAAGTGGTGACGCAAATAGATTAGATGGTAAAGAAGACATGAGGCATACTTGCTCCCTTTGTTTTTGTGTATAAAAGGTAGGAAGTTATGTTGCAGCTTTGTAAAACCTTGGTCGGGGTTTTTTGTGCTGTTCTGTTTGCCCCATTACAAGAAGGATGTGAAGGCTTTGAAGAGGGTACAGAATAAGTACACCAGAATGTTGCACGATTGGAGAGTATTAACTATCAGAAGTTGGGCAAACTTAGATTGTGTACTTAGCCAAGGGCCTGACCTGACTGAGGTATTTCAAATAATGAAAGGCATAGGGTAGACAGTATGGAAATGTCAAATACTAGTGGGCATAGCTTTACAGTCAGAGAGAAAAGTTTAAAGGAGATTTACATGACAAGTTATTTTTTATACTGAGTGGTTGGTGCCTTGAATGTTCTGCCAGGAAAAGTTGTGGAAAGAAATGTGGTAGAGCTTATTAAGAGACATTTAAACAGGCACATGAGCAAACAGGGAACAGAGGGATACAGGTCATGTGCAGCTCAAACTGGCATCCCAGTCTGTACAGGTATCACGGGCTGAAGATGTGAGCTGTACTGTTCTATGTTACCTGATTTTTGTGAGTTTTCAGTAGCTTGTTTCCACCTCAATATCTTCACACCTCATGCACTAATTGTGATGTGATATTAAAAGACTTGCTGAAAATTAAATACTACATCATGAGTTTACATTGTCAACAAAATCTGTTATTTTCTCTTTGAACACTAGTGAATTTTTCAAGCAGAAAAAGCCTCTCGTAAAAACCTGTTGAAGCAATCAAACCTAACCTATTTATCAAGATTTATAATTATTCCTTTGTGTTTGAGCCTGCTAATTTTGACCATGTAGGTGGGTGGCCCTGGAGTTTCTGGAGAAATGCTAGCAATTTTGTGTATGAGAGTTCATGTGGATGTCCAGCGGTTTGCCTGCTGTTGTACTGGGGTATCTGTCCACTGAACTGGACAGATACCCCAGTATGTCTCTTAATAAGCTCTACCATATCTCTGTCCATAACTTTCCCTGACAGAACATTCAAGGCACCAGTCACTCAGTATATAAAAAAATAACTTGCCATGTAAATCTCCTTTAGACTTTTCATCATGACAGATCTGATTTCAATGGATTGGCAATGGGGAACCAAGTTGGGATGCCGGTAATGTACACTTCTTGAAACATTTGAGTTTACTTACATTTATCTTGCTGTTTCAAAGTTTTAATTTCAAATATTGTTTTAATTATTTTTGTTATTTTGATTAACTTTTGTTTTTTTGTAATTTATTTTTTTATTAAAGTTCATCAAACAAACATTTCCATAAGATGTATTTCAGACATTGTACATATATATCATATAATCATATATATCACAAAATCTCCACAAAGTATTTATCTGGGGTATACACTTATAGAAAAGAGTGGAAAGAAAAAACAAGCAAAAGGAAAGAACTGTGTACAAGTAGGGAGTGATCTTTTTTTTAACAACAGATTCATTGATTTGTGAGAATAAAATCAGGCCTATGAGGCATTATGTAGTTAAACCATTTTTCCCAGTATGAATCAAATTGTTCCAGCTTATGATTAACAGCTGCTGTTATTTTCTCCATTTTGTAAATGTCCATTGTAATTTCCATCCATGTATTTAAAGTTGGGCTCTCCTGTGATAACCATTTCCTAGTAAGAGTCTTTTTACCAGCCACCAACAGTATATTCATTAAATATTTATCTATTTTCAACCATTCTTGAGGTATATATCCAAAATATATGGTCTTACTCTCCAAGGGTATTTCACATTTAAAGATGCCTTTTAGGGGATTGTGTATCCCCCTCCAATAGTTTTTGATAACAGGGCAGTCCCAAAAAATATGATAATGATTTGCATTTTGATTTCCACAATTTCTCCAGCAAACAGAGAGGTTACCATCATAATGGGATTTCTGAGAGGGTGTAATAAAATATCTTATCAAGTTTTTCCATCCAAACTCCCTCCATTTCTGTGAATTGGTACACTTCCATTGATATCTCCATATTGTTGTCCATTCTTCCTCAGATATAATTATCCCTCCTTCCTTCTCCCATTTTGCTTTAATGTATGAAGTCGAATCTGTTTTAAGATTTGACAACCCCTTATACATGCTTGAAATGATTCTACTACCATTATCTGAATTATATGCTTTTCTAAAGAGCTCTATCAAGCATGTATTTGCCTTGGTTACATTTTTAAGTGTCTTACTAACATATTGTCGCATCTGTAAATACCGATAAAAATCTTGTTTTTCTAATAAGTGCTTCTCTTTAAGCATTTCAAAACTGAACAGTGTTCCTTCTTTCATTATGTTGCAAAGAACTGTTATTCCTTTAGCTGTCCAGTCCTTAAATCTAGCATCCAATTTATTTAGTGTAAAATCAGAGTCAAATGTCTCTAATTTTCAGAGACATCCAGAAACTTACAAAGCTCTTTGACAGCTTAAAAAGTCATGGAAGGAGGCATAACTAGTTATCAAGTCATTTTTAAGCATTTTTTGTTGGTTGGGTGTTATCTGGCCTAACACTTGATTTGTATACAGAAAGGACTCTCAATTAAGTAATAGGACAACTTCTGCACAGATCTTGCTAGATGATCTACAAAAAAGGTAAACACAGACTTTTAATAGGTATGTGAACAGTGTGGTTTATAATTGTCATAAAATTCAGTCCAGTATATTCCTTCATTGTTTTCAGAAAAATCAGTGTGAGATTGAAAAAGATGTGAGCTGTATTGTTCTATATCCTCAACTTGCAAAATGCTTGTCAACAAGTAATTCCTTCTGCGTTGTGGTTTTGTTAGCAAATACAGTAGCAGTATGCATAATTGGTTTAGCACCTCCGGTACCCCATGACAATAAATCTTTTGATCTGTTTCATTTATTTTTAAATCATTTTGGCATGTTCTGCTTTGCTGATAATTCTTTCCTGCCTCTTCAGAAACATGTAATCTATAAATGATAACTTCTAAGATGCAATCTGTAAATTCTTAATTATTTAGCTCTTCTGTTAGTCATTAAGTACACACATTGCTGTTCATTATAATGAAGACATCATGGCTAATACATTTCTCACAACATGGAAAAGGAAAATATTTAGTGTTCTTAAAGTTGATACAAAAACAAAGCTCAAAAATAACTAAAACAAAGCTCAAATTCATATTTTTATCTAATAAGATGTCCCATGACAGTTTTCCAGAGTGTTACTTCATAAAATACTAAGCCACAGTACCACATAGTCTTCAAGGAGCACTTTAAAGCAGGAAGGAGCTTTGGGAAGGTTTACAGTGGGAAGTCTAGAACTAGATAGTTAGAGGCTTGGCTACCAAATATGAAACAACTTATTCATGTATCTTCAAAATACCAAATTTGAAGTATTCCAGAAGTTACATTGTAGGAAAAGGATAGATAGTTCCATAGAAGAACTTAGAAAGGGATTAGGATTTTTTAAATTAGTTATTTGCTTTACTGTGAGCTGCGTGAGTTAGTCCTCACAGGATGGAAAAAAGTGAATGAGCTGAGATGTGGTCAGCAGTGTTTAGAATGTTCTTCGGTTTATGGAAGTAAGAGATGTATCCAGAAATAGTCAAGCTTGGGGTAAGAAAAAGCACAGATGACAACTTTGGCGGTCAAAAGGAGAAATATTTCTGAAGTATTACTCTATTCCTTGATTCAACAACTGGACAGTCAACCCAGGGTAGGAATTAACAGTGAATGACAGAGCATTGATAATTGTTCTGGACAGAGCGTTCTGAGAGTTCAAGTGCACAGCTTGTTGAAAGTGGTCACGCAGGTAGACAGGGTGTTGAAGAAGCCATTTAGTATACTGCCCTTCATCAGTCAAGGCATAGTGTTTAGGAGTAGGGGCATATGTTGCAGTTATACAAGTCATTGGTGAGGCCACACTTGAAGTATTGCACTCAGTTTTGGTCAGCCTGCTTTAGGAAAACATTGTCAAGTTGGCGAGGGTGCAAAAGAGATTTGTGAGGATGCTGTCTGGACTAAGTGCCTGAGTTATAAGGAGAGATTATCCATGTCAGATCTTTAATCACTGGAGCATAGGAGAATAAGGGGTGACCTCAATGAAATCATGAAGGGTATAAATAATTCCTATCTCTAGGGTTAGGGAGTCCAAAGCTAGAGGACACAGATCAAGGATCAAAGGGGAGAAATGTAAAATGGATCTGAGAGGTAACTTCTTTACACGGAATGAGCTTCCAGAGAAAGTTTTCAAAACAGGTACAATTGCAACATTCAAGAAGCATTTGGATACGTGCAAGGAGGGATTGTTATGGGCAAAAACACAAGCAACTGGAAGACAGTGTAGTTAGCATGGAACAGTTGAGCAGAAGGACCTGTTTCTGTGTTGTAATACTCTAAATTATCTTTATATCTTTCATATTTTAGATAAATTCAATTTTGCATAATTCAAGAGTGATGAAGTTAGGAAATAAATCTCCATAAATGATTTCATTTTTGTAGTAAAATTATTATATTGTACTATGATATTTTCATGGTAATTTAATAATTTAATTGATTTTCACACAATCAGAGCTGAGGATATTATTTTACAATCTATTGGAATTATTTAGGAAGGTTTAAATCTTTCTTCAAAAGTGTTTGTTTGTTACAGTTGAAACTCCAAGTTATGATACTGGGTTAAAAATCTACATTGAGTTATCAATATGTGATGAACAGTTAGTTTAAAGAATTAAGAAGTTACAATTGCTGAGAAAGCCACATGAAAAGAAGAATACATAATCATGGAAACACATTCTATATCATGTATCTATCAGAATTAGACTGGGAAAATATATATCATATTACTTGAAAATATACATCCCATTCAACCCTAGATTCATTTTGCTCTGTTAAGAAACTGCTAATGGGAGATGAAAATTTCCATAGGCCTATTTACCATTAATGTTCTTAAACTGGACTTCCAGAGGATTTGATGAAAATAATCTCAGGCTTCATGCTGTTGGATGAATCTATCACGACTATAGGGAAGCATTCTACTGCGCTGTGTCTCAAATTCCCATACTGCCTTTGGAAAGACAATGTTCCCTCCTCTCTTTGAGAATACCCACCTATCATTTTGAATGACATTGCCATTATACTAAATGAAATAGATTCTGAAGGGCTTGGAGCCATGTTTGAAACACTATGGATACTCGGCATCAATGGAATTGTATTGCACCACAGCCTGTAACTTAATGGTCCAACATATCTCTAATTCTCCAATTATTGCCAAGTGAAGAAAGCAAACCTATTATGTCAAGGACAACTCCAGGTGCATCAAAAGAGTCAAAGCTAGTGAAACTGCAACATTATGCAACAATAACAGAATTGGGATACAATAAATAGGGATAAGAAAAACAAAGATCTGCATTCCTTTCACATCTTGTTATGAATTGTGATGAGAAGTTAAGCATTTAACAGAAGGAGAAGGTAAAGTTCCAAGCAAATGCTCAACTTTAATACTGATGGAATCCTACATGTGAGTGCTAAAATGAAAAGCATTTACAACCATCTTCAACCAGAATTGTGAAGCCAGTGATCCATCTCATACTTCCCTCTGAAGGTGCCAACATTGCCTAAGCCAGTAGTCAGCCAATCAACTTTATTCCACATGCTAGTAGTTAAAGCCTTTGGATACTCCGAAGGTTCAGGACCAGAGAACACCACAGTTGTGGTGCTGAAGGTTTACGGTTCATAATGAACATCCAGTCTAGTTAGAACACAACATTGCTTATGTTTCCTACTCACAATAAGCAGAGATGTCTAATACAGCTTATTCCACCCAGTACTCTGCTGTCAAAAGTGATGGAAGGTGATGCCAATAGTGTAAGTGGCTTTTGCTCTCTAATAATTTGGTTACCAACGTTCAAGTTTGGGTTTCACAAGCAACATTTGGTTCCAAACTTAAACATAATATTGACAAAAACATGGCCAATGAGCTTAATTCCATGCTATGAACTTAGTTGTCCTTATCATCAGAACAGCAATGTGAAATCAAAGATCCCTGGCAAAACCGATTGGAAGAATCAATGGGAAAAATACTAAGGGGCTACACAGAAATATCATAAACTCATAGAATCCTATAGCATTGAGAATGGCCCTTTTGCCCCACTTCATCCATGCTGAACATGTTGCCTCTCTATGAAACATAGAAAACCTACAGCACAATACAGGTAATTCGACCCACAAAGCTGTGCCAAAACATGTCCTTTCCTTAGAACTACCTAGGCTTCCCCATAGCTCTCAATTTTTCTAAGTTCCATGTATCCATCCAGGAGTCTCTTAATAGACCCTATCATTGCCGCCTCCACCACCGCCGCTGGCAGCCCATTCCACACACTCACCACTCTCTGCATAACAAAACTTACCTCTGACATCTCTGTACCTACTTCCAAGCACCTTAAAACTATGCCCTCTCGTGCTAGCCATTTCAGCCCTGGGAAAAAGCCTCTGACTATCCACACAATCAATGCCTCTCATTATCTTGTACATCTCTGTCAGGTCACCTCTCATCCTCCATCGCTCCAAGGAGAAAAGGCCGAGTTCACTCAACCTATTCTCATAAGGAATGCTCCCCAATCCAGGCAACATCCTTGTAAATCTCCTGTGCACCCTTTCTATGGTTTCCATGTCCTTCCTGTACTGTGCGACCAGAACTGAGCACAGTACTCCAAGTAGGGTCTGACCAGGGTCCTATATAGTTGCATCATTACCTCCCGGTTCTTAAACTCAATCCCACGATTGATGAAGGCCAATGCACTATATGCATTCTTAACCACAGAGTCAACCTGCACAGCAGTTTTGAGTGTCCTATGGACTCGGACTCCAAGATCCCTCTGATCCTCCACACTGCCAAGAGTCTTACCATTAATACTATATTCTGTCATCATACTTGACCTACCAAAATGAACCACCTCACACTTACCTGGATTGAACTCCATCTTCCATTTTTCAGCCCAGTTTTGCATCCTATCAATGTCCCATTGTAACTTCTGACTGCCCTCCACACTATCCACAACACCCCCAACCTTTGTGTCATCAGAAAATTTAATAACCCATCCCCCAACTTCCTCACCAAGGTCATTTATAAAACTCACAAAGAATAGGGCTCACAGAACAGATCCCTGAGGCACAGCACTGGTATCCAGCCTCCATTCCTCCAACCACTCTTTGCCTTCTGTGGGCAAGCCAATTCTGGATCCACGAAGCAATGTCTCCTTGGATCCCATGCCTCCTTACTTTCTCAATAAGCCTTGCATGGGGTACCTTATCAAATGCCTTGCTAAAATCTACATACACTACATCTACGGCTCTACCTTCATCAATGTGTTTAGTCATATCCTCAAAAATCAATCAGGCTCGTAAGGCACGACCTGCCTTTCACAAGCCACGCTGACTATTCCTAATCATATTATGCCTCTCCAAATGTTCATAAATCCTGCCTCTCAGGATCTTCTCCATCAACTTAACAACCACTGAAGTAAGACTCACTAGTCTATAATTTCCTGGGCTATCCCTACTCCCTTTCTTGAATAAGGGAACAACATTCACAACTCTCCAGTTCTACAAAACCTCTCCCATCTTCATTGATGATGCAAAGATCATCACCAGAGGCTCAGCAATCTCCTTCCTCGCTTCCCACAGTAGCCTGGGGTACATCCCATCTGGTCCCAGTGACTTATCCAACTTGGTGCTTTCCAAAAGCTCTAGCACATCCTTTTCCTTAATTTCTACATGCTCAAACTTTTCAGTCCACTGCAAGTCATCCCTACAATTGCCAAGATCTTTTCCGTAGTGAATACTGAAGCAAAGTATTCATTAAGTAGCTCTGCTAATCTATGTACCTGTATCGGCCCATATCCCTCTGTGGCTCTCCTATCAAGTAACTATCCAAAAGCCTTATTACTGTTGGAAATATATCCAACTCTACCACCACCTCCTTTGTCCAAAATGTTGATTGTTTACTCCTTGCCATAGCTGCTGCCTGACATGCTGAGTTACTCCAACAGTCAGTGTGTGTTGCTTTGGAGCACCAACATCTGCATATTTTTTCGTGTTTGTGATTCTGTGTATTGGGAAGGTTTTTATATAACCCCACCAAACTGATGATCCCTTTCTTATTCCTAAATTTGACTGGAAAATGGCAATATTCTTCTTCAGAAGTTGAGCATCCCCCACCCTCCCTCCAAGCTTCAAGACATGGCCGAGGAGTACTACAGAGCAGTAACCTAAGCCCAGCCACGTCAGTTTTCTCATCAATGACTTTTTCTTCCAGTGATGGTATTCATTGATGCTCGTACCTAGTTCAATCATGTTCACAGCTCCTCCATTGATAAAATAGTTAATGTCTGCATCCAGTAAATGCCAGGCAAAATTAAGACATGGAGTCATAAGTGCAAAGTAACTTTCAGGCCATGTCAGTGTTAGGCAGTGAACCTCTCCAGCAAGTGCCTATCAACCTACACATGATACTTAGTGGCAATACAGTCCAGGAGTTCCCCACATACTAGGGGGTCACCACTGAAGACAGCTGTAACTGAAATATCCAAATAAATACTGTGGCTATGAGGGTGGGCGCCAGAGGCTAGGTCGCTTAAGGTAATTAATTCACTTCCCAACTCACCAAAGCCTTTCAACATTTGCAGGTCACAATTCAGGAATGTGAACTTTCCTCCTGTCTGGATGAGAGCTGCTCCAACAACACGGAAGAGGCAACACATCATCAGAAGTAGCTTAGCTTATTGCCATTCTATTCCCCCCCCCCACACCCCCAATATTAAATCCCTCCACCATTAGTGCACCATGGGTATGGGATGACCTAGTAATAAATTGTGTTGAGGATACATGCTAAGGCTTCTACACAGGACCTCACAAATTCTACCATGAAGAAGGGTAAAATCAGCAGACAAGTAGGAACACTGCTACCTCAATGTTCCTTTCCAAATCATTTGTCATGCTAATTTGGAAATTTATCACTCCTCCTTTATCATCACTGTGTGGCACGTGGCCAAGTGGCTGAGGCATTGGACTAGCAATCTGAAGGTCGTGAGTTCGAGCCCCAGCCGAAGCAGCGTGTTGTGTCCTTGAGCAAGGCACTTAACCACACACTGCTCCAGTCCATCTAGCTGAAAATGGGTACTGGCAAAACGCTGGGGGTTAACCTCGCGATAGGACTGGCGTCCTATCCGGGGGGAAGTCACATACTCTCAGTTGCTTCACGCCATGGAAACCGGCATAAGCACTGGCCTGATGAGCCTAAAAGGCTCAGGACAGACTTTAACTTTATCATCACTGGGTCAAAATCCCAAAATTCTTTACCCAACAGTGACTAGGAATATCTTCACCAGAAATGCAGCAGATCAGAAAGCTGTTTCTCAAGCGCAGTTACTGATTGTAAAAAAACTAATCTTATCTATGTTATCCGTAGCCTGTAAACTATGATTTTCTGATCTTTTCAAATAAGAGCAATTAGAAAACTTTCAGTTTAAATCAATGTGGCGCTAGCAGATGATTAGAAAATAAAAACACTTTTCTTGTAGCTATGGTTCTTCCTCTCAAGAATCATACAATTCCTTATAAATTGATGACTCAGTTGTGATTTAAGTAACAATATCGCAATCAGGGATTAAGAAATCAACAGCTGTAGATGAGGGTGAGAAAATTTCCCACAAGGAGAACACAGGGTGGAGAAAAACTGGATGTTCTTCAGAAATTAATCAGAAGTTTACTCCAGTATACAAATATAACTTTTTGTACATGTTGGAAGTTTGAAAATGAAATGCTGAAAATGACCAGCAAATCAGGAGGCATCTGTGGGGAGAGAAACAGAGTCAATGTTTCAGGTCAACGACTTATTGTCTCGGATCAGTTAAAGAAAATTGGACATTCAAGCAGGAGGTAAAAGACATAAGGCAAGGTCTGTGGCAAGATAAAAAACAAGAGGAATTGAATGTCATTCTCAAAAGAGCCATTGTGCAAGTTGGCAAAGTATAGAAGAGGTGAAAGTACAGAATGATGATTGGTATTTTGGAACAACTGCTAGAAATCTAGAAGAAAGATGAAAGAATGCTAATTATCCAAAATTATTCCACTCATTGTTGAGACTGGCAGGCTGTAATGTGCCTGATCAGAAGATCGGTTCTATATGTCACACTTGCATTGAGTTTCACTGGAACCAAAAGAAGTCAAATGGGAATATGAAATGCAAACATGGAGCCTCCAATGCACAGGATTGCCAGAGGCTGCAGTGGGCTGTAGACTTGGCCAGCATTATCAGTGGCATAGACCTCCTTACAATCGAGGACATCCTCATGTGATACAGGAGCCTGGAACAATTCAGAAACAGCTTCTTCCCATCCATCGTCTGAATTCCGTATGGCCCATGAACACTACCCTCCTATTAGTTTCATTTTTTTAAATCTATTTGCATTGTATTGCTGCAAAACAACAGATTTCACATAATAAGACAGTTATAATAAATCTGATTCTGACTTAAAGAGATAGACCCCTGGAAACTTGAAATCATGTTAATGAATTTAACAGAGATATGCTGTGAAGAGGTTACCCAATATTTGTCTGGCTGATGGAAAGTGAAGAGATGAAAAACCACATATTTACATCCTCTGGTTGCACTGGAAGACAATTCAGGAAAGGGGATTGCTGTTTGAGGAATAGAAGAGTGGAAATGTCTGCTAACTGATTGCTGTAGATAAAGTTTTAAAGTCTTGGTTGATACACTACAAACTCAAAGATTTTTGCAGTGATTATGGCAAGACCGGGTCAAGAAACAATGAAATATTTGAGAACTATAAAAATCTGGTTTCTAAGGAAAACTAAAAAATCTTTTCTGAAATTCAAATATATTTTGAGCTGCACCTATCAGCTTCCAATAAATTCAAATTTAAGTGATGAAAATTACTACAGCAAGAACAGTATGAAATAGCAGTGATACAAGAAAATTTCTCAATTTAAAGAAGAGTGATCTAATACTATGGAGAAGCTAAACTGCACAGGAAAATATTATCATTGCTTTCAGCAGCTAAGAGGTTACTGAAAGATGAGATGAAATTCTGGAGTTCAGATAGAAAAGAAAAATCATACTGCAAAACATGGGCCAATATTTTTAGTGAAGAACAACCAGGCGATCATTTTTCATTAGCCTTCAGAGTTCAGCAAAGTATATAATATCATCACAGCATTTGAACCTTTGATTCAAAAAATTGCATGGATTTGAAGGAAGAAATAGAGAACAGCCATGTATAAAACTTTGAATTGACATTCTGGTTGCTAACTTAGCACTTATTATGAGACCAATTGACACAGGAGCATAATTAGGCCATTCAGCCCATCGAGTGTGCTCCACTATTCCATCATGGCTGATCCCAGATCCCACTCAACCCCATACTCTTGCTTTCTCACCATATCCTTTGATGCTCTGACCAATCAGGAAATGATCAACTTCCACCTTAGATATACCCATGGACTTGGCCTCTCTGGCTAAAAAAATCCCTTTTTACCTCTGTTCTAAAAGGTCACCACTCAATTTTGAGGCTGTGCCCTCTAGTCTGGATAGCCCCACCAGAGGAAACATCCTCTCCACATCCACCCTTACATTCAGTACGCTTCAATTATATCCCCATGCATTCTTCTAAATTCTAGTGAGTACAGGCCCAAAACTGACAAATGCTCCTCAACTGTTAACACCTTCATTCCTGGAATCATCCTTGTGAACCTCCTCTGGACTCTCTCCAATGACAACATATCCTTTCTGAGATATGGGGCCCAAAACTTTTGACAATACTCCAAGTGCAGTCTGACTAGAGTTGTATAAAGGCTCAGCATTATCCCTTTGCTTTTATATTCTATCCTACTTGAAATAAATGCCAACATTGCATTTGCCTCCTTTACCACAGACTCAACATGTGAATTAACCTTCTGGGAGTCTTGCGCGAGGTCTCCTAAGTTCCTTTGCACCTCTGATGTTTGAACCTTCTCCCCATTTAGATAATAGTCTGCACTACTGTTCCTTCAACCAAAATGCATTATCATACATTTCCCAACACTGTATTCCATCTGCCACTGTTTTGCCCATTCTTCCAGTTTGTCAAAGTCCTGCTGAAATTGCATTGCTTCCTCAGTACTACCTAACCCTCCACCCATCTTCATATCATCTGCAAACTTTACCACAAAGCCATCAATTCCATTATCCAAATCACTGACAAACTATATGAAAGCTAGTGGTCCCAATACTAACCCCTGAGGTACACCACTAGTCATTGGCAGCCAACCAGAGAAGGCCCCCTTTATTCCCACTTGCTCTCTCCTGCCTGTCAGCCATTCCTCTATCCATGCCAGTATATTTCCTGTAACACCATAGGATTTTATCTTCTTAAGCAGCCTCATGTGTGGCACCTTATCAAATGCCTTCTGAAAATCCAAGTAAATGACATCCTCTATCTGTCCTGCTTGTTACTTTCCTCAAAGAACTCTACCAGATTTGTCAGGCAAGATTTCCCTTTACAAACACCCTGATGACGTTTTCTTATTTCATCATTAGTCTCCAAGTACCTCGAAATTTCATCCTTCATAATAGACTCTAACATTTTCCCAACCACTGATTTTGGGCCAACTGGCCTACAATTTCCTTTCTTTCGCCCTCCTCCCTTCTTAAAAAGTGGAGTGACATTTGCAATCTTCCATTCCTCTGGGACCATGCCAGAATCAAGATATTCTTGAAAGTTGATGACCAATGCATCCGTTATCTCTTCAGCAACCTCTCAGGACTCTGGGATGCAGTCCATCTGGTCCAGGTGACTTACCCACCTTAAGACCTTTGAGTTTGCCTAGCACTTTTTACTTTGTAATAGCAATGGCACTCACTCCTGCTCTCTAACACTCATGGACCTCTGGCACACTGCTAGTGTCTTCCACAGTACCCATTAAGTTCATCTGCCATTTCCGTGTCTCCCGTTGCTATCTTTCAAGCATCATTTTCCAGTGGTTCAATATCAACTCTCACCTCCCTTTTTATATAACTGATAAACCTTTAGTATCCTGCTTTATATTATTGGCTAGTTTACCTTCCTATTGCATCATTTCCCTTCTTATAGCTTTTTTAGTTGCCTTTTGTTGGATTTTAAAAGCTTCCCAATCATCCAACTTCCCACTCACTTTTGCTACCTTGTATGCGTTTTTATTGGCTTTTATGCAGTCCTTAACTACCTTTATCAACCACAGTTGCCTACCCTTGTCATTTGAGAACAACTTCTTCTGTGGGACCTATCTATCCTGTGCCTTGTGAACTATTCCCAGAAACTTCAGCCATTCAACTTCAACTTCTGCATTCATCCTCACCAGTATCCTCCTCCAATCCAGCTAGACAAGCTCTTCTCTCGAGCCTCTGTAATTCCCTTTATTCCAATGCGATACTGTTACATGTGAGTTATGCTTCTCCCTCTGCAATTGCAGTATGAATTTTATCAGATTATGATCACTGCCTCCTAAGGGTTCCTTTATTTTAAGCTTGTTAATCAGATCTAGGTTATTACACAACACCAAATCTAACATGGCCTTTCCCCAAGTAGGATACTGCTAGGATTCAACAAGATTTTTAGTTTTATTATGAACCAGCATTAAACATATTAGACATATATTATCTGTTTCAATGTTTGGTGGATCCTTCAGAATTGAAGCTCATAACCTTGAACTAAACCTCATTACTTCAAGGATTGACGACCAATGGCACTTTGTTTACAAAGCAGACATTTGTAGAAGCATTGAAAATCTTACACTCTGCTTTTTTTTACTGCTTGTCTAAAACATTTCTAGTTATAAGTTAAACTGGGTAATGCATTGCAATACATAAAAATACTTGACTTCTAAGCAGCATAGTTTGATAGCCCTTTCACAGTCATTGAAGCTGTATGCAGAGTAATAACAAGAAAAGGAAAGTCAGGAGAAAAAAATCACAGCTGATGAGACTAAATTGCACATGAGGCATATACAAAGTTACAACTCTGTGGAGACCACTGTGTATTCTCTTTCAATGCACATTTGTTATCCAATACTGATAGTTAAATGGAAATAAACTAAATATTGTTGCAACAACTTAACTAACCAAAACTGAATATCTAGTAGCAAGCGTAAACAGTACTAACTATAATGGGATAAAAATCATAGCAAGTAGAAATTGACATGTTTTTACTTACAGTGGGAATTTATTTCGGCAACTCAACAACTGCTTGTACATTGAAGTGTAAGAGTTGATGTGCTTGATTAACCACAGCAACTAGCTATTCTGATGACTGGCGAAAGTTAATGTATTGTTGAATCAGTTTATAGCAACACTCTTTTAAAATGAAAACCATCCGATAACATCCAATATATCAATGTAGATTTATTTATAGCTTTGATGTAACATAAAATCCTAATGAATTACATATATATAATGCCATAATGACATGATACAAATGCATTAAAGGTTATTTATTTAAAGGTGTTTTCCCACATGATAACAGGGACTGCAACTCAAAGTAACAATTTTAACTGTGAGGTACTTTGGCATGTCCTGAAAAGGATTTAAATGTACTGTCTAAATGTCAGTTTTATTTTAAAGGGCTGGGGATTGTGAGTGGGGGTAGACAATTGGCTTAGAATGACAGAGCTTAGAATTAGGTAGCTGAATGCATACTGTATATGTTAATAATAAGGCGAATCACGGGAGCCAAGAATGGAGAGTGCTTAAAGGAAAAGAATGGAGAACTGAGGAGATGTTAGGAGTGAGATGATTAAAGTGAAATGAGTGGTCATTGCTCAAAGTATCCTGCCTAAGTACAACCAGAGCTAAGCAAGGTCATTCCTATCATCAGTTATTGTTGATATTGATGGAGAACAAAATGAGGATAGTGAAAACTATAATGAGGTCAAGGAAAATGAACTGGGGTAATACAACAGTCATGAAAGAAATCATTTAAGATTCTAATTGATGTCACTTTGGTGCTATGGAGGAACATGGAAAAACACAGTGGGAGCAATAGACACAAATTTCAAAAGTATTCAAGGATTCAAAATGAATCAATGATTAACATGTGGTACAAAAGTGAGATTGCTGAGAAGTAGCTAAGGCACTGGAAAATTTTCCAGTATCTTCTTACTTGGTGTTAAGGAAAGAAAATTGAATGGAAATGATGGCAAGGGAGATGAATGGGACACTGCAGAGGGAAAAATAGAAGCTGTAGAGAGACACAGTTCATGTAACTTAACAGTACAAATGTTATGTTTAAATAGTCTGAAGTCTCATTGCAGTTACTGTTTAAGGAAAAGGAGTGAGTGTCGTGGATTCTCGTAGTGGTTTGTAGGATGCTGATCGTATGGGTGATAGTTTTGAAAAATGGGGTGAGCCTGACTTTATCTAAACCTTTGGATTTAATGTCAGTATAGTTTGATGCATGTACCTCCTTTGAGTGGTGCATAAATGTTGTAATGTCTTAGTTTGGAATGGGAAAGTATGAGTTAACATTCATGAGTATGTTAAATATCCTTGCTGTCCTATGTTATGTGTTTTAAGTTCAAGTTAACTTGTCATTCAACCATACATACAAAAACTGCCAAGTGAAACAGCATTCTTCCAGGGCCAAGGTGCAAAACATAGTACCAACAGTCCCACACTAAACATGTAGCACATAGAATTCTGACAGCAGAAAAAATACCGTTCAAAAAACTTATTTTAACAAGTATAGCCCAAGTCCCTTAGTGTCATGGTCTGTAGAATGATGGTGCACGATGGTCCTGGAGCAAGAACATGCCTGCAGCAATCCTCAACTTGTACTAGTGCAGCTATAGATGAATGCATCCTGGCTTGTCTCCCATGGAGTGAACATTGGAGGGCAACACCAACCCAGCACAGAGTCCAGCAGCACACAGCTAGCTCCGGCATCTCCTCCTCTGGCAGCTGTAATAGGCGACCCAGGGCGCAAGGGCCTGATCCATGCCACAACATAGGCCCTGCAGCTACCCCACCATTTGATGAAAGAATTGCTTACAAATAGGGGATAAAGTTCCTACTGTGATGGTTTGTGTAAGCCTCCTGAAAAAAGCATTCAGAGTTCCAACATTTAAATATTTGATGTATCATTAGTGTAATCAAGAAAAACCGGTTTGCACACGAACTCTTTAGCACTGGAGGAACACTGGTTTCTGCTGGAAGAATGGACAAGTCAAGCAGTCTCTGTTGAGAGAAAGGAGTCATTGAACTGTTCTGAAGCAGTTTCTCAACCTGAAACATCAACAAATTCTCACCCCCTTACCCGACCCTACCATAGATGCTTCTCCATCACTGAGTTCCTCCAGCAGATTTTTCTTTATTACTCCAGATTCCAGTTTCTGCAGTCACTTTATCTCAGTACATTAAAGCACTTACTTGTGGTTCTATTAATTCATCATTGTATAATCTCACAGATGTTCATGCTTGAAAACAGAAAATACTTTAATCTCTGTACTACTGTTTTATGTATTCACAGACTTGTGAGATAGATCGACAATGCACAGGAAACTCGTGTTGCGCTGTCAGTTTGTGGCTTTCCACTCTATGGACGTGCACGCCATTGGGAAATCAAGGGGATCAGTGCCATCCACTGAGTCACAGAGTTAGTATATTTATGCTTATGAAACCAAATAAGACTTCAACAATTTAAAGAACTAATGCTTGAGTACGTTGAAAACTTTCATTACATCACGAATAAACCCTCCTCGGGCTTCCAGCCGGGTACAGGTATCAATTATTACAGACATTTTGATGACAAACTCGGCCATCTTCATCTTTACATTATTTGCATATTGCCTCTATTTGAAAAGTAGTTGATACACAATTTATAAACTGATTTTAAAAACCTATGAAATGACATTTCAACCTTTCTGAAAGCTAACATCATATGCTTATACTAGCAATAAGCAAACATTCTGGATGCTTTTTACTTCTACATTTCCAGAAATCCACTAACATTTGTGTTATTCTTGACTATTTAAAATAAAATCAGCTTGGTCCAGATCAATGGTGTGTTACTCTACTATCAATGTCTGTTTGTTAACATTTCATTGGTTGTTGTTACGTTTGTTCTTTAACAAAGACAAACTTGTGTGAGTAAAAGCACTGGAACTATTTTATTTAAGGATTTACAGAATGGCTTCAGCTCAGACACATTTCACTAGAGACCCTCTAGCCCGCCAAGAACATGTTTCTTCACATGCACTCAGACCCAATATTGGGTGTACTCTTTTATCTACAGTCAGTAGCTGTGCCTTTAGGTGGTATCCCCTGTGCTTGAAGGTCACTATATAGCCCCCTTTTACTGGAATGTTCTCTCCAGTACAGCCTGTCACTTTTAACTTTACTGGGTATATCTTGCTTTTTAGTTTGGGAGTCTTATGGTCATCCACACAGAACAGATTCGCCTGGACTCTCAGGTCAAGCTTGAATGGAATTACTGTCTCAGTCACAGTGACTGGAACAATATATTCTGATTTACCAACACCGGCAGTCTGTAGAGAATCTCCATTTCCTCAGCAACCTTTCTCTTGGTAGCCCCATCTTTGCAGCACTTTGCAAAATGATTACTCTTCCCACAATTATTGCAGGACATATTGTTGGAATGTGCGTACCTCCACATTTTCTGCATTTACTGTTTGCGCCAACCTCGTTGCTATGCATTTGCTTCGGGAATCAAATGCTTTGCCTCTCTGCCTGGACAGCATGCACTGTTGTTTCTGGCCTGTACAGCTCTTTAGCTTGTGTGTGTGTGTGTGTGCTCTCTGCTGCTCTACACATATCCACAGCCTTTTCCAACGTTAAATCTTTTTCACGGAGCAGGCGTTTGATGCACCATCAATAACTCTCGGAGATGTGAGTCAAGGTAGGCTTGTATTGGCTGGAAGAAAGCACCGTCAGCAGCAAGAGACCACCACACAACATCCTGGAGACTGAGGGAGGAGCAGTGCCTCCAATCACCTTTATACAGGGGTCTGTGGGAGGAGCCACAGGAGCAGTCAACAGAGGGGCGTGTCCAGACAGGTTGTGGTGAACTACATATACCTGTCTGGACACGTCGTCCCCCCCCCCCCCACCCCGCTGACTACTGACTACTCCTGTGGCTCCTCCCACTGACCTTGGCTCCTCCCACAGACCCCGGTATAAAGGCGATTGGAGGCACTGCTCCTCCCTCAGTCTCCAGGATGTAGCATGGTGGTCAATTGCTGCTTGTTCTTTCTTCCAGTCAATAAAAGTCTGTGTCTCGCCTCACGTCTCAGAGAGTTCTTGATGGTGCGTCACAGGTATATGTAGTTCACCACAGCGTTCTTCAAGCCCATTATCTGGGATTCCATAAACTATTTGGTGTCTGTCAAACCTCCAAACTCACAGGACTTACTCAGTGTGTATTCATAAAAGCTAACACCTTGTTTCTGTTCACTTGTATCTCTCAAACATATAACAGATTTACAGAATGGTTTCAGCTTGACCACATTTTACTCGGGACCCTCCAGCCCACCAATAGCATGCATGTGTTGTTCACCAGTGTCACTTCCAGTTCCAGGTGAACCACCTGTTTTGCACACTGGGAACTGAAGTTTTTTTTATGTACAGACAATAACACTAATACCTTGTCTTCTTAGCACGAGGAGGCCTGACTGCACACTGGAAGCAACATCCCTGCAAATGTCTCTCACAAGGGTTGTCAGGATAGAATCAGTGAATCTGGAAGCATGTCTGTTCTCAGCACAGATGTTTTGCAGCCATTTGTTCAGACCAAGACACCTGCAGTGCCTCTCGATGACTTTCAGCAGTGTTGTAAATTAGCTATCATCTCCCCTTCACACGCTGGAGCCCTTACGTTAACACTTCCTCACAATAAAAAGTGCTATTGACAATTGTTTAATGTATGCCAGTGAGGAAATAAAGGCTCAGCAGATTTCAGAATGTGAAATCGTGCACTCAAGGTTCATAGAAGAAAAGCTCCAAATGCACCAAAGCATGAATGCCCCACACGTTTCTAAATCTGACAATTCCTGGCTTAGTATATCTAAAACCCTTACTTCATAGGCAATAAAAGATCTGAAGTGTCAGTAATTAGCCAGGTTTACTCTCTAAGTTGTTTCATTCAGAAGTATCTTATGATTGTCCTCAACAGCTGATACAAGTTCAAAATTCACTTCCAGTGGCAAATGAATGTTCATTACTGATCGTATAGAAACCTCTTCACGAGTACCTAGCAGTGTCTTTTGAAAGAATGTCCTGACCCTGCAGAATTCAATTCGAAAGGATCCTTGGTGTCCACAATCATGTCATGAAGCTGGCTAAGCAGCCAACAAAATAAGAACTGTCCTTGACGGAAAACTAGGAAGCAAAAACCACATTGTAAATTAACAGAATTTATCAATCCATATAGTATTTATAAAGACTATAAGGTGTATTAAGGCGTTGGCGCATGGCCAGGTGGTTAAGGCGTTTGTCTAGTGATCTGAAGGTCGCTAGTTCGAGCCTTAGCTGAGGCTGCTTGTGTGTCCTTGAGTAAGGCACTTAACCACACATTGCTCTGCGACGACACCGGTGCCAAACTATATGGGTCCTAATGCCCTTCCCTTGGACAACATCTGTGGTGTGGAGAGGGGAGACTTGCAGCCTGGGCAACTGCCGGTCTTCCATTAAAAAAAAACCTTGCCCAGGCTTACGCCCTGGAAACTTTCCAAGGGGCAAATCCATGGCCTATCGAGACTAACCGAGGCCTACACACATAAAGAATGTAGAATTTGATGTAAACTGAAAATAATGAACTTAAGGGGCTTTAACTTTTTCAATACTTTCAGTGACTCATGTTCAAGAATTAAAATATACAGCAGTAAAAATTATTTTAGGCCAGTTATCTTACTGGGCAGTAAATATTATTTTGTATACTAATACAAACTTATTTAGATCTTCATAAGGAAAAAATATTTACAGGAAAATTTTACAGCTGGACTAGTATATAAAAAGCTTAGATTTAGTTTTAGGAAGCTACCTTGATTTTTTTGGGAAGGAACTTGAAAACAACAGTCTTTGGGGTAGACCTGAATCACCTATAGAATTGTAGAAAATCAACAGAAAAACATAAGATGGTCAAAATTCCAGGATTCAATGTTAATTTCGCTGACAGTTCATTGCCAAATCTGGGTTGATGTTTTCAGTGAGTCACATTCTAGGTACATGTAGCTATGACTATATTATAGTTTTAGAGCTAGTAGCCAAATAAATATTTATTATTGTGTATTTAGTCCCAATTAAAACAGGAGTGGGCACTCAAAGGAGTAGAAGAAAGGCAAGAAGGGGAGAAAATAATTAAAGAGAAAAATATAAAATTGATAGTCATCATGGACTATATTACAAGGATCACCCCTTAGTAATAATGATCAGTTAGGCTCAGAGAGAATCTGTGTTTACTGACAAATACCTTTATTGGCTCAGGTCACAAGCACGTGAACTTACACAACTGAATAACTGTGCACACCTCCCAGGTTTCTCTGACTCTTCATGAACATACAAAGATTAGAAAAGTTAATACCCAAAAAAGTCTACACCGGCCAAGTATTCCTCATGGTCCCGATATTACCTCCACATGTTCGACGTGGGGTCCTCCACATCGGCAATGGTTGGTCTCCAGAGAGTTGTTGCTGTCTGAGCTCCAGGGTCCTCCATTTTAATGGCTTTCCTTATCAAGTCATTCTATGATGTTTCAATCTTATTGCTCAAAGGTCATCTGACTGAGCTGTGTCAGGTTCCCATTGGATGTAGCCCAGGACAACAAGAATGTATTGTTTTATGACCTTTACCTTCAACTTCATGCCTTAGGTGACTTCTTTGGCTCTGTTCAGCTCTGATTGGTTCAAACCAGACATACCGCGTCTCCCAGAATCTTAGCCCAGATGATGAAGTTGCTTCTGCAAACCTACCATTTTACACAAAGTTCTCAGGTTTAGCAGATCATTAGCAGAAACTCCTTGTGTCCATGTTCAATTGTTCTGATTGAGTTATCCCAGTGCTAGAATCAGTTCATCAAACAGTTCACAAAATGGCGATTGCAATGACAGTCCACAAAATGGCTGCCCCCATTCCTGTTCACTGATTGTTGTTCTTTCTGGCCAACAAGTGTAATCATTAATTTGAGTACAGAGTTTGGAGAGATTTATGCGTGGAAAACTGCTCAAAGCTGCTTGTAATTCACACCATCTTAAGTGAATCATGCAGTCATTGTGTGGGAGGCAACCTCAAATAATTGTAACAGCTCCAGAATAAATGTAGGATTATTTTCATCGTTCCAAACAAATGTTTGTGAAAATCTATTAAATCGACAATTCAAGTTGGTGGATGGTTTACCAATTTACATATTATTTACCACACAAGTTTAATTAAGGTTTTACTTTACTCTGTTTTAGTTACTTGAATGCTGTTTTATTTGTTTATCTTACACAGGAAATGTGTCTCTATGAAAGTTCCATCCCATAAAATCAGTTGGAGAATGGTGAAAGTGTTCTATGTTAAATAGCACATATCACTCCCTGGCTTTGCATGACTAGATTTGATTGGCTGACATGAGCAAGCTGACTTTCATAAGGATTTCCTGCAAAGGCATGCTTCAGCACAATGTAAGGTAGAATTGAGTAACAGAATGCTGACAATTATAATCCAATTGACAGCTCCCTTGATCATTTTTCCTAAAATGTTACTCATCTGATTTCTGTGCAGCTGCTGATCATGACAGCAATCTTTTGAGAACACTTTACTTTTCATGGCAGTGAAGCGTTTCTGTAGGAGTTAGCAGTTTGTCTAGGTTCAGAGATGGCACATCAAAAGAACATTGGGGTAAATTTGGTAGGACTAAAATTTAAATTAACTTAGAGTGGTCAGCTGCTGGTGACCATATTTTGTCAAAAGCTGGAAGACTTGGTTAGTCTGTTTCTGGACTTCTATCTATTCAAGGGTATGCTGGTTAAAAAAAATTATCTCACAGATATCTGTCATTTTTTTTTGGAAGCTAAGCTTTGTCAGCTGTTAGTCCAAATCAAATGTAAAATCTTCATCTTCCCAACCCTTGTAAAAATATTCAATTAATTATGTAATATTCATTATACAGAATTATGGAGGATTGAAAAGATGAAACATGGTGCACTTTGATGTAAAAATTTCTGTTAAAATAAAATTTCCCACCCAAACTCCCAGCAGTCAATCAAAAATACAACAGCTCAAATGGTGATTATCTTGACCTTGCACCCACTGAGGATGATGTTCGAAACAGAACAGAACTTTATGAAAGTTATCTCGATGAGCCCAACTCAGGCTCTCTCATGTGGAATGCCAAATTCTATCATACTGTTCTTATTAATTTCATGAACCACTTTTGACTCCAAGGCAATAAAGAACTTGGTTTACTGTCTTCCTTTTTTTCAGACTGGGTGCCCTAAATTGCATATCTCCAGGAGTATCCATAAAGATGAATTTGTATGAATTATACAGATAATAAAGCAAGCTGAAGAATATTAAGCAGCTCAACCAAAATGAGCTGTTATGAAATAGTTTCAGCTGGTGGTTGTACCTTCACTGTGTAACTTCAAAGAGTTTTTCTTTTGGAAATGTAGACGAAAGCTCTTGCTCAGTAATGAAACACATTACCTTTGGGGCAGAATCAATTTTCCATTGAGATTCTTCAACTGATAAAACATCAACTTCTTGTAGCTATGGGTTCAAGCTTTAAATCATTTAATTCATTCAACAGAAGTAGCAAAATAAATACTAATTCATCAAATCAAATTAACACCACCTCCTAGTAATTTATTACCTGACAAAAATGACCCAATAGGATAGTACCCCACCACTCCCTCTCTATATATATTGTAGGGATGGCAATCCAAATATCCTGGGTGCATTAACCATAATTCAGCAACACCTCAACTTTATGTGATTCATTTATTATAATATTTCAGCATGCACTCAGTACTAACTAGCTGAATGCAGGAGTAGGTTCATATATTATACTTATGAACAGTGGTTAAAGCTGGCCTATGGTGCTTAAAGTTAGACTAAATCTGTTGAAGCAGTTCTTTGGCTGGCATAGATCCAAGCCATATACAGGAAATGAAATGGACATGGAAAACTGCGAAGAATAAGACAATATTTGAAAAAGGGCACACATGCCATACAAGCTACACTGGTTTACGTCAGTCTATGTACTGTGACCTAATGAGCTATATCTCACTGAGTGTTTCATCAGCTTCTGGTACCACTCAACTATTCATGCCCTCACTACCCATCTACCACTACTCAGGACTCCTCTCTAACATTCACAATACACCTTCACACAATGCACCTTTTGGCCTGAACACACAACTAGTTATTTTAATAATCATTGCCACAGTACTCATGAAGGATTTTTTTTATAATCAGGAGCAACAATCTGCATTTAAATAGTATATCTATCATTCGGAAACAGCCTCTTACTTGCATGAACAGGTGGCACAAAACTTGAGACAGCAGGGAATCCATGTAGGGAACAGGCTTGCCTCCATAAGCTTAACCCATGAAGGAGATGCCTCTAACATCGTTAGGAGTGAATCACAATCGTGTGCAGACAGCAAAAAAATTTAAAACTGTCAAAGATGACATATACATTCGTCTTGGATCTGACTTCCTACTCTTAACATAGTCTGTTCTGGTCAAAAAGTGCAGTTCATGGAAATAAGCGCATCTTACTTTACGCTCCACCCTTCATCGGAAACTTCCATTTGTGTTTTGTTCTTTCTGATCCTCAAGAATTAGAGCCTAACCTGCAATGTAGGAAAAGAAAGGAGACTGCAGTCATAAGGATGCACTATTCCTTAAATTACAATTCACAGCCAGAAGCTGAGATAGTAACACTGAGCTTGGTAGAGAGATCAGAAATAGAGTCTGCACATGATGAGATGTTGGATTGAATGGCTAGCAGCCCGATTATGGGGTAGGATTGTACAAGTGTTAGCTCAACAGATTACATAGGTCTTACTAAAGAAGATGTTAGAATCTTGGTGAGAAAACCTACAGAGCAAGTCTGATCAGTATATACAATTAAATGCTCAGAGTGTGGATCTAGCCAGAATGACTGTTTGCATTTTCAAGTAGCATTATGATATCAAACAACAGCCTGGCAGAGGACTTTGCAAACCATTTGAAATCCATCTTTTGAACGTGCAGTGAGAGCCAATTCTGTGCAAATCTTTGTGGGGGAAGGGTGAAGGATGTAGAGAATTCCACTGCTGATTGCAAGGCAAGTTGTGGGATGTCGCTTGCTGGAACATTGAATTCCATGATGTTAACTACATGCTGTTTGTCATCATGCTTTATCTGTTCTACATACTTATAGTTGGCATTATCTGCACCTGTATTACACCATCACCAATATCATATCCAGTGCAATTTAGAGCAGGAGTTTGCATCCATGCACTAGTATTGCTGAAATGTTACATAAGTTCTTTCAGTAAGAACTTTGAGTAATTTTTTTCTCACTTCCAGACTAAATTTTGAGAATTTTTTCTCACTTCCTGACTATATCACATCCACAGGAAGATATGAGCCTCCAGTTCACACCTTTAAGCATCATCAGTGACTTCTATAGTTACTGATGGTAAAGATGTTATTTTTACCTGATTAACTATGACTGCATGAAATAAGTAGATTTGTGGACAATTTAGTGATTTGATAATCAGCAATACTAAAACAACTTTTTCAGTTTATACCAGTTATCTCAAATCTTGATTATAAGAATATAAATACAGTCATATAGAAGATTAAATGTGAAATTAAGTTAATATGGATTATGCCTTTCAAGTCAGAAGTTGAAGTTCATTAGAATGGTGCAAAAGCTTGTCCACTAGAATGTGAAGAGTCATCTATCAGCACTCTTATCATATATAAATATTGCAAATTGGTCTTGCACTCTCCTGCAATCAGGAAAGTCTTGAAATATGTTTTCTGATCAAGTTGCAGTCTCTTGCTCATGAGACTCAAGCTTGATTCTACCACTTGTCCTCAGTTCTCTAAGATCTTTCCCTCTCCTCTTGAAACATAAAGCAGCATTGATGTTCTGAGTACTGACCCTAAGGTTTCAACTGATGTTCCTAATCAGGAACATTAATTACTCCATCAGCAAACCTACAGATATGGTGAATGAGTGTCAGAAGTGAACAGAAATAACTGTGCTGAAACAAAGGGCGAAAGAAATTTCAATTTGAAATTACTTTGCAAGAATCAGCAATGCATCTCTGAATCTAATCCAGGACAATTTTGAAGAATGTGCCCATAAAACACACAAAACAGGATTTGTTTTAGTTGAATATTCATTCTTTCTGCTCATTGCCAAGTGCCTGTGAAATCTTAGAGGAAAGCTTTCACAGAAGTCAGATTTACCTTACCATATGCCCAGCAGGCTTTAGCTGATCTTGCAGTGTTTGGATGCTGATTTGGAAGCAAGAAGTAAGGTATTGTTTTAACACATGATTTTATTCACTATCCTGTACGTGCAAGAGGCTTTATTTTCTATATCCAAAAAAATCCACACCTTGATAAACACAAATTTCTCAAAATAGAATGAAAATCCCAACAATTTAAGATTTATCTAATCAGCTCATTCTTAGTTTAAGGAAAGCATTGCATAGCTTAAATTTAGCTGAAAAGACTCAATATATGACTCCATAAGACTATCTTTCTAAATAGATTATTAATGACTCTGAATAATTATTAATTGCATATAATGACTGTGATTTAACTCTCTGTACTTACTCATTCCTTATTTTGTTTCCTAGGTACCATTCTCTGGGAAACGAAAGCACAACACCTGCCCTTGTCTGTCAAATCTAGTCTGTAGGAGAACTGCAGAAAGGCAATACAAATGTTTATAACCAGCCCAAATTTGATAAGTGTTTTATGAGAAAGCATCCTTATTAATCAGATTTGCATACACTATTATACTTACATTGGTCTAAATTGTCTATTTCTATTACATTCACAAGTATGATATTAGTGTCATTCAGGCAAATGGCACACAAACAGGCTCTTTGGCAGATCACATTCATGCCAATGTTTTGCCTACATACACTAATCCCTTTTGACCACATTAGAACCATATCCTATACTTCGCCATTTTAAGATTCTTTCTAAGTACCTCATAACATAGTCATTGTATTGGATTCCACTACCACCTATACCAGTGTATTCCGGACATCAATCACTCGATGAATTTAAAACAAGCTTGCCAATTAGATCCCTGTAAAATTTCCTTCTCTCCTATGGCCTATTAAACCTATGGCCATTTTGCTTTGATACCCTGAGCGTGGAAAAAAGATTTTGACTAATGTCTTACATATCTCTGTGTCATTAGGTCACCCATCAGCTTCCTTTTGCTTCTTATTCAAGCTCATTGTATTTAGATCACAGTATATTATAATGTTACACATTTGCTTGGTACAATTTAAACATCTGTAAACAGTTTGCTGTTATAAATGTCGATATTTCTGTTTCAATGATAAGAAATTTTCCCTTTGTTTATCAAATAATTCAAAAGCATAACTTGTTTTGGATTCATAGTGGAGGGTTGATAATGCAACATTATGGAACCAAACCTGGGAAAGATCTAATCTTCATGATTAGCAACTACCATTGAAATTGCAATTGTGATTGTGGTAATGAGGTAATGAAAATAAAACAAAAAGAATGCGTAACTTGATGTTTGCCACTGATGCACCATCAATAACTCTCGGAGATGTGAGGCGAGATATAGGCTTTCATTAGCTGGAAGAAAGCACTGTCAGCAGCAAGAGACCATCACACAACATCCTGGAGACTGAGGGAGGAGCAGTGCCTCCAATCGCCTTTATACAGGGGTCTGTGGGAGGAGCCACAGGAGCAGTCAGCAGGGGGCGTGTCCAGACAGGTATATGTAGTTCACCACAGCCACAAAATCAAAGGGATGAGAAATAATTTTTGAGAAGGTGACAATGCAATGTTGTGGCTTATAGTATCTATTGTATATCCAGTAATATCTGGACAATTGAGCAGATCAAGCCCACACGGAACTCAAAGCAGTAAATGATTCATTGATGCTTTTGAGGATATTTTCAGCAATTTTATATCAGATTACTGACAATTGCTTATTAAAAATGCTTATTTTTGTGATAAACCCTGTTTATTTGTTTGAGTAATTCTGGACAAAGCTACACTTATATACATTCTATTCTAGAGTTCAGCTGTGCTGTTTCATGTAATTAAGACTATGCAACTGATTTTTATTGGAAACTATAATCTATCTAGTCAAAGTTCAAGCATGTTTTGGTTGCAGTTTTCAAAGACGAAATTCTACCTTGAAATTCTATTTCCCCAAGAAAGGAAGGAAGGGACAGAATGTTACTGGGAAGGATTCTGAGAGCAATTTAACCCTTTGATTTATGGAGAGGAAAAAATTCAAAACATGCTCAATATCAGGAGGAACAATTCAGAATCACCTTTCAAACATAATTTGCTATGTGCTAATAAGTGATATAACTGCAAAAACATTTTGTCTATTTTCTGCAAATTATTTGTAGAATGCACCTTGGTATTATAAATTATTTAAATACACGTGTTCCCCTCTGCATTACTTCCATCAAATAACAAGCATTCTATACCTGAACAATTTCTTGTTGGAACAGATTCGGCCATTAAAAGTGGGCATCTGGGAGATATTATGGGCTATAAACAGCAGCAGAAGCAGGATTGTTTCCACTGCTATTTAAACTCAAGGCCTAGTTTGTCTATCTTTTCTCCACTATTATCAAATCCCTAGTTGAGTGAGGCATGAAGAAGGACATGGCAGAAGCATCCCAAAATGAGGTGCTGATCAAACAATGCAACAAATATGTGCATACTTGATAACAAAAACATGAATGCAATAGACAAGGTCAAGTAATCCCACAACCAATCAAATCAAAGCTCTCCAGTCCAATCACATCGAGTCATGGGCAATTAAACCATGAACAGGAGGAAGAGGAATCAAGACAATCCACATTCTCCATGATAACAGGGCCCTGCAACTGTGTGCTAAAGATAAGGAGATGGCAATTGTAATCATTTTCAAGGAGAGCTGCCAAGTATATGGCCTATCTCAGCTTCCTCCTGTCGGCCCCACCATTACAGAAGCCAGTCATACACTAATTCAATTCACTCTACATGAGTATACTAGACTGAGCTAAAGCCTTTGGACTGAACAACATTTCAGCAACAGTGCTGAAAACTCTACTCTTAGGTTCCAGCTAATCTTCTTGCCAAGCTCTTACAATACAGTTGCAAGACAGGCATTTACCCAACAGTACTGACAATTTCCCGAGCATGTTCTGTGCACAAAAGGAAGGACAAAATCCAATGAAGCTATTTACCGGGCAATTAGCCTACTCTTTACAATAGAATCATAGCAAATTATTGTACAGGCATTCATTCAGACAGTTTGTCCATGCCAGTTGAAAAAGAGCTACCAGATCTCCAAGCATTAGCCCTGCAGGTAGATGTAAGCACTTTTTAAATATGGTAAAACTTTCTGCCTCTTAGGCAAAAAGTTCCAAACTCCTTCCACCATCTGGTGGAAAACATTCTCTTCATCCAGTTACTTAAATTCTAGACCTATTTATCTTTGACCCTGCAGCAAAGGGAAATCATATGCAGAATGGTGAATGCCTCATCAAGCAAAATATTCAACTGCTTTAAATATAACATGCTCACCAATAAATACTTCTATAGATATACAATGAAGAGTATCCTAACTGGTTGCATCACAGCTAATATGGAAACACCAATGGCCAGAAATGGAAAAATCTACAGGGACAACCCAATCCACCACAGGCAAAGCCCTCCCCACCACTGAGCGCATTTACATTCAGCACTGCCACACAAAAGCAGCATCCATCAACAAGAATCCCCATCATCCAGGCCATTCCCTCTTCTCGCTACTACCACTGAGCAGGAAGTAAAGAAGTCTTTGGACCCACACCATCAGGTTGAAGAACAGTTACTGTCCTATAACCATCAGGTTCTGAACCAGTGTGGATAACTTCCCTCACCACAACTGAACTATTCGACAACCCACAGACTCACTTTCAAAGACTCTTTACAACTCATATTCTCATTTATTTGCTCATGCTACCTTTCCCTATATGACAGTTAGATTTCCTGGTAATTAATTGATAGTTTATTATATCTTTACCTTCAGACATTGTCAACTTTTTGTCTGCATTTTTCAAAATACTTAGTGTGTGCACACCTAGGTAGTTTTAGGCCAGGATAGGTATATGGTATATGGTGATGTATGTATACTTTGATAATAAATTTACATTGAACTTTGAACTTTGGATAGAATAGGAAATTACTATATACAATTTGCTTGTAACTTTATAGAAAGAATACTTAACTTTCTTGAGACTAGTTTGTGGAATATGAATATTGCTGACAGGAGCAGCATTTATTACTTATCACTCTATGTTCTGTAAAGATTTCCTAGGTTCATTTATTATCAAAGTATACAACTGAAATTTCTCTGGGTTGCCATGAAACCAAGAAAGAAAAGAAAGGTAGCACGATGATCAACCCCCAAATCCCACCACGCCGCAAAAAAAAAGCTATCTTCCTGCACTATTGCACTTCTTCTGAATGTACCATCACAATACTATTTAATGGGAAACAGTTCAGATCACATCAAAAATGAAGGAACATTGATGTAACTCAAAATTATGAAGAGCAACCTGCAGGTAGATGTGTTTCTTTGTGCCTGCTACCACTTACCTTTCCGGTGGTAGAAACTGTTGGCTTTGAAGCAAAGTGGTGGAGGATAGTTATTCTATTACAGTAGTCCAGCTAATAACTGAAATACTTGTAGATGCCACACACTGCAGCTGTAGTGCACCCATGGATAAGAGAATGAATGTTTAGAGCGGTGATTATGGTGCAAATTAATGCTATATCCTGGATGGTGTTTTGAAAGGAAACCGGAGATCATTCCATTATCCTCCTGACTTGTGCTTCATGAATGGCATGAGAACATTATAGAATCAGTGTATACACTACGCACTTTGGCAATAAATTTACTTCGAACTTTGAAGTTAAAAATCATTTCAACTCTCTTGTTAACTGTGCTGTCCCTTTCTCATCCTGGGAAGGAGCTAGGCTTCCTGCTCTGAGTACTAAATTACTACACTGACTGGAGGCAAATGGTTAGTCATGATAATGCCTTGTGGCAAATGTTTCAATTTATCAAAGAGAACAACAACTTTATAACTCTGTAGTAATATACAGTATTTGGATATATTTACCTTTAATATGAGGTTTTCAAAGATCAGAATATCATTTTATATTTACATCACAAAAATACTGGACAGGCAAAAATGTAAGCGCGATTCTGATTTACATTTGCTTAAAAGTAAAAGTTTAAATAATGTTATCATGAATATTTCATATTACACAGCAAGATTTACTTTGAAAATTTTAAAGAAAGGAATTAATATTTTTCATTTGAAGAATGTCAATAAGCTCAAATTATTGCAAAAAATTATGGATATTTTGGTATATTTTATGATAAAATAAAAGGTACAACACTAATCAAAGTATAAGGGACAAACAAATTATCCTGAGATTTCAAAACCAGCATCAAATACTGATCAAATCTGATTGATTTGGATCAAATCTGATTAATTTGAGTTGTTTTTGGTAAGTATGTTTTGACTTGATTGCATATGAGCATATATTTTTAAGCATGAAGAAAAATAAGCAATAACCCTTACTAATCTTCATAAAAGCACTTTTAAATATCAGATGATGATTGTCTGATAAAGTCAGATAAGGATATTTAATCTGAAATGAGTGGGAAAAGCCAATGTGTAAGAAAGAATGGGTCATATCTTGTTGCTAAAAGCAAGCCACCCACATTCACTTGTTACCTACTTTCCCCAGTGTTGACTCTGTTTTCTGAAGACATTCAAAAGTAATGCAGTGTTATAATTTTGTTATCTATAGGGGCCAGAACAAGCTCTGCAATTGAAAAACTAAAGAAAAGGGTTTTTTTTCCCTACCAATCCACATCTCCAAAGGTGAATTAATTTTCAGGTTTTAAACTCAAAACACTTAAAAATATTATACTCAATTAAACTCAAGTAAAAGAAAAGCTGTAAGTTACATTTCTCATTAGTAGCTGCTCCTCTCCATTGAAGTCAATAAACCTGCTATCTGAATGGCAGAATTTCCCAAATATCACATCAGTTATTAGAATACATGATGTGACCAATGTTGGAGAACAGTCATCAAACCTAAAAAAAGACCTGCAGTTATAATTGTATAACTTTCAGCTTTAAGTGGAAACCCCAATTCAGTAACAGTTATGGTTTTTAAAAATGTGAACAGTTCAACACAGCACTGTCAGTTTTCCAGGCCAAGTTCCAGCCCAGTAACTTTTGTTGCACATGATACTTACAAAATTGTGATTGATTAAACTTCTGAAAACTTTCTGTAAATGAGCTGAGCTTATTCTCCTTTTTGATGTTGTGTGGTCATGGTCAAGTTCAAACTGAGCACTCAGTCAAGCAGGATTCTGGATTTACAGTACCTACCACTTACATTACTAGCTCAAACATGGACACCTATCTCAGCTGATTACTGGTGATAAGCATTCATTTAGTCCTTGGGAATTTCTATCATCATTTACATTGACAAACAATGATATGAAGGACAACAAATTCCACAAAGTCGCCTGTCAAACCTTTTGAGGTCTGCACTGTAACATACAACCAGAATCTAAAATTCATTTTAACTATTCCAAGTAATTTTAATTGCACATTGAATCACATTGAAATGAATATTTAATTTGATTTCAGTATTTTTTACCAAGAGAACAGTTACATGTAAGCAAAGCAATCATCACCAGTCATACCTTCAGGCCATGATTGCAATTAGTTTTGTCAAACTCAAGACCAGTACAAGTGGAATGATTTTGGTAATGAACATTTGCTTAATTGTTGAAGACCCATGCAATTGCTTTGCAGGAATTATTGAATCCCTGCATGTTTTTAATCAATGTGATGCATTGATAGTCCTGAAGTGGACAGTTACCTCATCCAGTGGTGAAAACATCATCTGTTTATGAGAAAAAGAACAGGGGTCAGTAAGAAATGCACAATATCATATTTGTACACTCACTATACAATAATGAGATTTTTGAAAACTTTCATCTTCTAATTCTAAATTAATTATGATATTGAAGAACTGTGCATCAAACTTACTACTTTTAGAAACAAAGTTTGTAACAAATTCATACTAATTAGCATGAATCCATCGTATTTTTTTCTCAGTAGTGAACAGAAGGGCTGTGCCACAAGTATGTTTTTTAAGTAAAGAGCTGATCAGGCTAGGGGCACAAATAAAAGGTCTTGAAGCAGAGGGACTCAGTCAAGCACTATTGCCTATTGGCTCTGCCTCTAATTCTAGTTAATTAAAAATATAAAGTGGAATTATTTAAAGCTTATGAAAAGTCATTGTTCTTTCCCCTTGTCCTTTCTTAATTATATTCTGAAGATGACATTCTGTGCACATGTAGCTTTCTCATTTCCTTTAGAATGAAACTGTGGAATGTGCATGCTCTCAAATGGTCATTCTATGTACCTCATTCTTTATTTTATTAAGAAAATATTTAATGGGACCAAATTTATTTAATGTTCAGAGAAATACCAATCCGAACCAGCCTTTAATTGTTAAATTCTGTCAGGTTCATGTATAAAATTGAGACTCAGTGCTCGAATTCCATCTTAAGTATCAATGGTACGATATCTGATAGGTCCATTCACATCCCTAATTCACACACTTTTGTGGTGTTTACATCACAGTAATACTGTATTATAAATTGAAGGCAATTTTTTCCATTATTATAATACGAAACATTCTCCATGCTATTGGTCAAGTAGCTATTTATGACAGGCCAAAATTGCTTTGGAATACAGTGGTGCTATAAAGTTTGTGAACCCTGTAGAATTTTCTCTATTTCTGCATAAATATGACCTAAAATGTGATCAGATCTTCACGTCCTAAAACTAGATAAAGAGAAATAAATTAAATAACACTAAAAAACATTATACTTGTTCATTTATTTACAATTTGAGAAAAGTGAACCAATTTGTTGTAAGAAGTATGTGTACCTTTGTAACTGGTGTGACCGCTTGTTCAGCAATAACTTCAACCAAACATTTCCAGAATCTTTGATCACCCTGTACATCAACTTGGAGGAATTTTTGGCCATTCCTCCTTACAAAACTGCTTCAACTCTAGGATGTTGGTGGGCTTCCTTTCATGAACTGCTTGCTCAGGTCCTTCCACAACATTTCTACTGGATTAAGGTCAGGACTTCGACTCGGCCATTCCAAATCATGAATTTTCTTCTTTTTAAACCATTCTGTTGTTGATTTACTCGTCTTTCAGATCATTATCTTGTTGTGTTATCCAACTTCTATTAAGCTTCAGGTGTCAGATTGCTACCCTGACATTCGCCTGTAAAATACCTTGATACAATTGTGAATTCATTGTTCCTGCAACGATTGCAAACTGCTCAGGCCACGAGACAGCAAAGCAGCCCCAAACCATGACGCTCCTTCCATTATGCTTCACAGGTGGATGAGGTTTTGGTGTTGGTGTGCAGTGCCCTTTTTCCTCCAAACATAGCAGTGTGCATTTCTGCCAAAAAAAGTTCAACTTTTGTCTCATCTGTCCACAGAATATTGTCCCAGGAGCATTGTAGAACATCCAAGTGGTCTTTTGCAAACTTGAGAAGTGAAGCAATGTGTTTTTCTGGAGAGCAGTGGTTTCCTCCATGGTGTCCTTCCATGAATACTATTCTTGTTCAGTGTCTTTCTTACAGTGGACACATAAACAGAGACTTTAGCAAGTTCTAGAGATTTCTGCAGCTCTTTTGCTGTTACCCTTGGGTGTTTTTTCACCTCCTTCAGCATTACATGTTGTGCTCTTGGTGTGATCTTCACAGGGTGCCCACTCATAGGGAGAGTAGCAACTGTACTGATTTTCCTTCATTTGTAGACAATTTCTCATATCGTGGAATGATGAACACACAGGCCTTTTGCATTACCCATAATTCACATAATTTTTCCAACAAATACATGTATTATTGAATCATTTTCCTCAATAAATAAATGATCAAGCATAATGTTTTTCAAGTCAAGTCAAGTCACTTTTATTGTCATTTCGACCATAACTGCTGGTACAGTACACAGTAAAAATGAGACAGCGTTTTTCAGGATCATGGTGTTAAATGACACAGTACAAAAACTAGACTGAACTACGTAAAAAAACCCACAGAGAAAGCTACACTAGTCTACAGACCTACACAGGACTACATAAAGTGCACAAAAACAGTGCAGGCATTACAATAAATAATAAACAGGACAATAGGACAAGGAGTCAGTCCAGGCTTCGGGTATTGAGGAGTCTGATAGCTTGGGGGAAGAAACTGTTACATAGTCTAGCCGTGAGAGCCCGAATGCTTTGGAGCCTTTTCCCAGATGGTAGGAGGGAGAAGAGATTGTATGAGGGGTGCATGGGGTCCTTCATAATGCTGTTTCCTTTGTGGATGTAGCGTGTAGTGTAAATGTCCATGTTGACGGGAAGAGAGACCCTGATGATCTTCTCAGCTGACCTCACTATCCGCTACAGGGTCTTGCGATCCGAGATGGTGCAATTTCCGAACCAGGCAGTGATGCAGCTGCTCAGGATGCTCTCAATATAACCTCTGTAGAACGTGATGAGGATGGGGGGTGGGAGATGGACTTTCCTCAGCCTTCGCAGGAAGTAGAGACGCTGCTGGACTTTCTTTGCTATGGAGCTGGTGTTGAGGGACCAGGTGAGATTCTCCATCAGGTGAGCACCAAGAAATTTGGTGCTCTTTACGATCTCTACCGAGGAGCCGTCGATGTTCTGCAGGGAGTGGTCGCTCTGTGCCCTCCTGAAGTCAAAAACCATCTCTTTTGTTTTGTTCACATTAAGAGACAGGTTGTTGGCTCTGCACCAGTCTGTTAGCCGCTGCACCTCTGCACCATGGTCGTGTCATCGGCGAACTTGATGATATGGTTCAAGCTGTGTGTGGCAGCACAGTCGTGGGTCAGCAGAGTGAACAGCAGTGTACTGAGCACACAGCCCTGGGGAGCCCCTGTGCTCAATGTGATGGTGTTGGAGATGCTGCTCCCGATCCGGACTGACTGAGGTCTCCCAGTCAGGAAGTCTAGGATCCAGTTGCAGAGGGAGGTGTTCAGGCCCAGTAGGCTGAGCTTTCCAATCAGTTTCTGAGGGATGATTGTGTTGAATGCTGAACTAAAGTCTATGAACAGCATCCGAACGTATGCGTCATTTTTGTCCAGTTGGGTTAGGGCTAGGTGGAGAGTGGTGGCAATGGCGTCGTCTGTTGAGCGGTTGAGACGGTACGCAAACTGCAGATGTACAATGAGATGTGGATGTTTTCTCTTCCACAACATGCAGTCTTGCTGAAGGGTATCGGCCCAAAACGTCGACTGTGCTTTTTATCATAGATGCTGTCTGGCCTTTTAAGTTCCTCCAGCATTTTATGTGTGTTGCTTGGATTTCCAGCATCTGCAGGTTTTTTCTTCTTTGTAATGCTTTTGTGTTATTTATTTAATTGGGTTCTCTTTATCTAGTTTTAGGACTTACATGAAGATCTGATCATATTTTAGGTCACACTTATGCAGAAATAAAGAAAATTCTACCAGGTTCACAAACTTTCTAACACCACTGTCGCTGAACTTAGTAGGACCTGGATCAATGTTTACATTTTAGCTTGTTAAGAGGACTCAGCAACTAACAGTGAGATGCAGATGTTTTCTCTTCCTCAACATGCAACCGCATAGCAACTTCCATGGTAATACAACAGTCAAAACATTTCATAGTACTGACAGCACATGAAGCAACCACTAAAATATAATCAGGGCTGGTCACATGACATACTCAAAGAGGATGATGTAATGTGCAGAAATGAAGTAGGAGAGTTATATAATAAGAGTTATAAATGTCAAAAACATATGAAAGCAGATTCTGTGGTTGTGCAAGACCCATGGATGGTACCCAAGTGCTCCAAAAAGTTCAATTAGCATCCAAGCATTTCCTGTCTATGATGTGGTTTTCAGTTCAATTGTTTAATATCCCTCAGACAATTAAATAACATCTCTATCATATTTGGAAAGAAGTAATTGAAAGCGTGTATCATATTCCAATTCAGATTCAGATCCAGATTCAGTTTATTGTCATTTATAAACCACAAGTACAATGCAGTTAAAAAATGAGACTACGTTCTCCGGAATGATATCACGAAAAAGCACAAAACAGACCACACAAGAAAAACCACATAACGTTTGGTAATCCCCAATCCAGAGTCCGGAGAGGCTGCTGCGTATCGATATCGCGCTACCGTCTTAGCACATTCCCCGGAAAGGAACTTCAAACCCATCAGACAAACCTAAAGCTACAAGACATGCACAAAACCATATAGTTACATATAGTTATAGTTAACATATATTTTCAACAGTGCAGACAATACCATAATTGATAAAAGACTAACTGACAAAGACCACATAATTATAACACATAGTTTCAACAGTGCAAAGCAATACCGTAATCTGATAAAGAGCACTCCATGGCACAGTTTAAAAGAAAGTCTCAAAGTCCCGACAGCCCATCATCTCACGCAGACGGTAGAAGGAAGAAAAACTCTTCCTGCCATGAACCTCCAGCGCCGCAGCTTGCCAATACAGCAATTTGGGAGCTCCGACCACAGCCAACTCCGAATCTGTCTGAAAACTTCGAGCCTCCAACCAGCCGTCTGACACCGAGCACCATCTCTGCCGAGCGCTTCGACCCCGGCACCGGCCGCCAAGCAACAGGCAAAGCTGAGGATTCAGGGCCTTCCTTCCGGAGATTTTTCCGATCGCACAGTAGCAGCAGCAACGAAATAGGCATTTCAAAAGTTTCACCAGATGTTCCTCCGTGCTTCACACATCCGTCTCCATCAAATCAGGATTGTACACGGCCCCTACTTACAGATAACAGATATTCATTCCTGGAGTGGCCGCTGAGCGCTGCATCGCACCGCCATCTTGAATCAAAAGATTCAGTATCATGAGCAAAAACTAAGTATAGGCCCTCCCTCATAAACAGTGAAGAAATCTGTATGTGCATTTGCAGGTAAGGTCTCGTATGAATGCTTTCATCTGTATACACTAAGAAGAAAGACATGATATCTGAAGAGTTTGGGCAGATGGTATTATTCTGGAGCATGTTGGCAATAAGGAGGAGGTATTGGATATCTCGAAGTATATAAAGGTGGCCAAATCCCTAAGGCCTAATGAATGGTATCCTTGGCTGAAACAGAAGCAGGACAGGAGATTGCTGGGGCCCTGATGGTGATTTTTGCATCTTGATTAATTAAGAGGAGGTGCCAAATGACTGGAGGATGTCACATTTTGTCGCTTTGTCCTGGCAAAGCCAATAAGCCAGATAAGGTAACTACAGGCTAGAGAGTCTTACATCAGTGGGAGGGAAACTGTTGGAAAATTGAGCTAAGGGAGGATTCATCTACATTTGGAAGACAGGGATTGATCAGAGACAGCAAAGATATGTTCATGGGAACTTCTGTCTTGCTGAATAATTTTTAACAAGATAATTGAGCATATTAATAAGTGCAGTGCAGTGTGGTAGATGTTGTTTACATGGACTTTAGTAAGGTTTTGGTCAAGATCATGCATGGCATGTTCGATCCAGGGCAAGCTGGAAAAATGGATCCAAAGTTCACTTAGCAATAGGAGGCAGTGGATGATGTTGGAGAGTTGTTTTCTGAGTGGAAATTTTTGGCTAGTGATTGAGATCAATGCTGGCCCCTTCTTGTTTGCGATATACATTAACAGCTTGGATGTGAATGTAGGAGGTATGTTTAGTAAGTTTGTAGATGACGTGAAAGTTGGTGATGTGAATAATGGGGAGGATTGTCTCAGCAACAGCTGGATATAGATCAAATGGAAAGTTGGGCAAAGCAATGGCCAATGGAATTTAATCTTAATACATGCAATGGATGCATTTTGGGAGGGCAAAGGTAGAACATACACAGGAAATGATAGGACCCTAGGGAGTGTTGATGAACAGAGAGAATTTGGGGTACAAGTCCATAAATCTGTGGAAGTGTTTTTCTGTGCTGTACAGCACTTTTACTCTTGTTCCTTTGAGCATAAAAGCCAGAGCTTCCACTGCATATTCCAATATCCCAAAACTATAAACAAAAGTGAGATGTGGTGAAATCAGGAATCACTAAGAAAAAGGCACTCCTTGTTTCTATGTTGTATGGTACGCCACTGAGCTGCACTCTAGTTTCCAACTACACTCCTTAATTCTGCTATCATTACTTCTGTAACAGAACTTCATTTAGTCTTGGTGTGATTACAATTAAATAAAGTTTTATATTTTTACATAATAATATCATGATCGCATTGATCTGCTTTGCTCATTATTTGATGATTTTCAATGGTAAGATGTGCACTCTTGCTAAACAGGATATATTGAGGAACTACTTCCTGAGTTAGATAAGCTTTTAGTTTCCATGACAACCAATGCAATTAATTTTCCAAGGCATTAACTATTAAAGTGTCTAGCAAAATATTATCAATTTATATATGTAGAACATAGAACAGAGCAGACTTACAAAGTTCTTCAGAGTTCCACTGGATATTTTAAACAAAATTTAAACTCCATGATAGTGATACCCACACCAAAGTTCTAGATGGTTCCTCTTTACAGAGCAATATTATTTGCTAAGCATGCTTGCTGGCTGCTAATTCTGATACAATCTTCTTCACAATTAGTACTTACAATACTTCGGACTCTATCCTCGACAATGCTAAACAAATTTGCCTTTGTGCATATTACATGGATAGTAAAGTCTCAAGAGGGATATGAGCCAAACATGGGGAAAGGGAACTAGCTTATGTGGGCATCTTTGTTGGCATGGATGGGTTGGGCTAAAGGGCCTTACTGCATGCCGAATTGTTCTATGTCTATATGGTATGAATACCTCATTCTGTCATCTTAGGCATAATTCAATACAAGAACAAATGGATATTGTTATAAGATGTTGTTATCTTATATGTATGATCTTATTATTTATATATCTTCTCCTTTTCGTTAAAAACTAGATTTCACTCAGCTCTTGCTACCCACTAGACTGTGGTATTTTAGGTACTTTAGCCTGGCCATAATCTTACTGTTACATCTGCCAATTTTCCATTCACCACTGATACTTCTGTTGCAGTACTTAAGGGAACAGCTATTTACCACTCCTCACAAGCTGTTCTCTGTGGACGCCATCCGCTCTGCTTTCATCAATTATACCTGATGCCTGGGCAACACCAACATATTAAAGGACTTGGAAATCACCATGGACTTGCAATTGATTTGTTCTCTGCCAAGTTAACAGTGTGCCTTGGATGAGACGGAACTAATGTGGAGTGAAGCAATTTTGCACATGTTGCTGTGTGTCTTGGCACCAATCACTGCAAAACATCAGCTCAATTTTGGGCAAAGTCTCTGTGTTTGCCGGTGCTCTTTTTCTCTACCACCAAGCATACCAAAATGATGTCAACAGTAATACAGCACTCAAAATTCATCAACTGAAAGATTTTCAGTGACATTAGTTTGAAAGTTGTTGTTCACTCACAGATGAACAAAGTTACTAATGCTGGCTTAAAATACTATTTAAAGAGACAATACATTAAAAATGCATCCAATAGATAGATTGTTCACATGGACCACCGACCCTTCCTTCCAATCAAGACTTAATGTGCACTTTTGCTACGGCATTTCCTTCCTCTTCATGGATAACTTGCCTGTGCAAAGTGCAAACATAAAACATTTATCACATGTACATTGAAACATACAGCGAAATGCAACAACCAACAGAACCAAAGGCTGTGCTTGGGCTAGCCCACAAATATGGCCATACATTCTGGTGCCAAAATTTCACACCCACAATGCTCAGCAGAACATCACAGAACACAAGTAATAAAACGACAACAACAAAACAAGCTCCGTTCCTCCCTCCTTCCCACCCACCAATAGACATACAACCCCAGGATAGGCCTCTCCAGCCTGTCTGTGTGTTCCCTCAGTCAAAGTCAAGATGCCTTTCTTGTTTAACCTCCTTGCTGAAGGATTATTCCAGTACATGACATAGTTTCCTGATCATCCTATCACTTAAACTCACTGCACTCCAGTTCTAAATGTTGATAGCGATTGGAAATAATCCTCCTGGTTGTAGATGTAGTAGCTGCGGGTAAAACCACTTGTACCAAAAACAGGCTGTGCCAAGTCCAATGAAATTGCACCTTGCCAATTTTGAACAAGTTCTGTTTCTCCTGATTGTTAGGGTTCACCTGATTCACTATTTGTCAAGCCCAGTGCTCTCTCCTGCAAAAACATCAACCTCTACACAGAGATGGAGCCCCTCAAGTCTGAAACAGCATCTGTTACTCCTGGTTGTCTTCAGTCACACTGGAGAACAATTTGCGAAAGATGCCCGAGGTACATTATGTTGTTGCATCTTGAATTACCGGATGCAAAAGTCGTGGAGTGATAGTGTAACTGCGAATGTGCAGCAAGCAATAGAGTGAGGAACAAGTGCCCAACTGAATCAGTGTATGAGAGAGAGGACATCGATGGAGTCACAATGACTCAGGATGAAATGTGAACATTTGATCTCACCAAGGGTGAGGGCAGAACCAGTGTGTGTTCAGGAGTGAGGGAGAAAGAGCAAGACCACTGCAAAAGACAAAGGGAGAGAGGGAGAGGGAGAGAGAAGAGAAATACATACATACACACACATGTACATATTATGTATACATAGATATACACACATTTCTATACATGTGTGCATGTATGTGTGAGAGAGACATTAAGTGGAAAAATATTCTCAATGAAAGTTTGAGGAAAGAAAGACCATGTAAAAATCCTTACCATACTGCAGTCTTCCCAAGTTCCAGGCACCCTGCAATACCTCTTAGCAGGCTGCACATATATATATTGCACATCTTGCACACAATGTAAACAGTGGAGATCTCCTATCCACTGCCTCCAACTTCATAGCTCCCTTACACCATACTGCGTGTTTCTACCTTCCACCCAAGTTCCACAATCCTGACTGTCCGAGTAGGCCCATTGACTCTTCCTGCTCCTGGCTCACTGAACTCATGTCCACAGACCTCAGCTCATTTTTATTACGATTGGTTCAGTTCCTTCCCACCTAGATTTGTGGCACTTCACATGCTCTCTATCTCCTCAACAACCTTCAATTCCCTGCCCTGATTGTCTCATTTTCACTATGGACATCTAGTTCTTTTACACTTCTATTCTTATCAAGAAGGCCTTAAAGCTCTCTGTGTCTTTCTTGACAACAGACATGACCAATATCCCTCCACCACCAACGTCCTCTGCCTGGTAGAACTGGTTCTCGCCCTCAACAATTTCTCTTTTGGCTCCTCCTACTTCTTCTAAACTCAAGGTGTAGCAAATGCATGGGCTCCAGCTATGCCTGCCTTTTTGTTGGCTATGTGGAACAGTCCATGTTCCAATGCTCCCCAACTCTTGCTGCACTATACTGACAACTGCATTAGCACTACTTCACACATCCATGCTGAGTTCAACAATTTCATCAATTTTGCCTCCAAATTCCACCCTGCCCTTAAATTCAATTGGCCCATTTCTGAAACATCTCGCCCCTTTCTCAATCTCTTTTAAATCTTTTATCCAATATGTTTTATAAGCCTACAGACTCCCATGGCTGCTTTGATTATACCTCTTCCCACGATGTTTCCAGTAAAAGTGCCATTCCCTTTTCCCAGTTACTGCATTTACACCTCATCTGTTCCCAGGATGAGGCTTTCTATGACATCCGAGATGTCCTCCTTCTTCAAAGATCAGGGTTTCCCTTCCTCCACCATTGATGTTGCCCTCACCCACATCTCATCAGTTTCCCAGACATCCATGCTCATCCCATCTTCCCGCTGCCTTAACAGGTATGGAGTACCTCTTGTCCTCACCTAGTACCCCATGAGCCTCCACATCTAACATAAAATTCTCTGCAACTTTCGCCATCTTCAATTGGACCCTAACACCAAACACATCTTTGCCCCCCCCCCCCAACTTTCCGCAGGGGTTACTCCCTCCACGATTCTTTTCTCCATTCGTCCCTCCCTACTAATCTCCCTCCTCATAATTATCCCTGCAATTGGCAGAAATGCTACACTTGCCCATTCACCTCTTCTCTCTCCTCCATTCAGGGCCCCAAACAGTCCTTACAGTTCAGGGAACACTTCACCTATGAACCTGCTGAGGTCATCTACTGTATGCAGTGCTCTCAATGTGGCTTCCTCTACATTGGTGAGACCTGACATAGTCTGGGGAACCACTTTGTCGAGCACATCCACTCCATCCAAGAAATGCAGAATTTCCTGGTGGTTTTAATTCCTATCCCCATTCCCATTCTGACGTGTTAGTCCATGGCCTCCTCTGCTACTACAATGTGGCCGTCACACGCTGGAAGAGCAACACCTCATATTCCATCTAGATAGCCTCCAATCTCTTGCAGGGACATTAATTTCATTTTCATTTTATTTATTTACTGAAACACTGCGTGTAGAGTAGGCCCTTTCAGTCTTTCCAGCCAAGCCACTCCAGCAGTCCCCAGCAAACCCAATTCACTCCAACCTAATCACAGGGCAATTTACAATGACCAATTAACCTCCCCAGTACACCTTTGGACTATAGGAGGAATCCAGAGTACCCAGGGAAACCCCTTGCATTCCACGGGGGGGGGGGGGACGTACAGACTCCTTACAGATGGCAACGGAATTGAACTCCGAACTCTGGAACGCCCCAGGCTGTAATAATGTCGCACTAACCGCCATGCTACAATACCACCCAATTTTACTCAAACTTTCTGTAATTTTTTTCTCCTCCCCTTCCCTCATTTTCAATTCACTAGTCTAGACTCTTACCTCTTCTTCTCATCTGCCTATCACCACCATTGATGCCTTTCCTCCTTCCCTTTCTATCATTGTCTACTCTCTCTCCTATCAGTTCCATCTTCTTCAGCTCTTTACCTTTTTCACCTGTCACCTTTCTGCTTCTTACTTCATCCCCACCCACCTGACTTCACCTATCACTTTCTAGCTTGTCCTCTATTCCTCCCTCCCCCACGTTCATATTCTGGCATCTTCCACTTCCTTTCCAGTCTTGATGAAGGGTCTCAGCCCAAAACTGTCTAGAGGCTGCCTGACCTGCTCAGTTCCTCCATCATTTTGTGTGTGCTGCTCTGCAAATCGTGTAGCTTCAGCCTGGCATAACCATCTTTGTTAGAATCCTCTGTACATTGTGCATGGAATAGGTCTCAGGGATTCTCAGTAGGCAGCAAGTTCAACAGCCTCTCAATAAACCTGCCCTCAGAAATCAGCCATCTGCAAGTAAATATCACTCTCCCATAACTAAATGAGTACTTATTCCACTGTACATGTGTCCTTTATGGACTGGCTGATGAGGTCACTCTGCATGTGTCAGGCCTGCAAAGGCAGGCACCTCCTAGTCTCCAGCCAGCTAACAGGAGTCACCTGCCACTCATTTCCAACTCATCACCAGTGGCCTATTTAAACCCAGCTCACATCCACAGCCTTTGTTCATCCATCAAGCTGTCAGCCTCAATCAGTTCCTCCTCGCCTTCAGTTACCTCGTTGTGTTAAGTATCTGTTCTCTCTTGTTTTAAAGCCCCTCATGGCTTGTTATTTTACAGTGCGTTAATAAATTATCAATCACTGCTAAATTGTCACTGCTGCTCTGCGTTTGGAATGAGCTTCGTCTACACCTCCTGACAGAATGGGTGAACCAACGATTGACCCAGCAGAGAATGCTCAAATGAAGGAAGGTATCTGTTGACATGAATACATGATCCAGAAGCAGTAGGAAAGCATGAATGATCTATGTGTAGTTCTTTTCCAGATTTCGTGTTTGATACAGGAACCCTATGCAAAACAAGTTCCTCCCCCTGAGTATCGAGTTCCAGTGTTCAAATGCTTTGACAGATTGCCAATCCGACGTTACAACTTCCTGCCCCAGTGCGTTTTACATTTTGAGCTCCAGCTGCGTCACTATTCCACAGACCAAGCCAAGACTGCTTTCTTCAGCTCTCTTTTTGACTGGGTAAGCTCTGAGCTGAGCTGCTGCCAGCTGGGACAATAAGATTGGCAGCAGATGAGGCTTTCACCACTCAGATGCACCGGGTTTTTGACTATCTGGGAAGTGGATGGGAGTCAGCAGATCAGGTAGTTAGCCTGTGTCAAGGTTCACGCTTGGTGATGGGCTGCAATGTAGAATTCAGGACCCTTGTGACGGAATATGGAAGGGATGCTAGCTCATTACCATCAAGGGCTCTGGAATCACTTGAAGATGAGCTGTTTACCTGGAAGGTGCCTGTCAACCTCAAATCTTATCACTCTGGTCCTCCATATTGACAAGTGTCTTATGGGACAACTCTCCAGATCATCAGCCAGTGGATACGTCACCAGGACCAGATGGACTACACCCCAGGGTTCTGAAAGAGGCATTGGTAATGCTCTTTCAAGAATCACTAGATTCTGGAATGGTTCCTAAGGACTGGAAAATTGCAAATGTCGCTCCACTCTTTAAGAAGGGAGGAAGGCAATAGAAAGAAAATTGCAAGCCAGTTAGCCTGACTTCAGTAGTTAGAAAGATGTGAGACTATTATTAAAAATGGGGTATCATGGTACTTGGAGGCACATGATAAAAATGGCTAAAGTCAGCATAGTTTTCTAAAGGAGGAACCTTGCCTGGCAAATCATTTGGAATTCTTTCAGAAATAACAGGCAGGGTAGACAAAGGAGAATCTGGTTTAGATTTACAGAAGGCATTTGACAAAGTGCCACACATGAGGCTGCTTAACAAGAGCCCATGGTATTACATGAAAGGTACTAGCATGGATAGAGCACTAGCTGACTGGCAGGAGGCAAAAAGTGGGAATAAAGGGAGCATTTTCTGGTTGACTGCCAATGACTAGTGGTGTGCCACAGGCTGGGTGTTAGACTACTTCTTAAACATTATGTCAATGATTTAGATGAAGGAATTGATGGCTTTCTGGCCAGGTTTGTGGATGATATTAAGTAAGTGGACGTGCAGGCAGTGTTGAGGAAGCAAGGTGTCCACAGAAGGATTTAGACTAGGGGAATAGGCAAAGGAGTGGCAGAAGTGCAATGTCATGCACTTTGGTAGAAGGAATAAAAGCATGGACTGTTTTCTAAATGGAGAGAAAATTCAAAAATCAGAGGTGCAAAGGGACTTGGGAATCCTCGTGCAGGATTCCCTAAAGGTTAACTTGCAGACTGAGTCAGTGGCAAGGAAGGCAAATGCAATGTTAGCATTCATTTTGAGAGGACTTGAATACAAAAGCAAGCATGTGATGCTGAGGCTTTATGAGGCATTGGTCAGACCTCACGGAGCATTGTGAGCAGTTTTGTGCCCCTTATCTTAGAAAGATTGTGCTTGCTTTGGAGAGGTTGCAGAGGAGGTCCACGAGAATGATCCCAGGAATGTAAGTGTTAACATATGAGGAGTGTTTGATGGTTCTGGTCCTAGAATCCCTGGTGTTTTGAAGAATGAGGGAACATCTTATTGAAACTTCTCAATTATTGAAAGGCCTAGATAGAGTGGATGTGGAGAGGATGTTTCCAATAGTAGGGGAGTCTAGGTCCAGAGGGCACAGCCTCAGAATTGAGGGACATCCATTTAGAACTGAGATGAGGAAAAGCTTCTTTAGCCAGAGGGTGGTGAATCTATGGAATGCTTTGCCGCAGATGGTTGTGCAGGCCAAGACATTGTGTGTATTTAAGGCAGAAGTTGATAGGTTCTTGATTAATTAGGGTGTCAAAGTTTACTGGGAGAACACAGGAGAATAGGGTTGAGAGGGATAATAAATCAGCCAAGATGGATTAGCCTTGTTCTGCACTTATGTCTTGTGGGCTATCCCCAGGTCTGTTCCCAGAATCATTTGGGGCTGCAGGGCCCTCATCATTAATGTTTTCAGAACCCATGCCAGTTAGGGAAAACTCCCTTAACTGCCCCACCCCCACCACCCAAGAGCATGAGAGTTGGTGAAGAAACAACTTGTGTGCTTACTGTATTGCAGCTGATCACCCACATATCAATACCACTGAGTCCAGAAAAATGGCACCACCAGGTAGAGACAAGGGAGCTTCTATCTGGCAAGCTCCTCCCACCCCTCATTCCAGCACCATAGCTCAAATCACTCTCTCTGTCCATCACACCCCGGCCGCTCTACTTGTACAGGAGGCTCTAGTGGAATCTCGCACAGCAGGCAAATTAATGCACCGGGCTCTGCAGCTTGGACTCCCTAACAAGCTTGCCTCTTGCCCCTTTTGTATCACGCCCATTGACACATGCCCTTTGGGGTCGGAGTTGATCATATCATGCACACAGCCTGTGAACTTGAGCATCGGAGAGCACCGCAAGTCCATCCAATTCCTCCTGATTGACTCACCCAACACTCCTTACATCTTGGGTTACTGCTGGCTCTCCACTCATAACCCTCACTTCACCTGGTCATCAGGTTCACTGCTGAGTTGGGGATCTGCCTACTGGACCACCTGCCTGCAACCTCAGCTGACATCACCCCGTAAATCCGTGGAGATGGAGGAAACCCCGAACCTCACCAAACTCCCACAGGAATATCATGACTTAGTAATCACCTTCAGCAAAAGGGAAAGCAGCACCCTTCTACCTCACCGGCACCAACCCTCTCCTCCCCGAGACACAAGCTATTACATTACCAAAGCACTACAGCATGGTTTCATTCGACCATTCCAGTCCCCAGCCAGTGCAGGATTCTTTTTCAAAAAGAAAGATGGGGATATTCATCCCTGCATTGACTACCATGAACTCAGCAAAATCACCAATAAGAACTGCTACCCCCTCTCCTTGATGGATAGCACATTCAAAACAGTGGGCAGGGCCCAGATCTTTACCAAAGTAGATCTGTGGAGTGCATACAACCTGACCCACATCAACCAGCGGGAGGAGTGCAAGACGGTGTATATAACACTCACTGGCCACCAGAAATACTTGGTGATGCCTTTGAGACTTTCCAATAGTCCCACCATTTTCTAAACCTTCATTAATGAGATCCTCCAAAACAGTTTATACAGGTATGTGTTCGTCTACCTCGGCAACATCCTCATCTTTTCCATGGACCCCAAGACACCGTCTGTAATGTCCATTCTGTCCTTCAGCGTCTTCTCAAACCAGTTAGAGAAGTAAGTTAGAGAAATGTCAGTTCCACACCCCAGTCATTTCCTTCCTGGGTTATGTCCTTTCACCAAAAGGCATAATCATGGACAAAGAGAAAATACACACTGTTGTTGAATGGCCCTGGCCGTGCTCCCTCAAAGCTGCTGCACCTCTTGGTCTTCTCCAACTTCTATCACCGTTTCATCAGAGACTACAGCCAAGTCGCCACTCTCATCTCCCTCACCAAATCACCGACTTCATGGATAACTTGGTCTGCTGCCACGGACCACAGTTTCGAGGTGCTCAAGGGATTCTTCACCACTGCTCCCATTCTCAGCCATCTGAACCCCTCTGGAACTTTTGTGGTACAGATGGAAACATCTGATCTGGGTTATCCTTTCTCAGCAAGGACCAGACAGAGACACAACCTTGTGCCATCTTCTCATGTCTATTTAACTCTACACAGCACCATTATGGAGTGGGAGACAGGGAGCTATTCACCATTAGATGGGCTTTGGCAGAATGGAGACATTGGCTAATGGGAAACACAAACCCTTTCTGATCTGGACTGCCCACTAGAACCTCATCCATACAAGAAACCTGCCAATTCAACCCATGTCAGGCTGACTGGACCCTCTTCTTCAAGCAATTCAACTTCACAATGCACTCTGAGGCATTCCAATGGGCCCATTCCTCACCCCTCTCTAGCCATCCAGGCACACAGTGGACTCCAGATTTTCTGTGCCCTAGTTCTGGTGTACCACCATGACTGCAGATGTATGTCAGTTCATTGCTGACTTGCCTTCGATGTGCCCTGTCCTCTAACTCCTGCAACCCTGTGGATCTCTCATCGCTCGTGGTCCCACATTGCTATGCAATTTATCATGGGCTTGCCTCCTTCCGATGAGGCCACAGAGATCATGACGGTGGCAGACCGGTTCTCCAAGATGGCCCACTTTATTACCCACCCCAAACTTGCATCAGCCACTGTGATAGTGGACCTGATTCTCCAACATGTCATTCGCCTCCACAGTTTTCCTCAGGACACAAATTTCTACTTCTGGCAAGCCGCCTACTCCCTCCTCCACATCTCAGTGTGCTTGTCCTCTGGCTATCATCTGCCAAACTACAGCCAGTCAGAAAGAGTGGGGAGGCTTCTGAGATGCTTCACCACCTATAACCCTTCCACATGGGAAATATATCTGCTCTGGGTCAAGCTGTCCCACATCTCCTATGCCATGGGTATGTCACCCTTTGAACTGCTTCATGGTTACCAACCCCTGTTCCCCATGGAGGAGTCAACAGTGGATGCCCCATCTGCCAGAGCTCTGGTTCACTGCTGCTGGAATAACTGGAAGAGGCATGGAGAGTGATCCTAGCTGTCAACCATGCCTACTGTCACTGGGCCAACCACTGGCAGCCCCCAGCTAGACTATTCTGCCAGTGTCTGGCTGTCCACCCAAGACTTGCCCTTGCACAGTAACTCCTACAAGATCTTGCAACGGTTCATTGGTCCCTTCAAGATTACCCATTACATCATCCAGTCACTTACCATTTCCAGCTTCTTCCATCCCTCAGGATCATACCTACCTTCCATGTGTCCTACCTCAGGCATGTTGTCTCAACCCAACTGAGCCTGTACCTCCAGTACCTAGGATGGTGGAAGGTGGTCCAGTATACAAGGTTCACTGTTTGATGGATTCACGTCATTGTGAAAGGGTTGTGCAGTACCTGGTCAACTGGGAAGGATACGGCCTGGAGGTGAGGTCTAGGGTGCTGTCCAGATTTATCTTGGATCCGTCACTCTTTGAGTAGTTCCACCCAACTCATCTGGATAGATCTGAACCGACGGGTGCCATCTGTAGGAGGGTGGGAATGACCATGTCAGGCCTGCACAGGCAGGCACCTCCCACTCTCCACCCAGCAGTCACCTGCCACTCATTTCCAACTTTTCACCTGCAGCCTATTTGAACCCAGCTCTCATCTACAGTCCTTATTCACCCATTGAATCACCCAGCCTCAGCCTATTGCTTTCAGTTACCTTGTTGCCTTGTCATGTTGAATATCTTCTCTCTTGCTTTGTGGCCCCCTGTGGCTTGGTAATCCGCAATTTATTATTAAAGTTATCGCTCACCGCTTAATCATCTCCACTGCTCTGCATTTGGGTCAAGCTTCCTCTACATTTCCTGACAACATGTCAAAATTCTGGCAGATGTGAGAAATTCAATTGGAGGTTTTGAATAATGCCTGCCGTATATCTGATTACCATGCATTTCATTAGGGAAGACAATAATACAGTTCTTTTAATTACTCTATTCAATAGTGAGATGGTTGATGTTTTTAAACAATATTAAAGAACAAAGTGGCTTAGTATGAAAAAAATTAATTTCAAGCTGTACTTGTTAGATTAATTGAATTCTAAGACCTACATAAAACTAAAGACTAAGATGTGATTCTTCTATCTCTAAATGAAAAGATACCTGTTTCTCTCTATAGTTCTAAATGTATTCAGGCATTGTGGGACTCTGTAATAGGTCATATCAAAGCAATGATTTTAATGTAGAATAAATTGCTTCTCCTGATTGTTGTTGTGGGATTTGATCCAGTTTTCTGTTCATCTATAGCATTTATAACACTTTTCAATAAAGCATGTTTTGTTTACTTAAATCCAGGTCTACATGATTGCTAGAATTGGCACAACATCATCTGTCAAGACTGATATCAGTGCATGACTTTGCTACTGAGCTGCAATGCATCTGTCACAATGTGCACTTTTTCAACATCATGCAGAAAATGCTATGGTCCACAATGAACAATAGAAAATAGGACAAGTGACCACATGGTTACCACTGTCCATGGAGAATGTCTATCAGTCCAAGTTCCTTAGAGTTGCAGCTCTGGGAATGCAAACAACACATTTTCTATTCAATGATTAACTTTCAATTGCACGGATTTAATTATCATCTTGTTCATATACAGTACCTCAAACAAATTAAACTTCGGGTCTATATTATATATTATTGCAATATCTCTCACCATATTTAATGCATTACATTAAAGTAGAGATTGCACTTCAGAAACTGTGCTCTAACCTTATCCAATACACTTCATGACACCCAATTTTATTTCATTATTACCCATAATTTTCAAAGTAATTTAGAAGCCTGGAGCAATGATATGGAGACATTAGTCCACTAAATTATCTGGAAAGGTTAAATTCAGCTAATATACTAAACTGGACCAGTGACCATGAAATTGCGTCTACAATCATTTGATCCTTCAAAACCAGAGACCTGACCATTTACAGCTCAAAACCTAGTGCAATATGCTTGATCATTAACTGCTCTCCAAAAGGGGTATACCACAGAGCTGCATCAAAACTGCTATGTTCAGTTATAGATATATTAAAATTCAGATAGACCACCAGGAAACCTGGTACTCAGTCAGGAAAGAATGGCCCTGCAAATTTTTACCATTGACTTGATGCCCTATATATTCAGATGAAATCAAATATGATCTGGCAAACCACAGACTAATTGCCAACTGTGGTCCTCCTTCAGCTGATAAGTCAATGCTACTCCATGCTGAACAGAGAATATGAAAGGAATAAAAGCACAAAATGTATCCTGGAAGGACAAAATCCATCTTCAAAGTGCGGCTTATTGATGGTACCATTGACCAAGCTGGCTAAGTACTAGGTGACATATTCGCTAGACTGGGTCTGTGGCAGCTACAGAGTGAGTTAACGTGAGGTCTGAATATCCTTAACCTCAATCTCAGTAATCTGCATTCTCTCAACAGCAGTGTCTATGAATTTAAGTAACACCAACTGCCTATGACAACACTTGGGATGTAGAACGTAGAAGTCTACAGCATATTACAGGCCCTTGTGTGGTGCTAATTTGGGAAGATAAAGAATAGAAATGGCAACTCAACATCCACAAGGGAGGTCACCAACAATTGTAATCCATTGTGTTCTGTTGCTTAAGGAGCCAAAACATCCTGATCCCTACCAGCATAATGAAGGTAAGGAACCAACCCTAATAAATATGGAGTGTTGAAGGGTGTAGAAAGTGACCCTAGAAATAAGATCCAGTATTATCCCCGGACTGTGCTGTTCATTGATGCAAATGATGCATTTCATTGTATGTTTTGATGTTTCAAAGTACATGTGACAAATAAACCTAACCTTTAACTTTGTCTTTTAATTTTCATAATCATACAGATTCAAGTTCTGATCTGTGGGTGTATGCTCAGTGCAATGTAGAGATGTGCAAGAAATTCTAAGTGAATTTTAATGAACTGTAATGAGGATTTCGGCTACAAGGTCAGACTTGTAAAGATGCCTTTATTCTTGGAGTAAAGAAGGTTAAAAGAGGATTTGATTGAGATGTTCAAATTTTGACTGGTTTCGATAGGTTAGTTAGTGATAAGATAAAAATATCCATTTGAAAATAATTCAAGACAAGGGGCAGAATTACAATTTTGTACTAAAGATATAAAAGGAATTAGATGGGCCTTGAGGGAAAAGAGCAGGACTGTGGGAAAAGAATGGAGGATTATGATGTGTTGCTCCACTAGAAAACAGCATAGACTCAATGAGCTGCTTGGCCTCTTTTTATGCTATAACGATTTTATGATCCTGTTCAGTAAATCTATGGGATGCAGACAATTAAAATCAAATGTCCAAAAATTTCTGTAGATTAGGAAAGCCCTCACAATTTTTGTTTACAATAATACTCACAATATTAGCTTTGGCAAATAATACTAAAGATGAAGAATATAAATCAACAGCTCACAAAATCTGAAGTGCAAAGAAACATTAAAGATTGTTTAAATCCACAAGAGGGTGGCTGAGCCCAATATTTGATCACTAGTTAATAGCTTCTTACAACGTGGGAACACTCTACAGGGCTTCCTTCATTGTGACATATGCCTTTGCATCCAACATGTTACAGCCTTCAGGTTTCCTGTACTGGCCTCTTCCCTCATGCTTTCACCCCATCACCAAAGGCCTCCAAAGTTCATATTTCTTAATGTTGAGCACTAAAACCACATATAGTTTATCAAGGTTGCTTACTTCCATCACAACTCTAAATATGTTCCATCTTGGTGTCAACTCACATTTACATATTCACTGGATAACCGCTCTGGAACATATTGAATGCAAAAACTTTAACCCTGCCTCAGAATTCCTGTGTCATTTCATTCCTATGCACCCTTTCAGAATTACTTTGTGATCTGCATTATACAGTTGCCCTATTTGGTGGGAAGATTTCCAACCAACATGATCCAGTTATCTAATCCAAGCAGATGTCAGGTATCATTCTTAATGATTCCTTCTAGTCCAGATGTCATGCCTGTTTTCTGAAGCTTTTAGAGATATTTAATAACACTTAAACAAAAGAGGCGTGTAAATAAAAAGTGCAGTGCTTCTTGAAAATATAACATTTCACCCATTGTTTTCATGGATTTCAACTTGCATTTACTTACACTTCATTTTTGGACTACAATATTTTTAAATTATCATATCAAAAAAACAGGTACAGATACATCAAAAGTGCATATGCAAATATAATAATAGAAGACGTAAGTGTTACAAAAATATACCTCAATCCTGTGACACCCACACACAAACACAACAGTTTATGCTGTTGTCTAGCACTTGCACTGCTACAAATTTGCCCTCCCAGTATGTTTGAAAGTGTTTCGGCTCATTACAGTGTGTTAATGTGAGAAAATATGGACGAGTTATATTACCTAATGTGTGGCTTTGAGAGTCTCATAAAGTGGCACATTTTGGGTTCATGCTAAGTATCACAACATTGTGGTTTGTAAATACTTTATCTGAAAAAAATCTGGAAATAATGCAAATCCAAGAAAATAAAAATGAATAAAAGCTATTGCAGTGAAGAAAAGTAGATTTAATACAGAATCTTGCAAAGAATTTGCAAAAATGCAAAGATTGCAATATAAAAATCCAACCTTCCATAAACTGTACTTTTATTAGCCTTCACCTTCTGCCATTTTTTCAATTTTTAGCATCAATTTGGGTAACTGTTGTCCACTGCAGATATCTTCTTCCCATCCTGAAAATTGTGGCACACCTCAAGAACACATGCTTAGCCTGTTGCTCCACTCTCTCTACACCTATAACTGTGTGCTAGGCACAGCACAAATGCCATCTATAAATTCGTTGATGACATAACTGTTGTTGGCAGAATCTAGATGTTAACATGGAGCATACAAGATAAATTGGCTGGTTGAGTGTTGTCACAATGTCAGTATTGATTGTGGGCTTCAGGAAGGGGAAGTTGAGGGAGCACACCACAGTCCTTATCAATAGGTCAGCAGTGGAAAAGCTAAACAGTTTCATGTCCCTGAGTGTCAACATCTCTGAAAATCTATCCTGGGCCCAGTATAATTATAAAGAGGGCTCTCCAGCAGCTCTCTATTAGGAATTTGAGAAGATTTGGTATTTCAACAGACACTAGCAAATTTCTACAGATGTACCATGGAGAACATTCTAACTGGTTGCATCACTGTCTGGATTAGAAGAAGCTGCAGGGAATTGTAAACTCAGCCAGCTCCATCATGGGTACTAGCCTCCCCACCATCAAGGACATCTTCAAAAGACAATGCCTCAAAAAGGCAGCATTTATTATTTATGACTCACACCACCCAGGACATGCACTCTTCTCATTGCTACCATCGGAGAAGAGGTACAGGAGCCTGAAGACACAGACTCAATGTTTGAGAGACAGCTGCTTTCCCTCCACCATTAGATTTCTGAATGGACAACGAACCCATGAACACTACCTCAATATTTCTGCTCTTTTTTGCTCTACTTACTTAATTTTTTTATTAATAATTTCTTATTATAATCTAGGTATACAGTATGTCAGTAACAATAAAACTAATTTTGATTCTGATTCTGATGAAGCCATTCAATAGTCAGTAAAATTCCTTCGTCTGAGTATGGTGTTGCTAATGTGAATTCTGAATTATGTTGCATGGTCTAGCTTACTGGGACTTGCACTGCAGGGCAGAAAATACAAATGAGCACAAAGGGAAAGGAATAGTAGAAACAAATGTGCAATCCTGATAGCAACGGAAACAAAGAGCAAACTTTCTTAAGTTTAGAACTCAACACTGAGAACCATAGGCTGCAATGCACCCAGAAAATAAAGTATTTTTCCTCAGGCTTATATTGAGACTCATAACAATATAGGAGACTACATAGACAGGGGTCAGAGTGGGAGTGGGATGGCAAATTAAAATGGCAGACAACTGTAAGCTTGTGGTGACCTTGAAGCTAGAAGTGTTGGGGGTGAGGCTGTTTACCAATGAATTCACTACAAAATCTCCATTTGTAAGTCTTCAGATAACAAAATAAGTCCATAACTATATACAGCCTTCGATGCTATCGGGCTGATAATTAGCAAGAAATACTCATGTCATACAAGTGTCAAACAGTGAAATATCTTCTCCAATAAAAGAGTCTAGGAACTTTCCCATGATAGCAAATACTCAATGGATTCAGTGATATAGTTTCAGTGTGTATCATCTACATATTGCACTGCAGCAATTCGAAGTTCAAAATAAATTTATTACCAAATTATATAAATGTATTATATACATACATATATACACACACATATGTAGGCAGTTAAAATGATTTTGGCATGGACTAGATGGGCCAAAGGGCATGTTTCTGTGTTGTACTTCTCTATGACTCTATGTTACCATATACTACCTTGAGATTACTTTTCTTACAAGTATTTACAGGAAGTAAGAAATATAATAGAATTGTACAAAAAGACTATACATAAATAGACAAGGACTAACAAACAGGCAATGTGTAAAGGAAGCCAAACTGCACAAATAAAAGTAACACTGAGAACATGAGCAGTAAAGGAGACAACTTGAAAGGTTTTGGAAGCGGTTCAGAGTAGTAGTGAATGAAGTTATCCACACCAGTTCAGAAGCCTGGTGGTTGTATGGTAATAACTGTTCCTTCAGCTGGTGTTGTGGAACTTAAGGTTTCTGTACGTCCTGCTCGATGGTAGTAGCAATGAGACCACCCTGGATAGTGAGGGTCTTTGATGATAGATGCTGCATGTAAATGTACTCATGGTGGAGATGGCTTTGCCTGTGCCGGACTGGGCTGTACGTACCATTTTCTGTTCCAGGGTATTGGTGTTTCCATACATACTCTCCACAGTGTATCTCGAATAGTATGTTAAAGTTTTTGGTGATGTGCCCAATCTACGCAAAGTCTAAGAAAGTAGAGGCACTGTTGTTTATAAACTTTCAGAAATGTTTCACTAACAGTGTGACCTAATTTCAATCTTCTGCTACCAGAAGGACAAAGACAGCAACCTCTGATTAACTGATTAAAATCACAGAACAACTTACAAGATTCCTTCCAAGTTCCAGACAGCGTTGACTGTCTGTGCAATCAGTGAGACTAGTATTTCCTAGCCTAACAACATAATCAAACCGAAATGATTCAAGAAGACAGCTCACCTGCACATTCTGAAGTAACAGACAGTGAATGCTATCTAAGCATGTAATGAATTTTAAAGAGTTCAATCGAACCCAGATGTATCCAAATGAGAACATGGTTCACTCATTGCTGTAAAGTAATACCATGATCATTGATGAGGGAACATATTAAACCAAAGCTAATCCTTTATCTTCAACATTCATTATAACAATGGAAGTGAGATTTTACATTCACACTCAAGAACTAAGTTTAGGGATTCATCACTGTGCAACTATGCAAGCAAACTAAAGATAATTATTGCAGTCTTCATAATATTTACTGCAAAACTCAGTTGATAACAGGTAACACAGGCGAACTTCATGGATGCATGCTTTGCACACTGTTCTGCGTTCTCTAAACTCATGACTGTGTGGCTAAGCACAGCTTCAACACCATCTATAAATTAGCAAATGACACATGTGTTTTTGGTAGAATCTTAGATTGGCAATGAGAAGCCATACAGGAGTGAAACAGATTGACCACGCACTCAATGTTAGCAAGACCAAAGAAATGACTGTGGACTTCAGGAAGGGGATGTTGGAAGAACGTACACTAGTCCTCATTGAGGGGCTAGTGGTTGAAAGGGTGATCAGCTTTAAGTTCCTGGGCATAAACATTTCAGAAAATCTATCCGGGGTGCAACACGTTTATGCAATTATGAAGAAGGTGCAGCAGCAGCTATACTTCATTAGGAGGTTGAGGAGATTTGGTATGTCATCAAAGACTCTTGCAGATTTCTACAGATGTACAGTGGACAACATTTTGACTGGCTGTCTCACATCTGGTAGAGAATCTTCAGTGCATAGGACTGCAAGAAGCTGCAGAGAGTTGTTGGCTCAGCCAGCTCCATCAAAGGCTTGACTCTCCGCACCATCGAGGATGTCTTTAAAAGAGTCAATGCCTCAAGAAAGCAGCGGTCATCAGCTGGGACATTCCCTCTTCTCATTACTGCCATCAGGGAGAAAGCACGGGAGCATGAAGACCCTCACACAATGTTTCAGGTATATCTTCTTCCCTCTGCCATCATATTTCTGAATGGTCCACGGATACCACCTCACTATTCCTGTTTGTACTGTTTTCCATAACTTATAGAATTGTTTTATTGTACACTGTACTGCTGCTGTAAAGCAATAAATTTCACCACATGACAGTAATAATAAACCTGATTCTGATTCAGCACTGATGGCAGGAGCATAAAGATCATCTTTGACAGACAACCACTTGGAGGAAGAGAAGTGACATTTTAAAAATCAAGAATGCTTAGTTCACCATATTTATGCTGGGTCAACTATAATTTAACCAGGATGAAAATTCCACTGACATTCACAAAATCCATTTGCATAGAATAGGTTAAAGATGACTGTAACCAAAGGAGCTGTCCAAAAATTATCACAATATGAAGTGATGGGAGTTGAAATAGTGAAAAAAGGACTGTAAAGAAACTAAGTTATTATGCTGGATATAAAGGAGGGAATGTTCTCTGGAAATGGTTATTATCATTATAATAGCTTAACTATAATGGAAGCAGTGGCCAGCAAGGGATCCTTTCACAAGGTAGTGGCATTAGTTTACACCAAGAAGAGTAGCGGATTTCCCCTTGGTGTCTTGCCAATATTTATCTCTCATTCAGGAACAAGCAGATTATCTGGTGATTTCTATGTTTCTGCTTGCAGGGCCTTGCTCTGCACAACTGGCATTTTCTTTATCTTCCATTACATTAACGAACACATTTCAAATGTATTTTCATTGGCTACAAAACAATTTTGAGACATCTTACGATCATGAAGGCCACTGGAAAAATGAGCAAAATTGAGCACCAATGTGGCAGAGTGGAGAAATCTATGCTCTGAATTCAATTTGTTCAATATCTGATTGAAGATTGTCCTATTGGCATTTTTCTCTTAAAAATGAATTAGGCATTCATCCTAATAAACAAGTTTATAAGAATTGCAAATTGAAAAATTATTTTGAAAATATATAACATCTGCTGCAGGTCAAGCTTTCGTTTGCAGCCATTGTGGCAGTCCTCAAGTAGAATTTTCAAAGGAAGACTTTCCCAAAATACTACACATTCTTTAGCAGACCATTTGTAGAAAGGGTTACACGAGTGAATCTGCAGATGCTGGAAATAAATTAAAAAAACACAAAATGCTGGCAGAACTCAGCAGGCCAGACAGCATCGATGGGAGGAGGTAATAACGACGTTTCCGGGTCGTTTCTTTTTTCTATGCGATTCTGCAATGATGCTGAAAAATTATGTGGTTTTTTTTAATCCACAGCATGAAGTTCAGGATGTGTCAAAGCCTTGGCTTCCTCTTTCTTTTCCCCTTTTTCCACTCTATTTCCCATTCTTTCCTGTAGTTTATGAATCATGCTGGATTAAGATGAATAAGGGTCAGCAATATATTGTATAGATACTACCACACAACCTGTTGATCATCATGTGGCAATTCAATATTAGAAGCCCATAAATGATCACATCATCATGAAAATGACTGCTACCTGAGGTCCCTTTCACGTGCACATGCAGATTTTAGAACCAGATAAGCTGACCCCTCTGCACTCAACAACTATCTGATGAGGCACAGCATGTTCCAAGCACTCACTAGGCTTCAGTGATATGTCCTAAGGCCCCAACAACTTTTAGGTTAAGTGGCAACTTTTTAAATGATAAAAGATATTTCAAAAATTGGTGAAATAGATGTACAGTACTGTGCCAAAATCTTAGGCACACATATATATAGCTGGGGTGCCTAAGACTTTTGCACAGCACATTTCTGTCTGGATTAATTTTGATTTGATTTGAAGCACATTGTGGAAAATCATCCATCCCCCTCTTTTCCTTCGCTACATCGACGACTGCATTGGTGCTGCCTCCTGCACGCATGCTGAGCTCATTGACTTCATTAACTTTGCCTCCAACTTTCACACTGCCCTCAGATTTACCTGGTCCATTTCCGACACCTCCCTCCCCTTTCTTGATCTTTCTGTCTCCATCTCTGGAGACGGCTTATCTACTGGTATCTACTTTAGGCCTACAGACTCTCACAGCTACCTGGACTATTCCTCTTCCCACCCTGTCTCTTCCAAAAATGCTATCCCCTTCTCATAATTCCTCCGTCTCCACCGCATCTGCTCTCAGGATGAGGCTTTTCATTCCAGGACGAAGGAGATGTCTTCCTTTTTCAAACAAAGGAACAAAGTTCCCTTCTTCCACCATCAACTCTGCTCTCAATCGCATCTCTCCCATTTCCCGCACATCTGCCCTCACCCCATCCGCCCGCCACCCCACTCGGGATAGGGTTCCCCTTGTCCTCACACTTACCACCCCACCAGCCTCCAGGTCCAACGTATAATTCTCCATAACTTCCGCCACCTCCAACGGGATCCCGCTACCAAGCACAGCTTTCCCTCCCCCACTCTTCCGGCTTTCCACAGGGATTGCTCCCTACGCGACTCCCTTGTCCACTCGTCCCCCCCTCATCCCTTCCCACCAATCTCCCTCCTGGCACTTATCCTTGTAAATGGAACAAGTGCTACACCTGCCCTTACACTTCCTCCCTCACCACCATTCAGGGCCCCAGACAGTCCTTCCAGGTGAGGCGACACTTCACCTGTGAGTCGGCTGGTGTGGTATACTGCATCCAGTGCTCCCAGTGTGGCCTTTTATATATTGGTGAGACCCGACGCAGACTGGGAGACCGTTTCGCTGAACATCTACGTTCGGTCCGCCAGAAAAAGCAGGATCTCCCAGTGGCCACACATTTTAATCCCACATCCCATTCCCATTCTGATATGTCTATCCATGGCCTCCTCTACTGTCAAAATGAATCCAAACTCAGGTTGGAAGAACAACACCTTATATACCGGCAGGGTAGCCTCCAATCTGATGGCATGAACATTGACTTATCTAACTTCTTTTTTTCTCTCTCTTTCTGCCCATCACTCTGCCTGTTCTCCATCTCCCTCTGATGCTCCCCCCTCCCCCTTTCTTTCTCCCTAGGCCTCCCGTCCCATGATCCTTTCCCTTCTCCAGCTCGGTATCACTTTCACCAATCACCTTTCCAGCTCTTAGCTTCATCCCATCCCCGCCGGTCTTCTCCTATCATTTTGCATTTCCCCCTCCCCCCACTACTTTCAAATCTCTTACTATCTTTCCTTTCAATTAGTCCTGATGAAGGGTCTCGGCCCGAAACATCGACAGTGCTTCTCCTATAGATGCTGCCTGGCCTGCTGTGTTCCACCAGCATTTTGTGTGTGTTGTTGTTTGCACCTCCATCCTCTCTTTTTTGCCCTTGAAACAGCAATATCTCTGAGTCCTAAGTTTTTGTAAATGTTGCTAAACATTTAGTAGATACAGTAGCATAAAAGTCTTATATACCCTAGATATGTATCACACACACAAAATGCTGGAGAACTAGCAAATCAGGCAGCATCTGTGAAAATGAATAAACAATTGACGTTTTGAACTGAGACCCTTCTTCAGTAGATATATATATCTAAGACTTCTCCACAGTATTCTATGTATTTAACATCACATTAACGTATTCACAAATAATAAAAATCATTGAAATAAACTGAGTCAAGAGCTTAGCCAGCACTTGCACTACTGCATGGGGTCAGGGAACCCATTAATATGAATAGGGTCACTGCTCCCAGACTTCCCCAGTAGAAAGTTAAGGGACAGGAATATGGTGCATCTTAACTCCCTCTTTAGCACATGAGTCATCTGCCCTTGGGCAGCAGGGGCATCTGACCTCCAACCTTAATAAGATTTTACTCTTTCCTCACTCATGTCCATGACGATCATTCCCCTCAGAACCAAACAGCATGATTCTACCATGAAAAGTTGCAGGCCAAATATCCCCTCAATCCCACTTCACAAATCAATGATTATCACTGATCAGATCATTGACCTTGACTACATTTTTCTGCTCGATCACCTTAACCCTCTAAATTAATGTAATCCAAATTCCACTTTGAATGTGCTCAGCAGTCACAAATCTCTAGGTTAAGAATTCCAAAGATACACAGCTCTCTGGCAGACGTAATATCTTCTTATTATTGATGATTCTTCACCCTGGGATTATGTTCTTTAGTTCTAAATTCCTCCAATAGGAGAAACAGCCTCACAGTATCCATAATGTTAACTTCTCAGACTTGGATATTTAGCATAGCTCTGGTTCTGTATGGGCTGATATTAACTTTGAATGTACAGAAAGAGAAGAGGCAGAACAGGAGGTGAGATGTGTTGTTTTGCTGTAGGGAAATTCAAATGAACAGGTTCATTTCAGCTCCTGTTGGATTTAAAGAGAGTCTTAATAACAATTCTTTTTCTCCATTTCCTGACTATAGCCAGCCATATTAAGAGGATGCCTGTCCATGGAAACATAGCATCGTACACCAGCCAGAGAGTCAATTGTATTTATTATAGCCATGCATACTATTTACTCTGTGGTTTTCATGTGAGCAAGAGTTTCATTGAATCCTGATGTATATGACAAGAAACAATAAACTAAGAGGAGCACAGAAGAATTTATCATTTGGTGCCTGTCTGAATGCAGTTGGGGATACTGAGACATTAGAAGCATTGGGAGATAAGGTGCTGGTTGGGGAAACAAGACATACAAGGTCATCAGGAGATCAAAAGTGTAATTGGAACCATCATGGTGAGGACTGGGAAGTCAGAGAGGAGTTACCAGCGGGAGATTATAAGTTTCAGATGAGTGGAAGACACAAAGATGCTGTAATCTAGAACAAAATAAGACTGTTGGAGGAACTCAGTGGTCAGGCAGAATCTGAGGGGGAGAAGGAATTGTCAGTGTCTCCTGTGGACATCTGGAATTGGGGTCTCAACCCAAAATATTGGCAATACTTTTCTCAACCCCCAGAGTTCCTCCAGCAGCTTCTCTTTCTTTGCTTTTGATCGGTGGGAGGCATTCACATCAGATATTGGATTATGGGATCTGGGCTGTGGGGTGTGGTGGATAAGCTGGATCTAGTAGGTAAGTGGAAAGGCATAGTGTCTGGGGGGGTGGTGGGGGGGGCTACTGCACAGGATTGAAGTTGCAGAAACTTGTAAGACTAGTTCGCTCCATTATGGCTACCAGCCCCCATAGTATCCAAGACAGCTTCAAGTAGTCGTGCCTTAGGAAGGTGGTGTCCATCATCAAGGACCCCCAGCACCCAGGACATGCCTTATTCTCATTGTTACCATCCGGAAGCCTGAATGCACACACTTAGTGACTCAGAAACAGCTTCTTCTCCTCAGCCATCCAATTTCTAAATGCACAACGAACCCATGAACACTACCGCAACACTTTCTTATGTCTGTTTTTACACTGCTTATTTTAACTTACTATTTAATAGACATATATATATACTGTAATTCAGTTTTTTATCTATATTTATTTATCTTGTATTTCATTGTTCTGCTGCCATAAGGTTAACAAATTTTCCAACATCTGCCAGTGATATTCAACCCGATTCTGATGCTGATTATTGCTGGATGCTGCAGTCACAGTCGTCCTTCAGTTGCCAATGGTACGGCCTCCTTTAATGGTTCTTGATTACCATCTATCAATCTCCAGCCTGCCCCCCTCCTGTTTATATTAATACTCATTTTGGAACTTATTATTCCCCATTCAGTAGTATTTTGCAAGAGACAGGCAAGTGTGTGATAAAAAAATTGAAATGCTGCTGCAGGTTAAGCACATCTTATTAATGAATGTTCTTTTGCACAATGATACTCCATTCGGCATTTGCATGAGAACCTGCTGATGTAGGATTCACCAGCACTAGATCTGCAGCTATTATGAAATTTTAAATTAGAATTCATTTAAAAGGTAACACTTTGTTAACACCTATTTCATTGAATTACTCTAGGAGAAGAAGATTGAGAAACCAGGGAATCTCACAGTTTTAGATTCAGTAGAAAAACATGTTAAGAGTGAAGTGGCACAAGTCTCTACAAAGAGAAAATAAAAATACAAGAAAAATCTATATTTGTAAACACAGTTTTTATGTGCAGCTCCTATAAAGTTCAGCTGTCCAAAAATGACAAAATATTGAAGGATTTTTGTGTAATTTTATAATCATTCTCTTAAAAGTCCTACTGGTAAATTAATATTTTATATTTTTAAAACAATGCAATACTAGCTTTTACTGACTGATTAATATAAAACTTTACAGAGACAGCATTTTTTTCCAAATATATTACTGACTTCATAATGTTACCAATTAAAAAAATTAAAATTAAAAACTTATAACATCTCTTAAATTCAGCTCAGAGGATCCAATCAATAAAGAGCAATTAAAATGATTCTGTTTTCAAAAACAGCATCCTAAGCAAAACAACCCAATTATGATTATATTAGACAATTTATCTGTCTGTAATAAATTACAGTGAATGTGATGAGACTTGATCTCTGAAGATCTAATTTCATTTAAGCTCAGCAATGATCATCACAAATCAGCAAAGGCTGTTACATGACACAAGATTAATCAGTTGTAGCAAATACAATCTACTCCCAGTAGATCCAGGTCCACAGACAAACACTTAGCATTGCATGAAGGAAGATTAGACTGGTCTCCTTCCAGCATTTGAAGATGTGGTGCAGGAATTAATGCTTATTCATCTACCTGCACTTTACTCAATCTGGAACTGGATACAACTAAAGCAAAAGGGGACATATATTGTATCCAATCCCCTCCCCAATGGCAGTTAAACAAATCTAGTTAACTCTCTTAATTTTTTAATGTATTTGCAAGATGTAAGAACTATGCTAGAATGTTCAAAATACAAATTAGCTTTCATCTGCCGTATACTAAGTTATTATCAGTTAATTGATTTGCATCATGAGAACCTGGAATAGACCATATAAAACCCAAAGAGCTTGCCTGGAGTTGTGCCAGATATAAACTTCACTTATAATTTTGGAATCTAAGATACAATAAAAATAAGTACAAAACTGGAGGAAAACTCACATAGACTGAGAGAATAATAATAAATTTACATAATAAACACAATGGTGAGCAGAGGGAACCTTAAGTTCCTTGGTGTTATCCTATCAGAGGATGTGTCCTGGGACCAGCATGTAACTACCATCACAAAGAAGGCACAATAGCACCTCTACTTTCTTAGAAGGTTGCGCAGACTTGGTATGCCATCTAAAACTTCGGCAAAGTTTTTAACAGATGTACAGTGAAGGATATCCTGAATAGTTACACTATGGTCTTGTATGGAAGCATCAATGCCCAAGACTGGAAGAATCCACAAAAAGCAGTGGGCATAGCCCAGTCCACCACAGGTAAACACCTCCCCATCATTGAGCACATCTACAAGGAGCATTGCCACAAGAAAGTGGCACCTATCATCAAGCAATCCCACCATCCAGGGCATGCTCTCTTCTTGCTGCTGCCATCAGGAAGGAGGTACAGGAGTCTTAGGTCACACACCACCAGGATCAGGAACACTTCTTACCATTCAACTATCAGGCTCCTCATCCAGTGTGAACAACTTCACATTTGAATTCTGAACTGATTCACAACCTATGGACTCACTTTCAAGGACTCTACAATTCATATTCTCCATATTATTTATTTACTTATTTATTTGATTGTCAGTCTTTGTTAATACATAGTTTTTCATTGAATATGTTGTATTTCTCCATTCTAACTGTAATTGCCTACAAGAAAATGAATCTCGAGATAGTATATGGTGACATATATGTACTTTCATAAATTACTTTATAGGATCTATGCATAGAATCTACAATGTTAATAATCTACATTATAATCTACATTTATGATTACAGAAAGAAACACAGATAAAAATGTATCCTTTATAAGGCACCTCTGATAATCTTGAACTTCAGAAAGTGTTGTCAGTCATCAACCAAAAAAGAGTGACTTCTATTTAAGAAATGCTGCAATCAATTCCATATATTCGATATCATTTGCTTGATTGGTATTTTAGTAGTATCCAAGGCATTGGGGAAAATCCTGCCATTTTTCTATCAAAAAGGATTAGCTGTGTCATTATTCCATAGCATTTGCAGGAAATTGCTTTGTACACATTGGCTGCTCTATTCAGTATTTTATACCAGAAATAATATTTTAAAATTATTTCACTGCTTTGGGAAGTTCTGAGGTCATGAAAGGCACTATGTCATTCAATTATATTTGTTCTTCAAAATAATGCTAAATGAACACTTGCACCTCATTCAAAGTACACATAACCAATATTCTGGGTAGAACACCAAGACTTTTTGACTGTTTTATAGGATGAATAACAAAAGGTTTTAACAAAAGTTGGCTTTATGTAATTAAGTGTTTGCTTTTAACATATTGGTGCAGCCATGCTATAAAATTATTCAACTACTCCTTACAAAAATTGATCACTTAGGACAACGTAATTTCTTACTGCAAAATGATAATTGCAATATTTCCATTTGTTTTGATATTTCTCTATTGATAACTTAATTGAAATTCATCTGTAAAGATGAATTTCCAACAAAATTTAGGACTGCAAAGTAGAATTAGATTCTCTAAGACTGACACATGACTTGAAATTTGTTGTTTTGCAGTAGTACAGTGTAAAGAGTTTAAAAATCCATGAATTACAAAAGTAAGTAAATAGTGCAAAAAGAAAATGGAATAATGAGGCAGTGTTCATGGACCATTCTGAAAACTGATGACAGAAGGGAACAAGCTGTGTTTCTGAACCTTTGAGCATGGATCTTCAATCTCCTGTACTCCTGTAATTTTATGGAAAGAACTGGAGAAGCTCTGTTTGGACATATACATTAGAATGGAATATTGATGGTATAATGCATTTATTTGGACCAATATCAGAAATAACCTTCTCAATTCTCTATCATCATGATTCCTTTTTGGCCATTCTTTTGCAAGTTGAACAAAATTGCTAATTCATCAGATTTAACATTAAGTCAATCAACCCAAACATGGTCATTTAAAACATTTTGTACTAATTTCATGATATACTAAAGAAGATACATAAAGTGAGATTTTTAACAACCCATTTCAACTCTACGAAAACAGAAGGAACAGCAACACATCAAAATTGTATCGTAGGAAAAACATATTTCATAATGGGAGTTTGGGGTCCTAACATAGGTCAATGCATTAAAGATAGCTAATGTCAGAATGACTGAAGGATATCAATAGGATTCACTTTCCTTGTTATGAAGGGTTGAGAATTAACAGGATGTTACAAGTCAGTGAACACAATTACTGTACTTTGATTGGGAGAAACATAAATTCTAAATAAGTAAACACAAGAGATTCTGCAGATGCTGGAAATCTGGAACAACATAAACAAGTTGCTGGAGGAACTCAGCAGGTCAGGCAGCATCTACGGAAATAAATAAAGTTGACATTTCAGGCCGAGGCTCTTCATCATGACTGGAAAGGAAGGGGGAAGATGCAGAAAATAAGCATTTTTTTTATACTTAACTAAACAAGCATCTGTTTTAAGGTGATGCACTTGGACGTTCATCTTTAAACTAATTGGTTTCACTCAGCTTCACTGGAATGGAATGGAAGGTAATCTAAGCTTACTTTTACAAAAACAAAAGGCATTAAAGATTATATTTGTGAGCGCAATAGATAGAAACAAAATTTTGCAAGATTGTTTCATCTATTTTCTTTCTCTCTGCCTTTCATCTAGATCAGAGAGCTGACTGCTTTGGTGCCACTGAAGAAATAGTTATATTGACTCAGATTCATTCAAAAAGAGAAGAGGAATTTCATCAGCTCTACTCTAAAAGTAGCTACTGCCATGTAAGATGGATCTCCTAAGAAAGACAGAAGACCCAGAGGGGACAGATATATCATCCACAGATGGAGATGCTTTACTTCAATGTCCCAGGCAGCTCATATGAGCATCCAAGAAGAAAGTAAAGCAATCAACTGTGTTAAGCCAATGTTCAAGAATAATTGCTAAAACTATTAACTTCTTCCCCAAAAGTTATTTAAAGCTTGTAACCTAACCTTTAAACTCGGTAGAGGACAATTTTATTTGCTTGATATCTAACAGTAGTTAAGTAAAATCCAGATGATGCTACATTATTTTAGAATACTGTCCTGTCTTTGCAAAATTCAGTTAATTTTACTTTAATACATTACACCCTCCCAATGTATTTAAAATATTACCAATTTGAAACATCATATGCAAAGATCAAAAGGTTAGTTTATGGTTATGTTGTATGATTTCTTTCATAATTTGAAGGAAAGTTAACTCACATTATTAGTTGGTAATACAATTTCATCTGCTTATTGTGAAAATGGTATAAGCAAGTCAAATGTAATTAATCTTTTTTGACCAAGCTCCCAAATGACTCTTCGATGAGAAGTTATGATGAAAGGGTTTTAAATTTACCTGGCCCTCTTTCTTTGAAAGATACATTGCACAGATTATAAATTTACCACCATCACATTTTTTTTCATTTTCTGTGCCAAAATGTCTTGTGGTCTTCCTGCTAGAACCAGCCAGTACTGAACAATGCTGTCAGTTTTACATTTATGAATGCCCCACCCCCACAATGAAAAACCCAGTCATCTCAGACAGAAATACTGCAGTCAGAAAAGAAAGACTGCTGGATGGATCTGGATTCAGATTCTGGTCATTTTAGAGAATGAATAATGCTCTTTCACTGTCCCCCAAGTACACTGAAAACTAAAATTTAGTTTGAAAATTACTGTACATTTACTCTGCAGATTACTGAGATCTTCTTCATATGTCAGCCAATGCACTTTGCAGAAAAATATTTCATTTTAAGCTGAATCTTATACCAACTCTGGAGGATCTGTCCCTTAATCATTAGAATGACATATCTTTGTTTTTATTAATATTTCAACCACAAATACTCTGAAATTTATAATCACCTGAGATTACTCCATCTTCAGACCACTAATTCATGTCTTTTTAAATGTTTTAGTGCATTCTCTGTTTCATTGTCAAACAATCTTGAGGAATGTGAAAACTATTTGACATAATCATGGAAAACATTAATAAATCTCCTCACATGTTTGTAATTGTCCTCATTGAAAGTATTTATTCAATGACTATTTAACCATACCATCCTTCAATTGATAAATGTGAAATATAACTGATCCCTTATGGGAGGAAGGCATCTATAATTCACTCATGAATTCAACAGATTTCCTTAAATTCTACATCATTAATAAAATAATTATTTTATTTTATTTCAGTTTGAATCTATAGAGCATTCAGCATGTGAAATAAAAGTTAGGTTGGCTAATCCATATCGTACTACAGAATTTGTATATTGAAATAAATAAAAATAAACATTAAACTATTAATTCTTCCTTTGGATTGGTTTTATTGCAACAAATTTTATATAGCAATAAAACCAAGTTGCATCATATAGATTGAAGCACTTCAGATTGTCACAATGAAACTTAACCTAATTATCAAACACAACTAAAGATTTTCTAAGTTTCAAAGTCAGTCTGATTTTTGTGATTTGTTTACGCAGTTACATTCTTTATTGGCTGTTTTTAGATGTATTTGATTCACTAAACCATCACAATGGCATAACCCACTTTAAAATTTTTAATTTAAGTAGTAAATTGGATGGATAATAAAAGGTCTCCAATATACTTAAAAATTTATTTCATAACCTTTATTTTTTTCAACATTGTGACAGGGTTCCAACATGCCAAATAAAGAATTTGTTTTCATTTTGAAAAATTACTTTTCATTTTCACATTAACAAAATGAAAGTGAATTAATTGCACTAACTTAGGGGACAGAGTTGTATCATTTAGGATTGCTACACTGTGGGTTTGCAGGTTGTACACCTCAATTAAGTAAAACACATTTATATCAAAGGTTGTTGTCCCTTGTGTTGGGAACATTAGTAGAATGCTGATTCAATAATTTGTCCAGTTAAGCATTTTCAATCCAATGCCAGCAACCAGGTTTACAAATTAGCTATATTTTGGCAGCATTTACTTGGTATCTGTAGGTAATTTTTGGATATCATTTGTTGCATAATAGTTTGGCAGTTGATAGAGATTTAGTTACATTTCAGCAACTTGGCCAGTTTCTATGCTATTTGAAAGAAATTCAAATTCAAATTCAAATTCAGCCCTGAACCCATTCCACCATTTATTTAAACCAATATTAATAAAACATATGCAACTTTAAAAGTGATTTTTGTTTTAATTTCATGAATTGTTCAATAGGTTCTTGGATTTGCCCTTCTTTCAACAACTTGCATGATTATTCATAACTGTCAATCTTTACATATCAATAAGGAGACTTTGCACCTCATTCACCTAGTCCACTTAAATATCCTTTCCTGCAATCGATTGCTACTCTCACCAAAACACCCAAAGTACATTAAATGAGATCCATTAATTTGATTTTTCATTGTGAAGAGAAAACTACCCTTCTGCTTAATAAATTTATTTTCAAGTAAAAACAGTGGAAATGTACAAGAGAAAAAGAGCTACTTTCTTGATTCAATCAAATGAAGAGTACAGTATAACTTACTAACTGATAATTTTGTAAGACAATAACTACAGCTAACACTACAAGACTTATTTACATTCAGCTAGAGAAATGTAAAATTGACATTTGTTTTTCAAAGACAAATGCACATTAAGATATGAAATTGCAAAAAGTAATGTTTAAAGGTCAAAACATTTTTCAGTATATTACAATGCAGAGAAACAAGCTAAGAAAATATCAAAAGGAAAGTACAATCATACAAAGTTCTTAAATTGCAGTGGGAAGGGTGAAAAGTGTCACTGAAATTATGATTTATACAATTTTTACACTCCAGTTTGCTTTTTTTCCTCTTCTGGATGTTATTAATAATTCACTGCCCTGTATAAAGCGCAGCACAACTAGGAACAAATATATTTCATTTATTGTAAAACATTCTGAGATTCGGATTGCTTAATTGTGTTTGAATTCCCTGATCAACACGTTTTTAAGCAATCAGTAAAATTTGTATCAAACTGGGTCCAACGTGGAGTCAACGTGAGAGATCCTAATATAAAGTGGCCTCCATGAATTCGTATTCCAGGAAATTGGCTTGTCCTCAAAATACTTGACTCAGTGTCTCGCACTTCTTAAATGTAAACAGAAACCAGTGCAGTTGACTGTTCTGTGACAAAGATTAATCCGCCAAACGCCTGCACATACATTATTATGAGTTCCCTTGCGGATTTTCTTTTTTAAAAGACGGTGTCTTCCTACTATTGAAATGTATTTTAAATAACGCAGTAAGCTTCCCTGGGCGTCTGTGTGCTTTGAAAACAAGGGAAGTGGGTTCTGAAGCAAATCCTCAGCTCTTTGTTGAAGATAAAGCACAAAATCGGATTGACCCCCGCCTGGGCAAATGTCATCCACACTGCAGCGGTCAGGTAGACCTGGGGGATGGTACTGGCTTTGACAAAGACCCGCAGATAACATGCGACAATATATGGCGACCACAGCAGCAGGAAGAGTACGGTTATGATGTAGAACATCCTGCCTATTCGCTTTTCCATTTTGAACTCATCTAAGACCAGCAGTCTCTTGTTCTGGTTGTGCGTGGTCTGCCGGATGCCCACCAGGGTCGGGGGTGTGGGTCCTCTGCCGAAGCCAGCGATCCAGTTGGCGGCCGCCTGGCCTGTGGCGCCCGGCCCGTGAAACGTCCAATTTTGGCTGATGGCCGGGATCAACTGAGCGGGTTTCATCTTGCGGTGGTCGTATACGAAAAAGATGAGCTTGACGTAGACCATGTGTGTGGCGGCGATGATAACCGCCAGCATCAGCATGAAGCCCAGGGTGTCGTTGGCCTTCACGTAGCGGTGCTCGAAGATGCACTGCTCCTCCTCACGGATGAACTTGTAGGTGCCCACGTCGAAAACTGGCGGGAAGGCCATGGCGACCGACAGGGTCCACACCATGCAGATGACCGCCACACAAGTCCACACCGTCATTCGTTTGGAGTAGAAGCGGTGGTGGGCGATGGCCATGTAACGGGTGATGCTGATGCAGAACATCATGAAGGCGGCGTGGAAACAGAAGAGGACGGCGGCGAAGGCGATGATCTTGCAGCTGAGCAGGCTGTAGGTCCAAGCCGAGCCGCTGCTGATGGAGATCATGACGAACGGGAAGCAGAGCAGCGAGCGCACGATGTCGGCCAGGCAGAGGTCCAGGAGAAAGTAGTAGGGAGCCCGGTGCAAGCTTGGCTCTTTGAAGAGCAGGAAGGAGAGCAGCAGGTTGCCGGTCAGGCTGATGCAGATGATCAAACCCAGGGAAGCCAGCTTGACGGCCGAGGCGGTGATGGCGTAATTCTGAAGAGAGCTATTCGTCTCTTCTAGCTCACTGGCGTTCGCCATCGAGGCGAGCATGAGAATGGGGCAGCCTCGATCCTCGCCGTCAACAGCTCAGTGTCTCCATTTCCATCGGAAAGGGCAGACCCCACGAACCACAAAGTTCCTTTTAATCCTCATTGTGTAACCACCGTTGCGGTGGGGAGGGGAGAGGATGGAAACGGGAAAGGGTGTGGGGGAAGACAGTCTTCCTTAAACGAATGGTTTTTGTGGGGGTTTTTTTGTTTCTATCCACCCTGAAGACCAATCATTTCTGAAATAGGAACAGGAGACATTCGTTTAACTGTCTGACTCAATAGGGAAAGCAACCTCGGGTCTCTTGTACTCCCGCCCCCCCCCCCCACCCCCAGTACAGCAATTGCCGCCGCTTCAAAGGACGTTGTTAAACGAGCGACATAACACCCGCAACACAAGCACATACAATCCCCAGGCTAGGTAAAAAAAATACTAATAAATAATAATACCTCTTCTTCTCCAGCCGTGGCAGGGAGCTGAACTTCCGGTGAGTGCTAACAGAATGTCTTTGGGGTTAAAGTGAGCCTGCGCAGAAGGTGACAGTTTTTTTTCCCAGCCTTTTAAAATATATACTTATAAAATCTCAATCCTTTTGTTTTGAGCTGGTTAAATCCCTCGCCCCGCCATCTGGCCAGCACAGGCTCCGAGCTTTCTCTTGCATGGAGAAAAATCCAGTCCTTCCTCTCCAACTGCGCAAGTTCCCTGCTGCACTGTACAAGAATATCATCCCCCACCTTCCCCTCCCTCCCCTACTCCCCCCGGCAAAACAGGCTCAGTCTTCCGTGCTGCTGTCTTTCTGTTACCGAACCCCGGTGTGAGTGGCACTAGCCCGTATTTATAAGCACAAGGAAACGACTATTATCCCCTTTATTTCCTGTACTGTACGTGTAAATCTATTCCGAGATGATAGCAGTGATCATTAATATCAGTTCCAATAGAGAACCTTTTTTTGTTGTTGATGAGATCATTAGAAACCCAACGGATTTGATCTGTACTCACAATAAATCACAATCGCTCATGCGTGAATTGCACAAATGAAGGGAGTGTTCCCTTACAAATCTTTTCCTGCTGCATATTTTCTTAAGCAAACCCTGATAATAATGAACACGTATATACAAAGCAACAAATGTTCACTGCACTTTCACAAAGATAGCTTAATAGCAGTTACAATGCCGTTACTAGTCTGCTTGTATCCAACGGGAAGGGTGGGGGAGGGCAGGATCGCATTGAGCATGCCGGAACAAAAAATGATCAATGCCCATCTTTTCGTGTTCAGTCTTTTGGCACTGTCCTCTCTCGGAGTACAAAAAGAATTATGCAACAAAGGATCCATTTTATGTTGTTGCGACAAACTCGTGGTTTTTTTTTAGGTTTTACAGCAGACACCAAAACCGTAGTAGAAACAAATGGAGAGGAGGATTGAAGATAAGTACAGCTAACCTGGTGGCTCTGACACAAACAATTGGACAAAACCTGCCTATTCAACGCCAACTTGCAAGCAGCTATGACTCTCCTCTGCTTGAGATCTCCCTTCATGTAGTTGATACACATGCACCCCCTGTGGACACGTTCGTTATAGCTCTGATCTCGGGCTGCACAGGGAACCAACCACGGAAACCCCCAAAGATTCTAACCGGGAAACAAAACTTGGAAGCAAATCCCATAGTTGACGATTTTGAAATATTTACCCATCAGGCGCTAGTACAACTACGCATACTTGTACAATGATTGCGATTACGTGTAAAGTGAAAGGATGGGGGGCGGGGGTGGGTGCTGAAACAGCATCAGGCGGCATCTGTGGAGTGAGAACCAGAATTAACGTTTCAAGTCAATGAACGTTCATCGGAAGATCATTGGCTGAAAGACTATACAAATGAATGCTTCCATCATAAAGTATGAAACAATAGTAAATTAAGGTTCTAAGAATTAATTATATCGCCTTAATCGCATTTGTACCGGATGAGGGGAAGGGAAGAACTGTTTTGAGGTACAAATGCACGCAAGCAAGACTGTACTATAGTAATAAAATATTTTTGAAAGTGAACGTGATGGTCAAGGTCTTCACATATATTTAAATCCAGAGCAAAAGCTACCAAGGGAGGTGTGACGATTTTTTTGAACCAAGTTTCACTGAATGTAAATGGCGGAAATCAGTGTTTCCAAAGGAGAATTGGAGGGTGGATTAACCGGCTGTTGTAAGAGACCTCTAGTGTAAGTAAATGTCTAATTAACCACCGAAAGGGGACTAAAGGCAGAATGATTGTTAGAATAACAAAGAAAGAGCAGGGGAATTTTGTTATGTAAGTAGGCCATAGACTCCAGGACTAATCAGTCTCCTTTTCTGTCTCAACAACTATACAATTCTGTTAAAATCAACTTATATGTACATTTACTTAACAGGATGGAGTGGGAAACATTTGGCCTATGAAATCAACGCCAGCTTGCCACAAAGCAGCTGCACTGATAACTTTTCTTCTTTCCATGTATCCCTGCGGATTATAAGCTCCTCCCCCCCTCCACTGTTATTGATTAATTTGTCATTTACCTTCACTGGGGGCCATTTACTATAGCTAATTGGCCTTCCATCAGATCTTTGGCATGAGGAAGAAAACCAGATCATCCAGGAGGAACCCACACAGTCACAGGGAGAATGTGCAAAACCCACACAGCACCAGAGGAAATGCACAATAATGAAGCAGTGAGACAGAGGACTGAGTTTCCTGTGTTGTGCCTCCACATTTTAAAATAAATTCATTCCAATCTAAAAAAGCTGCAGGTATTGCACATTTTAAATACAGATACTTTATTGTCACCAAACAATTGATACTAGAGCATACAATCATCACAAGTGATATTTGTTTCTGCGCTTCGCGCTCCCTGAAGTATAAAAGAAAATGGTGGGCAGAGGGATCCTAAAGCCCCTCCGCTTCAATCTGACCAGCAGCTCAGCTCTTCTCCCACACTTCCTCGGTAATTTGTGCATCTTCCCAGATTTCCATCGATGTGGTGTGCTGTTGGCAGCTCTTTGAGGTTGGTGGACGCGTCCCACGGGGATCGATCGATGAGTTGTGTTCATAATTTGTTTATGTGGAATGCCAGTCCAAAGTATATTAAATTGAAGCTGTATCCCACCCAGGAATTTGGCCCTGCTGTACCTTTCCATTAGAAAGGTGTGTTTCCTGCTAATTGTCCCCATCTGGGATTTGCACTACATTGTAGGCTCCAAGGTTACACATCTTTACCTGGAATGATCACCAGTAAATTGGAGCTTGATCCTGATCTCCAATCCCTCTGCTGCTGTTACATGTACTTAAATTCAGTTAAAATTAGGCCAAATTCAGTAAATTACTGAACACAGCTGCATGGCTTCAGATTGGGCTGTTTGTTATAGATTTAATGTAGACTCAGTTTAAAGTCAACTGAAGCCAATTGAAAAGGAAGACCAAGAGTGTTATTGCAGTCAGTTCCTGTAAATCCTGTTTCTCTGCATTGCTTGATTGTGCCGATACATGGAATTGGAACTGGAATTGTTTTATTACTGTCACATGTACCAAGATGCAGTGCAAAGTTTGTCTTGCGTGCTGTTCACACAGATCAAATCATTACACCGTGCATTGAGGTAGAGCTAGTAAAACAATAGCAAAATGTAGGAGAAACTGCAGTGGAGGTAAACAAAAAAATAAGGTGCTGCTCAGAATAAGGTAGATTGTGAGCTCAAGAGTCTATTTTAACATACTAGAGACAACTTATTAGCCATATAACCTCGGGGTAGAAGCTGTCCTTGATCCTGATGATACGTGCTTTCAGGCTTCTGTATCTTCTATCTGATACAAGAGGAGAGAAGAGAGAATGTCTGGGGTGGGTGGGGTTTTGATTCTGCTGGCTGTTTTACTGAGGCAGTGAGAGGTACAGGCAGAGTCCATGAAGTAGAGGCAGGTTTCTGTGATGTGCTGAGCTGTGTCCACTTCTCTCTGCAGTTTCTTGCAGTCACATGCAGAGTATCTGCCATAACAAGCAGTTATGCACCTAGATGGGATGCTTTCTATAGTGCATTGATAAAAATTGGTAAGTTCAACAGGAGCATGCCTTTTTTTAGTATCCTGAGAAAGTAGAGGCATGGTAAGCTTTCTTGGCCATGACATCTACATGGTTGGACCAGAACAAGTTGTTAGTGATGTTCACATGGAGCTCCTAGTCCTCTCCACCTCAACACCATTGACATAGACAGGGGCATATGCACTGTATCCTTATGTTAATAAGGACCTGGACCCATTGCAATTTGCCTATCGCCACAATAGGTCAATGGCAGATGCAATCTCAATGGTTCTCCACTCGGCTTTAGACCACCTGAACAACGCAAACACGGACATCAGGATGTTGTTCGTAGACTATAGCTCAGCATTTAATACCATCGTTCCCTCAATCCTGATTGAGAAGTTTCAGAACCTGGGCCTCTGAACCTCCCTCTGCGATTGAATCCTCGACTTCCCAACCAAAAGACCATAGTCTGTACAGATTGGTGGTAACATATCCTCCTCACTGATGATCAACACTGGCGCACCTCAGGGGTGTGTGCTTAGCCCACTGATCTACTCTATGCATACACATGACTGTGCAGCTAGGCATAGCTCAAATTCCATCTACAAATTTGCTGATGATACAACCATTGTTGGTAGAATCTCAGGTGATGACAAGAGGGCGTACAGGAGTGAGATATGCCAACTAGTGGAATGGTGCCGCAGCAACAACCTGGCCCTCAACGTCAATAAGACGAAAGAGCTGATTGTGGATTTCAGGAAGGATAAGACAAAGGAAAACATACCAATCCTCATGGGGGATCAGAAGTGGAGAGAGTGAGCAGCTTCAAGTTCCTGGATGTCAACCTGGTTCCAACGTATCGATGTAGTTATAAAGAAGGCAAGACAGCAGCTATACTTTATTCAAAGTTTGAAGAGATTTGGCATGTCAACAAATACACTCAAAAATATCTATAGTTATACCGTGGAGAGCATTTTGACAGGCTGCATCACTGTCTGGTATGGAGGGGCTACTGCACAGGACTGAAAGAAGCTGAAGAAGGTTGTAAATCTAGTCAGCTCCATCTTGGGCACTAGCCTACAAAGTACCCAGGACATCTTTAGGGAGCAGTGTCCCAGAAAGGCAGTGTCCATTATTAAGGACCGCCAGTGGGCATACCCTTTTCTCACTGTTACCATCAGGTTGGAGGTACAGAAGCCTGAAGGCACACTCTCAGCAATTCAGGAACAGCTTCTTCCCCTCTGCCATCCAATTCCTAAATGGACATTGAAGCTTTGGACACTACCTCATTTTTTTAATATACAGTATTTCTGTTTTTGCACATTTTTAAAAATCTATTCAATATACATAATTGATTTGATTTACTTGTTTATTTATTATTATTATGTTTTATTTCTCTCTCTCTCTCTCTGTCTCTCTGTCTCTCTCTCTCTCTCTCTCTGCTAGATTATGTATTGCATTGAACTGCTGCTAAGTTAACAAATTTCACATCATATGCTGGTGATAATAAACCTGATTCTGATTTCAAGCTTCTTTTAGAATGTAGGTTATGTTGGAAGATTTAACATGCAACCTTCACCGAGTTTTCACAAAACAACTAAGTCTGCTGATTGCACTAAGAAATTAAATCATGGTCAATATTAATTAATCTTTAAAGTATTGAGTTTGCATCCATGATATGCATTTTCCTAGGTCAAAATGTAGATAAAATTCAAAATGGGCATCACACTTGATACAAGATATTCATCTGAATGGGGTACTTGACTTCAGTGCACTGAAATTTCAATAAAGGCCTAATGTTGGAATTAAATTGCCTTTGATATCAAAAACCCTTTAGCATCAATGCAAAAGTAGCTGCATTAGTTACTTTTACAAAGAAAAAAATATTGTTAGCATAAGAATTCTGACAGCAATTCCAAGAGTTTCTTTGTCTTTGATCTCCCAAAGTTTTCTGCATTTGACTTCCAACTTTGTTTTCTGTCATTTGATTTCCAGCTTCAAATTATATACCCATTTTTCTTCTTTTTTTATGACAGCTAGAAAATTCTGTGTCTTTTTATTGTTTCCATCTCCAATCTCAATGGACTAATCTCATGTATATTGACATAAAGCTTTTGCATTATGGAATTTGAGTGCAAAATTCAATCACAACACAAAAGAGCAAAAGAAATTAAATGGGAGAATTTGCTCCCGAGAAAAGCATATTCCTTTTAAACTATAGAGTTTAATTTGGTTCTGCTATATTTTCAAAATGAGTTTGATATCACCAAATTAATCTTACTAATAGCCCAACTTATAATCCATTATTTTAACTCAGAAGATATCAATGAAGGGCTTGTTTGTAGTGCAGTTGGTTTTCATTTATGTAAAATAAACATAATGCCAGAAATTTACTGAAGATTCATTTATTGGTTCACTTTGGAATCTAAAGCAAAAAGCTGAACTTTTCTGTCCATGATTTCCGTACATTTAAATGGAATAGAATATGCGTTGTATATCATGGCAATTTCAATTTCTGTGATAATTAAAAGAGGTACTGTATTATTATTTAAGGACAATTCTGTATAGTAATGTTTCTTTGGGAATGTACTGTCACCCTTTATTGCAAAAAAATGAATATCAATTTATTCTTGTCCCTTATCAGTAGTATTGCATTAATTGTCAGCATGTAGAGTTTTGCAAAGACAGGGAGGAATTAACTTTATCCAGATGCAGTGTTTCATTACGCACTGATGTTAAATATTCTCTAGAGTATAATTTACTCATCCTTTTCATTAGCTGCTAAGGACCCACAGTGCACATTTATTAAGAATATGGATTCTTACTCATGTTGAAGGCACATAGAGGCCATGTAATAGGATTTGTTCTGCACATACATGTTTATAATCTGAGTAGAATAATACACACAGGCTTTACTTAAAAATACTTTGTTAAGGATTGGACTGTTGAGGAGCTTATAGATAAAGAAACTATTCACAACTCAATAGATGCACACTTTTTCAAGGAATGAAAATCCTAGAAAGTGGTATAACAAGTAATCTGCTAACCGGGGACATAACAGATAAGATCAGACATTAAAAGATATTTATATTTTACATGTCCTCAATTTGGGTGCTTTCTCAATTATCTTTCTTTGTATCATATTATTATTGTATGTTTATTTTTGCACTGTATCAATGTTCTTCATTTCGATCTGGGGTTTTTTTTATCTGTAGCTATGTAGAAAATGTATTAAAAAAACTAATAAAAAAATAAATAAATAAAGATATTTATTATGCTGTTATAAAGAACAATTCAGACAAAGAGGATTTTAGATTACAGAAAATGATGACTAAATTTTATAAAGTGAGAATACAAGAATAAACTGTGAATAGATATTGTGCAAGATTCTACAGCTATGTTAAATGAAGAGACCACTGTGAATAAATATGATTTTGCTAGAGGGAGTGATAGGGGAAATTACAACAGAAAATTAAGGAAATGCCAGTTTTTATTTTAAATACTCTAACCTTAGCTTCATAGAAAAGGAAATAAAGTAAATTCTGGAAATAATGGACCAAAATTCTAATGAGAATGAGAAACTAAAAGAAACTGGTGCTAGCAAAGACATAGTGCTGAAGAAATCAATAGGATGAACACTAACAGATCCCCTGGACCTAATGGACTATGTCTTCTTGCAGGTTGCCTGTAGAAATAGCAAATGCATTACTTTTGATTTTCCAAAACTCCCTGCATTTTAGTATGAATCCTAAGAACTGGAAGTGGACAATCCAACAAAAAATGAGAGAAAGAGAAAACTAAAAACAATTAGATGGTTGTCAGTTTTGGAAAATGTTGACACATGTTATTGTACTAATGGTATCTAAAGAAAATTATAACTGGATTTCATAGAGTAAGAATGAAATTATAAAAGGAAAGTGATACTTGACTAAGGTTTTTGAGATCATCATGAGCAAGATAGCTTATGAGAACTACTACATTATATGCATTTGAAATTTTGGAAAATATTCAGTATGGTGCTGTACCTGGGATGTCATGAACTGAGATTCTCAAAAGGTATTTCATAAACTGTGACATAGCGGGCTTTGGCAAAATTGAAGACTAAACTGAGGAAACCATTTGTGATGTATCCAAATGTGTTAAGTATATTACTAGGCAGGAAATTAAGTGTGCAAAGATTTAATTTAAATGCATTTGGTAAGAACAGAAGTGTAAGAATGCTGTGTAATGAAGTGAGTCTGATAGGCCATGATGAACAAGTTCCCTGAAAATGGGGGCAGAAGTGTATTGAATGTTGCCTCATCCTGATCTTCATGTGTGGCTGTATCAGGCTGTGTAGAACCTCGGTACTGTATGTGAGCACTAAGTGTCACTATGTGCTAATGTTTTACCTGTCCCTGGTTTACAGTAGATAGGTCTGTGCAACACCCCTGTCTGCTGGACTATATGTCCTTTGTGGTAGAGTTCTTCCAAATAAACACCTTTGACCACAAGTCCTTCAGACAGTGGTTAACATGGAACTTCCTGCAAATACTGCAGGGCAGACTCACCATGGAGACAGTGAGAAGGTTCCTGAGCAGATGATCCAAACCATCTGGCAGAATGCCTCATCAGCAGATCTCACTTGACTGGCAGTGAGAGAGGCCCTCCCTGTCAGATACTTCCTGTACAGATAGCATATCTCCTCCAGTGTATGCTGTCTTCGAGATAACTGCTGAGGGGAAGATATGGTCATCCACATCTTTGCAGAGGGTGTATTTCCAAAGCAGCTGTGGAGGTGGATGCCAGGGCCCATGCTCATGTCAGCTGTGAAATAAAGGATTCCCTGATTTATGGGCTGTTCCCAGGAACTCACACCAAGGCAGACATCAAATTTAGCTGAAAGGTCATCATTGGTTAAAGACCCCCTTTGATCTGCCCAAAACCTTTTGGTTTTTCAGCACAGTGAAATATCTGTAAGGGAATGTTGCAGGAATAGGTACTGAGGGAAGCACTGCAGCTTAGTGCAGCCAATGCCAAGTCTCTATGGGGACAGACCAGAGTACATGCACCTTTTGCTACTGCGTGTGGAGGGGCAGAGATGGGTTGGGAGTGAACTCCCTCAAATAATGAAAATGGTAATTCATCTGGGGGCAGAGGTGGCAGGCACATGTCTGGCATTAATCTATATTTGTTAGTTTATTTTTTCTTTTAAAAAAAGGTTTACACTGCTGAATATAACAACCATGATTGTACTGCCCTGATGAGACCACCCTTAGGCTGGAAGAGCAACACCTCTTGCGTTTATAACTATGAAAGTAAAAAATTTTTGCTACCATTTTGGTAGCCTCCAAAGTAATGGCATGAACATTGATTTCCCCCTTCCCTATTCTTCAATTTCTCTCTCTGGCCCCCTTATCTCTTATCTTCGGCTGCCAATCAGCCCCCCCCCCCCCAGTGCCCCTCCTCCTTCCTCTCTCCATTCTCCTCTCTGATCAGATTCCTTCTCCAGCACTTAACCATTTCCACCTATCACCATCCAGCTACTTACTTCACCTCCCTCCCCCAACCACCTGCCTTCACCTGTCATCTTCATGCGTGTACTCATTCCTTTCAACCCACCTCCTTATTCTAGCTTCTTCCCCCTTCTTTTCCATTAGCAGTGAAGGGTCTCGGCCCAGAATGTCGACTTTTCATTCATTTCCATTGATGCAGCCTGGCCTGCTGAGTTCCTCCAGCATTTTGTGTGTGTTGCTCTGGATTTCCAGCATCTGCAGAATCTCTTGTGTTTATAATAATAACAGTAAAAGTTTTTTCACTCTTTCTTCCTTTGTATACATATTTTTATTATGAATAGTTTATTGTTGAAATATAAAAACATGAATAAAAACAAAATGCTGGCATCGAGTCTGCTCTACCATTCAATCACAGGCTGATCCAATTCTTCCAGTCATCCCCACTCCCCTGCCTTCACCCAATACCCTTTGATGAGCTGGTCAATCAAGAACCTATCTATCTCTGCCTTAAATACACCCAATGACTTGACCTCCACAGCCGCTCATGGCAACAAATTCCACAGATTTACCACCCTCTGACAAAAGTAATTTCTCCGCCTCTCAGTTCTAAATGGACGTCCTTCAATCCTGAAGTCATGCCCTCCTGTCCTAGCATCCCCTAAATGGGAAATAACTTGGCCATATATAATTTGTTCAGGCCTTTTAACATTCAGAATGTTTCTATGAGATCCCCCCTCATTTTCCTAAACTCCAGGGAATACAGCCCAAGAGCTCCCAGACGTTCCTCATACGATAACCCTTTCATTCCTGGAATCATTCTTCTGAATCTTCTCTGAACCCTCTCCAATGTCAGTATATCCTTTCTAAAACAAGGAGCCCAAAACTGCACACAATACTCCAAGTGTGGTCTCACAAGTACCTTATAGAGCCTCAACATCACATCCCTGCTCTTATATTCTATACCTCTAGAAATAAATGCCAACATTGCATTCGCCTTCTTCACAACCAACTCAACCTGGAGGTTAACCTTTAGGGTATCCTGCACAAGAACTCCCCATCTAAATAATAGTCTGCCCGTTCATTTCTTCCACCAAAGTGCATGACCATACACTTTCCAATATTGCATTTCATTTGCCACTTCTTTACCCATTCCCCTAAACTATCTAAGTCTCTCTGCAGGCTCTCTGTTTCCTCAACATTACCCACTCCTCCACCTATTTTTGTATCACCGGCAAATTTAGTCACAAATCCGTTAATACTGTAATCCAAATCATTGACATACATCGTAAAAAGCAGCAGTCCCAACACCGACCCCTGTGGAACTCCACTGGTAACTGGCAGCCAGCCAAAATAGGATCCCTTTATTCCCACTCTCTCTTTTCTGCCGACCAGCCAATGCTCCACCCATGCTAGTAACTTCCCTATAATTCCATGGGCTCTATCTTGCTAAGCAGCCTCACGTGCAGCACCTTGTCAAAAGCCTTCTGAAAATCCAAGTACACCATGTCTACTGCATCTCCTTTGTCTACCCTGCTTGTAATTTCCTCAAAGAATTGCAGTAGGTTTGTCAGGCAGGGTTTTCCTTTCAGGAAACCATGCTGGCTTTGTGCCTCCAGGTACTCTGTAATCCCATCCCTAACAATCGATTCCAACAACTTCCCAACCACTGATGTCGGGCTAACAAGTCTATAGTTTCCTTTCTGCTGCCTCCCACCCTTCTTAAATAGTGGCATAACATTTGCAATTTTCCAGTCATCCAGTACTATCAATTCTTGAAAGATCATTGCTAATGTCTCCACAATCTCTCCAGCTACTTCCTTCAGAACCTGAGGGTGCATTCCATCAGGTCCAGGAGATTTGTTCACCCTCAGACCATTAAGCTTCCTGAGCACCTTTTCTTTTGTAATTTTCACTGCACATACTTGACTTCCCTGACACTCTTGCACATCTTCCACTGTGAAGACAGATGCAAAATACGCATTCAGTTTCTCTTCATCTCTGCATCTCGCATTACAATACCTCCAGCGTCATTTTCTATTGGTCCTAGATCTAACCTTGACTCTCTTTTATCCTTTATATACTTAAAAAAGCTTTTATTATCCTCTTTGATATTAGTCGCCAGCTTCCTTTCATAATTCATCTTTTCCTTCCTAATGACCTTCTTAGTTTCCTTCTGCAAGTTTTTAAAAGCTTCCCAATCCTCTATCTTCCCACTAGCTCTGGCTTCCTTGTATTGTTACGAACCCCGTAACTGGGTCACTTACCAGCAAAGATAGAGAGGTCCGTTGAAGTCTGATGATACTATTTTTAACAGTATTTATTAGTAAAAATACACAAAAATAATATCAATGCAAATATACAGATAATATACGTCGTCAATACTAAATCTAAAAGTGCGGGTATAATAATAATCAATAAGAAATAAGCTCTATCGTTGTCTAGGGGATGATGTATTGTCCGATGGAAATATAAAGTTCACTCAGTTCATGCAGGCTGCAGCCTTTGGGGACCGCTGGGTTGCAATGGTTGGAGAGAGAGAGAGATTTTGAGAAACTTGCCGGCTTTCCTTTCTATGATTTCGATCCGTCAGGAGTCCCGTTGGTGTGGCCGTTCACTTGTGGCCTCTCCTTTAGCTAAGCCGTTCTTCCGTGGTGAGCCCGCCAACCCAGGCAAGGGAGGACGCACATGGGCCCCCCACCGGCTGTCGCTATTAAACGCTGTCACGGGATTTCTAGCGTTTCTCCTGGTGTGTCTAAAGGGGTTGTTCCCCAGACCCTCTTTTATCCTTACTCACGGGGTCTCAGATGTCAATCAGGTTGGGATGATGCAATCCCTCAACCAGCCCACTCTGGTCGTCCCCTGAGGGACTTCAATGAATAGTACAGTTCTCAATACACAATCCCGTCTCCAAGAGACAATAGCCGTTATCAGTGGTTTTGTTTCGCTGAGGCCAGGACACATTCCAAACCTTGTGGATTCTGCGTGTCTCTCTCTCTCTCATTTCCTGGGTCCCAGACCCGAATTAATAGCGATCTTGCGATTCTCAAAAAGGAGGGGGCGATTTTGTACCCTTCGGCCCCTCAGAGTTGCTGCACATTCATAACAGTATGCCCTCTCTTTTGCTTTTACTTTGGCTCTGACTTCACTTGTCAGCCACGATAGTGTCCTTCTTCCCTTTGAAAATTTCTTATTGGTAATAATGGTTATATTCCTAGAAATTTTAACATATAACCAACTGCTTCCTATGTTGATGCAACATTGTCCAATATGGAACTTGTCAAAGAGTTTGTCTATTTCAACAGAGAAACCAACAGTAAAAAAGAATGCTGCCTTGCCACTGTAAGCTTTACTTTAATTAAATATCCTTGTCATCACCATCATTAAGTGCCATGTCATATCACATCGGCAATAATGGTCAATGACCATGATTGTTCTTGGTAAGTTTTTCTACAGAAGTGGTTTTCCACTGCCTTCTTCTGGGCAGAGTCTCTGGAGGATGGGTGGCCACAGCCATCATCAATATTCTTCAGAGATTGTCAGCTTGACATCAGTAGTCACATTACCATGACTTATGATTGGCACCACTTGCTCATGTGACCATCCACCACCCACTCCCATGGCTTTACATGACCCTGACTGGGGGGTGGGGGGGGGGAGCGCGGTTAAGGCAACGCGATACCTTGCCCAAGGGTGACCTGCAGGCCAGCAGGGGGAAGAATCACTTTAGACTTCCTTTGGTGGGGACGTATCTCCACCACACCACCCAAAGTGTCCTTGCAGCTAGTTTGAATTACTGGTTATTTTCCAGCATTTTAGAAAGCACTACTGGGAAAGAATTGTTAAGGGCTGAGAGGAAGTTGCTCCAAATAGACAGTTTAAAACATGAATCAGAGTTTTAGAAGAAAGGGTAGATTTTTTCATACTGAGATAATAAGTAAATATCCAGTCACTGAATTACATGCAGATAAGAAATTGATCAGGTTTTGATATTATGAGAGAAGTATAAGGAAGTGCCAGAGAAGCAACAAATCAGCCATGATCTCTTTAAACAGCCTCAATGGGTCAAATTCCCATTTCTATTTCTGTCACATGAAAAATATTTTGCAGTAAAAAATGTTGATGTACCTTTTTTGAAATGCTTTAAAATTGAACATTCCAATTTTATTGAAAGTATATATTAATTTAAAAGGGAAAGAAATCATTTCTTCACATCTCTGCTCACATAATCAGCAAATAAACTACTTTATATGGATGTTTATGATTTATCAGAATTTGACATACACAGTATTTGTCTTGTATTTGCAGTTTTGCATTTGTGTGATTAAAAGAATGTGTGCAATATTATTGCATTCTCAGTCTACATACATACAACTTCCACTTGGGGTGTATTCAGGATGAAAATGAATGGATCTTAACAGCCATCTGAAATAGTTCAACAAGAAACTTAGTTCAGGAACAACTCTAGATGGATAATAATTGCGGGCTCTGGTAATGACAACTTGTTATGAATGAGTAAAAGAATTTAGCATTAAACTAAATAATTCAGATTTGTAATGAAATTAGTCTCTCAACTTAAAACTGCATTCTGTGTTCTGTCTGAATCTGGTAACATTTCATTAAGATTTCCCAAAGGCAGCAATCTTTAAAGTGAAAATACATGAAATTTCGATCCAATTTGGGGTCAGAACTTGTCTACGAAGTATATAAGACCTCATGAGACATAGGAGCATAAAATGACCTTAATTGAAATATTTGGAGTATAAGCATATTCCTATCCTTACTTTCTAGGCATTGGCATTTCTAATTTTTTGGGAGACAACTTTGCATTTATGTATATCCAAGCACATACAGAACCCTCTCCTGCATAAAGCAAATAAAGTTTACGGGAAGAAATTGAACTATGTAACCATGTATGGTCTGAACTGAATTCATTCCAGTAACTACAGAATGAATATAACTTTGCAGCTATTTTTGTTGATGCTGTATTTGGAATCAAGGATAATTGCTTACCGTCAGATTATGAATAACCTGAAGAAAGAATGCTTCTATTATTGGCTGTACATTGTGAGCATGTGGCCCAAACTTTTCTCATTGAAGAGAAGATTTATCCTTGAGAAAATTTAGTCAAAAAGTAAATTTCTTTCTACATGAACTAAAAGTGAGAGAAATAGAATGCATTTTACATTCAGTTCAAAATTTATCCCACATGGATACTTGATAAGGAAAGTGAATGGGAATCTAAATTCAACACTTAGCTTACAATATGCATGACAAATGCTTTCATATCCCAAGGTTAGGATTATTACTACCATTATTGTATTTACCTTGAAATGAAGATTCACGTGTATAACTAAAATTAAATGAATGTAAAGTCAAAGGAGGTATTGCAAGGAATATTCAACACAGGCCTTCCCTGGGTAACAAAATGTTCCATTTTTACAGACATCCACAAGTCAGAAAATTCACAAAAATCACTCAATGTGCTAACTGTGCCTCCACAGTATTGTAATGAATGGCATCAAAAACACACAAGACTGATTAGAATAAACAATTACTAAAGGTGGACACAGAGAGAGAAACTAGTTCTACTGTTTGTAGGAATTAACATACAGTATATCAGATTTTAAATGAATTATTATGGGAGTTTGTTCTTATGTAGGAGTGTCTATAATTCATGAATTCATAACCAGGTAATGACTTGTACTTTCAAATGGGTAGGTTTTAAAGAAATCTGTCAAGGAGCATGGAAATACAAAAAGGTGAATCCAGGGCTGAAGGGTCAACCACCAACGATAGCAAGAGGAGATGGTATGAGTCAGAAGAATGGTAAGTTAGCTAAGTTTTAGAACTGGAGGAAGTTAGGGACAGCATAGTAGATAGAGTGAAACTATGCAGTATGGAGAGCAAATGGAGGTGTCATGGGTGTGAGGGACAACAGGTCTTAATGGAAATCTTCAATAGGGTCAATAAGTGAATGCATATGGCCATGGGATATGCATTGTTAATAGTTATCTAAAGATTACAGTAGTGGAATGGAGGCCATAGGAGAGGATTGCAGTAGTTTCGAGTCTGGAGGAAACTGGATCTGGATGTAATTGTTCTCTGTACTGGATAGAATAGAAGGATGGAACAGATTTCCATAGTACAAGTAAAATGTTTTGCCTGAGAAAGGGGAATGTATCAATGGCAAGAAGTCTGTACTAGTCATTACTCTTCTCCCAGTATTTACAAAGAGTGTTGGTTTACTATTTGAAAAAAAATTAACTAACAACATTAGTTTTCACTTCCGATACAGCTCATTTTCTCCCCAGAACACAAGACTGGAAGGACTCTGCTCTGTCTCACACCTCCCATCTTAAGAATCATACCCCACATTTTGGCTGCTGGAATCTCCCTACCAATACTGCTACAGTATTTCCTCTAGAGCTATCTTTTTGCACACTTAACAGTTTTCCTAACCATCGCTTATGCTTGTTTATACAGAAACAAATATTCCATGGAATAAAACTTTTTAAGTTTATTAAAGGCCTTGTTTCTATCTTTCACTGCCTGAACACAGACATCTGTTCACCAAGGCACAGCCTTTCCCCTGCCATAACCAGCTACTTTAGGAATTGAATACACAGCTATTTGATATAAGACATTACTAAAAAGTTCAGAATTATTATTTTTAAAAGACTATATAATTTCACATAATTTCTCAAATTTATCCCATTCTGTATGCCTAGAGTTCCATCTAGGAACAGAAGAGCTCACAGTCCTATACAGTTCCATGCCTACCGTGGACTTGATCAAGAAATGATCACTCCCTAGCAAGGTCTTCTTGTAAATATCCCAGTCTGAGATATCTGCAATAGAATCAGATACCAATGTGAGATCAGTAGCAGACACTGATTTTTTCCAAATGTCAAATCTAGTTCCTCTACCACCATTAAGACACACCAAACAATAACTATCCAAAAAATCCTCCACCACTTAACTATTAGCATCCGTTCTACTGCTACCCCACAGGGTTCTGTGTGCATCAAAACCTCCACACCAGTCTAGTCTGAGTCCTATGACCCCCAACAGTCTCCAACACTACAAAGGTTAATTTATCACAGGGATATTATAAAAATTAATTACCACTATTTTCCCACATTTATCCCATATTTCTACCACACACAATCTCATAAGATTTGCCTACCTGCCCCACCCTATACCCTCTGCATTGGTTGATAAAAGTAGCAACACCATCCCTAGTGCCCAAATCACAATCTCTCCATAATACATCACATCGCTGTAAAGCAAAATGAAACTGAGGTTTTAACCAAGTCTCTTGAATACTGATAACATCTGGAAGAGAAGGCATATCCTCCACAAACTTTATATTTCTGACCATTAGCAATCAAATTCCTGGAATTCCACTGTAAAGTAGTAAGCTCCATTAATCAACTGAGAGTTTCCACCCCGTAACACTACCTTACCATCTCTAATGACATTCCCGCAATACCAAGATACTTAACTGCAGCCTTCAAAATAATTTTTGTTTTCTCTGTTTGACTGTCAGCTTGAAAGGTACAGTTGACCACATCAGCCATAAAGGCGACAAATCTTACCTACTATCGAAGTTTCATTAGTCGTAAATGAGTGAGCTGGTCAAACAATTTCTTGTAGGACAGTGGTATGACAAGGCATACCCTTATCAACTTCCTTGAACTTCTTTAGGGATTCAGCATACGAAATACCAGATTTCAGTTTCACTTTTTTACAAGCTGCAGACCCTCTATATGCAACATTCTGTTCACCACAACTATTACAACATTTCAGCTTAACACCATTACTACAGACTCTGTAGTCATGTTCAGCACTACACCTAATGCGGCATTTCTTCCCACGGCACACAGCAGTTACACGTCCACATTTCTGACAAGTAAAACATCTAAGAGGAGGCGGCACCAACACCTGAACCCCATAACTCAAAACCAAAAGACACTATTTGGCAATGAACTACACTCAAGTTTAATCTTAACCAAAAGATTATCTTTACGCACTCCATGCTGAATCTTCAACCTTTTTGCTTCCATCACTTTTCCCCCTTTCAAATTCTCTTTTATCTGGTCCAATGAAACATCTAAAGGAACTCCCCATATCACTACAATCATCCACTGTCTTTCCATAAACAGTGAGGTAGGTACATTCATACATCTACAGATTTCAAAGTCAAAGCTCTATCCCTTTGTGTACCAGCAACTTCCCATCTCAAAGCAGACAAGCACCAACTATATCCCCCAGCACTTTTGTAAGATCAGAAGTTAACTAAATTGGATTAAGAGAACTACTAGAAGCAGTCAAACTTCATCAATATCTTGAATTATCAGTGTCACAACCTTCCTCACAATCACTAAGTTTTCTCCCTACACAATGTTCCTGCTTTCTCCTACGGCCTTTAACTACCAGCCAAATATCATCCTCCTTACCACTTCTGCCACCATACTCCATCTCCCCACTCACTTCCTGCCATCCCCACTCCAGTCACAGCCCCCAAAGTTAAACTCTCCTCACAAAATTCATTTCATATTGGTGGCCCTAGGCAACATTACAACCTCGAGCCCAAGTACAGTAGACTCCCGCCCTTGCAGGCAATCTCCACCCGCAGTGTCTCCCCTCCTGTCCAGGAACTATTTCACTTTGGATAGACAGCAAACGTATCTTTATTAATAGTTTCACTGCCTAATTAGAACCTTATAATTTCCAAACTGATTATGCTTCCTTATAAATTGAGAATATTTAAATAATTTTGTAGTTTGTGCCTCTTAATAGCCAACGAGATTAGAAGCTTCTTGACTAGAAACCTTCTACTATAAATCTGATTAATTAATTGAAAATAGTTGAATGAACATCTTCCGACTCTCACTGCCAGCTTCTCATTTTGCTAGTTACCCGTTTCCTTAAATATGGTTTAAGGTGAGGTGGGAGGTAAGTAGAAAGATGTGTAAGGCAAGATTTTGTAAGAGAGTGGTAGGAGCCTGGAATGTATTGCCTGTGGAGGTGGTAGGAACAAATTTGATAGCAATAGTTAAGAGGCTACTTAGGCAGACACTTGAAGGAGCAAAGAATAGAGGGCTATGGACCTTTCCGGGCAGATAGGATTAGGTAGATTGACATGGTCAGAGCAGACATGTCAGGGTGAGAGGCCTGTTCCTGTCCTGTGTATTTCTATGAATTGAAAGTCAATTGTGAAAAAAGTAAATTGACAAACCAGGACTTGGAGTGAGAGGCGTGAGGGGACTTGTTGATGAGTTTCACTAAACAGGACCCTACAGAGTTTTGCAAATTGTTAGTTAATACTTGATTATTAATTAGTTAATATGCTAATCAACAGTAGCCAATAAAAAGAACCTCAGGTTAATCAGAATGGCCATTGGACCAGAAGCAATGATTATTAGCTGCTTAATTCAAGAGTAGCTGTAGGATTGAGACTGCTGTTGGAATGGAGTAGAAGTAAGCTTTCTTCAGGTTCCTGCTCATTGTGCTGTGGAAGGTAATGAAAAAGTGGATATTATAGCTAAGCAATCACTCAAATTGTCTATAATAGAGGTCCAGATCCCTCTAAGCAAAGCAGAAGTCAAAAGCATTATAAAAACACGTATTGAAGAGACATGGCAGAAGCACTGGGATGAGAGTGAAACAGGGAGACAACTGTACAAAATACAAAGACAAGTCAGATACCAAAGAATATCAGGTGGGCATAGAAAGATAGAAATGATCATCAGTCATTTAAGAATTGGTCACACAAGTCTTAAATACACATTATACAAAATAGGGAAACATCCAACTGGGTTGTGTGAATACTGTAATCAACCAGAAACAGTTAAACATGTATAGATAAAATGTAAGAATATGAAAGAGGAAGAGTGATGATAGGAGCACTTAAGATAAACAAAAGACTGCTATGGGTATAGAAGACATTTTAAGTGAGAGTTCAAGAGAAATACAGGCCTATATCATGAAGTATCTGAAAGACTCTGATTTATTATATAGAATTTAGGGAATGCAATTCTTTTCATTCCTTCTGTTTATCAAAGGATCCACACTCCAGTCTGGTAGGTGGCAGTAAAGCACCTTAAAGCTGGTTTGCTAACCATCATAAAACAGCACAAGAAGACTGCTGTTGGGAGTTTTCTCTCAGGCAGGAAGAAGGGAAGGGTGGTGGTAGAGATAGCATGAATAGTCAGAAAGGAGGTTGTATTGGGTGATAGGATTTGTACAGAGAAAAGTAAATGGCAGGATTCTGGGAAATGGAAGAATAAGTGGCTGATTAAGGATAGCAGCAGCTTATTATCCAGTGATGAAGGCAGCAAACAGGATTTAAATAAAAGAAAGGAGGAAGAGTTTAAGGTTTTGTTGAGTTTTGAATGTGAACCTGTTTCTGTTATTGGTCTAATTAGACTAAGGATTTGAAAAAAGCATTAGGTGATATTGTGGGTGCAAAACCTTTAAGTGATGAGGCATGCTTGATATTTTGTAAAGACAGTAAGCAATTTGAGAAAGTTTTGGGGTTGAAAGCTTGTCACAAGGGGATGTGGAGACTGGACCCAAATACAGAACACAGGCACTGAAGTACTAGGGGCAGGACAGGAACAACTAAAGGATGGAACAAAATGGGGAGACCATGGCAGGCAACAGTGATCCTGGGGTTCAGAGAGTTCATGGCAAAGGCAGGACCCTGGCTAGGCTAAAGGATGGGTCTACAGGACAAGGAATGCTGGGAGGATAGCCCCCTGGGCAGACCAATTTACTTCTGGGCAGGGCCCAGCCTCCCAGGCAGGAACACAGGGGCCTGGGCAGGTTGCAGGGCACCTGGGCAGGATTCAGGGCACAACCCATCAGAAGAAGGGTAGGAAAGGGTCAGAGACCCCACCAGGCAACAGCAGTCCAGCCTGCTTACCCAACAGAGGCAAGGGATCAGAAGGGAGCTCAGTCCAGGGTGACTACAAGAATAGACTTATAAAACTAGATGATTAACATTGAGTACTCCAAGCCAGGGTCAAAACAGGATAGCCAGGCACATGACAACCCCCAACTAGACTCACTCCCAGAGCCCCTTATATACACCCGATAGGTCTCAGGTGCACCTCCTTAAGCCAAGATGATCCTATTTGGGCTTAAGGGTGAAAGGAGGGACGGCTACAAGATCCGGAGTCCGCGGACTGGATCAAGACCCGGAACGTGGGCTCTGGACCGGACCATAACAAAGCTGCGGGAGAAAGGAAAATATCACCAAAAAAGAATGGCAGTGGCTTTGGGGATGAATCTCTAGGGTGCCTTGAAATGTATCCATGTGCCAAGTTAAGAATAATTTAATTGGGAAAATTTGTGGATGCTAAGAGTTCCAAAGGGTTTCATGGTGGAGTTAGCTTATTGGTGTTGATTTAAATTTGATGGGGGAAAAGAAAAGTTGCCAGATATGATTAATTTAGGTTTTATGATTTGTATGGTTTTTTGAGAATATGTGCTGCCCCCTCTGAGGTGTTTTCAATACCAGAAGTTTGTCATGTAGCAGCTGTGTAAAAGGGTTTAAAAGTGGTGTGGTGGAGAACATGATTATGGCAATTGTATAGAAGGTGTTAGGCTAAGTTGTAGCAAATGTGGAGGAGAACCTAGCTCTGCTTGTGCAGGGTATCTTGTATACAAGAGAGTTGTGGGAAGTGCAGTGTTTGGGTGGAAATGGGCACATATGCAGAGGCTCTGCAACCAGTACAGAAGACAGGGTCAATGATAACTATTAATATCCAGAATACAGATGATATAAAGTAAGGTGAATGACTGTATAAAAAAGGATTCTCTGGCTGTTGATAAAGTTTGTCACTTTTAAACCATAAGATGGAGCAGCAGAATTAGGCCATTCAGCCCATCAAGTCTGCTCTGCCATTCCATCATGGCTGATCCTGGATCCCACTCAAACACGTACTCCTGCCTTCTTGCCATATCTTTTGATGGCCTGACTGATCAGGAAACAATCAACTTCTGCATTAAATATACCCATGGACTCGATCTCCACTGCAGTCTGTGGCAGAACATTCCGTAGATTTAATACACTCTGGCTAAAAAAAATTCCTCCTCATCTCTATTCTAAAGGGTCACCCCTCCATTCTGACACTGTGCCCTCTAATTCTGGATACCCCCACCATAGGAAACATCCTCTCCATATTCACCCTATCTAGTCCTTTCAACATTCAGTAGGGTTCAATGAGATCCCCCTGCATTGTTCTAAATTCCAGGGAATACACGCTCAAAGCTGCCAAACGCTCCTCATATGTTAACCCTTTCATTCCTGGAATCACCGTCTTGAACCTCCTCTGGGCTCTCTCCAATGATGATAAATTGTACAACACAAACTAAAAGTAGGACAGAAAAATTAATATCATATTAAAAGCTGCAGAAAAACAACTTAAGTTAATCTAAAATTAATAGTGCTTTACAAGGTGGAGTAAATAATGTTCAGACCTCAAAGGAGGGTTGTTAATGGTTTTTCTAATCTTACAATGGAATGCTAGAAGCCTGTTAGCTAATGGTCTAGGGTTTAAGAAAGTTATTGAAGATTTACCAAATAAACCTGACGTTATATATCTGCAGGAAACTTGGCTGAAATCTAACCTAAATTTTAAGATAAAGGGTTATGTTCATGTAAGACCCAATTAGAAAATGGGCAATGGAGGAGGACTGGTTACCTCTGTCAAAAATGGGAAAGCACACAGTTTTCGATATTGGGGTTGCTTGAGTCAATTATGGTTGAAATTTGGGGAAGGAATAATAAAGAGCAGATATTTTTATAACATTTGTGAACGGATAATACCTGGTATATTGGAAAGAGTGGGTGGAAATGGGGAAAAAATAAGGCAATTTGGTGTGGGGATTTTAATGCTCGTGCGGATGTAGTGATACAAATGTGAATGGGATGGTGGAGAAAGGCTTTTTGGAAGTACAAGGATAAATCTATTTGACAATGCTGTTTCTGCTATGGATCTTATGCTAATATCTGAGGATATAGCAAGGGTGTGTAACTTTGAAGTGTATAATAATACAAATGTGGGGAGTAATAATTTCCCCATTATCTGTACAATGGGAATAAATGTGTATCAAAGGAAATGTTCTCATATCCCCAGATGGAATTTTAAAAAGACAAATTGGGATGTATTTGATGAATATGTGAAAGCAGATTTCCTGATCATTTGGTTTTGGAGGATATTGAGTTGAGTAATAGTACTTCACGTGCTGTACCTGACTCAATAGCTAAGGAATCAATGAGGTGATGATATAAAGAGAGATGTTCGCTGGTAGATGGATAAATGTAAAATAAAGGTTTTACAGAATAAAGCAGAATAAAGGTTTTAGGAAAGTTAGGCACTGTTACTCTTATTCATCTTTCCTGTAGAAGAGCTCAAGCTATAGTTAGAAAACTACTAAGAAGGCCAATGAAAATGTATTGTAGGATGTACTGATATAGCATTGGGAAGGAGATGCAGGTAGGGGAAGTTTGGGGTTTGATACAGAAAATGGGAGGAGTTAGACAACTTGATACATTACCAGTTTTGTTTGGTGGGGAGAAGGTTGAGTTACTGACTCTGGAAAATGCAGAATTATTAGCAAAAGCATATTTCGCTGTACATAGTTTGACCAAGTAGTTTTATGTTTGGTAACTGCAAAATATTAAATTAATGCAAAGAAAAACAAGAGAGCTGGGAATGCAAGACTAACTTGGTGTTTAAACGAGGCACGCACATAACACATGGTAGCCTCATGATGTATACAATTCACTTATTTTAACATATAAACTGTAATGAAATATTTAAATGAACAAGAATGCTTACTCAAATAATATATTTACAATATTATTCAAATGCTACTGAACTATTAAATACACATCTCTCCTCCCTGCTTAGCTATAAACTCCAACTCAGTATAGAATGTATTCCAACTATATAACACGGCTACTATCCACAGACATCCACAGCATAGTAAATTATAAATTGTCCACTGCAGAGCAACCCTTTTTTTATGCCAGCGATCCCTACCATTAGCTGAACCCCAGGTTGGGAGCCCCTGTTGAGGAGGCTTTCTTACCCTGGTGGGATAACATTTTTCTTGACAAGGGGGATCACTCTGTTTGGCTGGTGGGACTTACGGCTGTAAAACAATCTCAGGTTCTGGGGCCATCTCCATGGTGATTGTAGGAGTTGACACTAAAGCTACAGGAAGTGATTCTGACAGTGGTAGCTACCTTTTTTCTCTAACAATTCACTCTGTTCTCCTCAACTGGTCGATGTGTCATCTCCAAATGATATCAGATGCAATCTCTGCTGTGTAGGAGAGTGGTCCTGGTCTGTCCTTAAACTTTCTATGTACCCACTTTTGATCACCTCTGTAGTCCCTTGCCAGGACTGCTTGTCCAAGAATGAAACATGAATCTCCTTGTTTGCCGACCCTTCAATTTGCCTCAGCTACTTGTCTTGTGCATTCCTTCTGAAATTGGTTTTCCAGAGATCCAACTGTGAGCACAAGAGACGACCCAATAACAGCTTAGCTGATGAGATGTTGATTGTGAAGTGTGCAGCATTGCAATACGCAAGGAGGAAATTTGGGAGGTTCTAATTCAGTGTCAGTGTAGTGTGTTCTTTAGACTCTGGACAAACCTTTCTGCCAATCCATTTGTCACTGGGTGATATGGTGCAGATGTAATATGTCTTATTAATTTGTTGTTAACTTCTGGTGTAAGCCATATTGTGTGCCTATTATTAATTTTCACATTGTACATCTCAAGGTTACTCAGTCCTGTGTCATTCTCATTATTATCAGATGTTTCATCAGCAGCATATAGATTAGTGCTCTTTTTGAAACTTCAACTTGACTTTTTGGCCTTTTCTCTTCCCTATGCAGTCCATTTATCTTTGGCTGAAAAACTCTTTTAATGTTTCCTACTTTGTTGCATTTTCTGCAAGCTGCTCCTTTTATTCTGTATTTATCTGGTGAATGTGAACCCCTTCCACAAAGGTAACACAATTTGTTCAGCCAGGTAGGCCTCTGTCTAGACACTGCAATTTTGTTCATGCTCCTTTACATTCCTGACTGCAGCTCAATTGCATCTCTGCTTACCGTTTCCATTGGTACAGCTATTTCAACTGCTCTGTTAAATGTAAGTTGTGCTTCAGTTAGGAGCCAGTTTTTGAATGCTTTCTTGTTAGATTCCACAAAGTAAACAATCTCTCAGTGCATTATTAAATCCATCATTGAAATTAGTATGCTCAAACAATCTCTTCAATTCAGCCTTGCACGGTGAAATGGACTCCTCTTCCTTTTGATTCCAGTTATAAAATCTAAAGCATTCTGCTATCAACAATGGATTTGGTTATAAATGTTCCTGCATTATTTTCATTTTATTAGCAAAGCTCATTTGATTGGAGCAGTTAGACCTTGAAGCAATTGCATGCCTTGAACCCCAATGTACTCAGCAAAATTGGCACTCATTTCACTTGCTTCAAAATACTGTTCAATTAGCTCAGTATACATGAGCCAATTACCCACTGAGAATCAAATGTGTCATTCTTTCTGTTATAGTCAGTGATTTCTGTTCTTTTTTAATGATTATTATTACCCATTACTCATCGTTTATGAACCCGTGAATTCTTCCATTTTCTGCCTTTTTTTGCCTTGACTGCTTCTGCACATGCTGTGCTGTTTTTTTTTAATAGACTATTGATCACTGTGTTTTTATAAACTCAAACATCTCACTAAACTTGAACAGGTCAGTAGCGTCTCGGGTTTGCTTTAAAAATACCTCATCATCACAGTTACATTTTGTAACTCGAAAACATTAAACTAATCCAAAGGAAAACAAGAGAGTCAGGAATGCAAGTCTAATCTTGTGTTTACATTAACTGAGACACACACATACTGTGGTAGCATCATGATGTATACAATTCACTTATTTTTATGTATAACCTGTAATAAATTATTTAAATGAACAAGAATGCTTAATCAAATAATATATTTACAATATTAGTCAAATACTACAGAAGTATTAAATACACAACATAAGTAGAGAAGAGGTTTTGTAGTGAAACAGTTTTGGCAAGCAATCCTCAGATTGCTGAGAGAAAAAGAATGTTCCAGTTCCTGCTTTGATGTTGAATTTACATTGCCTGGATTTAAAAGGGCTATTTTTGGTGCTGGACAGACAACACCTGGGAAAGATTATAGTTGTTATAATATGTTTACTTGGTTATCAGATTTGAAGCTAATACTGGTGTTGAAATTCTTTAACACAATATGCGTTGAAGGGTAACTTCCTGCTTCCTGGAAATTAGTGGTTGTTATCCCTGTATTGAAGCCTGCTACAGATCAATCAGATCCTTCCAGTTATAGACCTATTTCACTACCTTCACATGTATGTAAGGTAATGTAATGAATGGTTATAGCAAGGCTTTCTTATTTTGTGAAATGTAGTGGGAAATTAGCTGTATACCAATCTGGATTTCGTAAAGAAAGAATGACCATGGACTCAGTGTTAACCTTAGAATTTGATATTCATAAGTCCGAAGTTAATAAAGAATCATGGTGGTAATTTTCTTTGATGTAGAGAAAGCTTATGGTATGTTATGGACACGAAAGTTGCTACTTAAACTGAGAAAGATGGGAATAAGTGGTAGAATGTTCAATTGCTTTCAAAAAAAATTTTATGTGATGGAAATATACAAGTTAGGGTAGGAACAATGTTATCTCAGGAGAATGAGACAGAGAATGGGACTCCACGGGTGTGTGAGAGTAACCCAGTCTTTTTTAATACTATGATTTTCTTAAATGTTGGCTCAGACAATTACAAATCATTATATGCCAATGAAGGTGCAGTATAGAAGAGAGACAAGAATACACTGTAAATTGCATCGTTAGGGAAATGCAGGCAGCTATTAATGAAATAGAGGAATGGGAATGTTGGTGTGGGTTTAAATTTTCTATTGCAATGTCTAGAGTTACTTGTTTTTCTAAAAGGAACATTACACCCACAATAGAGCTCAAGTTATATATTAAATCTCTTAAAGAAACATCAGTGGTAAAGTTTATAGGTATGTAGATGGGCATATGGTGAATATGAAAGTGCATGCGAATAAAATTCTAGAGAAGTGCAAAAAAATGCCCTTGCTGTGCTCAGGTGCATAGGTGGGTGTGATTTGGGTGCAGATAGAAGGTCTTTGATTAAGGACGTGTTGCTTATGAGTCAGCCTCGCCAGCGATCTTAAAGCCCCTACATCAGAGGTTCCCAGTCTAGGGTACACAGTCCCCTTGCTTAATGGTATTAGTCCATGGCATTGAAAAAGGTTGGGAATCCCTGCCCTTGATACAGTTCCAGCTCAAGCACTGAGATTATGTTGTGGTGCTATTAAGTCATCCCCAATTTCATCATTACTGATAGATTAAGTGAAGTACCTTCACATTTAAGCAGGTTGTAGTTAGCAATGGGTTAACATAAGAGGGCATAATGTTGGACATCCAATATTGGCAACAATAGTAGAGTCCTGGGAGCACTGTATTTATAAGATCTTCAGTTTTAGGTGGATGGAAAATGAATGGACACAACATCTTGGGTTGTTTAATGTAGATTATAGACCCAGGGTACCCCTTACTCTTCCATGATTATAACCTTTGCATGTGGTTGATTTGTGCCTTCACGAATAGATCAAGATGAGGAATGATTGTTTGTCAGGGGTGCATGAAGCTCAGCTACATATGCAAGGCAGAAATCATAGAATCTTACAAATGTACACAGATCCAGTGACCGGTCATACAGGTGCTTCTGTTTATGTTCCAAAGTTTCAAGTGTCTATTAAGAAAAGACTATCAGACAAAGCATCAGTTTTCACATCTGAGATAGTTGCTATCATTTTAGCCTTGGAATGGGTCAAAGAAGTATACTCTGATTATGTATTTCTATTCTCGGTTTCCACATCCATTAAAATTGCTACTTCAAATTGTAGTCCAGATGTCGAGACTGGGCAACATTGCTGAAGCTGTAGGTCTAGGCATGTGTACGCATTTCATAGAGGTTTTTTCCCATGCTGTGGTTGAAGGAAATGAGGTGGCAAACATTCTTGCCAAGCAATCACTTAAATCGAGGAAAGTAATGGAGTGGCGCCTTTGCAAAAGGCTAAGATGAAAGACATAATTAAAAAGTCTATTCAATCACTGTGGCAACAAAATTGGGAAAAGGAAAAGAAAGGATGGCATTTATATAAAATTCATAGGATGATGGGAACTCAACTGGGCATAAAAGGAGAGAAGTTATACTTACATGTTTATGTATTGAACATGCTAAGTTGAATAGTTCCTTGTTCAGAATTAATATCCATTATACTGGAATCTATAGGGAGGGCAGCATTTATTGTTTGAGTGCAGTTCCTACGAGGTACAACGGAAATATCTAATTGCTAAATTGAGATCGCTGGGACAGACACTGTTTAACATGGAAAGTTCATTAGGATATCACTGCCATCGTAATATATATAAGTGTGCATATAAATTTCTGAAAAGCATTAGACTTTTTGATATTATTTAAGTTTTGTTTGTTGGGGGGATTTAGTGGGTATACTTCCTGACTCCTTGCTCCACACTTCAACTCATTAGGTGGTGGTAGTGCACCTTATGTTGGCCTGCCAACCACTAATAATAATAATAAATTCTTTATTGATGCTGAGTGGGAAATTCTTATGTTACAGCAGCAACATTCAAAAATGTACTTAGCAGTGTGCATAGTTAGCTAATAATAAAGTACAGAATAATAATATACACAATAACTTACCAATGTGCAATCATTTGCAATAATGTGCATAATTACAAAATTATAGAAGAGATTATTGTACTAAGATGCATGTTCTCCTGTCACACAGAGGTGGACTGTTGTATATGTTTACTGTATTCGGTAGGAAGGATTTTCTGTAATGACCCTTGTGACAGTGGAGCTGAATGAGTCTGTTCAAAAGGGCACTCTGCTGCTTATTCAGTAGGTCATGGAGAAGATGTGCCAGATTGTCCATAATGGATAACAGTTTGTTTAGAAGCTTCCTCTCTCCCACAAACTCAAAAGCAGTCCAAGTTGTAGTCAGGAATGGATTCGGCCTTTTTGATGAGTTTATTTAGTCTCTTTGCAACATCAGCACCAATGCTGTTCCTCCATCATAAAGCTGCAAAGAAGACTGCACTTGCTACAACAGACTGGTAAAAGATCTCCAACGTCCTACCGCACACATTGAAGGATCTCATCTTCCTTAGAAAATGGAATCTGCTCACCCCCTTCTTGTAAACAGCCTTGGTGTTGATTTTCCAGTCAAGTCTGTTGTTGAGGTGAACAACAATTCCTCCACCACCACAACAATTTCTCCTAGGATGTATACAGGACTCATCACAGTCCTCTTCCTCCTTAAATCAATCACCATCTCCTTGGTTTTGGCCACGTTTAGGAATATGTGATTCTTTCCGTTCCACAAACTTGTCGACCACCCCTCTTGTACTCTGACTCCTGCCCATTTCTGATATACCATCACAGCATGAGGGATGTGGGCCATTGCAGGCAACTAGGATTAGGTAGATTGGCATCAGGTTCTGAGTAGACATGTTGGGGTGAGAGGTTTGTCCCTGTCCTGCGTATTTCTATGAACTGGAAGTCAATTGCAAAGAAGCAAATTGACAAATCAAGTCACTTAATTGGAACCAAGAATTGGGGCAGGAGGTGTGAGGGGACTTGTTGGTGAGTTTCACTAAACAGGAATCTAAAGCTGTTTACAAATTATTATATAATACTTGATAGGCAAATAAACTAATTAAAAGAAGTCAATAATAATAAGGTTGGGCGATTTTGAGAGGGGCTGCTGTCTTGTTAAAGTGCTGCTGGGTGTCTCAGTGTGAATTTGGGTGAATATCAGCTTTCAAGGAGGAGAATGAGCAATGCTAAGCTTAAGGTAAATTATTCTTTTCCTCAAATATCTTTAGTCATGGCAGGTGAGCTCAGACCCATGTCATGCTCCTCCTGCACATTGGGGGAACTCAGGGATGTCATCAGAGTCCCAGAAGATAGAAAGTGTGTCCAGCTGCGCCTTCTCGCAGACCGCATGACAGCCCTAGCTCTGTGCACAGAGTCATCTGTAGCATCCACAGTGCTGAGAATATTGTGGATTACATGTTTAGCAAGTTGGTCACAAGGCAGTTTAAGGACCTAAGGAAAGCAAGGGAATGGGTGATGAATAGGCAGAGCAGTAATAGAAGGTAATGCAGGAGTTCCCTGAGGACATCTCCTTCCAAAGCAGATATACTGCTTTGGATACTGTTGGGGCAGATAGTTCATCAGGAGAAGGTAATACACGATCACTTGGCTGTCCTTCTACCTGCATACAGACAGAGGCGAAAGGACAAGGCTCCAAACATTAGGACAACAAAGAGATGGACGCGGGAGGGAGAGGAGCAGCTACAGAATTGCTTCAAGTCAGTGGATAGGGCCTGGTTCAAGGACTCATCTGTGGATCTGAATGAATACACCATGGTTGTCACAGACTTTATGAAAACAGTCCCAGATAAGTGTGTCCCCACAAACTCATTCGGAGTCTTCCCCAACCAGAAACCCTGGATGAACCATGTGATCCATATTCTGCCAGGGGCCAGATCAGAGGCATTAAAGTCTGCCGACCAAGAAACTTACGAGAGGTCCACGTATGATCTCAGGAAAGCTGTCTCATGGGCAAAGTGGCAATTCTGGACTAAACTTGAATCAACGAAGGATGCTCGAGAACTGTGCCAAGTCTTGAATGCTATCACCTCTTACAAAGTGAAATCAAGCAAAATACAGTGGGTGACAATAGGGCTTCACTCCCAAATGAGTTCAATGTCTTTTATGCTCAGTTTGATCATCAAAACATGGAGGAACTGTGATGTATTGATCTACTTCTTTAAGAGCAATGATTCCCCTTAGCACTACTATGGACTGTTGTCTATCCAGGCACATTGATCTGTTGTCTGCACATGCACATTGTTCTCTCTCATTGCAATGTGAAATTACCAGTTAAAGCCATCTCCCGTGTGCGTGCTTTTATTTTAATTGATATGTAGTTGCACAGGCACAACAAATTGGCTATGAGTACGAACCTGAATGTCAGACAAAATCACAAACTCCACTGATATTTATGGGATGAAACAGCATGAGGAAAGAGTTAAAGAGGCAATCACAGCATGAGTATACTGCAAAGCGAAAGATCACGAAACTAGCAAAGTCAAAATGAAAATAACATGGCGATGGCTTCAGCCAGGAAAGTTGACAAATTTGATAGTGCTGATGAAGCCTGAAAGTCATATGTCAAGGGGGTTGAGCTGTATTGTAAGGCGATCGATGTGTTGATCCAAAGGAAGCTCCCACGCTTCTTGGCTTAATGGGTGCAAGAACATACAGTCTTTTACGCAACTTAGTAACCCCTGAAAAACCAGAAAGCAAGATATTTGATGAAATTATTACAATTTTACAAAATCACTTGAGCTCTAAACTACTGGTAATAGCTGAGAAATTTAGATTTTACAAAAGGAACCAGTCAAAATTTGAAAGCATTTCTGAATATATTGCAGAACTGTGCAAACTTTCTCAGTACTGAGACTTTAGAGATGGAGTGTCTGATGCATTAATGGACAGGCTAGTATGTGGCATGCATAGTCAAAGCACTCTAAAGAGGCTACTGGCAGACAGAGACCTAATCTTAGAATGGGCATTAACCATTGCAATATTGTTAGAGACCACTGCAAAGAATGCAGCAGAACTGCAGAAAAAAAAGGTTAGGATGTGAAAAGCACAAAATACCCCTGAATAGTGCAAAATGCCAAGAAAGTTATCGATGTGGCAAATCCTCCCATGATGCAAATGACTGTTGGTTCAAAGAAAAAAATTGTAGGAAGTGTCACAGACAAGATCACATAGAGAGAGTGTGCAAGTCAGATAAAAAGCACAACCAAAGAGAAAAACCACACTGAGTGAAAAGTTTCACACAAGTGCATAAAGTGACTGAACGTGTAGCAGAATCAGACAACACAGAGTCTCACATAGGTGAGCTGTTATGCCTAGAACTGCATAGTATTACTGAAGCGGATCACAAAATTATATGGATGACAATAGATGTGTCTGATGTAAAACTGAAAATGGAACTAAACACAGGGTTAGCTTTGTCTATAATTTCAGAAGTTGACTACAACAGACTATTTTCGAAGCTACAATTAGAGAAGACCTCAGTGATGCTAAAGACCTACACAGGCAAAAAAGTGTCTCCCAAAGGCAAACTGAAAGTGAATGTAACATAATATGGAGTGAAACACAGCAGTTAGAGCTTTATCTAATGGAAAGTGAGGGACAGCACTTTTCAGGTGTGAATGGTTCAGAAAAATACAACTAGACTTACACTCAGTCCAAGCTCCCAGTGTGGCATCAACAGGCAACTGCAGCCCAAATGGCAGCACTAACCAGAAACTGGCACAGCTGCTTAATGCTAATAAGAAGGTGTTTGAGAAGTGGGTTGGTAAACTCAAAGGCATGAAGGCCAGAATTGAAATGAATGAAGCAACAATACCAAGATTTCATAAAGCGCTTTCAGTGCCTTGTGCATTATGTCCTAAAGTGGATGCTGAACTTCAGAGCTTGGAGGCATCTGGAACTCTCTCCAAGGCTGAATGGAGCAAACTGGGCCATGCCCATTTTCCCAGTGATCAAGAAAGGGAAGGTCAGAGCCATTCACATAAGTGAGTATCATCCCAGTGCAGTATTCTACGTAGTATACCCTACCATGAATAGAAGACATTTTTGCATCCTTAGCATGTGCAAAGATTGGCTTGTCTCAAGACTATCTGAAAATGGAGGTGGAGGAGTCAAGCAGGAAGTTCCTCACAATCAACACTCAAAATGACTGTTCCAGCATAATTGTGTCGTCTTTGGTGTCACATCAGCTCCAGCAATGAATGGATTAGCTGAAAGGTTTATCCAAACATTCAAGAAATCCTTTAAAGCAATGGACAAAGAAGACATTTCTCTTCAGCACAAGGCGGACAATTTCCTTTGTGTGATTCAGAACTCTATTCATACAATGACAAATCAAACACCTGCAATGTTGTTCTTGAGCAGGAATCTGAGATCTCGCATCAATCTCCTGAAACCAGATCTACGGAGGGAAGTTCAGAACAAACAGTTCAACAAGTTGCCAAGTGAAGCAGCAAGAAGTTTCGAGGTTGGACAGGAAATCCTAGTGCATGATTACTGAGAAGGCAAGTGAACTCCTGGTAGGATAGCTACAAGAACTGGAACACGGGGGAATGTACACAGTGGATGTTGGAGATAGACATGGAGATGTAATGTGGACTAGATACTGGATGCTCAACCAAAGAACACACCTGAGTAGATTACATCCAACAAGATAGACACATTACAGCCACTGGAATTACCTCTCAGTGATGATCAGGTCTTACACAGCAATATGACACTGGCAACCAAGAACATTGTTTTAGACTAGACACCTACCAAACCCACAGGTCCAGGGGCACTATCCCGAAAGAAACAGAGCACCACCCAAGAGACTGAATCTTTAGAACAGTGAAGTTAGTTATGAACTGTTATTCTGAGAGCATGTTATTTGGAATATGGGATTATGAAAGGGAAATTGAAAATTTTGTACAGATACAGTTTTATGTTGCATTAATCTAAAGGGGGAGAAAGTGTAATGTATGGATCTAATTCTTTTAGAGCAATGACTCCCCTTTGCACTATGTATGGACTGTTGTCTACGCATTTCTCCCTCTCTCTTCCCCACCTCTTCTCCCTCTGTCGCCCCTCTCTCCCCCACCCCCAAGTGTGCTTTTATTTTCATTGATATGACACAACAGGAACCTTTATGAGCTCCCACAGCCCCTGATGATCCCAGGATTTGAGTCTCTGAGGCCGATGTGAAAGCATCCTCTGGGAGGGTGAACCCATGGAAAGCATCCAGCTTAGGTGGTGTACCTCGCCCACCTGTGCTGATCACTAACCGGAGTGTTCACCGACATCTTTAATCTCTCACTTACACAGTCTGAGGTACCCACCTGCTTCAAGCAGACAGGTGCCTAAGAACGTGATAACCTGCTTCAATGACTATCACCCAATAGCACTTACATACACTGTGATGAAGTGTTTTGAGAAGTTGTTGATGAAACATATCATCTGCCTGAGAAGCAACTTGGATTAGCTCCAATTTGCCTACAGGCACAATAGGTCTACTGCAGTTGCCATTTCTGTGGCTCTTCGCTTAATCCTGGAACATCTTGTCAGCAAAGATGAGTACATCAGGATGCTCCTTATTGACTGCAGCTCAACATTAAATACCATCAATACCATCTTGTTCTAATTGCATCCTTGATTTGCTCACTTGCAGACCCCAGTGAGTTCATGTTGGCAACGTCTCCTCTACAATCTCCATCAACACAGGTGCACTACAAGGCTGTGTGTTTAACCCCTTGCTCTACTCGCTTTACACTTATGACTGTGTGGCTAATTACAGAGCTAATGTCATATTTAAGCTTGTTGATGACACCATTGTTGTAGGTCAAATCAAAGATGATGGTGATGAATCAGATCTGGCTGAGTGGTGCCACAACAACAACCTCTCATTCAATGTCAGCAAGATTAAGGAGCTAAATATTGACTAGAGGAGAAGGAAACTGGAGGCTCCTGAGCTAGTCCTCATTGGGGAATGAAGCGTGCAGAAGGACAGCAACTTTAAATTCCTTGGTGTTATCATTTCAGAGGAGCTGTCCTGGGCCTAGCACAGAAGTCCAATTACAAAGAAAACCCAACAATGCTTCTGCATCCTTTGAAGTTTACAGAGATTTGGCATGACATCTAAAACTATGACAAACTTCTATAGTTGTGTGATGTAAAGTATACTTTCTGGCTGCATCGCAACCTGGTATGAAAACATCAATATATTTGAATGGAAAATCCTACAAAATGTTGTGGATATGGCCCAGTCCATCATTGGTAAAGCCCTCCCCACCACTGAGTGCATCTACACAGAGTGTTGTTGTGGAAACACCAGGGAACACCATCACCCAGGTCATACCCTCTTCTCGCTGCTGCCATCAGGAAGAAGGTGCAGGGACTTCAGGATTCACACCACCAGGTTCAGGAACAGTTATTACCCATCAACAATCAGGCTCTTGAACCAAAAGGGATAACTTCACTCAGCTTCATTTGCCCCACCACTGAACTGTTCCCACAACTTACAAACGCACTTTCAAAGAATCTTCATCTCATATTCTCGATATTTATTGCTTATTTACAGTATTTATTATTTCTTCTCTCTTTATGGATTTGCAGATTGTTGTCTTTTGTACACTGATTGTCCACCCTGTTGGAGCAGTCTATTATGGTTATTGGATTTATTGAGTATCCATGCAAGAAAATAAATCTCACTGCTGTATATGATGACAGAAGTGTACTTTGATAATAAATTTACTTTGAACTTTAAACCTGCTCCTACTCTGAGTATCTATCTGATACTTTAATCCACCATTCCATCCAATCTCTCAAATTAGTCATAGAACACTATAGTGAAAAAACAGACCCTTTGGCCATTCTAGTTCATGGCAAATAATTATTCTGTCTAGTCTTTTGTTGCAGCAGGGCTCTAGAGTGGCTGTATGGGTCCTAATGCCCTTCCCTTGGACAACATTGGTGGCATGGAGAGGGGAGACTTGCAGCCCGGGCAACTGCTGGTCTTCCATTAAAAAAAACCTTTTCCAGGCTTGTGCCCTGGAAACTTTCCAAGGTACAAATCCATGGTCTATCGAGACTAACGGAGGCCTACAGTGTCAGTGAATGGACCCATGGTTTATAAGAGACTAATATTTTATAAAATAAATGATCAGGGTGACTTCAGTGCACTGTCTAAGTGAAATGTACCATGTCCTTTTGATAGAAGCCAAAATCAGTAATCTTAAGAATCAGGAGTTCTTAAAATTACTAAATGAAAAGCTGTTATTTCTGCATATCTACACACTCTGCATCAATTTTCCATTGGAATTTTTAAAAAAGCTGTTGGTGCTCTGGGAACAGAGCTAGTAAGATGACAATAAAGCATGACTGATGGTCCTAAGATATTCTGCCCTGATGTGCAAATCAGAAATAATGTTTACCATGCACTGGTATAATGGTGGGGATTTTCTCTTGTATAGCAGAATATTTAACCTTCAACTTCTTACAGCTTTCTAAAAATAGATAACAATTTAATTAGAAGGTTAAGTCACTTGCTATTCAGGATGAAGTAGCCAGTTTGATTGAACTTTGGCTTATTGGGAGAAGCCAGAGAGTGGTAGTAAATTGTTGTCTTTCTGACTGGAGGACTGCATTATATTCCTTTATTCAAAAAAGACACACTATAATCTTTGTAGTGTAATAAGAGATAGGACATAAATGGTGCCTTTGCTACTATTCCTCGGATTCCAAGAATAAATATTGATGAGATATGTACACAAACCATGAAGGGCCAAGAGATGGGAAGGTGAATTCAGGGAATGAGCCGAGATGGCATGTTGCAGAATTGTTACAGATGGAGTTCCGATGTCCATGTAACTGGCCCGGGTACGAGGTTGGATCACTCTGGGCTCCGAGATGATTTGAGGAGTTTGAGAGTGGCTTTGGGCTGGGCCTAGAGCTAATCGCAGGGTGACATGGTCTTGGACCAGAGCCTTTCACTGCAGATGGGTCCTAATGTGAGGTACAATCGCTGCTTGGACAATTCAAGCGCCGCCCAGTTCAGGGGTGATTTTGCTTGCTCTCCACGATGTTCACTCCTCTCCCCAGGGTACCAGAGCCTTTTGCCGCTCTGTTGTTTGACAAATTTAAATGGTGGCCCAGATAGACTAAGGCTACCTCCATACTACACTAGATAAATCCGTAACCGAAGCTTTTTCTCTTCGTTTTTACCCTTCGTCCACATTAAAACGGCATTTTCGTCCCCCGAAACCGGAGCTTTTCAGAAACGCTCTCCAAAGTGTGTATTTTTGAAAACACCGGATTGGCTGGATCAGTGTGGATGGGGTAACCAGAGACTTCTGAAAACGCTGTCAGACGGCAGTGTGCTATTTCATTGTTTTCTTGAATGCAACCTAACAATTTCAGAACAGACTGCAACGAAACTGACACAGAAGAGTTAGGAATGTACTCACCAAATACTTTGACCCATAACTTACTGAATAAATAAGTATCAAACACGAGGAAATCTGCAGATGCTGGAAATTCAAACAACAACACATACAAAATGCTGGTGGAACACAACAGGCCAGGAAGCATCTATAAGGAGAAGCACTGTCAACATTTCAGGCCGAGACCCTTCATCAGGAATAAATAAGTATATTCACTTTGCCCTGTTTTCTGTCCTTGCTCGTATGAAGGTGATTTACCTATTTATGCAAGTACTTCTCTGACAATAGATGTGTAACAGCCTAATGTAACATTGTATGGAAATGCAAGATAATACTGATGCAGACATGTTTTATACATTTAATAAGGTGCTTTATTAATGCAACAGAGTTAGTCAGTTTTTCAATGTTCGTCGTCAGCCGGGTCAATCTGTCCGTGAACTCCCTGTCGGTTGCCTCCATATGCTCCAGTATTTGTTTTTGTACTTTTAAGTTCTCCTGCGCGAAAGCCAACAGTTGTCCATTGTTTTAAGTTTTTCTAGTCTGTAACTACACAAACGTGCACTTTTACGGCGAGATTCAACACCAAACATGTTGCTTGTTTTGGGTAATGTGTCCTGCGCATGTGCAGGAGGAGGAGATTTGCCAAACGCATAGTGTGGACACCTATCATTTTTACGTGAAACCAGCGTTTTCAAAATTATCCAGTCTAGTATGGATGTAGCCTGAAAAGTCAAGGTGTTGTAATCCAGGGCTAGAGCCAATTTCACTCTTTCTCCATGATTGTCACTCTTCTCTCCATTATACTGAGGCTATGGAGACTGCCCTGGCTAATGTGCTTCATGCCCGCAAATATGATGTACCGATAAGCGAGACTTTGGGTCCACTCCAGGCTACCTTGGGGTTTGGATATTGTTTGCAAGATTTGTGTTTTTTTTTTCTTTCTCTTGCAGATTGAGTGTTGGTAATTTTTTTCCTTAAATGGGTTCTTTCAAGTTTCTTGCTTTGTGGCTACCTGAGAGCAAGCAAATTTCAAGTTTGTATCATTTATACATTCTTTGATAATGAATGTACTTGAATTTTAAATCTTGAATACCTGGCAAAGGTAGCCACAAGAAATCAGAAATCAAAGCTAGCTGTGTCATTTTAAGACATCAGTACTGCCGTGAATCTCTCGAATTACCTCCCACAGAGGGTTTTGGAAGATAATTCGTTGGAAGTGTTTAAAGATGAGGAAGATAAGTTATTGAAAGAATGGAGCATTCAGGGATATGAGGAACTAGCATAGAAGAGGAGCTCAGGCCAGAATAGATCATATTGAGTGGTGGGGGCAGTCTAGAGAGATCTACTTCTGCTCCTATTATATTGTATTCTCTTCGCATGGATATTTCATCTGTATATCAAAAAAATCAAGTTCAATCATCATTCGGCTATAATAGATACAGTGAATGAAACAGCTTTCCTCTTGGGCCAAAGTGCAAAACAAACAAAGCACATTCAAAATAGTGAACAAAGAAGCATATTCATGCAAAAAAAAACGCATACATAGAAAGAAGAATTGAACATACACATGGACTAAGATGTTAACTGTCCTGTGCTATCATCAGTGGGATCATCAGTTGATCTGCCACCTGTCTTCAGGAGTTTCAGCCCACTTATGATCAAGACTCCCTCGAGGTGGTGGGCCAGCAGTGCTAAAGCACCACCTCCCACTGATGAGCTTAACAACTTGGCATCTGCCTCTATCAGAGTTGTTGGTCACTTCCATCCAACAGATAGTCTACTCTTCAGGTATCTACGCAGCTACTGAAGAGTTTACAAAAGATGGATACACTCTCTGACTATCTGCCCCTCTGGATGTACTTAGTCCACACCCATGATGATCCTGTCTCTGCTGTTTCAGCTACAGCCCTGCTGGTTGACTTGATCTCTCTTCTAGTGAAGCCAAGGTCACGCAGCCACTTCTGGAAAGTGAACACAACAAAGCCACGGCAATCTACTTCAAATGGATAGCATGAGACCTTCCACCCTCTGTCTCTGCACTCTGACCTTAATTCTGCATACTTGATTAACTTGCGCTCATGGGCTTCATCGATGTTGTCTTCCCAGGGGACTGTGAGTTCACCAATAACCACTTCTCTACTGGTGTCAGACCAGATGATTATATCTGGAGGCAATGTGGTGAAAACTATTTACTCAGGGAAACTGCCTTTCCCGTCCAGATCAGCCTTGACACACCAATCATTGGCTGAAGAAAGTATGCTTGATCGTGGGCTTGCGCTGTACACCCTTGACTTGGAGCCTTCTTTCACAAATGATATGCGATGTTCTGTGCAGCATGGGGCATGAGATAAGTTGTGCTGCAGTATTCTCTGCTCAACCACTTCTGTTACAACCTTGAGAATGTTGTTATGTCTCCAAGTGTACATGCCGCTGGAAGGGTTGACTCTGCATGCACTCAAAATATGCTGAAGTGTTCCCTTCTCGCCACAAGCAGCACACTTGTCTGTCTTATCTTCATACCAGGTGCTGAGGTTAGCAGGTGTTGGGAGCAGATCATACACTGTTTTATATAGAAAAGAAATGCAGAGCAGTTCCATCTGCCACAGGATATTCCAAGATAGATGTCGTTGTTCAACACTTTCCCTCCAGGTCCAAGTCCCTTGTTTGGTCAGGCCAGCTGCTTTAGCTAACCTCTTCTCCTCTTCTACCTCTTGCGTTACAAGCTCACAATGCTCCTTACCTGTAGAAGATGACCACCACTTGTGGGTTGTCCATCCAAGTCCCTGGCGGCCTAGCTGGGTAGCCCCAACCATCTTCTTGTGCTTCAATCTAGACTCAGCCTCATTAACTGCTGCCCGGACTGACCACTTCCTGCCTGATCTCGCATCCAGCTGGATGCTCTTGATGACAGGGTCTTTTGAGTCTCGAAGCATCAAGAATTATCCTACCTTGGCTACCTTGACCTCTTCAAAAAGGGATTGCACTGGGATGTTAAGCTTTGTCTGGCTACTGTGGATTGCAATATTAGTGAGGCTGCTCGGTACTCCAAGTCACTTCTTCACATACTTGTTGATCTTCCGTTCCATTGCCTCAACATGGGACATTGCCACTTCATAGACAGTTAGTGGCCACATTATCTGTGGCATCAGTATATCTATACATAAATATTAGTCCAAGATCCTCAGCAACATGTCCTGCAATTGATGGTACAGTCTCCTGGCAGTGCCCAGATGCATGCAATCATGCATTCTACTGCTCAAACACAGGAGGACAGCCCCCTTGTCGAGCGCAGACACCACAATGCACCACCTCCAATGTTTCCTCGCCTGGTCTGCAGCAGTAGGCAAGCCCACAGCTTGGGGCCTAGTCCTCACTACAACTGAAGCTATACAGCTTCCATGTCATCTGTCGCTCCACCAGACAAGAGTAACAAGCCTGTGGCAACCTACATTATCACTGTCCAACAGGGTCTTGCAGTTGTAAGATCTCCCTCCGTTATATTGCACGCCACCTTCGCACACCAACTCTAATGCCTACACAGTCTGCAGCCAGGTCAGCTCCTCCAAACCCAAACTGACTGCTTCGGCATACCAGCAGGCTCCTCTGATATCCTGACCGGCTCCATTCCTGACGTCCCAGCCATCTCCTTTCCCGACATCCTGGCTAGCACCTTCCCCAACACCCCAGCTGGCCCCTTTTACAACATCCCAGTCAGCCCCTTCAAAACCTCAGCTGGCTCCGGTCCAGCTACTCAGATCAACGAGTAGCTCACTGATGGAGTAGCCCTGCAGTACCCAAAGTTCTTGGAGTAGAATTGCCTTACAATCATAAAAAACATATTTAACAAAGAAAAAAACCCGCCTTTGGTTGGCCCGCAAGAGGCTGATGCATGCAGACACATCAACATCTTACCTGAGGAGCTTATCACCAAAACTCTGAATTCCACCTATTCCTGAAAATCATTGATTCTTATCACTAGAGAGGACCATTGGCCTATTATGTCCATGCTGAACAGAACTGAATTATAGACATAAATACAGCATAGAGGTAGGCCCTTTGACTCAACAATTGGACTATAACTGCCGAACCAATTTGCACTAATCCTACATTAATCTCATTATTTGAAACCTTTCCCCCATTCTTCTCATCAACTTTCCAAATTTTACTATTCATCTACATAATTGGAACAACTTACAGTGGCTGCTTAACCACCCAATGCATACCTTTGGGATAGCACAGAACAACAGTACAACACAGGAACAGACTTTTCAGCCTACAATGTTGTGTCATGCTAATTACTGTACATTAATAATCATTTGCCCACTAATCAAATCCCTTCTGTCTACACAGTATCTATACCCTTCCATTTCCTGCACATTCATGTGCCTGTCGAAGAACCTCTTGAATGCCCCTCTCATCACCTCCACCAGCACCCCAGGCATGCCTTCCAGGTACCCACCACTATTTTACAATGAAAACTTGCCCCGTGCATCTCCTTTGGACTTGCCAACTCTTACCTTAAATGTATGCCCTCTTATATTAGTCATTTTAACCCTGGGAAAAAGATACCATGTCTACTACAGTAAGATGAGATAGGATTAGTGATTTCCCTATTGCAAATGGCTGACTCAAGTTTAGTTTTAGGCCTTGGTTATGCCCGTAGGCCTGTAACAGGATTTACTGGAAATCATGTGGTAGTTTCTAGTAAATTGCATATCAGGGCTCCTGCCTTGTATGGACTTGTTACTCACTTGTAGTGGAGATAATTGTTGGGTAGCGTTGTAGCATAGCATTTAGTGGAATGCTTTACAGCACCAGCGATCTGAGGATTGGGGTTCAATTCCCGTCGCTGTCTGACAGGAGTATTTATATTGACTGTGTGGGTTTCCTCTGGGTGCTCTGATTTCCTCCCACATTCCATGGGTTAGGGTTAGTAAATCGTGGGCATGCTATGTTGTGTTGGAATTGTGGCAACAGTTGTAGACTACCGCCAGCACACCTTCAGACAGTACTCGTTGTTGATGCAGACAATGCATCTCACCGAATGTTTCAATGTACATATGGCAAAGCTAATCTTCTTAACTTTTAAATAAGGATGACTATCAAAACTTCCAGCATGATCTTGACCAGCTGAAAAATGCTGAAAAAATGGCAGATGGACAAGTGTGAGCTATTGCACTTTGGAAGGAGCTGCCAAGGTAAGACTTACACAGTGAATAGTAGGGTTCTGTGGTGTGCAATAGAACAAAGAAACCCGGGAATATTAATAATAGAAAGTTTGTTTCAAGGGATGTTTGGAGATTCTTCAAGGGCATGATCGCAACCGGTGCCTGGGGACCATGATGTCCCTTCATATCTTGGGCACCTGGCTGCTAAAGGCAGTGTATTCAAGCTGCTAATTGTTAATCATATTAATCTGCTGGACATTTTACCCAAATAACATTAACGCTTGGTCACTAGGGGAGTAAACAGACTGGATGACGTATATACAAACAGAGGCAGTACTTAGAAACCCTCATCTTGGTCTCTCTGACCGCAGCTCCATAACATTAATCTCAGCATACCAAGCACTGCTGTAAGTGGAGAAACCAGTCACAAAGACAATCACTGTATGGCCTACTGAGCAATCTCTATGCTTCAAGACTGCTTTGAATGGATTAACCGGCAGATGTTCAAGGAGGCTGTCACAAAAGAAGAAGGTGCAGACTTCGAAAAATGTGCTTCTTCTGTCGTCAGCTACATCAGTACATGTATAGATGATGTTGGTACCTCAATAACAGTCATCTCGTGGCCCAACCAGAATCCCTAGCTGAACGCAGAAGCCCAGGATGCAGCCTTGAAGTCTAGTGACAGAACAGCTCTCGGTGCAGCCAGGTGAAACCTCAGCTTGGGCATCAAGAGGGTTTACACCCCCATGATCAAAAAGTTCAGGAACACATGTCCAACAACAATCCCCGGCGTGTGTAGCTGGACATCAAGGATATTTCTGATTACACAAGGAGAAACAACATCGACTGTAGCAGTGTCACCAACACCAGCCACAAAAGCTATCCCTCTCCCTGATGAACAGCCATTGTCTATAACGGCAGCAGATGTGAGAAGGACTCTGCAGAGAGTCAACCCCAATAAGGTGGTGGGGCCTGACAATATCTGAGGCCGAGCACTTAGAGGGTGTGTGCACCCACTCATTGATGTCTTCACAGATGTCTTCAACGCATCACTCATCCAGTCTTCTGTACCCACGTGCTTCAAATGGGCTTCAATCATCCCTGTACCAAATAGCTCTGTATCTTCACAACTAAATGACTACCGCCTGGTGACACTAATGGCAACCATCATGATGTGCTGTGAACAAAAACCCCATTCCTGCCACGTTGGATACTCACCAATATGCTTACTGACAGAACCACTCCACGAAAAATACCATAGCATCTATCATGCTCCAGGCCCTGGTGCACCAAAAAAAAAGACCACTTTTGTTAAAAGGGCTGCCGAAGGGTTTCGGCCCAAAACATTGACTGTTTCTGGTTCCATAGAGGTTGCCAGGCCAGCCAAGTTCTTCCAGCATTTTGCGTGTGTTGCTCATTTTCGTCAAAATGCTGCTTCTGTAATTCAGTTCAACATTATTATCCCTCAGAACTTGCTGCACAAACTCCTACTCCTCGGTCTAAATGCATCACTATGCAACTGGGTGTTCGACTTCCTAACCAACAGACCTCTCAGTCAAGATGCACATCCGATTCTCCATCCCCATCATCCTCAACAGGAGCGTCCCCATTGCTGTGCACTCTGCTTACACATGACAGCACAGCCAAACACTCGAGCAAACACATCATCAAGTTTGCCATTGACACGACAGTGGTGGGGCTCATCGACAACAAAGAGATGGCCTACAGAGAAGAGGTGGAAATGTTTGAGGCCTGGTGTCAGGCAAATAACCTCTTGCTCAATGTCAGCAGGACAAAGGAAATGGTTATCAACTTCAGAAGAACTCGCATCACTCACATCCCTCTTTACATCAGTGGCACAGTAGTGGAAATTGCAAGTAGTTTCAAACTCTTAGGAGTGCATATCTTGTGCAACCTCTCATGGTCCCAGAACGCATTATACACAACTAGAAAAGCTCACCAATGCCTCTACTTTCTGAGGAGACTGAAAAGAGCTGGGGTATGTACATGTATACTCATGTCTTTCTACAGATACACAGTTGAGAGCATCCTGACAAGCTGCATCACTACACGGTACAGAAACTGCACTGCAGCAGACAGGTAGGCTCTGCAAGGGGTATTCATGACATCACGGACAGCAACCTGCCTGCAATCAAAGTTCAAAGCAAATCAGAGTACGTATGTAACTCTCGCTTCGCCTAGCAGTTTAATATAGGGGGTGATAAGCCCCGACCTGGCCAAACTTAAGAAATCTCATTAGAGAGGATGCTGTGCGATGTGTCTCCTGTTACAAATCAGTACCCTGAAATAACAAACAGTACACAATATGCGATTAAACAATTGAACTTTATAACTCTTACTTTGACTATATAGTTAGTAGAGAAATGAAATAAAAGAAAAAAAGGGCCCAATCTTATTAACAGTCTGTGTGCAAAGTTGCAGCTCACTCATAGGCCAATCGGTCTCCATCGACCTCCTCCAATTGCCGCTGCCCTTTGGACCCTCGCTCCGAGGCCACCCCGTCCGGCGGTCTACCAAATCTCTCCATTCGCATCTTCTCTCTTCATCTCTCTCTCTGGCAAAAGCTTGCAAAATCAACTGCTTCCAGATTCACAAGACAGGGCAACAAAATCCTGATTGGCCAACATGCATCCCACAGTCCTGTTATCTCCAGCCATAACCCAAACATTGCTGCTACAGAGAAACCGTTACCTCAGCAGTGAACATTACATTAGCAGTGAAACCTTACAGCATGTTACACTCTCCCCCCACCAAATTTAGGCAAGTCCTCATGACATTGAGATAATTCACCAACCCTTCCTGCAAAACAGAAAGCCCAATCCGGGTACAAAAGGCACAATCCGGGTACATAGCTCCCCAAAACAGTAGAGATCATGCCCTGTTCCCCTGGGGCTACATAGGCCAACCTATCTGGTGGTCTCCTAATTCTCTGAGACCTCTGTACCTCCTCACATAACTCTTCAGGCTCAGACACTACTAGGGATACTTCAGGTCTACCTGGCGAGTCCTCCCCCGACCTGTCACTCATGCCCCCCCTGCGACTCAGAGACCTCTGTCCCACGTCCAGGCCCCGCTTCCTCTCCTTCATGGTCCCGTTGTAACCCAGGCAGCCCACAGATAGCCCCCCACCCCACCAGCACCACTTCACCTGACTCAGCAGGAGAAGGGTCAGGAGTCTCTTCCTCAATCACTGAGAAGTTAGCAAAAGGCAGCATACAGTGGCAGGCATGCAAAAGTTTGGGCACCCCGGTCAAAATTTCTGTTATGTAAATAGCTAAGCGAGTAAAAGATGAACTGATTTCCAAAAGGCGTAAAGTTAAATTTGACACATTTCTTAAATATTTTAAGCAAGAAAACTTTTTTATTTCCATCTCTTACAGTTTCAAAATAACAAAAAAGGAAAAGGGCCCGAAGCAAAAGTTCTGTTTTAACTTCATCAGTCCACAGAACTTGTTTCCAAAATGCATCAGGCTTTTTTAGATGTTACTTTGAACTTTTTGAATAGAACTTTTTTGGCAGCAATGAGTAAAGGTATGTTTGGAGACAAAAGGGTGCAGAATTTCATTAAAAGAACACCTCTCCAACTGGTAAGCACGGGGGTGGATCGATCATGCTTTGGGCTTGTGTTGCAGCCAGTGGAACAGTAAACATTTCACTGGTAGAGGGAAGAATGAATTCAATTAAATACCAGCAAATTCTGGAAGCAAACATCACACCATCTGTTAAAAAGCCGAAGATGAAAAGAGGATGGCTTCTACAACAGGATAATGATCCTAAACACACCTCAAAATCCACAATGGATTACCACAAGAGGTGCAAGCTGGAGGCTTTGCCATGGCCCTCACAGTCCCCCGACCTAAACATCATCGAGAATCTGTGGATATACCTCAAAAGAGCAGTGGATGCAAGATGGCCCAAGAATCACACAGAACTTGAAGCCTTTTGCAAGGGAGAATGGGCGAAACTCCCCCAAACAAGAATTGAAGGACTCTTAGCTGGCTACAGAAAGCATTTACAAGCTGTGATACTTGCCAAAAGGGGTGTTACTAAGTACTGCCTTGCAGAGTGCCCAAACTTTTGCTTTGGGCCCTTTTCCTTTTTCATTATTTTGAAACTGTAAAAGAAGGAAATAAAAAAGTTTTCTTGCTTAAAATAGGAAAGAAATGTGTCATCTTTAACTTTATGCCTTTTGGAAATCAGTTCGTCTTTTACCGGCTTAGCTATCCACAGTAACAGAAAATTTGACCAGGGGTGGTCAAACTTTTGCATGCCATTGTATACCACACATCCAGGTCCTCATCCTCTGAATCAGTATCCCTCTTCGGGGTGGGAGCTGGCCTAACTTCTCCTGCTGTGGGCCCTGCAGTCGCCCCACATTTTCACAGAGTCCTCTTACTAGGTGTAGGTTCCAAGTCAGGCTCTGGGTTAACCTGCACCTCTTGTCCCAGGGGCAGCAGGTGGTTCCGATGGAGAATCTTGACAGGCCCATTCCCATCCTCTGGTTTCACCCAGAAAACTGACATGTTTGACCTCTGACTCTCCACCTCATAGGGTGTGGCCACCCAGTGGTCAGCCAATTTGTGCTTTCCAGCTAGTCCTAAATTCCTTATGAGGACTTGGTATCCCAGCAGGAGTTGGGAGAACCTCACTTTTTGATCATACCTCCTCTTATTTCCTCAATTCTGCTTGGTGGCCACGACCCCAGCCAATTCATAAGCCCTTTTTAGCTCTCTTCTCATATAAGACACATAGTTCAGATAAGGCTTCAGTGGTAAGTCACCCTCATCAGTCCCAAAACAAAGGTCAATGGGTAACCTCACCTCGCGCCCAAACATCAGGTAGTATGGTGAGTACCCAGCTGCTTCATTTCGTGTACAGTTGTAACAGTGAACCAGATGCCCAATATGTTGACTCCATCTGCTCTTCTTGCTGATCTCCAAGGTCCCGAGTATGTCTAACTAGGTCCCATTAAACCTCTCACGCTGGGGATCACCCTATGGGTGGTAGGGCATTGTCCTCGACTTCTCAACTCCAAGCATGCCCAGTAACTCATAGATGAATCTGCTCTCGAAGTCCTGTTCCTGGTCACTATGTATCCACCTTCAAGGCCATAATAAACAACATACTTTTCCCATAACACTTTTGCCACCATAGCCGTCCTCTGGTCCTTGGTAGGAAAAGCCTGAGCATATCTGGTGTAGTGGTCCGTGATGACTAAGACATTCGCCGTGCTGCTGGTGTTGGGTTCTATGGACAGGAAATCTATACACACCAGGTCCATTCTTAACTGATCCACCTCAGCCGCCTGAATGACCCCTCTGCGCCGCAAGCAATTTAGCTGCCTCTCTAGCTGAAACATAAAAGCAGAAAGATTCTCCCCATTCCCCTGACACGTTTTGAAACCCCACCAGGAGCTCCATTGGGCTTCCAGTCAGACCAAAGGCATTGTTCACTGCTTGCAGATAATTGACTTCTGTTGCTACGGGAAAATTTAACCTGATGACTCTCACAACGACAGCATCTCGCCCATTCAAACTTTCAACCAATCTCTGTCGTTTTAATCATCCGAGCCCTGTCACTCATCTAACAACTGAGAGGTCCACTCCACCCACGTCTCATAATCCTCCTCCCCTTTAGGGTGGGCGTTATTCCAGAGAATATGTGGAGCCTGCCATAGCTGGGAGTTTGAATCTGATTTTTCCATTTTTTTGCCAGAGAAGTAAGGGCGGATATTACCTCAGAATTCTCACTCTTCACCAGAGACGTGGACTAATTAGACATTCCAAATCTGACCACTCTTTCCCTTCACTCCTCAGAAATGATAGAACTCTGTCTTTGAAATCTCCGCCCCCAGCTACCTCAGCGCTGGTCTGCATTAAAACATGAGCTGTGCCCGCCATTTTATCAAACCTCCACTCACAATCGCAACTTTAACAGCACAACAGTGGAATTAACAATTCATCCGGAGTACAAATATCTTCCCCACGGGTTCATTGCTCAGGGTAATCATAGAGCATCCAACGGAATCAATCCCGGACAAGCCCCCACAATTGTAACTCTCGCTTCACCTAGCGGCTTAATATAGGGGGGTGACATAGAGTACACAATATGCAATTAAATGATTAAGCTTTATAACTCTTACTTTGACTATATGGTTAGTAGAGAAACAAAATAAAAGAAAAAAAGGGCTCAATCTTATTAACAGTCTGTGCACAAAGTTAGAACTCCCTCATAGGCCGATCGGACCCCATCGACCTCCTCCAATTATTGCTGCCCTTCGGACCCTCACTCCGAGTCCACCTCATCCGGTCATGTACCAAATCTCTCCATTCATGTTCGTTCTCTCTCTCTCACACACTCTCACTCTCACTCTCACGAAATCAACTGCTTCCAGATTCACAAGACAGGGCAACAAAATCCTGATTGGCTAACATGCATCCCACAGTCCTGTTATCTCCAGCTATAACCCAAACATTGCTGCTACAGAGAAACTGTTAATTCAGCAGTGAACATTACAAAGAAGCCATTACATTAGCAGTGAAACCTTACGGAGCGTTACACATTTATGTCACCACATACAGTTCAGATTCTTTATCATGTGAGCATACTTAGCCAATCTATAACAGTAACTGTAAATAGCTTCAACAAAAGAGCAAGAGCATAGAAGACAACAAACTCTGCAAATGTAAATATAAGTAAATAGCAATAAATAACAAAAGTATGTACAAAGTAATAACTAGATAAAGAATCCTTAAAGTGAGATCATTTGTGGTGAGAACATCGCAATAGATGAGTGTAGTTGTCCTCTTTTGTTCAAGAGCCTGATGGTTGAGGGGTGGTAACTGTTCCTGAACATGGTGGGAGTCCTGAGGCTCCTGTACCTTCTACCTGATGACAGCAGCAAAAAAAGAGCATGGCCTGGATTGTGAGGATCTTTGATGATGGAAGCTGCTTTTCTATGACTGTGTTTCATGTAGATATGCTCAGTGGTTGGGAGGGCTTTACCCATGATGTACTTGGCTGAATCCACTTCCTTTTGTAGGATTTTCCTTTCAAAGGCATCGGCATACCAGGCTGTGATGCAGTTTCGACTACACATCTATAGCAGTTAGTCAAGATTTTTGAGGACATGTCGAATCTCCACAGATTCCTAAGGATGTACTGGCGCTGTCAAGATCATATTTTCAGGAAGGTGCTGGAAAAGAATCCCACCCACTCAGCTCATGAACTGTTGGTCTCACTCCCATCCAGGGATAAGGTTATGTAGCATCCACACCAGGACCACCAGAATCAAAATTGGCTACTTTCCCCAAGGCTGACCAGTGCCTCCACCTGCTAACACACATTTCCACACTCACAACTACCAGTATTTTATCATTTACCGTCAGTGACATTACTTTGCTTAACCTTTGCTTAACAAGGTGGCCACTAAGTGTACATGAAGCATTTATTTTCTTTCCGAATATCTATAGCCAATGTGAAATTCAGAGTAGACTGCTGTGTTGGAAATCTAGGGTCACGTATACTGATGATATGGTGTGCCCATTGGATCTTGTTCAGTACAAGTAGTGCCTTGGTACTAGGAATACCAAGTACTTCCTACTTAGTAGTACTTAGAAATACCTGCTTTCAAAATATGCAGGACAGGTATCATTGTCATAGAGTAATAGAACTTTACACATCAAGTGTTCTTCCTATCAAGTGTTTTAAAATAATTATGTTTCTTGTGCGTTTAGTGTGAGGCCCGTTCTCTCATCCATTTTTGTGAACAAATAGCTTGGAGCTCAGCCTTCAAATGTATAGATGCAGACCCCTCCCGTAACTGAAGTGGTGCCGATGGTTTTCTAAACGAGCTCCATTGTATGAGGCGAAGGGGACTATCTCACTAAATTCGGCCGAGAGAGAGGGGTGTTATAACAGGACAGCTTTGTTTGCCTACAGTTGGCAGTCGGATTGGGTCCATTGGCTTAAACCAACATTTGCCCCAGACGTGAGCGGATGTGTGAGGGCAGCAAGCGTCATCTGTTATTCTTCCTCCCCCGCATCCACTACGGTACTGCCTCGGCGAGCAGCGCTGGTCTTCCCCAGCCGCTGCTGCAACCAATGACAGCCCAGCCGGTGTGTGACGCAATTGTGGGTGACGTCAATGACCGAGGCAGGAGCTGGCACGCATGCGCCCTCCCACCCCCCGCTAGCTCCCGGCTCCCGGTGTCGGAAGCGTCGCTTTGTGGCTGAAAATGGCGATCCCCGCCAGTCGGGATTTACGGCAGCAGCTGAAGGATGATACGGCCGCCCCGGAGGCCGCAGAGCAAGAGACCGTTCACCTCGATCAGGGGCACATCGAGGAGCTCAACAGTCATGACAAGTCAGGCGTCCCCCTCAACTCGCCCTGGACCTTTTGGCTGGATAGGTGGGTGGGTGCGCGGGGGATGGCCTGGGCTGTAAACAGAGTTCGGGACTAGCATCAGCCCTCTGCCAAATCTGGTGAGGGCGCTGGATGGTAGGAGGGGTCCTCAAATGACATGTCTCAGGTTGGGGCCTGGGGGGTATTACAGGCTGGGACGAAATGGAACGAAGAAATCATAGGACTGGGCTGGGAATTAATTTGTAGACTAGGCTGGGCAGATGAAGTATGATACATGTATTAAGTAATCTGCCGAAACAAGTAGTGTTGTGGTTTCCACACTTGGTTCTATTACTTCAAATCGTCTCAAGTGAAAGTGGCTCTGCTGAACATACTTCAATGAACGGCAATGTATATTGCATTCTTGACAATTTCAAAGTAAATTTATTATCAAACTATATACACGTCACCATATACATTCTTGAGATTTGTTTTAATGCGAGCATACTAGGTAACTCCAGAATCATCATAGAATCAGTGAAAGACCACACCCAACAGGGCAGACAGACGTCCAATGTGCAAAAGATAACAAACTGCAAATACAAAAGGAAGAAAAATAATAATAAGCATTAAATAATCGCATTCTTGAAAGTGAGTCCATAGGTTGTGGGAACAGTTCAGTGATCGGACAGTTGAATGACGTTTTCCCCACTGGTTCAAGGGATAGTAACTGTTCTGAATCTGGTAGTGGGAGGCCTGAGGCTCCTGTACCTTTGTCCGAATAGCAGTGGTGAGAAGAGAGTGATGGGGATCCCTGATGATGGATGCTGTTTTCCTTTGACAACTCAGTGGAGAGGAGGGCTTTACCTGTAATGGACTGGGCCATATCCACTACTCTTTGTCTGTCTGAAGCATCCGTCGGTCAGAGTGGACCATGGCTATTGCGTCCTTAGATGCACAAGCCTGGGCAATACGATATAGAGAGCAAGCTGTTGCTCATGCAGCAAGCTCCCCCTCTCCAAAGGAATGGCAAAGACCAATAGTTTGGTTACAGTAGCACCACAGGAGTTGCCAGTCAACGTTGAACTCAATGTACGACTGCCTTAGGGACTCCAACTCCAAATTTTTCCCTCGGGGTTTACTCCGGAAGCTTTCCTCACGAGTAGGTATAGAGTTTTCCTTCTAGTTGTGCTGCCAATCACAGCTGACAAGCTGCATCTGCCCGAAGCGACTGGTTTTCAGACACCAGTAACCCACATTTGCCCCTCCTATCAGTAGAAATGATTCCACTGGGCTTAGTAGCCTAAGCCACATGTGAAGGCCAGGAGCTGGACTTGGTTGTTGGGCTATTTGATGCACACGCCATTGGGAGCATTTAATAGGTAGCAGGAGCTTGTCCCCTCTACCACCCCCGGCTAAAACAACTTCAAGAAATTTTTTTGTAGAATTTTCCATTCAAAGACATTGGTATTTCCATACCAGGCTGTGATGCAATCAGTTAATATACTATCCACCACACATCTATTAGAAGTTTATCAAAGTATTAGATGTTGTACTGAATCTTCACAAACTGCTACAGAGTAGAGGCACCATGTGCTTTCTTCATGATTGCACTTATGTAATGGGCCCAGGACAAGTCCTCTGAAATGATAACACCGAGGTATTTAAAGTTGCTGACCTTCTCCACCTCTGGTCCTCTGATAAGGACTGGTTTATGGACCTCTAGTTTCCTCCTCCTGACGTCAATAATCTTGTTCTTGCTGACATTGAATAAGAGGTGGTTGCTGTGGCACCACTCAGCCAGATTTTCAGTCTCCTTCCTATATGCAGATTCATCACCACTCTTGATTCGGCTAATGGCAGTGGTGTCATCAGCAAACTTTATTATGGCATTGGAGCTGTGCTTACAGCTGTGTCACACAGTCAGAGTGTAAAGGGAGAAGAGCAAGGGGCTAAACACACATGGTACACCTTTGCTGATGGAGATTGTGGAGGAGACGTTGCCAATCCAGACTGACTGGGGTCTGCAAGTGAAGAAATCGAAGATCCAATTGTACAAGGAGGTACTTAGGCCAAGGTCTTGAAACTGATTAATTAGTTTTAAAGAAATGATAGTATTGAATGTGAGATTCAGCTGATAAAGAGCATCCTGAGGTATGCATCTTTGCTGTCCAGATGTTCCAGGGTTAATTGAAGAGCCAATGAAATCACATCTGTAGTGAACCTTGTGTACCAGTAGGCAAATTGCAGAGGTTTCTCAGGCAGAAGTTGATGTATTTGATCATCAACCTCTCAAAACTCTTCATCACAGTGGATATAAGTGCTATTGGATGATAGTCATTGAGGCAGGTTGCCATGTCCTTCTTAGGCACCAGTATGATTGAGGGCTGCTTAAAGCAGTTTGGTACCTCAGACTGCTGAACTGAGAGCTTAAGGATATCAGTGGACAGTCCAGCCAGTTGATCAGCCAGTCTTTAGTACTTGACTAAGTATTTTCTGTGGGTTCACCCTCTCTTACGTCAACCTCAGAGACTGAAATCACAGGGTCATTAGGGGCTGTGGGAGTTTGTGAAGGTTCCTCCATGGTTTGACAGAAGGTGAGTAAAGAAGGCTTTGAGCTCATCCAGAAGCCAATCCCTGGCACTACCACATCTACTGAATCTTCTACCATCCATCTGTAAGGAAGTTCAGACTTTTTTTGGTTTTGTAGAAATTGATGTAGGTGTTTCAAATAACATTATAACTTCTATAATAGTACAGTTCAAATAGATATTTGGTAATATGTGAAACAAAGCTAACACGTAAAAACAACAAACAACTTGGTAGTTGAACCGGGGATAAAATGAATTTTGTTTTCACTACTTGGGGATTCTAGGGGATTCTAACGTAGTGTATATAATTTAAGTTTTGGATGGAGTTTTTGTATGTTTAATACAATTTTGGGCATGTTTACTGAGGGATATTTCATAGGAGGGTTCATCAGGGTAATTCCTGTGATGAAAGAATAGTCAAATGAGGAAAGATTGAGTAGATCTTTGCCATTTTTTAAAGGAAGATCTTGTTCAAAGACTCATCAAGGAGGATGTTGAGAGACAATGTCTCATCTAAGCTGAGAGTAGATAGTTTCAGAAGTGAAACAACAGCAGGCTTAATGCTATATGGCATACTATTTGTTTGGTGTGTATGTTTTGATTGCACTGATCTAGGAATCCCAAAGTTGAACTACCCCTCCCATCTCTTAGGGTGGTCCATCATTGTATTTTGATGTCTTAATTAAGTCCTGCATTGAAACTGCTAAAGGTGAGCACATGATCCAGATGAACAATTCAGAGCACCATTGCAGATATGCTGCGCTTTTGAAAGTGCATTAAAGCAGGGCCCCAGCTGTCTCCTTGTTCAGATTTGTGGATAACTTGGAGAGTTCTTGTGTTTTGACAAACTTGAGGCCGGCAGTTTTGATGTGCCACATTATACGTTTCGCAGCAAAATTGAAACCCATTGAACAGAAAAGTTGTAGTAGCACAGATATGAAATTGGCATTAAGACAAAGACAGATTTTAGCAAACAGATTTGCACGTTAGAAGAAATTGCATAGTTTATTAGCTCCTGAACATTTGCTAGGGTGGTTCCACTACATTAATGATTTAGGCTTCAGGCCATTTTTTACAGCTTGAAAAACTGGTAGAAGTAAGGTAATAGATTTCAAGGGATGTAGACAGGTTGGTGAAATGGGCAGATGATATACCCAAAATACTGCAGTCTTCCCAGCTATTTTTATGTCAATTCTATTCACGTTGAGTGCTATTGTACGCTCAAAAGAACTTTGTCAAAGTGAAGTGAGAACGTAACTTCACTGCCGCATGAACAAGTCTTTGTCGTTGTCCTCCACTGATGCATCAGTGCTGTTATCTGGTCAGATACCACTTATTAGTAAGACCTTGGTAGGGCTCGACCATGGATATTGCAAGTTGTTGCCCATGCAGAAGCTCCTCCTCTCCGTGCATCAGATGAATCCAAAGAAACGGCAGAGACTGATACAGTTTGGCACCAGCAGCATTGCAGGAGTTTCCAGTCAGTGTTAATCTCAATGTTGGATTTCCTTAGGGACTGCAGCTCCAGATTTTTCCTCAGGGTTTACTCCTGAAGCCTTCCCCATGAGTTGCTATAGCTACAAGGCAGTGGAGGTTTAAGAAGACAGTTTACCTTCTCTTGGATAATCTGCTAACCATGACTGACGAGTTCCATCTGCCTGAGGCAACTGGTTTTAAGGCAACAGTAGCCCAACTTTGCCCCTGCTCCTGTCAGTAGAAATGTTTCTGCTAAGCTTAGTAGCTAAGCCGGTCATGAAGGCCAGGAGCTAGACTTGGTTGTCAGAGTCTATTTGAGGTGTATGCCATTGGGAGCATTTAATAGATAGTGGGAGTTTATCTCCACTACCTTCCCTGGCCATGACACCTGAAGGAACCTTTTAGCAAGAACATGAAAGAAAAATTCTTGAAGAAGTAATGATATTCCCTGTGATGTATTGTAGTACAAGCAGTTGCCAGTTTACAACAGAATTACATTCACAAGAAGTTTCATAACCCAAACCATTTGTAAATTGTAAATGAACAAAAGCAGCATGTGAAGAAGGGTCACAAGTTCCTGTGACAGGAGAGCAGGCAGGTGTTGGCAGAGTTGCCGGCCAGCCAGTTTAACTCTCCCCTGATTGTTGTGGCCCAGTTCGGTGGGATGTGGTTCCTGGAGTGAGGGGGTGGAGGAGTAATGAAAGCAGACAGAAATGCTCTGTTCTCACTCAGCAGAAGATGCTTGCAGACCTGCAATGGCCAGCAAATCTATCCACATCCATTCTACTGATCTCCTAAGCACTTGTTTGCACTGAAAATATTACTCAGGTGTTTGTAAACTAGAGAGGACCTGTGTGCTGTGCATGATAGATTACCCAAAAATGTTACTGAAACATTGTCCATGGTAAATTGTTTTATTATTGTCAAATGTAACAAAGTACTGTTACGAACCCCGTAACTGGGTATCTTACCAGCAAAGATAGGAGTATCCGTTGGAGTCTGGTGATACTATTTTTAACAGTATTTATTAGTAAAAATACACAAAAATAATATCAATGCAAATATACAGATAATATACGTCATCAATACTAAACCTAAAAGTGCGGGTATAATAATAATAAGAAGAAATAAGCTCTATCGTTGTCTAGGGGATAATGAATTGGCCGATGGAAATATAAAGTTCAGTTCAGTTCATGCAGGCTGCGGTAGTTGTTGATCGCTGTGTTGCCATTGTTGGAGAGAGAGAGAGAGAGAGTAACAGCTATTGACTTGCCGACTTTCCTTTTACGATCTTGATCCGTCGATGCGTTGTTGTTGTGGCCATTCACGTATGACCCCTCCGTCCTTTAGCTAGACCGTTCTTCCGTGGCGGACTCGTCGCCCAGGCAAGGGTGGACACACACACAAGCCCCCACTGGTCTCGTAGCGTCTCTCCTGGTGCGTCTGAGGGGTGTTTCCCCAGACCGTACTTTTATCCCCACTCAAGGGGTCTCAGGTGTCAATCAGGTTGGGATGATGCAACCCATCAACCAGACCACTCTGGTTGCCCCCGAGGGGTTTCAATGAATAGAACAGTACTCAATACACAATCCTTCTCCAAGAGACAATAGCAGTAATCAGTGGTTCCGTTCCGCTTTTGTTAGGAGGAGACATTCCACTTTTGTGTATCTCTGCGTTGTCTCTCTCTCATTTCCTGGGTATCAGACCCGAAATAGTAGCGATTTTGCGATTCTCAAAAAGGGGGGGGGGCGACTTTGCACCCTTCTGCCCATCAGAGTTGCTCCTCATTCGTAACACCCCCATCCTTCTAAGAATTTTCACCAAAAGGGGAAAATTAACTAATACAGAGTCTTACCGAATTTCAGAATCTAACACAATACAAAAGAGTTTTCACTACAGAGTAATACAGTTATACATTCAATTTAGTATCTAAACAGTTAGCGATTACATTGTCACTTCCTTTAATATCTTAATATCTTGTACCTTAATAAATTCCTGTAGCATCAGACTCCAATTTAATAACCACTTATTTTTTTTATTCCTTTTCTTCAGCAAAAACAAAACTAAAGGGTTGTGATCTTAAGTATATAATACAAAATGTGAACCAATACATGTGTGATTATTCTCTAGTACATTACAAAAGTTTATGCAAATACTAATCTTTATTTTACTTTTAAACTTAACAGTCAATCTTCCATGGTGTTGTCTTTATTATTTACATGCTTTGTCGAAATCCCTCAAAACCAGATCCTATTATTTAAAGTGGCATTTTGTCAACCTTCGCCTCTTTTCCACTTAACTCTCACATGGTTAGCTTGCTCACCAGTGTGGAATAGGCTTTCGCATACTCCTTTCATAGGAGTTATTTTTATCAACAATGTTTTCCAAACTTAGCCCATCTTCCGAACTTCCACACAATTCTTTATTTTTAAGCAAGTCATTAATTTTATCTTCAGGACCCTTCATTCTATTAATTTTCAGTTTCACATCTGCAAGTGATCCCTCTTTGTCCAAACAACATTTCAAATTCTGCCTCTTCACAGCACACCCTTGAATAACATTAGCGAGTGGGGTACCTTTACATTCCACATCGAACTGTAATTGATTCACAGGCACCTTGTTAACAAGCCATTGTTCCTTCAGCCTGGTTACTGCTTCTGAAACAAATCCAGACTTTAATTTTTTTTATTCAATTTAGGAACTACACTGTTCCCTTCCCCTTCAATAATAATATTCACATGACCAGCTTCCATCTCCTCACTAACTTTTAACACACCTTCTAACACAAACAACTGGGAATTCTCACTTCCCACTAGTACCAAGGTTAACCCTTTCTTCACTGAACCAAGTCCATCTGACCCAAAAGGACTGCATTCCTTTTCAACTAAATCAGATACCCCAGACTTTTCCTGAGTTTCATTACTAGGTTCAGTACCATGTGCATCCACATCTTGAACACACTCAGATGGGACATCTGCCTCTTCCAGGCTTTCAATACCCGTCCCCTTTTCAAATTCTAAGTTCCCCTGATCCTCCCAGTTACTCTCTGGGCAACTCCCTTCCGGAGTAAACTCAACCCTGCGGGTTAAAACAACCTCATCTGCTAACCCAGCAGACACCTTCAAGGTAATGGCATCCTTTTCATCTAGGACTGCCCTTATATCATTATCGGGAACACATTTAAATTCTTCAACTTCTTCAAACAGTTCTGTCAAGCCACAGATCATCCATGTCCAACCCTGGACCTTCTAACAGCCTTATCTGTTTCTCATTTGTACTCCATGCCTCTATAAATTTCCTCCTGGCTAAGGGTAGGTCTACCTCCTCTCCTTTACTCTCTTTCACCTCCCTATTCTCCGTTTTACCACCCTCTAACCCCTCTTGGTACAGGGTCGCTAAAAACATCTCAGCCAAATCGATACTGGACTGATTTAAACTGGTCTCTTTCTCAGCTGCCTTTCTCGACATGCTGCGAGTGATCGCGCATGCGGGATAGATCTTGGAACCTAGGGGCGGGTCCTCAGCCTTCACAGGCTTGCTCGTCAGCTTCATGGCTGAACACACCTCACCCCCTGCTAAATCATTACCAAGAAGGACGTCCACGCCGTCTCTCGGTAATTCTGACCGTACCCCTATTTCAACTGGTCCAGATACCAGATCACAATTTATAATGATCCTATGCAAAGGCACAGCTTCTGTCCCTTTTCCTATGCCTCTCAAAACTACCTCTCCAGTCTCAGGACCAAAATCTAGTACCTTACTGAGAATCAATGACTGCTCAGCTCCAGTATCTCTCCAGATCCTCACTGGAACTGGTGTTTCTCCCTCTTTCACAGACACGGTCCCTTCTGAAATAAATTTCTCACACCCCTCTCGTATTTTATCTACCTGGGGCTTTCTCATCAATTTGCTGATCCACACAATACACCCTGTAGGGACTGCTGCGTTCCCTTTTCCTGTCTCCTTCCTTGGAGCAAAGCACTTAGATGCAATATGACCAACCTTTCCACAATTAAAACAGGTCAAGCCAGGAACCCTCCTGCCAGCTTGCATTTCTTCCTCCTTACTTTTACCACTAGCTCCCGGCTGAATTTCTACCTCAGCCGGCGGGCTTTCTCTACCGTTCCTACGGTCTTTCTGGTAACTCTTAGTTGAGGAAAACTTTGTCTTGTGGGTTAGGGCATATTCATCTGCGAACCTGGCAAATTCTGATATGGACTTATTCGGCTTCTCGTTCAAATACATCCGGATATCATCTGAAACACAACCTTTAAATTCCTCAATCAGAATTAACTCTCTGAAACGCCGAAAATCCTCTTCCACCCTTTCTGCCGCACACTAGCTATCCAAGAGCACACCCTTCTCATAGGCAAACTCTGCATACGTCTGATTCCACACTTTAAATCTCTGAACTTTTGTCTATATGCCTCAGGTACCAATTCGTAGGCCCGAAGAATGGCCTGTTTTACTTCCTCGTAATTCTCATACTCCTCCACAGACAACGCCGCATATGCCCGTTGTGCCTTCCCTTTTAACACACTTTGTAACAACGCCACCCACTGATATCTGGGCCACTTCTGATTCACTGCCACCTTTTCAAAATGCAAGAAATAACTATCAACATCCGTCTCCTCGAACGGAGGTACTAACCTAAACTCCCTACTAACATTAAACCTCTCCTCTCCATCTGCCCCTTGGACCCTTCTCTCTTGCTTTAACTTCTCCATGTCCAGCTCATGCTGCCTCTGTTTCTCCTTCTCCTTTTCGTCTGCTTCCAGCTGTTGTAACCTACGTTCATGCTCCCTCTGGTTTTCAGCTCTTTCCTTCTCCTTTTCAGCTGCTTCCAGCTGTTTTAACCTAATTTCATGCTCCCTCTTCACCTCTAACTCCTTTAGCTGGAGCTCATACTCCCTTTTCCTCTGTTCCACGTCCAGCCTCAATTTTTCCAACTCTAACTGAGCCGTCCCAATAGCTGGTACCTTTTCAGGGATCTGTTCCAATACCTCAGCCGAAAACACATTCTTCTCAATATAATACTGAGTTATGGCCCTCCGCATCTCCCACTTTTTCATTGACGACCTCACCTCTGCGAGATTTAGTCCTTTCGCAATATTTACCAAGTCCATCTTTGTGGCCTCCTCTAGCGCCTTCAAAGTTGGGTTTTGTGTAAATTCGTCTACGTCCATCTTTGCTGGTTTCCCGTCTGGTTACCCGCGCAACCAGATCCAAGTCTGGACTTAAGCCCGATTCACTGGCCCTCCAATTTGGTATCAAATCTCGAGATGAGGCCCCAAGTTGTTACGAACCCCGTAACTGGGTATCTTACCAGCAAAGATAGGAGTATCCGTTGGAGTCTGGTGATACTATTTTTAACAGTATTCATTAGTAAAAATGCACAAAAATAATATCAATGCAAATATACAGATAATATACGTCATCAATACTAAACCTAAAAGTGCGGGTATAATAATGATAATAAGAAATAAGCTCTATCGTTGTCTAGGGGATAATGAATTGTCCGATGGAAATATAAAGTTCAGTTCAGTTCATGCAGGCTGCGGTAGTTGTTGATCGCTGTGTTGCCATTGTTGGAGGGAGAGAGAGAGAGAGTAACAGCTATTAACTTGCCGACTTTCCTTTACGAAATTGATCTGTCGATGTGTTGTTGTTGTGGCCATTCACATATGACCCCTCCGTCCTTTAGCTAGACCATTTTTCCGTGGAGGACTCGTCACCCAGGCAAGGGTGGACACACACACAAGCCCCCCACCGGTCTCGTAGCGTTTCTCCTGGTGCGTCTGAGGGGTGTTTCCCCAGACCCTACTTTTATCCCCACTCACGGGGTCTCAGGTGTCAATCAGGTTGGAATGATGCAACCCATCAACCAGACCACTCTGGTTGCCCCCTGAGGGGTTTCAATGAATAGAACAGTACTCAATACACAATCCTTCTCCAAGAGACAATAGCAGTAATCAGTGGTTCCGTTCCGCTTTTGTTAGGAGGAGACATTCCACTTTTGTGTATCTCTGCGTTGTCTCTCTCTCATTTCCTTGGTATCAGACCCGAAATAGTAGCGATTTTGCGATTCTCAAAAAGGGGGGGGGGGGGACTTTGTACCCTTCTGCCCATCAGAGTTGCTCCTCATTCGTAACAGTACAGTGAAAATCTTGACTATTCAGATAGATCAATTAATTGCAACCGTGCATTGAGGTAGCATGAGGTAAAATTAACAAATGATGAATAAGATGTACAATTACGTAGGGAAATATAGATAGAAAATAAGGAAGGTGCAGGGTAATAATGAGGTAGATTGAGGTCAATAGACTATTTAATGATACTGGGGAATCATTCAATAGCCTTATAACAGCAGGATGGAAACTGACCTTGAGCCTGGTGGTTTAGGCTTTTATACCTTCTGCCTTGAGAAAAGAAATTGTCCGGGATGGGTGATCTTTGATAATGCAGGCTGCTATACCAACCATCGAGAAACGTAAAGAGTCCACGAAGGGAGGCTGATTTCTGAGATGTGCTGTGTTGTATGTGCAGTTGCCATTCCAAGCCATGGTACATTCAAATAGGATGCTTTCTGGGGTACGTCAGTAAAAATTTGTAAGGGTCAACAGGGACATGCCAAACTGCTTTAGCCTGCTGAGGAAGTAGGTGAACTTTGGTGAATGTGATGTCTGTGTGATTGAACCAGGGAAGGGTATTGTTGATGTTAACTTCTAGGAACTTGAACCTCTCAACCCTCTCAACATAAGCACCTAGAGGAAACCTGTTTGTTTATGGAGAGAATGTGCAAACTCCATACAGATGGCATCAGAATTGAAGTTCGAACTCAGATGCAGCGAGTTGTAACGGCATCACACTAACCTCTACACTATCATGGTGCCCCTAAGTAGGAACCTGTGCACCATCCTCACTACTCACCCCTCTTCCTAAAGTCAATGACCAGATCTTTTGTTTTGGCATTGAGGGAAAGGTAGTTGACATGACACCATGTCACTAGGCTCTGTCTCTTTTCTGTAGCTCATGAGTGGGAGGTAAGAACAAGGCAACTCTATCCCTGTTATTGCAACAGATGTGTGGGAAATAGAGATGTGGTTGAGGGCAGCATCAGTGGTCGAGGAAGGTAACCACCATTCTTTGAAGAAAGAGCACATCTGAAATGTTCTGGAATGGAAAGCCTCATTCTGAAAACAGATGCAGCAGGGATAGCAGAACTGAGAAAAGGTGACAGATGCAGTGGAGACATAGGAACTGTGAAAAGCCCTTTTTCTGTATCAGCTTTACATTTTGATCATTTGGTCTGTGTGCTAGCCTTTAGATGTTTGTCCCTTGGTTTTATTTAATTGAGCTTCATATGGCAATTAATAGAAGATAGCTGCATGAAATAATGGAGTGTGGTGACCCACTTTCTGCACAGGCGAACCAGCTCACAAATAGCCAGCGCATGGGGGGAGACTTTGGTAATGCACCTCTGACATCATTTCCACCTGGAGAGGGTGGGCGCTAGGGATTAAATGCCAGCGCCGCGAAGTTTGAATAAACTAGTCTCGAAACGACTTAGAGCGTGTCATCTCTAGCTCTGTATGTAGTACATCGCTACATTGGTGACCCCGACAGTCCAAACGGGATTTGGACCAAAGATGACCGACTCTTCATCTGTTCACGCAGTTTCGCTAAAACTGCCGACTTTCTGGACGCTGTGACCACGCGTGTGGTTTAGCCAAGCAGAAGCCCAGTTCCAGATTCGGCAGATATCCTCTGATTTCACGCGTTACTATCACATGGTGAGCGCCCTTGACCAGGAGACAGCTGCCCAGGTTGCGGATTTCATACAGTCACCCCTGGAAGAAGGCAAATATGAAGCATTCAAAGCGCTGCTCATTGGGACCTTTGGCCTCTAACGGCGTGAGCGGGATGCCCCCCTGCTTCACCTGGGCGGTTTGGGAGGCAGACTGCCGTCAGCATTGATGAATGAGATGCTGGCCCTGGTTGACGGACACAAGCCCTGCCTCATGTTCGAGCAAGCGTTCCTAGAGCAACTGCCCGAAGACATACATCTGCTGCTGGCCGATGCAGATTTCAGCGACCCCCGGAAGGTGGCGGCCCGGGCAGACGTGCTGTGGAAAGCCAAGAGGGAGAGCGTGGCGCCCGTCGGTCAGATTACCAGGCCACGCGCCCAACAGCGGACCAGACCAGGCCCGGCAGGGGGGCGCACACAGCACAGAGGCAGGAGTGAGGAGGCCAGTGAACAATGGTGTTTCTACCACCAGCGGTGGGGCACAAAAGCCCACTGTTGTCGCCCGCCCTGCAAGGGCCAGGGCCAGGGCCAGGGCCAGCTGCCGCTAATGACTATGGCGGCTGGCCACCAGGACAGCCTCTTGTACGTCTGGGACAAACAGTCGGGACGTCGCTTCTTGGTTGACACAGGAGCGGAAATCAGCGTCTTGCCCCCGACGGGGTACGACACCTGCAACAGGAAGCCAGGACCCACCCTGAGGGCCGCAAACAGCAGCATGATACGGACCTACGGCACCCGCACAGTGCAGCTGCAGTTCGGCGCCAGCCGGTTCACGTGTGACTTCACACTGGCCACCGTAGCCCAACCACTCCTGGGGGCGGATTTCTTGCGAACTCACAGCCTGCTGGTCGACTTGCAAAGGAAAAGACTGGTACATACGGAGACTTTCCAGACGTTCTTCCTGGGTGAAGCCAAGTTGCCGGCCCCACACCTGGACTCCATCACGCTGTCGGACAACAAATTCACCAGAATCCTGGCGGACCTTCCATCGATTCTGGCACCACAGTTCACGGCACCCATGCCCAGACACGGGGTTCAGCACCACATCCCGACCCAGGGACCACCCCTCCACGCCCGTGCACGAAGGCTCCCCCCGGAAAAGCTCCGCCTGGTGAAGGAGGAGTTCAAGAGGATGGAGGAATTGTGGATCGTACGGAGGTCCGACAGCCCATGGGCCTCCCCCCTGCACATGGTGCCCAAAGCAGCTGGGGGTTGGAGACCATGCGGCGACTACCACAGACTGAACGAGGTTACCACTCCAGACCTCTACCCCATGCCGCACATACAGAACTTTGCAGCAAACCTGCACGGGGCAAGAATATTTTCCAAAGTAGACCTCGTCCGAGGATACCATCAAATCCCAGTGCACCCTGAAGACATCCCCAAAACAGCACTTATCACCCCGTTCGGCCTGTTCGAGTTCCTCCGAATGCCGTTCGGCCTGAAAAATGCTGCACAGACATTCCAGCGGCTAATGGATGCAGTGGGTCGCGACCTGGACTTTGCGTTCATCTATTTGCACGAAATCCTTATAGCCAGCAGTAGTCGCCAGGAGCATCTGTCCCAGCTCTACTCCCGCCTGAGTGATTTCGGCCTCACGATCAACCCAGCCAAATGCCAGTTCGGTCTCGATACCATTGACTTCCTGGACCACAGGATTACCAAAGACGGGGCAACGCCTCTACCCGCCAAGGTAGACGCGATCCGCCTCTTTGCCCGGCCCAACACGGTCAAAGGCCTACAGGAGTTCGTTGGTATGGTGAACTTCTACCACCGTTTCCTCCCCTCAGCAGCCTGTATCATGCGCCCTTTGTACACCCTGATGTCAGGTAAAGGCAAGGACATTACTTGGGATGAGGAGGCCACGGCCACTTTCGTTAAAGCCAAGGAAGCCTTGGCAGATGCCGCGATGCTGGTGCACCCCAGAACGGACGTTCTGACTGCACTCACGGTGGACGCATCCGACACAGCAGTCGGTGGGGTGCTGGAGCAACTCATCGAGGGGCGCTGGCAACCCCTGGCGTTCTTCAACAAGCACTTACGACCACCCAAACTCAAGTACAGTGCTTTCAATCGGGAGCTGTATCTGGCAATCCGACATTTCAGGTACTTCTTAGAAGGCAGGTCGTTCACCGTGTTCACGGACCACAAACCGTTGACCTTCGCGTTCACAAAGGTGTCCGATCCCTGGTTGGCTTGCCAGCAGCGACATCTGTCCTACATCTCCGAGTACACGACGGACATCCAGCGTGTCTCAGGAAAGGATAACGTCATGGCGGACGCACTCTCCAGACCAGCTGTCCAGGCCCTGTCCCTATGCAGCACTGGCGGAGGCACAGCAGGCAGACAACGAGATGCCCAGCTACAGGACCGCAGTCTCGGGTTTGCAGCTGCAGGACTTCCTCGTAGGCCCAGGTGAGAGGACCCTCCTGTGCAACGTGGCTACCGGCCAACCTCGCCCCATCGTCCTGGCAGCCTGGAGGTGGCGAGTTTTTGACTCCATACACGGTTTGGCGCACCCATTTATCAGGACAACGTTCCAGCTGGTCTCCAGCAAGTTTGCATGGCACGGACTTCACAAGCAGGTCAGTAAATGGGCCAGAACATGCGCGCAGTGCCAAACAGCCAAGGTGCAGCGGCACACTAAAACACGCTGCAGCAGTTCGAACCCACCCACCAGAGGTTCGACCACATTCATGTGGATATCGTGGGCCCCCTACCGGTGTCCCGAGGAGCGCGGTACCTCCTAACTATGGTAGACCGGTTCACGAGGTGGCCAGAGGCGGTCCCGCTCACCGACACATCTGCCGATTCCTGTGCCCGAGCACTGATTGCAACCTGGGTAGCACGCTTCAGGGTATCGGCCCACATTACCTCCGACAGAGACGCCCAGTTCACCTCCAGCCTGTGGTCAGCTGTGGCCAGCCTGTTGGGAACGCAGCTACACCACAATACTGCCTACCACCCACAGTCTAATGGACTAGTGGAACGCTTCCACCGTCACTTGAAGTTGGCTCTCATGGCCCGCCTGAGAGGACCTAACTGGGTGGACGAGCTTCCCTGGGTCCTGCTTGGAATTAGCACAGCGCCCATAGAGGATCTGCACGCCTCGTTGGCCGAGTTGGTGTACAGCGCACCCCTGGCCGTCCCGAGAGAGTTCATACCAGCCCCAAGGGGGCAAGAGGAAGAACCCGCAGCAGTCCTGGACAGGCTACACGAAAGGCTTGGCAACCTGGCCCCCGTACCGACTCCACAGCACGGACGGACCCCGACCCATGTACCCAAAGACCTGCAGAACTGTAAGTTTGTGTTTGTACAAAGGGGCGGACACCGGGCACCGCTACAGCAGCCGTACGAGGGGCCGTTCAAGGTGATCAACAACAACGGGTCCACATACGTTCTGGACATTGGACGGAAAGAGGAGGTTTTCATTCTGGACTCAAACCAGCCCATGTGGACTTGGCGCAGCCGGTCGAGGTTCAGGCACCATGGTGCAGAGGCAGACCTCCCAAACAGAGGCTGTGGACATTGGGGGGGTGTATCGCCGGTTCTGGGGGGGGGGGGGGGGGGGTTATGTGGCGACCCACTTTCTGCGCAGGCGAACCAGCTCACAAATAGCCAGCGCGCGGGGGGAGACTTTGGTAATGCACCTCTGATGTCAAGATCCCAAGATCTCCAGCTTTCCCAATTAAAATAGAGACCCCAGTTCAGTTACAAGCATTGTAGATACCGAAGGAGCTTTGCATTTTACCAGCTCTAATTTCTTGGTCATTAGATTGCGAATCATTTTAAACCCAGACAATATATCTAAAACCCTTAGTTAAATTTTCCATCTATAGTAAAAGGGATCAGATTTCTGTTAGTAAAGCTTTCTTTTGATTCCCATTCTGTCTTCTGTAGATGCTCCAATGGTATTTGTGTACTTGTACCAGCAGCAGTGACTAAGTTATTGAGCAGTAACATTCAATTAGCTGTTCACTGGCTACTTAGAAGATAACAGCAGCCACAATCCATGTTATCTGGTGAAACTTGGACAGGATAGCCAAGGTTATAATTGGGTTTGGCAGTCCCTCCCCCAAATAGATCATACTGGTATGTGCTGGAAGGTGCAGCGCATGGTAATTCTTAATGTATCAGTTAATAATCTAAGATAAGAATGAAATTCCAGCAAGTTGATTCTTTGTGAAAGCAAATGGAAGATTATAGTTCAAATGTATAACTGCAGATGTGTTAGAACAGTGCTAGGAGAAGTAAATCATGTGGATTATTTTAATGAGTTTCCACTCTACAGGTATGATTTCATGCTGAATATTGCAATTGTTTATAAGAAATTGTGATCTCTGTAGTCAATTAATTTGTAAATGCAAGATTGCAATAGAAATTTCCAGTATGTGGTCTAGTTATAGCATCCAGTAAATTACTTTTGCAGCTAGAACTGGTGTAAATTAAATGATCAAAAATGGACCATGGTATGATAAACTATCTGTAGCAAATGTGAAAACTTTTAACAGTGCTCCCCGGCACTTCAACATTTAAAACCAAAGAAGGATGAGTCGTTGCAACATCACTTTTGGTGTGGCCAGCAATCATAGAATGTAATGGTTCCCGTGGAGTTATCATTGACCTGTGTGTTTGCCACTCTCACCTTCATCAAGGCCAGAAACATTTCTTTGTGAGTCATTCAGGGTTACTAACTATATCATTCTCTCCTCTCCTCACCTCCCCCTGTACCAGAGCCTTGATCTTCACCTTAGCATTTGTGGAGGTATAACCACTGAACAGATGCCTCCTAGGCTACAGTGGCTACACACACTTGGCAGCAAATACTGTAAACCCCCATATACTTAACAACTATTTTGTCTTGGTCTTCACGGTGGAGGACACATCTAATATGCCAAAGAAGGATTTTGAGGAATTGGTTGTTGACTTCAGAAGGAGTAGCAGACCAGATATCACTGTGATGATTGTACGCTCTAGTATCGTTTGGTGACAATAAAGTATTTGTATTTGTAGGATGTTATGGACGAAATGGGAGGTGAGGACCTTGATAAAATCACTGTCACTAAAGAGATAGTGATGAGCAAACTAGAGGGCCTGCAGGTGATAAGTTCCCTGGTCCTGATGTGATGCATCCCAGGGTGCTGAAGGAATTGGTGGAGGTTATAGTAGACATGTTGGTAATCATTTATCAAAACTCACTAGACTCTGGGCAGGTCTCGGCAGATTGAAAGACAACAAATGTCATGCCACTTTTTAAAAAAGGATGTAGGCAAAAGACAGGCAACTATAGGCCAGTTAGCTTAACGTCTGTAATCAGGAAAATGCTTGAAGCTGTCATTAAGGAAGAAATAGCAAAGCATTTAGAAAGGAGTGGTTCCATTAGACAGATGCAGCATGGATTCAGAAAGGGCAGGTCCTGTTTGACAAACTTACTGGAGTTCTTTGAGGACATAATGAGTGCAGTGGATGGAGGGGAACAGATGGATGTCGTATACTTGGATTTCCAGAAGGCATTCAATAAGGTGCTGCACAAGAGAATTATAAATAAAATATGGATGCATGGAGTTGGAGGAAGTGTATTGGCATGGATAATGGATTGGTTAACCAATAGAAGGCAGAGAGTTGGTATAAATGGGTGTTTCTCCAGTTGGCAGTTAGTGGTGAGTGGGGTGCCCCAGGGGTCGGTGCTGGGCCCGCAGCTGTTTACCATTTATATTGATGATTTGGAAGAGGGGTCTGAGTGTAGTGTAGCAAAATTTGCTGATGACACTAAACTGAGTGGAAAAGCCAATTGTACAGAGGATATGGAGAGTCTGTAGAGGGATGTAGATAGGTCAAATGAGTGGGCCAAGGTCTGGCAGATGGAATACAATGTTGGTAAATGTGAGGTCATCCACTTTGGAAGGAATAATAGAAGAGCAGATTATTATTTAAATAGTGAAAGATTGCAGCATGCTGTTGTGCAGAAGGACTTGGGAGTGCTTTTGCATGAATCGCAAAAAGTTGGCTTGCAGGTACAACAGGTTATTAAGAAAGCAAACAGAATGTTGGCCTTCATTGCTAGAGAGATTGAATTCAAGAGCAGGGAGGTCATGCTGCAACTATACAGGGTACTGGTGAGGCCACATCTGGAGTACTGTGTGCAGTTCTGGTCTCCATACTTGAAGGATATACTGGCTTTGGAGGCAGTGCAGAGCAGGTTGACCAGGTTGATTCCAAGTATGAAGGGGTTAACCTATGAAGAGAGATTGTATCGCCTGGGACTTTACTCTCTGCAGTTCAGAAGAATGAGAGGGGAGTCTTATAGAAACATACAAAATTTTGAAAGGGATAGATAAGATAGAAGTAGGAAAGTGTTTTCCTTTGGTAGGTGAGACTAGAACTAGGGGACATTGCCTCAAGATTCAGGGGAGAAGATTTAGGACGGAGATGAGAAACTGTTTTTCCCAGAGAGTGGTGAATCTGTGGAACTCTCTGCCCAGGGAAGCAGTTGAGGCTTCCTCACTAAATATATTTAAGGAACAGTTCAATTGGTTTTTACATAGTAAGGGAATTAAGGGTTATGGGGAAAAGGCAGGCAGATGGAGCTGAGTTTACAGACAGATCAGCCATGATCTTATTGAATGGCAGGGCAGGCTGAATGGCCTACTCCTGCTCCTATTTCTTATGTTACAGATTGATGTGTTGCAGTTCCCTCATATGCTGTGTGCTAAAGTGTACCCTGCTGTTCAATACCACGCAGTGGACTCGTGCAAACAACTCCACAGGCTCCCTGTTATTGTTTCACATCTGATCATTAATAATACCCCTTGTAAAAAGAGGCAGCATATGGTTGGCCTCCTCTGTGGTTTAGTGCACTGTGCCAGTACCTGTATTGTATAATCAGGTTAACTGTGCAGTGAAGGATTCTCTAGTCTTTTGCATATATTTATCCCACTTAGTCCCCTTCACTGCCTTCCATGCTGTGATCACTCTTTCCTCTAGTACTGTTCGTTCACCATCCAGGGCAGTTGTTTCAAGACTATAGACAGTCACCGGATGGATCTGTACAATCATACTTGCTTATGTGAAATTCTACTTGTACCTGGGTGAAAGGCTGTGAGGAATATCCCACACCAAGTTTCAGGATCCGAGCACATATTCTCCCTTAATGCATTACCCTCTTCCCCTTTCCCACACCCCCCCCCCCCCCACACACACACTTCTGTATCATATTTAAAACAGTGACACTCAGGAAAGTTGAGGTTGAGCTGCTGGTCCTGGCCCTCATACAACTAGGTCTCAATTCCATGTACTGATCCAAGCTCTATGTTTATCCTCCTTAACTATAATAATCCTGGCATTAAAATAAATACAATTCAGTCCTACCATGCTTAGTCTACCCCTTGTCCTTCCTTTCAGTCTTTATACCATTTTTCTTGCCAACGACCCTCTGCTTGTTGCCCTGCTGCTATGGTTCCCATCCCCCTGCCACCCTAGTTTGAACTCTACCGAGGAGCAATGGCAAACCTCCCAGCAATGATACTGGTTCCCCTCCAGTTCAGGTGCAGATTGTCTTGTTTGTGCAGGTCCCATATGCCCTGGAAGAGAGCTCAATGTTCCATAAATCTGAAACCCTCTCTCCTTCACCGGCTCCTTAATCATCTCTTGAACTGCACTGGATTTATTTCTCATTTCACTAGCACATGCACAGATACTGACCACAGATTGTAACTTACTACCTTACTTAAAATCCTCTTGCAGGACCTCATCCCTATTCCTGTCTTTGTCATTGCTGCCAACATGAACTATGATCTCTGGCTCCTCACCTTCCCCTCTCAGAATATCTTGTACCTGCTGCAAGACGTCCATGAATCTGGCACCTGCGAGGCAGCACACCATCCAGGAGTTTCAGCTGCAGCCACAGAAATGCCTATCTGCATCCTTTACTATTGTGTCCCCTATCACTGTTGCTCTGCCTGACTGCGCCCTTCTCTTCTTCTCTTCAGAGTCAGAAATAGTGCCATTAATCAGGTTACTAGTGCCAACCTCCAAAATGTAATTACACCACCCAGCCCACCACCCCCCCAACGGTAGTCAAAGGAGTGGGTATACTTGTTACTGAGGGAAATCTTGCATTATATGCTGACACTCCTTACTTCACGTCCCACATCCCTCTATAGCCTGCATCTGAAGTGTGACCACCTCACTAAAACTCATCTTATGATCTCCTCAACCTCATGGATTATTCTGAGTACATCCAACTACACCCCCATTTCCTTGACCTAGTTTGTCAGGAGCTGCAGCTGGATGTACTTCACTCACATGTGGTCATTGGGAAGAACAAATGACTTTGACTTTCAGTATTTCCATGCCCCTACTGCCATTTTGTCAACAGATCCCAAATATCATAGATCAGCAGGAAAATCAGCTCTACTCAACTGTGCCTCCTCAGCAAAGTCTCTTAGCTCCTTACTCTTATACTGGCCCACTGTTTCAATAGGTTTTCTGCCCTACGCAAACAAGAGAAAATCTGCAGATGCTGGAAATCAAAGTAATATACACAATACTGGAAAAACTCAGCAGGCCAGGCAGCATCTATGGAAAAGAGTAAACAGTCGTCATCTTGGGCCAAGATCCTTCAGCAGGACTGACGGAGGATCTCTTCTTGAAACATCACCTGTTTACTCTTTTCCATAGATGCTACCTGGCCTGCTGAGTTCCTCCAGCATTTGTGTGTATTACTCTACTTTATACTGTCTTCCTTTCATTGTCTTGAGTTGCCACACACTTGCCCAATCAGAAACAACTTCTTAAAAGCTGTTGTCTCAACCCCTCAGCTTGTTTTTGCAGGTGCAGCTGCCAAAGAGGCAATAATTTCTTTCATAACCTTTCATCAGATGGAACATCTTAGTGCTCCTTGCCTAACCACACTGATGGCATTGATTCAAGAAGGTAGCCAGACACTTAAATCCAGAGAACACCTTTCACCATCAAGTCAAGTCTGTAATCAAATCAATGTTTTTTTTTTATATAAAGAGAACAAAAAGTATTAGAAAATGTATACCTATTTGGGATCTACTGGTAAATCGTATGCATAATGTCCACATTCGGGAACTGTCTAAGCAAAACAATTCATGAGCCTGCCTGAACTTTGTGCTCTGCAGCAATGTGATAGCATACATGTATGACTTTGAAACAAGAATCTCCAAAGATCTACTAACCTTTTATGGTCTCTCCCCTTTCTGATGCTGGTTATTGACTTTTACTTCTTGGAGGTCCTTCCTATTCAGCATCAAATAGTCCATATTGAAGGATTCTCAAGCTAAACAAATATGAAGTAGAAGCCACCATTTTTAGCTAACATGTTTAGCTTAATGACTGGAGAATAGAAAATGTTAAATCGTGGTCAAAGAGAAATGCAAGGTTAAATGAGCAACCATGATAAACTCAAGATTCTGTAGATGCTCTAAATGCAGAGCAACACACAAAATACTGGAGGAACTCAGCAGGTCAGGCAGCATTTTGTAGTAAGGAATAAAGAGTTTAACATTTTGAGCCAAGACCCTTCATGATCTACTTTTAACCCAAGTGCAACCCAAGCAGATACAATTGAGTGTATAGGGGATTGGTTGGTTTTAACTGGAGGAACCTAAATTAAAGAGACGCCACCAAGGAAATGAAGGCAAATTGCATTTGGCAAATTGGAATATTTGATAGGATTGAGGAAGTTAATGTTCTAGATGGTACATATGTATTTTCAGAAGCCATTTAATAAATCCCATAGAATGACAAATAATAATGAAACTGGATAAGAACTATGAATGGCAAAAAGTAGAATAGTGAAGGAAGACACACTCTTATTCATTCAAAAGTCAGTGTTGGGACTATTTCTATTTATGATTATGTATTTAATAACATAGATGTACATTTGCTTGGCAAAACTTCTTTATAGATAATACCAAGCATGGAAGAATGATAAACAATGTGGAGGGTTGCAGCAGAATTACAAGGTGTACTATACTGAGGAAATATGATGATGCGCCTTGTTGGGAAGAATATGGGAAGACAAAACATGCTAACATGTTAAATTCTAAAGGGGATGGAGAAAAATTGGCCTGAAAGAGAGGGTGGGAAGAACCAGGAAACAGAAATTTCCCTGTAAGATTCAAAGAATGACACCTCTCAGCATTGAGATATATCTGAATTTGAGGATTGAATTGCTGGTCAATGTGCAGCTATCTCTGTGTGGGAGAGAACATGGGAATGAGAAACACAACATCTCACTGAGATTGAGATACCAGTTGAGAGCACATATAACCTCTATGGAATGACTTGTGTTGCTGAGACAGTGAGTAAACATGTCACAAAGATTACAATTATAAGACACCATCAGTGTAGTGGTAACATTGTATTTCAATATTTGAGCTGGCAGACAAATTGAGGAAGAAGTTAATAAAGCATGAGTTTCAGCCCTTCATAAATAGATATAAAAGAAAGAAAACAAGGAAATTATGTGATTAAACACTAGTTAGGCCACAACTATAACATTGTTTTCAGATTCTGATCATTCCACTTTAGGAAGGATATAAAGGTCCTAGGAGATTATGGGGAGAATTTCCTGGTTTGATTCCAGGAATACAGTTGAGAGGAGATTTGATAGTTGCATACAAAATCTTGATTGAATGTGACAATAAATAAAAACTTCCCAATAGTGGAAGGGTCAAGGATCAAAGGAAACTAATTTACAGTGATTAACATAAAGAATCAGAAGCTGTATGAAGGAAAAAAATAGCAATAATTAGTTGTGATCCAGAACGTGTTCAGAAGTGTGAATTAATTTGTAGTTTTCAAAGGAATATTGAACAGACATGTTCTAAAGTAAAAATGCATTGTATTGTATGGAGGGGCGAGAACTAGGATATTTTAACCAGTTTTTATGTTATGTAAAATAAAGATTGAAATGTACATGCTTTCAGCTTTCTTAAAACATTTTGAAAGTTTATAACATTGAAATTAACCTCTTTTTAAAATATTTGAACATAAAATGCTAGAAAAACTAAGCAGTCAGGCAGCACTTGTAGAAAGAGTAACAGTTAACATTTCAGGTCTGTGACCCTAGCAATTAACTCATCTTGTCATATCCTATCAGGCTTTCCTATTTTTCTATACATATCTCCCCACTTTCTATCCTGCTAAAAACAAGTATCTTTTTATCAGTTCTAATAAAGAGTCACTGACCCGAAATGTGTTACCCAGTGTTCAGTTTGGGATCTCATACTAAAATATCTAGCTAGAGTGTAAGAAACAGTTTCCATATCTTTCAAAGCATATTTGAGGCTAATTTTTGACTTTAGTTTGACATGGTGAAATGAGCAAACATGAACTCTTGAGTTTGTTCCAAAAAATATTGACATGATACGTTTTAGGATAATGCTGGAATCTTTGACTTTTTTAACACAATGAGGTTTGTTATCTTCTTTTACGCTAGAAAAGATAAATATATGATCATTTAAGCAGAAGTCAATGTTAATGATTAATGATGAATAAAATATTCCCTGGGTGGCACCAAATTATTTTGTTCTAATACACTGATCACAAATGAATCACTTCCTTTTTCTTGATTCCACACACTTACAGCAGAGTTATGGGGAAGGAAAATTTGGAAAGTTAAAGCAAAAGGACAAACGATCAATTCGCTGGAAAAACACATGGGGTCAAGCCCAATCTAAAGAAGGAAAGGAATTGTCAACATTTTGGGTGAAAATATGGCATCAGAATAAATGATAACTTTTTCAGGTTTTGTCAGATTTGCAAATTGCTCCTTGTAAAGATCAAAATAATTAGTAAGAAATACAAAACTGAAAGGACAAAGTGCTGGTGTGGGGGAGAGGGGGGAGATGGATAATGATACTCAAGGTCCTTCAGAAAAGGGCCATGCATAAACTTCAAGAGGTACCTCCAACTGAAGTGGAAAACTGGTAAAAAGGTACATGGATATTAATCCATTCCAATTGTGTGGATGTGACATGACATGGACTTGATTGCAAATTGACCATGATTGAGATTTAAATATAAGTTTTGGAAAAATTAAGCGTGCTTTGAGGACAACATAGTAATTCCTCAATTATATATAGATATGGTTGGGCAAAACATGGCAAAGTTTAGTTTGAGGTTTTGCATTCTAGTCAGAGAAATCAAAAGGAAATCACTGAGAATGAGTGAAGTTCAGAGAGAAATGGGTATTCTTGCATGCAAATCACAAAAAGGTTAGTAGACAGATCCAACAAATAGATAAGAAGGGAAATAACATGCATATTGACCTTTATTAAGAAGGGATTGGAGCATAAGATTATGGGGGTTTTGTTACAGTTGCTTGGGATGCTGGTGGTGCCACTCCTGGAAAATGTGTATAATTTTGGCCCTATTACCTTTATTTTAGAAAGAATTTGGCTAATTCCAGTGGTGAGATGGTTGTACAGCCAAGAGCAGCTAGAACAGAGAGGTTGGTTTGGGTCTGTGTTTCTTGAAAATTATGTTTTCACTAGTGGTAAAGCCATGAAGAAAGCACATGACAACAAAGCAAGGAGGTGGGAATTTAAAACTGAGGGTCATAGAAATTTCTGAGGGTAGTGAATCCCTGGAATTCCTGGCCCCCAAGAGTGGTGGTGGCCTGATTTAGAATACATTATTTAAGGTAGATATGGATAAATATTTGAAAGGTCAAGGAATTGAATGTTATGAAGAACTAGCACAGAAGAGAAGTTATAGATCAGCCATGAACAGATTCAGTGGAAGAGATGGTTTGAAGGGCCTGATGATGTACTCCTATTAATTTATTGTGTTCTGGCGTTATAAAAAGTGAAAAGGATGCAGGTAAGCCTTCCTATTACAGAATGGAAGAAAATTAATAGGTAGGATCTTGGCTGAGGAGAAAAAAAGAGACAATCTGGGGTGAACCAAACAAAAACCAGGGGCAGAAAACATTGGCAGTTGTAGAGCATAGTACATTTGGAAATTATGCATGTATGTAACACAGGAAAAGGACTGTGAAACACTTATCCAAAATTCCAAGATCCAAAAATTTCCAAAATCCCAAAATTTATGAGTGCTGACATGACATCACCAATTGAAAATTCCACAAGACGCTGGGAAGGTTCACAGGTGATGCACAGGTCTCTGCGCACCAGACAGTTCTGAGAAGTGACTTTACCTACTATATAAAGAGTAGAAGTTAATGAAAAATAGAAGAACACTGCATAAAGTGAAAAATGAAGATATTGATAGTGTGTCATCATTGTTAAAGTGAACATATGCCACTTAACTGCTTAACGTTATGCTGAACATGGAACAAGCAAAGGTGAATGCAAGATTGAGGGTACTTGTGAATATTCAGCTGGGGGGGTAGGTTTACAAAAAATTAAGAAAAGACACAGGATTTAATTTTTAAAGCATCTGCTGATCATGAAAATCTAGCAACAGAACAAGTCTATGACGCTGATTGTTTTTATACCTTACATAAAACTTAAGAAAAAGTAAAATACAAATACCCTGTACTGTAACCTTTTAATCAAAATATGGCATAATAAGTGGAGACTGAAATCCTGCTGTTCTTTGTTGTTATTTAGCAGCTGATTCTTCCAATGGTGCCATGCTGCTTTTGTTACCCTGCACACACATTATATTAATGGTATGTAACAATTTTTACTGTTAAGTACATACATGTGATGAACAAGTGTAAGACAAAAACTGCTTATTGGCAGCACATAAATTCAGAGTCAGAAATGATGTCAATCCCAAGCTATCTCATTATATCCCAAAAAAATCTAAAATCCAAAACACTTCCAGCCCTAAGCATTTCGGATAAGGGGTACTCAACCTGTATAGTGGAGATAGGAATGATTGACATGTAGGCTTTTGGAACAAAACTAGCAATAATGTGAAGGATGAATTTAGGGAATATATAAGGGACTTGTTTTCCATATGAGTGTGTTGAGCAACCAATGAGGACCTGGCTGTTTTAGCTCTCCTTATGTGTTATGAGAAAGGGTTAATTGATGACTGGTAGCTAAGGGGCCCTAAGGGAACAATTGATTGTGAATTAATCCTTTCAGAAAGTGGCGTCTTGAATCTCAATATGGTAGACTGGGAAATTACAGGAAAATATACGGTTGTAAGCATATGATGGCTAGCATTTAAAGGATATATAGATTATTTTTTAATTTTATCTCTTAAAAGGGGTCTAACTGTGGCTAACAAAGTAATGTTAAAAATAGTATTAGGTCAAAGGAAAAAAATTATAACGTCACTAAAAAGACAGTAAGGGTAAAAATTAGAAACATTTCAGAATTAGAAAACATAGAAAACCTATAGCACACTACAGGCCCTTTGGCCCATAATACTGTGCCAAACCTGTACTTACTTTAGAAATTACCTCGGGTTATCCATAGCCCTCTATTTTTCTAAGCTCCTTGTACCTATCCAGGAGCCTCTTAAAATATCCCATCCACCTCTACCACCCTTGCCAGCAGTCCATTCCACACACTCACCACTCTGCGTAAAAAAAAAACTTACCCCTGACATCTGCTCTGTACCAAGCACCTTAAAACTGTGTCCTCTCATGTTAGCCATTTCAGCCCTGGGAAAAAGCCTATGACTATCCACACAATCAATGCCTCAATTTTCAGCAAATAAAAGACCAGGGCAAATATTGGGGATAACATAGTATGACTGTATGTTTTGAGAATTGGTTAACAGATGAAAAGCAGAGAATGGGATCATTTTGGTTTATGAGGCTGTGATTCATGGAGAACTCTAAGGATGGTTTTGCAGCTGTAGCTGTTCAGACTATCCAAAGAATTGGATGAGGGGATCAAATGAAATAAATCCAAGTTTGTTATTGATACAAACAGATTACTGTGAGGTTGCAGAGAGACTTCAGGGAGAGACAGTTTAAGAAAATAGGCAAGCAAAATGCAGATGGTAGATAGAAAAATGTGATGAAATCCACTTAGTGAACTACAAAAGTGTAGTGTATTGTGACAGATTGGTATTCAAAGTGATATGGGTGTCCATGCACAAAATCACTGAAAGTTAATCAGTCTGCTGGAGTTGAGCAGCATCTGTAGGGGGAGGGTGGAACATTTGTTAAAAGCCTGCATTCTCTGTTGCTCCAGATTCCACCATCTGCAGTCCCTTGTGTTTTAAGTTAAAGTTTGCATTCACGTACAACTGTAGTTAAGCAAATTAGATGTTGAGATCTTGCCGGAAGATTTTAATACAAAAGTACTGATGTCGTCTTCCTGTTATACAAGCTGTACTTGGAATGTTGTGCTGCAACTCTATTTCCTTGGACAAAGGAACTAATATACTTGTGATTAGATAATCAAGATTCACCAAGTTGTTTCCTGGATTGGCAGGTTTGTCATATGAGTAGACTAAGTCTGTACACTTGAGTCTATATGAATTAAGAGCCAATCTTATCGAAATGCACAAAATACTTACAGAGCTTGATAGAATAGTATCAAATATGTCTCCTTTGGAGGTTGTGTATAGAAACATGGTCATGGTTTCAAAATTAGGGGATGACCATTAAGAAAAAATGTCTTTACTTAGTGGTAACAAATCTTTGGAATTCTTTACCTAGGTTGTATTTGAGGTTCTCGCTGAGAATCTTCAAAACTGAGTTCTTTTTATAAGAGAATCAAAGGACATTCTGGAAAATGGCATAAGGTTATAAAAAGTCAACTGTACCTTGATTGTCGTAGCCGGCATGAAGTTGCCAACAAATCTACTGTTGTGTTCTTATAATTTCCAATTTGTTTATGCTCTTAACCAAATAATCAAGAAAACTTTGGAGTGCTTTCCTAAATTTTGGAGAAGTAATATAATATTCTGCTATGCCATTTTCCAAATCCTCAAAGAGTAGTGGCATTTCTGTTGCTCAATTTAAAATGCAGTTTCTTTCATTTTAAAAGAAAATGAGGTCCTACATAATTGAGGAGTATATCTTCTGCTTTGGCCAAAGTAGATGGGATGTTGCAACCCCTTCTCCTTCTGGCAAGTGCAATTTCCTTAGCCAGTATCTAATATTATCAAATCCTAATTGGCACAGTGCCTGATAAGATCTATTTTCAGGCTTATTAGCAGTCTGAGAATTTAAATTATACATTTGGCATTCCATATGATAAATTATGTCAAATAGAACATTAATTTTGTTCTCATACCTGATGTTTTTACATATCATTACCTTAAGTGGACAGGGTTTTCAAAAATTAGTTTTTTTCCCTTTAAGATTTCATATTTTCTATGTATCCCAATTCTTGTGCTCTGTAAAATACTTAAAAGTTTAAGTGGATTTAGTGCTTTTACTTCACAGTTGTCTGTCTGAAATAATCAGTGTAGTTAATAACTCAGACAGTATCACTGGACATGATAGATTTCTTTCGATTGCAAATCATATTACAAAATGCTGCTCCATGCCCCAGATGTTGTATAAGTTTCATGGAAATTTATGCAACTTTCTTTAAGGTCAGTGTGTCCCTTTGTTACTAACTGGAAATGCATGATTTGTGAACTCTTGCAAAATTTAATGATGACATTTAGTTTAACAGCTTCTGATTTGCAGTACTCACTGGGGTAATAAATGTGACATCAAGTAAATGCTGCTTATGGCCCGATCACAGCATCATAACTAAAGTACTCGGGCATCTTGCGAACGTGAGTTGAATCTGATCCAAAATCATAATGATTGTTTTTCATTCTTAATCCAAACAACGCCCCCCACCCCGCCCCCACCAAATCCCCATTTGCATCATTAGGCAAGTACACATTATTAATAGAGATTAGAATAGAAATCTTTGATCTGATATTCTGCCTAGTTATCATGATAATCTTGCAGGCATGAGACAAGTACAGCTGCAAGAAAAAGTTTGTGAACTCTTTGCAATTACCAGTTTTTCTGCATGAATTACTTATGAAATGTGGTCTGATCTTCATCTCAGTTACAATGATAGACAAACGCAATCTGCCTAAACTAACAACGCACAAACAATTGTACTTTTCATGTCTTTATTGAACACATTGTTTAAGTATTCACAGTCCAGGCTGGAAAATGTATGTGAACTCTTGTACTTAATAACTGGTAGAACCTTCTTTAACCATAAAACCATAGAACACTACAGCACAGTACAGGCCCTTCAGCCCTCGATGTTGTGCCGACCCATATAATCCTTTAAAAAAAGTACTAAACCCACACTACCCTATAACCCTCCATTTTACTTTCATCCATGTGCCTGTCCAAGAGGCTCTTAAATGCCCCTAATGTTTTGGCCTCCACCACCATCCCTGGCAAGTCATTCCAGGCACTCACAACCCTCTGTGTAAAAAAAAAAACACAACAACAACTTGCCCCTGATATCTCCCCTAAACTTCCCTCTCTTAATTTTGTACATACACTCTCTGGTGTTTGGCATTGGTGCCCTGGGAAACTGGTACTGATTATCCACCCTATCTGTGCCTCTCATTATCTTGCAGACCTCCATCAAATCCCCTCTCATTCTTCTGTGCTCCAAAGAGAAAAGTATGACTTGTTCTCCAAACCAGGCAACATCCTGGTAAATCTCCTCTGCACCCTCTCCTTAGCTTCCACATCCTTCCTATAATGAGCTGACCAGAATTGAACACAATACTCTTAAGTGCGGTCTCACCAGAGATTTGTAGCGTTGCAACATGACCTCTCTAGTCTTGAACTCGGTCCCTCTGTTAATGAAGCCTAGCATCCCATAGGCCTTCTTAACTACCCTATCAAGCTGTGCAGCGACCTTGAGAGATGTATGGATTTGAACCCCAAGGACCCTTTGTTCAAGGACCAAGGACCCTCTTAAGTAACTGACCATTAATCCTGTACTCAGTCTTCTGGTTTGTCCTTCCAAAATGCATCACCTCACACTTGTCTGGATTGAACTCCATCTGCCATTTTCCTGCCCAACTCTGCAGCCTATCTATATCCTCTTGTAACCTTCGACCACCTACATCTCCATCCACAACTCCTCCAATCTTCGTGTCATCCACAAACTTACTCACCCATCCTTCTGCCTCTACATCCAGGTCATTTGTAAAAATCACAAATAGCAGGGGTCGCAGGACAGATCCCTGCGACTCTCCACTAGTCGCTGACCTCCAGGCAGAATACTTTCCTTCCACAACTACCCTCTGCTTTCTTCCTTTAAGCCAATTTTTTATCCAAACAGCCAAGGTTCCACTTATCCCATGTCTCATGACTTTCTGGATGAGTCTCTCATGAGGGACCTTGTCAAATGCTTTGTTAAATTCTGTGTAGACCACATCCACTGCCCTACCCTCATCAATTTCTTTTGTTACCTCTTCAAACAACTCAATCAGGCTTGTGAGGCACCATCTTCCCTTCACAAAGCCATGTTGACTATCAATGAGTAGACTGTACTTCTCCAAATGTTCGTAGATCCTATCCTAAAGAATCCTTTCCAGTAGTTTGCATACCACCGACATAAGACTCACCGGTCTATAGTTCCCAGGTTTCTCCCTATTACCTTTTTTAAACAAGGGAACTACATTTGCTATTCTCCAGTCCTCCGGAACTTCCCCTGCAGCAAAAGAGGATTCAAAGATCATAGCTAATGCTCCTGTGATCTCTCAATTCCCACAACAACCTGGGGTATATCATATCTGGCCCTGGGGATTTATTAATCTTAATGTTTTTAAGAAGATCCAGCACTACTTCTTCCTTAATCTCCACATTGTCCAGCACACAAGCCCGCTCTACTTCGACTTCATCCTGATCAAGGTCCTTTTTACTTGTGAATACTGAAGCAAAGTCTTCATTTAGGACCTCCCCAATCTCCTCCGCTTCCAAGCACATGTTGCCCTCTTTACCATTTAGCAGTCCCACCTTCGTTCTCATCATCCTCCTATTCTTCACATATGCATAGAACACCTTGGGGTTCTCCTTAATCCTACATGCCACGGTCTTCTCATGCCCCCTTCGAGCTCTCCTGTCCTTTCTTTAGCTCCTTCCTGGCTACCCTATATTTCTCATAAGCCCCTGCTACTTCCTGCTTCTTATATCTAACATTCCTTCTTATGTCTAACATAAAGTCTCATGTTAACAGCAATAATTTCCACCAAACATTTCCTGTAGCTGCTGATTAGACGTGCACAAAGGCAAGGAAGAATTTTAGACCATTCTCCCATACAAAACTGCTTCAGTTCATCAATATTTCCAAGATATGGACCGCTTTCTTCAGGTCATGCCACAGCATTTCAATTGGATTAAGGTTTGGAATCTGACTTGGCCATTTCAAAATACAAATTTTATTCTTTTTAAACCACTCTGTTGTTGATTTACTTTTGTGTTTCAGATCATGGTCTTGTTGCATCATCCAACTTCTATTAAGCTTCAGGTGACAGAGCAGTACACTGACATTCTCCTGTAGAATGTCTTGATAGAAATTTAAATTCATTGTTCCTCAGCAATTGCAAGGTGTCCAGGCCCTGGGGCAGCAAATCAGCCCCAAGCCATGATGCTCTTTCCACTATGTTTCACAGTTGGGATGAGGTTGTGGTGTTGATGTGGTGTCCTTTTTCCTCCAAACATAGCAGTGTGTATTTCTGTCAAAAAGTTTCACTTCTGTCTCATCTGTTTGGAGAACATTGCCCCAGAAGCATTGTAGAAAATCCAGGTGGTCTTTTGCAAACTTGATGTGCAGCAATTTTTTTTTAGAGAGCAGTGGATTCCTCTGTGATGTCCATTCTTGTTCAGTTGTTTTTCTTATAGTGGACACATGAACAGAGACTTAAGTAAGTTCCAGAGGTTTCTGCAGGTGTTTTGCTGTTATTCTTTGGTACTTTTATACCTTCACATTGTGCTCTTGGTGTGATCTTTACAGAATGCCCACTCCTAAGAAGAGTAGCAACTGTACTGAATTTCCTTCATCTGTAAACAATTCCCCATACTGTGGACTGATGATCACTCAGGTCTTTAGAAATGCTTTTGTAGCTTTTTCCAGCTTCATGTATCTCTACAATTCTTCTTTTAAAGTCCTCTGAAAGTTGTTTTAATTGAGGCATGGTGCACATAAACAGATCTTTCTTGAGAAGAGTAGGCTCTGTCAGTAACCTGTGTGTCTTTTTTTTATAGGGCAGGGCACCTCTACAACCCACAGCTCCAATCTCATCTCATTGATTGGAATACCTGATTCCAAATAGCTTTTGTCAAAGGCATTACCCCAGAGGTTCACATACTCTTTTGAACCTAGACTGTGATTGTTTAAATGGTGTACTCAGTATTGAGTAGTAGTACAATTGCTGATGTGTTATTAGATTAGACTGATCGTGTTTGTTTGTTATTGTGACTTAGATGAAGATCAGACCACATTTTGCAGAAAAATAGGTAATTGCAAAGGACAATTGCAAACTTGCAAACTTTTTCTTGCAACTGTTTTTCTGATATCCTGCAATGTACTCAGATGCCTGCACTTTTCTAAGCTTGACCTCCATGTTTTTGTATGCAAGACAAAAGCTTTTCACTGTATTTTGATACATATAACAATAATAATAAAACAAACCAAAAGGGGATACATATTTTCATTGTCCTCATGGAGCTTCATTTCCAGAGAGCCAAATATCTGAAAATTCCTCTCTACGCCTCTCCATTTCAGTACAATACTGTCTGGAAGTGGTTTCACGTTTTCCCATATACTTGAACATTTCCTGTAAATGATTTTGCATTGTAATACATTTTCATTGAATGCATAAGAATAAAATAATTACTATCAGCTTGTGAGGTGGAATTGAATCGTTAATGGCTTAGTAACTCTACTATGCCTTTCTGCTCTATACAAGGCACACATAAGTATGTAGAACACTTCCTTTATATCTGGATGTGTGCTGCTTCAACTGAACTCAAGAGCACAACTGAGGATAAAGCAAACTGTTTGATTGGCACCCATTAAATCACTGCAAGTATTCAATACTACTCCCTGACTAGTATTTTGTGGCTTACTCTGCTGGATCTATGAGATTACCTGATGCAACTTGCTAGCCTTTCAGTGACAACACATGTTGAAACTGCAATCTCTGCTGTGTAGAAAGAGGTAGCAGGTGCATTGCAATACCACCAACCTGAGTTCTCCTCCACATAAGACACCATCCTGTCTTTGATATATTATTAAACCTGTTCTGCCTTGATTACAGCTGTTCAGCAATGCAACTGAAAGACAATTAAAAATGGGCAAAGAATTGTTGGCTAGGTCTCATGCTAAGTTCGATTTCCACTTTTTGTTTGCATGTAGTATTTAGATATTTTTAAATATGCGCCATTTAGAATTACATCTAACCTTTGATTGTAGTTAAATATTTCTGGCTGCAAGTACTCAAAAAAAACTTTGAGCAGTCAGAAGTAAGATTAATTATAAATTAGAATTCATTCATTCTAATTTTCCCCTCGTAATCTTATAATTTGCATAAATTCTTCCTTTGATTTTACTGTGAATTATCTTGATCAGTGTAATTCTTTGCTGAACAAGTTTGCTCACAATTATTTTAAAGTTTGCTTTTATCATTTCTGTTCTATGATCTTAATACACTTTTAAAATAATTTGGATTTCCCTGCATCATTCCCAGTTTAACAGCTGCCTGTCATGGTATGAAGGCTTAAACATTTAGTCTCTATGTATATTTTCATATCATGTCTGATGCATTTGAGTTTATTCTTTTGCTATTTGAACAATTTGAAATTATTACAAAATGATATATAATAAATATTTTAAATTGTTGAATTTAGCAAATGATCTAAGAAACCACATCCTTAAATTATGTGATAACGTCCTGTCCTAAATCAGTATTTCAAGCCCCATTCTGGAATTTTTATATGTATCTAAATTGACTGTCCATCTCCCCCAGTACTGGCTTGTCAAAAATGCCATACTTGAGATGAATTCTTTGTTTCTTGGTTAGAAACAAAATGCTAGATTATATTTAATTTGAGAACACAACTGTGTGCAACTTGACTACAGTTGTGAAATAAATGACATGGTAGTCTATTTATAGTAAACCGAATATTGCAAATTGACAACAATATTCCCTTCTTTGCAACAGCTTTTGCTATGCTTTGTTGGTTGTGAAGAACTTCAGCTATCTTGAAAGGTGTGAATATATTTTTTTCATCTCTTGTTTTAGGTTGTGCTTTCAGAAGCTAAAATAAAATAAATTTTATTGAGTATGTCTCAAAGCTTTAAGGATACTATTTCAAATTCAACTTTATATATCATAATGTAAAGCTGATTTCTATTTAACAAACCCAATATTGAGCTCTTTGAAGTTTGATTGTAACAGAATCCAAAGATTCAAAGCTTTGGCTACCCATATACTTGTAGTTGGAGGACATTAAAATTAAATAATAGGGACAGATTTGTTCAAGGACTGAAGTTCTAACAAAAACAGACAAGTTTCTGTTGGGAAATATTTACGTAGTGTTTTGGAGCAGATGCACATCAGTGTTCTGGTATACAGCAATGCCTTTAGGTTTGATTGATTGAGGTTTACCATGTACCAAGATGGGCGTTCCTGGCATATACATGGAGTTGTAAGTGCTCTGGGGGATTTCTGGGATAGACAGGATCTTAAATATTAGTTCGTTGTGCTTGTTTTGTTTGGTGAATTATATCTGGAACATTTGTTTGTTGGGCATTTTGGTTTTATTAATGATATTGAATTTTTGTAATTTTTTTATTCAGATAATTTGATTCCTTTGCCTGTACTAAATTAACAATCCAGCATTTTCTAAAATGTGTTTTTTCTTGTGTGCCAGAGCAAATCATTCTAACTTAAATATGTTGCACTTTGTGATAAGGATTTTAGTCAAGTACTACACATAGTACTGTGCACAACAAAGTGCACAGAATGCAATTCTTCTCTACAGGCATGGTATTAAAAACTGCAATCTGCTTTGAATCTTAAATCAAAGTTGTTGCATGAAACCTGCATATGGTTATCTCGATTTTATTCATGCTCCAGCAGTAGAGGTTTGGTGCCATCTAGTGCCAATGCAGTTCTCTACTTTAAAATTGTTGATTTTCTTCTGCATTTTAGTAAAAGCTCAAATATTCAATACTTGAGCTTTTTAAAATTGAGTGAGCTTATAGGTCATTGCAATATTTTACAAAATATAAATTAATAAATTTTAGACTATTTGCCCCTTTATTCCATTTTGAAATGAATGAATCTGCATCGAGATGGAGATGGTCTCAAACTGTTGTAAAGTGTATTCCTGAATTTAGACCCAAAGACAATAAGAGAATGTCAAATAATTTAAGATAGGATGATTTGTAGATTAGTTTAAAGTTAATGGCCTGCTCATGAATCACCTTCCCTTGTACTTATTGTAAAAGTTGCCAAATAAAATAGTTGCTTTGGCAGTTGTTAGAGTACATTTTGTAAGCATGCACATTGTAGCTGCTGAGTTCCTCCAGCTTTTTCTGTGTGTTGCATTGTAGCTGCTGAATCTTGGGAACGAGATAAGTGGCTGTTTACAGCAGTGTTGGGTGATAGCCAAGCAGGTTGTTTAATTTTAGATGTTGTCTGGATTATTGGAAACCAGTATGATGGAGCTGAGGATGAGCCAGCAGATTTACAAGTAGATGATGGGTGTAACATGAATGTAAGGAAGGACAAGCCAATGATTGGGTACAAATGCAGACAGAACAAAGAGTTAAGTTGTACCACAGAGGCAAAATTCAAAAGGCAAAGAATGCAGGAATGAAGGTGCTATGTTTAAATGTGTGTAGCATTCAGAATAATGTGAACAAACTCATGGCACAATTAGAGACTGGTCAGTATGATGTTGTGGGTATCACTGAGTCATGGCTGAAAGAGTACATGCCCTAGTTGGGAGTTTAACATCAAGGATTTACTTTGTATCGAAAGGTCTGGCAGGAAGGCATAGGCGGCGGTGGTGTGGTTCTGTTAGTAGGAGATCTAAATACATACTTAGAAAGAGGTGATGTAGGGTCAAAGAACATTGAACATATCTGGGTTGAGTTAAGAAACTGCAAGGGTAAAAATTCCATTATGGGAATCATATATAGGCCTCCAAGTAGTAGCCAAGATGTGGGGTTGTGATTGCAAAGGGAGCTGGAGAAGGCATGTAATGAGAGAAATGACACAATTGTAGTGGGGGATTTAAATATGCAAAGGGATTGGGAAAATCACGTTGGTGTCGGATTGCAAGAGAGGGAATTTGTTGAATGCTTACAAGATGGCTTTTTAGAGAAGCTTGTGCTTGAGCCGACTCGGGGAAAGGTTATCTTGGATTGGGCGTTGTGTAATAACCCAGTTCTTATTAAGGAACTTAACGTAAAGGAGGCAGTGATCATAATATGATTAAATTCATATTGTAGTTTGAGAGGGAGAAGCACAAGTCACATGTATCAGAATCACAATGGAATAAAGGGAATTACAGAGGCATGAGAGAGGAGTTTGCCCAAGTGGATTGGAGGAGGATACTGGCGAGGATGACAGCAGAGCCAAGATGGCTGAAGTTTCTGGGAATGGTTCACAAAGCGCAGGATAGAAATGTCCCACAGAGGAAGTTCTCAAATGGAGGGGAAGGCAGCCGTAGGGAGTTAAGGACTGCATAAAACCCAAGGAAAGGTCATATAAGGTAGCAAAAGTGAGTGGGGAATTAGATGATTGGGAAGCTTTTAAAATCCAACAAAGGGCAACCAAAAAAGCTATAAAAATATGAGGATACACTTGCCAATAATACAGAGCAGGATGTCAAAAGATTTATGAGGAGTAAAAGGGAGGTGAGAGTTGATACTGGAACACTGAAAAATGATGCTGGTGAGTTAGTAATGGGGGTCAAAGAAATGGCAGATAAACTTTACTTTGCTTCTGTTTTCACTGTGGAAGACACTGGCAGTGTGTCTGTGAGTGTCAGGGAGCAAGAGTGAGTGCAATTGCTATTACAAAGGAAGAAGTGCTAGGTCTTAAGGTGGGAAAGTCACCTGAACCAGATGGACTACATCCCAGAGTCCTGAGAGAGGTTGCTGAAGAAATAGCAGATGCAATGGTCATGATCCTTCAAGAATCACTTGATTCTGGCATGGTCCCGGAAGAATGGAAAATTGCAAATTTAACTCCACTCTTTAAGAAGGGAGGAAGGAAAAAGAAAGGAAATTTTAAGCCTAACCTCAATGGTTGGGAAAGTGTTGGTCTATTATTAAGGATGAGGTTTTGAGGTACTTAGAGACTAATGATAAAACAAGTCAAAGTCAGCATGGTTTTTGTAAAGGGAAATCTTGTCTGACAAATCTGTTAAGAGTTCTTTGAGGAAGTAACATGTAGGGTGGATAAAGGAGAGGCTGTGGATGTCATTTACTTGGATTTTCAGAAGGCATTTGATAAGGTGCCACACATGAGGCTGCTTAACTAAATAAAATCTTCTGGTGTTGCAGGAAAGATACTGGCATAGATAGTGGAATGGCTGACAGGCAGGAAGCAGCAAATGGAAATAAAAGGGGCCTTTTCTGGTTGGTTGTTGGTGACTAATGGTATTGGGACCACTGCTTTTCACATTGTGAGTGATTTAGATAATGGAATTATTGGGTTTACGGTGAAGTTTGCAGATGATGCAAAGATAGGTGGAGGGGTAGGTAATGCTGAGAATTCAATGCAATTGCAGCAGGACTTAGATAAATTGGAAGAATGGGCAAAAAATGTGATAGTTGGAATACAGTGTTGGGAAATGTATGCATTTTGGTAAAAGGAACAATAATGCAGATGACTATCTAAATGAGGACAATATTCAGACATCAGTGGTGCAGAGGGACTTAGGAGTTCCCGTGCAAGACTCCCAGAAAGTTAATTTACAGGTTCAGTCTATGGTAAAGAAGGCAAATGCAATGTTGGCATTTATTTCAAGGGGAATAGAATATAAAAGCAAGGAGATAATGCTGAGACTTAATAAGGCTCTAGTCAGGTCGCACTTTGAGTATTGTCAACCATTTTGGGGCCCCATATCTCAGGAAGGATGTGTTGTCATTGGAGAGAGTCCAGAGGAGGTCCATGAGGATGATTTGTCGAATGAAGGAGTTAACTTATGAGGAGGGTTTGGTACCTTTGAGCCTATACTCACTGGAATTTAGAAGAATGCAGTGATCTCACAGAAACCTACCCAGTGTTGAAAGGACTAGATAAGGTGGATGGGGAGAGGATGTTTCCTATGGTGGGAGTATTCAGAACCAGAAAACACAGCCTCAAAATTGAGGGGCAACCTTTAAGAACAGAGCTAAGGAGGATTTCTTTTTTAGCGAGAGAATAGTGAAACTGTGGAATGCTCTGCTGCAGACTGTGGCCTCCATATAAGTCTGTGCGTATATTTAAGGCAGAAGTTGATAGTTTCCTGATCAGTCTGAACAACAAAGGATATGGCAAGAATGCAGGTGTATGGGGTTGAGTGAGGATTGGGATCTGGGATCAGCCATGATGGAATGGCAGAACATATTTGCTGCGTTGAGTGGCATAATTCTGGTCCATTGTCTTATGGTCTTTGGCTATCCAGGCAAGAAAAGTATATTAGGCTTTGTACTTACTGGAAAATGTTTTGGAAGTCAAAGATGAATTGTGCTATTCTGCATACCATGCCTCTGATCTACTCATTGGGCATAAGTAACTGCAGTTGTTTCCTGTTCAGCTGTGACCCCAGGACATTGACAGGATGGGGGAGCAAGACCACCCAGTAGGTGAGCAGGGATGGGAGGAGAGTTGTGTTGATGAAGCAGCTGAAGATGGCTGAACTAGAAATAACCTCCAACATCCAAAACTCTTTCAATGTGCTAGGTATGATGTAATATCATGGAGAATTTCTCTTTGCATTCCCGTTGTCTTCGGTTTTTACTGGAGGTTCTTGATGTCAAGAATTTTAAACCTTAATCTAGAATTTGGCTCTCTTGTCCACCTTTGAACTAAGGCTGTAAAAAGCTCTGGAGCTGAATTACCCTGGTTTGTACTTTGAACTGTTATAAAGGCAAAAAGTTTGACAACTCAGAATCAGAAAACTAGAGCATCATGTTCTTGTGGAAAATGTTTTAAACTAAATTTCAAGAAATCTTTTGTTCCATGCTGTACCCTTGTACAGAGCTGCTTTAGATGTTACACTACCTACTGCAGGACTTTTAAAACACAAACTAGGTGTACATGTATGACATGCACCTCTCATATTACTTATGGGTTGATTTAAAGAAATGTAAATCTCAATGCAACCTCAACTGTCCAGTTCCCTCCATTGAATCCACCAGGCCCACTGGATTGCACCAGGTATTTTGTTTCTCGCTCCAGTTTCCAGTATCTGCAGTCTCTTGTGTCTCCAGATATCCTTCTACTTTGAACTCTTTATTAAATTTTGGTTCTAGTAATTTATTTAATGTAAAGTTATGAATGCAGAGGGCTATCAGGTGTAACTTTTAAACACTGAATATAATATAAAAGATAAGCATTTTGGAAACTAAGTATACGGATTGTGGTTAATTGGGACAAGTACATTTTGGCCCAGTTAAATGACTGCCCCAATTAGCTGAAGTTACATGGAAATAATTAAAAAGATAAAAAAGACAAACTGAAATACAGAACAAGTTAGAAACTGACCAATACTATTACAGTACTATAAAACTGTATTAGTTCCTAGTAGCTAGCGACAAAGAAATTCATCCAGTGTATGTTGCCATGTTCAGTTACAGTTAATCAAAAGAACAAAATCAGTACAAACACCTATCACAGATAATGGGCTGCTTTCATACAATGCATCTTCCAAATTGTCATTTTCATTGTAACATGCAAGATAATTGTTGGTGCCTTAAAATTCTGTGTAGTTCCTTATTTTTGAAGTAGTGAAATCATTTCATTTTCACTCCAGGCTGTTTCTGGCATCTCTTAAGCCTCAATGCTTGGAACTGCAGTGAGTAAAATAATTCTGAATCACCAACTATCTGTGACAGAAGTCACTGCTTTTTGAACACAAACAAGCAACTGGCGCTATTTAAAAAACTTTGCTGTAAGTGTCTAACGGCCATGCAAGTGCACACTACTGACACTAGTTAGAAACTGTTCGGCAACAGTCTGTTGTCCCAATTAGGTGACATAGTGCCCTATATAAACAAAGGGAATCTCAATTTTTTTTCTGATTAATTTTTGTGCTTTAAGAATTGTCTCAAATAAAGCAGATGCCTTAATTAATCGATGACCAATTAACGGGAATCCACTGTATTTACAGGTTGTACAGTCTAAACTATTGCATGCATCTGGGAAGAATGCACCTTATAACTGTCATTGTATCTCTGATGCTTGAAGAATGGTTTTCAGTGCCTAATTTAGTTATGTTTGCAAGGCATGATTTAGCATTCTTTACAATGCTGTCATTCACAAAAAGATCTCACCAGGTGCAAATTTGCCGATCATTCCTCTTAGCACTTGCATGAAGATAATTAATGAAGATGTCAGCACAAAAGATCCCAGTATTGATCCTTGTAAGACACATCACCAAGCAGAACCAAATCCATTGATAATTTAAGGCCTACAGATATTCAGACAATTCTTAATCCAATACAGCAGTTACCATCAATCATAGTTTTCTATGCAGTACCTTTCCAAAAGGTTTTCGAAAGTCCAATTTCTGCAGTTACAGACATCCATTAAATGTTTAAAAGTTAATTGAAATCATGTGGGGTTTTGACCATAAATTCTTCTAGGTGTTCTGGCTTCCTTCCATGTGTCTTATTTCCTGGACTTATTTCCACTTGGCTTGATTAGTTGCTATTATTTAATTATTTATGGTTTTATATTGCTATATTTCTTCACAATTCTTGGTGCGGCTGTAACGAAACCCAATTTCCCTCGGGATCAATAAAGTATGTCTGTCTGTCTGTCAAAGAATTGCTGAATAATTGACTACAGTGTTATCCCTAGTGCAAGTAAATGGTAGAAGAATTGGAGATGGGTATGAGAGCGATTAGGTTAAGGAAGTAAATGAGGTAATGGTAACATCCTGAGATCTGCACTGGTTTGATGGAATAAGTGATTTCTTGTATAATTGGCAACATGATTTTGTGCAGATTATGCAACATTTCCTTGATGGTGCCCTATTCAATGAAGTGGTAAAGGTATCTTTTCTGCATTTGTTCTGTTACTGGTTCACACTAAATGAATCCATGAAGTTTTTTACATTAACATTCATACACTCAGCATGAGCAGTTTCCATCTCTAGTGAGCTATTATTTTTAGTAAATAATCTGTGGAATTCTCTGCCCAATGAGGCAGTGGAGGCTACTTCAGTAAATATATTTAAGACAAGGTTGGATAGATTTTTGCATTGTAGGGGAGCTAAACTCATTCTCATTGACCCCTCCTTGTCTGATGGAATCCTGCATGGCACAGATATCTTGCACTGAGAATTCATGTGACTCAGGTTCATGCCTGTCAGTGTAATGAAAGGTTTTTGTGCATGTGTGTCCAGCAACACTGAAGAAGTGGCAGATTCATCACTGATGCAAGAACTCTAAAACAAAACAGAAACTGCATATGTGGGCAAATGTTCTGACCCTCAAAGTATTTCCAGCATTTTTAGTTTCTATTCAAACACTTATTCATGAAATCCAAACTTAAGGAACATCTCAAGTCTTGTGTGGTAGGAGAGAAACTATGAAGTTCTTGAAGTGTATGTTATTACAGGAAATATATGAAGAAAATATAGCTCTGCACCCTGAGAGAATTCAGGGTAATTAATGTAGCAATCCAAAAAGGAACAGGAGGGCATAAATCATCAAGGGTCTGCCTTTGTTAAACTGATCATTTAAACTGGTAAATTGAGACACGAGAGATTTTGCAAATGCTAGAAATCGTGAACAACATACCCGAAATGATGGAGGAATTCAGCAGGTCAGGCAGCATCAATTAAAGGAAATGAGCAGTTGATGTTTTGGGTCAAGGCTCCCCATCAGGACTGGATAGGAAGATGACAGAAGCCAGAATAAAAAGGCAGAAGAGGGGGATGAAAGGGAATCATGTGAAAAGCTAGCACGTAATAGGTGAAAAAGGCAAAGGGCTGAAGAAGAAGAAATCTGGTCAGAGAGGACATTAGACCATGGAATAAAAGGAAGGAAGTAGGGAACCAATAAGAGTTCATGAGGGTAGAGGAGGGGATGTACTAGAGACAGGGCTGCAATGACAACACCTTGAAGGAGAGAGGTCCCAGTGAAGTGCACTGTGGTGCAATAGCTACATTTTGGGGAAAATGTAGATGTTGTAGGGGATTTAATGGTCAGGTGTTAACCATCTACATGAACTACAGACAATGTGTGGAGGCTAAACTAAATAGATCTTGCAAAAAATTCAGAGGGGTGAAAAGGGAGAGCAGGAAGCTGTGTTGCAAGCAGAAGAAAAAAATAGAGGGTGAGATCCTACAATCAAATTTCCAGAATCTAGGGGAAAAGTTTTGTAAAGTAGCCCAGTGCTTTATGTCAGTGAGAGTAGGATGCGAGGTTAGTTCAGTTTGATCAGCTTGAAGATGGAAGGGGTTGTATTCTAGGGCCATTGAAGCCAGTTCTGAAATTATGGATAAATTTCTTCAAAGTCTGATTAGATTAAATCGTTTATTACGCTGTAAGGTGCCTTAATTCTACAGTGCATTCTTCATTTTTGTCTTCATCAATGATGCTTCAGTGTTAGGATGATAAAGCTAGTGTCATTTGCTTGGAATCTTAAGATCAGTCTCTGAAGATTGCATTAACTTTAGGGAAGGGGTTTAGAGTTTCTTTAAACTGGGTGTGAATTTAAAATAAAGCACATCCTGGTTGTGGATTATTGGCAGTTTAGCTGATTATTTTGTAGAATAGGTTTGAATTAAAATTTTCAAAGTCTTTCTGTCTTGTCAGTCTCCTGTTGGCTTCGATACAAGTGTGCTGTTTTTACTCTGAAATTAATTTTACTTTTGTTTTCAGGTCAGTACCTGGAACTACTGCAGCGGAATGTGAATCCAACCTGAAGAAAATTTATACTGTACAAACTGTACAGGTGAGTAGAAAATAAGGGAATGTAGAAAAGGTTTATTAACTGCTAATATTTTGCATGAATTCAAAGTTAACTTTCAAATAAGAAACATTTGGTTTGGTTTAGTAGAACCATTTGGCCCAGTGCCAAACAGTAAGAACCCATTTTGAGAACAACCAAATTTCATCAAAATTTCTGACTGTGGTCCTTGGAATAAATGTGCACCCCCTTTAGAATATACATAGAACAAGGTGGCACAATAGCATAGAAGGTAGTGATATTTGTTCAGTGAGAAGTGCTGAAAATACGATCTCTCTTAGATCCCACAATTTTTAGCCAGTTTGATTTACTCCACATAATATCAAGAGATGGCTGAGAGCGTTGGTTCCAACAAAAGAAATAATAGCTCGGACAACATAGCAGCTTTAGTTATGAAAATGTGTGCATCACTATGCTGTTCCAGAATTGTTGCAACATTACAATTGCAAACATTTTCCAAATATATCTATTTGTCTGTGGAAAGTTGCTTTGATGGTTCATTGACATTAATTTTTATCTGAAGTTTCGACCTATTCATATCCACCTAGTGAGGAACTGGCAGTGCTCTCTGTCTCAGCTGTCTTTTAATGAGGTTCTCTATCTTTTGGTTTACCTTCATCATTGTGACAACATTAACTGCTATGCTTCATTCATTTTGGTTTTCTGTTACCTTCTTCTAAGCTCATGCTTTTTGGGAATACTATGTTAGCATGTAGATAATTAACTAACAGAGAATCAAGGCAAATGGGTCATTTTTAAGTTGACTAGCTGCAAATGGATTTCCAAAAGGGATACTGCTGAGGCCTCAAACATGTACAGTCTGTTTTTTGTGAGTTAGGTAAAGGGACTAAGCGTATAGAGTAAGTTGTGAAAAAGACACAGTGGTACTGCAATGGATTGTAGATGCGATTCGATAAAATACTGTATGACAGTTCAAGGATAATGTAGAGAAATGTGAGCTTGTTCACCTTGGTAGGAAAACAGCAAAGTAATATTGTTCTAAATGAAGACAAATGCAACAAATCTGGATGTCCTTCTACATGAAATACAGTTTTCATGCAGCTATAGGAATTAATGACAAGAAGTTGCCACTATAAAAGACACTAGTAAGATCACACTTGAAGAACAGCAAATGGATTTGATCTCCACATCTGTAAGGAGGGATAATTTTGCATTGGACCCACATCAGAGAAAATTCACAAGGTTGTAGGGATGAAGGTGATGTCTTAATGAGTTAAAATTGAATAGCTTCAGCCAATATCCATTGAACTTTAAACGCACAACAGAAGTAAACCATCTAAGTTTCTGAGAGGATTTGACAGCGTTGATATTAAAAGGCTATTTACCTTTATGGGGGAAGTCAGGACTGAGGAACATGGTTTCAGAGTAAGGGGTCACCTTATTCAGTGGAAAAATCACCTTATTCCTATTTCTGCATGTTACAGGGTTTTCTTTCCTCTACCGTCGATGGTGTGCTTATTCGCATCTCCGCTATTTTGTGGACATCTGCCTTCATCCCATCTCCCTGCCACTATAACAGGGATAGAGTTCTCCTTATCCTTGCCTACCACTCCTCCACATCCAGCACATCATTCTCCGTAAATTCTGCTATCTTTTAATGGGATCCTACCACTAAACACATCTTTCCCTCCCCTGTACTCTGTTTTCCACAGGGATGGCTTTCTATGCAACTCCCTTTTTCACTCATTCCTCTCCACTTAATCTCCCTTCAGGCACTTACCCCTATGTGGGACAGGTGCTGCGCCTGTCTCTTTCTTTCTTTCTTTTTCAATCTTTTTATTATTATTATTATTATCAACATAATAAGATTGATACATAGATAATGGGATTACAAACATACACATTTCAACTGAACATGAAAGAATACATAAGCAATAGTTACAATATAAATGAGTCTTCCCAAATCATGGACGATACAAGTAACATATAAACAAGGCAAACCTAGGTATATCATAATATATATTTTTTTAGAAAAGACAAAAAGAAAAAAAAATTTATGCAAGAAAAACTAATCTAACAATCTAATAACTAATAAGGAAAAAAATGAAAAAAGAAAAAAGGGAAAAAGAAAAAATGAAAAAAAAGGGCTGTTTGTAATATCTAACAAAAATACAAAATCATCAGTGTCGTCAACTCCGATCCTCTCAACATATGTAAAATCAAAACTGGAAAAACAAATAGGTTTGGAACAGGGTCACATTACATCATATGAAAATATTGAATAAATGGTCTCCATATCTTTTCAAATTTAATAGAAGTATCAAATACAACACTTCTAATTTTTTCTAAATTTAGACATAACATAGTTTGAGAAAACCAATGAAATACGGTAGGAGGATTAATTTCTTTCCAATTCAACAAAGTAGATCTTCTAGCCATTAATGTAAGAAATGCAATCATTCGACAAGCAGAAGAGGATAAATGGCCTGAGTCCATCATTGGTAAACCAAAAATTGCAGTAATAGGATGAGGTTGTAAATCAATGTTCAATACCGTGGAAATAATATCAAAAATGTCTTTCCAATATTTTTTCAAAAGCGGACAAGACCAGAACATATTCTGCCAAATATATGAGGAAATTTTTGAATCAACATTAGTAAAAAAAAGATTTCGGAATAAAAATTGGTACCGCTTGAAAAATATATAAGAACTTAGGTAAAATAACCATCTTAATAGTGTTAATTCGACCTATCAGAGATAAAGATAATGGTGACCACTTAGTAAACAAGCATTTAATCTGATCAATTAAGGGTACAAAATTAACCTTAAATAAGTCTTTGTGGTTTTTTGTGATTTTAATCCCTAAGTAAATAAAAGAATCATTAACTAATTTAAAAGGTAAGTTTCCATAAATTGGGACCTGTCTATTTAAAGGAAACAATTCACTCTTATTAAGATTTAACTTATACCCAGAAAAATCACTAAATTGAGCCAACAATGATAAAACTACAGGAATAGATTTCTCAGGATTGGAAATAAATAATAATAAATCATCTGCATACAAAGATAACTTATGAATATCTGTCCCACGATTAATACCAAGAATATCCTGTGATACTCTGATAGCAATTGCCAAGGGTTCTAAAGCAATATCAAATAATAGTGGACTAAGAGGACAGCCTTGTCTAGTGCCCCGAAATAAACGAAAAAAGGGAGATCTTTGATTATTAGTAAACACCGAGGCTACTGGGGTATGATAAATCAGTTTAATCCAGGAAATGAATGTCGGACTAAAATTAAACTTCTCCAACACATCAAATAAGTATGGCCATTCAACTCTATCAAATGCTTTCTCTGCATCTAATGAAATAACACATTCTGAGATATTATGTGAAGGAGTATACACAATATTCAATAACCTAACATTAAAAAAAGAATAACGATTTTTAATAAAACCGGTTTGATCCTCCGAAATAATTTGGGGTAATACCTTCTCCAATCTGGATGCAAGTAACTTGGAAAAAATCTTGGAATCTACATTCAGAAAGGATGTTGGTCTATAGGATGCACAATCAGTAGGGTCTTTATCTTTCTTCAATATTAAAGAAATAGAAGCTCTATAAAAAGATTGTGGCAAATTGCCCAATCTAATTGCTTCTTCAAAAACCTTATATAACCAAGGAGAGAGAGTAGCAGAAAAACATTTTTAAAATTCTGCTGTATGCCCATCCTAACCCGTCCTAGGTTAGGTAAAATATACTTACAGAAGGCAAAGAAGGAAGGTGGATTAGCATTGCCTAATTTTAGATTTTATTATTGGGCAGTTAATATCAGATATTTGATATGTTGGTTGAAAGATTGGGATGGATCTTTTAGCCCTCATTGGGTGAGCCTGGAAATTAAATCGGTACCAGGTTTTGCACTGGGTTCTATTTTGGGGACTTCTCTCCCTTTTGCTCTTTCTAAATTGCTGAAACAAATTGACAACCCGATAGTTAAACATACTTTACGTATATGGTTTCAATTTCGGAAATTTTTTGGGTTGACTCAGTTTGTTTTAAATATTCCTATTGTATCCAATTGTTTTTTCCACCCTTCAATTATAGACCAAGCTTTTTTGGCTTGGAAGACTAAAGGACTGCTACGATTTTCTGACTTATTTTTGGATAATTGTTTTATGTCTTTTGAGCAGTTATCTAATAAATATAATTTGCCTAGATTTCATTTTTTCAGATATTTACAGATTAGGAATTTTTTAAATACTGTACTTCCTACTTTTCCAAACTTTGTGTCTTCAGGCATTTTGGAGAATTTGTTTGAATTAAACCCCTTTCAGAAAGGGCTTGTATCAAAACTTTATAATATAATTATGAAGATACGTTCAGAGCCCCTTTATAAGACAAAAAATGATTTGGAAAGAGAGCTCAACATTATTATTCCTATTGAGAATTGGGATAAAATTCTTCAATTAGTTAATACATCATCTATATGTGCTAAACATTCATTAATACAGTTTAAGGTTGTACACAGGGCTCATATGTCCAAGGATAAATTGGCTCATTTTTATTCCTATATAAATCCTATTTGTGATAGATGTCAATCTGAAATAGGATCTTTAACTCTATGTTCTGGCCGTGTCTGCTTTTGAAAAAAATATTGGAAAGATATTTTTGATATTATCTCTGCGGTATTGAACATTGATTTACAACCCCATCCTATTACTGCAATTTTTGGTTTACCAATGATGGACTCACTTCATTTATCTTCTTCCGCCTGTCGAATGATTGCATTTCTTACACTAATGGCTAGAAGATCTATTTTGTTGAATTGGAAGGAAATTAATCCTCCCACTGTATTTCATTGGCTTTCTCAAACTATGTTATGTTTAAATTTAGAAAAAATTAGAAGTGGTGTATTTGACACTTCTACTAAATTTGAAAAGATATGGAGACCATTTATTCAATATTTTCATATGATGTAATAGGACCCTGTTCCAGGCCTATTTGATTTTTCAGTTTTGATTTCATATATGTCAAGAGGATCGGAGTTGACGACACTGATGATTTTGTATTTTTGTGAGATATTATAAACAGCCCCTTTTTTTCTTTTTTTTTCTTTTTCTCTTTTTTGTTTTTTTTCTCTTCTATTAGTTATTAGATTTTTAGATTAGTTTTTTGCATAGTTTTTTTTCTTTTTCTTTTTTTATTTTATATTATGATACACTTAGGTTTGCCTTGTCTATTTGTATATTGTATCATTTATGTTGTGGGAATACTCATTTATACTGTAATCATTGCTCTTGTAATCTTTTATAGTTAGTTGAAATATATATGCGTGTAATCTCATTATCTATGTATCAATTTTATTTTGTTGTTATTAATAATGATAATAACAAGATGGAAAAAGAAAGAAAGACCAGAACATATGAGTTAAAGACGCTATCTCAGAATGACATCTGTCACAAATAGGATTTATATAAGAATAAAAATGAGCCAATTTATCCTTGGACATATGAGCCCTATGCACAACCTTAAACTGTATTAATGAATGTTTAGCGCATATAGATGATGAATTAACTAATTGAAGAATTTTATCCCAATTCTCAATAGGGATAGTAAGGTTAAGTTCTCTTTCCCAATCATTTTTAATCTTATAGAAGGGCTCTGAACGTATCTTCATAATTATATTGTAGAGTTTTGATACTAGCCCTTTCTGAGAAGGATTTAGTTCAAACAAATTCTCCAAAATACCTGAAGACACAAGATTTGGAAAGGTAGGAAGTACAGTATTTAAGAAATTCCTAATCTGTAAATATCTTTAAAAAAATGAAATCTAGGCAAATTATATTTATTAGATAATTGTTCAAAAGACATAAAACAATTATCCAAAAATAAATCGGAAAATCGTAATCCTTTTGTCTTCCAAGCCGAATAAGCTTGGTCTATAATAGAAGGATAAAAAAAGCAATTGGATACAATAGGAATATTTAAAACAAACTGAGTCAACCCAAAAAATTTCCGAAATTGAAACCATATAAGTAAAGTATGTTTAACTATCGGATTGTCAATTCGTTTCTGCAATTTAGAAAGAGCAAAGGGAAGAGAAGACCCTAAAATAGAACCCAATGAAAATCCTTGTACAGATTTAATTTCCAGGTTCACCCAATGAGGGCTAGAAGATAAATCCCAATCCTTTAACCAACATATTAAATATCGGATATTGACTGCCCAATAATAAAATCTAAAATTAAGCAATGCCAATCCACCTTCCTTCCTTGCCTTCTGTAAATATTTTTTACCTAATCTAGGATTTTTATTCTGCCATATATATGAGGAAATTTTTGAATCAACATTAGCAAAAAAAGATTTCAGAATAAAAATTGGTACCGCTTGAAATATATATAAAAACTTGGGTAAAATAACCATCTTAATAGCATTAATCCGACCTACCAGAGATAAAGATACTGGTGACCATTTAGTAAACAAACATTTAATCTGATCAATTAGGGGTAAAAAATTAACCTTAAATAAGTCCTTATAGTTTTTTGTGATTTTAATCCCTAAGTAAATAAAAGAGTTATTAACTAATTTAAAAGGTAAATTTCCATAAATTGGAACCTGTCTATTTAAAGGAAACAATTCACTCTTATTAAGATTTAATTTATACCCGGAAAAATTACTAAATTGAGCCAACAATGATATAACTGCGGGAATGGATTTCTCAGGATCAGAATAATAAATAAGTATAATAATAATTATAAATAATAAATATCTGCATATAATGATAACTTATGTATATCCGTCCCACAATTAATGCCAAAAATGTTCTGTGATTCTCTGATAGCAATTGCCAAGGGTTCTAAAGCAATATCAAATAATAATGGACTAAGAGTCTTGTAATAATAACCTTGTCTAGTACCCCGAAATAAACGAAAAAAGGGAGATCTTTGATTGTTAGTAAGCACCGAGGCTACTGGAGTATGATATATCAGTTTAATCCAGGAAATGAATGTCGGACTAAAATTAAACTTCTCAAGCACAGTAAATAAGTATGGCCATTCAACTCTATCAAATGCTTTCTCCGCATCTAATGAAATGACACATTCTGAAGTGGTATGTGAAGGAGTATAAACAATATTCAATAATCTCCTAACATTGAAAAAAGAATAGCGATTTTTAATAAAACCAGTTTGATCTTGTGAGATAATTTGAGGTAATACCTTCTCCAGCCTGGATGCCAGTAACTTGGAAAAGATCTTGGAATCTACATTCAATAAGGATATTGGTCTATAGGATGCACAGACAGTAGGGTCTTTATCTTTCTTCAATATTAAAGAAATGGAAGCTCTATAAAAAGATTGTGGCAGATTACCCAATCTAATTGCTTCTTCAAAAACCCTGCATAACCAAGGAGAAAGAGTAGCGGAAAAACATTTTAAAAATTCTACTGTATACCCATCTGGACCTGGTGCTTTCCCAGAATTCATAGAGGAAATAACCCCTTTAATTTCTGCATCTGTAATAGGAGTTCCTAATATTGAAAGATCATCTGCTGATAATTTTGGAAAATTCAATTTCCCAAGAAAATCGCACATGGTATTATAATCATGAGGGAATTCAGAATGATACAGGGAGGTATAAAAAACCTTGAAAAGATTTGTTTATCTCATCATGGTTAACTGTCAGATCCCCATTCTGCTGACGAATCTTAGTAATTTGGCGTTTAACTAAAGCATTCTTCAATTGACTAGCTAACAGTTTACCCGATTTATCACTATGTATATAAAAATCAGATGTGGTTTTCATTAATTGATTTTCAATCGAAGATGTAAGTAATAAACTATGTTCCATTTGAAGTTCAACCCTTTGTTTGTTAAGCTCCTTACTAGGAGTGATCGAATATTTCTTGTCAATCTCTTTAATTTTATCAACCAATAAAAGAGTTTCCTTCTTAATGCGTTTTCTCAGACCAACGGAGTAGGGGATAATCTGTCCACATATATATGCTTTAAAAGTGTCCCAAAGTGTTCTGCAAGAAATATCATCCATGGAATTAGTTGAAAAGAAGAAATCGATCTGTTCCTTCATAAATTTAATAAAATCCGGATCTTGCGGTAAGGTAGAATCAAATCGCCATTGTCTAGCACTAGAAGCTGAATCCGTAAATTTAATAGAAAGTTTTAATGGAGCATGGTCAGAGATGGCTATAATATCATAATTACAACCAATTACCGATGGAATAAAACAAGAGTCAATAAAAAAATAATCAATTCTCGAGTAAGAATAATAAACATGTGAGAAAAATTAAAACTCTTTGTCCTTGGAATGCCGAAATCTCCAAATATCAAAAATTCCATTATCAGTCAAAAAAGAGTTAATATAAGTGGCCGACTTATTAGGTAAAGTCTGAGTAGATATAGATCTGTCCAACAAAGGATTTAAACAACAATTAAAGTCACCACCCATTATTAACTTATATTCATTTAGATTAGGTAGAGAAGTAAATAAGGACTTAAAAAAATCGGGATAATCCACATTTGGAGCATAAACATTAACCATAGCAATCTTTTTGTTAAAAAGTAACCCAGTAATTAACAAAAATCTACCATTCGGATCCGAAAAAATATCGTGTTGGACAAATGCAATAGAGGAGTCAATAAAAATTGAAACTCCCTTTACTTTAGCATTCGAATTCGAATGGTACTGTTGACCCCGCTAAAACCTAAAAAAGCGATGATTGTCCTCTTTCCTCACATGAGTTTCTTGTACAAAAATAATATGTGCATTCAGTCTTTGGAATACTTTGAAAATCTTTTTCCATTTAATCGGATGGTTTATGCCATTAGTATCCCAAGAGACAAAATTAATGGTCTGAGCCATATTTCTAAAATCAACCCTTTGGTATATAAAGGGTTAACCAAATTATGAACTCATGCACCCGGAAGAGGAACAAAAATAAGGGGCAGACCCAGAAGTGACGACATCGCGGACATTTTAGTGGTTTAAAATCAGCCTAAATGAAAAAACTAAAAAAAACTGATGTAAAGAACATAAGATTTAGAAAAAGACCCCCCACCCCCCCCACCCAAGATGAGAAAACTCCTCTCCAGCCAGGAAAAGGCTGGGAAGAAAGAGAAATGAAACTAAATCTACCCCCATATCAGCAGAAGGCAACTCCGTATATAAAGGATAAAAAAGATCTACCCAAACGCTAAAGAAATAATAATCACTATACTAAAACCAAACTTCTTAATATAATTGCTAGTAAAAAAAACAAAAAGAATATAATCACTAGTAACTTATAAATCGGGTTAAAACCCAAACAAACTAAAAAAAATTTTAAACTGTGATAAGAAATGCATTATAGAAAGAAGACGAGAGAAAAAAAATGGCGAAATCAAAAAAAAGCCAAAAATATTTTAGAGAAGAAACCGCCATCTTAGTAAAAAAAAATTCGCCTTCGAAGGATTAATAATAATGACCAAAGATAAAGTACAGTGATTGAAGTAAGTAAAATAAAAAGATTAGTACGTCAAAAAAAACTTTAACTAGAGTATAAAATATAGAGTAAACCTACACCAATAGCCAGAAACAAAATCTGGTTTTGGAAACAAAAACCATCTTGCAACGATCAAAATCACTCATTTATTAGAGATGAGAATCCGCAGCAGTAGGGAAGTTCTCATTCAGAAAGCTTCTCGCTTCAGATGTAGAAAAGAAAACACGTCGTGATACATTGGGAGGCGAGATTCTGAGCTTCGCAGGGTATAAGAGCGCAGGTTTTAGATTTTTCTCATAACATTCGGACATCAGAGGTTTAAAAAGAAGCCTTGCCTTCATTACTTCTGGACTAAAGTCCTCCACTAATCGAAAACTGAATTCTTGGAATATGACCATCCCTACACACCGAGCCACACGAATAAGTTGCTCTAACATGCACATAATGAAATTGGACAATTACAACCGGTGGTTTAGCTGAAGCACTTGGTGATCGACGCATAATTCTGTGAGCGTGATCAAGTAACGGAGGACTGTCTGGGAATACAGAAGGGAACGCATCCTTTAAAAGTTGAGCAAAATACTTCGAGGAGTCCCCTTGTTCAATACCTTCCGGGAGACCAAGTATGCGTAAGTTCTGTCTTCTGGACCGATTTTCAAAGTCGACACTCTTGGCTTTAAGTGTTTCCACCTGTTTAATCGTCGAAGATAATTTCTGCTCCAGTTTTTCGATTATCAAGTCTCGCTTCCGAGCGTCCTCTTGCAAAGTTGCGATTAGAGCTTGCTGCTGGTTAACTACTGAATCAGTCTTATCCATATAATCCTGAAAAGCCTTTATATCTTGTTTGAAAATTTGTCGTTGTTCTTCAAATTTTTCATTTAAAACCTCCAATAACATTTCATAAGTCAATTCAGTGTGCTTAGGATCGGTCTTTTTCTTCTTCCCGTTCCCGTTAGAATCTTTCCCAGGGTCTTGCCCTTTAGATCTCAGAGCCATTTCTGTATTCATTTCTTCAAAATTCACAATAAACTCTTAAAGATAAGTCCAAAAAAGTAGCAAGAATCTTTTGGTGTAGGTAAAAGTAAGTTAAATAAGGGTGATCATAGGTTAAAAAAAGTAAAGGTTATGGAGCGAATCTGAAACAGTGCTCACTCCATGAGCGTCTCCTGCTGACCCATGCCTGTCTCATACCACCTCACCACCTTTTGGGACCCCAAGCAATCCTGATAGGTGATGCGGCAATTCCTACAAGTCTGTCGAGGCCACTGACGAGGTACTGTATTCGGCGCTCTACATGGGTGAGAGCCCTTTGTCAAGCGACAAAGAAAGACAGGCACTCGTTTTAATTCCACTTCCCATTGATATTTTGACATATTGATCCATGGCCTTCTCTACTGCCACGATGAAGCCACTGTCAGGTTAGAGGAGGAACACCTCACATTCCACCTGGGTAGCCTCCAGTTTGATGACATGAATGCGGATTTCTCTATCTTCTGGTAATTTCTCCCCCTTCCCCTTCCCTCTTTTTCCCATTTCTCTACTGTGGCTCCCTTCTTACCCCTTCTCCTCACCTCCCTCTGATGCCTTTCCTCCTTCCTGTTCTCCCAGGGTCCACCCTCTGCTCCTATCAGATTCCTGCTACCTTTTGTACCTTTCACCTGCCAGCTTCTTGCTTTCTCTCCTCTACCCCCACCATCCTATCTTCCCACTTGCCTGCTTGTACACCTTCCCTTCCCCCACACCTTATTCTAGCTTCTTCCCCCTTACTTTCCTGTCTTAATGAAGGGTCTCAGCCTGAAACATCAACTGCTCAGTCCCCACCATAGATGCTGCCTGACCTGCTGAGTTCTTCCAGCATTTTGTTTGTTCCATCAGAGGAAAAATCTTTTTCCAAGCAGGTCATAGATGTTTGGAGTTCTCTATGCCACAGAGCTGTAGAAGCTGAATTATTAAATATATTGAGGATATAATTTATGGGGGGGGGGATGTCTTATTGAATGGCAGAACAGCTTAAATGGCTAAATGCTGCCTCCTGTATCTGGTATTTATATTCCTACCCTATTAAAATGTAATTTCTCCCCAGTGCATTCCAATGAAAGAGAACTTACAGGATCTAATATACCTAAAAGCAGATTTCATATTAAAAAGTAGCAAATTATCAGATATGGTGGATTTCAGTTAATCGGGACACATCAGGAATGCTACACTTTGGCCCAATTAAATGCCTGTCCCAATTATCCAAAGTTTCATAGAAATAGTTATAAAGGTATAAAAAAGACAAACTACTGTTTAACTGAGTAACAAATTATGTATTTAAATGAAATACAGAACAAATACAAACACTGCCACTATTACTACAGTATTCTAAAACTGTATTAGTTCGTAATAGTTTCCAATGGAGGAATTCATCAAGTGTATGCTGGTATAGTACTCAATTGATAAACTATCCTTTCTTTGCCCCTTAAACCATCAAGGTGTAACACTTTGGCCAATACCTAACAATTTTATATTATCAGTTCCTGACATATTTAAACAAAACAGCATTTATGCGATCCATTGCTTTCTTTGTACCAGATTGTGTTGTGTGTTTGTAGCAAAGGGAATATCTGGTGAGGCATGATTAAAAGAAAAGGACTGCTTCATCGGCACTGTAGATATCATCTGCACAAAATCTTTGAAGCAAGTCAGGGAGTTCTGTAGAATTCTATGTTTCAGCACTTCCTTTCTTGCCATGCGCTTTCTTGAATTTAATGTGCCTATATTTCCACCGAGACAACCAACTATCTGTTGCTTCAAAATCTTGGTGACTAAAGATTTTTTAGCTAGCTCCTTTGACTTGTTTTTTAACATTGGTTCGCTGGCATGCACACCTCATCCAGTTACAATAGAAAATCATTGATTGAGGGCCAGTTCAATATCTGGATCCTTATCTTTATGCTTTAGTTTTTGGGATCTTCCCTGGTGTCTAGTGTATAATTGACATTCTTCTTGCAGTTTATCTTACTGATGTATCAAATGTGCACTTGTAGGTTTTGGCACTCCAGTTATCTCTGCAGCTGATGAGTGGTGTTAAGCAGATGGCTTTTAATTTGATTCAGCTAGTCTCAAAAAAATTTTAAGTCAAAATTTAAAAAAACAATATTTTCAAAAATCACTGCTTTTTGAATCGGCTTACATTGGGCCAAGTGGATAACATAAGTGTACACGACTGTTCACTCTAAGCATAGTGTAGTGTTTAATGGCCACATAGGTGCACATGATTAACTGTGTCCTATCCCAATTAAGTGGCATAGTGTCCCAAATAAACAGAAGAAATCCCAGTTATTTTCTTGATTTGTTTTTGTTCTTTATTGAGTTGTCCCAAATAAGCAAGTGCCTCAATTAACCAGAAACCACTATTCTTATTAAATATTGGTCCAGCTACACATGCTTGGCTCTTCACGAAGACCATAAAGCAAGGTAAAACTGAAGACTGAGGATTAATAGAGAAAATAAAAGAGATGGGAGGGTTCCGTGTTGTTTTGTTGATTCTAATAGCCTTGGGTCAGTGAGAACAAGAATTCATTGGAGTTAGGTAATATGGATAGGTTTTAATTTGCTTGATTAGCCAATAGATGTTTTACTGAATTGTTAATGTGCAGTGGGTTCACCATAGCAAACCAAACAATGCAGAAAGAGGAGATGGGAAAGGTATACATATGGAGGTCCAATCCTTAATGGGGAAGGACAGAGATAAATGCTCTGAGTAGTGTATGATCATGAGAGAATGTATACAGACTCGAGTACTTCTGCACACTCCATAAATATTCAAGAACTTAGAACAATAAATGCCTTATGAATGAAAAAGAACATGAAACCTACATGGAGTTGTCAAATTTTCTATTGGAAAGTTTGTTTATAAAAAAATGTACTAAACTTTGAGAGTTCTTTATTCAGACTTTATTAGTATGGGTAGTGTGATTCATAACAGAAGGTTTTAACAATCACCAGTATTCTCCTTCTGAAGCACTGAGACCTACCGTATTTTTCAATTATCAAAGCTGTCATGCAAAATGAACAACAGGAGAATAGATAGGATCTTGGACTAACACCAGAGGGAGTTAACAGACCTTTCATTTAATTTTATCATCTGAAAATGACACCACCGTAAGTAGAGCTATCATTCTACACTGCACTGATTTGGTGCCCAGGTCTCTGGAGTATGAGTTCAACATGCTAATCTTTTAACCCAGCAGTAAGAGTCCTACCACTGAGCCGCTGCTGGAACCCTGAGAATTTGAGAAAATAAGCCACTTGCTACAAGCTTTCATTTTTTTTCTCTCTGAAAATAGACCAATAACATCCTGGGGCAAATATTTGAGCTTCTGGACTGCCTGCAAATGTTTAGCTCTTTACTTTAAAAAAATGCTTATATGGCTTTTATTAAATTAAGTGATCATTGGTCACAAAACTGCTGCCATCTGTGTGAAGTGACTGGTCAGGAAGCGAGGATTGAGTGGTTGGAGGTGCCAAGAAATGTGGAATTGAGAGTCATTGTGAAATATTTGAGATCTGCAGCTAATTTGTAGACTTTTCAGATAATGTACCGGTAAATCCTTCTTGAAGTGGTGAGTGAGGGCTACAGTGACATTCATCCAGGTGTCAGGCTTTGCTTGCATGTTCAAAACTTGTTCCTTATTTTGGATATTTGGAAGGATGCCGAGTTCTTGCTCCGTAAGGATGTAATGCTAAGGCTTTATAAAGCATTGGTCAGACAATATTTTGAATATAGTGAGCAGTTTTGGGCCCTGTATCTAGAAAAGGATGTGCTAGTATTGGAGAGGGTCCAGAGGAGGTTTATGAGAAAAGACTCCAGCATTGAAAGAGTTGACATGTGAGGAGCATTTGATGGCTTTGGGCCTGTACTCACTCAAGCTTAGAAGAAGAAAGGGGCATCTCATTGAAACGTATTGAATAGTGAAAGGCCTCGAAAGAGAGAATGTGGAGAGTCTAGGGCCATAAGGGCACAGACTCAGAAAAGAAGGTATTTCCTTAGACCAGAGATTAGGAGGAATCTGTTTAGACAGATGGTTGTGAGTCTGTGGAATTCATTGGCACAGGCTATGGAGGCCAAGTTATTGGATATATTTTAAGCAGGGGCTTATAAATTCTTCATTAGTAAAGGTGTCAAAGGTTATAGAGATAAAATAGGAGAATGGGATTGAGAAGAAAAATAAATCAGCCATGATTGAATTGTGGAATAGACACGATGGGCGGAATGACCTAATTATCCTATGTCTTTTAGTCTTAAAGTCAATCAAAAGTAACAGAAACTGCAATTGTATACACATATTCAGTTTATCACAATGAGGCCTTGGTCATCCAAATAGTGCTGGGTAAACTGTTACTTTCTGTTGTACACAACCAGCCAATTTGTACCTAATTTCATTAAATATGTTAATTTTCTTTATATGCCTGAGCCGATAACTTGAAACGTAACCTGAAATTCAGAGCTTACAACTATGAGACTACTTTGCCTTGTTAACTTATTTTCTTCATCCAGAATGATCTGTTTTGCTTAGTACATAATTGTGTGAGGGTGTATTTGAATATTCAATAGGTGAATAAACAGTCAAAAATGTTCATTATAAGCTATTTAAATTCTACACATCACCTAAAAATTTCATTGTATTCCTAACGTTTAATTAATTTTAATGGTTGAATAATGCTATATTTGTGAAGATAAAAAAACAAAATCAAGTGCTGTGCTTCCTAACAACCAATAGGCTGCTTAAAAATGTCAAAGTGATGACTGACCTGGCATCTGAGTAATGTGGTATCTGCTAGTGTTCTGTTATTTGATTTTTGATAAAATTTGATGAGTGTTGATAACTGACAAGCATCAAAAAATGGACATCTGCTTATTGTCTGCCTAATGGAGGAAACTGCAATTATAACAAAATATTTGGGAGTCTTCGTGAACCTGCACTGTTAATTGATCAAGCTAATTGGCATCAGCCACTTGGATAGAATATGATGCCGTGTGTAGTTTCAAGCCATCTGCTGCATATCTAGGTTTCTATAAAACAGTTCAACCTAAACATAAGCATTTAATAAAGGATTCACAAAATATAATGGATTCACAAACCTTGTGGGTTTTTCCAGATTCTGCCTGATGCTACATTGAGAAGTTTGATTGTACCACAAACCAAGAATGTGAAAATATTGACTGAGCTTCCCACCACATCAAGTGGTGTGTTCATAGATGTTTTTTGAATGTATATCTGCATCAGAAGACATTTGATTATTGCTCCCAATAGTCACACTAAAAATACACGTTTCATATAAGTGTATTTCTATCATGGTATGAGTTACAGTTTCAAACATAGGAGGAAGTGGAACAGGATGAGGTGGTCATTCCAGATCTCTCATAGAAAGGGAATGTTGAATTTGTATTAAAATGAAACTTCAGTTAAGGAGCTGAATAGTTTAGACCAGACTATGTTTCTATAGAAGTCTCTACTGCCTTACTGTTTGCTGTCCGTACTGACTGTCAAAGAATGGGAAGAATGATTAACCTTATTGAAACCTCTTCATTATTTTTCCTTGTATTTCCATAATCATTTCCACTAGCAGAGAGGCAGTAAGTATAGGTCTGATCAAACTCAAAGTCAAAACTAGAGCAAATCTAAAACAGCCACAGCCAAAATAAAGCTAAGCAAGAATACTTGAAATTTATTCTATGCGTGACTCAGAGGCATGATAAGGAAACCCGGGAAGAAGACTTCCCATGCTACACAAACATTGCTGTTGATCGAGAAAAGTGCAAGCGCAGGCAAAAAGAAGCAGATGGCTGATACCTGGATTTGTGGTACTACGGCTGTCTTGCACAGCACAGCCTAACCTGAACCTAAATGTTTGATTAAAATATACGCTATACCTGACCTGAATCTGATGTGTGTTTTGCTGTGGCTGTGTAACTTTAACATGGTCTGTGCTGAAAAAATACCAGTAGGCCTCTTTGCCTTGAATAATCTCTTGAGCCAGTATGTTTAGGGCTTCACTTTCCACACCAACAAATTAGTCTTCTTGCTTTTTAAACTGCAAGAACCATTACTTAACAAGTGCTTTAAAAATGGAAAATCAACCAAAACCATGACTTGAAACAATGGCTCCTGTACTAGAAAACATTTGCCTGGAGACCCTGCTTTTAGCATACAGTATCCTGTGTTTAACCATCTGTTCAGATTCTCATCTCTTAATGTCCCTTCTTGCTATTTAAAACCCACTCTGTGCAAGTTGTATTCTCATGGAATTTCAGATTTTCATGCTTCAGTGAATAATAAAGTGGTGTTAAATCAGATGTTTTCCACATATGTTGGCACTTCCTTTTCCATTACTGTATAGGATGTGCAAGTATTGCATGAGACAGATGGACTTAGAAGGCAATTGTATTTAAATGAAGTGTATCAAAGCTGAAGAGCATAGTTTATTTAAATTACATGCTTCATTTGTTTTTCCTCTGGATGCTGAGGATATTCTTTTAAACCAACAAATGCTACGTGTGAGGTTTCAGTTCACAGTCCTACCCATCATGGCTTCGACTTAGTTATTGTCTTAGGCTTGTTTTAGTTGTGTAGGGACAGAGAGGGGAGCTAAGGGTCAGATTAGGGTTTAGATGGGAAGTTAGAGGACATGCTGGACTCTAAGCTTCCACTCTGCATTTGAAGGCCAATGGTGAGGATGCAGTCAGATATCAGGCCTGCAGATCAGTGAGATGTTTCTGGTCCAATCATCGTGTCCAGCGATCGAGGACTAGAAATCAGATCCTCATCTGTCATTATTGGCATGTTCTGGGTCAAGACCCAATGGTCAATCACAGGTCCGAATCAAGGCCCAATGGCAGGAGTCTGGGCCTGCAAATCCATGTGTGTCCTGGGGTTGGAGGACTGTATATGTGTGAGAGGGAGGGAAGGAGCAACAGGGCTTTTATTTTCCCACTGTTGTTGTTTTATTGCTTGGTCTATTCTGTTTTGTTGTGTTCTGTGGTATTCTGCCGAGCATTGTGCACATGCTATGTTTGTGCAGGAATGTGTGGAGATGCTTGCTGGCTGTTCCCAGCACATCCTTGGGTGTGTTGGTTATTGACACAAATTGTATATTTCACTGTATGTTTCAATGTACACGTGATAAATAAATCTGAATCTGTATCATTTAATACTTGTAATCCGTAATTCTAATCTTATTTAAGAACACCCGGGAAATATTCAGATCTATTTCATGAGAGTTGTAGGACACTAGCAACTCCTCTGATTTAGAGGCTTGAGCAGTTTTCCTGGAAACAATAAAATGTGTGTTGATGACCAGGAATAATTTCTGTCAGTGAAGAGTTACTTTTTATTGTGAAGTAGCTATGATTAAAGTGTTAGATGCATAAAAGCATCTGTTTATCCTGGGGTTCAATGAATAATTACAAAAAATGAAGTTTGATATGTAACCTGAAAAACAACTATAAACACACTTACTGTCTATAGCATGCTACCTTTGCTTTATTGCTATGAGCAACATGGACTGACAACCTGTGGAGAAGTTAAATGACAAGGACTGTGCAGTATATTGCTCTAAACCCTGCACTGATAAACAGACAAGATAATTAATAGATTCTTGGGTTACTAATGCAGCAAAAAATGTATTGCCTTTGAGCTTTGATTTTTGTGCTATCAGTGATGTAAAATGTTGGCCTCTGACTGTCAGTGGCACTCTGCCCAACAAACTGTTATACCAAACCATTAACTAACTATAATCACTTTTCCTGATTGCAGTAACTGTTTTGTGACCAACACTCAGAGAATAGTTTCAGTCTAAGTAGACTTCCTGTCTAGGAATCGATGATTATCCTTTTAACTTTAAAAATTATTTTCAGGTAGCTTTTTGATATTTGGATCATTGTGGCTCCCAGTAAAGCCACAACTTCACAATGCCAAACACCTAGGTTCAATACTGACCTTGGGTGCTATCTGTGCAGATTTTGCATGGGTTTCCTTCCACCTCCCAAAGGCGTGCAGATTGTTAAGTTAATTGCCCGTTATAAACTTGAATAGTAGAATGAGCAGATAAGAATGTGGGTAGATTAAAAAAGGAGATTTATGCAGGATCAAGGTAAATGGATTGTTGATTGTTTGAATGGATTCAGTGAGCTGGTACTCACATCCATAGAGTTATAGAACACTACAACACTGAAATAGGCCTTACAGCCCATCTAGTCTGTGCTGAATTATTAATATGCCTAGTCCCATTAATTTTCACCTGGACCATAGTCCTCTATATCCTTCCAACCATGTACCTATCCAAATTTCTCTTAAATATTGAAATAGGGCCCTCATTTACCACTACTGATGGCAGTCATTTCACCTTTCTCCCTTAATCCGTGACCTCTAGTTCTAGTCTCATCGAACCTCGGGAAAAAATCTGCTTGCATTTGCTCTATCTATACCCCTCATAATTTTGTATGCCTCTATCAAACCTTCCCTCATTTTCCTACTCTCTAGGGAATAAATTCCTAACCTAGTCAAACTCTCCATTTTATTCAGGTTCTCAAGTTCTGGCAACATGGTTGTAAATTTTCTTTGCACACTTTAAATCTCATTGATATCTTTTTCTACAATGTAGGTAGGTGACCAAAATGGCACGCAATATTCCAGATTAGGCCTCAACAATGTCTTATACAAGCTAACATCCCACCTCCTGTACTCAATAATTTATTTATACAGGCTAATGTTCTGAAAGCTCTCTTTATGACATTATTTACCTGTGACATCATTTTCAAGGAATCAAGGTTCTGTATCCCCGATCCCACTGTTCTACTGCACTGCTCTGTGCCCTACTGCGCATCCTGTAAGTCTTACCCTGGTTTATCCTCCCAAAGTGCAACACTTCACATTTGTCTGCATTAAATTCTACCTGCTATTTTTCAGCCCATTTTCCCAGCTGGTCTGGATCCCACTGCAGCCTTCCTCACTCTCTACTACACCCCCAATCTTGGTGTAATCTGCAAATGTTGTATTCCAATTTACCACATTATCTTCCAGATCATTGATAATAATGTGACAATAGTCATGTCTGCATAACTCAAACTCTGAACACTACAATGGAGATAGAAAGTTTTGTTATCTATTAGTTCTCTTTTGCCTATTTGTCATCTACCATATTTTATGGCGTGTTATTCATGTGCAATTTTATAAAACGTAAATCAAAATTAATCATACATTTGAATAAGTAATTTAGAAGTATGGAATGTTTATAATATGAACATTATATTTCTCTTGTCTGAACTTTATTTGTTTTATTTTGAACTAATTGTACTTCCCTTTCTCTCCTCAGAGTTTCTGGAGTGTCTACAATAATATTCCTACAGTGACTAGTTTGCCCTTGCGCTGTAGTTACCACTTAATGAGAGGAGAAAGGCGGCCACTGTGGTAGGAAATTGGTTGTACTAATTGACCATCTAAAGGAAAATGGAACACTGACTATATATAACATTACAATGCCTTACATTTGAATTTACTTTTTTGTGCTTTTCAAAGGGAAGACGAGAGTAATGCCAAAGGAGGATTGTGGAAAATGAAAATTTCAAAAGAGCATACTGTAAGTGTATCAGGAAAGCAATAACATCTTCTGAGATATTTCAGAAAGCTGTTCTGTGTCACCATGTATTTTCTGGAGGGTTGCCTCAATAGTTAGCCCAGCAATATTGAAATAACAGTTTACCTTGGGCGGATGATTCTAATAGAAGTTTACTCTGAGCACAGGATATGTATTCAGCCCAATGGTTTAAAATATAACCACTGATCCTAAAGCTTTGAAGTGAATGCAAAGTCCAAATATCAGGACCTTTTTAAAAAAAACAGAATAATTTGGAATGTGGCATGCAATTGTATTGGAAAGTAGAATTGTAAAGTTGGTATAGAAATTCTTCTGCAGTGCTAACTGAGGAAATGGGAGATACAAACTCGAGCATTGCACAGCTACCACTTGTATAATTGCAGCATAGAGTTGAATAGAAGCTCACCATTATAAAGGTAGAGATTTAAATGATCTAATTTCACTTCCTTACTAAGCCGACCATCTTTTCCTTCCTTCCCATTCATATTAAAGTCAATATCCCCACAAGCAACATAATCTGGTGTTTCATTTTGCTGTTTATACGATAGCCTTAAGTGCAGTTAAATAAGTGTATAGTCTATAATAGGTTTTGGAACATTCTGATCTTAAGGGAGAAAATTGGTTTTTCGTAGGCCTTTATCATATTAAAAGTTGGCAGTACTTAAGTAGATACAGTATTTCTGGATACTGTACCTTTTTCTAAGTCAGGGATTCCCAACCTTTTTTATGCCTTGGGTCCCTACCATTAATTAAAGTATCTGTAGACCCCAGGTTGTGGACCTGGTCTCAATGTTAAAGTACTTTTTTTTTCTGATGTCAACATGACATACAATTTTTGAAGTGCCTATTTGCAGTTATTTAGAGAGAGAAAGAGAGAATCTTCCAACTTGCATTTAGTAGGCATTATTAACCTTTAGGTTACAACATAAGAGATAGGAGCAGGAGTAGGCCAATCGGCCCCTCAAGCCTGCTCCACCATTCAACAAGATCATGGCTGATCCAATCTTAACTCTAGTTTTCACCGAATCCCACAAGGCAACAGTGCCAACCAACAGGGCACCATGCCGCCCATTTTATTTTATTATTCATCCCGCCCAAACCCATGTGATCACCCGGGGGAAAAAAACCCGGGGAAAAATCTGGAAAATTCCTCTCCGACCCATCCAGGCTATCGAAAACTGGTCTAGGAGATCACATGGCTGATCTAAACCTAGGCTCATGTCCAATTACCTGCTCGCTCACTGTATCCCCTAATGCCATTTTTATCCAGGAAAATGTCTATCTCCGTTTTGAATTTATTGAGTGTAGTAGCTTCCACAGCTCTCTGGGGCAGCAAATTCCACAGCCCCACTACCCTCTGAGTGAAGAAATTTCTCCGCATCTCAGTCCTGGAACGGCATCCCCTTATTTTAAGATTATGCCCCCTAGTCCTAGTTTCACCCATCATTGGGAACATTCTCCCCGCATCCACCCAATCAAGCCCCTTCACAATCTTATATGTTTCAATAAGATCGCCTCTCATTCTTCGGAACTCCAATGAGTAGAGTCCCAATCTACTCAACCTCTCATCATACATCAACCCACCCATCCCCGGAATTAACCTAGTGAACCTTCTCTGCACTGCCTCGAGAGCCAGTATGTCCTTTCTTAAATATGGACACCAGAACTGCACGCAGTACTCCAGGTGTGGTCTCACCAATACCCGGTACAACTGCAGTAAGACCTCCCTGTTCTTATACTCCATCCCCCTAGCAATAAAAGCCAGCATTCCATTGGCCTTCTTGACCACCTGTTGCACTTGCATACTAACTTTTTGTGTTTCCTGCACCAGGACCCCCAGATCCCTTTGCACAGAAGCACTTTCCAGTTTCTCTCCATTTAGATAATAACTTGCTCTATTATTTTTCCTGCCAAAGTGCAAGACCTCACACTTGTCAGTATTATATTTCATCTGCCAAATGTCTGCCCAATCACTCAGCCTATCTATGTCCCCCTGCAGGGTTTCAATGTCCTCCGCACTCATTACACTCCTTCCCATCTTTGTGTCATCAGCAAACTTCGATACATTGCACTTAGTCCCTTTCTCCAAATCATTAATATAGATTGTAAAGAGTTGGGGTCCCAACACCGACCCCTGCGGAACACCACTAGTCACCAACTGCCAGTCTGAGAATAAACCATTTATCCCAACTCTCTGTCTTCTGTTAGAAAGCCAATCCTCCACCCATGCCAGAATATTATCCCCAATCCCATGATTTTTTACTTTAAGTAATAATCTTTGGTGTGGCACCTTGTCAAATGCCTTTTGGAAGTCCAAATACACCACATCCACTGGTTCCCCTTTATCTACCCTATATGTTATGTCCTCAAAGAACTCCAACAAATTTGTCAAACATGACTTCCCTTTTGTAAAGCCATGCTGACTTTGTCCTATTAAGCTATGTTTATCCAAATGCCCTGTTACTGTTTCCTTAATTATCGATTCCAACATTTTGCCAACCACAGATGTTAGGCCAACTGGCCTATAATTCCCAGCCTTCTGTCTATTGCCCTTTTTAAATAAAGGAGTTACATTAGCATTTTTCCAATCTGCCGGGACCATTGCCGAGTCCAGCGAGTTTTGAAAAATTATCACTAATGCATCCACAATCCCGACCGCCACTTCCCTTAAGACCCTAGGATGCAAGCCATGATTTATCCACCTTCAGTTCCATTAATTTATCGTACCATTTCCTTGGTGATTTGAATCGTAGTTAGCTTCTCTCCCCTTAGAGCCCCCTGTTTATCCAGTGTTGGGATATTTTGAGTGTCCTCTACTGTAAAAACTGATACAAAATATTTGTTCAGCATTTCCGCCATCTCCATGTCCCCTACCATTAATTTCCCGGTTTCATCTTCTAGGGGACCAACATTTACTTTAGCCACCCTTTTTCTTTTTATGTAACTATAAAAACTCTTACTATCTGCTTTTATGTTTTTCGCCAATTTACTTTCATAATCTATCTTCCCCTTCTTAATCAATCTTTTTGTTATTTGCTGCTGATCTTTAAAAGCTTCTCGATCTTCAATCTGCCCACTAGATTTAGCTACCTTATATAACTTTCTTTTTAGTCGTATACTTTGCTTTATTTCTTTACTTAGCCACGGATAACTTTTTTCTTTTACACCCTTTTTTCTTCAGTGGAATATATTTTTCTTGATAGTTGTAAAATAACTCCTTAAATATACAGCACTGATCAAGTACCGATCTACCCTTTAATCTATTTTCCCAATCCATCTTAAGCAATTCCGCTCTCATACCATCATAGTCTCCTTTATTTAAGCTCAGTACGCTTGTTTGAGATCCAACCCTCTCATCCTCTAATTGAATATGGAATTCGACCATGTTATGGTCACTCATTCCAAGGGGATCCTTTACTAGGACATTTTTTATTAGTCCTGTCTCATTACACAGGACCAGATCGAAGACTGCTTGCCCCCTTGTCGGCTCAGTAACGTATTGTTCAAGGAACCCATCCCGAATACACTCAATAAACACTTCTTCAAGGCTGCCGTGTCCGACTTGATTAGTCCAGTCAATATGAAAGTTAAAATCCCCCATAATTATAGCTGTTCCCTTATTACAAGCCCCAACTATTTCCTGATTTTTGCTCCGACCAACTGAGTTACAGCTGTTTGGAGGCCTATAGACTACTCCCACCACTGCTTTTTTCCCTTTACTATTTCTTATTTCTACCCAAATTGTTTCATTATCCTGATCCTTTGAGCCAATATCATTTTGCTTTATTGCAGTGATTTCTTGCTTTATTAACATAGCCACCCCACCTCCTTTTCCTTCTTGCCTGTCTCTCCTAATTGTCGAATACCCTTGTATGTTTAATTCCCAGTCCTGGTCACCCTGCAGCCATGTTTCCGTAATTGCCACAATATCATAACCATACGTAATTATTTGTACCGTCAACTCATCAATTTTATTCCTAATACTATGTGCATTCAAATAAAGGACTTTCAAATATGTTTGACACTTATTTCCTACCTTTTCCTTTTGTACAACTTTACGCTTATCTCCGTACATTCTTTCCCCTCCTGACACACTCTGTCTTTTTATTCCTCCACTTTTACCTACATCCATTACCTTCTCCATTGTCTTTTTAATTATTTGCTCTCTAGAATCCTCCCCTTGATTTTTTTTTTAAGAAGTGGAACAGGAAAGAATGGGAAGGATTGAAATTACTTAAATCCAAAGTTTTCTTTCACTTTGCATTCCTTTTGGCGATAGTAGTGGGGGGTGGTGTTGCTTTGTGGGGTAGGCAGAAGGAGAGTTTCAAATCAGAACTTTTATGTCTTAATTTTGAGAGAGCTTTACAGCTAACCAAATGTTTCTGCTTTTTTCTTAAGTTTAAAAGCTCAGTAATTAAGGATGTGAAAAGAATGACTAGGATATCTTCTACATACTGTCATTTTTGTCTCCATTGAAAAAGTACAAGTGATACAGTGCAGAAAAAGGAAGCCATGTTCCAGCTGGTGACTTGAAGGAATAGTGGCTCTTATGTGGAATGTTTATCTTTTACATGTTGAATGGGATAGCCTGAAATTTGAGCTATGTATTGCTAACCTTTTGGTAAGATGCTGGTACACTCGGATGCAGTGGCTTCCACAAGGCCAGCGAAAGGTGTTAATTGTCTTTTTTTTTAACATTTTTCTCATTTGCAAAATCCTACTGGACATTAAGAAGTTAAGGTACTCTAGGTCTACCCCATTAATGAGTTGCTTGTTGGCCGAGAAACTGAAGGAGCTAGATTTGGTGCAGATTGTGCTTCTGCCTCCATCAGAGAGACGTTGGAGCTGGAGCATGAAGGAGGTGTGCAGTCTTAAAAGCGAGTGATTGTCATAGTTGCTTTTCTTGTGATCACAAAACCCTGTTGGACATTGTTAATATGGAAAGCTGCAAGTCAAATACACTGATTTATTGGCAGACGGTGGGGGAGCTGCATAGCCATGGTTGTAGCGAGGACTAGGACTCAAGCCGTGGTGCCATCTGCTTGCATCCGCCCAAGAGAGAGACATCAGAGTCTGTGCACTCCACTGGAGTATGTGCCAGAGACAGTGTGGTGCAGTATACGTGTTAGAGTCAGTGCTGTCCGGTAGTGTTTGCTCAGCAGAAGACAGGATATATTGTGTTCGACTACAGGCTGCTGCAACATTTATGGACTCAGGGACTTGGGCTTTATATATATTTTTTGTGGTACTGTATTTTGCTGCTGTCTTGTATGTGCTATGTGTGTTTTGTGTATGATTGTTGGTACTGTATTTTGTATCTTTGCTCCAGAATAACGCTGTCTTGTTTGGCGGTATTCATGAGTATTCATATATGGTTGAATAAGATTTAAACTTGAATTATATGTCATATATAAACAGAGAACAACCCAATTCCAATTCAGTATTCTTTGTGTGTGTCATATGGCTCAATTTATAGTCCCATCATTTGTCAAAAGATTGATTCAAGTATAAAATATGATACTCCATACAGATCTGAGACAGATGTAATTTACTGTTTCTGTATTCATATTTGTGTTTACTATTACCATATATACTGTTTGCTTTGTGAACTTCATGCAAGCAAAGAATATCTTTGCACTCTGGTGTGTATGATGCTAATGTCATCTAACCTAATCTAAAATTTCATCCCGCTCCCTCTCAAAAAAAAACGGGGTTTTGCTCATCTAATGTAATATGCATCCCTACTGTAATAACTCTGGAAACATCACAGTCATTATTATAATTTGTAAAGGCTTGTATAGCTTGTATATAAGGCATTGGTTATTCTGTTTCTTTACAGCATGACTATGTTTTAAAATGTCAACACTCATTGTAAAGTGTTTTAAAACCAAGCTTTGGAAACATAGATTAGAGATATAAAACTTAATTCTATCAAATCTGCTGTTTTGTTGGTCATGCAATCATTTTATTTGTTTAAGATTAAGAATCCTTCATCAGTTCAATTCTTTTCAGAATTATTGCCATCCTTAAATTTTTGAACTTGCATTGTGACCTTGCTTAGATGGTTAAATTCATATTTGGGATGCATATTTGCAAATATCTTAAGTATTAGGAATTTATAAAGACGTTACTAAGAGGAGTTCTTTATCTGTTTCTTGTGATAGTCTGCTGTTTGGAAAGAGTTATTACTGGCTACAATTGGTGAACAATTTGTAGATTGCTGCACAGAAGGTAAGATCAGGCTTATGGGTGACATTATTGCCTTCAGTACTTTTAATGACATTTTTTGGTTAAGTAGTTCAAGATTAGAAGCGAGAAATTGGACTGCTGTATGCTGGTGAGATAACAAGATTTCCACTTCCCTTGTCTTAAATTGATGGCTTTGAGTTCCTTAAAAGGAAATATATTTTAAAGGAAAGAAGGAAGACGGAATAGCTTCTCCAAATTCTGCTAGATTATTTCACATATGAGAAGGAGAAATGCTGTGTAGTGTGTAGCTGCATGTAAAGTTGTACCCTTTCCCTCAATGTCCCATCCACCCAAGAAAAAACTTAGAGAGTGGAAACTGGCACAATTCCAGTTTCTGGTGACTCTGCTGTAAAACATATTGTATATGGACATATGTAAGAAAAGGAAGATCATCATCTGAAAGTCTATCACTTGACACAGTTTTGGATCTGAATGATTAGATTAGCTCTTGTTAGCTTTATAGATATAAATAGTTTGATAAGATGAGTGGCAATGACTTCTTCCAAGAACAGACATGGTTAATATGTGGGGGCATAATTTTAAGGTAATTGGAGGAAAATCTAAGGGGATATCAGAGGTAGATTTTTTTTTACACTGAGAATAGCAGGTGTATGGAACATGCTGCCGGGGTGGTGGTAGGGGCAGATACATTAAATAGGAGATTCTTGGATAAGCACAATGATGAAAGAAAAATTGAGTGTTGTGTGTGGGGTGGGGGGGGTGGGTGAAAGTTAGATCGAACTTGGTATAGGTTAAAGGGTCAGCAAAATAAACATGGGCCAAAGGGCCTGCACTGTGTTGTTCTATGTTGCTATGATTGGTGATAATTTTGTCTATTTTCTGATTGGTGTGCTTATCTGGGAAAAAAACATTTCTCCCCCTTCCCTTTTGCATTATAGATGTGCCATGTATGATGGCATTTCTTGTACAGCAGAAACATTAAATCAGATACTAGAGGTAAAAAATAAGCTCCCCATTTGGAACAGTTTTCAAGCAGAAACAGGTTCATTTGCACAGTACAATGAAAATGTACCTCCCTTTTAACCATCAAGTGTGCTGTCTGTATAATGCCCAGCAGAAATACAAAAGCAAACAGGTTAGTCATAACTTGGCTTTTATAATGATACCTGACATGCTGTCGACCCCATTGCCATCTGTTCCATACTTGGGTATCCCACTACTAGCCTCCAGCTTTTCTGTTTAGATACGCCTTCATTCTTGGCAACATTTTATTCCTCATTCTGTATCTTCGTACTTGTCTCTGCATCTCTTCTTGTGCTTCCTATTATATCCTAACTTCTTTCCTGTGTCCCCACTCATGACTGGTGAAGAACATTATAGAGATCTGATAGTTTTTAAATGTTTAAATATCAGGTGATTTTAAAGTGCCTAATTTGAAGTTTGTATCAAGCTTCTAACAGAATGCTGTTCACTCTGCTACAATGTATAATGGTGCTGAGGTTCATTTTAAAAATAGATCTTACAAACAATTTAACTGTTAAATTGTCAACTAAGATGGTGAGGATACTTTGAAAAATTGATCTTCACCCTTACATATTTATTGGTTACTTAATATTAGTGGGGATTACATTACAAATTTGGGTAGGGGGTACACCTGTGAGAAATGTTTTGTATCATATTTTGAATATCTCCATGCAAATTATTTCTTATTATGCTTTGCTTATATTTTAAAGTTAAAATATAAAGATGGATCTATAACTTACTGCAGATGTTACTTTCCACAGATGATGAGGTGGTTGGTGTCAGTGTCAGTGTTCGAGATCGTGAAGACATTATTCAAGTTTGGAATGTAAATGCTGCTGGAGCAAATGAAGTAACTGTTATACAAAAGATTTATCAGCTTCTCCCAAAAGTAACTTTTAAGGCAGTGTTTTATAAGCGTAAGTATTAATGCCTAAATATTTTTCATGAAACTTTTACTTCATTCTTAACAATTTGAAGCTTACATTGTGACATAAATGTTAATTTGAGTTTCCCATCCACCACCATTTTCCCCCTTTCCAATTGCTTCTGCATATCGATTCAATTTGGCTGTAAATCCTGATTTTGTTTATTTATATTTGAGAACCATGGTACCCAGTTAACATCTGGTAGTAGCTCTTAAGCAAAATATTAAGTGAAATTGGCACTGCTGCTCTCAGTGCACTAGCAATTGAGATGATCAGTAATCCATTAAAAAGATATCCAGGATTCTTAGAAAAATAACCTGGCTAGTTTACAGATTTCCCTATCACTTCCACCTGGTCTGGTCTATATGTAATTCCAATATGTATTGACTTATGAACGGTCTCAACCTAAATCATCAACTATCCATTCCCCTCTGCAGAGGTTTCCCACTGAGTTCCTTCAGTTTCCTGTTTGTTGCCTAAAATCAAGTTTTGGGGAAAAATGAATTCTTCAGATAATTCATAAGAAATATTGAAGCATTCAGGCACCTTTGCAGATTAAGTTTCATTTAAAACCCTATTCTTAAATAACAATTTTAAGGTCCTATATAACACTCAGACCATATTATTTCTGTTGACTAATAGATAAAATGAAAATATTGATAAAATTGTGTTGAGATCTTGTAATGATTGTACATCCTCTTCGAATAAGTTAATTTACTCATAAATATACATTGCTGAAACTCCATATTAACCCTGTTGATTGCAAACTGCTGACGTGAGTGATGAGGTAATTTTCTTCCACTCATTTGTATGCAACACTTTGCCCTGTGCGGTGGTTTTAATTTTGATCATCAAAAAAAAAACCTCTAACATATTAGAAAATAAAGAAGTTGATGATTGTTTATTATCAGAAATTACCATATAGTGATAATAACAAAAGTTCCTTTTGAAATTGTCGAACTTGTCTGCAGATTCTCAACTCATTTTTTTGTTTCTGTTTTGAAAAGAAATTAGTTGGGATGTACCAAATTAAAATCTTAATGATAAGGATTCACCCCTCCCCCTCTCTTGCACTCATCTTAAGCATCCTGTCACTTGATCGCAAACTAGTGATTACTTAAAGCTAAATTCACAGTACATATTGGATTTCTTTCATAGCTATACTTCTAACATTTTTCTATCATATGTGCACTATATGTGTTAATAGATTTTTAGATTAGTTCAAGGACTTGGAATGAATTAATTTACTGGAAGTGATTCTTTTCAACCAAGCAAATTTAAGGTCCTATACAGCTCCTTTTAAGGGAGAATAGAGTAGTTGTAAATATTGTACAAATTTATAAAACAAATCCCAGAAAAATAGGTTTACTGAGATCATGTCCAGGGTAAAATGAAGTTTTGTTCTCTATATAGCCAGCGGTGCTGGCTAGAAGGGCTGAATGGCCTACTCCTGCACCTACTGTCTATTGTCTATATCCCAGCAAGCTGCTTAAATTCAAAGCACCACCTCTATTACATAGTATAAAAAGTCACTAAGTTTCATGAATGTAATTTATTTCCACATCATCTCTACTATCATATATTTATCAATATTTTTATTTCTAAATTAACAGCTGCCAGCAATTTCCTATAAATATAGTTTAGGCTAATTCACCTGTAGTTTCCAGCTGTTGTCACCCTCTTATCATGAACAGGAGTATTACATTTGCAGTTTTTCAGTCTCTTGGGACCTTTCCAGAATCAAGTGATCTTTGGAAAGTCATTCACCACCTCTATAGTGACTAATTTTAAGACCATAAAATGCAAACTACTAAATGTAGAAGACCTGTCAACCTTTAATTCCATTACTTTGACAATTCCATTGTCATTGTGAATATTTAAAGTTCTTTCCCTCTGTCCCTGGATTTTCTACAAATATTGAACTGCTTTTCATATCTTTAAATGAAAAACAATTACAAAACAAAACACATAATTTGGTCCAATAGAAGAAGATCAACAGGCTGCAAGTGCTGAGGATATACCAGTTCTTTTCTGGGAGCTTATCTTGTCATTTATCAAAAATATCAAAGCCTGATTGCACAAAATGGTCTCATCAGTCTAGATAACTTTCTGTTTTGAAAGATGGCTTTAAGCAGTATATCACTAAGTGGAATAGCAAATTGAGTGATAATCTACCTCTAGCTGCAATTTAGAAATTCATCCTCCATATATGAAGTTAATTCTCATTCTGTTACAGTTCTGATCTGCTCTGCATTGGAACATCCTTTACTTTTGTTCCTCAATTACTTTTTCCTGTTATTTAAGATCCCATTGTTAGCATCTCCAGACAAATGTGTTACCTTGATTGCAATGTAACACAGTAGATGAATATAGCCTGATCCTTGGTGCACAAGTTTAACAGTGATCATTTCCTGTGGATTGACATTAACTGGCTATTTATATTTGGGGATTGGACTCCTTTTAATAAAGAAATGGTGGTATATTTTTAAAGCTTATTAACTAAAATACTGCTGTTACCCATGTGCTTTTTTACAGCTCATGAGGAGCATCATGCTTTTGAACGAGGTCGTGCCAAACCATAGCATTTCACAGCAAACACTTCATATTTAGAGTTCAGATTTTATTTGTAAAGAAGATTTGGACTCTCAGCATCATAGTGGTGAATTACAGTCGAACTTTGATAAAATAGTGAAATCAGGTGACTAATTCTGAAAAGGCAGAGGAATATTGACATTTCTGTTTGTTTCGGCTGATGTGTAACTTAGATTAAATTCTGTATTAGGTTTCTATATATAAAAAGAAGCAGAGATGCTTCTCGACTATTGATTTGATTTTCATTGCTTTAACAATAGTTAAGTTATTCTGCTTTTGACTGCATTCCTATTTTATGAATGTGGTTTCTTTTCCTAGTTTAACCAATTGTACTGTAGTTACAAATGATTTCTAATGTGCATATTAGACCTGCTGCTTAATCTGGAAGAAAATTATCAAAATCAAAATGTTTATTCACACAAGTTGAAGTCAAATCTGGTTGATTGGCATGTTACTAGTAGATCACAGTTCACTTCTCTTTCAAAAGTGATTGCACTGCATAATTATGTAAGTCACTAACTTTGGTTATGTGGATGTCTTGCACTGATAGACAAATGTTTCCATCAGAAAGTACTACAAATAGTGTATAATTATGTTTCTATTTCATTATTTCACATTGTGCAACTTTACTCACTAACTATAATTTAGGACACATTTCATTTGCAATGTATGGAAATGCTGGCCCTAAGTGAATTTTGAATCTACAGTAAATTGGTAGCACTGATACTTAATATTTCATTTACTAAAGTCTTAGTCTTAGTTGGTTATGAAATATTTGCAATTTAATTGCTACAGCACATTTTCTGTCCACAGAGATCATGTGGCAAAGAATTCGGTTTTGCAGAATGTTTCATTCTGTTGCAGTATTTATTGTCGTAGATACAGTGGAGTTATTTGGTGGGATTGTACATTTTGTTGCTACAGAACCAAAGAATTTTATTACTGTTTTGAGAAACATGGGTTGGGGCCAAGTTTGAGGCGGGGGGGTTGTGCGACGGAGGGTTGTAGGGAGGTAAAGAGCAAAGTTGAGAGTAAAAGCTGCAAATCTGGAAATGCCACCTTAAAACAAACAAGATTACAGTAGAATTGAACAAAAGTATAAATTATAATTTTGAATTTTCACTGCAAGAAACTGCAGTGTATAAATTCAATAATACAGAAAAGTTGTTTTGCCTTGACACTAAATGCGATAATGATAATCATTATAGATCTGTATGAAAAGTGTTCAACAGATCATAAGGGTTTCACACAGGCGTCGTTATTACCCAAACCGTGACAGAATGTCAAGTCATTTATTCTGCTTGTAAGAATCCACTGATTAGCATTAGATTGTTGAACTTGCATTTCTGATAATCAGAAATTATATTATCCATAAAGATTACACTGCATGGAAATTTGCCATGCCTTTAACCATATTATAAATTATTGTATCTCAATTAAATCATCAAATATCAAGTTGTCATGTATTTCCCTTCGTAGTGGTTTCAATAAACGCTGCAAAATGCATCACTGGAAGTTATAAACAGCAAATTTGCTATAAAAATGAACTGTACATCAGAGTTTAAAATTTAATACTGTAGACAGAAAAGCTATAGTGCTGCATAATTCATATTACATAACATCAAATCATGAATTATTCTTGCATTTGTTATTTTATTTGTGGAAAAAAATAAGGTTCTTCAGAGTTACTGCAGCTTTTGTACTGTAGTTTCTTGCGCACTGATTCTTTTCTTTAAAATACAAGTTTGTGCTTTTTTTAATCTCTGCTACCCAGATCTGCATACGTAAAATGAATAAAAGCACAATCTATTTTTATAGCATTCTGGGTAAACTGGTAATTCACAACTGTGAATAGTGTACACTTAATAACACAAGAAAACAAGCAGGTTTTTTTCATGAATGAACAGATCACAAACCATATTTTTTTACCCTTTTTACACACAGTAATGGAGGCTTTGTGATGGCCAGATATATACGAATGTTGTGTATCTCCAGCTATTGAAATACTCATTCAATAGAAATTTGACCAGCAAATGGTCAGTTTCAAATTGTATTCTCTTCTGATTTGAAAATAAAGGCTGTTTTCTTTCACTCATTAGTCATAGCCATAAGTTAGTCTGAAACACCCAAGTTCAAAGCTCTGAGAACTGCATGATTTTTATGTCCCAACTTAATTTCTTTGTGTCTCTAAATTCAGAATCTTCTACTGGAGATATTGTTTTATCTAGCCTCCATGGGTGTCTGGGTGTCTAGAAAAAATTGTTTTATACTTTTCTAGAATTGGTTTGTTAATAACTTTAGTCTGTTTAGAATAAAAAAAATAAATTGATATTTTAATTACGGTAATATAGGGATCAGGAGCTATGCCTTGAGTATCTGAAAGATAAAAAAGCTGGCTTAAAAGCAGAAATTGCTGAACACAGTCTTTGAAATGAAACATGGTTCCTTTTTCACAGATGCTGCCTGACCCACTGAGTGTTTCCAGAATTTTCTGCTTTAATATTAGATTTGCAGTTTTTTTTTGGATTTAAATTAATGTAAAAAGTGTGACTTTGTATGCTCAAGGTTATGAAAGATGTTACAGATCTGATATTTATATTTTGTAATCTTATTAGTACTGCTGTACCTATGCCATTCATGAATTTTGCTTGTTCATTTGGCAACTATTGAATAAAATGAAATGTGCATTATTATAATTTCAAATGATTTTTATATAAATAATTTTATCTTGATCTTTAATCAACTGAAAACACATACATTTCAGCTCTGCAACATTATATTTACTGGAAATGAAAATGTTCACGGTAATTGCATAGCAAAGCTTATAATACCTTGAATCATTAACTTTGTTGGTAAGGGCAAACTATTACCGTAATTACCAATTTAAAAACACTGAAGTTGACCACTCCACAATAAGTTAGTGTCTCTATCAGTCATAGCTCAATATCTCTGTATTTCTTCCAAAAAATATTGATGTTGCTCTTAAAAGTTCTATTTTCCAATATTCACAGATATCTAGGGGAGTATTCCAGCTTTTTGTTATCTGAAGCTCATCATTTCTCAAGAAGGAAGGTTTTAATTTCCATGTGTAATCTAATTTAATTAAGATAAGAATTTCAAGTCAGTGCTTAGGTAAACCCTGAGGAAATAATATAGAAGGAAATGAAAAATGGGCCTTGACAAAAGAATAAGTAAGCAAATTATGAGCCTTCAATATGAGCTGCAGAGTTGGAAAGGTGGATATGATCAGGCATGATTTTCTCTTCATACTTTTGTGGGCTAATGGTGACTGTTCCACTGTTATGTGAGTTGATATAAAATTGGTATCATCAAAAAGTAATGCCTTGCAGTTAATATTGCATCATTAGCATCTCAAGGAGTGGCTAAAAATATGAGGTGAAATTGGCAGAAATGTCCTGAGGGAGGCAGAGTCACCAATTCAGAGCTTGCTGGTATGTAAATACTGGAATGGGTAGGGAGGGGGCGAGAACAATCCCCACTTCACAGAAGTAGCAGAGAATCATTAAAAAGTACACAGATAAACAGGCCTTTCAGCCCATCCAGGCCATGCCAGATTATTGAAACTGCCTAGTCCCATCGACCTGTACTGGGTTCATAGCCCTCCACACCCCTCCCATCCATGTACCCATCCAAAGCTCTTAAACATTGAGATCGAGTTTTCATGCACCACTTGCCCTGGGAGCTCATTCCACACTCTCACAACCCGTCAAGTGAAGACATTTCTCCTCATGTTCCCCTTAAACATTTCACCTTTAACCCATGACCTAAATTATGGTGGTTGCTCCACAGAGGCAGTGAGGAGGTAGTGGAGGGGAGGCTGGTTTCTGTGATGTGCTAAGCTGTGTCCACAACTCCCTTCTTACAGTCTTGGGCCATACCGAGTTGTACTGCTCTTGCTGAGGTGTTGTACATCAACTGGACTGTCAGCCAAACTCCATTCGAAACTGACATGAGAGTCAGGATGTAGCTGCTTGCTTTTATTGCAGACTTAATGGCATGACATAGTGAATAAGGAGTGAAATTGAAAAACAAAAATACAGTGCAATTATGGCATTGTTCTATTCACAACAAGTTTAACAAAACGCTTCATGATTCAGAGAAGTAGGTCACCATCATCACCTTTGCTGGATAACTTGAGAATAAATGTTATTGTTTTTAGTGATGAACAAATGTAGAGAAATTAATTGTTTTGAAGAATAGGAAGTTCTTGGACCAGTTGATTTAGTACACTATTGATGATAGTTCATGAAGTTTTTCGGTTGGACCTGGAATTAATGTAGACTGCATTGGGTACAGTGCCTTGTAAAACTATTCCACAACCCTTTGTTCACATAAATGAATATTACAACCAGGGATTTTGATCAATTTAACTAAGAATTTTTACTTGTGAATAACATGCTCCAAAAAACAGGGAAAAGTCTAAAGCATCAAAAACTGAAATATCAGCAATTAAAAAGTATTCATCCCCCTTTGCTCAGTACTTATTTGAACCACTTCTCGCTCTATTGAAATCTTTTTCAATATGTCTCTATTAGCTTTGGAGAATGTGATGGAGCAAGATTTTCCCATTTCTTCTTGCAAAATTGCTCCAGCTGTGCCGGGTTAGCTGTGGAGCAGAGGTGGACAGCAATCCTGAGGACTTGCTGGAGATGTTTGATTGGGTTAAGGTCAGTACTCTGACTAGACCACTCAGAGACATAGTTTCCCCATTCAAAGCAACTTCATGGTTGCTCAAGCAACGTGCTTTGGGTTATTCTACTGCCTGAAAGATGAAGTTCTTCCCCAGTTTAAGCTTCCTGGAAGATGCTAGCAGGTTTTTATCCAGGATCTCTCTGTATTTAGCAGCATTCATCTTCCCATCAAACCTGACCAGATTTTGAGTCCCTGCTGTTGAACAGCCTTCCCATAGCATAATGCTACCTCCAGCATACTTTACAATAAGGATGGTGTTCAATATTGAGGCCAAACAGTTCCACTTTACTCTCATCCAACCACAAGATCTTTTTCCCCACATCTTTATAGTATCTTCTAAGTGATGCTTTGCAAAGTCTTTATGGGCAAGAATATGCCACTATTCTACAAATACCCTTTTTTGCAAGGCCTTAGACATTGTGGAGCCATGAACTTCATTTCCAGTTGCAGCCACTAACTTCTGCAGCTCGTTCATAGTGACTGTTGGCATCACAGTAGCCTCTCTTACAAGTGCCATTCTTCTCCATCGACTAAGTTTATAGGAGTGGCCTGACCTAGGCTGTGTTTTCATATTTTTTCACTTTTTTCACGATGGACTGCACTGAGCTCTTGAGGTATGTTCAGTGCCTTTGAGATGGTCTTGTACCCTTCCCCTGATTTCTGCTTCTCAAATGTAGTTTCCCTGATTTTTCTTGAGTGTTCTTTTGTCTTCATTTTGGCTTTGTCTATTGAAAATCTACCACACTGTTGGATCTTACAGAGAGAGGGGATTTATTCTTATGAATTCATTGAAAACATGTGATGCTCCAATTTTCTACATCAACAAATTGGATGAGTTGGTAAATTAATACTGTATATTGCACCTGAGGAAAGTGAGCGTAGTAATTACAAGTGGATGAATACTTTTTCAGCCTCACAATTTTGGTTTTTAATTTTTAGTAAATTGTTGACACATTTTGAAATTTTTCTTTTGATTTGACATGGTGCACAATGTTTTATAGACTAGCTCAAAAATCCTACTTCAATATATTTTTTAATTTAGAGAATGACAGTAAAATGTGAAAATAGTTATGGTGGCAGAATAGTGCTTCAAGGCACTCTGCTTCTCACCTGTGTACCATTTGGTTAGAAACACATTGTTTGACAAGTATGCCAACCATTGAATATGACTAAATTCTATATTGTAATCTAAAATTTCTGTTATATTTTCAAGAAAATCTTACTAACACAGACTTGTTAAATGCCCTTTTAAACGCATGTGGACATTGAAATGTAGAAAGACAGAAGGCTACTTGAGGCTCATTTTACCAACATTGCATAATCATAGCCTATCTTCCATCTCAATTCCATATTCCTATCCTCTCTCTATACTGCTTGGTACTTTCTGTGTCCAAATATCTATCTCTTTAAATACTGTAGATAGCTTCCATAGCTAGACATACATCTCAATTTCAACTCCCTCTTGTATGAAGAGATTTCTCAGTTCCAAGTTCGACATTGAGACTGTGATTGATACTGAATATCACCATCTGTCCCAACCAGGAGAAAAGTTTGTCAAACCTGCCTGTGAGATCCCCTTTTACACTTCTGAACTCAAGTAAACTTTGGCCTGATCAATCCAATATTGTTCCTTCTCTTACGTGACAGTCTTCCGTTCGTAGCAATTAATCTGGTGAATCTTCATTGCGTTCCCTCTATGGCAGGCTTTCATATATAAATAAATAAATATATATATATGTATATATATATATATATATATATATATATATATATGTGTATATATATATATATATGTATATATATATATATATAGAGAGAGAGAGAGAGAGAGAGAGACCAAACTGCCCTCAGTACACCAAGGTCCTTAAGGAATGTAGCAAGCCACCCCTGCTCTTGTACTTCCATCTTCTCGCAATTAAGGTAAGTGTACTATTTATCTTGTTAACTGCGTGCTGCAGCTGTCTGCTTGCTTTCAGGAGATAATGTACAAGGATATCCAGATCCCTTTAAATATTAGCTTTTCTTGATCTATCATTTAAATAACACCTTGACTTCCGGTGATTTTTTTTCTATAGATAACATTTCCCTGTGGTACTGCAATTTCTGCTTGTATTTGCCCTTTGGATTTCTCTGAATCGTCTTGAAGACACTGCATTCTTACAATCCCACATAATTTAATGCCCTCGGCAAATTTATAAATACTCAGTTTCCTCATCCAAATCACTGGTTTATACAGTGCATAAGAAGTATTCACCCCCCCCCCCTTTAGAAGTTTTCATGTTTTATTGTTTTACAACATTTATTAACAGTTACTTAGTTTGGCTTTTTTGACACTGATCAACAGAAAAAGACTTCTTTGTGTCAAAAGTGAAAACATCTCTACAAAGTGATCTAAATTAATTAAAAATATAATACACAAAATAATTGATTGCTTAAGTATTCACCACCACCCCCCCCCCCCCTTTAAAATGACACACCAAATCATCACTGGTGCAGCCAACTGGTTTTAGAAGTTACATAATTAGATGAATGGAGATATGTTTTTGGAGACCTGTGTGTAGTCAAGGTGTTTCAATTGATTGTGGTAAAACTACACACTAGATCTGTATCTGGAAGGTTCAGCTGCTGGTGAGTCAGTATCCTGGCAAAAAAAAACTACACAATGAAAACAAACAAACACTTCAAGCAACTCCCTGGAAAGGTTATTGAAAAACACAAGTCAGGAGATGAATACAAGAAAATTTCAAAGTCACTGAGTATCCCTTCGAGTGCAATTAAGTAAATCATCAAGAAATGGAAAGAATATAGCATAGCTGTAAATCTGCCTACATCTGGCCATCCTTAAAAACTGTGTGACCTTCCAAGAAGGGGTCTAGTGAGGGAGGCCACCAAGACACCTAAGAGAACTCTGGAGGAGTTACAAGTTTCCATGGCTGAGATGGGAGACTATGCAATACAACTGTGTGGGTGTTTCATCTGTCACAGCTTTATAGAAAAGTGACAGAGAAGGCTGCTGTTGGGAAACAAAACTCCAATGAAATTTTGGCAAGAGTTCGTCAGAAGACATAGGCATAATTCTGAAGTCATCTGGAAGAAGGTTCTATGGCATGTTGAAACCAAAATTGAGCTTTTTGGCCATCATACTAAATGCTGTTTGGCATAAGCCAAAAAACACATATCATCACAAACACACAAAACCCTTCCCTGAAGTATGGTGGTAGCTGCATCACGTTGGACGGTTGTTTCACTGCAGCAGACCCTGGAAGGCTTGTCAAAGTAGAGAGTAAAATGGATGCAGCAAAATACAGGGAAATCCTGGAGGAAAACCTGATGCAGTCTGCAAGAGAACTGTGACTTGAGAGAAGATTTGTTTTCCAGCATGATAGTGACCCCAAGCATAAAGTCAAAGCTACACAGGAATGGTTTAAAAACAAGAAGGTTAATGTTTTGGAGTATCCAAGTTAGAGTCCAGACCTCAATCCAATTGAGAATTTGTGGCTGGAATTGAAAAGGCCTGTTCCCTCACAATCCCCGTGCAATCTGACAGAGCTTGACCAGTTTTGTAGAGAAGAAAATTGCAGTGTCCTGATAGAGACATATTACTTTGGCAGGAAAGTTTTTTTCTGTTGATCATGTCAAATAAAAGCTAAATTAACTCCTCTGTGATTCAATGTTGCAAAACAATAAAACATGAGAATTTCTGAAAGGGTGATTACTTTTTATAGGCACTGTATTATGAATAGCTGAGGCCCACACATCGATCTTTGTAGTATCTCATTTGTTACCTCCTACCACTTCAAAAAGGCCATTCTTTCCCTACTTCTCAATCAGTTTCCATTCTGTGTTAAAATATCATCTTCAATCCCATGTGCTTCAATTTTGTGCACTTATCTATTATTTAGATTTTATCAAAAATCTCTAAAAATGCAAGAATACCGCATCTATGGCTTCTTCCATATACTTTCTGCCAGTTCTGGTCTCAGAAAACCTGTGGTAAATCTGTAACGATTTCCGTTACACAAATCCTAAAACATCACCAGTCACAAACGCAAACGACTTTACAAGTAGAAGACTTGAGAAGCAACCCTCTGCATAAATTTATAACATCAAGTAAAATATGCTGTAAGGATTAATTTTGACCAGTGACGTGAAAATTATAAAAATTCTGGACTGTAAGACCCACACAATTTCTTTGATTTATTAATATGTGTTTAGTGTTAGACAAAACAGGTCTCTTTCAGATGACTGCAGTGAGAGATTTTCAATGAGTTTATGGGTACTAATGTACCTATTGCTGTTTTATTCAATTAGAATAATTGATGCATGTTCTCACTGGAAAAGTCATGTCAATAAAATAGCCCTGACTTAGGAAAAAAATATTCTAGCATTTTACAAAGTAGCAGACTTTTTTAAAAATCTTGTGTTGCCATGTGTTCTAGTTGCTGCATAAAAAAAGTAAATGCAAAGCGAAGCGTACAAATTGCATGGAAGCTGCAGGTTTTCTTTCGGCAAAATGTGCCAAAGATGAAAACAAGCAGCAGAACTTTTCATTATGCCACAGGCATCATCCTGAAAATGGCTGGTCAATTCTATTTTAAGTTAACCTAAACTTTTAAGAGGGAGGTACATACTATATTTTGTTTTGAATTTCATACTTTTGCACGAGGTCTTCCGTTAATGTGAGAACCTCCTCGAAATTATTTATCTTAATGTCCCTTCATTGCGCAAAATTTCATCTGTGACATTCTGTCACAAGAATACGAACGTACAAGGGGGTTCTGTAAAATCTTTGCAGAGAGATCACAGTAATTTTCCAACGTATATGTCAAAAGCCGTAATTTATGGCTTATTTGAGGTAGAAAGAAAGATTGCGCCCATAATTTTGATTGTCCACTGCATTTTGGAAACTTAGCAACAAAATACTAAAAATATTGGAAGAAATTTTACAAGGGTGTTACTGGAAAGTTGCAATTGAGAGGGAGAAGCATAAGACACATGTATCAGTATCGCAATGGAATAAAGGGAATTACAGAGACATCAGAGAGGAGCCTCCCAGCTGGATTGGAAGAGGATACTGGCGAGGATGACTGCAGAGCAGAGGTGGTTGAAGTTTCTGGGGATAGTTTACAAGGCGCAGGATAGATATGTCCCACAGAACAAGTTGTTCTCAAATAGCAGGGGTGGGCTGCCGTGGCTGACGATGGACTTAAGGACTGCATAAAAGCCAAGGAAAGGGCATATAAGGTAGCAAAAGTAAGTGGGAAGTTGGTATATTGGGAAGCTTTTAAAATCCAACAAAAGGCAACTAAAAACACTATAAGGGAAAACATTAAACATTACAGCAAATTAGCCAATAATATAAAGCAAGATACTAAAGGTTTTTCAGTTATATAAAGAATGAAGGGGAGGTAAAAGTTGATAAATTGGACCACTGGAAAATGATGCTGGTGAGGTAGTAATGGGAGACAAAGAAATGGCAGATGAACTTAATGAGTACTTTTCACTGTGGAAGACATTAGCAATGTGCCAGAGGTCCATGAGTGTCATTTCTATTACAAAGGAAAAAGTGCTAGGCATGCTCAAAGGTCTTGAGGTGAATGAGTCACCTGGTCCAGATGGACTACATCCCAGAGTCCTGAGAGAGGTTGCTGAAGAGATAGAAGATGCATTGGTCTTGATCTTTCAAGAATCATTTGATTCTGGCATGGCCCTGGAGGAATGGAAAATTGTAAATGTAACTCCACTGTTTAAGAGGTGAGGAAGGCAAAAGAAAGGAAATTATAGACCAGTTAGCCTAACCTCAGCGGTTGGGAAAATGTTAGAGTCTTATTAAGGATAATGTTTTGGGGTACTTGGAGACTAATGATAAAATAAGTCAATGACAGCAGGATTTCTGTAAAGGGAAATCTTGCCTGACAAATCTTCCTTGAGTTCTTCAAGGAAGTAACAAACAGGGTGGACAAAGGAGAGGTAGTGGTGTCATTTACTTGGATTTTCAGAAGGCTTTTGATAAGGTGCCACACATGGGGTGGCTTAAAAAGATAAAGTCCTATGGCGTTACAGGGAAAATACTGGCATGGATAGAGGAAAGGCTGACTGGCAGGAGACAGTGAATGGAATTAAAGGAGGCCTTGTCTGGTTCACTGCCAGAGACTAGTGTGTTCATCAGGGGTCAGTATTGGGACCACTACTTTTCACATTATTAATGATTTGGATAACGGAATTGATGACTTTGTAGCAAAGTTTGCAGATGATACAAAGATAGGTAGAAGGATAGATAGTGCTGAGGAAGTAATGCAATTGCAGCAGGATTTAGACGAATTGGAAGAATGGGCAAAAAAAGTGGCAGATGGAATACAGTGTTGGGGAATGTATGATAATGCATTTCTGTAAAAGGAGCAATTGTGGGATTATTAATAAATGGAGAGAAAATTCAAATATCAGAGGTGCAGAGGGTCTTTGGAGTCCTTGTGCAAGACTCACAGAAAGTTAATCTACAGGTTGAGTTGTGATAAAGAAGGCAAATGCAATGTTGCCATTTATTTCAAGGGGAATAGAATATAAAAACAAGTTGATAATGTTGATGTTTAATAAGACACTAGTCAGGCCACACAGAATATTATCAATAGTTTTAGACCCCCTGTCTTATTAAGGATGTGTTGTCATTAGAGAGAGTCCAGAGGAGATTCACGAGAATGATTCTGGGAATGAAGAGGTTAACATATGAAGAGGGTTTTGCACTGTGGGGCCTATACTCACTGGAACTTAGAAGAATGTAGGGATCTCATAGAAATGTACCCATCGTTGAAAGGACTAGATAAAGTGGATGTGGAGAGGATGTTTCCTATGGTGGGGGTATTCGGAACTAGAGGGCACAGCCTTAGATCTGAAGGGCGACCCTTTAGAACAGAGGTAAGGAAGAATTTTTTTTAGCCAGTGAGTTGTAAGTCTGTGGAATGGTCTGCCACAGACTGCAGTGGAGACCAAGTCCATGGGTATTTTTAAAGCGGAAGTTGCTAGTTCACTTTGTTCAGGGCATCAAAGGATGTGGCGAGAAGGCAGGTGGACAGGGTTGAGTGAATGACGGAATGGCAGAGCAGACACGATGGGCTGAATGGCTTAATTCTGCTCCTATGTTTTATGGACTTAAGAACTTGAGTTGTGGGAAATGTTGAATGGGTTAGGAATTTATTCATTGGAGCGTAGGAGTATGATTGGAGATTTGATGGAGGTATATAAAATGATGTGAGGTATAGATAGGGTAAATGCAAGCAGGCTTTTTCCATTGAGTTTGGTCATAGCTTAAAGGTAAAATATTTAAGGGGAACCTGAGGGGTAACTTAGAGGAAGCGAGAAAGTAGAAAAAGCTGTCAGCAGAAGCGATGGGTGCAGGTTCAATTTCAGCATTTAAGAGAAGTTTTGATAAGTACATGTACAGGAGGTTTATGGTCCAAATGGGACTATACCAGTTCGCCACGGATTACATGTGCCGAATGGCCTGTTTCGATGGTACGGTGCTCTATTACCCCAATTCAAGTAAAACACACAAAAAAGTTAGCCTTTTTCTCATATCCGGATTGCAACCCTATCTTGTTATCAGTCGAGATTAAAGTTCGATCAGAATGTAACTCTTTCTGGATTTCGAGAGTTGTAATTCAATTTGCCTAGTGTTTAGAATTTTAGATGCTCTGCAGGAAAACAGATTGAGGCAATAGGATTCGCAATACACACACTCTTCGCGTGTGAAATTTATACTTTGAAACTGCATTAACTCTTTCAGGACACCTTGGATCATTCAGTCGGAACTCCGACATTTTCATAATCTAGGATCGAATTTAAGTACCTCCAGTACTTTCATGATCTTTGCAGAAATAACATTACTATTTCTTTCAGGTGTATCAGAAATCCAACTGTTCTTTTTATTACCCCTTTGCTCTCATCTTCAAACTTATTAACCACGCTTTCACTTCCTCATCCAAGTCATTTATAAAAATCACAACCAGAAGTTGTCCCAGGACAGATCCCTGCGAAAAATCACAGGTCACTGACCTCCAGACACAATATGCTCCATCTACTACCACCCTATGCCTTCTACACAGCTAAATATTCCTGGATCCCATGCCTCCCGATTTTCCGATGAGTCTGCTGTGCGGGACTTTGTCAAATTACTAAATTACTAAACATCCATATACACCACATCCATTGTTCTGCATTCATAGATTTTTTTCTCATTCCCTCAAAATTAGTCAGATTCGTGAGTCACGACCTGCCCTTCACAACGTCATGTTAACAATTCCTCATCAGACTGATGTTTGTAATCCTGTCTCTAAAAATCTCCAATAGCTTGCCCAACAGTGACGTAAGCCTCACTGATTTATAATACCCAGGATTTTCCATACTATCTCGAACAAAGGAATAACATTTGCCTCCTGCACTCTCTGCAACTACTTCTGTGGCCATTGAGAAAGCAAAGATCATTGCCAGAGGCGCAACAATCTCTTCCCTTGCATCCCCTGGTAACCTGGGATATATTCCGTCCGACCCCGGGGATTTATTTATTCTAATATCTTTCAAATGTTCCAGCACCTCCTCTTTCTTAACAAAGACATGTTCCAGCAGATCAGCTTGTTCTACACGGACCTCACGATCGTGAAGGTCCCCCTCACTGGTGAATACTGAGGCAAAGTGTTTGTTAAGGACCTTTCCTAAATATTCCGACTCCACGCGCGTGGTTCCTTTTCTCGTCCATGATTGATCCTCTGGCGCTAATTATTCCCTGTTCATCACGTATGTGTAGAACCTCTGGAGTTTTCCTTAATCCTACTCGCCAAGGCTTTCTCATGTCCCCCTCTAGCTCTCCTAAGTCCATTGTCAGCCCCTCTCTGGCTACCTTATAACGATCGAGAGAGCCGTCTGGTTTTTGTTTTTCAATTCCTGTATGTTTCTTCCTCTGAAATGGATTTTCCACATAACTCGTCAATCATAGTTCCCTCATCCTACCATCAATGGAACAAACCTATCCAGAACCTTATACAAGTATCCCTAAATAAGCTCCACTTCTCCGTTGTGTGTTTTCGCTGACGACATCCATTTTCAGTTCATGCTCCCTAGTTCCTCCTATAGCATCGAAATTCGCCCTCCCCGACACGGAGGTTTTGATGCATATAGTGGTGATGATCTCACTACCACAAGAATAATTCCCAGAGAAATGGAAATGCGGTCATTCTGGCCTTTAAATCCTAAAGGGGAACTACTTGCTGCGCTGTGGAGGAAACAGCGAGTGAAGCGGGCCGACTGGATGGCTTCACAATGAGCCGTCATGGATCTAATAAGTGAGTAGTTTCCTTCAGCTATTTTAAAACAGAGTGGTTGCAGCTTAAATGCCCTCTGAAGGAGCAAGCATTCAGTTGGCGAGCAGTTAGGGATGGGCAACAAACATTGGTCGAGACAGTGACTCCCATGTCCTGTGGAAAAGTAAAGCGAAGTTAGCAAGTGCGCCCAAATAATCAGGCGCTCTTGCTGGCTATGCCGGGTTTGGACGGCCGATGGTTTTGGCTCGCGTTTAAACAGCCTCTGGGATACCCACGGTCAGAGCCACATTTTAAACAACTTGGGAATGGTTTAGTATGGTGGCAAATACAAAAAGAATCTCAGGTTTCCATATGGTGACATATGTGTACTTTGATAATAAATTTACTTTGAACTTTGAAACACATGAGAGAGCTCGTCGAAAGTTTGGTCCCTCTGCCACAGAAAACTTGTCTATGGTGCGTGGGTATCGTTGGTAACTAACATAATGCTCCAGGGCACGGGGATACTGATTTTAATTGGCTCAATTAATCGTTTATGCAATAGGTTGGCGTATCTCCGTCTGGCAGAAACACAAGAGCAGAACAGGGTTAATCTGCAGTTGGTAGTAGAGACGTTAACCTCGAACCTTGGTCCCCACGGCTAACGGAGAATCGTTTAAATCTTGCGTGGTTTAAAGATCCGATCGTGACTTGGTGGCGAAAGCGGCTGAGTTAAGAGATGAGTGAAAGGTCAGATTAGGGAGGCATGGAATTAGGGAGATTAGGGAGGATGGTAGGTGATCGGGCTTCTCCTTGGTCTGCCTGTGAAGAGGTGTATGGGCGGTCCCTGGCCAGTCCCACTTTTTCATGCTCTTCACCCCTGTGTCACCTCACCATCTCCACCCTTCAGCTCGGAAGAGCGGCGCTGTCCCTCCTCTCCTTGCATCTGACAAAGCTGGAGGCAGCCACAGGCTCGGAGCATAAGTGAGAAGGCGCGATGTCATCGATGAATGTCAACACCAAGGCCACGTTCTTCAGACCATTTGCAGACGAGGAGACAATGGAGCAAGAGGTGCGCACTGAGGGAGGAGAGCTTGTTCCCGCCTGTTCCTCGATGCAATTCGTTGCTGGCGCCGAAACGCCGAAAGGGAAAGGAATCCCGTGCTGGAAGGATGAGTCAGGGGAGAGAAGTTACCTGGAGCCTTCAGAGAATCCCCTTCAGGGTGAGCTTATCGGGCAAGCCACAGGGGACGTCCTTAAGGAGAAGCCAGGCCAAGAACAGAAACCAGCCATGTCCTACATTGCTCTGATCGCCAAGGCCATTCTAACGTCACCCAGCAAGAGACTGAACCTTGGCTCTATTTATAAATACATTGAAGAGACGTTTCCTTATTACAAAGGCCGTGGTCAGGGCTGGAGGAATAGTGTACGCCACAATCTCTCTCTCAATGAATGTTTTATTAAAGCGGGAAGGTGTGAGGATGGTAAAGGTAACTACTGGAGCATCCACCCCTCCAACCTAGAGGATTTCTCCAAAGGAGACTTCCGACAGCGCCGAAGGTGCCGGAGAAGGGGGCGGAGTAAGGAGCTGGAAACTAAATTAGCAGGGACTTACCCGAGCTGTCCCTTCCCGGTGGAACCTCTCGCCCTGAACTCGCTGTACTCGCCATACACCGAGCAGGAGCGCAGGGCGTACCGACTTGACGAGGTGCTCTACAGACAATACATCACCAACCCCTTCTGGCGGTGGTACCACAGCTACAGGAACCCAGGGGCTGCCGGCGACGCTGGTCTGGGGCTGCCCGCTGCCCCTAGCGCGGGGCCACAGTGGCAAGGATTGGGGGAAACCGCTTCCGCTCCAAACTTCTTCAAACCAGCCAACAACTGACCCCAGAAAAGCATCAGGCTTCCTTCTGGCTTTCAATTAAGTTAATTGTAATTAACTACAATTAAGCAGTTTCTCACGTTGGTGTCTTACCGAGACGCTCATAAATTGGTGTAAAGTTGAGAAATTATTGTAACACAATAAATGCCGTTTTGTAGAGCGGGTGTTCTCCGCCGCTTGTAGAAAGTAAACTCAACATCAACTAAGTATTCGACGTATGGAGTGAAAGGGAATCAAAAACTAGAGGGCATAAGTTTAAGGCGAGAGGGAGAAGAGTTAAAAGGAAACTGAGGGACAACGTAGAACGCGCAACGGAGGAAGTGGTTGAGGCAGGAACAATAACGACTTTAAAAGACCATTTGGACTGATAAATGGATAGGAAAGGTTGAGAAGAATATCGGCCAGAAAAACGGGCAAATGGGACGAGCTGGGATGGGCATTTTGGTCGGCATGGACGAGTTATGCCGAAGGGCTTTATCACCGCGCGTTATGTCTAAACTGATACTGAGTTTACTTGCTACAAGAGGCGGACAAAGCAGAGAAAACTCAGCCACACATTGATATAGAATATTTAAGAAGATCTGCTGCAATGTCCTAGAGAGAGTCGATGTAGCTTTCGTTTTAGTACTCTGTATAAATACCTGTATCTTGGAGGAAATTGTTCTCGATGTAATTCCCAAAGATCGGGACACTTGCGGACTTCCGCTTCCCCGAGTGTGACTGGAATTGTTCAGCAGGTGCTGTTTGTTTTCGCAGTTTCTCCTTCGCTCTACAACCTGTTGATTGTTTTTATTTGGGGAGTATAGATTGTTCTCTGTGTTGTCTAATCGCGTATTGATCTTCTACTGGTAAATTAATGGCTTTCCATTGTAGTGTCAATCTCTGTTTTAAAAAGTTATTTACAATGAAACAAAATCATTTTATTGTGCTCAGTCTCGTGTATCGATTCTTCATTTCACACAGTATTATGCCTGGTTGACCTGATTATTAAAGCGCGCCGCTGCTTTATGGAATTTAGCACTCTGGGATTCTGACGGAACATCGGCCGAAAGTTTCGTAGGCGTTTAACTATTTTACACCTTATATTTCCTTTTATGACATTTGTAATCACAAACAGATGAAGTTAAATCGAGAACACACAACCGGCATATACACCGAAATTACACGTAACTACAGTATAATAAATACATCATCACATCACCACCTACAGATACATATAAAATTGTTTTTTCACAACCTGTAGCACACGACCACGGGAGAACGCTAACTAATGTTACTAACTCGCCGACAAGGTCTCTGAAAACAATAAAAATATACAATTTATGAAAGATATTCCCGATTGCTTGGGTTCCGCAAGAGTAATTTAACGAGCACGGATTTTATTTTAGATCGTTCTCTCATAAGCGGCGTTTTTTTTTTAATTGGTAAAATCGTGGTGGAGTGCCCAAGTGTAAGATGGTTGGAGTCTGAAAGCACATGGTATCACCTACGCTCAGCGGGCGACGAGTTACAGATTATGTTTTTCGATGGTTTCATTATACCTGTACATTTCAAATCGAGGTGTAAGACGTTTTGTTCTATTGCTGTTTCCTTTCAGCAGTTTAGTCTTTTCTACAATTCCTGTTTTTAAGCATCAATAAGCAAGACCTGAACTTCGCGACTGTCTCATTTTTACCTGCTCCTACCTCTTCAAATCAACAATTGAAATGACACCGAATTAACGGGTTGCTGACGTATCACAATCAAAAAATGCCAAGACGTTGACAGTTCCACTACAAACCATCGCAACATTTATAACCTTTTTAATGATTTTTTTTTTAATGAGGTCTTGCTCGGATAAGTTTTGTCGGGCAGAAAGTAAGAACACTTACTTAGCTGTAAACTGTAATTTGAATCACTTTACCACAACACACTGCTTAGATTATAAAAATCAGTCAACAATGAGGTCTAGTGACCTCGACACAAAGCGTTTCAAACATGACGATTTTACCTGCAAACCTCCAGCTTAATATTAAGTAGCCTTAAGACTGCATAATAAATTGTCTTATCTCGATTAAGCAGTATTACCTCGATCAACATTTCTATACAAAATTAACGTCCTTTTTAACTTAAAGCAACAAATGGCAAAATGGCATTTGGAAAATAATTTCTTTGAAGCTCTCCCATTAAGTACGTCGAAACTCGATTCCTAAATTGCAATAATCTAGCCTAACAAAACTATTGTTAACAAACACTTAGGACAAGACTCTGTAAACTTAATGTAGTTTAATGGGAAACATATCTTTATGACAACCATTATGTGCGGGTCTTCAGTAAATATTATTGTGTCCAGACTACATCTGAGAGGTCGGGGTCTGCCGCAGACGTCTCCACGCAGAACAAGGCCGGGTTGGGGCGCTGGTCCTTCAGAGATGGTCTCCAGTCTCAGTCAATCATTCACTTTATTGTTTCCAGGTGAAGCCAATGATTTGTGTAATCTTCAGCAAACGAGGGAAAACAAAACATTAACTCACATCAAATAAAACTGTACCCGGTGTCTAATGATGAAAGCTCTGTGATAAAACGGTAGCGGCAGGAAACGGGGCTGCTGCTAACTAGGCGAATGTCCTTGGCGATGCTTGTTATCAGCCGTGGCGTTACTGTTTGGGGACAATCAATGTACCAGGAATAACAACCAGATGAAAGCATCATTATCCAAACCACTTACTGACAGTTGAATTAGTCTGTTTTCTATAATTTTCCGTTTCCAGAACTGTGCAATAGACTGCGGGCAGTAAAAGAGCCAACGTTCTAAGTTTTTAAACTTTAGAGATACTTTGCAGAGCAAGTTCCCTGGAGTTTTGAATTTTTCTATGACACATAGGTATCGAGAGTTTACACAGAACAGACAAACGCAAACCATTTGCGGGATTTCTCAATATTCCTTTGTAACGTTTCAGTTTGGTTCCGGGGGTCTGGGGAAAGAAATGTTACCTATTGCGGGACAATAGATGATTCCTCACTAGCCAAAGCTCCAACCTCGTGCCCAAATCATTTTACTCTGATGTAATTCCCACCTTTGGGGAACGAAATATTTTGCTGCAGAAACAAAATAAATTATATTTTATATTTCACTGACATTTATTCTAAAAAACGTTTCCGAATTCAGGAGCAGGAAGACGGTCGAAAGAATTAAATGCTAGAATGCAAGAACGAAACGGACAATGAATGCCTACACAAGATACCGACTGGCAATGTGTTGACGAGGCCATAAGATGTAGGAGAAGAATTAGGCCATTCGGCCTGTCGAGTCGGCTTCGCCATTGTATCATGGCGGATTTATTAGCATCTCAATCCTATGCTCTTGCCCTCTCCCCATAACCTTTGATGTTCTGATTAATCAAGAACCTATCAACTTCAGCTTTCAATATACTCAGTGACTTAGCCTCCACAGCCGTCCTTGGCAAAGAATTCCACAAGTTCATCACCCTCTAGCGAAAGAAATTTCTCCTCATCTAAATGGACATCCTTCTAAACTCCTTCGAGAACAGGACCAAAGCCCACAGCCGCCCTCGCCCGGGAAAGCCCTTCCCGGTAATGCTCGCTACCTCTTCCCTCCGCTACGTTGACCACTGAATTGATGCTGTTACATGCACCCATGAATTTTATAAACTTTGCTTTTAACTTCCGCCCTGGCATCTAATTTACCATTTCTGACCCCTCCCTCCCTTTTCTCGATCTCTCTCATCTCTGGAGATAAACAGTCGACGGTCATATTTTATAAACCTACCAATTCCCACATCAATCTTGACCATACCCCTTCCCACCAGGCTTTCCTTTACAGGACATCAGAGATGTATTCCTTCTTCAAAGAACAGAGTTCCCCCTCCTTCACCATTGATGCTATCCTCAACAGCATCTTCTTCATTCTCTGCAACCTCCGAAATATCCAAAGGGTTTCTACCACTAAGCACATCTTTACCTCCACTGCCCCCCCCCCACACACACACACCCTGCTCTCCGCAGGGATCATATCCTTTGTGATTCCCTTGTCCATTCGTTTCTCCCCGCTTATCTCCCTCCTGATACTTATCCCTGAAAACATCTAAAGTGCTAGACCTGCCCATTCACCTCCTGCCTCAACTCCATTCAGGACCCCAAACAGCATTTCAAGATGAGGCAGCACTTCACCTGTGAGTCTGCTGGGGCCGTCTATTGTTTCCGGTACTCCCAATCCGGCCTCCTCTACACTAGTGAGACCCGTCTTAAACTAGGGGATCGCTCCGCCAGGCACCTCCGTCCTCCACTCCATCAGCCAAAAGTGGAAATTCCCGGTGATTCAACATTTTAGTTCAGGTTTCCATTCCTGTTCTGACAGGTCTATAACACCTTAGGACTCTAAGTATTAGGTCATTTGGCCCATTGTGTCTGCTCCGCCATTTCATCATGGCTGATCCATCTTTCCTCAGCCTCAATTTTCTGCCTCCATACCCCCCACCGCACCCTCTATCCCTTCATGTCCTGACCAATCAAGAATCTATCAACTTCTGCCTTAATTATACATAAAGACTTGGCCTCTGCACCTGCCTGTGGCAATGAATTCCATGTCTATGGCCTCCTCTTGTGCCACAATGAGGCTATCCCCAGGGTGTAGCAACTGCTTATATTACACCTGGGTAGTCTCCAACGTGATATCATGAATTTCTCCTTCCAATAAAATAACCCCTCCCTCTTCCCTCTTTTTTTGTTCCCCAACCTGGCCTCTTACCTCTTCTCATCGGCCTGTCATCTCCCCCGGTGCACCTCCTCCTTCCCTTTCTCTTATAGTCCTCCTATCAGATTTCTTCATCTACAGCCTTTAATCTTTCCCACCCACTTGGCTTCACCTATCACCTTCTAGCTATCTTTCCCCCCTCCCTCCACCCTTTAGTCTGGTGTCTTCCCCTTTCCTTTCCAGTCCTGAAGAAGAGCCACCTAGGTGCAAAACATTGACTGTTCGATCACTTCCATGGAAGCTGCCTGGCCTGTTGAGTTCCTTCAGCATTTTGTGCATGCTGCTTTGGATTTCCAGCATCTGTAAAATCTCTTGAGTTTATCACACATAATTTCTGGAAATATTCTCATGAACTTCCTCTGGACACTCTCCAACCCCAGCAGATCTTTTCTTCGATCAGGGGCCCAAAACTGCTCATAATACACCAAGTACAGTCTGACCAATGCCTTATAATTTCTCAGCATCACATCCTTGCTCTTTTATTCTACTCTTCTTGAAATGAATGCTAACATTGCATTTGCCTTCCTTACCACTGACTCAACCTGTAAGTTAACTTTTGTTGAATCCTGCAGAAGGATTCCCAACTCCCTTTGCACCTCTGACTTCTGAATTTTCTCCCCGTTTAGAAAATAGATACACCTTTATTCCTGCTCCAAAATGCATGCCCATTACACTTCCCTATACTATATTCCATTTACCACTTCTTTGCCCATCCTTTCAATCTACGTCCTTCTGTAGGCTCCCTGCTTCCTCACCACTACCAGTCCTTCCAATTATCTTTGTATCACTGCAAACTTGGCTACAAAGCCATCAATTCCATCATCCAAATCATTGACAAAAACTCCAAGTAAACAACATCCACTGACTCACCTTTGTCTATCCCGCCTGTTGTGTCCTCAAAGAAATTCCAACAGATTTGTCAGGCAAGATTTCCCCTTTAGGAAACCATGCTGACCTTTGTCTACTTTATGATGCATCTCCAGGTACCCCAAAACCTCATCCTTGATAATGGACTTCAGCATCTTCCCAACCACTGAACTAAGGTAAACTGGCCTATAGTTTCTTTTCTTCTGCCTCCTCCTTTCTTAAAGAGTAAAGTGACATTTGCAAATTTCCAGTCCTGAACCATTCCAGAATCTAATGATTCTTGAAAGGTCATTACTAATGCCTCCACAATCTATTTCACTATCTCTTTCAGAACCCTGGGGTGTAGTCCATCTTGTCCATGTGACTTACCCACCTTAAGACCTGTCACCTTCCCAAGCACCTTCTCCTTAATAATAGCCAATGCATTCACTTCTGCCTGCCACCTGACACTCTCAAATTTCTTGCACACTGCTATTGTTTTCTCCAGTGAAGATGATGCAAAGTACGCATTAAGTTCATCTGCCATTACTTTGTCTCCCATTACTACTTGTCCAGCTTCATTTTCCAGCTTCCAATATCCACTTTTGCCTCTCTTACTCTTTATACATCTGAGAAAAATGTTGGAATTCTCTTTTATACTACTGTCTGGCTTGCCTTCATATTTCATCTTTCCTTTCCTTTTTGCTTTTTAGTTGTTTTGTATTTGTTTTTAAAAGCTTCCCAATCCTTTAACTTCCAACTGTGTTTTGCTAGATTATATGCATTCTCGTTTGCTTTTGAGCTGTCTTTGGCTTCCCTTGCCTCACCCTCCCTTTAGATTACTTCACCTTTGGGATGTATCTATCCTGCACCCTCTGAGTTGCCCACAGAAACTCCAGCCATTGCTATTCCACTATCATCCCTGATGATTGCCCCCTTCTAATCAACTTTGACTAGCTCCTCTCTTATGCCACTGTGCTTCCCCTTACTCCACTGTAAAACTGATATATCTGTCACAACCACGGATTCAGCAGCGCAGTAGATACAGCAATTGTGCTTGTGAATATACATGTGTCATCTATTTATTTCATTGTGATAGTGTTGTGCCAAAGCCTGGCCACTCTAACATTACTCCACTCCAACAATGGTCACTCTACTTACACCTCACTTCTTTCTGTTTGCTGCTGCCAAGACCCTAAGAGATCATTATGATCGCAGTCCAGTGAACAGTTCTGAATGAACCCGATCTCTTTTTACACCTCATTCTGCCTCTCCAATAAACGACTTCTCATGTTGATTGCACCCCACTGAAAAGCTTCTAAAGGCCCTGAACTCTTTTTAAACCTTTTGCTGCCTGGCTAAAGGATGACTTTCTGCAATGATTGCAGCCTAGCAAAAAGTTCCAAAAGGCTTCAAGCTCCTCATAAACCCCACGCTGCCTCTCCAACCTTCTCACAATGGTTGCAGCCCACTAAGACTACAATATTTTTTTGTGTTTCTGATAGGAGGGCTAGCATTGACTGCGTTTCATAAACTGTAATTCCAAAAATGTTATAGGACATTATCATCTACCAGTGCAAGCAGAGACGGGTCACCGAGGTAAACTAGAAGATGGGCAAATACTTGCAGAAATTGCAGCAATTTGGGAGAACTCGGTAACCTTGTATGGAATGACTTGGTGACATAGAGTCAGAGAGAAATACAACATGGAAAGAGGCCCTTTGGCCCACCTAGCTCATGCTGCCCATCAACTAATCATTCACACTGTTCACATATTGATCCTGCTTCCTATTCTCCACACATTCTCATCAACTCCAACACCGCAACCCTACCCCCCATCACCAATTTCACCACTCAGTTACACACTAACAGCAATTTAGTGTGGCCGAATGCTCTATCTACTCTATCAACATGCACACCTTTGGGGTGTGGGAGGGAAATCAGCAAAATCTACTTGGGTTTAAATTTCAAATCCAGTCCAACCATGGCCAAAAAAAGCCCAATCTGATTCAAGGTCTTCAACGATCACCAGCGTGAGGGGTTTAGAAGGGGTGGAGTTTGTTAGGTGTGCTCAGGAAGGTTTTTTGACACAGTATGTAGATAGGCCTACTAATGCCCTTCCCTTGGACAACATCGGTGGCATGGAGAGGGGAGACTTGCAGCATGGGCAACTGCTGGTCTTCCATACAACCTTGCCAAGGCTTGCACCCTGGAAACTTTCCAAGGCGCAAATCCATGGTCTATCGAGACTAACTACACACACAGATAGGCCTACAAGAGGAGACGCTGTACTTGATCTGGTATTGGGAAATGAATCTGGTCTGGTATCAGATCTCTTAGTGGGAGAGCATTTTGGAGATAGTGATCACAATTCTATCTCATTTACCATAGGATTGGAGAGGGATAGGAACAAACAAGGTAGGAAAGGGTTTAATTGGAGTAAGGTCAAATATGAGGCTATCAGGCAGGAACTTGGAAGCATAAATTGGAAACAGATAGAACATAGATCATAGAACATAGAATAGTACAGCACATTACAGGCCCTTCGGCCCACAATGTTGTGCCGACCCTGCCTCCCATATAAACCCCCACCTTAAATTCCTCCATATACCTGTCTAGTAGTCTCTTAAACTTCATTAGTGTATCTGCCTCCACCACTGACTCAGGCAGTGCATTCCACCCACCAACCACTCTCTGAGTGAAAAACCTTCCTCTAATATCCCCCTTGAACTTCCCTCCCCTTACCTTAAAGCAATGTCCTCTTGTATTAAGCAGTGGTGCCCTGGGGAAGAGGCGCTGGCTGTCCACTCTATCTGTTCCTCTTAATATCTTGTATACCTCTATCATGTCTCCTCTCATCCTCCTTCTCTCCAAAGAGTAAAGCCTTAGCTCCCTTAATCTCTAATTATAATCCATACTCTCTAAACCAGGCAGCATCCTGGTAAATCTCCTCTGTACCCTTTCCAATGCTTCCACATCCTTCCTATAGTGAGGTGACCAGAACTGGACACAGTACTCCAAGTGTGGCCTAACTAGAGTTTTATAGAACTGCATCATTACATCGCGTCTCTTAAACTCTATCCCTCGACTTATGAAAGCTAACACCCCATAAGCTTTCTCAGGGAAATGTACCAAAGAAATGTGGCAAATGTTCAGTGGATATTTGCGTGGAGTTCTGCACAGGTACGTTCCGAAGATATGGGGAAAGGATGGTAAGGTACAGGATCCGTGGTGTACAAAAGCTGTTGAAAATCTAGTCAGGAAGAAAAGAAGAGTTTACAAAAGGTTTAAAAAATTAGGTAATGATAGCGATCTAGAAGGTTTTAAGGCTATCAGGAAGGAGCTTAAGAATGAAATTAGGAGAGCCAGTAGGGGTCATGAGAAGGACTTGGCAGACAGGATTAAGGAAAATCCCAAGGCATTCTACAAGTATGTGAACAGCAAGAGGATAAGAAGGAGAGAATAGGACCAATCAAGTGTGACAGAAAAGTGTGTATGGAACCAGAGGAGATGGCAGAGGGACTTAACTTTGCTTCAATGTTCATTATGGAAAGGATCTTGGCAATTGTAGGGATGACTTACAGTGGACTGAAAAGTTTGAGCATATAGATTTTAAGAAAGAGGATGTGCTGGAGCTTTTGGAAAGCATCAAGTTAGATAAGTCACCAGGACTGGACGAGATACACCCCAAGTTACTATGAAAGGTGAGGGAGGAGATTGCTGAGCCTCTGGTGATGATCTTTGCATCATCAATGGGGACAGGAGAGGTTCCAGAGGATTGGAGGGTTGCGTATGTTGTTCCCTTATTCAAGAAAGGAAGTAGAAATAGCCCAGTAAATTATAGACCAGTGAGTCTTACGATGAGAGGCAGGATTAATGAACATTTGGAGATGCATAATATGATTAGGAATAGTCAGCATGTCTTTGTCAAAATCAGGTTGTGCCTTACGAGCCTGAATAAATTTTTTGAGTATGTGACTAAACACATTGATGAAGGTAGAGCAGCAGATGTAGTGTATAGTATATGGATTTCAGCAAGGCATTTGATAAGGTAACCCATGCAAGGCTTATTGAGAAAGTAAGGAGGCATGGGATCCAAGGGGACATTGCTCTGTGGATCCAGAACTGGCTTGCCCACAGAAAGCAAAGAGTGGTTGTAGACGGGTCATATTCTGCATGGAGGTCGGTGACTAGTGGTGTGCCTCAGGATCTGTTCTGGGACCCCAACTCTTTGTGATTTTTATAAATGACCTGGATGAGGAAGTGGGGTGATGGATTAGTAAATTTGCTGATGACACAAGGGTTGGGGGTGTTGTGGATAGTGTGGAGGGCTGTCAGAGGTTACAGTGGGACATTGATAGGATGCAAAACTGGGCTGAAAAGTGACAGATAGAGTTCAACCCAGATAAGTGTGAGGTGGTTCATTTTGGTAGGTCAGAATATGATGGCAGAATATAGTATTAATGGAAAGACTCTTGGCAATGTGGAGGATCAGAGGGATCTTGGGGTCTGAGTCCATAGGACACTCAAAGCTGCTGTGCAGGTTGACTCTGTGGTTGAGAATGCATATAGTGCATTGGCCTTCATCTTTCGTGGGATTGAGTTTAAGAGCCAGGAGGTAATGATGCAGCTATACAGGACCCTGGTCAGACCCCACTTGGAGTACTGTGCTCAATTCCGGTTGCCTCACTACAGGAAGAATGTGGAAACCATAGAAAGGGTGCAGAGGAGATCTAAAAGGATGTTGTCTGGATTGGGGAGAATGCCTTATGCGACTAGGTTGAGTGAACTCAGCCTTTTCTCCATGGAGTGACAGAGGATGAGAGGTGACTTAATAGAAATGTACAAGATGATCAGAGATATTGATCGTGTGGATAGTCAGAGACTCTTTTCCCAGGGCTGAAATAGCTAGCAGAGGAGAGCGTAGTTTTAAGGTGCTTGGAAGTAGGTACAGAGGAGATGTCGGGGGGTAATGAGTGCATGGAATGGGCTACTGACAACGGTGGTGGAGGCAGATAGGATAAAGTCTTTTAAGAGTGTTATGATACCAGCCCCCTCCTTTGTGAGAATTGCAAGAGCCTTAGTGAAAGGGGGGTCAATGACCCGAGAGAGAGCAAGAGAGAGAGAGAGAGACAGGCCGAATGGACACAGGAAATGGAAAGACAGCGACGTGCTGGATACCGCATTCCACTGGGACAAAAGCTGGAGACTGTGGCATTGTTCTCAGGAGACACCTGGGAACTGCAGACGTGCCAACTCGCAGGGACATTGTAAAGCCCTCGGGCAAAGTGGGCTGGTTGAGAGAGCAACCTGATTGACACCTGAGATCCCGTGAGGCAGTATAAAGAAGGGTCTGAAAGAGGACGACCCTCAGACGCACCAAGGAGACACCAAGAAGCACGATACCGCTTCCCGTGGGAACGGGAAGCCATTTTGAAGGAAGCCACGTGCGTTAAATTCCGAATGCGGAATTTGTGGCTAGTACCAACGGAAGATCGCTTTTAACTAACAACGGGGAAGATCGCTCCCCTGATTCCACGGATGTTTTGGGCAAGTTTTTCCGTTTATCTCTCTCTCTCTCCAACACGTGAAACCAAAAGGGAAAAGCCTGCAGACTTCAGAGTGACTCTTTATATTTCCAATTGGACTCAGTATTATACCCTAGACAACGAAAGAGCTTATTTCTGAGTGATTATTAATGTACCTGCGTTTTAGATTGAGTATTGACGCATGTTATCTGAATGTTTGTATTAACCTTAATTTTTGTGCCCCTTTATTAATAAAACTTTTGAAAATAGTACCATTGGACTTCAACTGACATATCTATCTTTGCTGGTAAGTGAAACCAGTTACTGGTTTCATAACAAGAAGGAGATGTCGGGGGGTAATGAGTGCATGGAATGGGCTACTGACAACGGTGGTGGAGGCAGATAGGATAAAGTCTTTTAAGAGACTCCTGGATAGGTACATGGAGCTAAGATAAATAGAGGGTAATGGGTAATCCTAGATAATTTCTCAGGTAAGGATATCTTCTGCACAGCTTTGTGGGCTGAAGGGCCTGTATTGTGCTGTAGGTTTTCTATGTTTCTAACCCATTCCTGGCATAGAAAATCTGAGCCAATCAGGCCTGGGACAGGCAGCCAGGATGTATCGCAAATGCTGCTCATGTAGCAATGCAAGCTCTTCTTTCTAATGCAACTCCTTCCCACTTTCTGTTCTTATTTTTAAAATATCTGCTTCTTACAAGTAAATTGTGGTATCTCCCCTTTATGTGTAAACCAATAGGTTCCAAATGATAATATTGGAGATGTTGGAAATAGCAGGCCTTTTGCAGATGCAGCTTGACTTCTTACATTCTGTTTGCAGCTTCTTCCCAGAGCAGAAAATGTTAACATTGATACAAACTAAGAATGCAATTAATCCTGCAGCAATTAATGATTTTTTTAAAGATGTAAGTCTTTGTGACTAGCAGCCGCACAGAGGGCCACTGCCACGGAAGGGTCATCAGAGCCTCTTCTGCTCACTTGTGCTGCAAAGGCCTGGGTGTTCTGATCCTGTTATCCTTTCAAACCACTCCTGCATTACACCTAAACCTCCCATAACACCAGTAGGGAAAAATGGAGGCAATGGTAATTGACCAAAACAAAGGAAGCCAGAGAAAATTAATTTTACTCTATTAAATCTTGTTAGAGTTGAGGTAAGTGCCTACTTCATCATTGCTTTTCTAATGCAATGCAGATACACTCAGTATCTGGTAACTTTCCATTACATCCCTCCCCACCCCCCGAGTATTATCTTCCCTAGTTTGTGCTTTTAATTGGATTGAACTTCTTTCCCACAAAGGGAATCTAAATTAGCATACTGTGCTTATTGTTCTCACTAACAAATGTCTTATGAATCATCTGACAATTTATATATACTGTGTATTGCAGGGAAGTCATTAATGTCCAATCAATAATATCCAATCTGTCTAGCCATCTTTCTTATGTCCCGTGCAAATGCCACTTCACTCTTTCAGAAGAGAGGAGGGCAAATGACAGGAAATCATTGGCCAAGCCACCGAACCTCAGTGATTGGGCACAACCTCATAATTGAGGGGTGGCCCTTTAGAAGAGGTAAGGAGGAATTTTTTTTAGTCAGTGATGACTAAATCTGTGGAATGTTCTGCCACAGACTGTGGTGGAGGCCAAATCCATGGATACATTTAAGGTGGAAGTTGATAGTTTCCTGTTTGTTCAAGGCATCGAAAGTTACGGCGATAAGGCAGGTGTATGGTGTTGAGTGGGATCCGAGATCAGTGATGATGAAATGGCGGAGCAGACTCAATGGGCTGAATGGCTTAATTCTGCTCCTATGTCTTATGGTCTTATTTCTTTCATGTACTTATTGAGATATAGCGCAGAACAAGCACTTTCACCCCTTTGTGCCATGCCTGCCAGCAACCCCCCAACCTAACCTTAACCTAATCACAGGATACTTTACAATATCCAATTAGCCTACCAAATGGCAAACACAAGGAAATCTGCAGATGCTGGAAATTCAAACAACACACACAAAATGCTGGTGGAAAGCAGCAGGCCAGGCAGCATCTATAAGAAGAAGCACTATCAACGTTTCGGGCCGAGACCCTTTGTCCTGACGAAGGGTCTCGGCCCAAAATGTCGACAGTGTTTCTCCTTATAGATGCTGCCTGGCCTGCTGTGTTCCACCAGCATCTTGAGTGTGTAGCCTACCAAATGGTACGTCTTTGGACTGTGGGAAGAAAGCGGAGCACCTGGAGGAAACCCACACGGTCACGAGGAGAATGAACAAGCTTCTTGCAGGCAGGAATTGAACCCGGGTCCCAGGTACTTAAATAAAACCATTAAATTTGTCCAAAAAAACTTGCCTTTAAAAAGGTACTAGGAAAATTTTAAGCTGGATGTATGAGCTTAACCAAAGATTTTTAAGAATGTCTCTTATCTATCTTGAAGCATGGAATGCAATCCCTTGAATTACTGCATCCTCTCCTATTCACTATCCCACCACCACCAATACTGAGGGACAGGGACTGGAGAAGGTACATGGTGAGGGGAGGTGGGGAGCAGAATTAAAACATCAGACAACAGAACAGTGCACACCTGTCTATAACATCCCAGTTGCCCAAGTCTTTGCATTGGGATGAAAGTAGGTTACTGATTCCCAGGACTGGAAATCCATGCAGGCAGATGGAGCTAGGGCTACTGATCCCTCAGGTCCACGAGTCCTGGAATCAGAGATCTCTGCTAGTCCAGAGGTTCAGTGGTCAAAGCCAAAATCAAAGTCCACAGATTAGTGAGTCCAGAGGTTGAAGCTCCTGGGTCAGTTTGTCCAGAGGTCAGAAGGCCGATATCTGCTAGTCTGTGAATCCGCGAGTCTGGGCCAAGGACTGGAGGTCGTAGGTTCGGACAGTGGGGTTGGAGGCCTGTCTGTGTGCATGAGTAGGGTGGGAATGGGGCTTCTTTTGCTGTTGTTGATGTTGTTATTGCTTATGTTGTTCTGCTGAGCATTGTGGGTTGTTATGCTGGTGCCAGAATTAGGTAGTTAACACAAGCAACATATTTCACTGTATGTTTCAATGTTCATCTGATAAATAAATTTAATCTAATATAAGAGTTGGAATTTGAGTTTTAATGTTATCGTGGCCTGACAGCATATTTTTAATTACCTCACAGAGGGAGTTCCACATTATTTTACTTGGTATCTTAAATAATACAAATACTTTGATGAAGGCTATTACACAATTATGTAAAAATATTATAAATCTGCAAAACAATCAGTACCCCTTCACGTTCATCAGTTAGGTATATCTAAATATTATTTTTCTGGTTATCACAGTTTTTATGTGGAAAGCTGATGTGTGAGTAAGTACTCTGGAAAAATGGTAACTTTGCAATTTAAAGGTAAGCGAGAAATACATTTGTGCTCCCAGTCTCCACAACATAATTAAAAGATGTAAACTCCAGGAGCTGGAACTCTCAATCACAAGGGGATTAAGAATAAAGTGGGAGTAGACTGTTCAAAACTGTTCCACCTCTCAATATGATCATGACATATGTCTCTCTTTCCTCCTGATCCCATATCCCATGATTTCCATTAAATTCAATTTTTTTGTATCATTTATCTTCCATTCATCTTCAGGAATAACTGAAACTGTTCTGCAACAAGCTGTGGTCCATGTCATTGACTAAGTGTTCTGGGAGACCAGTCCTTAAGAAGAGGCTTCTCAATACATCAACAGTTATTACGTGGAAGCAGGTGTATGGGTTTGGTGAGTGAGATTGAAGACGCTGATTGGAGAAGTTTAATTTTAGTCCGACATTCATTTCCTGGATTAAACTGATTTATCATACCCCAGTAGCCTCGGTGTTTACTAATAATCAAAGATCTCCCTTTTTTCGTTTATTTCGGGGCACTAGACAAGGCTGTCCTCTTAGTCCACTATTATTTGATATTGCTTTAGAACCCTTGGCAATTGCTATCAGAGAATCACAGGATATTTTTGGTATTAATTGTGGGACAGATATTCATAAGTTATCTTTGTATGCAGATGATTTATTATTATTTATTTCCAATCCTGAGAAATCCATTCCTGTAGTTTTATCATTGTTGGCTCAATTTAGTGATTTTTCTGGGTATAAGTTAAATCTTAATAAGAGTGAATTGTTTCCTTTAAATAGACAGGTCCCAATTTATGGAAACTTACCTTTTAAATTAGTTAATGACTCTTTTATTTACTTAGGGATTAAAATCACAAAAAACCACAAAGACTTATTTAAGGTTAATTTTGTACCCTTAATTGATCAGATTTAAATGCTTGTTTACTAAGTGGTCACCATTATCTTTATCTCTGATAGGTCGAATTAACACAATTAAGATGGTTATTTTACCTAAGTTCTTATATATTTTTCAAGCGGTACCAATTTTTATTCCGAAATCTTTTTTTGCTAATGTTGATTCAAAAATTTCCTCATATATTTGGCAGAATAAAAATCCTAGGTTAGGTAAAATATACTTACAGAAGGCAAGGAAGGAAGGTGGATTAGAAATTGCCTAATTTTAGATTTTATTATTGGGCAGTTAATATCAGATATTTGATATGTTGGTTGAAAGATTGGGATGGATCTTTTAGCCCTCATTGGGTGAGCCTGGAAATTAAATCGGTACCAGGTTTTGCACTGGGTTCTATTTTGGGGACTTCTCTCCCTTTTGCTCTTTCTAAATTGGCGAAACGAATTGACAACCCGATAGTTAAACATACTTTACGTATATGGTTTCAATTTCGGAAATTTTTTGGGTTGACTCGATTTGTTTTAAATATTCCTATTGTATCCAATTGTTTTTTTCAACCTTCAATTATAGACCAAGCTTATTTGGCTTGGAAGACTAAAGGATTACTACGATTTTCTGATTTATTTTTGGATAATTGTTTTATGTCTTTTGAGCAGTTATCTAATAAATATAATTTGCCTAGATTTCATTTTTTTAGACATTTACAGATTAGTAATTTTTTAAATACTGTACTTCCTACTTTCCCAAACTTTGTGTCTTCAGGCATTTTGGAGAATTTGTTTGAACTAAACCCCTTTCAGAAAGGGCTTATATCAAAACTTTATAATATAATTATGAAGATACGTTCAGAGCCCCTTTATAAGACAAAAAATGACTGGGAAAGAGAGCTCAACCTTATTATTCCTATTGAGAATTGGGATAAAATTCTTCAATTAGTTAATACATCATCTATATGTGCTAAACATTCATTAATACAGTTTAAGGTTGTACACAGGGCTCATATGTCCAAGGATAAATTGGCTCATTTTTATTCCTATATAAATCCTATTTGTGATAGATGTCAATCTGAAATAGGATCTTTAACTCTATGTTCTGGCCGTGTCTGCTTTTGAAAAAATATTGGAAAGATATTTTTGATATTATCTCTGCTGTATTGAACATTGATTTACAACCCCATCCTATTACCGCAATTTTTGGTTTACCGATGATGGACTCACTTCATTTATCTTCTTCCGCCTGTCGAATGATTGCATTTCTTACACTAATGGCTAGAAGATCTATTTTGTTGAATTGGAAGGAAATTAATCCTCCCACTGTATTTCATTGGCTTTCTCAAACTATGTTATGTTTAAATTTAGAAAAAATTAGAAGTGGTGTATTTGACACTTCTACTAAATTTGAAAAGATATGGAGACCATTTATTCAATATTTTCATATGATGTAATAGGACCCTGTTCCAGGCCTATTTGATTTTTCAGTTTTGATTTCATATATGTCAAGAGGATCGGAGTTGACGACACTGATGATTTTGTATTTTTGTGAGATATTATAAACAGCCCTTTTTTTCTCTTTTTTATTTTTTCTTTTTTTCTCTTTTTTTCTCTTTTTTGTTTTTTTTCTTCTATTAGTTATTAGATTTTTTAGATTAGTTTTTTTTGCATAATGATTTTTTTTCTTTTTTCCTTTTTCTTATTTCTTTTTATTTTATATTATGATACACCTAGGTTTGCCTTGTCTGTTTGTATATTGTATCATTTACGATGTGGGAATACTTATTTATACTGTAATCATTGTTCTTGTAATCTTTTATAGTTAGTTGAAATATGTATGTTTGTAATCCCATTATCTATGTACCAATTTTATTTTGTTGTTATTAATAATGATAATAAAAAGATGGAAAAAGAAGATGCTGATTAAGCATATTAATTATTTATTTACAAACAGTAAAAGATTGATCAGACACCTAAATCCCCGTGTTAAACTAAATATTTAACAAACAGATGCTTACCTGAGGTTGCATGTCTGGAGGACACTTTCCCAGTGGTTCTTCAGCACCAGTTGCCACCTCAGCCTGATCTGGTCCAACTGGTTGATGATCAATACGAGGGGAAACTCTCGTAACATTTCTGTGATTTGCTCAATTCTCGACACGCGCTACAGTGAAAAGAAGGGAGTTAAATACCACCATCATGAAATAATAATTAGCTGACACATACATATTCATGAGCGCAGCTGCTGAATTTGCTGCGTAGCCCCCTCCCTCAGCACAGCTCCTGAGATGCCACAGACCTGTGCCCGCTGGAAGTCCTGGATGACCGTCTTGTCCAAGATGTCTTTCACCAAGATCCAAGATTTTTCCTCAGGGCTATACCCTTCCCATTCCACAAGGTACTGGACCTTGCCACGTACCCGGCGAGAAGCCAGGAGGCCCCGCACAGTACAGACCAGGGAACCACCTACCAAGTGGAGATGAGGAGGAGGAGAGCTAGTAACCAGCTTGAGCTGGGAAACATATCCTTAATATCAAAGGATATTCTTTGTATCGAAAGGAAAGGCAGGAAGGCATAGGCGGTGGTGTAGCTCTGTTAGTTGGAGGTGGAATTGCATCTTAAGAAAGAAGTGACATTCTTTAGAAAGAAGGGTCAGAGAATGTTTTATCTTTGTAGGTGCTGTAAACAAAATGAAAGGGTAAAAAACATTAAGGGAATCATATCAAGGCTTCCAAATAGCAGTCAAGATGTAGGGTTAAGATTGCAAAGTGAGCTGGAAAAGGTATGTAATAAGGGTATTGTCACAATTGTAATGGGGGACTTAAATAAGCAAGGGGATTGGGAAAATCAGGTTGGTATCAGATTGCAAGAGAGGGAATTTATTGAATGCCTCCAACAAAAGGCAACTAAAAAAGCTATAAGAAGGGAAAAGAGCAAATACGGGGGCAAATTAGCCAATAATATAAAGCAAGATACTAAAGGTTTTTTCAGTTATGTAAAGAGTAAAAAGGAGGCGAGAGTTGATATTGGACCACTGGAAAATGATGCTGGTGAGGTAGTATCAGGGAACAAAGAAATGGCAAGTGAACTTAATGGGTAGTTTGCATTTGTCCTCACTGTGGAGGATACTAGCAGTGCGCCAGAGGTCCGTGAGTGTCAGGGAGCAGGAGTGAGTACCAATGCTATTACAAAGGAAAATGTGCTAGGCAAACTTAAGGTCTTAAGGTGGATAAGACACCTGGACCAGATGGATTACATCCCAGAGTCCTGAGAGAAGATGCTAAAGAGGTAATGGATGCATTGTTCATGATATTTCAAGAATCCCTTGATTCTGGCATGGTCCTAGAGGACTAGAAGATTGCAAATGTTACTCCACTCTTTAAGAAGGGAGAAAAGCAAAAGAAAGGAAATTGTAGGCCAGTTGGCGTAACCTGGGTGATTGGGAAAGTGTTGGAGTCTATTATTAAGGATGAGGTTTCACGGTATTTGGAGACAAAGTCAGCAGGGTTTCTGTGGAGGGAAATCTTGCCTGACAGAGTTGGAGTTGTCTGTTAGAGTTTTTTGAGGGAGTAATAAGCAAGCTGGACAAAGCAGAAGCGGTGGATGACATTTACTTGAATTTTCAGAAGGTTTTTGATAAGGTGCCACACGTGAGGCTGCTTAACAAGATAAACTCCTCTGGAGTTACAGAAAATATACTGGCATGGATAGAGGAATAGCTGACAAGTAGGAAGCAGTGAGTGGGAATAAAGGTGGCCTTTTCTGGTTGGCTGGCAGTAACTAGTGGTGTTCCTCAGGTGTCAATATTGGGACTGCTACTTTTCACTTTGTTTGTCAGTGATTTACAAAATGAAATTGATGGCTTTGTGGCAAAGCTTGTGGATGATATGGAAATAGGTGGAGGGTTGTGACTGTCTTATGACCATGATGTAATTGAGTATCTTGTGAGCATGATGTAATTGTCTTGTGATGGTGGGGTGATGTAATTTTCTGGCCAGTGTGAGGTCACATGATGTAATTTTCCCGCCAGTGTGAGGTCACGTGATGGCATGATCCAACAGTTATATAAGGGGAAAACCCTGTTGTGACACAGGTTAGTTCGTTGGTTAGTTCATTAGTTTTACTGCATATTCATCTCATAACGCAGTTTCATTTTAAAGTGGAGTTTTTACTTTCTATTATAAGGTGCAAACTATTGTGCCAACAGTTTTGCCAATCGCTGCCAGTTCTTGTTTGTTGCACCGTTGGTTTTACCTCTACAGTCTAGTATTGGAGAGTGAAGACCTTACCAAAGTACGGGAACCCAAAGGATTGAGTAAAGTTGGTGTCGTTCAGCCGTTCTGTAAAGGATCGACCTTATTGAAGCTTCATTCAGGAATAGTGGCTTGCATCTGAGATAACCTGTGCAAGATCAGGAAGGTCTGCGCAGTGTTCACCCTCCAGCAAAAAGGTCAGTTCCTTTAAGTTGTTTTATTTCCTTTGTCATGAATCCTTTGGGCAAGGCATCGCTCGGCTGTAGGATCGGCAGATCATCGCTACTTCGAAGAAATCAGTTTTCAGGGAGGTCTCTCCTTACTGACTGTATAAATCACCTGGACTTTCGAATTTACCACTTTAAGACTGTGTTCAAATTTACCACTTTAAGAACTATTGCAGAGTTTGGTTGTTTGTTAAATTGCTGTATAGCAATTAACTTCTGTTTAAGTTAGTCGTTGGTTTACTTTTCACTTTTGTTGAGCAGAGTTTAATAAATGTTTATGTTTGTTTATAAAACCTGACTCAATTCTATATTCATTGTTGCTGACCATATAACAATAGTGTTGGGAAATGTATGATAGTGCATTTTGGTAAAAGGAATAATAGTGCAGTATTATCTAAATGGGGAGAAGGTTCAAACATCAGAGGTGTAGAGGGACTTAGGAGTCCTCATGCAGGACTCTCAGAAGGTTAATTTACAGGCTCAGTCTGTGGTAAAGAAGACAAAAGCAATGTTGGCACTTATTTCAAGGGAAATAGAATATAAAGGCAAGGCGATAATGCTGAGTTTTTATAAGACAGTAGTCAGACCTCACTTGGAGTATTGTTCAAGTTTTGATTCCCATACCTCAGGAAGGATGTGTTGGCATTAGGGAGATTCCAGAGGAGGTTCACAAGAATGATTCCAGGGATTGAAGGGATTAACATGTGAGGAGCATCTGACAGCTTTGGGCCTATACGCACTGGAATACAGAAAAAATATTGGGGGGTGGGGGGGATATCTCATTTAAGCCTACTGAATATTGAAAAGACTAGATAGGGTGGAAGCGTGGTGGGGTATCTAGAACTAGAGGGCACTGGCTCAAATTTGAGGGGTGACCTTTTAGAACAGAGATAAGGAGGATTTTTTTTTAGCCAGAGCATAGTGAATCTGTGGAATGCTCTGCCACAGGCTGTGGTGGAGATCATGTGAATGGGTATATTTAAGACAAGTTGATAGTTTCCTGATTGGTCAGGGCATCAAAGGATATAGCAAGAAGGCAGGTGTGTGGGGTTGAGTGGGATCTGGGATTAGTCATGATGGAATGGCGGAGCAGACTGAATTTTGGTCCTATGACTTATTGTCTTATGGTGATAACATGGAACACTGGGTGGATCTTCATTGATGCTAGTAGACACAATATATACGGGACCTTGTTGACAGCCTTTTCCACCACAAGTGGACCCACCTAACATGGACCCAATTTGCAGCTCTCGACTTTCAGGGAAAGATCCCTTGATGCCATCCAGACCTCCTCCCCTGGCTTCAAAGAACTTGCCTGTCAGCGGAGCCGATCAGCCTGTGGGGCATATTGTTTCTGTGCACGCAGCAGAGAAGCCGGTGTGCTGGATCAGCTGTTCAGCAGCAGGAACTCCTACATCAATTTCCTGGTCAGTGAAGAGAAGTGGCTGGAATCCTTCCTGGCATTCAAATGAGGACTTGCCCCTGTAGGACATCTGGAGGTTATTATGGGTGATTTCTACCCAAACCAATTTGGAGTTCCAGCACATGGGTTTGAAAGAGGCGTTCTCTCATTCTAGCCAATGGATTGCGGTGGAAACCGGACAAGAAGCTGGTTGTGGCCCCCACAAGAGAGTAGAATGCCTTCCAAAAGTAGGAAAAGAACTGTGGTCCACGATCAGACACCATGTCTTGAATGAAACTGTGGAGCCTGAGCCCATGTTGAACCCTGAGTGTGGCAGTCTCATGAACCAATGGGAGCTTAGGGAGGGCAATGAAGTGGGCAGCCTTGGAGGATCAATCCACAATGACCAAAATGGTTGTGTTTCCATTAGATGGGGGCAAAGCGGTGAGGAGATCCACCAAAGGGTAGGGCCAGTGTGGTGGGGCACAGGCAGCAAACATAGCAGACCCGCAGGACATGGCATGAGTACGGAGCGCAGGTGGGACAGGCAGATGCAAAGTCATGGACATCCTGGGACACAGATGGCCACCAAAATTGTCTCTCAATAAACTGCCAGGCAGCCAGCCAGACAGGGGGAGTGACCCCATTACAACACTTTGGAGTGCAACGTAGAAAGGATAGCCAGTTGAACAGAACCCCACCTGGGCCTGGATCCGACTGTTGGGCAGTCCTCATCTTCTCCTCTATTCCCCAGGTTACCGGAGCAGCGATGTGCAAGTGACGAACGACGGGCTCTGGATCAGCATTGTCCTCAGATCGATCAAACTGTCAGGAGAGTGTCAGCCATGGTACTCTTGCTGCCGGGACAATAGGTGAAGACGAAATTAAACCGGGTGAAGAAGAGAGCCCATCGGGCTTGATGGGGCATGAATCTCTTTTCTTTCTGAATGTAGGAGAGGCTCTTGTGATCTGTTCAAACCAAGAAAGGATGCTCAACCCCCTCTAGCCAGTGACGCCGTTCCTCCAGGGCATCCTTGACAGCCAGAATTACTCTTGGCCGGAGTTAAGCGATGGTAAGGAAAGGCAGCTATCCGCAGAAGAGCACTGAGAGAAGACAGCTCCAATGCCAACATTGGATGTATCCGCCTTGACTATGAATGGCTGTGATGGGTCTGGATGTTGCAGCACTGGTGCAGTGATGAAACGTTGCTTTAACTCCAAAAATGCATGGTCAGCATCATCTGTCCAATGGAATCCTGCAGAGGTCTTTCAGGGTAGTGCATTAATGGGAACCACAATTGAGCTGAAATTCCGGATGAAGTGGGAATAAAAGTTCACAAATCCCATCAAGTACTGTACCTGTTCTGAGTGTAGATGGTTTGGATCACTCAGTAACTGCCTAAACTTTATTAGGGTCCACTTGAACACTGGATGGGGTAAGTATATGATTCAAAAACCTTCACCTGGTCTTTATTGAAATCACATTTTTCAAGCTTGGCGTCGAGTTTATTTTTGAGGAGCCATTTGAGAACCCTGCAGACATGCTAGATGTGTTCCTGATGAGAGCAAAAATAGATAAGGATGTTGTCTAAATACACAAAACCAAACTGGTTCAACATGTTCCTAAGCACGGTGTTAACTCAGGCCTAGAAAACAGGAGGGACATTGGCATCGCAAGGTACTCACAGTGGCCATTAGAGGTATTGAAGATCATCTTCCACTCATCCCCTGCTCTCATATGAACCAGACTGTAAGCCTTACGCAGATCCATTTTGGAAAATATAGTTGCTCCCTGGTGATGTTTGAATGCAGACACCAGCAGGGGAAGAGGGTAGCGGTTCTTTACAGTGATGTTGTTCGGGGCCGATAACCGATGCAGGGATGGAGCTTGCCATCTTACTTGATCACAAAAAGGAAACCAGGGAGACCAAACATTGGTGGCATTTCAGGTGAATCAACCAGGTAGAAGGAGAGTTCTTCACTATGGTTGCCTTTGAGCACAGGTTTGAGGGGTTCAGTGGAAAAGTGGATCTGGCCAGTGTCCAGTGGTCAATCATCCAGGGCCTTGACATGGATCTTTCTCTTCATTCCCGAGTTGGAACTCCGCACCTTTAAGCTAGAGAGATGTCCATGAGATTCCTGGATGCACTGGAGTCGATAAATTCTTTAAGTTCATGGTATCATGAACATAACACTATGAGCATAACACAATTACAGGAAGCTGACTGCAGAGAGAACCAACCTATCAGGACGCCCCTCCCTGGTGATGAGTATCCTCTTTTACCAGACGCTTGGGACATGCCGCCTGGAAGTGTTCTGGATCACCACAACAGAGGCAGGAACCTGTTCTCCTGCGCCGCTCTCGTTCCTCCCGAGACAGGTGCGTGCATCCTACTTGCATAGGCTCCTCCATGGACCAGGTGCTGGATGGTGAGGGAGAAGGAGAGGGCGAGGAAAGACGGTGATCAGACAGTGCGTAGGAAGCTTGCAACACTCTTTCCTTGTGCCACTCAGTTATCTGGTTGTCAACTCCAATAGCCAGATTAATCAGTTCATCCAGAGTATCCTGCTCATCATGGACAGCGATCTCATGCCAGACCCCTGCATTCAGTCCACACTGGAAGGCAGTGATGACAGATCTCCCATTCCATCCCACCTCTGCTCCGAGCATGCGTAATTTGACTGTATAGGCCCTCACTGCCCTCAACCTTGGCGCAGGTCCAGGGGTCAGTGGGCAGCTTCGTTGACTCTGCAAGGAAATGTCGGAATGACTGGGCTATGGGATATCCTTGCTCCTGCAAGATGTTGAACAAGCCGAATGGACATTTATCTAGGAGATTAACCATGTACAGGCCGTCAGTTTTCACACATCATCATCAGAACACCTATGCTGGTCTTGCAATGTCTGCTTGCGTTGGGTAATATAATTTCTGCATCCATCGGGATCACCAGAGTATCTGCCCAGTGCTGGAATATTCAGCTCTGGACCATGCGCAGGAGGGGGAGCAGTAGTGGCAGAGGTTGTCAGGGCAGCAGGAAAGGCTGAACTGCGAGATGCTTGAAGTGGGACTGACTCAGCCAGGGAGTGCTGAATTGTGCTGGCAAGAATTCTAATGGCTGTCAGCTGATGCTGGCCGTCCGCAGTGAGTTCGTGGATGGTGGGCGTGAGAGTGGAAATCGCAGACACCTGAGTCTGATTGTCTGCAGTGAGCTGTTGTTCTGTTGCAGTGAGGGATGGTACCTGTTCCTCTAGATGAGACTGGGCTTGTTGGCATGAGATTATCTGCCTCATTGCTTCAACAACTTCACCCGGAACAGATTCATCTGCCTGTACCTTGTCCCCTACCTGACCAATGAATCTCAGCTACTCTCTCTCTCTGCTGAGTCCATCTTCGTGTGGTCGAATCTTGTTCTCAGTTTGTTAGGATATGGTCCAAGTGTGGGGAGAGAGAGAGAGACACTGAAGCTGGTCAATAGTTCACAGACTTTAATGCAAACAGGATTTTAAGGGAAAAGAAAACAATAAATGGTAGGCCAAACAACTGAAGCTCTCAAATGGAAAACTGAATGCCAACAGCGCGGCTGAAAGGAATATCTAAATATAAAACAGATCCCACTAGTCTTCATGTCCGTCAACTCGACAGTCCCCTTTCTCAGCAAGACCAAATGCAAGCAGGCATTTTAACGCTGTGATTTGTTCAAGTCTCGCCAAGCGCTACAATGAAAAGAAGGGAGTTAAATAACACCATAATTAAATAATAATTAGCATATTCATGAGTGCAATTGCCAAATCTGCTGTGCGGCTGAGTCCATGATTGTGACAACGTACGCCCTCTGGTTTTAGACAACTCCGCCCTGGGAAGAAAGTTACTCCCTGTCCACTCTATACCCTTATAAACCTCTCTCAGATCTCTTCTCAGCCTCCAGTGCTCTAAAGAAAACAACCCAAGTTTCTCCATCCTCTCATGATAGCATATGCTGTCTAAACAGGACAAAAACTGTGTCCAGTTCTGGTCGCCTCACTATAGGAAGGATGTGAAAGCTTTGGAAAGGGTACAGAGGAGATTTACCAGGATTCTGCCTGGTTTACAGAGTATGCATTATGATCAGAGATTAAGGGAGCTAGGGCTTTACTCTTTGGAGAGATGCAGGATGAGAGGAGACATGATAGAGGTGTACAAGATATTAAGAGGAATAGACAGAGTGGACAGCCAGCGCCTCTTCCCCAGGGCACCACTGCTCAGTACAAGAGGACATGGCTTTAAGGTAAGGGGAGGGAAGTTCAAGGGGGATATTAGAGGAAGGTTTTTCACTCAGAGAGTGGTTGGTGCGTGAAATGCACTGTCTGAGTCAGTGGTGGAGGCAGATACACTAGTGAAATTTAAGAGACTACTAGACAGGTATATGGAGGAATTTAAGGTGGGGGTTTATATGGGAGGCAAGGTTTGAGGGTCGGCACAACATTGTGGTCCGAAGGGCCTGTAATGTGCTGTACTATTCTATGTTCTATGTTCTATTAAAATCCTGATCAACCTCTTCTGCATCCTCTTCAAAGCCACATCACCCTTCCTATAGTGGGGCAACCAGAACTATATGCAATACTCCATATGTGGCCTAACCAGAGTTCTATAAAGTTGCAACAAAACTTCTTGACTTTTGAACTCAGTGCCTTGACAAGTAAGAGCAAACATTCCAAAGGCCTTCTTAAGCATGCTATTGACCTGGGTAGCTACTTTCAAGGAGCTATGAATTTGAATTTCAAGAACTCTCTGCTCAGCAAAACTGCCAAAGTTCTTGTCCTTAAACTTACAAACCCACCCATCTGCATTTTCATCCAGGTCATTTATATATGTTGCAAACAGCAAGGGTCCCAGCACAGATCCCTGTAGAACACCACTAATTACACACCTCCAGCTTGAATAACTCCCTTTGACCATTGCCCTCTACCTTCTATGCGTTAGCAAGGCACCGCAGACTCCATGCATCTTACTCTTCTGAATCAGCCCCCATGAGGGACTTTGTCAAACACCTTACTAAAATAAATGTGGACAACATCCACTGCCCTACCCTCATCAATCTCTCTTATCACCTTGTCAAAAAACTCAATCAAGTTGGTAAAGCACGACCTGCCTCGCACAAAGCCATGCTGGTTCTCCCTAATTAGATCATGGGTTTCCAAGTACTCATATATCTTAACCCCAAGAATTTTCTCCAGTAATCTCCCTACAACTGATGTGAGACTCACCGGCTTATAGCTTTCAGGATTTTCCCTTGTTCCCTTCATAAATAAGGGTGCAACATCAGCCACTCACCAGTCCTCCAAGACCATGTATCTGCTGGAGAGGACACAAAGATATTGGTCAAGCCCCAGCAATCTTGTCTCTTGGCTCCCTCAATAACCTGGGGTACATCCCATCAGGCCCTGGGGATTTATCCACCTTAATAATCATTAGGAGACCCACCACATCCTCCTCCTTGACCTCTACCGTAAACACTCTAACATATTTATGCACTGAGCAATGATCTCCTGATCCTCTACATCCTTTTCCTTGATGTATCTTGAAGTAAAATACTCTTTAAGGACCTGACACACTTTCTCCACATCCAAGCCAATGTTCCCCTCTTTATCCTTGAGTGGTCCTACCTACTCCTGAGTTATCCTCTTGCTCTTGAATCATGTATAGAATGCTTCAGGATTCTCCTTAATGTTACTCAGCAATAGCCCCTCCTGACTTTCCTAATTCCCTTCGTGAATTCTTTTCTGGCTTCTTTATACTCCTCATGTGCTCCATTTGATTCTAACTTCTGCAGCTTTACATACTTTTCCTTTTTTGTCTTGACTAAATTCATCACCTCTCTGGACATCAAAGATTCTCTTATTTTTCCATCCCTGTCCTTCCTTCTAATAAGAATATACCTTCCTTGTACTCTGTGCAATTGATCTTTAAACACTCTCCACATGTCTGATGATGTCATCCAGGTAACACTTGGACAGCCTTGCAGCACCTTTCTGCCAGAGTGAAGATGTAGATGCTACCTCTAAAATACTGTAAGCCTTTTACAGCAATAAAATCCTTTGTGAGTGTTCATGTTGAGAAACACTTTGGACTCTTCTTCCATCTCTATCTGTAGGTAGGGCTCAACTATATCCACTTTGCTGAAGTATTTTCCTCCAGAAAGGTTTGCAAAGGTATCCTCTATCCTGAGCAGAAGTGATTGATTAACATTCAGTAATGGGTCGATGATAACCTTAAAATCACCACAAATCCTGACAGACACAAAATACTGAAGGAATTCAGCAGGCCAGGCAGCGCTAGAAGAGTACAGTCAACATTTTGGACCGAAACGTCATCTGTACTCTTTTCCTAGATGCTGCCTGTGTGTTGATAAGATTTCCAGCATCTGCAGATTTTCTCTTGTTACAGATCCTGACAGACCCATTCTTCTTGGCTACTGGGATCACTAGCATTGCCCAGAGGCTCCACTCAACCTTGTAAAGAATTCTTTTAGCTACCATGTCATCTCGATCGCTGGCTACTTTATCATAGATGGGATAAAGAATCAGACAAGCTTTGCAAAACTTAGGCATAGCATTTTCATTTAACATGATTTTACCCTTAATATGTTTGAGGTTTTCAGTGCCATCCATGAATGCTGCTGTGGCATCATCTAGTACCTTTCTTACTTTGCTTTCAGTTGACGCCCTTGCAGGGGATTGGCAGACAACTGGCGGATGGATCTCCAGTCAAGTTTCAGTTGTCTCAGCCAACCACGTCCCCACAATACTGCCCCACCCCCCGTTTTTACCACATACAAGCCCAATCTATCTTGTTGATTGTTGTATCTTACTGGTATAAACGTCATTCCCACTGGAGTTATCTTTCCTCCAGTATGTTCTTTGTTGGATACCTGCAGGTTTCAGTTCAATATCTTTGAAATGCTGTTCAAATTCATTTTGTGGAATGACTGAAGCAGCTGAGCCAGTGATTAATTCAATTTTAATTAATTTGCCGTTCACTTCTGGTATAAACCATATTGCTTGTCTCTTGTTAGTTTTCACATTGTAAATCTTAAGGCTACTCAGTCCTGTGTCACTCATATCGTTAACAGATTTTTCATGAACAGCATGCAGATTAGTGCTCTTTTGGAAACTGCAGCTTGACTTCTTCGCTTTTCTTCTTCTCTGTACAGTCAATTTATTTTATCTGCCCAACATGTTCTGTGTATGTGTCCTACTTGGCTGCATTTTCTGCAGGCTTCACCTTTAAACCTGTATTGGTTTGGTTTATGTGAGCCCCTGTCACAATAGTAACAGAACTTGTTCAGCCAGGCCGGTTTCTATTTAGACATGGCAATTTTGTTCCTACTCATCTCCATTCCAGACTGTAGCTCAGTTGTGGTTTTGTCTGCTGTATCTATTGAAACAACACTTTCAACTGCTCTTTTAAATGTACAGTATGCGGTACTTCAGTTAGTAGCCATTTTTGAATTTTTTCTCGTAAGATTTGACAAGCTGTATAATCTCTCAGTGCATCATTAAGCCCATTACCAAACTGATAACACTCAATCTCTTTAATTCAGGCACTTACACTGAAATGGACTCCCATTCCTTTTGATCTGCTTATGAAACCTAGAGGGTTCGGCAATCAACAATGGTTTTGGTTGTAAATGTTCATGCATTACTTTCACGATATAAGCAAAGCTCCTTTCAGCTGATTTGGTTGCAGTCAAACTTATAAGCAAATCATATGCCTTTAAATCCAATGCACTCATCAAAATTAGCACTTGACTCTCATCAGCTATTCCGTTTGCTTTAAAATACTGCCCGATTTGCTCCATATTCAATATTCAGTTATCTGTCGTGTAATGAAATGCATCAATCTGTCCGATGTAGCCTGCCATTTCTGCTCTTTCTTTTAGTGTTATTATCACCTGGTACTCACTGTTTCTGAACTCATGAATTCTTCCATTTTCTGCCTTTTTTAACTTGATCATCTTTCCTTTTACAAAGAAAACCTACTGCTAAGAAAAAAAAAACATGCTGCATTTTTTAACAACCATTTCTTGTGGCACGTTTTAAAAACTCAGACTTCTTGCTGTGGTTAACAGGTATATAGTCATCTGGGGTTCGTTTAAAGCTTTCTCATTGTCATTGTTATGTTCCGTAACTCCAAAACATTAAATTAATTAAAAGCAAAACATGGAGCTAGGAATAACATATCTTAGTTTGGTTTTTACTCTAAGTGAGGCATGCACATATGACATGTTGGCATAATGATGTACAGTACTGTGCAAAAGTCTTAGGCACCCTAGATTTTGTATATGATTTCAGATGGTACAGTCTCCACAGAACCCAAATCTCAACATCATCGAGGCTGTCTGGGATTATCTGGAGAGATGAAGCTTGACAGCCAAAGTCTGCAGAAGAACTGTGGCAAGTTGTCCAAGATGTTTGGAGCAACCAGCCTACCAGCCGAAATTCTTATAGAACTGCATGACAGTGTACCTAAGAGAACTAATGTAGTTTTCAAGGCAAAAGGTGGTCACAACAAATATTGATTTGATATAATTTTTTACTGTTTACTGCTCTTTTGGGTTTTTTTTAATATTTAGAAAATTTTAATTTCATTATTTTTGAAAGCATCTTTACTTCACAGAATATTTTTACATGCGCCTAAGACTTGCATATTACCATGTACCATCTACATACTCTTACAAACAGCCCACGATGCATTATGTAAACAACAGAGAATGCTTCATCAAACAATATACTTTGATATTACTCAAATATCACTGAAATAGTAAATACAGAGCATGGTCCTTGCCCATGGCCTCCCTCCTCTTCTCCACATGCTTGGGCCTACACATCCATCTCCAGCTCCCGATCCTTACTCCACCACTACCTCACATCCTCAACTCCTGTCTCTGGCCACACCATTATCCACATTCCCAGCCAGGGCTCCAGCCACTCACTTGTCAGCAAACCTGAAGCCTGGATCATGACTAAAACCATCCCAAATTCCGGATGCATGTTTCCTGCCATTTCCCAAGTCCTGGCTCCAGCCACACAGCCTCCCACCTTTTCAGCCATTTCTCCGACCCACATTCCCACATTCCCACTGCACTCCTAACCCCTGACTCCTGCACCACACCCACACATGCTCCTACCTTGCATCTCCAGTGTTTCCTTCTATTAACAGAAGAATCTGCGCAGAACCACAGTGGATGAGAATGTAAACGTACTGAAATTCCACTCAAATCTAAGAAGTCTGTGTTATGTCTGCCTTTCCTTAAAAAGTTATAATTTATTTTTATGTTCTGTTTTCTTACTGACCAGCAAAGGTGATGGAGTGGTCCACCACCCTGAGAAAGACTGAGTCAGAACATCACTCCATTGCTTTGGATGTGTAGTTCCCATCATCGTAAAATGCAGCCAGTTGAGCCAAGCACGGTTCCACACATTGTACTGAGATAAATGGCCAATAGACCTGTTCCATTGTTATTGGCTGTGGGATAAATATGAGCCAGGGAATTCAGGGAATGTAATCTGGTTTTTAAATACCTGAGAAGGCGGATGAGACTGAGGTTTAGCATCTATTCTCACAGCCTCTTGTGGATTAATAAACACCTGATATAACTGATAATTCTACAATAATCATTGAACACTATAAAATAGTATTTCAATTTATTACAACAGACAAGATCTCTGGCATTGATCTCAGCAAGGTTAGTCTGTGATACTGGTTGAGGTTGCCTCAATATCATGAATTGACAGGTTGTCCCTCTGTTCCTTCCTCAGTTCTGTTGTGTCTGCTGGAGAATTGCAGAGATGTTTTGTGATATTTATAGGGAATAGTGCTTATAGGAAGTACAGCTTCGATAGAGGTGCATATGATAATAAGAATCACAGGGTGGACAGTCAACACCTTTCTCCCAGAGTGGCCAGGGCGAATATGAGAGGACATACTTTATAGCTGATTGAAGGAAAATATAGGGAGGATGACAGCGGCAGGATTTTTACACAGAGTGGTAAGCGAATGGAACGCTGTGCTGCAGGTGGTGACAGAGGCAGAGGCATTAGGGACGTTTAGCAGTCTCTCAGATAGGAACACGGATGAAAGAAAAGAAGAGGGCTATGTGGGACAGATGGGTTAGGTTGATCGCGGAGTAGGTTAAAAAGTCGGCACAACATTGTGGGCTGAAAGGCCTGTACTGTTCTATGTTCTATTACAGACAGACAGACAGACACACTTTATTGATCCCGAGGGAAAGTTGGTTTCGTTACAGCCGCGCCAACCAAGAATAGTGAAGAAATATAGCAATATAAAACCATAAATAATTAAATAATAATAAGTTAATCATGCCAAGTGGAAATAAGTCCAGGACCAGACTATTGGCTCAGGGTGTCTGACACTCTGAGGGAGGAGTTGTAAAGTTTGATGGCCACAGGCAGGAATGACTTCCTATGATGCTCAGTGTTGCATCTCGGTGGAATGAGTCTCTGGCTGAATGTACTCCTGTGCCTAACCAGTACATTATGGAGTGGATGGGAGTCATTGTCCAAGATGGCATGCAATTTGGACAGCATCCTCTTTTCAGACACAACCGTAAGAGAGTCCAGTTCCACCCCCACAACATCACTGGCCTTACGAATGAGTTTGTTGATTCTGTTGGTGTCTGCTACCCTCAGCCTGCTGACCCAGCACACAACAGCAAACATGATAGCACTGGCCACCACAGACTCGTAGAACATCCTCAGCATCGTCCGGCAGATGTTAAAGGACCTCAATCTCTTCAGGAAATAGAGACGGCTCTGACCCTTCTTGTAGATAGCCTCAGTGTTCTTTGACCAGTCCAGTTTATTGTCAATTCCTGTCCCCAGGTATTTGTAATCCTCCACCATGTCCACACTGACCCCTTGGATGGAAACAGGGGTCACCTGTGCCTTAGCCCTCCTCAGGTCCACCACCAGCTCCTTAGTCTTTTTCACATTAAACTGCAGATGATTCTGCTCGCACCATGTGACAAAGTTTCTCACCATAGCCCTATATTCAGCCTCGTCTCCCTTACTGATGCATCCAACTATGGCAGAGTCATCAGAAAACTTCTGAAGATAGCAAGACACTGTGCAGTAGTTGAAGTCTGAGGTGTAGATGGTGAAGAGAAAGGGAGACAGGACAGTCCCCTGTGGAGCCCCAGTGCTGCTGACCACTCTGTCTGACACACAGTGTTGCAAGCGCATGTACTGTTGTCTATTATTATTCAGGAATACAAGGTGCAATTTGATAAGACTTTTGATAAGGTACCCCATGCATGGCTTATTGAGAAAGTAAGGAGGCATGGGATCCAAGGGAAAATTGCTTTGTGGATCTAGAACTGGCTTGCCCACAGAAGGCAAAGAGTGGTTGTAGATGGGTTATATTCTGCATGGAGGTCAGAGACCAGTGGTGTGCCTCAGGGATATGTTCTGGGACGCCTACTTTTCGTGATTTTTATAAATGACCTGGATGAGGAAGTGGAGGGATGGATTAGTAAATTTGCTGATAACACAAAGATATGGGATATTGTGGATTGTGTGGAGGGCTGTCAGAGGTTACAGCGGGACATTGATAGGATGCAAAACTGGGCTGAGAAGTGGCAGATGGAGTTCAACCCAGATAAGTGTGAGGTTGTTCACTTTGGTAGGTCAAATATGATGGCAGAATATAGCATTAATGGTAAGACTCTTGGCAGTGTGGAGGATCAGAGGGTTCTTGGGGTCTGAGTCCATAGGACACTCAAAGCTGCTGTGCAGGTTGACTCTATAGTGAAGAAGGCAGATGGTGCATTGGCCTTCATCAACTGCAGCATTGAGTTTAAGTGCCGAGAAGTAATGTTGCAGCTGTATAGGACCCTGGTCAGACCCCACTTGGAGTACTGTGCTCAGTTCTGGTCGCCTCACTACAGGAAGGACGTGGAAGCCATAGAAAGGGTGCAGGGGAGATTTACAAGGATGTTGCCTGGATTGGGGAGCATGCCTTATGAGAATAGGTTGAGTGAACTTGGCCTTTTCTCCTTGGAGCGATGATGAGAGGTGACCTGATAGAGGTGTACAAGATGATGAGAGGCATTGATCGTGTGGATAGTCAGAGGCTTTTTTCCAGGGCTGAAATGGCATAGCACGAGAGGACACAGTTTTAAGGTGCTTGGAAGTAGGTACAGAGGAGATGTCAGGGGTAAGTTGTTTACGCAGAGAGTGATGAGTGCGTAGAATCGGCTGCCAGTGGCCGTGGTGGAGGCAGAAACGATAGGGTCTTTTAAGAGACTCCTGGAAAGGTACGTGGAGTTTAGAAAAATAGAGGGCTATGGGTAACCCTAGGTAATTTCTAAAGTAAGTACATGTTCGGCACAGCTTTGTGGGCCGAAGGGCCTGTATTGTGCTGTAGGTTTTCTAAGTTCTATGTTCTAATATTTGAACCTCTTCTGAACAGTGGGGGCAGTAGTGGCAAAGCTCTTTATGGAGTTTTTTATATACTGAAGCGGCTATAGAGGTAAAAGTTGCTATTGTTGAACTGTTTATGTTGTGCAGAATCTGGACACAGAGAACCATTTTGAACTCCAGGTTCTAGGCATCAAGGGTTAACTTGCCAGTGACCTAAAACAATCAAGGAACATTAATTGTCATCAAACATCTAAATGCCATACTGTAAAGTCTTGGGAGAAATTACCAGGATGAAGTAAAGGAAATTAATTATTAAATAAATTGGGATTTCATTTCCTGAAAATGATCTGATTCAGAAGTTTAATATAATTCGGGGTGTTGGCAAAGTAAATTAGGGAGAATTTGCTCCATGCATGGGGACAAAATGTTAAATTTATAATTTACCAGATTAAAACCGACTCAAGAGAAGATTACATTCAGAAGCCACAGGGTGTGCAATATGAGGAAATAACTTAATGACAGGGTTGAAGTTTGTAGAATGACTGCTTGGTGAAGGAAACACTTGTATGTGTTGGGTTGGATCCTGGCACACCACCAGCATCACTATAGGAGAACAGGAATTAAGCAGCAGCTACAACACTCGAATTATGCAGTTTTGAAATGATCTGGAGTCTATACAATATATACATATATACCTGTATATTTCTATTTATTTAATAGAAGATGACTATAAAGAAATAGGCTGTTTATCATATAGTTCATATTTTATGGGTTTCAGTGTTTCTCTGTCACTGTAACAGCATGATTGTGGTTCTTTCCTCTCTCTTGTCAAGTATTTCTTCACCATTATACAACACTCTGACCGATTGATAGATGATACTGGACTCGGTCAAGTGGCCTGACTGAAAGCCAAGACTTTAATTCATTTTCTGCTACAGCTATAGACTAAGACATGATTCTTCATCACTTTGTAGTGACGGGTAAAGGATCACATTTGATAGAACAACATTACCGTGTGCCTACAACTGCCCGCGAAGTAATCTTATTCCAAGAGTATGCTGTTCCATTTTGTTCTAATAGAATCATCATAACCTTTTAAAAAATTGGCAAATTTCTTTGCAATTCACTGGTCAGGAGATTTGTGTAGGTTAACTATGCCAAGTGATGTGTGGAAAGGAAGATCTGACTTGGTGCATTTTGGTCACCCCAACTCAGTTTACAAAGAATAAAGCTTAAGATCCATGAAAGCTGTTTTGTTGGGGACAGCAGTTCTTCTCGCCCTCTTGTTGTTTCATTGTCAGCAGTGAGTATAGGACTGATCAGGAGCTTATGTCTAGCAGAGAAATGACCTATAATACAGGAGAATGGGATGCAGATGAAGCAAATGGTATTGAAATAGCAAAACTCAATGCAAGTATAGCAGAACGAAGAATGATTTCATTTAGACAACTATTGTATCCTAGAAACTGTTTTATTTGGGATATGCACGGTTTGAAAGTGGAGTACTGAGAACACAGCCAATTTGAAATAAATTGGCAAAGTATGTACACATACCCCACCTGGTGGCCATTCATTGAAATTGCTTCCCTCCACTGCATCAGCCTTGTTAACGACAGCCACCAGTTCCATTTGAAGTAATTCCGTGAAGGTATGCCACTGGTGGGTACTTCAAGGGCTGTTGATATTGAATTTAGAACAATTTGTTCTTTTAGAATGTTCATCTTTCCCTGGGACTTACTAATCCATCAAACTAAATTGAACCTTAAGAAATGTTCCACCGGTTAAGTATTAAATTGAGGATATGGTAAAAACAATAAATTAAAAATTTGTTAATTAAAATGTTGTATACTTCACAATTCATAGCATTTTAATGAAATTTTCACTGAAAGTAAAATTGAAATTGAGTTCACACAGCGTTTTTTATTGACATGCATTCAGTGGGTATCACGGAGAAGGCCAGCATTCATTGCTTAATCCAAACTCTCCTTGAGAAGATGGTAGTGAGTGAGTCATTTCTTAAGCTGCTGCTGTGCTTCTAATGAAGGTAATCCAATAATGCTGCTGGGCTTGGATTATCAGGAGTTAGATCCATCAATGATGAAGAATAAAGATGCATTTTCATGTCAGAATGCAAAGCAACTTTGGGAACCTGAAGCTGTTAGAGACCTACGTTCCTGCTCTTCTTAGTTGTGATAGAGGTTGTGAGCCTGCTCGATGTTGTTGGAATTAGCCTAGGCAAGTAACTGCTGTGCCTTTATTAGGTGACTCACACAGCAACCGCAATGTGCCAGTGGTGGAGAGAGCACGTTTGGAATGGCGGATAGAGTGTGGTTTGGAACGGATCCAAATAGGTAGAGAATATCCCATCACATTTCTGACTTGTGACATGCCAATGAAAAACTACTTTGGTGCAGTAATCTGCAGACCTCAGGCTGAATAAGTGTGTAACAACCCTTCTGACGTCACAGCGAACACACACTTAGAGCCACTGTATTAGGTACGGGATGTACCTAATAAAGTGGCCATTGAGTGTACATTCGTGGTCTTCTGCTGCTGAAGCCCATCCTCTTCAAGGTTCGACGTGCTGTGTGTTCAGAGATGTTCTTCCGCACACCACTGTGGTAACGTGTGGTTATTTGAGTTACTGTCACCTTCCTGTCAGCTTGAACCAGTCAAGCTGTTGATTCTAGGTTTTCCCTTTTCCTCTGACCTCTCTCACTAACAAGGCATCTTCACTCTCAGCACTGCTGCTCTTGGGACAGTTCTTTTGTTTGTTTTTCGCACCATTCTCTACAAACTCTAAACTCTGTTGTGTGTGAAAATTCCAGAAGATCAGCAGTTTCCAAGACACTCAAACCACCCCATCTGGCACCAACAATCATCCCGTGGTGAACGTCACCTAGATCAAATCTCTTCCCCATTCTGACATTTGGTCTGAGCAACTAATGAACTTCTCGTCCACGTATGCGTGCTTTTATGCATTGAATTGCTGCCACATGGACACAATAACCCTAGCAGAGCAAGTGCTTTCCCCAGAAGATCTTTACTCTGCAGCTGTAAACGGTGCCTGAGAAAGTGAACACTTTGATCTACTGAACAACACCAGCTACAGCTGGTCACCATTGTCAATAATCGTACTGGATGTGACGCAGGTTATTGATCAGATAGCTAATAAAGGGGCTCATTCATCTCAAGACAATGAAACCCACACCTTCAGTGAGAGGAAATCCAGGTGAGGAAAGTCAGCCATTTTAAGGTACACCATAAGAAAGAGCTGAAACACCACATTTCACTCAGCTCACAATTGGATGTAATTCGCATACTGCAATGCTTTCTTTTTTTCACTAACACTCCCTCATCTATTACTGTTGTATTCCATTCCGTGCATTCAGGAGGCCCTGAAAAAATAGGCCACAAAGAGCAGATTGGAAACACACGAGACTGCAGGTGCTGAAATCTGGAGCTAAAGAAACTGCTGGAAAAACTCAACGGGTCAAGCAATGTCTATGGAGTCAAATGGATGGCCAATGTTTTGGGTTGAGGCCTTGCATCAGGATTGAGAGGACTGAGGGAAGATGACCAGTATAGAGAATTGAGATGGAGGGGGTGATGATGTGGGAGAGGGAGGGGAAAGTGTTGAAGAAGAGGCTGGTGGATTCATTCATATATAGTGCTACTGACAGAGCACAACAGGATGTGTGATAATATTAAACATTATTAATGCTCTCCCAGATGACTATTGTTCAAATGGCAATGATTGGAGTGTGGAGAGGATTAGTCAGTCCACACCAGGGAGAGTGATTTGGCAGTGAAAAAGTACAAAATGCAAAGAAAGATGGATGGAGTTGGGGAGGGTGGGTGCCAGGTGCTTCTTTTAACCATTCAAACTTGCTCGTAATTGTCAGCCTCCATTTGGAGTCACTACTTTAGAAATAAGTATTGAAGAGGCAGGCCACGCAGCGGAGAAAAACTCCTGAGACAGGATTAAACAATGTCACAGCTGATCACCAATAACTGAGAAAATGACGTGGCAACTATACAATCAAATGATTTCATAATTACATGCTCTATTTTAGTGAGACAATCTTTTTTAATGAAAAGCATCTATCACTGTCTTGATACTTGAACACATTGACATGAAATGAATCATGTTAGCAAACTTTACTTGGTGAGGCCACTTGCTTCGATACTTTAGCTGCCACAGCCTTGTGACTTACCCGGTGCACACCAGACAATGTTTTGTTTCCTAACTGAGAGTACATTTGAACATATTTAAATTGAATTTAATAGAATTTATTTAAATCTTTCATCCATCCCAGAATGTGAAGCAGTAAATATCTTTGTGTTATGACTCAGTCGCAATGTACATTGTAAGTCTTGAAATGTGAATTTGTAAGTCTTGCAGAAAGAAGCTGTCGGTCCTGGCTTTAATGCTGCAGTAACGTTTGCCAGATGAAAGCAGCTGAAAAGTTTATGGTTGGGGTGACTGGTGACCCTGATGAGCTTCCAGGTCTTCTTTATGCACCTGCTGCTGTAAACGTCCTCAGTGGAGGGAAGTTCACATCCACAGATGTCCGTACCGCTCTCTGCCGTGCCCAGCAATCAAGGTTGGTGCAATTCCTGCACCACACAGTGATACATCCAGTCAGGATATCTTGAGACTAATCTGTGCAAAGTAAAATTGAACAGTACATAAACAGAAAACCATTATTTTGTCCATTTAGCTAAATACCGGAATGCATTTACGGTTTGACCAATTTGTAAATGGATTTTGATGTCAAAACTGTGTCATAGTGCCCACTCTGCATCTGCAGTGCGGCTTCTGGAAGCCAGTGTACTCAGCTTCGATTTAGAGTGCAGGTTCTTGCCTCCCAACATGTCCAGTTTTAATCATAGCAACCACCTCATTTGCTCAGCTTACAGTCTACATCATCAGCATTGAGAGTAAATAATCAGGACATGTATTTCAGACAGTATTATTCAACATTATAGCCTGCCATGAATAGATTGAGTACATATTCTCGATTTCAGACTCTGATCTGTGTTTACTTTCATGCAGTAGCAACAGTTAAGCTGCCTGGCAGACAGAGCACTGTTTATATTGCTTGGCTCCTGTGTGGCTGGGTTTGTAAGCATCCTGTTTGGGAATGACTTCTGTTATGCACAAATGGATGTGTATTAATAGCGTGGTTTCTCGAAATGTAGAGATGCAAATAGTCAGAGAGTGGCCTTTCTGTTCAAATGAAATAAGATCATTTGGTTTACAGTATGGCTGTTAGGCACTAACTGTTCTAATAACTCCAGCTCTGTGTTAAGCCCTGATCCCAGATGTGTCAGCTTAGAATCAGTGTGAAACCAAACTACTTTATGTTGACAGCAAATAATAGCACTCCACTTCCTGCTGCCTCTGGAGTACTTTGTGCAAATACAAAGGACAATTAACCAAAGCACAACAAAAAGGAGTAAAACAGGAACTGTTCAAAAGATCTGCAACTTCAAAACTCAGGAAAATATTTTGAATTTGAGAACTTTTTCTGTTTGCACCTGAACAGCAAAGTTCCACTTTCCACCTTTGAACTGAAGCACAAGCCGATCTAAAATTTGAATCTTATGTGGATGTGCATTAGCTCTGTTCTTTTTCTGGCGGCAATTTTAGTTCTGTGAGTACTGGAATCCCGGAAGTAAAACAAAAATAAAAACCAGAAACGGTCAGCAGGACAGGCAGCATCCGTGGATAGAAAAACGGAGTTAATATTTTGGGTTGAATGCACTTCATCAGAACAGGGAAGGGAGAACTCAAGTCTGTTTTAAGTTGTAGAGAGGGGAGTGAGGAATTGATAGGAGAAATGGAATATATGTGATAGGGTGAGTTAGTGAGGATAAAAATCAATGAGTTAGAAACATAGAAAACCTACAACACAATACAGGCCCTTCAGCCCACAAAGCTGTGCCGAACATGTCCTTCCCTAGGGTTACCCATAGCCCTCTATTTTTCTAAGCTCCATGTACCTATCCAAAAGTCTCTTAAAAGACCCTATCAGGTCCGCCTCCACCACTGTCGCCGGCAGCCCATTCCATGCACTCACCACTCCCTGCGTTAAAACTTACCCCTGACATCTCCTCTATACCTACTTCCAAGCACCTTAAAACTCTGCCCTCTCATGCTAGCCATTTCGACCCTGGGGAAAACCCTCTGGCTATCTGGCTATAGAGAGATAAATAATTCAGATTCAGTTTATTGTCATTTAGAAACCACAAATGCAATGCAGTTAAAAAATGAGACAACGTTCCTCCAGAATGATATCACAAAAGCATATGACAAAACAGACTACACCAGAAAATCCACATAACGTTTGGCAATCCCCAATCCAGAGGCTGCTGCGTATTAATACCGTGCTACCGTCTTAGCACATTCCCCGGAAAGGAGCTCCCAATCCACCAGACAAAAACAAGACCAAAAACTAAAGCTACAAGACCTGCACAAAACCACATAATTACAACAGTGCAAACAATAGCATAATTGTTTAAAAAAACAGACCATGGGCACAGTAAAAACAGTCCAAAGATGTTAAAGGACTATAAGTTCAAAAGTAACCACCACAAAGTTTCCACAAGTCCCCAGGGTCCCGACAGACTTGCCATCCCACGCCGGCGGCAGAAGGGAATACCCCCGCTATGGACTTCCATGGTGCCGCCCAACTCAGCCTCACAGACGCAGCACACAATGAAAGCGACCTGACTGCAGTGGACTTCGAGTCCATCGAACCTCCGAGCAAAAGTCATTATTCATGTATGTTAACTTAATAGTATTTCTTAGAAGGACATTTGCACAGCATAATCAAGTTCTACCATTTATCCCTCCTCTACTTATCTATCCACTGGTTCTCTGAACATAATGGCTCAGGCTGGATCCAGGCAATAGAAGTTAATTAACATGATCATTCTACATACCAATTGAACTGCTAGTGGACTATTTTGCATTACAGTCAAGTATGACTTCCAATCGAGCTCCAGGCTTCAATATTTGGTATTGACCCCCGGACTAGCCAAGGACAGGACTCTTGCTCTCACCTCCCTGAAGCCCTGAAAATATTTTCCTTTCCAAGGTTCACTTAGTTCCCTCTTAATTGCCTCAACTTAATTTGCTTCCACTAGAGCAGTGCAATAATAGGCATTGCTACCTCATAGTTCCAGTGACCTACTGCGCTGTCAATGCGGAGCCTGCGCACTCTCCCTGGGACCTCATGGGTTTCCCTCACCTACTCTGGTTTCTTCTCACATGCCAGAGCTGTGTTAATTGGCACAATAAGTTACCCTAGTGGTGGTGAGTGGCTAGAGGATCAAGGGAGGACAGAGCTCAGAGGATGGGAAAGGAATGAAAATTGGAATGTGGTAGATGGGTGCTTGGCACATCACACACAAGGGGTGGTGATATTTCAATGATAAAGCTGCCTTGCTAATAAATCCTGGCTACGTCTGACGCATACAGGATATAATGCAGATGAATGCATTTGGGGAAACTGTAGAGTGGACGTTGCTGCTATATTCTCACCAAGTGCTCAGCTGAAATTTATGCACAGGTACAGGAGTGTGGAGCTTTTTTGATGCTGGAATTAATTGCACCCGCCTCAGTGCTCTTTCAGCTACAATCAGTTAATAGAGCACAGACTGGGAACAAGATCTGGAACCTGTCAGAGCACAAAGCTGTGGCAAATGTAATTCTTCTGTAAAATGTATCTTAAAGCTGCTTGAAAGACAATGTTCAAGGCCTGATTTTGAATTAACTTTATGATAGGAATGTGTAAAATTCTCCTTTACTGCAATCCTGTTTATAATGTATTCAAACAACTCCATCTACTGTCAGGAAGAAATACTGCTAAGCTGCAGCTCCTCCTGTGAAACCAACCGATCCCTCAGAACGCAAATTAGTATACAAGCTAATTAACAACTTTTACAGGTCTTTAATGATGCTATTTTGTTGTATTATCAGCATTTCTCCATGAAATTAGCACTTGGTGTAAAATGTTTTTCATGCCAAAACAAATTATGATCAGCTTTGGTTTAAACTTTCATTTACAGAGCTAAAATGTTAAACTCTCAGCTCAATGAACAGGACTTTAATAATTTGTGCACACATCATGTTGTTAAAAGCTCAAGTTTGTCAGAAGGAATTCAATGGAAATTTCACTGGACAGCTTCCCTGTTGGGAATATGGCACAGAGTAGTTTACCATCATTGGCCCAATTAGCTAATTAGTGAGAAGCTAATTACTGTACTTTATACATGAATGCATGAGTAAGGGGAGTTATGTAACAGGTTTAATCTTCAATTAATATAATTTCACAAGAGGAAGAGCAATGTCAGGAGACTCATCTTGAGCCCTTGAGCACACCATTTATGCTGTAATATTTTTAGTTTAGCAAATTTTTATTCTACATTAAGCTACAACATGCAATAATATTTTTATTATGCAGTAAAACACAGATGAAAACAATTTGCCTCTTTATCATACATGGTAATCGAATCATGAAAGCCTAAGAAATGAAGCTGGGGGCACCTGATTATTACACACAAGTTGTATACAAATGTCCTTATGATCAAATTTTACAGGATCCATTTCCATGCCCATTGGGCAACAGGACCTGAAGAGCTAAGGTGCCATTTAAAAAAAATCCCATTCATGATGATGTCATCAACATGCTGCGCATCACTGCCTGACTGACAGAAATTGGAGAAACAATATACATCATACAATGTTTATTTATAAATCCCAGTGAAAATAACAACAAAACCTTAAACGAGTTGGCAAAGAGACATGAAACAAAAAGTGCTGACCATGATGCCAATGTGTTGTCCGCATGTACCTACCTGAGCTTTTAGGTCTGAGAATGAAGTCAATAAGTCCGGAGGTAGAGGGCAAATCCGGGCCAGATATTGAAGGTATTAGGCCTAAAGTCCACAACTTTGAGAATCACCCCAATGTATGCTACCCTTGGGATGGCTATGATGAGGAAGAAATAGTCACCCACCTCTTTGCTAACTGTGGATTTGCTAAGAGGGTATGGACACAGATGGAAGGGTCGGTGTCCCAGCATCCACATAACAGAGGACTCTGATCAATGGGCTGACCACAGGATCACACACCGAAACAGACTAAAGGTCATCAGCTTGGTGCAACATGCCCTTTGGTCTGCCCGAAACTCGCTGGTCTTCCGGCACAGCAAGATTCCCTAAGGGAATGCTTCCCACTGGCGCAGTCCAGGCTGCAGAGGTACGTGCTGAGGGATGCCCTGGAGTGCTGTGCAGCCAATGCCAAGGCTCTATGGGGAAGGACCCTCGAACCATGAATGGGGCAGCAAGCGCAGCATGGTGCTATGTTCTTGTCTGTTTTTTTAAAAAATTCACCATTGAATGTAATGACCAGGATTGTAAAACATTTCCTTTTCATTCTTTCTTCCTTCGTAAGCACTCTCAATGGACGTTTTATTAGATACTTCCTGTTCGTGGTCTCCTGCTGCTGTAACCCATCCACTTCAAGATTCGATGTGTTGTGCATCCAGAGATGCTCTTCAGCATGCCACTGTTATAACACGTGGTCATTTGAGTTGCTGTCGTCTTCCTGTTAGCTTGAACTAGTCTGGCCATTCCCCTCTGACCTCTCTCACTAACAGGGCGTTTTTGCCCACAGAACCGTTGCATACTAGATTTTTAAAAAATTTTCGCACCATTCTCTGTAAATCTAGAGACTGTTGAGCGTGAAAATCCCAGGAGATCAGTAGTTTGTGAGATACTCAAACCACCCCATCTGGCACCAACAATCATTCATCAGTCAAAGTTACTTGGATCATCTTTCAACCTTATTTATATCTTTCATATTGGTAAGTGATCAAAACTGCACACATTACTCCAAATTAGGCCTCACTAACATCTTTAACGACTTCAACATAACATCCCATCCCCTGTACTCAATACTTTGATTTATGAAGGCCAGTTTGCCAACGTTTTTCTTTACAACCCTATCAACCTGTGCTGCCACTTTCAATGAATTATGCACCTGTATTCCCAAATCACTTTGTTCTACCGCACTCCTCCTCAGTGCCCCATTGTTCACTATGTAAGATCTACCCTGGTTTGTTCTAGAGAAGTGCAACAGCTCACACTTGTCTGCATTAAATTGCATCTGCTATTTATCAGGCCATTTTCCCAGCTGGTCCAGAGCCAGCTCTCAGGTTCTGTTAGTCTTCCTCGCTGTCCACTACACCCCCAACAGTGGACAGCCCAGCATATCTGTAGGTGCAACCTTCCAACTATTCAGAACTTTTACAAAGACAGGTGTGTAAAAAGGGCCCGAAGGATCACTGGGGGCCCGAGTCACCCCCAACCACAAACTGTTACAACTGCTACCATCTGGGACATGGCACCGCAGAATAAAAGCCAGGACCTACAGACTCTGGGACAGCTTCTTCCAGCAGGCCATCATACAGATTGATTCATGCTGATACAACTGTATTGCTATGTAATATTGATTATCCTGCTGTACTATTTATTATAAATTGCACATTGCACATTTAGAAGGAGACATAACGTAAAGATTTTTACTCCTCGTGTATATGAAGGATTAATGTAATAAAATAAATACAAATTCAAAGACAATTTTGGTGTCATCTGCATATTTGCTGAACCAATTAACCACATTATCATCCAAATCATTGATATAGATGACAAACAACAACGGACCCAGCTCCGATCCCTGCAGCACTCCACTAGCCACAGGGCTCTAGTCAGAGAGGCAACCATCTACTACCATTCTCTAGCTTCTCCCACAAACCAAATGTTTAATCTAATTTACTACCTCATCTTGAATGCCAAGCAACTGAACCTTCTTAACCAAACTCCCATGTGGAAACTTGTCAGATGCTTTGCTAAAGTCCATATAAACAACATCCACTGTTTTGCCTTCATCAACTCTCCTGGTAGCTTTCTCAAAAAACTCTGTAAGATTGGTTAAACGTGACCTACCATGCACAAAGCCAGGATGACTATCTCTAATCAGTCCACGAGTATCCAAATGCTCATATATGCAGTCCATTAAAATACCTTCCAATAACTTTCCCACTGCTGATATCAGGCTCACTGGCCTATAATTCCCTAGTTTAATTTTACAGCCTGTCTTAAACAGCAGAATGACATTGGCTATCCTCCAATCCTCTGGTACCTTAGCTGTCACAAAGAATGATTTAAATATCTCTGCTTGCCTCAAGACAGCAAACACCTCCTCCTCTGTCATCTGTACAGGGTCTATGAGCTTGTTACTGCTTTGTCTCACTTCTATAGACTCTGTGTCCTTCTCCTGAGTAAATACAGATGCAAAAAATCCATATCAAGTCTCCCCACCTCCTTTGACTCCATGTATAGATTATCATTCTGATCTTCCAGAGGACCATTTGCATCCTTTGCAATCCTTTTGATCTTAACATATCTGTGGAATACCTTAGGATTCCCCTTCACTTTGCCTGCCAGGGCAATCTCATGTCTTCTTTGAGCCCTCCTGATTTATTTATTAAGTGTTCTCTTGCATTTCTTATACTCCATAGGCACCTCATTTGTTCCTACTTGTTTATACCTGCTATGCAGCTTTTTTTTTCTCAAACAGGCCCTCAATATCACTTGAAAATTAAAGTTCCCTAAACCTGTCATCTTTACCTTTTTTTTTCTGAGAGGCGCATACAGGCTTTGTATTCTCAAAATTTCACTTTTGAAGCTCTCCCATTTACCAAGTACACCTTTCCCAGAAAACAACCTGTCCCAATCCACACTTGCCTGATCCCTTCTGATGCCATCAATGTTGGTCTTTCTCCAGCTTCGAATCTCATCCCAATGATCAGACCTATCTGCTTCCATATTGACTTTGAAGCTAATGGCATTGAGATCACTAGATACAAAGTGTTCCCCTACATACACAAACGTGGGAAGTTAAAATCACCTACTATAAGAACTTCCTTGCATCTACCTTGGATCTCTCTACAAATTTGCTCCTTTAAATCCCGTGGACTGTTGGGTGATCTATAATACAGCCCCATTAACGAGGTCATACCTTTCTTATTTTTCAGTTCCACTGATAAATCCGCACTAGACGAGTTCTCCAGTCTGTCCTGACTGAGCACTGCCGTGACATTTGCCCTAACTAGCACCCCCTTAATCCCTCCCACTCTGTCATGTCTAAAACAGAACCCGCAATACTGAGCTGTCAGTGCTGCCCCTCCTGCAACAACGTCTCACTAATGGCTACAATATCATTAATCCAGGTGTTGATCCATGCTCTGAGTTCATCTGCCTTTCTGACAATACCTCTTGTATTGAAATATACACAGCTCAGGACGTTACTCACACCATGCTCGACCTTCTGTTTCCTGAGTTTGTCCGAGGCCCTCCCTCCCACACCAATTCCATAGCCACGTGTTCAACTATAAGATCTTCCCAGCTCTGGTCTCACTAGCAACCCTAGAGCTCTTTTAACTTAGCATCTAACTCCCTGAACTCACCTTGCAGAACCTCACCACTCTTCCTACCTATGTCATTCGTACCTGCATGGACCACAACCACTGGCTGCTCACCCTCCCACTTAAGAATGCTGAGGACTCGATCCAAGATCTCCCAGGATGACCCTGAAATCTGGGAGGCAGCATACAATCCAGGAAGCTCTTCTCCCCACAGAACATCCTTTCTGTACCCCTAACTAATGAATCCCTATCACCACAGTGTGCCTCTTCTACCACACCACCCCCACCCCAACCTTCCCTTCTGAGTTGCAGAGCAAACAAGAGAAAGTCTGCAAATGCTGGAAATCCAAGCAACACACATAAAATGTTGGAGGAATTCAGCAGGCCAGGCAGCATCAATGGAAAAGAGTACAGTACTCTTTTCCATAGACGCTGCCTGGCCTGCTGAGTTCCTCCAGCATTATGTGTGTGTTGTTCAGTGCCAGAGACCTGATCTCTGTGACTTTCCTTTGCTAGGCTATTCCGCCCCCACCCCTCCCCAACAGTATCCAAAGTGGTATACCTGTTGTTGAGAGGATCGGCCACAGGGTTACTTTGCACTGGCTGTTTAACCCCTTTCCCCTTCCTCACTGTCACTCAGTCTCCCGTGTCCTGCACCTTGGGTGTAACTACCTCTCTATATGTCCTACCTATCATCCCTCAGCCTCCCAAGTGATCCAGAGTTCATCCAGTTCCAGCTCCAGCTTCTTAATGTGGAGTGTTAGAAGCTGCAGCTGGATGCACTTCTTGCAGGTGAATTCATCAGGGACACTGGAGGTCTCCTTGCCTTCCTATATCCCACAAGAGGAGCAGGCAACTAACCTGCCTTGCACCCCTACTGTTAAAACTGTACAAAGAAAGAACCAATAAATAAATAGGAAAAAAATCTACGTACACTTTTTTACCTTCTTTCAGTCAAACCTCTTCTCGCTGAAGCTTCAAAGAGCTAAAGTCTCAAATAACCACTCTAACACCATCCATTCTAAACATAGCCACTCCGCCTGCCCCTGCCTTATTTTTATTTGCTCTTGCCACTCAATCTCCATCGTTGATTGGCTGCTGTTCAAACATCAAACTACCATGAATCGATGCTTCACGTACTCAATTGGCGAACGTGAGTGAGCTACGTCTTCTCACGCTTCCAAACTCCCCCAGGCTTTTGAACCATTATTTGATGACAGCTTCTTGAAAATTAAATTTCACTTTAGCTTGAGAAAGATGTTTTGAAATCTCTCTCTGTTTTTTACTATAAACAATGCTAAGTGCCTGTAATGAATTGGTCAGTAAGGCAATCCTGTACTTCCTTCATTAAGCATAAACTAGTGAATTTCAATCTTGAGATTTATATTGTTCAAATTGGCTTACTGCCTTCCAATTCATTTTCAATTGGTATTATCCTCAATGGAATTATTTTTTATGCATGTTGTTTCAACAAATTTGATGGTAAAAAGAGACAATTTCCAAATAAAATTTCCAGTGGGAAAGAAGTTCAATGTTGTTTGTTTTCCAATGGTATTTTAGTGCTCCGTGTCTAGGATTTGTTATGCATGTTACTTTTTCAAAGCTTAAGTCTGCATCGATTATGGTGATGGCTCAATCTCAGCAGCCAAGGAATCAGCAGAGGGTGTACCTTTCCAATGGGGAATTTACACCTGAAGCACAGAATCTCTGTGAAATCTTTCCAGCTTGCAAAAGTGGCACTGTGTGAATATGGGAATGGATTCAGGCCATTCAGTCTTTGAGTCTGCTGCACCACTCAATTAGACCACTGCTGGTCAGTGCTTAATTGTGGATGAGATCCATCTACCTATCAGGTTTGTCTTGTTCTTCAGGATTAAAAAAAAATCAGCTTCCCCCTTTTTGAGCTTGAAGGAACACAGGTCAGGAATTGTGAGAAGAACATAATGTATTCCTGTATACTTCCTCTGTTCCATCATATCAGGGCACCATACTGGGAGCATGGATCACTGAATTAATCATTTGGTCTTATTTAACCCCAATGCAAGCTGCAGTGCAATTTCACCAAATGCTTTTAATCTTTTAGTATTTGTAAATGGGAAATTGCTCTTGAACATTCAGTTCAGAAGACTGCCTTGAGACTTAAAGTTTAGAAGGAGCTGTAGGGTGGATTGTTCTCCTAGCATTTCAGTGCTATTCCAATGCCTGTTCAGAGTCTAGATAAACATGCAGTGCTGTGCTTTCCTGTTTTGAGAGTTGATAGTGTGCCTTGCTCTAAAAGTAAGCCCCATGCTGTCAAACTATATAAACACTGTTTTAAAAATAGAATTTATAAAAATGGCAAATACTGTACGTCCATTTGGATGTATAAAGTATTCAACTATGGATGTTCAGACAGTTAAATATTTTGCCTCAGAATGTTTTGCATTTGAAGATGCAGCCACTGCATAAATCATTTCAAGCTAACTGCCTAAAATGGCAATTTTCATGCCTATGCTGAGCTTTCGTTCACTCTGCGCTTTTTTTAACTCTCCCCATCTACTTCGGAATTCTGATGCAATTCCAGACGGCTGATCTGCCAGCCAGGCGAAGTGTCATCGTTAATTCGGAGGACCAGTGTAAACACTGTGGTTTTATCTCATTTTTAAAAGTGCATTCACAATGTAATTCACAACAAATTAGATCAGCAAAATGCCTGTTAGTTCGACTTCATTGCAATGTAATGTGGGACATCATCTTTGCATTCCCCACTACTGGGAGACTCTAATGTTCATTAGACGATGTAACAGAATTAAGTAACAAAAAAAATCAGAAGTCAGATCCATGAGATGTAACACAAAAAATACCCAGAACAAAATATTTTGGATCAGTTGTCCTTATGAAGGATTATCTCCTTCCCTGATGCCTTTAGCTTCACTCATCAGCTTTGGCTAGCAAGCGAATCCCAATGCTGCACTTTACATCGGCATTTTTGCACCAGAGAAGTATGTCCGTGTTTAACATCCTTGTATCATAATATGCCCTTGATATGATAAGAGCTGATAATCCAGAAATCTTACCTTGTTATTTACCTGCAGTCATGTTTTCAAAGAAAGGGACTTTATTCACATAGAACATAGAACAGCACTGTAGAGGAAGAGGCGCTTCGGCTTACAATGCTGTGGCAAGCTAATTAAGATAACGGTGCCTAATCACACTATACCCCTCTACCTTAACGTGGTCTACTGTGCCTTGAAACTGTATTCCGCCCCCAACTATTTCATATTTTACTGTCTCATTTTCTAAATTTAAAATACATTGAAGTAGGATTTTAAGCTGATCTACAAAGTATTGTGCACTATGACAAATCAAAAAAAAAATTCCAAAGCATGTCAACAAAATAACTAAAAACAGAAAACCAAAATTTGGAGGCTGAACAGGGATTTATCCCCTTTGTAATTTGCTAACTTTCCTCAGGTGCTAAATTGTATATTACTTTATCAATTCACCCAATTTCTTGATGTAGAAAATTGGAGGATCGCCTGTTGTCAGTGAATTCATAAGAATGAATATCCCCTCCCTCTGTAAGGTCCAACAGTGTGGCAGATTATCAACAGGCCGAATCAAAATGAAGACATAAGAACATTCAAGACACGTCAGAGAAATGCTAATAGAGAAGAGCAAATCTAGGGAAAGATACAAGACCGTTTCAAAGGCACTGAATGTACCTCAGAGCTCAGTGCAGTCCATTGTGAAAAACGTACGAAACCACAGCCACATTGCCTAGTTCAGGCCACCCCTCCAAACTTAGTCACCAGAGAAGAATGGCACTTGTGAGAGAGGCAACTGTGACGCCAACAGTCACTCTGAAGGAGCTGCAGAAGTCAGTGGCTGCAACTGGAAGTTCGTGGCTGTGCAATGTCTAAGGCCTTGCACAAAGAGGGTATTTACGGCAGATTGGCAAGTTTTTAAAAAACGCATATCCTTGACCATTAAGACTTTGCAAACCATTACTTAGAAGATTCTTGAAAGATGTGGAAGAAGGTTTTGTGGTGAGGTGAGAATAAAGTGGAATTTAGTGGAGATAGCATCATGCTATTTGGGTGCTTTTCAGCAGCAGGGACTGGAAATCTGGTCAGGATTGATGAGAAGATGAATGCTTCTCAATACAGAGAGATCCTGGATAAAAACCTGCTAGCCTCTGCATGAAAGCTTGAACAGGGGAGGAAGTTTGTCTTTCAGCAGGACAATGAGCAAGACCAAGGGTTGAGGGACATACAAGGCATTGTATTTCGCTTCATCCCTTCTCTCCTGTATGGCTGTGAGACCTGGACTCTGTACCGATGACACATCAAACAACTGGAGAAATTTCACATGCGGCCCTCTGCTCAATCCTTGGCATTCGTTGGCAAGACCGCGTCTCCAACCTGGAGGTCTTGGATCGTGCAGAGTCCACCAGCATTGAGTCCCTGATCATCAGAGCCCAGATGCGGTGGGTGGGACACGTCATCAGAATGGACGACCACCGTGTGCCTCGCCAGCTGCTCTATGGTGAACTGGAGACCGGAAAGAGACCTCAAGGTCGTCCACGCAAGCGCTACAAAGACGCTGTGAAGGAAACTCTATGCTACTGTGACATCCAGCCAAGGGAACTAGAAGCTGAGGCTGCTGACAGAACCTGCTGGCGAGCCCTATGCTATGAAGCCTACACCAGTTTTGAAGACAGGCGCTGCCAAAAACTGATGGAAAACCGTGAGCGGCGTCACAGAACAGCAGCCACAATTGTTGCAACAACAGACTTCCAGTGCCCCCATTGTGCTAGACTCTGCGCTTCCAGACTGGGACTGCAGAGCCACCTCCGTGTTCACAGATGACCTGCACAACAGCGTGTCTTCTTCGAATCCGAAGGACCACCACTATAATGTATATCGACCTGTTCTCCGCATGTTCACATGCCTAACTAAAAACCACTTGAACACCTCTACAGTATCTACCTCCTCCACCACAGCTCGTCACGCATTCCAGGCACCCACCATTCTTTGTGTATAATGTCTGCCCTACACATCTTCGAAATCTCCCACCCCCAGTCTTAAATGCATACCCTCTAGTATTGGATGTTTCATTCCCTGGGAATAAACAGATATCAGCTGTCTACCCTAATTATATCTCTCAAAATTTTATAAATTCAGGTTTCCCCTCAACTTCTGTCTAGTTTGTTCAATGTCTCCTTATAGCACATACCCTCTAACCTATGTAGCCTCCGGTAAATCTCTTCAGCACCCTTTCCAAAACCTCTATGTCCTCCCTATAATAGAGTGAACAGAACTGAATGCAACATTCTAGACGTAGCCCAACCAGAGTTTTATAAAGCTGCAATTCAGCTTCCTGACTCTTGAACTCAGGGCCTCAACTAATAAGGGCAAGCATGAGAGCTTTCAGGCCTTCATATCTTCTGCCCAGTGAGAGGGAGGAGAGGAAAGAGGGTCTGTGTTGACTGTCGTCTTTAACTATGCTGGCTGCTTTATCAAAGCAGTGAGAAGTGTAGACAGAGTCTACACTGTCTACACTAGAAGGGGAGGCTGGTTTCCGTGATGTGCTGAGCTGTGTCCACAACTCTCTGCACTTGCCTAGCTGTTGTCACACTAAGTGGCGATGATTCCACATAGGATGCTTTCTAACGTGGATCAATAGAAGTTGGTGAGGATCAAAGGAGATGTGCCAAATTACTTCAGCCTTTGAAGGAAGTAGAGGCACTGATGAGCTTTCCTGACTGTCACTTAAACGTAGTTGGACCAGGACAGGATATTGTTGTTGTTCACTTTTAAGAAACTGAAGCTCTCAATTCTGCCGATCTCAGCACTATTGATGAAAACAGGAGCACGTGCACTGCCCCACTTTCTGAAGTCAATGACCAGCTCTTTTGTTTTGCTGACATCGAAGGAGAGGCTGTTGTCATGACATCATGTCACTAGGCTCTCTGTCTCCCTCCTGTAATTCATAGAAACATAGAAAATAGGTGCAGGAGTAGGCCATTTGGCCCTTCGAGCCGACACTGCCACTCAGTATGATCATGGCTGACCATCCAACTCAGAACCCTGTACCTGCTTTCTCTCCATACCCTCGATCCCTTTAGCCACAAGGGCCATATCTAACTTCCTCTTAAATATAGCCAATGAACCGGCCTCAACTGTTTCCTGTGGCAAAGAATTCCACAGATTCACCACTCTCTGTGTGAAGACGTTTTTCCTCATCTCGGTCCTAAAAGGCTTCCCCTTTATCCTTAAACTGTGACCCCTCGTTCTGGACTTCCCCAACATCAGAAACAATCTTCCTGCATCTAGCCTGTCCAATCCCTTTAGAATTTTATATGTTTCAATAAGATACCCCCTCAATCTTCTAAATTCCAGTGAGTATAAGCCTAGTCGAGCCAGTCTTTCTTCATATGAAAGTCCTGCCATCCCAGGAATCAATCTGGTGAGCCTTCTTTGTACTCCCTATATGGCAAGAATGTCTTTCCTCAGATTAGGGGACCAAAACTGCACACAATACTTACACAATTCGAAACATCGTCATTTGGAATACAGCCCAGCAGGGTGGTGCAATCTGCAAACCTGTAAGTGGGGTTCGTGCAGAATCTGGTCATGCAGTCATGAACATCTAGGGAGTAAAGTAGGAGGATTCTCCATCCAATCATCAATTGAGCTATATGCCACTGCATCCATTGGCGTTGTGGATAATGTAGAAGATCCATCAAATAGTCTTCTGCATTATCCACAATGCCACCAATCCTTGTGTCATCTGCAAACTACTAACCAACCCATCCATGCTTTCATCCAAGTTTTTGTATATCACAAATAGCAGAGATCCCAGTGCAGGTTCGTACAGTAAACCACTAACCATGGACCAGAACCAGAATAAGACCCTTTTACCACTGTCCTCTCTCTTCTATGGGCAAGACATTTTTGAATCAACAGACAAGTCACTGTGGTCCCATGCTTCATGATGAGACTACTATGATGGACCTTGTTCAATAATTTATTAAAATCCATGTAGACAACATCCACTGCTGTACCTTCCTCAATCGCCTTCATCATATCCTCAAAAAAAAACTCAGTCAAATTAGAAAGATGTTATTGGCCTTGCACAAACCCATGCTGACTGTCCCTAATTAGGCCATGGTTTCTAAATGCTCTTGAATCCTCTCCAATAGCTTCCATACCACTGATGAGAGACATGCCAGTCTATAATTTCCAGGATTATTCTTATTTCCCTTCTGGAACAAAGAAACAACATTAGCTTCTCACCAGTCCTCTGGGAACTTGCCTGTGGCTAGAGAGAACACTAAGATCATTGTCAAGGCAATCTCATCACTTGCCTCTCTCAATAACTTGGGCTATATCCCTTCAAGCCCCAGGGACTATTTGAAGGTCGATAGCAGAAATTTTCAACCACGTGTTTATCTTTTGTCAATCTAGTTCACATATTTCAGGCAACATGTATTTCTTTCTGATTGCTAGTTTAACAATGTGGCCTCAGGAGATTGGGAAAATTTTCTCTGAACACTTGTCTCATTGGTGTATAATGTACAAATCAAACAACAACTTACATTTGTAGAGCACATTTAACTCAAAATGTCCCAGAAGAACTATGTGCAACAGAAAATAAATAATCTGTTAGTTATGTACTCTGTGATGCATGAAATTGAATGAGAATATTGATTTGTAGCCTCCAAGGCTCCATGCCATGTTTTTAGGCAATGTGTGGAAGCAAGAATTCTGAACTGCTTAAGTATTGTTATTTGATTGCACACAAGTGTGCAGCTTCTGCTGATAAGGCAATGGCTAACACAGAGCATGGATTTCCTGAGTTCACTTCCTGATCATCACTGGTGCTGAACAAGTTCAACCAGTGTTGATATGGAACGTCATTTCCAAATGTCCTAAAATGTATATAATGAACACTTTTGTCATGAAAACGTTATTGCAAGTCTTATCCTTGAGCATTTGCAGCCCTTGTGAAGCATCATTTCATAGTGTATATCTCATGGGTGGTGTTGGCTAGTCAGTTCCAATGCTCTAACACAACGGCAATGCTCAAAAGATCTCCAATTAGAATAGCATGTAACTCTGTAAGCAATGATGTCTGTAATCTTAAAACCAATTGTATCTCTGTGTCTTATTCATCGAGTTCGCAAGCCATGAAACATCTTACTCAGAGGACTTTGTGTGTGCTACATTAAATTTACTAATTTGATAAAATATAGTTTTGAAGAGAATAAGACATTTCAACAATATAATCCAACAAATGGACTAGCTTAATGGTCTAGATACGAAAACCAAATAGAACCCCTGACAATTCCTATAATTAAGTGAAAAGATATTGAGAGAAACATTCAACTTCACTTGAAACAAGTAAGAAGTCATTAAAATGACTATGGCATCACCCAAACCCGAAATCAGTGTGTTTATTGGACAGATTGTTGATGCATAGGGAGGCAACTGTCTTGCTGATGGAAATTAATATAATCAGTGTAAGTACATAATGCTGGAGGATAGAAGAATGCTTAACAACAAGAAGGAGTGTATGAGGGTGAGAAAGGAATTACAAAATATTGGTTCATTAAAAATTGCTTGTTAAAATTAGCCGAAATTATTTGAGACCTAAGTCAAAAGGAGGGAAATAATGTTTATTGCTAATAAAGATTTGTTTCTTCATGGCATTGCCCAGAGCTATGCTAAAAATTAACACTGAATGTTGTGAATCTCTAAATCACTGAAAATACTGCAGTTACTGGTATTTAGTTTGGAATTATAAAGTATAATATGAACTGCATTATAAGTCCTTATACCAAAATAACATTGACAAGATAATTTTCTACTTCACGTTGAATCGTAGAATAGTTCAGTACAAAAGGAATCAATCATGAAAAGGGGAATGGCATGTTCAGTTCACAGTGATTTTCAGTGCTATCCCGTTTCTGTGCTGTAAACATCTCACAGTATTTATGGCATATTTATCCTACTAGAGTAACACATATTTTACATACAGTATGTGTGCTAGTTGTGGAGAACATTGTCTGCCTAATGTATTTATTGGGAAACTATGGATACATTACCCCAAATTTATTATCTATTAGAGATAATCTGGGCACATCTGTGAGATATAGATTCTGTCATTTTCATTAGTGAGCACAATGACTGAATTAGTACATAACCACAACTCATTTTTTGTGATACTTTATAAACCTAAATCTACTTAAATTGATTTTCCATTTACTTCCCTCTGTCAATATTTTCACAGCTTCCTTTTTCAAAAATATGGAATGCAGATTTGTTGGAGTTTCAGAGACTCTAGGCTTGATTCAATACCTTAATTTGTGTTTGAAACTGGTGTAGTGGTTAAATTGCGGGCCTAGTAATTGAGACTCAAGGTCAATTATGGAATTTAGATTTGTTTAATGATATGGAATTTTAAAAATACTAGCCAGTCTTTGTTAATGATAATAATTAAAAAGTATTGCAGTGTCATGACAAAGTAGCCTGTTCACTTATGTCCTTCATGAAAGGAGATAGTCCATCCTTCCTGGCCTATGACTTATGCGAAAGTCACTTCAAGAATAGTCAGGAATGGGCAACAAAATGCCCAGCTTTTCAAAAAACATAAGCTGCAGAGAGTTTAGTCAGCTCCATCATGGGTACTAGCCCTCATAGTATCCAAGACAGCTTCAAGGAGCAGAGCCTCAAAAGGGCAACATCAATCATTAGTGATGCCCACCACCCAGGACATGCCCTCTTCTCATTGTTACCATTGGGAAGGAGGTTTAGAAGCCTGAAGGCACACAATCAGTGATTCAGGAACAGCTTCTTCCCCTCTGCCATCTGATTTCTGAATGGGCATTGAAACATAGAACATAGAAATCTATAACACATTAAAGGCCCTTCGGCCCACAATGTTGTGCCAACCATGTAAGCTACTGTAGAAATTGCCTAGAATTACCCTACTACATAGCCCTCTATTTTCCTAAGCTCCATGTACAAATCTAAGAGTCTCTTAAAAGACCCTATCGTATCCGCCTCCACCACTGTTGCCAGCAGTGCATTCTACGCACCCACCACTCCCTGTGTGAAAAACTTACCCCTGAACCTACTTCCAAGCACCTTAAAATTATGCCCACTCATGTTACCTATTTCAGTTCAGGGAGCAAGCTTCTGGTTATTTGCATGATCAATGCCTCTCATCATTTTATACACCTCTATTAAGTCACCTCTCATCCTCCAAGGAGAAAAGGCCAAGTTCATTCAACCTATTCTCATAAGGCATGCTCCCCAATCCAGGCAACGTCCTTGGAAATCTCCTCTGCACTCTTTCTAAAGTATCCACATCCTTCCTGTAGTGACGTGAACAAAACTGAACACAGTACTCCAAGTGGGGTCTGACCAAGGTCTTATATAGCTGTAACATTACCTCATGGCTCTTGAACTCAGTTCCATGGTTGATGAATGCCAACACATCATACACCTTCTTAACGACACTGTCTTCAAATTTGACCTACCAAAATGAACCACTTCACACTTATCTGGGTTGAGCTCCATCTGCCACTTCTCAGCCCAGTTACACATCCTATTGATGTCAAGCTGCAACCTCTGACAGCCCTCTAGACTACCCAGAACACCCCCAACCTTTGTGTCATCCGCAAATGTACTAACCCACCCTTCTACTTCTTCATCCAAGTCATTTATAAAAATCATGAAGAGGGGTCCCAGAACAGATCCCTGCGGAACACCACTGATCATCAACCTCCATGCAGAATATGAACCATCTAAAACCACCCTCTGCCTTCTATAGGCAAGCTTTTTCTGGATCCACAAACAAGGTCTCCTTGGATCCTATGCTTCCTTACTTTCAGAATGAGCCTTGAATGTGGAACCTTATCAAACCATGAACACTGCCTCACAACTTCTTAAATTTTGGATTTTACGCTATTTATTTTATTTAAATATTTAATATACATATATATACTTACTGTAATTCAGTTTTTTTTCTATATTTGTCAGGCATTGTATTGTACTGCTGCCACAAAGTTAACAAATTTCACAAATGCCAATGATATTAAACCTGATTCTGAGTCTGACAAAATAGTGAATGCTTTTTTTTAAGGAAGAACCTTGCAAAATGGTGACGCAGACACAATGTACTGAATGAATCTTTTGCTTTATTGGTCTGCCTCCTATATAATGTGCTTTTACAAGGCCCCGTTGGACACTGATTGCCACAGACCTGTTTCCCTTGCTTGGTGGCGAGATTGGCCATGGTTGTAGCAAGGATTAGGCCTCAAGCCACAGGCTTGTGGTGTAGCATGGTTTCTGGGCTCAGGTGGGGCTTGCCACTCCCATCGGTGCTGCCTCCAATATTGGATTAGTAGAATTACAGACTGGACTGCCGGGAACCATCAATTTTCTGGAGTTGTTGCTCAGGGTCTTGGACTAAAAATATGTTTTCTTATGTGAATATGTTCCTTTTTTTCCTTTCTCGCTATTTTGAATATGCGTGTATGTTTTTGCACCTTGGCCACAGAGGAACACTACCTCTCTTGGCTGTATCTATGCATGGTTTGAATGACAATTAAACTTGATTTGATTTTGATTTAATTTGATTTCATGTTGGAAGTGACATAAAAAGCTAATTTCCCTTCTCTTCTTCTTAGAACTAAGAAACTAAAGACATATACTGTCCACAGCTTAATGACACATTTCATCCAAACAGGAGCTGTGCAAAACAGAAAACCCATCACCAAGACTGTCCATTACCATCTCCATAACAATGCCTGATTCTTCCTATGTTGCTGAAGTAAATTGTTATGCATTTTTAGCTCTCATATTATCTATTCTACTGGTAGCTGGCCATCTTTGGTCTACTCTATGTGCCCAGTCACCCAGTGATCACTCATATACATTGGATTCAAGTTAAGCAACTGCTTGATAAGCAATTATTCACTCTCCTTATCAAATTCTTCCACCACTATTTTGTACTCTCATCCTGACTATAACCCTTCAAAGTAACAGTTGAATGAGCAGCCAAAATGGTGAAAGGATTAAACTCAATAATTTTAATCTCTTCATTATTTTGACTGCAAGTTCAAATGCCAAATCAGGAATCATTTCCTGAACATCTCCAACTACATACGTCTCTTATTTTCTACCATGCCTGCACCAGAGATTTAGACTTGCCCCATTTTCATTCTGGAAAACCGGAAGTTGCAAATTAACCAGGCAATGGCTGAAGCCGCTAAAGGCATATCGATGAAAATAGATTTGCTCAATTTTAAAGTCCCAGCCAACAACTTAAAGTAGGTCTAGCTCTTAGGACTTGGCAAGAACTGTAGTCGGGACACAGGTAGATACCAAATCATTGGAGGGCAAGATAGCAAGGAATTCTGCTGCGGAGGAAAATTTCAAAAGTCAGGCCTAGCTGGCCAGGCTGATAAGCAATGAACAATGGAATGTTTGGTGCATCACCAAACCTGTCAGAAAGCCCTCAACGCAGCATCAAGGATCAGGTCAGACACTTATCTTACCCTCTCAGCTGCTCTTTGTGAGGCTGGTGTTAAGCATTCTGCCCTCAGGATGGGACTATACGCAACAAAGGATTTTGTCTTGGTAGCCAGTCGTCCCTCTAGAGCTCCTCAATGTGGCTCTGGCACCAGTAAGACATTGATCTGTTTGATCAGTCTTTGGGAAGCATAGCTTTCACTTCACTCATGTCCTCTCCGTGCACAAGGGTTATTCAAAGGGAATCTGAGGAACAACTCAGAGGGTGTTTGCAGTGTGGAACGAGCTGCCAGTGGAAGTAGTGGGTGTAGGTTCAGTTGTGACATATAATAGAAGTTTAGATAGGCGTGTGGATGAGAGGGGTTTGGAGCGGTATTGTCCAGGTGCAAGTAGATGGGACAAAGCAGATCATGTCAGAATGGACTGGATGGGCTAAAGTTGCTGTCGTAGTACAGGTGTCCCCCGTTTTTCGAACGTTCACTTTACGACAACTCACCATTACGAAAGACCTACATTCGTACCTGTTTTTGCTAACCAAAGAGGATTTTCACTTTTATGAAGATAAGACACCCGTTTTATACGTGTGTTTACCCCGAGAAAGACTACAATGACCGTGAAGTCTTGTGCGGGCAGTTGTTTGCGCATGCGTGTACGTGCCAATTTTTTCTCCAAATCGATTTTGGTTCGCTGTCTTTCCAATTTTGATAAGTGAAACTACACCATACCTACAATGTTTCTACTTTATATAGGGTGTATATTTATCATATCATTCCTGCTTTTACTATATGTTCATGTTATTTTAGGTTTTATGTGTTATTTGGTTTGATTTGGTAGGTTATTTTTTGGGTCTGGGAACACTCAAAAATTTTTCCCATATAAATTAATGGTAATTGCTTCTTCGCTTTACAACATTTTGGTTTACAAATGCTTTCATAGGGACGGTCTACCTTCGGATTGCGGGGGAAACCTGTACTCTGTGTACTACAGCACATAGTTTGTCTGTCATTAGTTAATCAGTAGTTAACATAACTACAGACTAAGTGCTACCTGAGAAAGACCTCCACTGTACCACAGCAGCCATGAAAGGAGAGACTAAACAAGCAAAAGACCCAGTCACGAACCACAGCCACTGCTTATTCTTACCCTCACTGCTCCAGAGTACGTGGATCCCAGATCGGCCTCCACAGACAGCTCCTTAGGAGAACATCATACTTGACTGGAGTGATCACACTAATATTACCAGTACTCTATGACTATCAGCCATGTTTCAGCAGTCATTTCTTGCCACCCTGGTTGGTGTTGTAGATATCCCCGGCACCACTTTGACAAGTAAAATGGTCATGGGCAGCAAAAGTGGAATACACTGCTGGAAAAGGGAGAAAAAGGAGGTGGGGGGGGGGGGGTATGGAAGCATATCAGCAGATCATTTTATTACACGATGCTGAAGAAATTATTCTCACATTTAAACAATGAGATGTTGCAAATATCTCCAACACCAGCTTGGAAGGAGCCAGATGCTTAATAGATTATTACCGTGGTCAGATTACATGCTACTGAAAGTGTAGTCATCTTAGCCTGAGATTACGAGTGTGGCTGCAGCTAGTGGCATATTTCCCTGAGGACATCCTTAATGAAGTCCACATGCCTCAAACATTGTTCCTCAGTGGTGTTCAGTTAGTAGAGCTGCTCCCAAACCCACCAGTATGGACTTGACCTCTATCTCAGATCCTTTCATCCTCTTCTCCTCCCACGTCCAACTACTCCCTCTGTCCATTGTTCATTTTACCAATCAGGGAATTTTGCAAGGGAAATGCCTCCAAATATACCCATGTTCAGAAGAGATACATTTGTGCAGAAAATTCAAAGTCAACACCTGCCACAATTTTCACCGCAGTGAGTTGTGACTTGAAACAACGTGAAATAATTTGGAACAATTGACATCTATTAGAATTGTAGAAACAGCTGGGGGAACTCAATCAACAGTCGCTGACCCCTTTAAACCAGTGGTTCCCAAAATAGGTGATAACACCCCCGGGGGCACTGGGAGTTTCTAAGGGTGGCAATAAAGACAAATGGGGCAGCGGTGGAGGGCGCTCAGTAGCAAGAGGGGCAGATAAGGGATTATAGGCTTAATTTAAGAAATGAATTACTTATTATAAGCATTTGATCCTCAGTGCCTTATAATTGATAACAATGATCATGTAATCACCTCATCTCTTGCTAACCCACTGTTCTCTTAGATTTTGTTCGAAGCACATTATAGTTACTGAAAAGTAATGTGGATACTTCAGTATTTGACATATCATGAGAAGTCTGGACTGAAAAGACTGTGTCATTTCTAGGTCTGGCCTGTGCATTATTGCCATTCACTACTGTAGTACACCGCTAGCTAGTACAATTCCCATTCTCTAATCACACAGTGACACAGTTCCTGTGAATTAGGATATGGTGTACAATGGGGAAAAGTTCAAAATATGCCTACTTGAATGCTCATTTTTGAAACCACATTTGAAGGCTCCCTGAACATTTGAAGAGAATGCACTCTGATAAAGCAAACAAGAACTTGGCTTTTTTTCAGTCTCTTCATGAAAACTTGAGAAACAGAAAACCTTTTGAAACATGTTTGCCAGCAGTTCACAACAAAACAGTGATGTTTTGAGTGCTTCATATAACATTTCATTGCTCATTGCTAAATCTGGAATTGGAGAAGAACTGATTCTGCCAGCAGTAAGGGAGACTTTGGGTACAATTTTGTATAAGTCACCAAGACCAAATAATTAAAGCAATTCCTCTCAGAGATAACTCAGTTCAAAGATTAGATGAAATATCTGAGAATGTGGAAGACACAATGTGTAACATACTTAGAACAATAGAATTTTCTCTGCAGTTGGATGAGTCAACTTTGCCAAGGTTTGCTCCTTGGTTATGTTCATTTCATTAAAGCTGAAAGCACGGTTCAAGAGTTGTTATTTGCAAGTAGACTAGAAACAGATGCAAGGGCGGAGGGGCAATTTCTTAAAGGGAAGGACATTCCACTCACCAACATTCTTGCTTGCGCAACAGATGGGGCACCATCAATGACAGGACATCACCGTGGTGTTATTACTTCCTTGAAAAATATTGCGCCTAATATATTTATCATACACTGTGTATTTCACAGAAAACCATTTGTTGCAAAAAAAACCTAAGTGATTGGCTGCACAAATTATTAAATACTATTATCACAGCTTTAAATAATTCAAGTTCCATGCTTTCAATCCTCAACTATTTTGAGAGTTTTGTATTGAGGATGATGAACAGTTTGAACGCTTGCTGCTGCACTCAGAAGTCAGATGGCTCTCAAAAAGAAACTACTTGAGACATTTTATGCACTTTTTGAAACTGTGATAAAATTATTTGAAGACTCTAATACTTCATTCAGTTAATCGACTCAAGAATATTAGGCATAACAGTGTTTTTTTTCTTAGAATTATTTGCAAAATTTAATTAAATCAATCTTCAATTGCAAGGAAATTATGTGAATCTTATTAAAGTCAAATCAGTCGTCTCCAAATTTCCTGTCCAAGTTAACCCTACTTAAGTGCAACATTGGTGACTTTTTCCAATTATCAAGCCTCACTAAATTAGAGGAGAAGAAAAAGAATACCAAATGATGACCTTCAGATATCCTGTGCCTGGGTGAGCTGCATAAAGACATGCCAGTGAGATTTCAGGATCTTCTCTCAATCTGAATTCTAGACTGAGTAATAAATCCATTCCTGAACACTTGTAATAAGGGATTAACAGGAAGGATGGAGGAAGAACTGATCTCACTACAAAATGACTTTGAGCTGAACCCAAGGTTCAGAAGTCATATCAAGACTTTGGTTGTAGAAAGAAATCTCTGAATGCTATCCTGGACTGTGGTAAAAGATTAAGACGTTCTTCATCTTTCTTAATCTTTCTAGTGGAGTGCATTTTCAGTGTATTTACCTAACTTCTTGCAAAGCAATGAAACAGACTACAGATTATTGAATGTGGGGATCTGAGACTCCTTCTGAGGGACATTCAGCCTGACGTTGAGAAGCTGGTATCACTGCACAAAGCCTATCCAACTCAATGAAAGGTGAGAAAGTAATGAAGTAGTCAACAGTTGGACTACTAATATACGCCCTAAGATTGTTGAAGAAAATTGATTTTACTCTAATTAAATAAATAATTTTATTTGTAGTTTTGAATACACTGGAATAATTAATGCAACTATTTGTCACTGCTTTGAATTTGCAGTTCCTGTTTTCTTTCACTGCGCGTCGTAAATCAAAATTCTTTATAGTTTTTAAGTAATAGCCAAAAAGGGAGAAGGGGGCACTGGAGATGTGGTCTGGGGACCAAGTGGGTGGTAACCCAAAAATGCTGGCAACCACTGCTTTAAAGTTTGCAGGGGAATCCTTCTCTGTATCTGAGCACACACGCAAATATTCAAAACTAAGAGGGGCAAAAGATTCAGCACTGGACTTCAAAATGACAGCAGTGATGCTGGAGTGAAGTAGCATGCTGATTGACATCTGCCTGTTCAAACTACTTCCACTAGATTTTCCTGTGTATTCTTCCTCACCAGAAAGGTACCATTCACTCCACTGATCACTGATTTTAACTGAAAGGACAGCCGTTCTCCCAAAGGTCAGATGCTAACTGAATCCAATTTCTTCTCATGCACGTCTGATAACTTACCACTTCATCTATACTGTTCAAAGATATTTTAAAAGATGCTGAACGTAATAGATATTTTAACATTTAAACATGGTTTGCTTTTACGATTGATGACACTTTTAACAGGAAAACTAAGGGAGAATGAGGTGATTCATAGTTAGTAGTACATAGCACTGACGTTAGGAGGGTGTCTGATAAAATTTTTAATCTGTTCATCAGCACATGGCTAAATTTCATGCTCTTTGCAAACTGATAGGTTACTTTGAAAATTATGTAATGCTTATCTCAATTTCCATCCCCGCCCATCTTAAATATTTCCTAAAATACTTTTGCTTGAAGACAGTGACCTTTAAAGTTTTTCATAAAGCATGCTCACTCCAACTGTCGGTGACACAGCAGCAACATAAGCTGGTTGTTCTTCATGTTGACAGCAAGGGACAGTTCATGGGAATGACTAAATGTTGCTTGCTCAAGCACACAAAAGGCAGATTATGTGTGACTGTCAGGGAAAGAAAAAAAATGCCTCAAATATCCTAGCTACAAATGTGGATTACATATGTAACCTTATTGCATCTGAGAATTTCCGAAGTTGTTAGCCTTTCCCTATTGTATTGGGTGAACAGATTGAAATGAAATGAAATGGAAACTTGTTGTTGCTCAATAAATGTAATCTCCTCCAAACAATGTTACAGCTCCTTGTGTGCAGAGGATCCTTACTAGCCTGGAGATGCAATTTGTTCATAGCGCACCAGCACATATTGCAATCAATGGCTTTGAGCCAACATCATGAGGTCACATTGCCAAGGAACTGATGTCAGTGTTTGTAAAGCATTTCACAGCAGTCTAGTGTAATATCACAGCAAGCAGACTGGAACCTTTCATACTGGTGCATTATAGTTCTGAACAGATTCTTCAGCATGAAAACAGAACAAAAATCTTGGTTATGTTCCTGAAAAAAAAAGGTGAATGCCAATATAAAGGTAAAGGGAACAGAATTTGATTGTCCCTCAAAATATGTGCAGGTATTGTGACACATGTTTAACTACTCGGTTTCAATGACATACAGGCTCAAAGCCAACTTTGTGCTATCTGCTAATTATAGTGGTTCCAGGTCCAGCCGAAACCAGACCATTGGCTGGATGATGCAGAGCGTGGCTACTGAACATCAGTGAAAGTTAGCCAACACTGTTTTTCAAGCTAGCTTGCAGCTCTGAAATGGAAAGTGGGTTGCAGATGCCACAGATGGTGATTCTACATTTAAAGCTGACCTGCGAAATGCTGACGAGAAGTGCAAAATAGAAAAGCGAAGACACCATGCTTTTCAGGGACTGTAATGAGACTTTAGGAGCAATGTCCTGTCTCCAGAGAGAACCAGGAGTGTAATGAGCTCTTTGGCCTGTGCGGGGTGCCAGAGAGCATCGCGGGGGGGGGGGGGGGGGGGTCCAAGACTTTTAGAGCACCTGAATTTGTTAATCGTTGTTTAATGAGAGTCATTGGTTGTTTAGATTTCTTTGTGTTTTTTCTCAAGTGACTTGCTCTCTGTAATGTGGTCTCCTGGTGCTTTTTGTTTAAACTTGTTGAGTTTATTTTGATAGGCTTGTGAATTCTGTGTTACTTGTATTATTTAAGTGGAAATCTGATTAGCGCTAATCACGGGGTCCTAGTTTAGAGAATGTTACATCTCGCAGTGTTGCTTGGATGAGCCACTGATGTTCTGTTGGAATTCTCACGAATAAACTCCCTGATTGCCACCTCTATGTTAGAATCTGTCTTTACACTGCACTTGGGTTTTGACATTGCCAGCACACATCGTGACTGAAGGACCCCGCCAAGTAATGGACCCAGTGGAGGTTGGACTGCAGCGTTTTGACATCAGTCGGCTTTAGGTGAAAATGCCATCTATTCTCAACTCCACATTCTGAGTTTCTCAAATTTACATTCCGAGTGTCTCCAGTCTACATTCGAAGTTTATCAACTCCACATTCTGAATGTCTCTAATCTACATTCTGAGTTTCTCAGGTCCACATTCCAAGTTTACGTTCTGAGTGTCTCTAGTTGACCTTTGAACTCTACTGACTTGAGTTTCTTCGGTTCTCAGGGATTTGTAGATGGTGTCTTTTTCAATATGTTTGTTTACGGAGTTATCAGAAGAGAACCACACTTCTAAAAATTCTCATGCCTGTTTCATGTTTGCCTGTGCCAGAACCTCTGGGGTGTCCCATTTAAAGTGATGTCCCTCTCAGTCTTTATGTACTGAGATCAGCAACTAGTCGAACATCGTGGCTTCACACGCACTCACAAACCAACAGCAACCTTAAGGAAGCTTGTCTCAAGAACCAAGATACCGGTAAAGAAAACCAACAAAAGCTATGTGGTGTACATGGTCACCTGTGGAGACTGCAACAAGAACTACACCAGCCAGACAGGATGAGCTTCTCAAGTCTACGTTCTGAGTGTCTCCATTCTACATTCTGAGTTCCTTGAGTTCATGTTCCAAGCTTCTCTTGTCTATGTTGAAGACTTTGTCCAGAACTCAAGGCTTTCTCCAGATCTAAACATCCCCAATTCTGAAAGTTGCAAAAGTTATTTCAAGATCATCAAGGCCTTCTGAGTTTCCCATGGCCCTCATTCAATGTTTCCAAGTTTTTTTTCAATGTTCCTGAGGTTTTTTTTTAATGTTCTCCCTGTCTCAAGGTTCCCAAGTCTCTTTCAAGGTTTCCCAAATCTCTCTCAAGTTTCCCAGATCTCTCTTGAGTCGTCCCTGGATCTTGAGTTTTTAGGTCTCCCTGGGGCATCAGATGCCGGCCATAGAGAGTGTAAGGAGCTCTTTGAGCCTGTATGGGTCTCTGAGGCTTTCAGAGCACCTGAATTGGTTAATTGTTGTTTAATGAGAGTTATTAATCATTTAGAGTTCCTTGTGTTTTTCTCAAGCAGATTGCTCTTTGTAATGTTATCTCCTGGTGTTGTCTACTTAAAATTGTTAAGTTTATTTTGATTCTGTGTAACCAGTATTATTTAAGTGGACGCCCAGTTTGCGCTAATGGCTAGGTCCTAGTTTTGAGAATGTTGCATCTCGCGGTGTCACTCAGCTGAACCATTGATGTTCTGTTGGAATTGTTATGAATAAACTCTGGTCGCCGTCTCTACATTACAGTCTGTTTTTCCTCCGCACTTGGATTCCAAAATTGCCAGTGCAAGATGTGACACAGGAGTCCTTCAGGTACATGCTTAGAAGGGAGGCAGAGCTGGAGTTCAGAGTTGGAGTCAAGCACAGTGGTGATGCTGCAAGGTGTTCAATGCTCTTACAATACTGGTCAATATCAATAAATACAATGTCAGTTACCATAGCATGCCAGCTCCAGTACTGGCCTCACACAGTGTTCAAACTGACATATTCCCATTGTGTACATTCCAACAACCAGTACCAATCAGGATTTGAGTTTTGTATTTAAATTCACCTTGAATTCAGACACACTCAATGTTAGACACCTCACATGCACTTCTCACAATCAATAATGCTACAGTGAAAGCTACATCAACAAAACACAGAGTTCAAATCATTTACACACTTAACTCATATACTCTAATGTGTTTTATTCAACTTCAATAGTTTTATTTTTAATCATTTATTCCAAGTTTTAAAACTTGTGTTGGAAGTCAAGAATATTTAAAAGTCATCACTTTCTATGGCAGTTTTGACAGAAAGCAGAGCTCCATCCCTAACTGTACCTACTGTTGGGGTGTTACCACAATGGAATTTTTACTCTTCCACCCTTGCCACAGAACCTTAAAGCGCAGGGGGCCAACAAGTTTAGCCTTCCCCATCCACCTTAGGCTGTTCTAGGCATGTGGCGTTCACAATTACCAAGACCTAGTCCAACGAGATCCAGTGCTGTGGGATGGCCAGAAGGATGACACTAGGAAATTACTTTAATATGATGCTCAAGGCACAATATTTGTTTGGGTGTATAATAGAACCTTGCTAATTTTGCTACCTCTATTTTGATTTGGCTATACAGAAGAATTCATTCCTAATGTCTAATGCATACGAGTATCTTCTGCAGTATGTCTTCAATTTGCTTCAGTTTTCTTGCTCTCAATTTTAATATTTGGTTTGTAAAGTAAACCAAAATAAAACTATTCTTTGAGGTGATATTTCAAGTTTTTCCCTTGAAAACCAATCACCATTCCAGTTTACATGCAAGTGCCTGAGTTTGTAGTATCATATTTGACCATTCACTAAAATGGACTCACATAATAATATTTCTTTGAACATACCAGAACAGTTTAAGTCACTACAGTCATACCCAAAGGGAACTCACCAGAGATGTTCAATTCACACTGAGAACATGTGAATCATATATTATCAAATATGTCTGGAATTATGTCTAGCAAAGTGGTTTTACAGTAATGAAGTTCTGCATGCAGCAGATGAGATCCATAAAGCTGCCAATCTTTGATGTGTTGAGAATTCAGATTTCTCCCACTTATACTTCCAAAATTTTAACCGCACAAACAATATTCCATCTAAAATCTGAATCTGCGAATGCTCTAATCTGAGTCAAATTAACTTAAACCCTCCAACTAATCAACTAGGGAGAATAATTTTTTTCAACGTTTATGTTCTCAATTTATTAGTTGTGTCTGGCAGTGGTTTGTCACCCAGCACTGAGCGAAAAGAGCAGTTTCTTTTCTGGCTTAGTTCCCAGATTTTCCTTCTGTAAAACTGCAATTCTGGTTCTTCAATAAGCAAAAAATCTTTTTAAAAAATGTCGTTACAAAGAGTTCAATGAATGAATTAGAGAATGCAGACAAACTTCTTTAGTTGAAGCAAAATAATCAACTGAAGGCTATTTGCACAAATTAGAAGCATTCCTTTCTGTTACATCTACAAAACATTGACGTATTTAGGTACCAATAAAATCATGTTCATTACTTATACATCTGTATCAACTGCTAACAAATCAGACATAGATTGCTTGGTAAAAGAAGCCCTTACAGTGGATTTAAAAAGATAAGAGAGGAGTGAAATGAGGCAATGCCCCATTCCTTTACCCCAACCTTGCTCATTCTACCTGTCATGTTTCTCCTTTATTCATTCCTGGATATTGTTTTGTTGTTGTTGTTGGTTGAGTTGGTTCTGCAAAACATCTCGAGTCCTAATGAAGCATTTCAGCCCGAAATATCGACTGCTTATTCCTCTCCATAAATGCAGCCTGACCTGCTGAGATCCTCCAGTAGTTGGTATGTGTGTTACTATGCTATGTTGGCAGTGGAATGTGTGGTGACACTTGTGGGCTGTCCTTCTACCCCGTCCTTAGTTTGTGTTGGTTGTTGATACAAAGGATATATTTCACTGTATGTTTCGATGTGCATGTAGTAAATAAATAAATCTAAATAATTAATCTGACTCTGTACCAATCTTAATTCTCTTCCTTCCAAGTAACAACAATGGACCGCATGCATTAATTGATTATCTGATTTCAGTCCATCCATTTGAGTACCAGCTCTATTCTTCACCATCTGGTTATCCATTTTTAAATTGAACGAATCATTGTCTTCATTACAGTTGAATTATAAACATAGGCAGAAGAGTTTTGTTCTTAAATGGAAAGATGCTGCTCTGCCTTCTCATGCCCATTGGTTGATTGATGTTATGTCATGCTTAAATCTAGAGAAAATTAGGTGTTCTTTTTCTGTACCGAGACAAGATTTTTTTCACATTATGGGGACCTTTTTGGAACTACTTCCACAATCTTCGACTTGTTCAGCAATGATGATGGCTACTATATGTTTGAATTTATGACTATATGTCCAAGATTTTTTTTCTTTTCTTTCAACCAAACAGCTGGGTTTTTTTTCTTTTTTTTTGTTATGGTATTTTGATTTTGCTTTAGATTAGAATAAAATATTCCTTTTCAATATTATGGTTCTTACTGTACATAAACATGGGGCATTTCAACCTTGTTTCTGTTTCCATAATATCATAATGTATTTTGCATTCATCTATGCATGTAATTAATAAAAATACTGAAAAAGAAAGAAACATAATCAGATAGAATGTGGAACAATGCAGTACAGGAAGAGGCCCTTCAGCCTACAATGTCTTTGATATCAAATTGTACTAAACGAATCTGCCTGTGTACATTATCCATATCCCTCTATTCCTTACATCTTCATGTGCTTGTCTAAGTAACATTTCACTGTTCTGTCTGCTTGTGAGTATTTAGATATTTGGGCTAAACACAAATCTTTCTTTTCTCTTCTTGTGTCATATTTAAATTATAATGTATTTCCATACATTTAAGAACACTGATCTAAAATACAAGCAAATTTCTTCTACTCGTCCCTAAATAAATCAAATCTTATGGTTCTGAAGTGTCCTTATTACAACAGTTCCCCTTGAAATAGAGTGGGGAAAAAGTGACGTGGCGGGGTTGTATTTTCAAAAATTACTTAGGTGCTGAAATATAGACTTGGCAGAAAGACAATGTCCAAATTTCACCCAGTAAGACACAAATTTATGAGAATATATTGAGATAGAAGATAAAAGATTGAAATTGTAAGTAAATGAAACAAAAATGCAAGAACAGGACCATAATAATATTTTAATTAACTAAAGATAGACAGGTAAAAGTAATATAAACGGTAAAGAAACTGCTTCTGAAGAATCTGTGGGACTAGTTCCATTTCAGTATGCTTTTAATCCAACAAAGGAAGAAGTAATTCTGGATCTAGTTTATGAAATTAAATAGAACAAGTAGGTAATGTAATTATTGAGGACCGTCTAGGAGGCATTGACCAGAATACAATTAGGTTTAAGAAAAAATTGAAAAAGAATGAGAGTAAATCATAAATAATATTGACCTATAAAACCAATTTCAACAAGATTAAAAGAGATCTATATAAGATAAATTAGAAAGGAGAATTGCCAGGTTAGATGCTGGAAAATAATGAGAAGCCTTAAAATGAGATGCTTAGGGTATAAGCTAAATTCAAAGTGAGGAGAGAACACTACTTTTCTTGGATATGTAAAACAATTCATATTAAAATCAGAAAAATAAGACACTTGGAGTGAAATTCACGTATAAATGTCAGATGGAGCAGAAAAGCAATAAATACCACAAGATCTAAGTGGAGATATGAAAACAAAGAGCAGAGAATAAAAAGAGTGATAGCAATGACTTTTATAAAACCCAAGATATACGGCTCACCAGAAACGGAAAAGGGAACCTTCTTGTGCCCAATGGCTGAAAAATGCTGGTTAATTGGTGCTTCACCTTGGTGTTAAAGCAATATGGTAGTGAGAGTGAAAATGTACTCCAGAAACAAAGTAGAATAGCTATATACAAGAAAGTAACTGTGGACAAATTTGCAGGACGTCCAGTTGTAAATGATGCTAGACCTTGGCCTGGTACCCAGATTGGTCTGGGCAGTCAGGAAAAAAAATACAATTAATGGTAATACTACAATATTTCACACATCTTTGCATATTGTAGTCATTTCTCCCTCTGTTCAAAACTAGATTAACTTGACAAGCTATGTGAAAACATCTTAAAGACCAAAAACAAAATAAAATTAGTACATAGGCTAATTAAGGACAGTTAGAACAGATATATATGTATATATAGAAAAGACTAGTTATTTGAAGAAATAATCGTGTATTAATGAAAGAAGTCCAGTGGATTTGATGTCACTGTATTTTAAAGGCATTTATTAAAACAATGCTAAAGAGATATTGATCAAATTAAAGCACATGATTTTAAAGGCAGCATTTATATGAGATTACTTAAACAACAGTAAACAGTGAGTAGTAGCAAAGAGATGTTTGGGATTGAAGGATTGGAAATAGCAATTACAGAATATTGTAATAAACAGAATAATCAAAGCATATGGATAAGAAAGACAATCTAGGTCTTCCCCAGATTACGAATGCCTGACCTAGGCACATCCATGTATACAAATGAGCACTGGGGAGACAGGAAGGATGGATTGCTGGCTGCTGTGGATCTACAGGTATCTTCAGCTGTGCAGGAACTTGCTTCACGTTTGCATTTCCAATTTACGAACTGTTCAAGTACTAACTTCTTAGGAATGGAACCCTGCCGTAACTAGCAGAGGACTGGTATCTGTCTAACCACATAACACAAATGTAATGAGTAGGGTTAACCATGAAAATGGGTTTAAGTAAAGACAGAAGGAGATGTAAAATTAGCAAATTAGAGGGATTGATATGAAGTTAAGTCCAGGTGGAAAATAGAGTGAAGAATGAAAAAGTAAAATGGTAGACAAGTAGAGAGATTTTGGAACTCTGCCATGCAAGTAGTTTAAAATGGAAACACATAATAAAATTGTGAAGTACAAGCATAAGGGATTGGAATTTTTTTTTAATGAGACAGAGTACAAAGGAAAGAGGTGATGACAAAATTTGAAGTGTCTTGACTAGACTGTGGGGAGAAAACTATGTCCATTTGGGTCCCTTTCTTTAGCGAAGATGTAATGAAAAGAGAATACATTGGGGAAAAATGGTGCAAAGTGAGTGAAACAGAGGTTTTGAGGAAAGGCTTTTATTAATAGACCACAAGCTATGTGGAGTCATTCAAGATTATGATGAGCTGTAATATGATTAAAAAAAAGAAGCTAATTACACTAATCAGTGAGTCAGTAATGGAGAGTAAAGATTTAAACATCATTAAAAGAATGAAGGGAGGTGAAAGAGAAGACTTATTTTTAAACATGCATGCTTAGAAATTAGAATCATTAACATCTATTTGACGTGCATAAATTGTGCATAAAAGTGATTTAAACTGGATTACATAGTGCTAGCAATCATTTCTGGGTAAAATTGTATCCACAGGGAAATTGGCCCAGGAACGTCCGTGCAATACTCACCTGAGTGTGTCTGACATAGTGTAGCATCATCTGTTTTTCTAATGATGTCATGAGTTGTACACTGAATAGTTCTCCGTTAACTAACAAAAATTGAGGTTTTGAGGTGCAAACTATGACTTTCAAAGTTCAAATTATATATATTATCAAAGTATTCATGCAGTATACAACTCTGAGATTCGTCTTCCCACACACAGCCACAAGCAATTCAACATAGAACCCATTCAAAAAAACATCAAACATACAACATGCAAAAATAAAGAACAAATTGCTCAAATGGCAATAAACAATTGAAAAAGATAGAATATAAAATATCAAAACACAGATTCATTGAAACATTCTCAGAGTGTTCAGGACTTCCATTGAACAGTTACAAAAGAACACAGAGCATATATTGTGAGGTGTCGATTAAAATGTTTCTACTCTGACGTCGATAGCTTGCACTCAGTAACTACCTGTCTCAATTTTCAATTTTCAGGAAGCTTAAAACCTTATCACTGATTGTTCTGTTATTGACTGTGGCCTTTTTATACATTGCATTGTGCCATCTCTGCTACATTGTTCAACACAGAACTCTCTGCCATATGAGGCCACTTGTGGCATAGGATTTGATTCCGATGGACAATCATAGGTGTCTAATCACATATATCTTACTGTGATCCCACCTCTGTAACCTCCCTCACCTTCATAACTCTTTATGAAGCTATTCTGGAGTTTTTTATATGGCTTTCTGATCAATGAAAGTCAAGTTTTAGGACATGATTCTAAGCATAAACCATGAGAATGCTGCTTATAACTTAGTTTTGCTGAATTTCATTTTGGTGAATTACTGAATTCCAGTACTCCCACTGGATGGAGGAGCCGAGTGTGAACTTCTGCAAGAAAGCCAGGTCCCAGATCATCATTGAGGTCCAATATAATGCAGAGATTTTCTAGTTCCCACTCAAAATCTTCCTTTGACAGACGCTTAGGCCACACTCTCAGGCTTCCATGTTGTCTACACTAAGGATCCACTCGTGTCAAATTTCAATTCTCAGGATACTTGAAACACCATCATTGCTTTTCCATCACTGATGGCAGTGTTTGCATACCATGCACATCTGAGATGTTTAATGCTGTGCTGATTATCCTGAACCATGGTGCCACACTCCCAGGCTCACCAGTTACCAAAACAGTGAAATAATTTCAATATATGTGCATTCCTTATGATATTTCCAATTAAGTGATTTCATACTGAGTAAACGTGCCTTGATATTGTTATTTTATGTACAAGAGCGCGAGCTTGCATCAAACTTTTGATCCCCTGTGCTTTGTAAAGTTGCTATTGCTTGACTTTTACTGGTTTGTCCTACTTAAATAAAAAGCTTTTCTTTTAACTTTGCACACACAGGAGGATACCTACCACTGTGACATGGAAATACTTTGCAATGTGATCTCAGACAATGAAGCTTCGCTTCAGATGCAGCCAGACGTTATTTCAGCCATTCAAAGAAATGAAACATTTAAACTATCTGGCCCCTTTAGTAGAGATGGTTTAGATTACTAAATATAAATCTGACAGCTTCAATTGCTATAAGGTATTTTTCACAGATTTTAAACTCCAGCCCATATCTCAGCAACAAGAATGATGATGATGATCCTTTTTAAATTCGTCATATTTATCAAAATTATAACATTCCACTCCTTTCTCTCTCTCTCTCACACACACACACTCCCTCTCTCTCTCACACACACACACACACTCCCCCCCCTCTCTCTCTCTCTCTCTCTCTCTCTCTCTCTCTCTCCCTCTCTCTCTCTCTCTCTCTCTCTCTCTCTCTCTCTCTCCCTCTCTCTCTCTCTCTCTCTCTCTCTCTCTCTCTCTCTCTCTCTCTCTCTCTCTTACACACTCTCTCTCTCTCTCCCTGCATTCAAGCACATAATTGCTTAACCAAGAGGCCAGACAGGCTCCCTACTCCCTATGGTCTGTTGATGCTGCCCTATAACTGGCTGTTAAAAGATCTATGAAAAGAGCCTGAGGCCATTCTATTTCTGATGTTATTTACTACTCCTGTGAGGAAACCCCTTAACTTTGATCATTATTCCCCCTTTGTTCCAACTGAGATCAAGAGCTTGGTACATAAGGATATGCGGGTAGATCTTGGATTCTGATCTCAGTGGTATTGCTGTGTGCCTTACTTTGCTCCCAGCTGAAACTGAGGTTTCAATTGCTATGTAAATGCAGCTGAGAGATGCCGTTCCTCAAGTTAAAACAATATACGGTAGATCAGATCTGCAATGTGGTCTAAATGAAGGGCAATACGTAATAATATGAGGCTGCATTATGAAGAAAGAACAATAACTGAAATCCCCTTGTCTGTTCAGTTTTCCACTTTTGGCTCATTCTAGGTAATCACTGCCAACACAGCAGACAACATAGACCAGGTTCTTTGAATCTGATTCATTAAATCAATAATAGCAGCGACAAAAGTTGTTGTCTTTGTTATTACATCATATATAAACTAATGAAGTTCACAAAGGAAAAGTTGGAGCACTGTGATTCAAAACCAACAAGGATTTTAATTATATTGTCAATCTCTCTTCAATTTCCAATAACTGGTTTTCTCTGAACTTTTCAAATATTCAATGCCTCTATCAAGGCCGGTGAAAGGATGAGCACCTGGCTTCTGTCGGTAGCTGTCCTGCTGTATAAAGGAATACACAAGCGACTTGCTGACTATCCTTTCTTCTCTTAGTTACCCATTTCCTGGAGCATATTTTCTGAGGACTGAAACTATAAAGAGAAGTTATTGTCTGTTGCTTGCTCTCAAGCACACTGCATTGGCTTCTGAAGTATTAACTCTGCTCAAACTGCTGACTATTTTATAATGTATACATTTCTGAAATAGTCCTATGAATTTGTCTTTGAAGCCTTTGGTAGTTTGGGAGCTTATATAAATATTTGTATTGCTTCCTCTCAGTTCTCAGCAAGTTTCTCCACTTCCTGTTTATCAAGGAAGCACTAACTCCTGTATAAGCATTAATAGTACTCGACTACCTTGCCCCAGTCACTGTTATTAATGTGCTGTCTGTACTAATTCTCAGCTGGTCATTGATACAGGATGTGTCATCCTGCTACTTCATGAAGGATTATTGCAAATGATTTCAATTATGCCCTTACATGGGCCTAGAAGTCTGAAAACACAGTCTGCTTTACAGGAGTCTAGTAGGACAATAGGTGACTGCACATACATTGTGTGCAGGAAATAATCACACTGCCCACTGAATTAGGTAGCGGTAGAAGTCTAGTTATTTATTTGTTTATTTATCAAGATACAGCACAGAATAGGCCTTTTTGGCCCTTAGAGTCATGTAACCCAGCAATACCACTATTTTATTGCTGGCCTAACCACAGGACAATTTACAACGACCAATTAACCTACCAACCAGTACATCTTTGCACTGTGGGAGTAAACTGGAGCACCCAGAGGAAACCCACCTGGTCACGGGAAGAACGTACAAACTCTTTACAGGCAGCATTGGGAATTGAACCCAGGTCACTTGCACGGTAGAGCGTTGTGCTAACCATCACGCCACTGTGCTGCCCTGTCCGAGGCCTGTATCTGTAAAATCTATGCCTAATATCACAGTTTATAAAATGGTTTGCCTTGAAGCACGTTGGCAACAAACTAGAAACAAGCAGATCTTCATGCAGCCTAACTGTCCCTAAACGGGACTGCTGCCAGGATGAGTTCTTGCCCCCATTTGGGTGGGAATTTCTACTTTACAAAGATCCGGGCTATATTCTGGTGGAATGACTCCAGGGCAGCTTCTGTCTGGCAGCCTCTCACAGCGGGTGAATTCTGCAGCCTGAGCACAGTGGTTTTCCTTTATTTTCATTTTCAAAATAAATTTTATTCATAAAACATATATGCAAGACATACACGCCTTTCTTTACACAAACTGTCATTCCGTCTGTATGTTAATTGTGTTATTGGTTCCGCATGTTTTGAATGAAGCATGATCTGTATCCAGAATATCATTGTCACCTTTGGCATTCTTAAAAACACTCAAACATTTTAAGGCTCTATTAAATACTAAAAAGTTTGAATTAACAATCCAGAAGCGAGTTTCTTAAAAAATTATTAGTAAGAAAAGTGGTGTTTTTGTAGAAAACTTAGCAAAATATCTTATCAAAGTGACGGGCGCTTCCCCAGGATTTTCCCGGCTTTCCCCTTTCATTCGGAGCAAGGGGAAAAGATTGCAGATGGGTGGAGTGTAGCAGAATTTTCCATTTAGCAGCCACTTCATGAGAAGGACAGCCTGTGCCCTCCTGTGAACTGCCAGTACTTCACCTTGCTGATTCCACATTCACAGGCGCGGACCTGGGAGCGCAGAGGTTGTTTCACCTTACAAGCCCACGTAACTGAGCGCCAGTCACTTCCCTGAGGTTTGCTTGCAAAGTTCAGGCCGTGATAACTGCGGTGAGGGAAAGCAGCCCACCCCAACCGTGTAAAGTGCACCTGCTCCCTCATTTCCCACTCCCTGCTCACCTCTTTACATTACCGGCATCCTGATCTATAAATACTATATGAAAGGTTGGTCACCTGGGCAATATCAATGCCCAGCAGTTGACATCATCTAACTAGACTAAAATAAACTCTAACACTAGGACTGCCTTCCCACTCCGTGTAGCAGTTGTTTCCAATATCCAGTTAACATTGATAACCTGTCAGCTGGCCTTAGTATCCAGAAAGATACCTTTTACGTGAAATCACCAGATGATTTGGAAGAGGGCAGATTTTCATTTTCTAACACAGAATTCATATGCCACACTCCAAAAAGGATTAGCTCTCTCAATCTAAAGCTAAAGCTCTCCTGGGTATTTATGTGGCTCTGCTGACTAACCAGGCAGATATGCTGAGCAATGAAGGAAAATTATACAATTTCAGTTCAGAGAGGGTTGAGAAAACATTACAGAGGGTGGGGTGGGGGAGTGAGTTTGGTCACAAGCACTAAATGTCTGACTGGGCTTAGGCTACCAGAAATGCTCGTATCTGCACACGTGGCTCCGTTAACATAATGAAACCAAATGTGGAAGGCAAGAAAAACTGGCAGCTGATTTTCACATACGCATTCAGTGCTGACAACCAAAAAAAAAGAATTTCTTCCCCATTTTATGCGGTGTTCTGAGACTGACCGTAGCTTTCATTAGGGTCAGACTGATGATAGGCAGGTCAGAAATAAATCAGAAATTAATGCTTAGCAAAATAGAGTCTGTAATTTATATTAAACCTATCTGCAGCAGACACTGAGCAAGAAGGTAGTTAAATGAATAGGGTGACATATCTGTCAATTTGTGCTTCTAGATTATGATGTCTTCCCTGAATGAAGTAATGGTGACAACAGGAAAAGGGGCTTTTTAACCCATTTGGAACCCTACAAGGGCAATGCTACTTCTATAGATAAAACTTCTATAGTTGTACCGTGGAGAGTATTCTGACAGGCTGCATCACTGTCTGGTATGGGGTTGCGTGGGGGGAAGAGTGCCATTGCACAGGACCGAAAGAAGCTGCAGAGGGTTGTAAATTTAGTCAGCTCCATCTTGGGTACTAGCCTACAAAGTACCCAGGACATTTTCAAGGAGCGATAACTCAGAAAGGCAGTGTCCATTATTAAGGACCTCCAGCACCCAGGGCATGCCCTTTTCTCAGTGTTACCATCAGGTAGGAGGTACAGAAGCCTGAAAGCACACACTCAGCAATTCAGGAACAGCTTCTTCCCCTCTGCCATCTGATTCCTAAATGGACATTGAACCCTTGAACACTACTTTACTTTATTAGTATATATTATTTCCGTTTTTGCATGATTTTTTATTCAATATACGTATACTGTAATTTATTTATTATAATTTTTTATTCTATATTATGTATTGCATTGAACTGCTGCTAACAAATTTCATATCACATGCCAGTGATAATAAACCTGATTCTGATTCTGAGTCCCATTCTCATCCTTTCCATTCTGCTCAACAGATTTTTTTTTGTTCTTGTTACCTTTTAAAAGTCAGGTCTGAATCAGTCTTGTCATCTTGTCAAGCAGTGAATTCCAAATGTTAACCATACCATGGGTCTGAATCTCTGTCGGTCACCTTAAATCCGTGAATTCTGGTTCTCAAGTGTTCCATCAGCAAAAGATCTTCCATTCAGTCTACTCTTGTACAGATATGTCATTATCTCAAATGCCTCTCTTATATTACTTTCAAGCATTTCTGATCTCAGGAGAAAGGTTCAGCTTCTCCAGCCTTTCACCTTACTATGGGCCATGGGTCATTTTCGTAAACCTTTCCTGAAACCTCTCCAAGGCCTTTACGTATTACAAAAGTTGGGCTGAAATTAGATGCAATATTTTGGTTGAGGTTAGAACAGTCTTTTATAAGGCATCGTCTTTTAACTTTCTATATTTTCAACTGATATTTCGAACTTAACTGATAACACGGGTGACTTCAACTGAGTATGCAGATAGAGGTTTGAAGCCATAATTGGGGTAATTCCACGATTTTAACCACATCCTGTGCAACCTGTACACTCCTGCCAATATTTTCAGATCGAGAAGACCCCATTCAAGATAGAAGGGCCAGATTTGTACACAGTATCCCAGATACAGCCTCAGTTGAACCCTTCAGCCCACCAAGTCATCACCAGCCACCAAGCGTCCATTTACATAAATCGTAAAATTGGGAGGTGGGAGGAAAATGGAGCACCTGGATGAAAACAATGCCGTCACAGGGAGAATATGCAAACTCTACACATGCAGTACTGAGCTAAAGCTCTTATTAGTCATGACACTGTGACATCTCTCCCCCACCACAGACCCCCAAAGTTTCCTGATGCCCCCTCCTGAGTTTCCTCAGGCCTACAGAATGTCCTGATGCAGAGTCCCGCCATAATTCCTTTCCTTTCCTCTCACAGATGTCGCTTGACCTGCTGAGTACCTCCAGCAGATGATTTGATGCTCCAGGTCCCAGCACCTACGGTCTCCTGTGTCTCCAGGATTTCTTTACTCGTGCTGAAATCTTCTTCCAATAAAGACCAATGTAGCATTTGCCTTCCTAATTGTTTGCTGTGCTTGGAGGTTAACGTTGCAAATTGTATACATGGGTACACAGAGCTCTCTGAATATCAGCACCTTGCACTCTTTCCCCCGTTAAAATAACTCTGTTTTTCTATTTATTCTTCCTGCAGCTCCCAACAAATCATAAAGCTGCAAACTAAAAATGGCCTACTATGTATTCTCTCCATTAACCAATGTCCAGCAGCAGTTTGTGCAATTATATTCCATCATGGTGCATTATAAAAGATGCCTGCATGCAGGAAGTAGACAAGGTATTATCCGTAGAATAATCCCTATCCAAGGAAATTGGCTTAAAGGTCTTTCATCTGCATTCTCTTCCCGATTGCACAGAGCAGTGAAACAGGATGAAGTAAGGATGGGAGACAGCTGGGCCAGGAGTTTCTAAAGCAATAGGAGGGAAGCACAGGAGGAAAGGAAGGATCACAAGGGTTCAAGGATCATGGATGGATGGGAGGTGGGGAGAGGGTTCCACAATGGAGGTAATTGGGACTCAGAATTAGTCATGGCGATGACTGAGCAGTCAGGGATTTCACCAGGAATGGGAAAAGATGAACGTGAATTAGGGGAGATAATATTGTATGGGGATTGGGAAGGTAATGAAAGTGGAGGGGAAGTGCAGTGTGAGAAGGTTGCGAAGAAGATTAGGACCTGGTGATTTAGTGGCTGGTCATTAGGTCCAGAAGAAGTTAACAGTGGAAGAGAACGGTGTGGGATTAACAAAAACTGAAGGAAGACAAATGCCTAGTAATTTCACTGTCACACCAAAGTAGGCCTCAACTCTCAGGTTAAACTCTGCTTCAGCATGCAAAGCCTGTTCAGTGATATCTGTGTGCAGAATATCCAGCCTAATACCTGGGAGGGTGTTGCTGGCAAATGCAGTAGCAATCAAGTTTCTTGCTACTGCATGAAGCTCCTAAATATCATGTTGCTTCCAGTCAAGAGTGTCTTTTTGGGTTACACAGAGAGCATTTTGGTTTCCCAAGCTTCAGACGTATCCTCTCCACTTTCTGCCCAGAGGCCTGTCCCCAAATTTGCGTGCACAGTGGCAGAATGCTAAATGCAACCTGATTTTGTGTAAGTTGACAGTTTGTCTCAAATTAAAGAGGCTCAGCACCACTGTCTCATTCTACAACATGTGGGAAATTTAAAGAAACCTAGAGTTCTGCTGCTGGAAACTTGTTGTCAGCTAAAATTCCCCCACCCACTGCTTATTTATTCCAGCCAGTGTCTTGCTGACATTGCAATTCTGTAGAGAGACACTAGATGTCAGTCCAGTGCCTTTAATCAGGTTTCTTTAGCAACCAGCCTGGCCACATTTTTGGAATAATTTCATGCTGAACATATTGTTTGCACACGCCTTGGCTTTGTAATAATTACATTCTCAGATACAATTTTCTATGCACAGAAATTATACTGGCTTCAGAACTGAAATCTAACTGCAAATAAACCTTTAATAAAAATAAATGGATTTTAATTCTATTATAATGGGTATGTGTCAACTCTTAGCTGCTAAAAAGGATCTATGGGATAATAAGATCAAGTAAATACCGAACTCCATCAACAAGGGAGCATTTTGCTCTGAGTTATCAACAGCCATGCAACTGAAATAGCAGCTTTATCATCACTTTAACTAATGGCTTCAATGGTGTAAATGTTAAACCTTTCATTAACTATTGTTTCATACTCCAAGAACTGATTTTTTCCTGATCTTTCTTGGTTCAAATTCTTGTTCTTTTGAAAGTGCATTTACCTTCATCAAAAACTCATGGCAGATCTGTCCCTCATCCAAATTTTTGCAATCCAGGCTCTTGCTGAGTCCTAACGAAGGATCTCAGCCTGAAATGTTGGCTCTTTATTCCTCTCCATAGATATTGCCTGGCCTGCTGATTTCCTCCACTATTTTGTGTGTGCTACTCCAGAGCGCATTATTACTGTGCACACTCGAATGAGCAACGCTACATTTAAAACTGAGTCATTATGGTCAGTTTTACTTATTTGATGCTAAAACTATATGAATTGCAGCTATTCTTGAGAATATCCCTCTACCAACAACTTAAAAGACAATGATCAGTAATAAATTTCTGTGGGTTCCTATAACATATGAATGACAAAAGGTTATAGGTTTTTTAAAAAAATGTAATGGGATACAAAGCAAGAGAAGAAACGAGTGAACATTGTAAAGTTAAAATTAGAATACAAGGGGCAGCACTGAATGTCCCATTGTAGAAAATACATTAAAGCCACTACAGTTGTGACGAGAGACTTTGATATATTGGACCTATTTCCACTGAAGTAGAGAAGACTACAATAAGATTTAATAGGAGTTTTTTAAATGATGACATGTTCTGGTAGAGTGAACAGCATAAGACTATTTCCTCAGGTTGGGTAATTGGTGATGAGGGGGTCAAAGATTACCCAAGCAGAGGAAAGTTAAAAATATCACTTAGACAGTGAGAGAGGTTAGAAGAAAATTCTTTTCACAGCAGGTTGTTGAAGCATGGAATGTTTTGCCACAGGCAAAGACCATCGGATCTTTTAAGGGAAAATAGAATAAATATTTGAAGCAGGGAGAGAAACAAAGCTATGGTGAGAGAATGGATCAGAGCAATAAGCTTTTGATTGCTTTAGCAAGGACACAATCAGTCAAATGCCGCTCACCCTTGTACTGAAAATGTCTTTGCTTCAGTGTGTGCTGCAGCTGTCTCATATTTTTGTAATCAGTACTATTTTATGAACACCATATATGCAGGGAAATTTGCAACCGTTTTACTAAACATAAGAGAAAGTAAGATTTAAAATTTATCTTTAGTGTTGGTGGCAATCTCTGATGCAATGCACTTTTTTAAGCACATGGGAATTTTTAAGGGCTTCACGGTGCAATGACCACACAGGGTCCTCAATATTTTTGGAAAGTTTTTTTTAAATGATTACAAGAAGTGTTTAGTGTCCACCCAAAAAGCTTCAAGTCGCTAAGAGTTAAATGGCAGCTGAGAGGCTACCAAGCTAATTAACTAGCAAATGTCGTTAGGAAGAAGGTGTCATCAGTAACTGAACATTCACAGAGGGAGAAACATTAACCAATGTTATCAGTGCCTTAGAATAAGCTACCCTGCTGTCAGCAATTGTACAGCACTCAGTTGGTTAAACTATGTCCTTAGCCAGGTACAAAGGAAGCTGTTAGACCAGTTTAATCTACCAAAGGCAAACGTTTTAGGTCCTGAGAAGTAATAATTCCCTTATTCTTCAAACTATATGAGGTTGAAATTCCATTTAGAAATGAACATATTAATAAGCTTATATGGAATTTCTCTCTGCTATTTCAACTGAGGCACTAATCAATCTAGAATAAATGAGGCTGCACCTTTGTTAAATCATATGAATGTGCTAATATATTCATTATGAAGCTCACACAGTGTAATTTCAACTCCACAATGATAAAAGACACTGAACACTTCTAAAACAGAACAACTTTACTGTGCTCTTCTTCCTGTCAGAAAATAATTGGGAATCATAAGTTGAATGATTGTCAGATTTCTTTGAATTTTATAACCCTATTCACTGAAGCCATTTCAATGAAAACAAGCAACAAAATACAGTACAGTATATATATATATTTGCATAGTATTGTGTTTGTCAACGTGGAGTGGAGCAAGTTTCTAAATCTGGCGAGGGTGGAGTGCCGCTGGAGGGGTGTGGGACAGGTAGCAGAGAAGGAATGTCAGGGGCGGGAGGTGGCATGGGTGCAAACACCAGGCAAGGTCATTTGATTCCAAACAATTGGTTTATTGATCATTACAGTCTGCCTTTCTCTGGTGCTTCCTGCTCCCTCCCCTCTGTCTTCTCTTTTTCCCAAACATGACTCCCCTCTCCCTGCCCCTTTTCCTTTCTTTGTGCACAATAGAGGCCCATATCAGAATCAGATATGTCACTTAATGTGTTTTTTTTTGTGGCAGAAGTACAGTGTGATACATCAAATTACTACAGTACTGTGCAAAAGTCCTAAACTCCTTACCTATACATAAGTGTCTAAGACTTTTGCACAGTACTGTATATCCCAATAAAATTTATGGTATTGGGAGACTTTTGAACAACTAGTTTTAACAATAAACATATAGACTATGAGACATAGAATAGATATTCTTCTTGAATTTACAGAAAAAGGATTTGATTTATAAGGTTACACACAGTTGGGTATAAACAGCTGAAAACGATTTTTAACAGATTGAAATCAATGCACAATAATTCAACAAGGCTTTGATTTTCTAAAACATTATGAATCTATGCACACAGAAAGTCAGATGTAACCTTTGGGCAGTTTAATTTGGTTGTTTGACCCTACTCTGTGGAAGTCTACCCTTAATTTCTCCTTCTTTCCCCTTTTCTGCCTCCCATTAAAGTCCCCATAAGAACTGAATTTTCAATGAATAACTTAGTCACGTGTTCTCACATCTTTCCTTTGACTTTGGAGGTATTCCACTTTGTTCTTAGAAAAGCTTTGTAGTTATTTTCATTAAGTGCTGTTTTCATTTTCACAAAGTGTATTCTGAGGAACAGTTTTCAGGATATTGAGGCCTGAAGTGGTGTTATATTGACTTTATGTGTGGCAAATTAGTCACTTCCTGAGTAGCACATTTGGTAACGTCGAAAGAGGAATAACATTACACTGCTGTTGTGTACCTGAGCAGTACAAACCAGAAGGCAAAGCAAGCTGCTCTCTGTGAACAGTGGTGCTTCACCTAGTTTCCAACTACAAGGTGGGGAAGAAAAAAATAGCGGGGGTTTAACTATTTCATGGCATTAGCATGACTGTAATGTCACTCATTAGTGAGTAGTTATCATCTGCCATCGGAGAAAAATAATGTTTGGGTTAATTGGTGGGCAGTTGCCTTGAGACTGTGCCTCAGCAAGGAGCCAGCATGTTTTAATAGGAAGACAAATATTTGTTTTGTTTGGGAGGGGAAGGAAGAGAGCTGCTCTAGCTATTGTTGAGTATTTGTAGGAACATTAGTTTACTCAGCCATGATTTTTGCTTCTGATAACCATCTATGCAGCCATTCTGTGCAAGTGTGGCGATGTTTGGGTGCAGAAGAAATCCAGCCCTGCTCACCATGCAAGCATAGTCGTGAGGAATAATCACACAAATCTTGTACTCAGACATTTCTGACATTACTGAAGTTGAGCTCCGAATGGAATTAATATTTTCAGGAATTCTATGAGCTAGGTTGATGAGAATAGTGTTTATTTTTATAATCAGTACAATGCCTTGTTATATTTATTTACTTGAAATACAAAAGGCAACAACGTTCAAAGTGCCCAAAGGAATTTGCATCTGGTGATTTCAGTTTGAAGCATTTCTGGTTCTACATGAAAACTAATTTGCTGCTTAAAGAAGGAAGCATTGAATTTTCTACCTTTTTTATGCTTAATGAGATGATTGACTTGTCAAAACTAATAGGCATATTCTCATCAGCAATGTGACACTACTGAAGTAAGGAGGTGATCTCCTGTCCAAAAATGGAAAGATGTGACAGCCACCAAAATCTCTTCCATTCCTTTGAATATTAAAAAGAAAGCACAAAATAACGGGTTGCCAATGCATGAATTTTTTTGGGAGACAGGTCAAATGAACCATGAGAGCAAGTGATTTGCACTATCTGTATTTGTCTTAATATTTGGTTGATATTATTGCAGATGTATGTATCCTAATTTTCCAAAGTATAGGAGAAAAGGTAAAGTGAACAGAGCTCCAGTAAATTATCTGATATTATACATTTGAAAACTAAGACTTAGGGTTTACTGCATGCAAGGCTTAGATATTATGGTCCAGGTCCTTCACTTATAGAACACTGAGAAAAATTATGATTCATACTTCACCAAAAGGATCAACTAAATATTAATAAAGTGCAGATAAAACTAATCACGTGCACAACTGGCCTATCTCCCAAGAAAAGTTTCTCATGCATTAACAAATTGTCTTTTGTACAAAATGTTCAAAGGAAACAAATAACTTACCTTAGGTGTATGTCAAACCTTTTCAATTTTGGACAGCAGATCACCTCTTTATGTTATTGTCTTTGAGCTGGCTTTTTGAAATGTCACTCCATTACTTAAAATAACACAAACATGCTAAATATAGAGCTGTCAGTTTAACATCATTTGTGGAAACAATTGATACAGACTAAATACCTGGAAAAATACAAAGTTATTAAAACATAAAGACAGTGCTAATCAAGGGAGAGGAAGCTACTGGACCAGTGCATTGGCTGGAGAATGATGGTGCCCAGGAGCACCAGTGGGCCTTGCATTTCCTTCTCCCATGTTTTCTCTCTCCACTGAGGCAGCTTTCTCATCACCATTCTACAGCTAACAGTGAGCGAATTTCTGCTGCCCAGCAGTTAACAAAAAAATGGTACAACTCTTGAAAAAAAGTTCAAACTGGACTGTACACGTCCTGTTTTAGCAAATTAATTGATGAGCACAATGCTATAACGCAATTTTACCATATTTTGTGCAATTATACGTGCTTTTCAGGAGATTTAAGTTGGTGTTGGCACTATATACATTTTAATGCATCAGAAACGGTGAACTGTAACTTCTAGCAAATGCGTTACATGTTCAAAGTCAGGAGGTTTGTAATAATAGGAGAAATTTATTATAAATGATGTGAACAATTTAAATAAGTGAGCATTGCTGTGGTCAGTGTTTGTCTGAACATATATCACTGAAACCTTCGGCATTTCTCTGACTAATGAAATGTCTAAACAAGATTGGATGGTACGCTTCAGTTGAATATGATTTTGTTCAGTCCCAATCAGGAGTACTGTTTCCTGGAATATTGCATTACCTTCAGATAAGATGTTGAATCAAAGCCCCATCACCTGACACATGAATGTGAAAGATCTGATTGCCATACTTATCGAGGAGAGCAGGAGTTTTGTCCTGACCAACATTTATTTCCCAACTAAATTTGTTAAATCATTCTAGTTCCGATATTAACCTATCTTATTCTGTTTCTCTAGCAGACTGAAGCTCTTTGATATATTTTTGTCAGGTTTAAATTAAACAACATTCAGATATTAACGATTGAATCACAATTGATTCAATTGTTCTCTGTTTCCCCCAAATATGCCTCTAATTTTTATATCTTCACTGAATCCAAAACAAGGGCTCAACTTCACAAATGCAGAGAATTACTGAAGTGCAAATTTATTAAAGAATATTTTGCAAAGTGGAAAATGCCCAAATGCATTTAGAAGCAACTTTCTTGAATTGACTTCTGGGGCAATATCGATTTAACTAGATAGTTAGTATTACTTCACATTGTTAACAGTTGCCCTTGGTAATCACCGACAGCGCAAGAGACTGAGACAGTGGTTGCAAATTCATGGGGAAATCTAGGTACTTCCACTGTCTGACAAGCCCTTGAACAGCAGTCTGGGGTGATTTACACACATCTAGCCTATATCAATGTTATCTTGCCTGATTGCTTGTGGCAACACAACACAAAAGAATGCAGCACAGTAGGCGAGAGTGTGAAAGGGGTCACCTTTCTCTTGGCCCAAATAAATAACTAATGGCAACTTAAGTAAGAAGGATGTGAAAGTCGTGTACAGTGGAGAGATGATACCAAACACCACACAATAGAGAAGATGTGAAAGACGCTATTAATGTGATAGTGGAAGTGAAAGGAAAGACCAGGCCTGATGAAGCATAAAAATGCCTGTATGCACTATACAGTTCTGTCATGGGTAGTATTAATTTTAGTGACAGGAAATTGAGCTACTACATGAGTACAAGAAACTCAGTTGCATTGTGTAAAAATTATTTACAAGACCTTTCTAGAATCAAATAGATACTGAATTCAAATTGATTGATAATGTTCAGAAGATTATTTACCTAACTGACCTTGTGATTAGGACTTTTTCCCCAAGATTGTTACATACATCAAATGAACCTGCGTGACTGTGAAGGAAATCATCTTCCCTCCAGGATTTCACCCACTTTGCCTCTATTCAATGTTGCCCAGTTACCCAGTTTTGGTTAAGAACTTTCAGAACTTATTAAAGAATACATACGTGTAGGAGCACAACGTATTGATGCTGCCCGGCCTGCTGAGTTCCTCCAGCATTTATTGTGTATTACTAGAGTCAGGAATGGGTTTAGGACTATTTCAGGGATTGTCTTATTTTGTTGACAGGGGATATTTGTTCTAGAGACTTGTATCTAGAAACTGGAGCGATAAACACAAGATTTTCAGTATATAAAACCCGCCTTGTGCTTATTCGGTCATACAACCCATGATTTCTGAGTCATCCAGCAGCCATTGGAAGATTGGTCTGAGCACGCACAGGCCTGGTTCACCTTGGTCTGCCTGGTATGTGCATGGGAATAACTTCATAGCTCACTTTTTCCTTCACTGCTAGCAGGAATGGAAGATCCTGGAGAAATATTTTCCTTAGCTACTACTTCGCAGGTGAACAGGGGAATATCATACAGGGAATGTGGCTCCATTTAGGGGGCCTGCTCTGCATCTCTTGCCTCATTTCACGATGGAGCTCAGTTCTCTTCAGGGGTCACTTGCGAGCTGCCTGCTGGGATCCTTGCCCCCATGTTAGTCTGCAGCCCTCAGTGACTTGAAGCCACTTACCCTACAGAGGCCAAAGGCCACTTTAGCTGAGGAGGGAGAACAGGGGAAGCTGGACTTCTGAACCAGACAATCCCTCCTCTTCTCCACGGCAGCCTTTCCTGGTGCTACGCTGGAGCTGTAATGCTGAAAGCTGCTTAACTTCTCAGTGTTCAGTGTGAAAATGCTGTAAGATTTGTGATGGATCTGAGAAAGAGCTGCACAATTCCCACGTCAGTACATGAATTTGTGTGTTAAATCCCAGGGCGCTACTTTCCACATCTCTTTTGCCCAGTTTTGTAATGTTTTATAAAGGCTATTGATTCAATATGTAGCACTTGTTTCATGCACTGAAAGATATAGATATACCCTGATTTGAGGAGTGTGGCAGATGGAGGTCCCTCCATTTTGAGAAGAGTGAGGGTGACTGAGGCCGCCTCATTTCAAGGGTGTCATACAAACAGAGTGATGGTAGTTGCTGAATGAGGTGCTCCTGTAGAAGGAAAACATACCTGTTGGTCAAGAAATGTTGTGTGGGGTGAAGTTAAGATGGTGCTAAACGGTGACTCTTTTGCTTGCATATTCAGAAACAGCTTTATTTCTATCTCTGATATCTCTTTTTTCCCCTTTTCAGGGTGTGGGGGTTCCTTTGAAGACCCTGACCTGGAGTTACACTCTGACTTCTTTGCGGAAACGGGACCCGCTCTTGGGGCCTCGCGATTGGGCACTTTTTTGATAACCCAAAGACATGGCCTGGAAGACGGAATTTTGTGGCTCTGGGGATGTGCTGATTCTAAGGCAGTGCTCCTGAATGAAGCGTCGCAAGAGAACACGGAACATTGGAAGCAGCGGGGTATTTGCCAGGGGTTGTCTGGAGGGCCCCGCCATTTCGGTGCCGACTCTCTGGGCGCAGAGCTCGGGAAAAGCAATGCAACAGACATTCAACGTCTTAAATCAGTGAGTTGTTTGTTATGTCTCCCCTCTCGCTATGAAACAGAGACACCTCTTTTTCCCTTATTAGGGAGAGGGAGAGCCTGTGGTACATCAAATTGTCAGGTGAACGAGTAGTTTCTGGGGTACTGCAAGCCCCAAGTTTTATTGATGTTTGCTGCACCCTTGAGTGCTTGGTGGAGGGCTGATGCTTTTTTGCTTGGGGGGGGGAGTTATTACCTTGCTGCCGTTTATGTGTGGGAGGGGGAGTTAGGGGGTGCTTTGAGAATCTAACATTTTAACTGTCATTCATTATTTGGGGCACTCCTCTGTTCGTGTGGATGTCTGCGATGAAAAGGAATTTCAGGATGTACATTGCATACATTTCTCTGACATTGAATGCACCTATTGAAACTAATTCAACCACTCATACTGTCATATTCCAATGTAAGGGATGGTTTCAGATGCTGCTGAGATCTTGTGGAGAGATCCAGGGGTTCTGGGGGAGGCTCTAGGCTTTGGATGATGTGGCTACTGGGACAACATGTGGGGGGGATGGGGTGGCAGGTGGATTGATAATTGTAGAGCAGCCATGAAGAGATCAGGTGAAAGCATTCATAGAAACATAGAAAATAGGTGCAGGAGTAGGCCATTTGGCCCTTTGAGCCTGCACCACCATTCAGTATGATCATGGCTGATCATCCAACTCAGAACCCTGTACCTGCTTTCTCTTCATACCCCTGATCCCTTTAGCCACAAGGGCCATATCTAACTTCCTCTTAAATATAGCCAATGAACTGGCCTCAACTGTTTCCTGTGGCAGAGAATTCCACAGATTCACCACTCTCTGTGTGAAGAAGTTTTCCTCATCTCGGTCCTAAAAGGCTTCCCCTTTATCCTTAAACTGTGACCCCTCGTGCTGGACTTCCCCAACATTGGAAACAATCTTCCTGCATCTAGCCTGTCCAATCCCTTTAGAATTTTATACGTTTCAATAAGATCCCCCCTCAGTCTTCTAAATTCCAGTGAGTATAAGCCTAGTCGATCCAATCTTTCTTCATATGAAAGTCCTGCCATCCCAGGAATCAATCTGGTGAACCTTCTCTGTACTCCCTCCATGGCAAGAATGTCTTTCCTCAGATTAGGGGACCAAAACTGCACACAATATTCTAGGTGCGGTCTCAGCAAGGCCTTGTACAACTGCAGTAGAACCTCTCTGCTCCTGTACTCAAATCCTTTTGCTATGAATGCCAACATACCATTTGCCTTTTTCACCGCCTGCTGTACCTGTATGCCCACCTTCAATGACTGGTGTACAATGACACCCAGGTCTCGTTGCATCTCCCCTTTTCCTAATCGGCCACCGTTCAGATAATAATCTGTTTTCCTGTTCTTGCAACCAAAGCGGATAACCTCACATTTATCCACATTAAATTGCATCTGCCATGAATTTGCCCACTCACCTAACCTATCCAAGTCACCCTGCATCCTTTTAGCATCCTCCTCACAGCTAACACCGCCGCCCAGCTTCGTGTCATCCGCAAACTTGGAGATGCTGCATTTAACCAAGCCAAAAATATCAGAGGATTCCAAAAGTTTTTCAGATATATAAACAGTAAAAGAGAGGTGAGCATGGATGTTCAATTGCTGGAAAATGATACTGTAGTAATGGGGATGGGCTTGGATTTAATTCCCTCGTCTAAATCATTAATATATATTGTAAATAACTGGGGTCCCAGCACTGAGCCTTGCGGTACTCCACTAGTCACTGCCTGCCATTCTGAAAAGGTCCCGTTTACTCCCACTCTTTGCTTCCTGTCTGCCAACCAATTCTCTATCCACATCAATACCATACCCCCAATACTGTGTGCTTTAAGTTTGCACACTAATCTCCTGTGTGGGACCTTGTCAAAAGCATTTTGAAAATCTAAATATACCACATCCACTGGCTCTAATCCACTCTACTAGTTACATCTTCAAAAAATTCTATAAGATTCATCAGACATGATTTTCCTTTCACAAACCCATGCTGACTTTGTCCGATGATTTCACCTCTTTCCAAATGTGCTGTTATCACATCTTTGATAACCGACTCTAGCATTTTCCCCACCACCGATGTCAGACTAACCGGTCTATAATTCCCCGGTTTCGCTCTCCCTCCTTTTTTAAAAAGTGGGGTTACATTAGCCACCCTCCAATCCTCAGGAACTAATCCAGAATCTAAGGAGTTTTGAAAAATTATCACTAATGCATCCACTATTTCTTGGGCTACATCCTTAAGCACTCTGGGATGCAGACCATCTGGCCCTGGGGATTTATCTGCCTTTAATCCCTTCAATTTACCTAACACCACTTCCCTACTAACATGTATTTCCCTCAGTTCCTCCATCTCACTAGACCCTTGGTCCCTTACTATTTCCGCAAGATTATTTATGTCCTCTTTAGTGAAGACAGAACCAAAGTAGTTATTCAATTGGTCTGCCATGTCTTTGTTCCCTATGATCAATTCACCTGTTTCTGACTGTAAAGGACCTACATTTGTCTTGACCAATCTTTTTCTTTTCACGTATCTATAAAAGCTTTTCCAGTCAGTTTTTATGTTCCCTGCCAGCTTTCTCTCATAATCTTTTTTCCCTTTCCTAATTAAGCCCTTTGTCCTCCTCTGCTGGTCTCTGAATTTCTCCCAGTCCTCAGGTGTGCCGCTTTTTTTTTTGCTAATTTATATGTTTCTTCTTTGGACTTGATACTATCCCTAATTTCCCTTGTCAGCCATGGGTGCACTACCTTCCCTGGTTTATTCTTTTGCCAAACTGGGATGAACAATTGTTGTAGTTCATCCATGCGATCTTTAAATGCTTGCCATTACATATCCACCGTCAACCCTTTAAGTATCATTTGCCAGTCTATCTTAGCTAATTCATGTCTCATACCTTCAAAGTTATCCTTCTTTAAGTTCAGAACCTTTGTTTCTGAATTAACTATTCATCTTAATGAATTCACCTCCTCCCCTCTTAGGCTGTTGGACTAAGAGACTAGTAGGTGAGTGAAGTGAGAGGGAGTTGATAGTGAAGGATACCAAGGAAGTCGGGAAAGTATGTGAAGCACTTACACACCATGCATACAAATACAGAGAATGGGAAAAAGATTTTGACTGAGGGAGGAGAGACTGAAGATGGAGGAGATCAATGTGAAGGGTGTGAAAGTCAAGTGTTCAGGCAAGATTGTGAGTCTCTGTCTATGTGTATGGCCAAAATGTATTTGTGTGCATGTATGTGTGTGTGTCAATCTACATGTGTACAAAATCTGCAAAAGGGCCAGGTCTTTTGATCTCCTTGCCACTGAACCAAGACTTCCCTTGCAAAGACTCTATGATTGCTCGTGTACACCACCAGCTCACGAGGGAGAAACCTGTTCCAAAATTCACATTTCTCTGTCAGCTAAATGAATGCTATTCCTATTTCTGTTTCTCTGGCTTTGCTGCTACTGCCATCCCTTCCAGTTCACTACGTCACCAATGCTTTCTCCGACCACTGCCCACACGAACTGTACAGCTCCACATCAAAGCCAACAGTAATCCAATAAGAGGGTGCAGTGGGCAATAGCTTGCATGTACAAGGTAAATCTGGAGTTATGCAATATATATAATTGAGATATCCACCACTGAGGATATCTTCGACAGGCAATGCCTCAGGAAGGCAGCATCTATCATTAAGGAAACTTCACAATCCAGGGTATGGCACTTTATTATTGCTGCCATCAGGGAGCAGGTAGAGGAGCCTGAAGTCCCACACTCAATGTTTTAGGAACAGCTTCTTCCCCTAAGTTATCAGATTTTGGAAAGGACTATGATTCCCTAATCACTACCTCACAATTTGCTCTTTTTTTGTACAACCCCTTAAATTTTTATATTTCTTATTATAAACTTAAAGTAATGTTTATGTTCTACACTGTACTGCTGCAGAAAAGCAACAAATTTCCCAACATATGCCAGTGATAATATGCCTGATTCTGATTTTAAATATGCATATAATATTTATGATTTATGTACATCATAATATTAATGAATTCTGTATGTTTCTCCTACACTATTGATATTCCTGCATCATGTAGATTGGGAGAGGTTTTGTGACTATTTGGCTGAAAAGGAGTGGCTCAAATACCTTATTTTATACTGCACTATAAATAGGTAAGTATTACCTAAACTGGACCACTTAACAATAAATCAATAGTTTTCTTTGTAGGAAAGATGAAGGGACATCTCTTGTTTCCCAACTGTTATATGCAAGCAACAATGGAGGAAGGAAGAATCAGGAAAATCTGAGTAAGGGACGTGGTTCAGCAATATATGAATTCACCCAGGTCAAGCAGTGGTTGAACAACAAGAAGAGGTTGAAGAGAAAGATAAATTAACACTCCATTTTGCAGTTGAGACCACCACTTCTGATACAGGCACAGTGTATGTTACAGAGGTATTCATTGAGATGGTATTTGTGCATGGTAAGATACAATATATTTCGCATCACTTGCCAGTGATACTAAACCTGATTCTGATTCTGGTATGGCAAGGAACAGGACTGAATTGTTTCCTCTTCAAAGGAGGTAAAGCTCAGAGATTAATTCTGTGTGTCAATGAATTCAGATGAGGGCTTCATTTTTGCCAGGTTGTTGAGGATACAAGGACCTGTGCCCTGAGGACCTGAGTTATAGGAAAAGTTAAAATAGTTTAGAACTTTATTCCTTGAAGCATAGGTGAATGAGGAGAGATTTGATAGAGGTATACAAAATTATAAGGGGTATAGGTAGGTTAAATGCAAGCAGACTTTCTCCATTGGGGTTGAATGAGAATAGAACTAAAGGTCATAGATTAAGGGCAAAAGGTGAAATATTTAGAGGGGACATGGGGGGAATTTCTTCACTCAGAGAATGGTGAGAGAATGGAACGAGCTGCCAATAGAAGTACAGTAGTGGATTTCAGGTTTGATTTCAGCATTTAAAAGACGTTTGGATAAGTACATGGATGACAGGGTTATGGAGGGCTATTGTCCAGGAGCAGGTTGATGGGACTAGGTACAATCATAATTTGGCATGGACTAGATGGGCTGAAGGGCTTGTTTCTGTGCTGTATGACTCCATGGTACTACAGATAACCATAAATCTGAAACCTTATTTTATACTGCATTATAAATTGGTAAGTATTACCTAAACTGGACCACTTATCAATAAATTAATGGTTTTCTTTGTGGGAAAGTTCTCATCTTGTGTTTAGAGTCAGAATCTGCAGTGAAGTAACACCCCTCATTCCCCAACTGTCATTCTTGAATCTGAGATGGTGGTTCAAAGATGAAAAGTATAACATACTGTTACATAATGAAATCCTCATGGCTTCTACCCATGTGGACAGGGACTAAAATAATCTATGAAATGTAATTACAGAGGAGCTGCATTTTTCAGGAATTAAGAACTCTAGAGGTCGCAGAGCAGTCCAGGATTCACATGTGGCTTCCTACAAGCAACCCTTGTATCCATGTGTTGCTGCTGTCCATGAAGGGAGCAGATGAATCCTGCTCTCATGAAGTGGAGTATAACTCCCCTATATAAACTGTACAAAGCAAATGTCTTCTGCATTCTTTGGAGAAACAAAATTACTCAATGCATTGATCCTCACTGAATTCCAAGGAGGAAAACTGTTCTTAGAAACTCCTTCATGGATAAACCTCCTGTGGAAGTCCCCCCTCCCCACGAACACACACTTGCTTCTTCCTTCACCTGTTGCTTCCAGCTGGTTGGCCCTGCTGTGTGGACCTTCTTCTCAATCTCCCTGACATGACAAGGACCAAGTGAAATGGTTACCAAACCCTCCATTTTTGGGGGCAGTGAAGTTTTCCGAAAAGACAGGATATGAGTCTTCATTCTGCTGTACAACTTCATAACTTCATCATCTGTGTGAAGTTCTGCACACGCAAGCCAGTTTTTCTTCACAATCAACCCTCCTAGATTTCCCCAGCAAACCTGATGATCTGGTCAATTCCCAGTGCGGGTGTGTTCTACTTGCTGCTAAAAGCTAAGTTCTCTATGCAATTGGAACGTATGGTATGAATTGTATTCAGTTTGCCAGCATTGTATCTGCATATTTTTGCATGTTCATGACCTTTAAACACCTACCACTGTAACTAGAATGGTGAGTGGTGCGTATTAATTTTGCATGTGTGCACTTGACAGTTCAAACCTAATTTTTGTTTGAAACACTCGAATAACCTGCATGAAGGATTCAAGTTTCTCAGGCTATATGTATATTGCCCTTTGGTCATCCAGAGCATTTATCATTATCCAACCTGACAAATTACCTGTATTAAGTTCTCTACCAATGTCCCCCCATACTAGAGAATATGGGAATCTTCTGCATTCTTTGGAGAAACAAAAAGAATCTCTAGCACTAGAGAATAGAAATTTGTTATTGGCCACTTACAGTAAGTTTGATTATTTAGCAGTGTTCTTACATTGAGCTCTGATTCTGATTTATGTTAAGTTGCACAGTGGTTCTGAATTCAGAAGCAGAGTTCGACAGGAATGCAGTACAACGTGTTGTGACTACCTCATCCAATCGTGGATGAATTTATATTTCTCAGTTGTGTACAAGAGTGCAGGCTGATTTGCTCATTCCCTGGTTCCCGCATTGGTGCTGTTATCAAAATTCAGGCTGGGAATAAAAATACCTTAGAGACTAACCAAACTCCAATCATTGTTCAATAGTTTCAATTGTTCCATTTAATATCAGAGAATGTATACAATATACAATCTGAAATTCTTGTTCTTTCCAGACATCCATGAAAACAGAAGAGTGCCCCAAAGAATGAGTGACAGTAAAATACATTAGAACCCCAAAGCCCCCCATTCCCTCTCCGACAGATAAGCAACAGCAAAGCATTAACCCTTCCCCCCCACTTAATTCAGCAAAAAGCATCAGCACTCTCCACCCACCAAGCAAGCAATAGCAAAGGCTCAAGAAAAACCAAGATTTGCAGTACAACAAAAAATAATGGTCACCCAACAATTTGACGTACCACAGAGTCTCTCTCTCTCTCTCTCTCTCTCTCTCCCCCCCCCAATAATGGGGCAAAGAGGTGTCACTCAGTGAGAGGGGGCCGCATAAGCAAAACAACTCACTGATTTACAGTGTTAAAGTCTGCCACATCACTTTTTCCAAGTTCCCCAACTTGAGAGTTGGCAACAAACTCTCCCCCACCAACAAGGGTAAGAGAGATAGCGTGTAATTCGCCAAATACAGAGCCCCCTACAGCTGATCTGCTGTCCCCAATATTCATTGTTTTGATTCCCTAAAATTGCACACCTTTCAAAGATTCCTCCAACATCGGCATGTAAAATTGCTAAGAGATATACATTTCAAAATCACGTAAAGCATCAAAAAATCATGACTGAATATATTACTTAAAGTTACACAAAAACGAGAAGTAAAAATGTTCATTGCCAGTTATTGAATGACCTTCATGTAACTTTGTCACTATTCCAAGTGAGAAATCCCTCAAGGCTGAGGATAACCTTTCGTTTCTGTGTACTCTGAGATAGTTGATGAGGCCAATATGGGCAATGTAACTCTTCCACTAATTGAGTAAGAGATGCCTGTCGGCATAGATGGATCAGTAGTTTGTGAAGTACTTCACTCTATTTTTGGCTGTTGGCGTGCCTGATTCTTAAATTTAAGGCTCTCCACACCATTCTGAATGCTTCTTCACTTTGAGCAGTCAAAAGCCAGAAAACACAAGGAATCAGCAGCGTATTTTCAAGAAGGCTGTGAGATATTTTTGAATTCTTTCTCTGTTCACCTTCAGGACAAAGTTCAGAATGGAGTATCTGTTTATGAGTTGTATGTCAAGCAAGCAAATGATGTAGAACCCGCCCAAAATAGCTGACTGAGTGTAACTAAGGTCTCAACGTCCAAGCACCGACCTGGAATTGGATGCTGATATCTGATCACTTGCCCTCCCAGGGAATTTGGAAGGATTTGTGGAGACAGTGTTGATGGTGTCTTATAATGTTTTCAGCACTACTCTGCTCTCAGAAGCATACAGGAGGATAGGAATCACTACTGTCCTGTTATTGTGAGTTGTACAGGTCTAAGATTTTAACCTTCAAATACACTTTTCCTTTGGCAACCAAGGGTTGTGTTGGCTTACTAAAGGCGATGGTGAAGAACACTTTCAACGTCTACTTTCACTGAAAGGATGTCGCCTGAGATGTGATAAGTGCCCCATGTTTTCCGAGATCCTGACATGAACTTTCATTGTTGGCGAGTCATATTGGTAAGACACGCTTGTTTTGAAGATGATGAGTGTCGAGCCCAACCTCTCCAATATCAATGAGTGATTGGCAGGAGATTGGAGCTTGGCTTCTGAGCAGGTGCAAATGAAAGTACCGTCTGCATTCTGCAGCTTCATACTGAGATTGGGGAGTAATTAGCCTCTCATTGACTGCAGTTACCCTTCTTAAATCACCTTAAATGTGGGAACAATGACAAAACAAAGATAGATCAGATTGTCAAATGAATATTGCAAATACTGCTGACACCGAGGTACTTGTAAACAATGTTGTGAAACATCACCTACCATTTAATAAGCATCTATATGTTAAAGTATAGATCCCTCGGCAATTCATGCCCCTCTTGCAACTATCATAATAGCTAGCAGATTTAATTCTATTTTATTGCTTCAACAATTGCATGGCAGTGAACTCTAAGATTGAATAAATAACTACTAAATGTAGGTGTAACATTTAAAAATGAGTTGAAATACTGCATGTTTATTTGAGATTGCAAGCGTATTAAAACCAAAAAATGTACTGTCTTGCTTTAAAAGTAACATACCTGACATATTTTTAAATATTTATCTAGCTAGGTCTCCATTCAGTTAGTTTTGACATACAGACCTTGCAATGGAAATTTAATTTTAGAAGTACCATTTTTAAAGTTCCATATTATAATATCTGCTAGAAATGTAATCTAGTGGCCGATTCAGAAATGAAATTGGTCAGTTTCAGCAACCCAGAAAGGTTTATACTTCATGGATCTGTTGGACAGTGAAAAAGTCATTTATTAGAATAATCAACATATCTCACTTCCAGAAGTTTTATCGTTTGTAAGTAATGCACTCCAAAGTGTCCTGATTATGGGAGGGGTGCAACAACTCAAACAATGCTGTGTTTTATTGTTTTTCCTGGCTTTTCATGGAAGGGAAGGATATTTACTGTTTAAAGGTTAGCAGGCCAACTGCAATCCACCCGTTGTTTTTATATTGTGTCAGTAATCTCCATAGAATTCATCTGAATCCTTTTTCTCATATTGTGTCTTACCAAACAAATCAAGCACTTTAAAAATGGTGATAGTTTTTGATAAGCAAGACAGATATAAATAGATTGCAATTGTGATCAATATATTTTGATGCCTAAGAACTATTACTAATTTACTTACAATCTTATATTTATGAATGCATTAATCCATCTAAACACACTCGGTGGCCACTTTATTAGGTACATCCTGTACCTAATAAAGTGGCCTCTGAATGTTTGTTCCTGGTCTTCTGCTGCTGTAGCAAACTCACTTCACCTTTCAATGAGTTGTGCGTTCAGAGATGCTCTTCTGCACACCACTGTTGTAGTGTGTGGTTATTTGAGTTACTGTCGCCTTTTTGTCAGCTTGAGCCAGTCTGGCCATTCTCCTCTGACCTTGCTCATTAACATGGTGTGTTCGCCCACAGAATTGCTGCTCACTGGATGTTTTTTGTTTCTTACACCATTCTCAATAAACTCTAGAGGCTGCTGTACATGAAAATCCCAGGAGATCAGCAGTTTCTGAGATACTCAAACCTCCCTGTCTGGCACCAACAATCATTCCACAGTCAAAGTCACATAGATCACATTTCTTTCCCATTCTGAAGTTTGGTCTGAACAACAGCTGAACCATTTGACTGTATCTGCATGCTTTTGTGCATTCAGATTGGCTGATTAGATGTTTGCATTAACAAGCAGAATTACAGATGTAGCTAATAAAGTGGCCACTGAGTGTATAATGGATAATTAATTCTTACATTATAGGGTCTGCAGAGTAAACTGCACACATCTCTCAAACAATGAAATTGAGTTCTTGGTTATAAAAGTGTTGTAATGATATATTATCTTTCAAATTGAATCAAATCAAATCAAGTTTAATTATCATTCAACCATACATAGATACAGCCAAACAAAACAGCGTTCCTCTAGGGCCAAGGTACAAAACGTACACAGCACATTCAAAGTAGTGGGCAAAAAAAAAACATACTCACACAAAAACAAAACATATATAGTCCAGGATCCTAAGTGACGTGACCCACCGATTGCTGGTACTGTCTCCTGATAGTGTGCAGACGCATGCAATGCAGTGATTGAACATGGGAGGGGCCAGCCCACAACCAAGCACAACACCACACTGCCCCGTCTCCGGCATCCCCTCACCTGGACTGCGGCAGCAGGCAAGCCTGCTGCTTTAGGCCTAGTCCTTGCTACAGCTGAGGCTACGCAGCCTCAATGTCTCCAGTCTCACTGCCAAGCAAGGGAAACAGGCCTGCGACACCTTACATTGTCAATGTCCAATAGAGTCTTGTGATCGCATGACAAATGACTGAGACCATCACCCATGGTTACACTGCATGCTGCCTTTGTGCACCAACCTCGATGCCTTTGAGTAGCAGGCAGCAACTCGGTCTACACCTAGGTCCGCTCCTCTGAACCCAATCCAGTTCCTATGACACACCGGCTGGTTCCTCCAAACTGCTGGCCACCTCCTTTTCCGACACACCAGCCCGCTACACTAACATCCAGTCCAGGTACTCTGATCGACAAGCAGCTCACTCATGGGGATGTCTTATGGTACCCAAAGTTCTTGGAGTCCAGAATGTTTTGTGATCATTAAAGAGACATTTACAAAGTAAGTTGAGGCTGCCGCATCCAAACACGTTGACATCTTACCAGGAGTTCAGCTAATAATAATCGCTTTTCTAAAAGTTATAGTTGTTCTCAGGCAAAGTTTCAATCCTCATACTTCATCCAATTAGAATATCCCTTCTCACTGACTGGATATTTGGTCACAAGCGTACTTAATATCAAATAATGGACTAAATAATACCTTGAATAAGCCTCTCATAATAAACTTGGGACAATTTTTTTCTGTTAAATGTAAATTGTTGTTGCCATCTAAGAAACATGACAATCAATTTTAGCTCAGCAAGCTCCTTAGAAAGTACCATGGTGGTGAAAAAAATAGTCAGTTTGTTTGCTAATATAAACCAGGACTATGGGAAGAACTCTTGTGCTTTTTCCCTTAATTTCTGACACAGAACTATAGAATCACAAAAACTTACAGCACAGAAACCCTCTGACAGACCTCTTCGTGCATGCCTGCTAGGATGCCAATCTACAATAATCCCCTTTCCCTGTATTAGACTTGTATCCCTCTACTCCTTTCCTTTCCAAGTTTCTAAATACGTTTAAATAGTTGTAGTAGCATTTGACTCCATGGCCTCCTCTGGCTGCTCTTTCTATATATTCTGCATCCTTTGTGTGAAAAAACATATCTTTCAGACTCCTTTAAATTTATCCCCTCTTATTTTAAACTCATGCTATCTAGTTCAAAGCTCCTCTGCCCTGGGGGGTGGGTTAAAAAACTTTGACTATCTACCCTATCTATCTCCCTCATAATCTTATAAACAATAATAAAGGTCACCTGTCAGCCTCCCGCATTCCAGTGAAACTAAACACAGCTTGTCCAGTCTCTGCTGAGATCCATAGCACTCCATTCCAGGCAACAACCTGGTGAATCTTTTCTACATTTCTCTATTGCTACCTTCTTGTGTGGTGACTAGAACTAGAAACAACATTCCAACCAATGTTTTATATAACTTCAACATGAAGCTCTTCCTTTTATACTCAATGCTTTGGCCTAGGAAAGCAGATACATCATAGCTTTATTCACACTTCATCCACTTGGTCTGCTATTTTCATAGAGCTGTGAAGAACTCCTTCAGTCTAGAGAGATCGACAGCCTAGGTTTCTGCGCTCAAGTCTCTGATGTGTCACATGAATCTAAACTTTCTGACTCATAAGTGAGAGGGCTACTAACTGAGTTACAATTGAAACCTGGAGTGCAACCTAATTATGAACTGTTTGTATTGTTTCCTTGAGGTCTTATTTCAATTGAGATTGGATTTAGGTTTCATAATATGAAGCTGCCAGCACAGAAGAATTGCATATTCAGAGGTTGCGATCAAGTAGAAATAAGCTTTATTTTGTCATTCTGTTATGATGCAAAATGACATTTTCCATCTGCTTTGCCAATTTACTTGGCAATATTAACACAATCTATTTGAAAGTGAAGGTTAATATTAAAGATATCCAAATAAAATGCATAGCCAGTACATGTTGGAATATACTAATCCCTAAAACACTCAGGGGACACAGGGTGGTTCATTTGTGTTTCTGATATTTTCTGTTTTGTAGAGAATTTTTAAGCTTCATGTGATAGACAATGCATATGTAGGATATTTTAATGATAATATGAGTCAAACTGGAAAAAACTTAGCATTGGCTTACTTCACATGTTTTATTTTAAAAATTATATAAATGTGTATTATAACCAGTACTGAAAATGCATGAAATCTTATCATAATAATATTTTAATAATTTTCATGTAATAGTTAATAGAGAATACAATAACAAAGAGGACCTTGCTCAGCAGTCTGTAATATAGCATTCAATGTATAGAAAGTCATCCTGAAATGTATTCCATGTTGCCTGTAGAAAGGGTATTCAAAGTTTTGTTGGATATTCTTCACTAGAATTAAAAGTTTAAAAATAAAATGGTGTTTATTTTAATTGAGGGATATTTAGTAGCCTTAATGCAGTGGCCTGTCCTTTTAAATCTGATGCCTTCATCACAATCAACAAAATAAGATGTGCCGAGAAACTGAATCTGTTGTACAGGAAATATGTTTTATTCATTTAATAATGAAATTGAAAAAAATCATTATTTTTGACATTATTTTAAGATGAAATCAACAAGAACGTGAATTGATTTGTTTTGTTTGAAGCTGCTTTGCTAGATTCAGAACATTGTTCCAACTACTCTGATTAAATTCAACACCAATGTTTAACACCATCAATGCTGCCAAACCTTTGTTACATTGCACATATTTTGAACTTTGATGCCAAAGAAATACTTCCATTGCTGCTCTAATATCAAAGAATTAAACCTTAATGCCTTAGGGGTGTCAATAAGGGAAGTTAATGAGACAGTACAATCAGTGCCAACTACCCAATCATAAGGACAATTATCATATTGCTGTACCGCCTGAAGATAAGTTACTGGTTTTATCAGGGAAATTAATGGTATAATCATCTGCAATCACTGGTGACAATATCATAAGAAACTCTGCTTAAACAAAGTGAATTTGAAATATCTAGGAAGACTCAGCTGTAAACCCTTCAGGTTATTTATTTCTCTTATGTTGAGTTAAAATCAATGAAAACATTTGAGTCAGACATGTCTGACTGCTCCCACATAACACTAAATACTAGAATCACATTCTCTACAGTGAAGGAATAAAACATAGATTTTATTCACCTGTTGGCAGTTACTGTTTGTTTACATAATGTTGTAGAAATGCCAGCTCTTTCTTATGTATGATAAGGAGAAATTTAACCTTCCATTCAGAAATTCTATTCAGTTACTCAACTGCTGTTCAAATAGAAGAAACTACATTGTACAAATTTGAGACTTATTTTCATATCCTAATGGACATTAATCAATATCTGGCTATTCATTCAGTAAATTGTCTGTCAAATACTAATCAGTAAAGGGCAGGCTTGATTTTACTTCTGTCTCTACGATAGTGATGAGATCACGAAAATCTTGATAGTTCCATTTTGCTTCAGCCTCTAACATGCTCTTTGAATAAAAGTCAGAATTGTTAAGTTACCTTCAGGGATAAATTTTGCTTTAACCTTTTATTGCAACAAGCTTCTAAGGATGGCTGTAAAAGTTATTTTAATGAGCACTGGGACATTCAATTATCCATGAGTTTTATTTGTCAGAAATATCCTAGACTAAGAAAATATGTCAAGCGGTATCCTGTTAAGGAGTGCATCTTATCTGCAAAAAAAACACTATCTTTGGAGTCTTTTATCTGAGAAATCAATCTTTTTTCTTTATCCCTCAGATGTAAGCTGAGACATGATGCAGTTCAGCTTAGCTAAAGATATATATATAAAACTGCCTGTGTAGTTAGCCAACAGGACTATGGGGATGGCTTATTGCTTCTATTACAACTAACTACAGGCCCCAACTGAGGTCTTGATTTGTCCTGCTGAGCTGTACTGGCAATTGGAAAAAATACAATAGCAGTATCCTCAAGTGCCATTATTCTCTTTGTAGGTAGAATGATGAGATAGATTTGCATGTACTGTATTTTTTTGGGGGGGGGGGTTGGCTGTGTGATCAATAGGAACACATTCACAGATGCAAAATTGCAGAGAGGGCTTCAAGCTGTGAAACTGGGTGATTGATGATAAAGCAACAGATTAAGGAACAAATAGGAAATCAAACTGAAGATGGGAACTGAGAAGCTAATTAGGATAACACAAACAAAACAGAGGAAAATGGAAGGTAATTAATAACAAATACAAAAATTCTATAATTAAACAAAAGCAAAACATGTAGTAGAATCCAGAAAATGAAAAATGTAACAGCAAGGGAAAAATAGCAAATGCATTAACTGAAAATGGATAAATAAGGTTCAGTTTAAGTTACATTTTGCAACATTTTATATGTTTACATCTGAATTCAGTATTTATTGTGTGTCCAGTTGCAAGGGAGAAAATTTTATTTTCAATCATTTCGCAAACTTTATTGCAAGTGAAACTCATGACACATTGGGGTTTTGCCAGACAGAAAAAACATATATTTAGCTTCTTTGTAACTATTGGCCCTAGATTTCATTGGTATAAATATCTTATGCAGTCAGTACATGGCTTTATTTAACATTTACATGTTTATTTTATGTTAGCTGTTTTATGTTGGATAAAAAAAAGGTATGCTGTTTACTTGGATAAGTTTATATCTCTTGAAATTTGTGGGTGGGGGAATAAAAGATGTGAAATGGAAGAAGATTTAAAAATGCAAGGAGAGAAATTTAAACAAGGGCAATGTGATAATTCACAACCCCTGAGAAATACCATCTTAATGTGTTTATCGAGAATGACTTTAGCAAATTCTATACAATGTGATCTTGGACACAGTATATGGTGAATGTTGAAAAGTAACATTAAAAAGTGTAACATAATCACAAGTGTTGCAATGAAAACCTGCCATTATAAGGGACAGAGCTCTAATAATCAACAAAAAAACTTATAATCCACAACTAACCTGTAAAAATCTTCATCTGCAAAATGAATCTTCAATGAGTCATTTATTATTATTATTTCTTTTTTCTTTAGTATTTGCACATTTTGGTGTCTTTTGCACACAGGTTGTTTGTCCATTCTTTTGGGTGCAGTATTTCATGATTCTATTCTGTTCATTTTCTGAGTATGCCCGCAATAAAACAAATCTCAGGGTTGCATCTGGTGACATATACTATATGTACTTTAATGATAAGTTTACTTTGAACATCAGTGGTCACATAGTGTGCTATTATCTGGATAGAAACGTAAGCCAGTCGATACAAAGTGAACAGTGAGGTGTGGATGGTGTCTTCATTTTGCACCATGCCACTATCTCTAAATAGACACAAATTTCGGGAAAAAGGAGTCAAAGGGGTGACTGGTATTTGTTGATGGAAAAGCATATTCTGTCATTCATTGATGAAAAACACGAGTACAAACGAGCTGAATAATCCAAGACCTGGACAGAATAAATGATGTAACAGAACTTTCAAAGTCTATAGTGTGAAGGGGGCAAATGAAGACTATAATTCAATTGATAGGAAACTTTTTTAAAAACTGATTACTGAATAGGTTGCTTGACGATCCAGAAGAATAAGTGAGAAAATGAGCCATAAGAAAATGCAAGAAGGAAACTTCATCCTCCATCCATCATACCCTTTCCCTTAAATTCCCTCTACAGTCACAGCTTCAACATGCTTTCTTCAGATGTTGGTAGCATGCTAAGAGCAAAATCACGGGTTATCACTGAAGAGTGAATATTTCAAATATTGCCACCCCTGAACTGCCTTTGCTGGATGGAGCAAGACTCGAATGTGGCAAGCAAATGCTCACAATCTGTACGTCGGGTGGGTCGGTATCTGACAGTCCGTATTGCTTACCGACACTTGTGGAAGCGCATCCCAATACAGAATTACAATGCAGACCCAAACAGGTGAATGGCTGTAATAATGATAACCGATACAGATAAGTGAACATACTACTGAATCCAGGCATATAAGCATTACACATAACTCATCCACCCAACATCCATGAGACCGTGATACCGATGCAGCTGACTGACTCCATCTGAAAAGCTACTGAATTAAACACCAAAGCTAATGAATTCCCCCAAAAAACCTTACGCCGGTTTCCGCGACACTGCTGACGCCTCTTCGCAAAGGTTAATGTGCTCCCTCTGATGAATCCGGATAATTATTGTACTCTTAACAATATTGTTTTTTTTTAAAAAAAGATACATGTTTAAAACAAATACAAGAATCAGGAAAATACAGAGTACAACACTATTCTAAAAGTGTTCGCTCAGCGAGATGCACACTTCTGTTGAATCTTTTCATAAAATCTTTATGATATCCCCGGCTGAAATAAAATTCAATTACTTTCCAACTGTAAGTGCCACGGAGTCTCAAACGATTGGAATAGAATCTGCGAACGCTCATTTATCCGATTTCATTTCAAGTTTTCAGCGTTTTTGTTAAAGAGTCTTAGACAAGCGGGTAGTTAGTTTTGAATGAGTGAGTGGTAATAATAACCGTGAATTTATCCACAAGGTGTTAAACTTAGTTAAAAAAAACAAAACCTGTGTTGTTTCTATTTTTATTTCACGTTGAATATTTTAGGACATAGCTCGGTGCTAACTGTGCATTACTGAGAAAATAACGATGAAATGAATTGTAAGTGAGATTATTATATAAGAAATTGACTCTTAAATAATGTGAAGAAGAGCATACGAAGAATTGAGAAACCATGATTCGCTTAAGTTTGCAATCAGGTTCAACATTTGGGTTACATTGGAGATTACTGATACCCCTTTTTATGAGCACGCTACCTCTTAACTTCAGTTTTGAATTCACAAAGCAGAAGCCTGCTAAACCCAATAATCTGAGCTGAATATCGCTTAATGTCCATGCTGTTCTCCGAAAGAGCCGCGGGTCTTCACAATTCGCATAGAACTGCCAGCGCGCTCCTTCAGGTAAGCCGTAAAGCGAACCAGTGCAATTGTGAGTGTGCCCGGGTAGGACTCAGAAAACTGCAACCGAAACGAACTCTGTCACCTTCCACTACAGTTTTTCGTTCGGAGACAGAAAAATATCCCAGATACTTTTGGCTTCCACCTTTTGACAAAGACCCATTTCAATTTATTTAATGCGAAATAGACCACTATTTAGACAGGCTGAAAAGAACTGTAGGAAGTTCCGCCACCCAAAGTTTCAACCGTTACGTAGAATTCAATTTTAGTACTTTCATAAGAGCACAAGTTATCGTAAAACCGGTTGAGAATTATCATCTCTGAGTATGTAAACTTAATTTTAGTTACATAGTTCATTACGTATTTGCAATTAAACCAAAAAATGACAATTATTGTAATATGAATTGAAGTCAGTTTTTGATTTGGTTCATTTATTACCGGGATGCCTTTAGCATAATATCTATAACATTCTAACTTTAACGGATCTCACACGAATAATACTGCCTTTATACATTATATTCTCCTCGACTTTTCCTGATGCTTTTATAACCAGGGGATGGCGTTCCAAGCTCTCCGTTTGCGCAAATCCATCTCTCAGTAGAATGGAGACTTGAAAGAAATCCGCCAATCTTCAGCACGGCCACCGATGCCCCCTTTAATAAATTAAGCGTCATTTATAAATAAATTTATATCTCTGCATTTCAGTCCTTGATCAAGGACACGCAAGGTTTCAGAAAGATTTCAGTTAAATTGCAGATTAATGTTACGTTCTAGAAGTGTTAATTGGACTACTGAACCGATTCGCAAGCATTTTTCAAGAAAAGAAAAATCGCCCCATCGGGTTCGTAATTAATGTTTTTTATTATAAGACTATCAAGGAAAAAAATTGTCGCAGTTTCGTGTGCTCGATTGTTTCAGAGAGTTATATATCAATTCCCTTAATACGCAGAGTAAGAATGTATCAGAAGATAGGTCTTAAAGGCGATTAAAGGTTTGAAGGCTGGTGTCATACACCACGATGGTGGAGTTCAGAGCTGATTATACCCAGACAATCATATCAAAGAGCATCTTTCCCATTCATCAAAGAACTGAAATGATACACTAGATGTGCACAACAAGCCATTAAAACAGACATGTATTACAAGTTATAAACTTTACCCTGTACATCTTACCCCTTCCAACTGAACTTTTGTTATTTCTTTCCTGTAAAATAATAAATAACCCTTGAACAGAGCCGCAGCTACTGAACGAGAGAGAGAGAAAAATAAGGCACATTAGTGGCTCGACACTTTCAGATCGTCCTTTTTTTTATATATAGAGTCAGTGAAGTAGGTAAGAGTAGGTTTGGCACTCAAAAGATTGACACTTTCCACTTCCTGACAGGGTTGTCCTCCTGCTGAACTTTCACCTCCCGAACCCAGCCGCCTTCATTGGCCAGAGTGCACCGGGCGAGCCGTGCCGAGCGGAGCCGAAGCGAGCGGAGCGCTGCCGCCTCTCGGAGTCGCTTCCTTGGCCCAGCTGTCTGTTAAGAAACACACACACACACACACACACACACACACACATATACACTTTCACTTTTTTACACAATCACTTTCACTGGGTCGAGCTTCTTCACAGCCCGAATGACACCGTCGGGTTTTGTGGTTGTTTATAATTTTGGCATTAAAGCCAAAATTGCACCGGTGCACCCTAAATGCGCTGAAAGGTCTAATCCTAGACCAGCTTTCCCCCCTTAAAGCCCTGATACATGTTGTTTACACAGCAGGTGGATATGACGTCAGGGGGCAGCTCGCAGCAAAAAATAACAACATCCAACTCCGCGATTTGTATTCTCTCTCCCCCCCCCCCCCACACAAGACTCATTAAGTTCTCTAGAATACTCAATAATGAAGAGTGGGGTAACGCGCGCAGCAGGATAGGAAAGAATTCCATGAAGTGTGAGTTCAATCCGGCTTCTTAGTTGTACCAGGGAGATTTTTCTGTGTTTGGAAAGCGGCAGCTCTACAACATAGTGCCAGAGCGGAGTAATATATTGTTATTTATTGTGTGCTTGTTGCATGCTTTCTCGTACACAATCGCATGTGTGTTGCAGGGTCAAATTATCTTCTGGTTATCCAACAACCTAAAGCTGTACCAACTGGTAAGTTTGAGTTTAATTCTCTTTTCTTCCCTTTCCCCATTCGCTTTTAGATTAACTCTTTCTGCTTGGCTTGACTTTGATTTCCTTCAAGCCCCACGTGCAGTTTAGGGTGTTTGCAAAAAAAATGTTGTTGTTTGTGAAAGTGAGTTTCGACTCAGGCATAATTAATTTGCATTGGCCATGCAAAAGAAAAATGCGCTGGCCGGGGGGACGGCGGTTTGTGTCTCAGTTGAGATGTGGGACTCTCTGGTTTGTTTAACAAGGGGTTATAAGCGAGTGTGGCCAGTTTCAAGGAGTTGCGTTGCGCGAGGTTTCTTTTTGCGAGTTTGCTAAGGAGCAGGAGCAGAATCGGCAGTTCGCCGGAGACCTGACAGGCTGTGGACCGAGGAATCTTTTTTTCCAGGATCACACCATTCCTGTAGGGGGAATAGGCACACAGTAGGAACCGCATGGGGAGGGGAGGGGGAACTCCTGAAATTTGTCAATTTTTCTCATCCAATACTTTCAAAAAGACCCGTCTGAGTTTGGATGTGCATCACATGAGACCGATAGCATCGAATTATACTGAATGTCATTAAAAATATGGGCAATTGATGATCCCAACATTTGCACAATTCTATTTAGTCATAGTTTGAGCATTCCATGCTGCTTTGCATTGAGTTTTTTTGTGTGTGTCAGTTATTTATTGTGTTTGGGGGAAGGGGGCATCATGTTAATGTAATGGCTAGTGTCTTCAGCTCTTCAGTGCGACCCGAATAGACTTCATCTTCACTTTCTCCAAGTTTTGGCCGCTGGGAGCTCCAGTACTTAAAGTAAGAAGCCTGCAGCCAGAGCGCTGGCGGTTTAAACTTACTGCTGTTTTAAGAAAGTAGTGCTATCTGCTGGAGAGTTGTAATGCGTTGCAGTGTATCGGACGGCCTAACGCTTTAGCTGGCTGGGAATGTTACTGGGTGAAAGGCTGGAATCACCCCGACAGCGAGGGTGAGCGCAAGCCCCCACTTCCAGAAACAATACCAGTGTTTCAAAACGAAAGTGCCGGCCAGCGCCCTCTCCGCCCCCGCTCGCTCATTCACCATCATCGGAAGATAGATAGCTTTTCCCTAATGAACGCCCCACTCTGTTTGAGGTGAGGTGTGTGATACAGGGACACCGGCCAGAGCAGGGCAGGGCTTGAGATGAGTTCGGACCCCCCCCCCCATCCTCCCCCCATCCTCCCCCCAACCAGCAAGTGCTGGCTGGATGAAGGGTGCGGGGTGGGTGGGTGATTGCTGGTGGGGGTCGCGGTATCCCTTCAGTGCTCGTTCCGGGCCCGGCATCGTATCGCGTTGCCTGTCCCCGGCAGCTCTTACTTTGTAGTTAACTCAGTGCTTGTTAACTTTTTTTTTTGTCGACGGAATACTACGCAGGTAGCCGAGCAGTGGTGCAAGGGCTCTCCGCTGTGGTCACGCCGGTGGTTAGTCAGATCTTGTATACCTCCTTGTGTCTCCCTCCCTCCTTCACATTCGCCTGTCAGACGGGGCTGCACGTCAGATGCGGCTTTCCAGCTCCAGGACGTCCACTGTCATTGGAGCAACAAACAACAGAATAAAACAATGCCTCATTGAAACACGCGTCGTTATTATGTATTTCTGCAGTATGTTAAAGTAGATTTTAAAAACAAAATATCCCGTTCTTGTTCCCTTCTCGATGGGAGGGCGGCGCGCGCGAGTTCCTGACGGAAAGTTGTTCGCTCGACTTCGCGGACTTGCGAGGTTTTGGCGGCTGTCCGGGCGGACAATGAGTTGTTTGTGTTTGCCCGCGGAGTTTAAAGGGAAGAACAACGGTAGGGACAAGGTAGCGCGCTTGATGAAGTATAGAATAATTATCCAGATAACTGTAATAATATTAATCAGACTGTTGCATCCCCAGGGGCGGCCATTCTCAACCCTCCCCACAATCCGTTTGTTATTTACTTGGGGCATCTCTTGAGGGGGCTGGGGAGGCATTCAAAGTAAGGGTCTGTTTAATGTTTAGAGAAAAGATAACAATGTGGAATTCAGTCCTCCTTCATCTTGGATTATCAAATGTCTGAGAAAATCGTAGTAAAGTAAACAGGCCAGCAAGAAGCGAACCCTGACAACCCAGAGCAACGAAGCATTTGCAGATCAAACAAAGCCTCTGCTGGGCCGTTGTCAAGGGTCTGCTTCTCCGAAACCTTTCAACCGTGTGCCCAGGCGGTGAGCTTGCCTTTTCGCTTCTGTACACATGGAATTGCACAATAGTAAAACTAAATGGTAAAGGAGAAAATCTGACCCACTCCCTTACCTTAAAAAAAAACAATCACATGGGACTCCAAAACCTCCACTGTCCAAAAGCGCTTCTAAGTGTTTGCATTAAGATCCCATCGTGAAGAATATAACATTTGAATCACGAGGATCACCTGCCTTGGACTACATTCTTAACAAGTTCCAAAAGATACACATTATTTAGAATTTTTTTTTATTTGCCATGTGCCTCCATTTGTATGAACTTATAGAAGGCGTACATATTACTGAATGTATAATCGACTATTATATTGCTGTATATACATATATATAGACTACTGTTTTGGTGCTGCAGCTCGACATTCGTTACATGCGCTGTGGATTTTTTTTCGGAGTAATGTTAAGAGACATTGAGTCCAGATTCTTGTGGAACAGTAATGTAGAAGTGGAATTTGCTATGTTTTGCCAGAGTATGGTTGCATTAAGAACTTGAACTGCAACACATTGGGACATTTTGAGAATTGGTAAATTAGCTAGAGTAGGACTTTGAAAATGAGAACATTCAACCACAGTTCATTTTATAGTTGGAGATACTGGACACCAGCTAAGTTTAAAAATTGGTTAAAATACACTCAGTGGAATAAATAAATATAAAAATCTAAACATCAATTTTGATATTTGCATATGTAGATTTCTTAAATATTTATATGAAACAATCCTTCACTGTGAATAGGCAGCAAACCTCAACAAATCTATATTTATGCATTTAACTTAAATCCATGGAAATATATTAACCATAATTTATTTAAGTATATAGTTCACTGAAAAATGTTTCCACACAAAGTATAAACATCATAAAATAATAAATTTGTTTCCTCTCTGGAGCATTTGTCCAGTTATCTTAATGTCTACGTACCATATTGTACTATCTAGCAGATTTTGCATGGTTTCTTCTCTTATGAAAGCAGTTCAAATTGGTAAACTGGTATGATAATTTAAAAGCTAACATTTTTTTAAAGTTCCTTTTAAACAATCCAACATTTAGATGCACTCTAGCTGTATGTACAAATGTCCAAAAATGTTCAACGGTTGTCTTTCGAAAGTTATTTCCTTTTTATTAAGTTGAATGATAGTAAAATAAGGAAGGCAGTGTTGTTAGGCAGGATTTGAGAGAGCATATTGAACATGTCAATCAGTAACAGAGTCTTCCTCCTTGCCATAGTTGAGTCATTTGCTTTGAACTGTTGTGGCTGTAGGTTTGAGTCGGAGCGTAAACTGACATTTGGAAATAGCATATGTGTAGTTCAACTAAGAACTAGGACCCTTGTAGGTCTGTGCAAATAGTTTGAGTATTTCTCAAATAAATAAAGCTATTGGGACAGATGTTCTTTAATCAAGGGGAGGAGATAAAAATATTAAATCCTGCTGATTGTACATTGCTTGAGATTTATTCATTCTTCTTGTATCTCCTGACAACTTGCTTTAAAGCTAAACCATTTGTTTTTAACAAACACATTATATGGCATTATAATTGTATAGTTTAATTATAAAGTATTGACAACTATTACAAGTTATTGCATTTTTAGATGTGGTTACTTTTATAAATGATAGCAGGAACAGTTTGAAATTTAGGAGCAACATTTCATTATTACATATCAGAACTTCCTCATTTGACATTGTTTAATAATCATTGTAAGAATATCAATATATTAATATTTAACATGAACATCTTGACTATAGATTGCATTACTGGGTGCATATTAAAGCTTATTTGCCATTTATGGCAAATAATCAGTATTGCAGTAGATTCATACCTGTACATAAATTCACAAAATTGCTGGAAAAGCAATCCATACCAGAAAAAAGTAATTGGCTCTTAATGAATAAAGTTGGCATTAGGTATTGGAGAATTAATGATTTTTGAGTAAAGTACATTAGCAGTGCGCTGACAGACTTAATTACACATAAAGTACGATGTAGATATATGGTTTTGCATTGCAGTTCAATAAACTTCCCAAAAGCAAACCAAATTCTCTAGAGGGTCTTTATATAATGGGATAGCATGATTGGCCTTTGTCAACTAGCAATTACATTATGAATAGGTATTAAGCTATTTTCAAATGGTGAATGTATGTGTATAATTTTGATTTTGATCCCTAAGTGTCTTACGTAGTGTTTTCAAAAGTTTTTCTTGTTATTATTGAAAAAGTAAATTACTTGCTATATATTTTGCCAACTAAAAGTCCCTTCTCGTGTGCCATATGGATGGTGTTTAGACGCAGTTGTGAAAAGAAATCATTTCTCAGTTTTTGAAGGCAAGCCAAAATGAGAGAAAGAGTTAATGATGCGTGACTTCTGAATGACAACAGCACATTCTTTGAAAACTAACAGGCTTAACTAACTTTATAAGAGCAATTGTGGTTAAAGTGCCATTTGATTACATTGATTCTGTGAAATGGTTGCTTTCTGATATCAATAGCAGTTGTCATATATTAAGGTGTACCTTTATTTCTGAGGTCATCATAGCCCTGTAAGTGACTCTCATTACTTTATTTGTGTTTCCCCAATGGATCAAATGGGTATTGCAGTGAATATCTACTGATGAATTCTTTTTAGTACTTTTCATTCTAATGTTTTATTTTGTGCTGTGATTTCCTGCAGCTGTAGTAAATTGACATTTATTCATATATACTCAAAGTTCTTTGATCTGAAAGCAGAAGTTTTTATTGTGAAGGTAGACCAAAGATGATTAAATTTCATTTTTGATTATCATATTGCTGATATTGCATGAACTTGTTTCAACAGTGATTTAAAAGTTACTTTTAATGGGTAAAATATTCAATTAAATTATTATTAAAATTAAATAGTTTAAATTGTGATTCAAATCCAGTTTAATACTTAGTAAGTTTAAACATGAGTGTTTGTAAACATAATATTTATCATCTAAGGCCTGACAACAATCAGTTTATAATAATATAACACTTAAAATTATGTAATTTGAAAACAGTAATGACATTATTGTGGTTTGTCATGATCCATAATTGACAATTGTTCTTATGTATATAATATAAACAGTAGGTATATTTGCAGCAAAGGTTGAAATTTTAAAATAGAATGAATTTCAATTGCATTCATATCCCTAAGAGGGTCTATAATTTTGTACAGACTGTTGATAAAAGCACACTGACAGCTGTATGGAGATCCACTCTTAAGGAGCTCTGGAACTTTGACAAAATCTCACCATGTTGAGGATGGTTCATTGAAGTAGGTCCAAATTTTTAACTCTTTATTCCTCTGAATTTATTGTAACCAAGATTTGCAAAAATAAAAGTTGATTTGTTACTCTCTTACAGTACTTAATTTGAAGAAAAATAACTATCTGAAATTGATGGCTTATTTGTCTTAGCTATGCTTCAAAAATGTGAAACTGATGTCTGCTAAGTCGTACTCTATGAAAGAGTCAAATTAATATTCATACGAGGATATAAATGAAGAGAAAACAAATTTATCTGGTTATTAATTAAACTGTGCTAATACTATTACAGTGCTGTAGCACCAATAGAAAGTCTACAGTTTAAACAGTTTGCATTACATTTTGGAATGTAGGAATGCCTTCATAATAAAGTTGAAACATACCGGTGAGAATTCCTTCAATCAGACTATCTGCCAACATTGCCTACTTTCCCTTCATCGACTAAAATCTTGGCAGTCAGAATTATAGACAGCACTGCCGAATTCACAACAGAACAGTTTGATTTTTACTGAAAACACCCATGCCTTTTACAGGTAGTTATCTTTGGAGTTAAAAATAGTCTCTTAAAAATCTGATGTTGTGTTGGTGAAACTCATAGTGAGCAGTCATGATTATATTACTGATGTCATTACTGTACCAGCAAGTTGATCACAGTTATATTGTTGCTTTTCAACCACTGGTAGGTTTGGTCAGACAAGTCTGTGCCAATTTCTAGCCTTGTCAGTTGAAAGAATACATTTGTAGGGAATTGCTGGAAACTGCATTTTTGTGATACTTAAAAGAAAATAATCTATTTTTTATTGTCTAAACATGATATGTGTAACTGATCTAACTAAATTTAAAAGTGCACACTGCTTCCTTAATTGGAGTTCTAGATTATTATAAATTAGAATTTATAAGAATTCTCCTAATTTATAATAATTAGTATTTTTAACTAAATTATTATAAATTAGGAGAAAATTAATTAAAAATCAAATTCTTGCATTATGAAAAAGAACAGTATGTATTTTTACTTTTGAAACTGAAAGATAATGTATAGGTAGTTAAGGCATTGCAATATTGTTGACTCTTTAGTTTGCTGTTTTGAAGCAAATAACACATACTACACTTCTTTCATGTATCTGTAGAAGCCTTGTTATATTGATATATTCTTCTAAAGGATTGCTCAAATTTTATAATTTGAATTTTTTTTAATTTGGAAGATTATTCTGGTGTGAACAAAATTTAAATTTTGTAATATGGTACAAATGGCTGTGGTTAATTAACAATGAGGTTAACTTTTAAAGCTAATTTAACACCACTGAATTCTTTTTAGATTAGGTTTTGAAGCAAACTTTTCGTACAGTTGTCATGGCAAATTCCCTTCCCTGAAAAGGAACATTGTGACAATTGTGTTGTAATTAATTCTAATAATTCTGGTTGTCAAAAATTACTTCACTCTTAAACATTTGTTGTGATGAAGTTTTAATATTTTCAGATTGAGATTCTGATAGACATAATAGTTTGATATGAAACTATTTCAAGTGGGTTTTTAAATTTTCTGAGAGGAATAAATATTGGTACTGGAGTGGTTTGGGGTTCTTTCGGAGATATTCTGATAGTCTTTTTGGAAATTATTAATTTAAGCTACTTGTGAGTCTTGAGAACATTGGAACAAGCCCCCAGTTTTGCTCTGAGGCAAACTCACAAGTACTAATGATCCATGCCTATATAGCTTAACTTGGGTTTAGAAGCACTTGGGATTTCCTAGAATTTTGATCCCCATGTGTATTGCTTTCCTTCATTCCTACTAATTATACAGCAAAATAAAGTGTGATGTTCCTAGTAAATATAATTTCCATTAAACTCATCTTGGGCTTCCAGCTGGGTACAGGTATCAATTATAACCAATATTTCAATTGGAAACACTGCCATCTTCTTCAGGGATGGCAGAATTTGTCATTGAAACGTCAGTTATAAATGATATGTCTACCCGGCTGGAAGCCCGAAAAGAGTTTACTTGTCATACATGCTGGGAAAGCACTAGATCCTTTTTCATAATTTCTATTCTTAAAAACAACTGAATCTGTTTATTGGCAAGTTTACTTCTCTTTCTTCGCTTGGTACGGTCTGGGTTTGAAGGTACTACTAATGACTGGTTGTGTTTGTGCTGTCATTGACATTGTGGAGGCTCTGATTGCATATTGGCAGTGCCTTCCTTTGGGGAGGAGATACACAGAACAACACCCAACCTACTTTTCACCTCCCCTTCCACATGAATGTGTGCAGTGGAATTAGTCTGCTGTGGTATTGGTAACAGATTTCTCCCCTCATTAATCTAGAGGCACTGAGGCCAATTGTTTCATTACATTGATTTTCCAGATGAGCTAAATTTAAAAAGTGCAGACTGAGGGTTTGAGTCTGTACTGGTCTATAGAACTTGGTTACTTATTGAGTTAATTCACTGAGGGCCCACATAAATGACTTAAACACAGATTGTATTTGAAATCAGATTAGTGGCAAGTTGCTTTTATTATGATGTTTCCTTTGGAAAAGTCAATTTGTGGGATAGCCCATCTTAATAAAAATGCTGCTTACATGTTAGTAATATATTAGCTTTTGCCCCATTGTCTCTTATGGTTCCCTGCTGGTTGTAGTGTATTAATTCAACAAGCAGAATGTCGGATAGATATCTGTCCACAATTAATGTGCACAATTGGTTTAAACTTCAGTAAAGGGCAACCTTCATTTTGGACTGTGATAAATAACTAATGAAACCAAGGTGCAAATTTAGATTATGTCATCCCTGATAGTCACATAGTGTATTGAGTTCTGCAATAACAAACCTAATTACACCTACAAAGTAAGATGTTTATCAAATGAGATGCCATCACTCAGTTTCAACTACTGTATTGTATAGCCTGACTACTTCACATTTCCTACTTCTGGTCTTGATGAAGGGTCTTGGCCTGAGGTGTCGACTGTTCATTTCCCTCCATGGGTGCTATGTGGCCCGCTGAGTTCTTCCAGCATTTGGGTGTGCTGCTTTAGATGCTAGGTTTTTTTTTCCCTTCCAGGGAACGTCTTTTCTAAATCAAAATGTGTACTGGTAGTCCAGCAATCTGGTTTTGCTAAAAATAGGCAGATTCACAAGATGTAATAGTATGTCAACGAAGTATTGAGTGCAATTATTTGAAGTTGTACTTGAAAAGGTGGCAAAAAAGCCTTTAAAATGGTACTGCTGTATCTGTTGAAAGGAATTGTCAATTGCTGGCAGTGAGCAACATAATTGTAGACTTCACAGAGGTGTAGCATTATGAATCTTATACATGCAAAACTTTAGAGTGCACATAGTAAATTGCCCATTTTTTTCATTCAAGTGGTGTCCTGTTAAATGTAGAAATGGCAATTTAATTTGTGTTTATTGGTTACAGTTCACTTAGCTTTGGAATATCCTATTAAATAACCTTGACTGAGTCTCGTAATACCAATTTGTAATAGAATAACTGAGATTTACTGAAAGGTAGGAAGTTGAGAGAGCAAAGTACTAATAAAAGGATATTGAAAATGAAAGATATCAAATGGAGTAAATGATATTGAATGTATCAACTGGTAATGCTGGGAGTGGTGGTGGGGTCATGATGATTACTTTGTGCATACTTTAATTGTGAATTATTATGCAGTTAAGTGTTAATGGAACAATTGCTGATCTTTACCATACACATACATTGATTTGGAGGTTAAACAGGTTTTAATGTACATGACTTGTGGGAAACTATTTGAAAAGTTCATTATGTAACAGTTTGTGTATATAAGATGCTAAATGGAAGGAATAGAGAAGTCCATAAATTGACCTTGCAGACAGAATTTTGCATAAATTGGGAAAGGAAATCTGTCGTGGGAAAATGCTCCATTTACCGAAAACGCTTCCTAAATACTTACAACATATGCCACTATTGATCAAAAGATTATTGGTTGCATTTCTGTGGATCTTCTCTGTGGTTACGTAAAATTTCGCAAATACGGTAGAATGGGTGGCACAGTGGCATAGAGTAAGTGCTACCGCCACACAGCTCCAGTTTCTGTCCTGACCTTGTGACTGGAATTTGTACATTCTCCCTGTAATGACATGGTTTTCTCTAGCTCCCCTGCTTTCCTGCCATGTCACAAAGATGTGTTGGTTGGCAAGTTAATTAGGTATTGTAAGTGCTACTTGTGAAATTGGGCGGCAGGAAAATGGGGGATGGGGTGGTTGATGAGTTTGTAGAAGGGAAGAAGTTACAGAGAAACAATTGGGAAATGGGACCTGGAAACAATCTGCAAACTGCCATAGACACAATTGGCAAATGGCCTCCTTCCATGTCATAACATTTCACAGAAGATTGTATTGTGAATTGATGTGTACACAGGATCAACAGAACTATTAAGATTAAACATACAGTCACCACTTTATTGGGTACCTCTTGTACCTAATAACGTGGCCACTGAGTCTGTGCTCGTTGTCTTCTGATGCTGTAGCCCATCCACTGAAAGGTTCAATGTGTTGTGCATTCAGAGATGCTCTTCTGCACACCACTGTTGTAATACGTGGTGGTTTGACTTGCTGTTGCCTTCCTATTAGCTCAAGCCAGTCTGGCTATTCTCCTCTGACTTCTCTCACTAGCAAGTCATTTTTGTCCACAGAACTACTGCTGACTGGATACTTTTTGTTTTATCACACCGTTCTTTGAAAACTCTAGAGATTGTGTGTGAAAATACCAGGAGATCAGCAGTTTCTGAGATACTTAAGTGACCCTGTCTACCACCAACAATCATTCCACGGTCAAAGTCACTTAGATCACATTTCTTCCCCCATTCTGATGTTTGGTCTGAACAATAGCTGAACCACTTCACTGTCTGCATCTTTATAAGCTGAGTTGCTGACACATGATTGGCTAATTAGATATTTGCATTAATGACCATGTGGACAGGTGTACCTAATAAAGCAGCCACTAAATGCATCTATTAATGTATAGCTGTAGTTATGGTTTGCATTTTCACAACATCTAATTTATGGAACCTTAGAAGCTCTGACTTACTCCCCCTGAACTGTGTACAGCATAGGCTACTACTGGTGGAAGTTTGGAAATACAGTGGATTCCAGTTAATTGGGCCATCAGTTTATTTGGGACAACTCTTGAAGAACAATAACAGCTGGGGTTCCCTTTGTTTGTTTAAGACACTATGCTGCTAATTTGGGATAGGAGACTGTTGCCGAACAGTTTCTAACTAGTGCCAGTTGGATGTGTTTTTGTGGTCATTAGATACCTCATCATGCTTAGAGTGAACAGTTTTTAAATAGCATCAGTTGTGTGTATTTCTTTTCAAGAAGTAGTGACTTTTGTTGCTGATAGTTGGCAAGAAATAAGCAGTAAGACAATTCAGAGCAGTTTTGCTCACTGAAATTGCAAGTATTCAGACTTGGAAATGCTGGAATGGCCAGGAGTGAAAATGAAATGATTTCACTACTTCAACAAGTTAGGAAGTACAAAAAATTTGAAGGAATCGACAATCATCTTGAATGTTACCCTTGGTCCCTACCAGACATTCAGTTCTCATAATACATAATTTGTTACTCAGTTAAATGGTACCTTATTATACCTTTTTTTAATACCTTATTAACTATTTCCATAAAACTTTGGCTAATTGGTGTTCTACTTTACCGGAATCCACTGTACTTGCATCTTTCCTTTGCTCAGTACTTCCATACATTTTCCTGTTCATTATTTTCAGCAATCACTTGCAGTTATTATTAAACATAAAATGATCTAATTTTGCTTATTCCAGTGTACTTTATATCAGACAATAATTGAAAGATTTACAGCATCGCTTCCCTTTGCAGACATAAAGGACATATTCTTTCTCCTCACATTCTTGGGAGTTTGGTTGTACCTGACAATTTAAGGTCTTGTATGAATTTTCATCTTCATTGAAAATAACTAAGGTTGAAGGAAGTGTACAAAGTAGCATATTCATAAAGGTATTATATACCTGAGTTTGTAAGTCATTTGTGATACGAACTAAATAATCAGTTATTTTATATGTACTACAGGGTAAAATCTCCACATTGCCAACACAAACCTCATGTTAAATTTCAATTATTTTATCACAGATGCTGATTTTTGGAAGGTGACTTGTCATCATCATTAGCAGGGACCAATTCAGAGTCTTCTGAGAAGAATAGCTTTCCACAATTTTCTAGGAAGTGTGTTGAAACACGTTAGACATTACATTGCAGTGTGCCTTGTCCATTAAGGACTGTGGTTAGCAGATCAGCAGTGTAACTGAGATTGGCTGAATGCATCCTTTTTATTCAGGGTTGGGAATCAATATCCAGAGGCATATGCCTAAGGTGGGAGGGATTTAATAGGAACTGTGGGCAACTTTTTCACCCAAAGGGTGGTCTGTATATGGAATGAGCTGCCAGAGCAGGTGATTGAGACAGGTACACCAATAACATTTAAAAGATACTTGGACAGGATGCAAATAGTATAGAGAAATGCATGCCAACCTTGGACAACTGGGACAGGCTTAGACTGGTATTTTGGTGAGCATGGACCAGTTGGGCCAAAGGGTCTTTTTCTGTGCTGTGTGACTCTGATTCTAATTGGAGTTGGGGTGGGATGTATAACTGACAGTAGCCTACAGCATAGCAAAGTCATTTTACTTAGAAAAGAGAAACCATTTAAAGAAAAGTATAAATAAAAACTAAAGGAACCTAATAGGAGTTTCACTTCTGTAGAAAAATCCACTGAACAGACACTAGTTACATGTAAAATTACATGCTTAAAATCAATCTCAGTCACTTGCAGCTGCATGTTCACCAGTCTTGATTAACAAGAGAACTATCCAATCAAATCCACTGTGTCTACTATGTGATTGTCACTGTACACAGTCATGTAGGCATGTTTCAAGAAAACCAATCTGCTTTTTGTGTATGTAGTAAAGAAACATATAGAAAAAAATAAAATTAATTATTTTGTTGTTTAATATGAGTGATCTCGTCTCTCCAACATGGAAGTGAAATGGAATAAAATATTAAAGGGAGAAACAGTAGAATAAATTTGAGAATGAAACAAGTAGTGTGAATAAAAAAAATCTTTTAAAAAATCTTCAATAGAGACTTTCAAGTGGTGGATGGTTGAGCTTCTCAGGGCAAGGCTGGTTGTTTATTCCTTGAGCATGCAGATAGTCTTATGTCACTAATACAAAAACAGTCACATTCCAAAGATGTTCTAGTACTGAACATTCACAGCCTTTGCTGAGAAGACATGCTTATTGATTGGTGTACCCTGAGCCAAACAGAAACAACAGCAGATTTAAGTTCTCTACTGGGGTGATAGACAAGTATCAGTTTCTCTGTCTGTATGAGCCCCAGCAGCTATCACTGTTTTTTTAGTCATTTATTAGTAGGAGATGCTGGAGTATGCAGATCTTTGTCACTGAGATCATTTGTTACACCATGGCCTGCGGAAACCCTTGAATAGATTTCTTGAATGGTAGTCTAAGTCAGTGTTCCAGCATAATTAGTATTAGTAATTTTCTAAGATTTGGATTTTGATTAAGTACAAATCTTGGCTTGATATGATTGTATTTGAAAAGGATTATTGAAATATATCCCACATTATTGAAGACCTGGTGATGTACTTAAGAGAACTTTCAAATGCATTATCAGAAACAAACCCAATTATGGTGCAGAAATGTACTTTTCCACTTACTAAACAACAAAATGGAAGCTGTCTTTCTCTATTGTGTTCTTTGAAAATGATCCGCTTTGGAATTTTCTCTGCTGTAAATCTGCATTATGTGTGCATGAATTAAGAAATATGACCTAAAAATAAATTTTGTACTTTATTTACATTTTCTCTGATAAATTCTGTGAGAACAAGTTTTTATTCCAGATCCCAGATTTTTTGCTAGTGAATTGTGAATTCTGTAAGCAGATATTTTACCCAAACTGTCGAACTGTGGGAGACACCTGTATTATTGAATTTAATAACACATTTGTTTATATCCTGGGTGTGGGTATGAAATACAACAATTTAAGGCTCTCTTAACGTGAAATTACACGTAAATGATGAGGTAGTAAATTGGATTAGACATTGGCTTTGCAGGAGAAGCCTGAATGGTAGGCCTGTGACTGATGGTGTGCCGCAATGATCAGTACTAGGTCCCATTGCTGTTTGTCATCTATATCAATGATCTGGATGATAACTGGATCAGCAAATTTGCGGTTGACACCAAGACTGGGTGTATAGTGGACAGTGAAGAAGGTTGTCATAGCTTGCAGAGGGATCTGCATCAGCTGGAAAAATGGGCTGAAAAATGGCAGATGGAATTTAGTGCAGACAAGTGCAAGCTTGTAGGACCAACCAGGTCAGTAAGTCTTGCACAGTGAACGGTAGAGCAATGAGGAGTGTGTTAGAACAAATGGATCTGGGAATACAGGGTCATAATTCGTTGAAACTGCCATCACAGTCGTAAAGAAAGCTTTTGGCACATTGGCCTTCAGAAATCTATGTATTTAGTACAGATGTTATGTTGAAGATGTATAAGATGTTGGTGAGGCCTAATTTGGAGTATTGTGTGCAGTTTTTGTCACCTACCTACAGGAAGGATGTAAATAAGGTTGAAAGAGTACAGAGGAAATTTATAAGAATGCTGCCGGCGGTGAGTTATAAGGAAAGATTGAACAGGTATGACTTCTTAGAATGTAAAAGATTAAGAGGAGATTTTGTAAAGGTATACAAAATTATGAGGGGCATAGATAGGGTAAATGCAAACAGGCTTTTTCCATTGAGGTTGGGTGGGACTACAACCTGAGGTCATGGGTTAAGGGTGAAAGGTGAAAAGCTTAAAGGGAACATGAGAGGCACCTTTACTCAGGTTTGCGAGAGTGTGGAACAAGCTGCCAGCACAAGTGGTGCATGTGAGTTTGATTTAAATGTTTAAGAAAAGTTTGGATAGATACATGGATGATAAAGAGTATTGAGGGCGATGGTCCTGGTGCAGGTTGGTGTGATTAGGCAGTTTAGATAGTTTGGCATGGATTAGATGAGCTGAAGGGCCTGTTTCTGTGCGCAAGTGTTCTATATAATATGAATAAACGGTGAAAAACAGTGATCTTTTTTGCTCTGTCTTTGTACATCCATTCTTTTGGTCAATTTTGTTTACTTCCCAGTATCTTGCTGAGAAATATGAATGACTGGAATAAGTGATATCCTCTCAGATCTCTGGAAATTTTGTTTTTGAATGAGGAGCTAAAAGTTATATAATATCTACTGTCTGGTTCTGCTGTGTTTTGAGTAATAAAGGCAAGTTAAAATTAAATATTTCCTGTCTCATAGTTGAATTATGTCTCACTTTGAAACATGCCTTATTTAGAAACTTTGTTTAAGCATACATACAAAGTGGAGAGCATGAGTTTCATTATTTCATAGATTGACACATTATATCATCAGGTCCTTCATTTAAGAACAGTTTCATCATACTTCTCCCTCTTCTCCAGTAATACCAATACTGCTCAGTAATATCAATTCCACTGAACATTTCAAAATGAGATGCTAGAATATTTTGTGCATCTGATTTTGAATGAAATAGTTCTACATGCTTCTCAGTATTGCTGAAACAGTTATAATAAGCACAAATTTATGTTAAATCCAGGTGACTTACTAGCTGTCTTGATCTTCAAGACTACTGGAAGTTAAAACATCAGCATTCAGAATCCAATTGTCTGAAGACATAGGTCTTTTGCCTTGGAGTAAATGTAATGTCGTACCAGTACAGATGCATTCACTGTTTCAAGAATCTAAGTGAATTACGGAAATTCATAATTGAAAAAAAAGTCCTTTATTTTTCTATTTTCTTTTCTCTGCTGAATGCAGTGAATCTTGCTGGCATGTATTTCATGGACTCTTAACTATCTGGTAACTCTGTAGAGGGCGGCACAGTAGTGTAGTGGTTAGTGCAAAGCTTTGCAGCAGTGGTGATCACCAATCACAGTTCACTTCCCGCTGCTGTCTGTAAGGATTTTGTATGTTCTCACCGTGACTGCATGAGTTTCCTTCGAGTGCTCTAGCTTCCTCCCCCATCGGTTAGGGTTAGTGGGTTGTGGGTATGCTATAGAGTCATAGAGTTCTACAGTATATAAATTTCTCCTTCAGCTCATCTCGTCCTTGCTGAACTATTAATCTGCCTGGTCCCATTGTGCTCCACCTGGGCTATACCCCTGCCACTCCATGTACTTATCCAAATTCTCTTCAATGTTGAAATCAGACCCACTTCCCCCACTTCTGCTGGCAGCTCATTCCACACTCTTACCACCCTCTGAGTGAAGAAGTTTCCTCTCATGTTTCCCTTAAACATTTCACCTTTCACTTTTTACCCATGACCTCTAGTTCTCGTCTCACCCAACCTCAGTGGAAAAAGCCAGCTTGCATTTACCCTATCTATACCCATCTCCCATCTCCTCTCATTCTCCTATGCTCTAGTAAATACATATAACTCAGGTCCTCAAGTCTTGGCAACATCCTTGTAAATTTTCCCTGCACTCTTTCAATCTTATTGATATCTTTCCAGCAGGTAGGTAACCAGAACTGGACACAAATTCCATATTTGCCCTCACCAACATCTACTATAACTTCAACATAACTTCCCAACTGCTGTACTCAATACTTTGATTTACAAAGGCCAATGTACCAAAGGATCTCATTACAATCTACTTGTGATATGGTTTTCAAGGAATTATGGATCTGTATTCCCAGATCCCCCTGTTCTACCACACTCCTCAGTGCCCTACCAATCGCTGAAATCCTATCCTGGTTTGTCCTCACGAAGTGCAAACCTCATACATGACTGCATTAAATACCATCTGCCAATTTTCAGCCCATTATTCCAGCTGGTCCAGATCCTGCTGCAAGCTTTGACAGTCTTCCTCGCTGTCCACTGTGCCCCCAATCTCGATGTCATCCACCACATTGGCTCCAGAAATGTAGCACACTTGAGGGCTGTTCCCAGAAAAATCCTCAGACTGTTGTTTGTTAATGCAATGACACATTATAGTTACACTTTGATGTACAGTTGTCAAATACAGCTAATATTTTTTCACCATGATGCAAATCAATGAGTACCTTTATTCTTCCTGTTCATATCATTATGGTTATATTCCAGCAGGAATAGAAATGATCTGGAATATAGTCCCAAAATGTTTTTATCCCCTTTTGTCCTCTCCAAAGCCCTGGGCCGCTGAAACTATTTGTAAATAAATCCCTTGCAATTTGTCTATATGACTAAGTACAATCTGCCAATCAGATATATTTATTATTCTGAATTAAATGGAATTATATTAGATTTTTTTCTACAAATTTTTGTGTTATATTCAACTATTTACAGCTCGGAAGGAATGAATACAATAGAAGCAACTCAAATGGTTATTCCCATCCAGAGTGGTAAATATTGAGTAATCTTCTTGTCAGTAAAGTCTGGTGACTTAACTGGTGTAGGAGACAGCTAATGATTTTATATTCATTATTTCTGTGTAATAGGTCATCATCTACCTATTTTTTCTGGAAAAAAAGACCTTGCCTTAATTGAGTATTTATTGTAATTTTGGTGATAAGGTCTGTTTGTTTTGCCCTTTACACTACGATTTATTTCTGAACCCACTTGGTTTGTTGGGCAACTACTGGCTGCAACTTCATGATCCACCCTGACTCTTGCTGATGCAACATTACATTTTAAGTGAGGTATCAGTTAAAGATTTTCTATCTCAAAATTTGTTCCCAATTATCATTTAATATTAGATTAATAGACTTGGGTATTCAAGTGCACCCTAAAATGTGTGGTTGATGTAGATATGGCATTTTCATTTATGGACCTCTGTGTCATACTTCGGTTGGTTTTATCCCGAATTGAATGAGTGTCACCTGTATTTTCAGTAACAGAAAAATTGCTGCGCAGGAATTAGGCCAAATTAGGCAAATGGGTTCAGGATAAACTTTCAGTTGTAGACCCGACTTAGGCCAGTGCACTGGCCAGGGCTGAGGCAGGACTTATTGGGATAGGATTAGCCTTGGCCCTTAGTCTCATTTGGCAGGGTGGGATGGTAGGAAAAAGGGAAATAAAAAATCAAGGGCAAGGGTTTGGGGGGGGGGGGGGGCACCCAAGATCACACCAATGATTGGCTAAGAACTGGGCAGGAGGTCCAGAATCATGCTGGAGAACAGGAATGTCAAAGAAATAAGTGACTATAATTGGAAATGAAGATTGCCTGTGGGATGCAAAATCAGGCCTGGCCTTTGAGAGGCCATAAATGTGAAAAGACCTGATTGGAGGGTTTTTGAGGTTGGATGATCAGGTCAAGTTGGATAGGTGGGGGAATGTTAGAAATTCCTGGGTATGAGCTTGGGCCTTGTTTAGGTGATGTTGGTTTTGGAAATCACTCCAGGGACAACTTAGTTTAAGGTAAGCTGCAATACTTCAAAAGGAATGACTCATGAAGGAAATTGACTTTATAGTTGCATAAGGAAAAATAATTGTTAGACCATTATATTTCTAGGTCACAAACTCTGCTTTTAGTCACACCATCTTTAGCATTCTCTTGGTTTCAGTGTCATTCCATATGGCTGGAGGTTTATTGGCTTATTAAATCACTTGCTGCATTTTGGTGCTCTATTTTCATATGCTTAGTATTTTGTTTAACTGTTAAATTGGGCAGTGCTATTCAGCTTTCCAACAGACAAATATAAGCTTCCATGAGCAGTTTTTTTAAACACTACAATACTTAGCTGTCCAGTTTCATATTAGATGTACTTCTCATATCAAAGCATTGTAAAATAAATTTTACCTCAAAATTCCGATGCAGGCTGTTTCTAAAGGCACATTTACTTTGCTGTATTCATTTGTCTCATGATATATACACTGATTATAACTGTTCTATTGTATCAGAAAGATGCTTCCAATGTCAATGGCATTTATATGTATTAGATCCCTCCAATGTTAGAATCTCTTCAACCTTCATTAATCTAGGAGTATTGTGACCATATGGGCACAGATAATGGCTCTGTTAGTCTGTCCCTGCAGTGTGACGATTCATTGAAGATGGAGGTTCATCAGATATAACTGTAAGCTTGAAATTCATTTAGAGTTCACACTGTATTGCCTCTGAATTGTTATTGGCATGAAACCTACTCCTGAACGAGGTGACTTTGAAACTAAGAATTTGAAGAATTTATGCTCAGTATCAAAAATATACTATTGTGGATATGAGGTTAGCTCTGTCCGATTGACAGTATAAATAGGATATAAGTCAGAAGAACAAGCTTTGAAGGTGTTTTGGTGCCCTTTCTCCAGCATGTCACCAAAAGACAGCAATCATTCAGGCACTACCTACTGCATGTTGTAAGAACACAGAGCTCTGTGTCAGTATGCAGCAGATGAGGCACCGAGACTGACCCTACAACAACGAGAAATGCAGTGCTCCTCTTTCAAGTTGTGCAGTCCAAATAAATATGAAAATATATTAACTGAAGTAATATATTTGGCTGACTTTTGTTTACACTGTAATATGATTTTGTTTTGAATTGGAAAAGGAAGCAAAAACGTTCTTTCTGTACCTAAAAATAACCTCTCTAGATTCAGTTATTTATTATGAATTTGAGAATTCATATCTTGATAAGGATGTGACACATTGTGGTTCGGTTGCGTGAATGTTTGTGTGCCCAATACAAAGGATATTACAGATATCAACAGTGGCCTCTGACTTGATGTTCTCGAGAATGTTAAGCCCAGTGAAAATGTTAAACCCACTTCAAACTAGGTATTGGTTTCATGGAGGATGTGAAGTCATGGTGGTCTGTAAGACATCTGTATCTTTCGTAAATGAGTGACCTGGTTAGAATGAAATCACTGCTATTACCTTATGGTGAATCCATTCTCATGTTGTTTTGTTGTTTATGTTATAATCTCCAAAAAGTTATCTGGATGACACAACAGGAAATATGAAGTTGATTGTGTATTAGTTTTTTATGGGCACAATAATTGATGGAATGACACAGTTTATTACTCCACATCGCCATTGAAGCCTGCTGCAGGAAAAGTGCCAGATTTAAATAAGTGGTACCCAGATGGTATTCATACACCTCTGACTTTTTTACAGAATCTGTGAGGGAATATCTGTGATGCCACAACAGCTACTACATGCTGTAGGTCAATTGGGGGTAATGCCTGTTGCTTTTGTGTTTTGCATATGTAAATCTGTTCTGTTTTGTCATTTTAATAAATACAAGAAGCTGCTTTCTCTAGGGGCTGCAAATGAATTTGGAATGTAGCCCAGTTAATGAGGAGCTAGTAGAGGTGTTGTGGTTTGTGAAATACTGCCACAGTTTGCTTTCTCAGTGCAAACACATTGCTTCCTGGATGCTCTCATTTTCTGTCCCATGCTTGCACACAGCTCAAGTTGTATTGAGGAAGTTACTTTGACAGGCTGCTTCTAAATGGCAGATATGGGGCAGGTTAACAGTAGATGTTTGCATAAAGTGATCATGTGTAGGGTAGAGTGAAAAACAATATTTTGTCCAGGCTGCCTGCCTGTGTGCCTGCCACACTTCTGCACTCCTATCTCATCAGCTACAGATGTGGCCAGCAGTAATCTCAGAGAAGTTGTGAACTGTGTCATCTGTGGAGTTTTAACAGCCAACATCTGCTGCAACAGTCTGATGGAAACTGCAATGTGGAAATGATTTTTAAGGAAGGGGAATGAGGTCTAAGATCAAGTGGTCCAGCATGCTTTGTCATTTCCCACATTTAACAGATTTGTTCAGGAACCGATTGCATCATGCTCAGTTATTATTGAATACAAGTTTTTACTTTGAATGTTTTATAAAGCACATAAAACTTGCATTCCATTTTGGGCAGAATTCTCAATATGTTATATTTTATCTGAGTGTTCTGATGTCACATTTCTGAAGGTTGCCACACCCTGATTAGAAAATCGCTGTATTTTACTAGCCGTCCTATATTTTTAGTCTGTTCATGTTTGGTTTTTCCACTTGTGATTTGTCAGATGATGAAACTAGATAACCTGCAGTCAGTGAACACTGTGATTTGGAACAATCTTTGTTTTGTATTACAGTGTTTCAGTGCATTGTACAAATAACAAAATTTCTAGTCCAGCACTATATTAATAGCACACCAGTAAACTTTGGAGGTCATTTAGAGTCTCTGAAGATTCAACATCTAAGAGGTTTTCAGGCTGTGAGTGACGTGCCTGTTTTTATTAACAGGAACAATTTTTATGTTTGCAAATTAAGAAGGTAGAAATTTTAAACCATAAAAAGTATGTGTATAAAATTCACATTCAAAATGAAGAAAATAAATTAAATAAATAATAGACTGATCCATTAAATGTTTCTCATTATGTGCTATGCTCATTCTTTTTAACAGTTTAGTGTATAAGCTATTATACCCATGCTGTAAATGCATTGTGATTTTAAGTAAGATTTGAATGTCAGGGAAATTATGAAGGACTTGCTTTTACTGTAGGTGTAGGATTGAAAACAATGGAGTGATAAGATGTTTAATTTTAGTAACACTTCAGAACTGTGTCTGATGGTGCTTGATATGCTTTGTTCAGCAATATCACACAGGTTATAAAGGGCCCCACTAATTTATTGTTCATCCAAAAAAATGCAAAAATTAAACAATTTCTTTTCTAAGTATAATCTACCAATGATATGTAAAGAAGAGTCTCGGCCCGAATCGTCAACTATACTCCTTTCCTTAGATGTTGCCTGGCATGCTGAGTTCCTCCAGCATTTTGTGTGTGTGTTGCTCGGATTTCCAGCATCTGCAGATTTTCTCTTGTTTGTGATATGTAAAGAATGTTTGGATACACCAGAAAAGGAGTATTGCTTACTTGAAGTAAAAGTATGCTGTTCAATTTCCTGTATTTTTTTTGAATATTTTTCCTTTTGTTCTGTGAATAAACTTCACTATGCGAACTTTCTGTGGTTTGTTTCATTTTGGGTCTGTACTACTTTCTATATTTCTGCATATGCTTCTTGCAAACTGGATAGACTGGGTATGATTTTTGTTTTAGAAAAGCTGACATTCTAACCATGTTAAGAATTGTGAGTCCAGTGTGTGAGCTTCTATGCTCTGTTGGTTGAGGTCAACCATGGATGTTGCAACCAAGCTGCCTACGTGATACGCAAGCTAGTGCACACACTGTTGTAGATTTTGCATTTAAAAATGACATTTTTGTTAAATTTTTAGGCTGTGCTCATGTTTAGTGTAATAAAGCACATTTGTGCTATCAGTTCATGAAGACTAGATGTAGTTAAAAGTTTTCCATCTGGTTGTGAAACTTCAATTGATCAAATTCCATTAAAATAAAATTGGACATACCTGAAACCACTATAATCTGATTAGTTTATGTTAACCGTTTGTTGTCTTCCTCCCTGCATACTTATGGTCTGCTTAAATTGTTCAGTTTAAAAATGCAAATTGACTTTAAAGATATATTGTTAAAATATGTGTAAGTCTTTCTATTGGGGTACACATCTTGTGGAATAAAGACCTATGTTAAACCAAAACATTAGAAGAACTTTTTGGATCCTGCTGATAATGCAGTATGTATGTGATGAGAAAATAAGATTTGAAAATCTTATTTGAGAAATGGATCTTGTCATTCATTACTCTTTTACAAAAGAGAAGCAAGTAAAAAAGGCAATTCAGAAATGAATGCAAGACTCTTATAGAAGGCTAATTTTTTTTTGCTTTTGGGTAACAAATTATCAAAGGCAATTGAGAAATATTTTAGTGGGCAGCGTACTATTATTTACCCTGTATTTATCCTTTATAAAATTAATGATACCGTTGTTCTCTGAATTGCCATTTTTAACTGCTGGGATGTTCTTTATGGTTAAATGACATCTTTTAAATAAATTAATTGGAATTGGAAGGAATTAGAAAGATTATTGTGTCATAAAAAGTAATCAAGTTACTGTTACATTAAAGGTTTTAAAATGGTTTATATGAACATAATTATGAATACTTCTATCACTTTATCTCAAAGAGCCAAAGAATACCCAGCTACTCTCTTCCTTTCCAAAAAGATTAAAGTTGAAACACCAGTAGGTCTCAACTACTCAGTGAAAGTGGCCTGTTGCATACGGTAATTTGTTGTTGAATTCTGAATATTATACAAAGGAAGTTCAATATTTACACTGATCAACTGAGATATTTTACTGCATGGGTGAGAATAATCAAGAACAGGGAACCTAGGATAATTTTAACCTCTGGTGTATAGAGACCTGGCAGTCCAAGTTACTGACTGAGGTGAACGGTTCATTAAATATGGTATCTTTCTGGTTGGTAATATTTGTAGATGAGCCATTGCAATGACACCCATTTAATATCTACCACAAACATCTCCTAAAGGTAAATCATTTGGTGCAGTTCCAAGAATGTTCTGATGCTTTTATTCAAACAATTGTGTTTAACAAGAGTCTCAATAGTGAGTGTCATAACTGATTCCATGTTAAAAGAAATCACATACAAACCTTTCTCCTCTCCTACCAACATCGAAATAAAGTCATCCTTAATTCTGAGGGACTGGATAAAAAGAAGGAAAAATGTGATTGTCAGTTTATTCAGTTGCAGCAACAATCACAAAAAAAATCTTAACTAAGGCATGGCTTTGTAGATTTCACGGCAAAAATGGATGGGATTATGAAAGTCAAAACCCAGAACATTGGCAAAAGTCCCAAACTCTCATTTTTGGAATCCCATGCAATAAAAATAGAATTTGACATATTTGGTCACCGTAGACCACCATGCCTAATTATAAACAGATGTACTTTCAGAATGTGATCTCAAAACACTGCTCAATATCTTAGCAATTAATGCATTCAAAGCTGTCTTGGACTTTATCAGTGTAAAACAGTGGCTCTAGTCTTAACTGATTCACACTAGCTGTTCTCTCTCCAGTAGATCATCATAAGTCACTTGAAAGGTTCATAGTTCTGGTCCATCCACTTCTTCCTGCAGCTTTGAGAGATGATAATATTTTGCTGCAATGTCAAAGATTGCTAATTCTGCAGTTGAATTGAATTAAGTCTTGGACCTTCACGGTCAGGAATTGGTTGTATATTAAAAGATATAATTTATCACCAAGACAGAAGATGGCCAGCTGCCTTAATGTTTTGATTCCAGCAGCAATCTCTTGTTTCTCCTTAATCCCGTTCCTGTTCTTCTTGAATTTTCTGCAAAAGAAATATCTGGGTTTCCCCAGAAGAATTAATGAAAGTTTTTCTTTTTGCTTTACTAAAGTATTTGTAGGAGAACTTTTTTTTACTTTCAGGAGACTTTGTTTTGTGGAACAAAAATGTTCAAGAGAGAATACAGAATTGGAATCTTTTGCTTGACAAACCTCCTTGTTTTTTTTTGAAGAGTTAATTGAAGTAGACAATGGTAGTCCAGTAGATGTAATTTATATAATTTCTCAATATACTTGATAGAATATCTTATAATAGACTAATGAATTAGATCAGAGAATGCAGAGACAGGGAAAAACAGCAGAATAGATGACTAACTTGCATCACAAATAGTAAGCAGAGAATGAAAGTAAAGGGTAGCTTCTGTTGGTGGGTAATAGCGACTGCTGTTCATAATTTCAAGATTCATGTCCTTTACAGTACTCAAGTGTAAAGGAGAACAAAATAGTAGTCTGGATCCAATGCAGCACAAAAAACACAATAAAATAAAGAACGCAATAATAAAAAAGCACAATAAATACAAATACTTAAGATAGCTCACATACATTGATTGTATGTCCATAAAGTGACACTAGGCACAGGAATGTCTGTATGTATGGTGGCTGACAGGAAATAATAAAATCGTGGTGGGGTAGGGTGTGGAGAGGTGGGTTAGTGGGTGGAGGGGTTTATCAACCTTACTACTCAGGGAAAGTAACTATTTTTGATAGCATTAATGCTACGTAGCCTCCTCCATGATGAGACTGGGACAAACAGTCCATGAAGAGGGTGGGTGGAGGTCCTTCATGATGTTACTGGTCCTTTTTGAGCACCTTTCTGCCCTTGATGGTGGGTAGTCTGGCACTGGTGATGTAATGGGCAGTTTTGACTACCTGTTGTAAAGCCTTCCTGTCCGCCATAGTGCACTTTCCGTGCCATGTAGTGATGCAGCATTTATGGATGCTCTCTACTGTGCACCTATAGAATGACGTGAGTGTAGATGTGCATACTCCAACTGTCTTCAGCCTCCCCAGAAAGTAAGGGTGTTGGTGAGCTTTCCTGATTGTGTGAACCATGAGAGGTTTTGTGTGATGTGCACTCATAGAAGTTTGAAACTGCTCGCAGTTTCCACAGCTGTGCTGCCGATGTAAAGAGGGGTGTGAGTGGTTCGAGATCTCCTGAAGTTGCTAGCCATCTCCTTTAAATTGCTGACATTGAGGAAGAGGATATTTGCCTGGCACCAGGCCTCCAGCTCTTCCACCTCCTCTCAAGGTTATTGATAATGAACATGTCAAGTCATTGGCGAACTTGACTTGAGTGTTTGGTTATGCAGTCACGTATGAGTGGAGTGTATAGCAATGGATTCAGCACAAAGCCCTGGGGGGCAGCCGTGTTGAGGGCGGAGTAGTTGTGCATCCTGACTACCTGAGGTCTGTTCGTTAGGAAGTCCAATACCCAATTGCACAGTGGTGTATTTAGATTGAGGATTAGGAGTTTGTTCACCACAGTGTGGGACAATAGTGTTGATACCAAACTGAAATCCAGAAGTAGCATTCTGACATAAGTGTCCTTGTTTTCTAGGTGTGTCAGGGCCAGGTGCATAACAGATGCTATAGCATCTGTTGTAGAGTCATTCCATCAGTAAACATTAGTGAGTGTCCGATGCTGCAGAAAATGTTTTTAAATGAGTGCCATTACTAGCCATTCAAAGCACTTCATGATGATTGGCATTATTGTCACCTGGCGGTAGTCATTCAGTTCTGAAGATGTAGAGTTATTTGGTATGGAGATGACAGTGGCTGATTTGAAACATGTGGGGACAGCAGCCTGGGTGAGTGAAGTGTTGAAGATATCCGTGAAAACGTTAGTAAACTGGTGTGCATACTCCCTGGGTGCTTGTCCTTTTACACAAACAGATTGAATCTTGGAAACAAGAACCCAATTTCTTAATTTACATATGATATCAAACTAGGGTGAGTGATTAATAATGAGGAGGGCTGCATCAAATTACAAGAGGGCATTAATAAATGCATAGAATGGAAAAATAAATGTCTTATGTTTCAGTACAGATCCATGTGAAACAGTACATTTTAGAAGGAAAGATAAATGTATCATTTATTACGTATGAAGATGTACGTCTGAAGACATCAGTGGGATCTCAGAGTACAAATATTTCAATCAAACGTATGCCACAGATTAATAAGACCATAAAGAAAACATTGGGATTTATTTCTTGAAGAATGAGGTTATTCTGAACCTATTTCAAACTTTGATTAGCTGACATTTAGAGATCCATGTACATTTCTGGTCACTATCTTTGAAAAGGGCGTAGAGGCAATGGAATGCATAGAAAAATTGCAAGGATGATAACAGAGAAATTGGGGTATAAATATGAAAATGATAGACAGACTGGGCCTCCATTTTCTTGGGAATAAACACTGGAATTACTCTAGGTGGCAGATTTAGTTGCTGAGAGTGGTTTATAACATTACCACTGACCAAGCTGGCTGAAGTCCTGCATGACACATCTGCCAAATTGCTTCTCTAGCAGGAAGGAAGTGAATCAAAATGGTGCTAAGCCTACCTGGCATCTTCCTCACTAATCTATCTATAGCAGATGTATCTGCCCATGATAGCAAGTGACCACTTTGCAGCCTTTTGGATACATAGTCTCATCTTCACCATGAGGTGATTCAACAACCATCAGGGTCTTGAACAAAAGGGGATAACTACACTCATTTAAGAAACCTTTTATTATTTCATGATCGTTACTTATTGCTATTTATTTATATCTGCATTTGAGCAGTTTATAGTTCCTGATGTTAACAGTTTACAGATCCTGGTTACAGTTACTGTTCCATAGATTTGTTAAGTATGCCTGCAGAAAATGAATCTCAGGGCTGTATGTGGTGACATGTATGCAATAAATTTTACTTCAAACTTTGAACTTTTGTATCACGTTAAGTGACACTATTATGGTAAATGGGATAGATTTATAGTATCTTGAACATCTTGAAATCCATGAGAAAATCTGGGCCATCAGCAGTAGCATCAGAAATGTTTCTGTTTTTAATTTATTTCTTCAAATGATTCGGCATATTCCTAACTCTTCCATTACTATTGAGGCAGGGGATTAGCGCTGGTTCAGTAAGTAATGCATGCATTCTAAATAGCATGCAGCAGACAAAGCTGAGCAATTCCACAGTCAATGAATCAAATTGAAGCACTGTTAACATGAATGTTTGGTGGATCATTAAGTAACAATTGGGAGAAGAACATCCCAATCCTCAATTTTGGTCAGGTGCATAAGGGTTTGGGGATGGTGCAGGGTGTGAACTGCAATCATGATCAGCTAGAGGTGATAAGTGATTGATCCATATGGTCTTCTTCTTGAGATAGTCACCATCACAAAAGCCAGTCATCAGCTAATTTGAATCCATCTAGCTGATATCAAGAGATGGCTAAATGCACTGGATATAGTAAACGCTGTTCTGAAGAACTTGTGAGACACTGATAGCTGTGCCTTTAGCCAATCTATTCGCTTACAATCACTATACTGTCAGCTGCTTCACAACATTGAAAATTGCTCAAGGTATCTCCTGTTCATGAACATTGGGGCAAGTCCAATTTAGCAACTCCCAATCATCAGCAATGTTGTTGGCAGTGCAGTCAATCAGCCCTTGCTCACTAATGCTATTTAGGTTTTGCCAGAAGCACTCAGCTCCAGATCTCATCATAAACTTCGCCCAAAGAATTGTGTTCTAGAGGTGAGGTGAGAGTGATTACCCTTGACATCAAGGAAATGTTTGACTAAATGAGGCATCAGGAGTCTTGGAAAAAATTGAAGTCATTCGATATTAAGGGGAGAACCTCAAGTGATTTCAGTCATATATCACACAAAAAATGATAGTTTTGGTTGTTGGAGGTTGATAATTCCAGTGCCAGGACTTGGCTGCAGGAGTTCCTTGGAGAAATGTCATAAACCCAACTGTCTTCAGCTGCTTTATCAATGACCTATCTTCTATTATAATGTCAAAAATGCAAGCAAATGTTCCCTGATAATTTTACCATGTTGTTTTGTAAATTATATCATCATAACTGGATCTAGGTTCTAGAACTCCCTCCAAAACAGAATTGTGGGAGTACATTTATCATAACATCATAAGATATAGGAGCAGAATTAGGCCATTTGGACCATCGAGCCTATTCCACCATTTCATCATGGCTGATCTGTTTTTCCTCTCTGTCCCAATCTCTGCCTTCTCCCCGTATCCCATCATGCCTAGACCAATCAAGAATCTATCAAACTTTGCCTTAATATATATAAAGTCTTGACTTCCACAACAGACTGTGGCAATGAATTCCACAGATTCACCACTCTCTGGCTAAAGAAATTCCATCTCATCTCGATTCTAAAAGGATGCTGCTCTATTCTGAAGCGGTGTCCTCTGGCCCTAGATTCTCCCACTATAGGAAACATCCTCCCCACATCCACTCTATCAAGGCTTTTCATCATTTGACAGGTTTCAATTAGGTCACCCCTCATTCTTCTGAAATCTAGTGAATACAGGGCTAGAGCCATCCAACACTCTTCATATGACAAGCCATCCACTCCTGGAATCATTTTTGTGAACCTCCTTTGAACCCTGTTCAGTTTCAGCACATCCTTTCTAAGTTAAGGGGCCCAAAACTGCTCACAGTACTCCAAATGAAGCCTGACTAGTGCTTTATAAAGCCTCAACATTACATCCTTGCTGTTATATTCTCATATCTTGAAATGAATGCTAACTTCACATTTGCCTTCCTCACCACAGACTCAACCTGCAAATTAATCTTTAGGAAGCCCTGCACATGGGCTCCCAAGTCCCATTGTGTTTCAGATTTTTGAATTTCTTCTTCATTTACCAGGAGTGCATTGGTTCAAAAAGATGGTTTACATGCTTCAAAAAGATGGCCTCTCTAGCACTGTTAGAGGTGGCGGTAATGCCAGAGACACGCTGATCTTGAAAAAAAAAATTGAAAATCCAGTTCTCTAGTTGATCGGCTATTAATGTCCTCTGGATGGGCAATAAATGTTTTGGTAAAGTTACCAACATTGGGGAACAAAAATAAAAATGGATTCAGGAGTTCTTTGCTTGAAATTGGAAGATCCTGTATTACTGTTCAATTACATATTAGTCAATTACATAGAATTTGTATAAATAAAGGTATTGCTTTTGAACCATTTTGTAAGATTGATGTTTCATGAAAAAGATCTTTCAGGAAAATTATTCACAAGTAAAATTTAAAAAAGGTCTTTCTTGTTTAAAGAAGACAAATATATTGGTCTATTTCTCGTACTAGAACTTAATAAATACAGGCATTTGAACACATTTTAGCTTGTAATTTGAACATTTCTGATGATCCTCTATTAAAATTTAAAAAAGGAACTCCAAAATTATAATTTGGTAGTTACTTCTGACATAAGTTTGATTGTGAAACTTCATAAACATCTGTTTTTATTGAGTAATTCTACTGGTGTGCTGGGTGGTATCTGTAAAGAACACCAATTTTTTTTTGTCGGAATAACATATTCATTAGCATTGTATTACTGAACTTTGTCATTACAGCTGACAAAAAGATTTTAATAGACTGCATGTTTGTGGATTCTGTATTCACATGAACACAACGTAATGCAGCAACATTTTTTTTTCACTGTAAGTGTGCTATTGAGGGGAACCTACAGTCGTTCATCAGGCTTTGGAAAAGAAGTTAGTTGGATCAGTTCTGAAATAGGTCTGAAATTAACCCGTATTATGGTGCCTTAGTCCAGTATCAAAAATCCATAAGACAAATAAATCAATGTACTAATATAGAAATAATGACTATTTACTTTATATGTACATTGTTAAAATGGACAGCTATATTTACACAGGTAAAATAAGAACCAACCAATCATGCGTGTTTTCAGAGCAGTAAGATGCAGTGTGATGTGGGTGATTCACAAAAGGCTAGTATGTAGCTAATTATGAAAATGAACAGAATTATTATTTATTGCAAGGGAAATGAATACAGATGCAAGCCTGCACAGTGTTGCTACAGGAAGGATGTTAATGCAATAGAAAAACTCAGAGAAAGTTTTCTAGACTAATGCTTGGAATGGGTGACTTATTTCAGAACAAAATATTAAGCTTGTACCTGCTGGAGCTTATATGAGTGAGAGACAACTTGATTAAATCATAAAATTCTGTGGATTTTTGGCAGGATGGATGTGGAAAGGATGTTTCTTATTAGTGGGAGAACTAAGTGCATCTACTAGTAAATAAAGAGTCACCTTGTAAATTTCTCTACAGGCACAGTTCTTACAGTAACAAATGTTAAAGTTTCTTTGCAGTTTTCATTGCATTATTTAAAGATTGTATTGAATGAGTTTAGGCTACCTCATATATTGATCATAGTTTTACAAAACCAGTAAAAACACTGCTTTTAAATAAATTCTTATTCTTAATTTTCAAAAACATCATATTGCAGGAGCTAATAAACCATGTTAGTTAAAGTTTAGGTCATAAAACTTCAAAATATGAGTCAATTTGAAATCTAATGATGTGAACTTTTACGTCGGTAAAAGATGCCCGTGTATTATTGAAAATTCCTGTGAGGTTATCTTAAAACAACCTGTGTACCATGTTGAGGATTGTATTTCTGATCCCTCTCTTGTTGCCACTCACCAATACCACTTTGAATTTGATCTAGTGTGGTTCATTGCAATGACCTTGCGGGAATGTTCTCGGACAAAGACTGTCACAACTGGACAACCTGACAAATAGATTAATGTAAGGTGCCATGCTGTTCCTTGCAGGTTATTTAAGGGATAAATAATGGTACCTGTGGAATGTTCTAAGGAGTAATTCCCCAAGCAAAAAGGTAAAAGTAACAGTAGTCTTCAGCTGTCTTAAGATGGATGTTAAATGTGGAAACGTCAAACCATATAAGTTTATTGTTTAATAGCATATAGTAAACCATTGATGTAATGTCGAGTCTTTTATAAGCAGTCAGAATTCCGTTGGTTTGATTAAGTCAGACCTTCTGTTCCTTCTTTATTTTTGCAATTCAGTCAAGGACAGAGCAATTTTAAATCACTTGTGCTGTCACAGTCCTACAGGAGCTGAGATACACAAAGCAGTTATCATGTTGAGTTTTCATGGAATGCTTTAAAAATCATCCGTGATGTGATTATTTTGGTTTTAATATGCATAGTAGTTTACTTCCATTTGGTGTCATTTTGCACTTATGGTTAGAGTACTGATATTTTCACTATACTTCAAAATTAATTGATTCTTATTAGAGAATTAATTGGCTAAAAACCACTTGTTTATTTTAAAATATTTCCACCAACAACCTTAGGTTTCAATATCAACTAGTGTTAATTTTCAAATGGATAAAACTGACAGTAAAAAATAACACGTTTTCCTGTGGTGTGTTTTGTGTAATTACAGCCTCAAATTGTATTTTGAGATGATTGGTTTAACTTGAAAGACATTGGATTTTATTTTGTGAAGGGATCAAGTCGGTGCATTCATATAAGCCTATAAATTACAGTTGGTGGTTTGGCTTAACATATTTTCATGGTGTTCCTCTGTCTGCTAGTGCTACTCTTGGCAATATTACTGTAAACATATTTGATGCATCTGTATGACATTTCTGTCTCTGCTATTTTAATACAGGCCTTAACCCATCTAATGTAAATAAATGAACACTTCCTCTAAATGGTGGAGAAATGTATGTCATTCTAATATTTCAAACATCTGTCCACCAATATTATCTGGTAATTTCTGAGTTATAATCGCTCCGTTAACTATTTCGACATCTATTATTTGCATATAATGCTGCACTTTCTGTCCACAAATCTTCCTTCCTATATGATGGTTTTGCGCAATGCTTTTTTATGTCAACATCTAGCATTGAAATTATCTGTGTCAACATTTCTGAAGTATTTTGTAACTTTGCAAATATCCATAGGGAGGGTGTTTAATGAACCAACTGAATCACTTACATGCTTTTTTAAATTGTCCATTATTTCTTTCTCAACTGCAGTTAAGCAAACATAAGCAAATAAAGTATAATTCTTGTTTACCATTGTATTTTGTTTTAATGCACTCTAGAAATACATTAAAATGCACCTTTTCTTTTTCACAAAGCTTGCAAACCTCCACACAACCCCACATTTCACATTGCTGTTACATCCTGGTATAGGGAGAGTTACTGAAGACAAATTTGGGATTTGGGAATAAGTACAATTTCCCAGGAGCACACACAACACGCTGGAGGAACTCAGCAGGTCGGGCAGCATCCATGGAAACGAACAGTCAACATTTCGGGCTGAGACCCTTCATCAGGACTGAAGAGGGAAGGGGCAGGGGCCCTATAAAGAAGGTGGGGGGAAGGGTGGGAAGGAGAAGGCTGGTAGGTGCCCAGTGAAAAACCAGTAAGGGGAAAGATCAAGGGGTGGAGGGGGGGGGGAAATTAGGGAGGGGATAGGCAGGAAAGGTAAAGAAGGAATGTAAGGGGAAAGCACTATGGGTAGTAGAAGGAGGCGGAACCATGAGGGAGGTGATAGGCAGCTGGAGGAGGAGGCAGAGTGAAACTGAGATGGGGGAAGGTAGGGGGAGGGAATTACTGGAAGTTGGAGAATTCAATGTTCATGCCAAGGGGCTGGAGATTACCCAGACGGTATATGAGGTGTTGCTCCTCCAACCTGAATTTGGCCTCATCATGGCAGTAGAGGAGGCCATGTATAGACATATCCAAATGGAAATGTGAAGCAGAGTTGAAGTGGGTAATCTCCAGCCCCTTGGCATGAACATTGAATTCACCAACTTCTGGTAATTCCCTCCCCCTACCTTCCCCCATCCCAGTTTCACTCTGCCTCCTCCTCCAGCTGCCTATCACCTCCCTCATGGTTGCACCTCTTTCTACTACTCATAGTGCTTTCCCCTTACAGTCCTTCTTCACCTTTCCTGCCTATCCCCTCCCTACTTCCCCACCCCACCCCTTGATCTTTCCTCTTATTGGAATTTCACCTGGCACCTACCAGTCTTCACATTCCCACCCTCCCCCCACCTTCTTTATAGGGTCCCTGCTCCCTCCCTCTTCAGTCCTGACAAAGGGTCTCGGCCCAAAACTTTGACTGTTCGTTTCCACGGATGCTGCCCGACCTGCTGATTTCCTCCAGTGTGTTCTGCGTGTTGCTTTGACCCCAGCATCTGCAGTGTATTTTGTGTTTACAATTTCCCAGGATATGTCAGTATTTCACTCTTAGTTGTGGACAAGAAGTATGTGTTTTATTTTATGAACTTTGAATGCCACCAGGTAAGCCCATTGTTTGATTGTTAAGTTCTTGTTTTTCCTTCATCACACAAGTTATAGACACCAAGATTCTGAGATTCTAACCATCCGGTTGCATGGCAAGAGAGGTTAAAGAGGAGCTGATGAAAAATGAACTTGGAGAGTAGAGGGCATAGGAGTTGACACGGAGATTGAAATCGTTCCAAGAACCCACATTCCCATTCTTAGTAATGGCATTTCATAATATTCTCCAGCATGTAGCTATTTCTGCCAGTTCCCAGGACTACCAAAGTCTTCATGCTACCAAGGTGTAGGACAGAACTGGTGAATTTAGCACTTAAGTCCCCAGTATTCTTTGATTCCAGCCGCATATGTCCTTTCTCTGTATTCCTACTTTTAAAACTGTGTGAAAGAATAATAATTAGAGTGCAGTGGTTAACAGTAGAACTGGACAGAACCACAAACCTTGATCATCAATAAAATTCCAGGAACAACATGTAAGAAAAGTGAAATATGATGTATTCTCAAACATTGCCCATCTTATTCACAGTCTATCCTGGTTTTAACTGAAGTGCGATTTTACTTTATAGTGGTTTACCATACTTTCCATTATGTGCCCCACCTAATCATAATATGGATGCTATTTCTCTGTTGCAGTTGCATCTACTGCTTCTTCAGTCATCTCTATATGTTTTATTTATTTTGAGAATTTCATTATCCTCTTCCAAGCCCATACTGTGATTCAGCTTTTTTCTTGCTTCTACCCTTACATTCTAATCTTTAGTGGCTTCAATCTCTTATCTCAGCTCGTTTGCGCACACCCTTCTGAAAAGATTTCCCATCTGCTGTCCCTTTATCTCTCCCGCTGTGTAAATACTGCTCACACAGCAATGCCCAGCCATTCAAATTTACCATCTCATAAGGCTTCTTTATTGCCACAAAGCTGTCCTGAAATACTCACTTGTATGCTCTGCCATACACATGTCCCTTTTTCCTTTGAACTCCTCTTGCTGCATCTTTCCTCCCTAGAAATATTTGCAGGTAAGCCAGTTAAACCTGCACTTGTAAGCTCCCAACTCCAATCTTTGTATTTTAGTTACTGTAAATCAATGGCTGGCAGTGCCTGTAGAGTCATAATCCAACAAGAACCATTGCCTGTACGAAAGATACGGTCAAATGATGGGAACGTTGTTGTGAACTTTCTCTGAATTTACGTTCTAATTATGTGGCTAACATTTTTGTGGACAAAACTATAAGAGAATGACCATACTGGCTAATATCATTAATATAAGTTAGTGATGCAGAATATTAGTGTAAAGATAATTTTAATTTCTAAGTAGAATGTAGAATTACACAGACTTTTATGCTACTTGTAACTGGAGATCAGGACAGTTTTTGCAATATATAATGTGACAAAGTAATTTTGTTGCATACAAGTCTCGGGTTGCTGTTTTGTACTTTGCATCTCCCTTCCCCCATTTGACATAGTGCATTACAAAACAAAACATAACATCAGGGAGGGGCAGAGATAAACAGTAGCACTATTAACATTGGACTGTATTTGGTTTAAGTTCCACATTTGATGTGATAGCTTTGCTCTGGTCCACAGCAAATTTATAAAGAGGCATATTTCAAATCAAAAATAAGTTTGTTTTTATTTTACCATGATTGATCAGCATTATGACTTGTGCTTTTTGAAAAATAATCTAACCATGAGGCTTTCAGCCCAGAAGGAAGTAGCTTCTGAATTTGAAATATACTTTATGAAATAATTTCCTCCTTACTGAAATTCCAGCATGGTGTCTAAAATGACACAAGCATTCCTTTAAACCACAATACTCAGTTTTCAGTTCCCTATCAGTTTATATCAGTTAAAGGCTGTAAGGTTATGAGAGAGCAACACAATGTTATCTAGATTAGTGGAACAGAAATAAATCTGTCATGGTTCCTGTACATAAACATAGGTGACAATTCCTAATGATAGTATGTATGAATTTGAATATACTTTGTGCTTCAGGGATGAATGGCTTGCTGACTTTATGCAGTCTCACACATGAAGAATGAACTTATGGTTAAGGACAGGAACACACTTTATGAGACCTAGCTCAGACACCGACATTGTCCATTAAAGAGGGTGAAACTCTTAACCCATTGGTACTGCCAGGTGGTGTGAAACACTAATTCTTGTCACCTTCAGCAGTTCCTCCACTCCTTGCAGACTGTGGGGTCAATCCGATAATGGTCAGAGTCATGAGTTGTTAGACCCACACTTGATATGGTGGGGCTTTTCCTATGTGAGGCACTGATTGGATGCCATCTTCTCTTTCAAGAGAGTGAAGAATAAATTTATGTACCGTGTGCTGAAATTCTAACTCTGGGGAGGTTAATTTTGGGGAGGGGGAGTGGGGCGGAATAAATTTAATTACATGCATTGGGGATATTATATTCTATTAACTGTTACCCATTTAATTCTGAGCACAATGTATACACACAGTTATTTTCAAATGTCAATTATCATGACTTGCACACTTGGTCACCCCCATTCATCCTGTTGCTTGCCTTAAGAGCAAGCTGAATTCCATGAGAGGCTAGCACTTGTCTTTCAAAGGGAAAGTGCTTTTCAGACAGAACTTGGTGGTAGAAGTCTTTGAATCAGAATCAGGTTTAATATCACTGGCGTACGTTGTGAAATTTGTTGTTTTGCAGCAGCAGTACATTGTAATGCATTATAATAAAAAAAGTATAAATTACAATAAGTATATATAAAAAAGAAAAGCAAAAAAGAAGTGCAAAAAGATGGGAAAATATTGAGGTAGTGTTCATGGGTTCATTGTCCATTCAGAAATCTGATGATGAGGGAAAGAAGCTGTTCCTGAAACGTTGAGCGTGTATCTTTAGACTCCTGTACCTCCTTATTAATGGTAGCAATGCAAAAAGTGCATATCCTGGGTGATGGGTGTCCTTATGTGTTTTGCAGATGTTTTGGCAACTTGATGGAGTTAATAATGATCATAGAAGACCATAGATAGAAAAGAAAAGAAATCTGATTTTATGATACAGATCTATAGGCCTTCATCTACAAGGAGAAAGGGAAAATTTTGACCCCAAGAGGATCAGGAACTCTTCCAGCTCTACAGTCAAGTAGTAGTAGGAGGTGGTCATAATTAAGCTATACCCTGAAACCACAGATATCTTACCATATTCAGTCATTTTTCAGGGTGGGTAATAAATGCTGGCCTGAATGCTGTTCATGTCTTCATACATGTGGGGATGGCTGTTGCTTTTTTGAGGAGCAAGGAAGGGCTGCTGTTTTATTGAGGAATTCCATTCTGGATTCTCTTCATTTAAATCATAGTGCCATCTATCTGCCCTTAAAATCCTCATCTTCCTCCTGCCTTTATTTCTTACTCCTTCTCCACCACTTCCTCATAAACAGTTGGCAAAGGGTAAATGTACATAATTGACAGGTTGTTGAGAATACAGCAGGCTATCATGTCTGATGGGATACCTTTCTGCATTCTATTGCACATTTCCCAGTGGAAGTTTAAGGAAGCAATTGTGTGCTCATCATCTTGTAGTAGTGTTACAGTTAGCACAATGTTATATAGTAAGATCGGGTGTTCAGTTTCCACCCTCCCCATGACTGCATAGATTTCCTCCAGGTGCTCCGGTTTTCTCCCACATTCCAAAGATGTACAGTTAGGATTAGTGAGTTGTGGACATGCTGTGTTGGCACTGGAAGTTGGGTGACACTAATGGGTTGCCCAGCACATTCATCACTGATTTAATTTGATTTGATGCACACAAAACAATTCACTGTGTGTTTCAATGTACATGTGACAAATAAAAATAATCTTTAATCTTTATCTATTGGTGGTGGCAGAATATTTCTCTATTGGACACTCACCATGAACCGGCAGAACCACTCAATGACAGTTGTCATAGCATCTGTCATGCACCTGGCCCTGACACCTAGAAAACAAGGACAGTTGTGTCAGAATCCTGTTTCAGGATTTCAGCTCAGCATTCAACAGTATTGTCCCGTAGACTTTGGTGAATAAACTCCTACTCCTTGGTTGAAATACACCACTGTGCAACTTGGTGTTGGACTTTGTAACAAACAGACCCCAGACAGTTGGGATGCACAATTGCTCCTCCCTCCCCATCATCCTCAACACGGGTGCCTCACAGGGCTGTATGCTGAACCCATTGTTGTACACTCTGCTCGCACATGAATGCACAAACACCCGAGCAATCACATCGTCAGGTTTGCTGATGACATGGCAGTGATGGGCCTCATCACCAACAGCGATGAGGAGGTGAAAGAGCTCGAGGCCTGGTGCCAGGCAAGTAACCTCTTTCTAAAGTCAACAAGACTTCAGGAGAACTCACAGCACTCACATCCGCCTTTTCATCAGGGACACAGCAGCAGAAATGGCAAACAGAGTGCACATCACATACAACCTCTTATGGTCCCAGAACACATCCTACACAGTCAAGAAAGCTCACCAATTCCTCTATTTTCTGAGGAGGTTGAAGAGAGCTGGACTCTACACATGCATACTCACATCATTCTGCAGATGTACAATAGAGAGCATCATGACAAGCTGCATCACTGACTGGTATGGAAACTGCACTGCAGCAGACAGGAAGGAGTACAACAATTAGTCAAAGCTGCCCAAAGTGTCACCGGCACCAGTCAGATGTACAGAAAGGTGCCAGTAACATCATGCCACCCTCCCTGCTCATGGACTGATTATCCCACTGCCATCAGTGAGGAGGCTATGTAGTTTCCACACCAGGACCCCCAGACTCAAAAACAGTTACTTCCCCCAACCAATAAGGCTGATCGACACCTCCACCTACTAACTCCACTGCTACTTTATTATTTCCTGTCAGTCACCTTATGTCTGTACAGCCTTGTGTTACTTTATGGGCATGCAATCAATTGATGTATATAACCTATCTTATGTATTTGTATTTATTATGCTTTTTATTTGTATTGTTTTATCTTTTGTGGTTTTTGTTCTGCAATGAGTCCGGAATAACAATTATTTCATTCTACTTTACACTTGTGTACAGGAAATGACATCAAACAATCTTGAATCTAAGTTTTCTTCTTTAGTGTTGGCTTAAAGTGATTGGTCTGAGTCATGTTTTAATGTAGACATCCCTTACACCTAAGTAGTTAGAGTTTGGATTCGTATGGGGATCAAAAAAATAAAGGTGCCTTGTTTTTTCTTCATGATAAAGTCAACATGACTAATTTTCTAGTTTTGGTTGTTTACCAGCTTTAACCTTCCAGGTATTTTTAAGGATCAGCTACACTCTTTGAGACAGTGATATTTCTTTTAGTTTCTGTACAACTCTTTGGTGAGGTAGAACTGATTTATTATGCCATTTTCAATTCTGCCATTGTTTATCTCCTACCTAATTTGAGATATATTTTATTCAACATGATCATACTCCCAGTGTTTCAGTCTTCCTTCTCAGTGGTCAGTGGCTTCCCTTTTGAACACTTCTGAAGGCTTGCTATCTACCTTTTTAACCACAGACTCTAGTTCCACCTGCTTTTTACAGGGGACGCCACAAACAAAACCAATTATGTCCTTTGATTCATGCAGTGAACTGCATTGCATTAAGGGATAGATATATGTATATTGAAAACACCCTAGCAGTTACTAAAATGAAACCCTCTGCTTTAATGTCTTGATTTAAAAGTTTTAAAAATATGTAAGAGTAGTTAATGTGGCTTAAAATGTTGTTTCTCCCATAAACAAATATGCTGAACAGCCTTTTGCAAACTATTGCCACTAGTAAAAAGTAAGTATTATTTTTATGGAATATTGTTACACTCATGCACAACTCTGTCACACCCTTTTGAATTTGATTCTGTACTTCAGGGAAGACTCCTGCCTGTGATGGATGATTTCTGTGCCTATTGGCTGGTGAATCATACCCAAAAAAATTAGATGAAGTTAGCCTTCCTTGAGCAAAGTGCTTTTGTAACACAATCCTTGTAGTCATGTATTTAATTGGTTCCTAACCTGGAAATGACAGAAATCACAGAAAATTATCACTATGGTTGTTATTGCAACTACTAAGCCAATTCTGGCCATATTGTGCAGTTAGAGGTGAGGTTGCTGTGCATTGCAGATCTTTATGAGGACCTCCTTGGAGAAGCAAGCCCTCCTTCTACATGGTGCTTATGTTGAGTTAATGTAGGGGAAGTTCTAGAAAACCTGTAGTGATAAGGGCCTCCTGTTTAGAGGTTGGCTTCTTTATCTGGCACACTGCTGTGCTCTCAAAACTCATCTTTTCTGGCAACAAGCCTCTTATGTTTGTAGGCACTGGTCTGGGCATCTCTTCCTTGAACCATAGCACTCCCTCATGAAACTCCAGTATTATCCAACAGTGAAATTCTGCCAAGTGGGTGCAAGCAGCCTCCTTCCAGTCAATAACCACAAAACCAGCAAATAACTGAGGATTGGATCTCTAAGCAGTGCAGGGTGCTCTTCTGTTGTTGAATATCAGATTATATTTAAGTCATGTTTGAGGTAAAACATGGCATTAATTAGATTGTTGCATTTTAACTCTACTAATTTCAAAAACTTGAATAATGTTGACCTGCTGATCGGTTTGATGCAAGTAGCATTAAAAGTGAGTAGCTACAATTTGCACACAAGATCAGAGAGCCCTCCTTGGAGGAATGTAATCAGTGGTATTCCACAGAGATCTGTTCTGGGACCTCTGCTCTTTGTGATTTTTTAAATTATAAATAACTTGGGTGAGGAAGTGGAAGGGTGGATTAGCAAGTTTGGAGATGACACAAAGGTTGGTGGTGTTGTAGATAGTTTAAAAAGTTGTCATTGGTTACAATGGGACACTGGCAGGATGCAGAACTGGGTTGAGAAAATGGCAGATGCAGTTCAACCCAGAGAAGTGTAGAGTGATTCATTTTGGAAGGTTGAATTTGAAGACAGAATGCATGGTTAATAGTAGGATTCTTAGCTGTTTGGAAGAACAGAGGTCTTGGGGGCCCTTAGAATTACTGCACCAGGTGATAGGGTGATTAAGAAGGCCCCTGGTGCTTTGGCCTTCTTGGCTTTCATTAGTTAGGGATTGAATTCAACAGCCATGAGGTAATGCTGCACCTCTATAAAACTCTGCTTAAGCCAGAGTTAGAATATTGTGTTCATTTCTGGTTGCCCTGGTTATATATAGGAAATGGAAGCTTTAGTGTGGATGCCGAGGAGATTTAACTGGATTAGATGCCATCAGTTTAAAATTAAATATGCAAAAAATAGGTCTGGTTGAGATTTTAAATTGGAGAATTTTTTAATATGTATGGTATCAGAAAGGATCTGGCAAGTATGGATGGGGTCAGGCTGTCTTCTGGCAAAAGTGCACTTGGTAAGTGGGAGGCCTTCAAAAGTGAAATTTTGAGAGTACAAAGCTTGCATGTGCCTGTCAGGAAAAAAAAGGTAAAGATAACAGGTGTAGGAAACCGTGAATTTCAAGAGATTTTGAGGCCTTTTGTAAGGTTAAAAAAGGAGGTGAATAGGCAGTTAGGATCAAATGAGGGGAGTATAAGAAATGCAGGAGAACATTTAAAGTAATCAGCAGTGCTAAAAGAAGGCATGAGATTGCTCTGGCAGGCAAGGTGAAGGAGAATCCTAAGGGATCTATGAGAATTAGATTTAATATCACAGCCATATGTCGTGAAATTTGTTAACTTTATGGCAGCAGTACAATACATAAGTAAATATGGAGACAATATCTGAGTTACATTAAGTATATATACGTCTATAGGTGTCACAGGTGGATAGGGTTGTAAGGAAAGCTTTTGGCACATTTGACCTTCGTAAATCAAAGTATTGAGTACAGGAGATGGGATGTTATGTTGAACTTGTACAAGACATTGGTGGGGCCTACTTTGGAGTATTGTGTGCTATTTTCGTCATCTACCTACAGGAAAGATGTAAATAAGGTTGAAAGAGTACAGAGAAAATTTATGACGATGTTGCTGGGTGTGGAGGCCCTGAGTTATAAGGAAAGACTGCATAAGGTTAGGACTTTATTCCTTGGAACATAGAAGACTGGGAGGAGATTTGATGGAGGTATACAAAATTATGAGGGGTATTGACACGTAAGCGCAGGCAGTGTATTTCCACCGAGGTTTGGTGGGACTACAACTAGAGGTCATGGGTTAAGGGTGAAAGGTGAAAAGTTTAAGGGGCACATGAAGGGCAACTTTTTCACTCAGAGGTTCGTGAGAGTGTGGAACAAGCTGCCAACACAAGTGGTGCATGTGAGTTTGATTTCAGTGTTTAAGAGAAGTTTAGATAGGAACTTGGATGGAAGGGATATGGAGAGTCCTATTGTCCTGGTGCAAGTCGATGGGAGTAGGCAGTTTAGATGGTTTCAGCACAGATTAGATGGGCTGAAGGGCCTGTTTCTGTGCTGTAATTTCCTATGACTCTACAACTCTTGAGAGGATGTCCTATTGAGAGGGTTGAGCAAGCTAGGGCTTTTTCTTTTTGGAGTGAAAGAGGGTGAGAGGTAATTTGATAGAGGTAATTTGACAGCTTTGATTTTTCCCCATGGTGGAAATAGCTAATATAAGGGAATACACTTTTACGGTGATTGGAGGAAAGTATGGGGGGGGGGGGGGAGATGCCAGAGATAAGTTTGTTTTACTAACAGTGGTGGGTGTGTAGAATGTGCTGCCAGTGGTGATAGTAGAGGCAGATACATTACGGATATTTAGGAGAGTCTTAGACGTGCATATGGATGAATGAAAAATGGAGGATTACAAGCTATGTAGGAGGGAAGGGTAATATTGATCATGAAGTAGGCTAAAAGTTTGGCACAATGTTGTAGACCAAAGGGCCAGTACTGTGTTGTACTGTTTTACCTTCTGTTAGTCTCCATAAAACAAATTGATAAAAAAAAGACCGAAACTGCCCAAATGACTCTAAAGCCTTCTTCAACATTTAATATTAGGTTAGCTCCTGGGTATCAAGTCTGTTTTCTTGGCTGATGCCTAAGCTCTCGTTCTTATGCAGTTCAAAAGTCTGTCAGTCTCACTTTTGATTTTAATTCACAGCCCTCTGCAGTTGAGAATTCCAAATATTTACAACCCCTTGCATGAATAAGTTTGTATTTCTGTCTGTTCTGAATATCATTTCTTTTTCAGTTTTGTAGTTACATTCCGACTGTGGTTGTGTAGTCATTTAGTTCCATTTAATAGAAATTATTTATTTTGTCAATCTATTGTGGGCACCTGAAATTAAATTTAACTTGTGCGCAATGTAGATTTAGAATTTGAGTGTGTGTACACAGCAACAGGCTAGACCTTTGTCATACAGAAAAGGAAGTTTAGTTTCGTAAGTCCACAGCTTTAACACTGATAGGAAAAATAGCCAGATAGTCTGGCTTAGTTTTGTGCAGTTCGTTTTTAAGACCAAAGTATGTACTTTAAAAACACAGCTCAAATGCTTTCCTAATGTGGGGTTAATATTGTACCATCTACTTGTATCCTTAGAAATTGTGACTATTCTTCACTGTATAGCTTATTTAGATAGATAGTTATCAGAATGAAAGGATGTTTCTTTAAAACTGAGATGAGGAGAAATTTCTACAGCCAGTGTGTGGAAGATGTGTAGAATTCATTGCCAGTGAGAGCTGTGGCTGTCAAGACATTGGGTGTTTGTAAGGCAGAGAAGGATAGGTTCTTGACTGGTAAAGGGGTGAAGGGTTACAAGGAGAAGGCAGGAGAATGGAGTTGATGTTTTTAAAAATCAGCCATAAAAGAATGGCAGAGCAGCCCTTATGGGCTGAATAGCCTAATTCTGCTCTTATATCATCGGTACCAATGACATAGGTAGAAAAAGGGAGGAGGTCCTGAAGAGAGAATTCAGGGAGTTAGGTAGGAACCTGAAAAGCAGGACCTCCAGAGTAGTAATCTCGGGATTGCTGCCTGTGCCACGTTAACGAGTGCAAGAAAAGCATGATCAGACTTATTAATGTCTGACTGAGAAACTAGTGTAGGGCAGGGCTTTGGTTTCCTGGATCATTGGGGCATCTTCTGGGGGAGGTATGACCTGTACAAAAAGGACGGGTTGCACCTGAACCCAAAGGGGTCCAATATCCTAGCGCAGGCAGGTTTAATAGAGCTGTTAGGGAGGGTTTAAACTAAATTGACAGGGGGATGGGAACCAGAGTGATAGGGCTGAGGAAGGGGAAAATAGAAATAAATCAAAGATAGTGTGCAACAGAGATGATAGAAAGGACAGGCAGGAGATGAGGCATAATCACAGCCAGTGGGATGAGTTACCGGGCAATAGAGATGTGGTGCAGTTAAAAGAGAAAGCAACAAATACTGGACTGAAAGTGTTGTATTTGAATGCACACAGCATAAGAAATAAAATGGACGATCTTGAAATTCAGCTACAGATTGGCAAGTATGAATTTGTTGCCATCTCTGAAACTTGACTAAAGGATGGCTGCCATTGGGAGTTGAATGTCCAAGGATATGTGGTGTATTAGAAAGATAGGTTAGTAGGCAGAGGGGGTGGTGTGGCCCTGTGTATAAGAAATAATATTAAATCATTAGAGAGAGATGACATAGGATCGGAAGGTATAGAGTCTCTATGGGTTGAGTTAAAGATGGCAAGGGTAAATGGACAGGCCTCCAAACTGCAGCCGGGATGTGGATTACAGATTACAGCAGGAGGTAGAAAAGGCATGTCCTAAGGAAACAATGTCATGGTAATTGTTGGGGATTTTAACGTGAAAGTGGATTGGGGAAACCAAGCTAGTACTTGACCTCAAGAGAGAGAATTTGTAGAATGTCTAAGGGATGGCTTTTTAGAACAGCTTGTTGAGCGCTCAAGGGGGTCGGCTGCACTGGATTGGGTGTTGTGCAATGATCTGGAGGTGATAAGAAAGTTTAAGGCTAAGGAACCCTCAGGGAACAGTGATCACAATATGATCGAGTTCACTTTGAAATTTGAGAAGGATAAACTAAATTCCAGTGTGTTGGTATTTCAGTGGCATAAGGGAAATTACAATGGCAAGAGAGGGAAACTGGCCCAGGTTGACTTGAAAGGGATGCTAGCAGGAAGGACAACAGAGAAGAAATGGCTGGAGTTTCTGCAAAAAATGAGCGAAGTGCAAGAAAGATATATTCCAAATAGGAAGAAATTTTTGAATGGAAGAAGGACACTACTGTGGCTGACAAGTGAAGTCAGAGCCAAAGTAAAAGCAAAAGAGAGGGCATACAAGGAAGCCAAAGCTACTGGGAAGATATAGGATTGGGAAGCTTTTAAAAACTTGCAGAAAGAAACTAAGAAGATCATTAGGAAGGAAAAGATGAATTATGAAAGGAAGCTGGCAACTAATATCAAAGAAGATACTAAAAGCTCTATTAAGTATATAAAATGTAAAAGAGAGTTGAGGGTAGATATAGGACCAATAGAAAATGATGCTGGAGATATTGTAATGAGAGACGCAGAGATGGCAGAGGAAATGAATGCATATTTTGCATCAGTCTTCACAGTGGAAGACATCTGCAGTATACCAGACATTCAAGTGTGCCAGGGAAGTGAAGTATGTGCAGTGAAAATTTCGACTGAGAAGGTGCTCAGGAAGCTTAATGGTCTGAGGGTGAATAAATCTCTTGGACCTGATGGAATGTACCCTTGGGTTCTGAAGGAAGTAGCTGGAGAGATTTTGGAGGCATTAACAATGATCTTTCAAGAATCAATAGATTCTGGCATTGTATTGGATGACTGGAAAATAGCAGATGCTATTCTGCTATTTAAGAAGGGTGGGAGGCAGCAGAAGGGAAACTATAGACCTGTTAGCCTGACAGCAGTAGTTGGGAAGTTGTTGGAATCTATTGTTAGGGATGAGATTAGAGAATACCTGGAGGCACATGACAAGATAGGCCAAAGCCAGCAAGGTTTCCTGAAAGGAAAATCCTGCCTGCAATTTTTTGAGGAAATTACAAGCAGGGTAGACAAAGGAGATGGTGTACTTGGATTATCAGAAGGTCTTTGACAAGGTGCCGTAAATGAGGTTGCTTAGCAAGGTAAGAGCCCATGGAATTACAGGGGAATTACTAGCATGGGTGGAGCATTGGCTGATCGGCTTAAAATGGAGAGTGGGAATAAAGGGATCCTATTCTGGCTGGCTGCCGGTTACCAGTGGAGTTCCACAGGGGTCGGTGTTGGGACCGCTGCTTTTTACGATGTTTGTCAATGATTCGGACTATGGGATTAATGGATGTGTGGCTCAGTTTGCCAATGATACAAAGATAGGTGGAGGAGCTGGTAGTGTTGACGAAACAGAGAGCCTGCAGAGAGACTTAGAGAGCTTAGGGGAATGGGCGAAGCAGTAGCAAATGAAATACAATGTTGTAAAGTGTATGGTCATGCACTTTGGTGGAAGAAGTAAATGGGCAGACTATTATTTAGATGGGGAGAAAATTCAAAATGCAGAGATGCAAAGGGACTTGGGAGTCCTTGTGCAGGATACTCTAAAGGTTAAGCTCCAGGTTGAGTGGGTGATCAAGAAGGGGAATGCAATGTTCTAGACGTATAGAATATAAGAGCAAGGAATGTGATGTTGAGGCTCTGTAAGGCACTCCTGAGACCACACTTGGAGTATTGTGTGCAGTTTTGGGCTCCTGATTTTAGAAAGGGTATACTGACAATGGAGAGGGTTCAGAGAAGATTCATGAAAATGATTCCAGGAATGAAGGGGTTGCTGTATGAGGAATGTCTGACAGCTCTTGGACTGTATTCCCTGGAGTTCAGGAGAATGGGTTGGGGGGGGGGGGGCGGGATCTCATAGAAACAATCTGAATGTTAAAAGGCATGAACAGATTAGATATGGCAAAGTTATTTCCCATGGTAGGGGAGTCTAGGACAAGAGGGCACGACCTCAGGATTGAAGGACATCCATTTAGAACAGAGATGTGGAGAAATTACTTTAGTCAAAAGGTGGTAAATCTGTGGAATTTGTTGCCATGAGCGGCTGTGGAGGCCAAGTCATTAGATGCATTTAAGGCAGAGATAGATAGGTTCTTGATTAGCCAGCGCATCAAAGGGTATGGGGAGAAGGCAGGGGAGTAGGGATGACTGGAAGAATTAGATCAGCCCATGATTGAATGGCAGAGCAGACTCGATGGGCCAAATGGCCTACTTCTGCTCCTATATCTTATGATCTTATATCATGGTCTAATGTGGGTCCGATTTCTCTTGCATGGCTCTGAAAAGAAGCTAGTCACTTTCTCACATCAATTAAGGGAAAGATAGGGGACTATTACCCTGAGTCACCGGCGTGTCACTACAGTGTAATGTTGGGAGTATGAAATTTCTATTTTAATATCATTCAGCTTGCAAAAAAAATCCACCATTATTTGTCTTCAGAAACGCAGAGTATCCACTTTGAACTTGATGACATCTCAATGTGAGTTACTGGTCTGCCATTGTTAATGGGAATAAAATGGCAGTGGAATTAAATAATGTGGTTGTGGCAACACAATTTAGTGTATGACTTCATTCCATATATTGGTAATAAGCCACTAAGTAAACTTACTGACAACACTTGGTTATGCTTGGTCATCAGCACATTCATGTGGGAATAGTTTGCCTGCCTGCTGTTTCTTGTATAATAGGTAACTTCTATACTTATGAACTCATCAAAGAATAGATTGAATAGCAAATTTTCAGAATGTATTAATGGTTCTGAATTCAGCCAGAACAATTTGGTGAATACATTTGGGACTTGGCAATGTGATCAATGGAGGGAGAAATCAGGGTTTCAAGTTCAGAGTACCTTGCTGGAAAGTGTGCCTGTGTGAATGTTGAATAACACTAAGACGAGGCTTCACTGGAGAAAATAAGTCAAGATAGTAATTGAATGATGTGATCCAAAGCACTGTTACAATAAGAAAGGTTCAATAAATAAATAGACTTCTTTCCAGTATCACAGTATTCAAATAATTTTTGAATTTTCAAAGCCAAAGTTAACATGATTGTTACGGCCACATATTCTAGGTCTCAATTTTTAACTTAATTTTGTACTCTTTACTCTACCTTCTCGATTTTCTTGTTTTAAAGAAGAATTTTGTTTTTGCCAGATACAGCCAATTGATCACTAATGACATGAGTTGTCACAAGATATTGTTTTTGATAGCACCCAACAGGAGGTGTGAAATTTATATTTTGAACACACATGAAAGTGTAGTCTTGTGTGAAGGTTGGCAGTCTGTAATTGTGGGTTAGTTAAATACATGCCTGAGCTTTCCAATTTCTGCATCAGCTTTTTGTTTTCATTAGCATCAAAAAGCTTTAATTCGAGATTATTTTTCAGTCTTTATTTAGGACCTGGATTCTGAGGGAAGAAACTTAAATTTTCTGTGTGTCATAACCAGGAGCCAATCTAACCAAGACGTGGATGCTAATAATATTTAGCCAATGTTAAAATTATTTTTCACAGCAACTAATAGGTCTGCTTTTCAGTTAAACATTGTGTGAGTTACAAGTAAGAGAAAATCTGCAGATGCTGGAAATCAAAGTTGTGCGCACAAAATGCTGGAGGAACTCAGCAGGTCAGGTAGCATCTATGGAAAAGACTAAATAGTCAACATTTTTGGCCAATGTTAATTGGGCCATCAGTGAATAGTTGGAATTCACTTCAGTTATTTAGGCCACAATGCCACTTAATTGGGACAGGAGACTGTCACTGAACAGTTTCTAACTAGCATCAGTTGCATGCATTTCTGGGGTTGTTAGACAATACCCCATGCTTTGAGTGAATGGTTTTTAAGTAGCAAGTAAGAGAAAATTTGCAGCTGCTGGAAATCAAAGCAATACACACAAAATGCTGGAGGAACTCAACAGTTCAGGCAGCATCTATGAAAAAGAGTGAACAGTCGATGTTTCGACCCTTCATCAGTTGTGTGCTTGTGTTCAAAATAACTTCTGTCACTGATAGTTGGCAAGAAATAAGCAGCAAGATAATTTGTAACTGTTTTGCTCACCTTGGTTTCAAGCGTTCAGGCTTGGAGATGCCAGAAACGACTGCGAGTGAAAATGAAACAATTTCACAACTTCAGCAAGTTAGGAACTACAAAGAATTCGAAGGTGTTAACAATCATCTTGAAATGTTGCGATGAAAATGAAGATCCGGAGGATGTTATCTTTGGAGGCATTATATGAAGGCAGTCCATTATCTGCAGTAGGTGTCTGTGTTGATTTGGTTAGTTACAGTCAATTAAAAGAATGTGGCAGTGTACACTGGATGAATTCCTCCATAGGTAACTGTTAAGAGCTACAGTTTTATAATACTGCAGTAGTATTGTTAGTGTTCTGATTTGTTCTGTAGTTCACTTAAATAGATAATTTGTTACTCAGTTAAATTGTAGTTTATCTTTTTTTATACATTTTTAACTATTTCACAAAAGTTTGGCTAAGTGAAGCCACTTAATTGGGCCAAAATGTACTGGTCCTGATGTGTTCAAATTATCCGGAATCCACTATATTTTCATGTCAGGATGATGTGCAGCTTGGAGAACAATTTCCAAGTGGTGGTATTTCCATCCTTTAGCCAACCTTGACTGTCTTGCTGGTAGAGGTCATAGGTTTGGAAGGTCTTGTGTTAAAGGAGTTTTGGTGAGTTGCAACAGTGCATTCTGTAGGTGGTAATAACTGGTGGCAGAGTGAATGTATTTTGGCAATCATTACGTCATGGACTCTTTAAGACATTCATTGTGTCCAGCATCAGTTTTTTTGACAATTCCGGTCATCCAGGCGTATATTACCATCAAATTGGCTGATAATTTTCATAGAGAGCAATGCAAGTTGACAGCATATTTTAAAAAGAATTTCCACTTGGTTTCACCTAGCACCTTCTACCTAGCCTCCTTCCTTTCACCCCCCCCCACCTTTTTATACTGGCATCTTCCCCCTTTTGTTTCAGTACTGAAGAAGGGTCTTGGCCCCAAACATTGACTGTTTATTCATTTCCATAGATGTTGCCTGACCTGTTGAGTTTCCCTAGCGTTTTGTGCATGTTACTTTGGATTTTCACATCTGGAGACTTTCTCATGTTTATATTTTAAACATTTTACAATGTCCAAAATACAAATTAAAACAGATGCAGCAGATTATTGAAGCAGCTGAAACAGAACAACAAATAAAAGAATGGAAAATCTCTCTATTCTTAAAAATTTATAGTGTTGAAATATTTTGAAGGAATTGCATCTGAGCATGTAAGATAGTTTTTTGCAGGGCTAGAGAGCTTGCAAAGCAAACTATGGTGGAAAGGCTTTAAAACAAAACATCTATTACAAGTCCTCATTTCTCTCAACCAACAACTCACTCTGATATTCGTGTGCCATTGCTTTACTCCTTATCTTGGTTGCTTGCAAACCTTCCTGCCTATACTATTCCGTCCCAGCTAAATTCGACTCCAGGCTACTTATATTACTTATCTACGTTACCCAGTCCCTGATCCTCATGTTGATCCACCCCTACAATGATCAAGCATGCTTTTGGGATACATTAGAATATTTAGGCTATTGTGCATCAACAGTGACCTTGGATGGGTGTCATATCGGACATCAAGGTGAACCCTTGGCCATATACCCATTTCAACACTATTATTACCTACTTCCATCCACTAACATTGTTTGATTCTGTCTGCTGTACTGCTGAAATCCATGGTTATTACATAAAACAGTGTGTTGCTTCAGATATATGTGGTAAGCTTCCTGAACATAACTGAGGCATTGTCAATGTGTACATTGAAACCAGAATTATAAAATTGAATCATCTCAAGTGAAAAGGTTATAGGACATTTTTCAGATGCTACTGAGGATCAACTGTGAAACATGCTTTGTCAAAATTGATTTAAGGATGTGGGCAATAAAAACGCAGGAACTGATAAATTATGTTTCTTTACAATAACAGGTGTGTTGAGCAATCTCAAAGAAAAATAGCCATCACCATGAAAAATCAGATTACTGTATCTGTTGAGTGCTAGAATTGAACCTGATGTGTTAAAAAGTCGAGTCCATCCTACCCCTTGTTCTAATCTTGTTGCCACGAGAGCATGCAAAACAAATAAAATAAGCTATTTTAGTAAGCTAGAATTCGCACTTAAGTTTGTATCAATCAAGCCAGAAGGTGTTCTGCACATAAACAGACCTGGGGTTCAAAATGTTTTGTCGGCTAAGCTGGTATTTGAAGAATAGGTTTCAAACACATCTGAGAGTGAGAATAGACAACAAATGCAAATATAACATGGACTGCTATTGAGCATGGAGAGCATGGTACTGATATCTGATTAATTCACATTGTGCTTTTGTATTGTCTGCATATTTTGTGAGTGTCCATGTAGTTTATTTCAGTAATATCTGCATGGCATGGCCTTTATATCATTGCTCTGATTTAACATTAGAAATACTTTGTCACTGCCATGCTTTGCACTGCCAAATCAAGCTTAATACTGCACTATAGTAGTTTCCACTCACCATTTTGTGCAGATTGAGTGAATCAATGGTATATAAATAACATAGGTAAAATAATTTTTCTATAGATTTTAATATATAAAATATTATACATAAAATATTTCCATTTCATTTTATGGCTCTGAGTTATCTGGTTCCAGCTTCATGGTCTTTACTATTCTTTATGAATGAGCCTAAGTAATGAATTGTAGGCGATTTGACTCTAGGGACATCATGTTTGAGCCTCGTGCCAGATAAATCAACACATTTTAGGGGAAATTTGAAAATTCAGAAGTGTCCGGCAGATCATACTTCTTCCTAAATCAGAAGCGGTAAGATTGGTTGTATAACTCAGAAATATTTCCAGGTGGATACAGATGACTTGGAAATCAGTAGAAACTACCTTGGACCTTTCTATTCTGTACAGTTATACAGTAAGTCACCAGCACCATTGCTAAAAGTCAGTTATGAAGATTTCCAGAAACTTTCTATTGGATCATGCAGTGATATGATAGAAGCAGCCCCTTGCAATGTCATTGGAATATTCAAAACAGATGTTGAAATTATGTAGTCACTTTAAAATACCACCTTTCAAATTCAGTAGCTATTTCGTGTTCCAGTATACAGTTGTGCAATTTAAATGATATCAATCAATCTAAGTTGGAGAAACTGTTGGTAATAAATTTTTTACTTTTATTTCTTGCGCGTTAGTAACAAATTACCGTAGATTTCGCACTACAGAGCGCACCTGATTAAAAGCCGCTGGCTCTAATTTTAGAAAGAAAATCAATTTTGTACTTATACAAGCCGCACCGGATTTTAGGCCGCACCGGATTTTCGGCCGCAGGTGTCCCACATTGTAATATGAGATATTTACACAGAAAGATATTACACATGAGGATTTTTTAACTTTTAATTAAATCCATATGGTAACATAAACAAATACATATTGCAAATGCTTTTTTTTGAACCGTGCCTGTAACGCGGCTACTTTTAAATATACATACGTATCGGTAACACACAAATTATGTTGCGTATACTTTTTTACTGAACAACATTCCAATATCTCCTAACGACTGGTAAAAAATATATATATTGCAGCCTACCAGGAAAAGTTATTGATCGCCTTTAACTTAAAAGCAGCGTTTTCGATCAGATCTAATGCCGCTCGCCCCCACCTTCCCGTTTATCGCAAACCGGTATTTCCCACAAGACGCGGCGAAACCGGGTGTGACGTCATAGCATCCCGGGATGTAGTACAGAAAACAAATATAGTTAAAACACTTCTAACTTTAACTAGAAATTACTAACAAATGAATTACTAAGCGAAAATATTATAAACTAAATAACTGCCATAAAGGCAGCACAATGCTTTTCTTCGAGTGTTTTCCATGTTGATGAGGGTGAGTACAAATGACTGATTTACAATAATTTAATTGTGAAAGTGCGCTTGATTTATCGTACAATTTCATTGGACCTCTGTGAACTACTCATCAATTTTATTGGTCTACTGTTACAAGGCAAAATGTTTTTGGCGGCATGAAAAAAAATCATGCATTAGCCGCACCGTAGTAAAGGCCGCAGTGTTCAAAGCTGTTCAAAATGTGGGGAAAAAGTAGCGGCTTATAATCCGACATCTACGGTAATTTGTTGATCTGATTCATACAACTTTTAATAATTCTAAGGCCCAGCCGACCATTATTTGGACAACTTGAGCATTCATGGGTAGAGTGCAACACTAGTTTCTTAGAAACAAATCCCAAGGGGACTGACTTCAGCTGGGATCTCAGTTTGAAAGACTTCAGGTGGTTTTAGTAGGTTGCAGAAGAAAGGGAAAGAGCAGGCCAGTCAACAACACTTTATCATCTTACCATTCAAATAAAGTCATGGCTAAATTTTCATTGGTGCTATTTTACTGCAGGAACCCCATTTACTAGATTATTTTATACATTTAAAGTCAATCAATCTAATGAATGTACTCAGCCACAGAGCCTTCACAACACTCTTGGGTAGAGAATTCCACAGATTCACTACCCTCTGAAGAAATCATCTCGTTTCAGTCTTGAAGTTCTGACCCATCTGGGATGGTTACCTTTAGCTCTAGGTACTTCAGGCAGGAGAACTGTTAGCTTGATATCAACTTGTCTAGCTAGTCTAGCCCCACTAGAATTTTATACATTTCAATGAGGTGGCCTGCCATTCTTTCACATCAGCTTAAGTTATTCTCATATTACGGATCTGCCATCCCAGAAATCAATCTGGTGAACCTAGACTATACACCCTCAATTGCAGAGAGACCAGACCTGCACACTGTATTTCAGATGTAGTCTCACCAGGGCTCTTCTCCAATTGCGGCAAGATGTCACTACTGTTGGTATTTAGGGCCAGTGCCCTGTTAGTTACTTGTAACTGCATCTTAGTAAGGAAATCTAAGTCTTGTGTACAGTAGCTACACTTAAAAAAAAATGTTTCCACTTTTCACTTTTTCTCATTTTTTCCTACATTTTATTTCACCTGCCATGTCCTTGCCTAGTCACTTAACCTGTCCTTAGATTCATGAAACCGCTCTGCATCCTGCTCACAGGCCCCACTGTTGTCTCACTTTGAATCATGAAAAAAAAACTTGAATATTTCATACTTGATCCCCTCATCTGACACTTGATGTCATCATCAATGCAGTGTGCAGATGTTCCTTGTCAACATTACCCAGGAGCTGTCAGAGTGCTGATTGTATTCTGGTGTGACAGCTGAAGGACTCCTTGTTAAAGGTACAGTTTAGAGGTATAATGCTACCAGTACAAGAAACTTAACCCCTAATGCCTGCTATTCTTCTGTGCAGCCTTCGATAAGTCTTTTCTGAGTTTCATCATTATGGCTTTTTTTTCCTTGTCATGGAGTTCTAAATACAGATCCTAGGAATTTTTCATTTCCATCATGTTCAATTGGCTAGATTCAGTCCAGATGAAAACTCTGGACCCAAAAAATTGTCTGTCCATTTCCCTTCATAGATGCTGCCGGATTAGCTGAGTTCCTGCAGCTCTTTGTGTACTGCTCCAGATTCCAGCATCTGCAGCCACGTGTGTCTCTATCTCCAACCAGCTCTCATTTGTATTGGTGACGTTTGTACTTCTGCTCTGGAAAAGATATGTTGAAATGGCAGGGCATGAGGAACCCCATGCCAGTTTTGTTTGCAACTCCCCTGCAGCAAAATTCTCTTTGATACAGCATTAAATACAGAGTGTTTTTTTTTAAGATTATTAAATAAATCAGGGGAGTCCTGGATTACAGAAGTGGTGCTGAGTATCATAGAGAGGGAAACAAGGGTTGGAGTTGGGGGTTCAGATTTGGTTGAGTTGGGAGCTCAGGTGCATTGGTGCAGGGGATGGAACTTCAGGAGATGAAGCACCAGAGACTGGGAAATAGGACATGCAGTTGTCTAGTGGTTGGGATATAGATGTATGATGATCTGGATGGTCAGGATTCTACTAGCAACAGTGAATAGGTTGGAGTGCACAGCTATTAGAGAAAATACTTTTGGAGGATTCAGCATGCTAGATGATAAATGCCTGGCCCCCAATTTCAGCAAAGTGAGTGAGGATGACCGTTTTAACTTGTATCACTCTAGGCCTCAAATCTCCAGTTAAGAATGAATAGCCTGTGGGGTTTGTAGATGTCAGATACAAGGAAGGATTTTGTTCAAGCAGCAGATAATTCCTGCCGTTGCCAGTGAGGAGTTTATGTGTACTCCTCGTGACAGTTTGGGTTTCTTTCGGGTGCTCTGGTTTCCTCTTACAGTCCAAAGGTGTACCAGATGGTAGGTTAATTAGTCATTGTAATTGTCCCATGATTAGGCTAGGATTAAGTCGGGGGATTGCTGGGTGACATGGCTTGAAGGGCCTATTCCATGCTGTATCTCAATTACTAAATAAACGGATTTGCACTGTATGTTGTTGGTGTTGATGTGCTTTATCCAACATTGACACAACCAGTCATTGTTTCTGATAAAATATATTCAGTGGTGTAGTGCACAAGTATTGTAGAAAAACTTCCCATAAATTCAATGCATCACACATTTGATTGGCAATTGTTGATTTTCATACCTTCATTCTGAGTTTCAACTGGGTAACTACTCTCTCTGTTGTGGAGATGTGATTTCTTCATGGTCTATGAACTTTTCATTTTCACCATATCAATCCAGGCTAACTTTGGAGAAACAGTAAGCAAGATGCATAAGGGCAGTTAAGTACAAAAGTATTTGAATAGATTGCCAGACGATGTTAGGTATTAGCGCCAAGTTCTACCAGGGTAGACTCTACTGCTTCTTCCTAATCTGTACATTGTGCCACTTTTTACAGCTGGCAACTTGATTTTATAAGCATCTTGGAACTTCGGAATATGTGCTCCGCAGCTTGGCATTTAATTTCCTCAATAACAACCCAAGTCATAAACATATTTGCTTTTCTTCTTGTCAATCTTACTACTGCTTCTGCTTCATGAATGTTTTGTTATTAGCATGTATGTGTAGACAAGCTGGTTCACAGCCAGGTCGTGCAGGTAATTGTTGCTTGAAATACTGTTCCTTGGTAGTGATAATTTATGTGTAACTGAATAATTACGAATTATGTATTAACAAAATCAGCTTCGTCAAAGAACAATCTCAACCAAAAATTAGGATAAAATTACAGTACGTTATCAATTATCATGTAGGGGATGCAAGGTAAATAGTTTTCATTCTGTAATACACCACTTACCCTGTCCTTAGCATCGATATTTGTGGCTAGCATTATAACCAGCCCCTCATTGTTTAAAATTTACCAATTTATGATAGATTTTAAAAAACTTGAGTGCTTGCTGAGATTGTGATATAAGGTCATGAACCACGCCTGTTATTTGTATTGAAGTTCTGAATGTTATTTGCTTACTTTTATTGTTTACACAATTTGTTTTCCCCCCACATGCTGGGTGTTTGATGGTCTTTTAAAAATAGGTTATATTGGGTTTCTTTGTTTTGTGCAGCCTGTATGTAGATGAATATCAAGGTTGTATATAGTATACATACTTTGAACTTTGAAGTAAGATTTCCTTGTAAGATGTGCTGGAGTCTGGAGCAGATGTCTGACCTTTTGCATCACAACCTGGTACTCCAGCTGCAGTGCTGCCAATGAAAAAGCCTTGCCAGAGGGTGGTTAGGGGAGCAGAGAAGGTTATTGGGGTCTCCCTACCTTCTATGCAAGACTTCTTTCAGAGTCGATGCCTCCAGAAGACACAGTACATCATTAAAGACCCCTCACACCCTCTCCATAACCTGTTTGTTCTTCTGCCATCAAGCAAACGTTACAGGAGCATCAAAACAAAAACCACAAGGCTGCTTCCTCCCACAGGCAGTCAGACTGCTAAATAGCTGCTCTACCTGACTCTGCTTTGGACACTTTTAACTTGCACTGGACACTTACAACTTGTTTTTAACTGACATGTGGCTGTTGTGTGTTACTATTTATTGTTATGTTTATTATTTAGTGTAGTGTTGTTATGTTATCATTGCACTGCTCCTGGGAAACGCTGTCTCATTCTGCCCTGCAGAGCTGATGTACGGTTAGAATGACAATAAAGTTTTTGAATCTTGAAATGTTTGACCAGGAATATAACCTTTTTACTGGAGCTTTTTGTCAGTGAAAGAAGATTTTCATTAAGGGACATTTTTTTTCAAAACAAATAACCGATATTCCATTTTTTAGAAGAGTTTAAATTTTAACTGAATTTGCCTGGTGGGAATGGGATGAACTTGAATCCTTTCTGTTTTATTCCTAGTCTGATTCACACAGCATTGAAATTAAAATCACCATGGGAATTAAAGTATATGGCTTGAATGTAACTTCTGTATAGGTTAGGTCAATATCAAGGTTACATTGTAGGGTAGTTTAAACATATGTTAAGAATTTAATGTTAAAATTATAATTAATTTGTGTAAAATTTGCAAAGTAAGTAGCATAGTCTTTAATTAGTGTGAAATCTACTGTGATGAGACATCAGTTTGTAATGAGCTCATAAACAAATAGATTTAAATTAAATTGGTTTAATCATTCCAATTATATTCCCTGTATTTGTTTTATTACACATTGTTCCATCTTCCCAGCACTGACCAGAATGTATGTCAAACTGTAATGTGAAATCGCCCATCTCTTTTCTGGATATGAGCAGAAAATTAATACAAACACTGAGAAGTCAAATTTAGCTTCAATTGCATGGCTGTTTTAGAGTGAAGAAATTCTTAAAGTAATGGTAATATATGTTAACTAAAATCATTTTGGGATCTTAATAACTTGAATTAGGCTCTTAGCGATCTAAATTAATTCAAAGATCTTGTGAGGTACTTTTACTCATTGTATGGAAGCAGTTGCCAATTATAAATCCTGTGGAGAAATTGGCTGGATTCATGCAGAAATAGATAAGCTATCAGTAGTGTCTTATCAGAAGTTTTCAAAACCAAATGTTCTGGTAGGAATATGCCACTGGTGGAAAGTTAGTTTTCAGTAGATGGTGTTAACATTTGAATTCGTCATACATAAATTATGACAACTTAGGTTGGCTGTTCTGTGGTTTGTTGTGTCTGGTTTGGTTCCTACTTTGAAAGTTGCCGTTGCACTTGGTCATCTGAGGCTTGTTTTCACAGTCTGGCCATTCCAGCAGGATCCCCATGCACTGCAGGGGAATAGACAAAGCAAAGTTAAAGCCATGAACAGCTGAACATGTGTTATTAACAAACAATGGTAAAATATGTACCTCATATTGCAGCTGTTACTTCTACTTCACTGTAATGTGTGGAAAATCACAATGAAACTTTATCCTTTCCTTGGACCAGTGGCCTCAATATTGAAACTTCTCTCTGCTAATGCCCAAAACACATATTTATAGAATAAACAAGATAAGATATATTTGAGATATTTCTAAATTTAAAAAAAGTACTGGTGGTAAGGATACAAATTAGTATAAATTCTGCTCCATGTGGAAAGGAAAAAAAATCTGTGGAAGCACTTAAAGTCCATCAAGGAGCTACAGCTAATAATGGAAGTAGCATTAGAAATGTGCACACTAATTTAGCAGAGTATTTAAGTTTCGATGAGCGAACCTTGCAGATTTTACCTGTTTGTATATTAAGCATGGGATACAGTTTTATTGTCAGCTTGAGGAGACAGATAAATAGTCCATGTTTACTGCATTCAGACAAGAGAATACACAAAGGATTAATTTTCAGTGAGCTGCATCATCAGGGAGTATAATCATACTGCAGTATGATGTGCAATTCCAGATTACAGACAGTTGCTCCAGTTATTTATAGTTTGGTCGACATGAGAGATCTGAATAAAATGCCTTTTCTCTCGCATTGTCACTCATCTGTCTGGATTAGATGTCCAAACGTAAAGTTTAAATTCATGTATAAATGATGAATAGAATGACATTTTGGAAATGAAAGAAGAAAAAATTTTTGGCATCCACATCATATTTATTTGCATTTTAAGTTTTAGTTTTATCAGAAATAAATGTTTCACTTGTTCCTAGTAAATGGTAAATGTTCATTTCTTCTGGTCTGTTTTAGGTGTTTCCCCCACCTCAGACCTTTTTGTGTGTTTTTTTTGTTAGTTGCATTTATCAGGAAGTTGTGGTTTTTCAAGATATTTCCCACTTAAGAGTCTTATCAATAACCTGTGATTTTGTTTTGTTTCAGTGTCCTGCTGAGAATTTACGGCTTGAATCATTTATAATGGTAACATTATCGAAAGTGGTGGACCCCCGATTTTGATTTTTATGGAATGGAAATTTGTCATCTGTAGAGGGGAGAAAAGGTAAGCTGGATAATACGTACAGGGAGAGAAAATGTGGGGGATGTAAACTTTTTTTTGTAAGTTCCTTAAACTATTAAAATGACTTCATTAATCCACAGTTTTCAATGTGTGACTGTTAACACTTAAATGTTGCCAATAGTTATACTTCACTCAAGGAGGACAAGCCAGCAATCTCCATGGTTAAGCTGCACCTCAGCTCAGTTGAAGGTTTAGCTTTGCTTGATGGATCAAAGACTTTTCAAAGACCTTCTCCTCTTTGATGAGAATTTAGGAAGAAAACTGACTGATGTTTTAGGTTTAAATAAAATCTATTGACTGAGTTAGTATTGTAGGATGAGAATAAGGTTCGTCTTCAATCTTGATTACATGATTATGAATACCTTCACTCTTGATCGGCGCTCTAATGGACATTTGTGTGGATATCAAATAACAACAGGATTAAATTATCTGATAATCTGCACAGTTAACTAACAGCCCAGAATTCACTATTAACCTTGGTTCAGTCATAAGGATGGCCATGAATGAGCAGTTGGAAACAGTTAAGGCATCCATGGATGTGCAATACAAGAGGAATGGGGTATTTAGCATTGTATGCGTGATTTTAACTCTAATAGCATATCCCATACCTGTAGTTTTAATTCCAGACTCTAGACTCTCCTGCCATCAGGAACTTTGTTCTTACAAACGTATATGTAGTCTAGTTAGAATTTTATGGCATCCCCTCTCATTCCAATTTACTCTAGGGCCTAACTCACACAATTTCTTCAAAATCAGAATCGGATTTATTATCACTGACATATGACGTGAAATTTGTTGTTTTGTGGTGGCAAGACGAAACCTATAAATTTCAAAAATAGCTAAATAATGTAGAACAGTCCTGCCATCCCAGATATCTATTGAGTAAATGCTTGTTGTATTCCCTCTGTGGAAAGAACATTCCATTTAAATAAAGAAGGGTAGTGAATTTCCAGTTTCCCTGAGATATTTGCAGGCAAAATCATTGAATCTACAGTATTTCAAAAGGAGGTAGATAATTTTTTTGTGTGTGGGATCAAGGATTGTGGTGAACTGGTGCAAAAGAGAACTTGAGGCCTGGGACAGATGAGCATGATCATGTTGCAAGTTGGGGCAGGCTTATGCAGCCCTGCTCGGTTTTCTTGTGCTCTTATGCTCAAAACTTTACACAGAACTCCATTTGGTGTTCCACCAAACCCTGTATGGCAACAAGATATCCTTGGCATTGTACTTAAATCCTCTTGCAGTGAAGGCCTTATGTTTTCTCCTCCTTACCTGCTTGCTGCCCCTGAACACTTCCATTCAATGGTTCAGTACAAGGCCTCTAAGATCTCGGGCTTTGTCCAAAGAGGAAGGAGAGAGAGGTGAATGTAAGCTAGTATGGACAGGCGCAGTGCATTGCTAAAGGATCTGCTACCCCATGCAGTGTCTGGGGAGCAAAGAAACCAGTGCTGAAAGTAAGCCATTATCGGCCAGGAGAGTGTATCTGCAAGGAACCTACTAAAACATTGGGCGCAAATGGACAAAATATAATGGAAAGTGTTCAGAAGCATTCCTGTTAGAAATTTGAGTTAATTTCACCCCTGTTTGAAACCTAAAACAGCAGTCTGAGGTGTTTAATGACACTTCTGTTAGAAGCAGAATAATAAACAGTGGAACTGGGATTAACAATTAAACAATACTGTCAAAATTCTGCATTCTGGTGTACTCTGAATATACTCACTCATGCCACAAACACACACACATTTGCACTTATTATTATTGACCATTCCACTTAATCTTAGTTATTATCTCAGTAACTATGTAGCTATATAAAGTAACTAACAACATAAATACTAATTGCATATTTAACTAGTTTTGTAATGATATGATCTGTTTAGGATTTCAAGTTCAATAAAATTATTGTATGTTTAATGTGATAATTTGTTACTGTTATGACTGTTCCTTTAGAACTGAGCAAGATGCTATGATCTAGAAGAGATACAATAACACAGCCTAGGGCTCATCTTAATGGATAGCATAGTTGCCTGTTGCTTGAACTGGTCTGTCACTCATGAGTGACTTGATAATATTCTTAGCTCGGCTGCTTTAGGGTGCAGTACATATTGCTTAACCCTGCACTGTTATTTCTCCATGAATTGACATAAATGGCAACGGTCATAATATAAATAACCTTTTGATTCTAACAGTAGGAGTGTGCCCTAAAGACCATGATTTTTGTGAAGAAAGAATGAGGCTAAATCAGGAAAATAAGTTTTATTTTGGTTTGCTCATTTCATTTACAAGCCCATGTCACCTATATATTTTTAAATCTGAATAGTTATTGTGCTTTTCCCCCTTTCTTTACTATTTTTTGAATCTTACTGTAATTGTACTCAGAAGTATTTGTATTTTTTAAACTTGGGGATCAGAGCTGTGTAGATTATTAGGTTCCTTATTCTCATGGAGCTGTCTTGAAGGATGTATATTTGATTTGTTAATTCTATGACAGTCAGACTCTTTTCATTTCCAATAAAATAATATCTGGGGAATATGTGAATGATTATGTCAGTAATGTCTCAGGTTCCATGTTGTCTTTATAGCTAATTGTTTTGTGGTGGTAATGAGTTAGTCTTTGAAGTGGTATTGGTAACCAACAATTGATATATATTATAATTTTAATATATTAATTATTTTTTAAGTACTGGTGATCATACTTGAAGATATTTTTTTTCTAAAAGTAGTTCTTCTTTCATTTTGACTAAGATGGTGTTTGCAATCTGGCTGGTGATAATCAGTCTTTGTATCCCCAAGAATAGGTGTAGTGACAGGTATGATATGAAATGGGCATAGCTGGTTAAGGGCATACCATTTAGGAGGTTAATTGGTTCATTGTCCTGTGGTTAGGCTAGTGTTAAAATAGGTGGGTTGCTGGGCGGTGTGACTTGTTAGTCCGGAAGGGCCTGTTCTGTACTGTTTCTCTAAATAAAATAAATAAAATTAACATCAGAACAAATTGAGGTTATTAATTTAGCTGCTTGGGCAACACTCATGTCATCAGGTCAATGTGATGCAAATTGGGTGGATCTTCTGAAGGGTTAGTCATTTGTTCTGTTATTTATTTTTTATATCCTGGAGGCCTAGTTGTAAATGACTTCTGATATGGAGTCCTATAGTGTGGAAACATGCCCTTCAGCCACTATGTTTGTACTGGCCATCATCATGCTACCTCTATAAATCTTGTATTCCAGCCTTCTATGCCAGACACTTCCACTGCTCATCTAAATAGTTCATAAATGTTGAGTGAATAACTGTTTCTGCTACCCCGTCACGGAGTATGTTCAGATTTTAACCATACTTTGGCTGAAAAATCCTTTCTCAAAAGTCTTCTAAATCTGTTGCTATGTTTCTGCCCTCTGCTCATAGGTACTCTACCCAAGGGGAAAATATTCTCACTAATTATACCAAGCCCCTCATCATTTTTTAGATCTTAGTCGTGTCGCCCTCAGCTTCTAGGAAAACAAACTGTGTCTCTACATCCTCTGCTCATGGTGGAAGTGCTCTATCCTAGGCAACAGTCTGGTGAATTTGTTCTGAACCCACTCTAATGCAATCGTATCTTTTCCAAAACTACAAACAATATACAGCTTTGGCTTAATGGATATAATATATTGTACGATAACCTCCATTCTCTTCTTAATACTCTGTGTTCTCAGTTAATGAAAGCAAGATATTGTTTTGAAAGTAAATTCTTTACTACCATATCCACCCGTTCCAGGCATCCTTGGACAAGTATAATAAGGTTCTGTTGTTTCTCAGTACTTTCTAGGGTACTGCCATTCATTATGCATATTCTTGTGCCATTAGTTCTGCTAAAATACATTAGCTCACATCCTTCAGGATTCATTTCCAGCTGGTGTTGTTCTGTCCATCTCACCAACACATCAAAACCATTCTGTAGCTCAATCAGCTGCAAACATGCTTATTGTGGCTTGTACGTTCACAGACTGACAATGTATTTAACAAACAGCTAAGGGTAGAGGATAGATCACTGGTACACCAATAGTCACACGCTTTCAATTGCAAAAATAATGCTCCACCATCGCTCTCTCCCTCTTATTTCCAAGACAATTTTGGACCCAGTTAGCCAAATTATCCTGAACCCCAGTGCTTTTATCTTTGGGACCTGTCTTCAATTTAGGACTTAGTCCAAAGTTTTAGTGAAATTCATGTAGACCACATCTACTGCACTACCCTTACAATGTTGTGCTGATTAGCCTTAAATAATTCCTGCTTTTCAAAATGCTATTTAATCCTATCCCTCGGAATTCTCTTCCAAAAATTTGCCTATTATCCAGGTTAGGTTCACTGGCCTTCAATTACTTGGCATGTTCCTCTTGCTCTTCTTGAATAAGAGTACCATATTTGCTGTCCTCCAGTCATTCTCCTCCTCACCAGTGTCCAGAAAAGATTTGAAAATTCTATCAGACTTCCAAAAAACTCCCCCTTTGACTCTGATATCAGCACAGGAAGTATTTTGTCAGGCCCTTAGGATTTATCCAGCTTTAAACCTGTGAAGACATTTAATATCTCTTTTCAAAGTCAGTTTGTTCCAGAGTTCCAGCACTACCATTCCTGAATTCTCCACATACAATGTTCTTCAATACATTACAATTGTCAACAAGCTTTGGGAACTACCTTCATGGACTGGATCTAATGCCTCCATATTCCCTGCTCTTTCCATACCTCTTTTACCTCCCTTGTGCACTCTCGCTTCCATCCATTTGCTGTCTGGAAAGGATCAATCCACCTTGAGGATCAAAAAATAAACTCTTGTCACTATTTATCAAAAAGGCGGCACCCATCATTAAGAACCCCCATCACCCAGGTCATGCCCATTGTTACTATCAGGAAGGAGGTACAGAAGCCTGAAAGCACACACTCAGCAATTCAGGAATAGCCTCTTCCCCTCTGCCATCTGATTTCTGAATGGACATTGAACCCATGAACACTACCTCACTACATTTGTATTTTTATTTTTGCACTGCTTATTTAACTTAACTATTTAATATATGTACTTACTGTAATTCATGTCTTTTCTATTAATATGTATTGCATTGTTCAGTTGCCTCAAAGACAAATTTCACGACACATGCCTGTGATATTAAACCTGATTCTGTTCATGACTCAGTACTACACCACATATGGCATTTTCCTTTGAAGCCTTCAGTGCTGCATTTTGCTGGCTTAAAATATATTTCTGCCCATAATCATGGCCCTACAACGTATTCTGTTCCCAAAACGAAGTGGTGGTGAGAACTGACAGCTCATAAGTCTGAAATGACTAATTGTATGGTTTAGTTGTCCTATCTATGGGGAAATATTTGACTTTCCCCCAATCCCCATGGATTAATTGAAATGGGTAAATAATTATCAAAGAAATACCAGTGGGGAGAATCCACTAGACATTGCACCAGAGCACCAAAGCATGTAGTTTGTGTCACCACAACACTCTCTTTATTGTTTGGCATTCATAACAGGAATGAGTATTACAGAAATTTCACTCTGTACTGAAACAGTTTTGCAGATGTGCTTATTAGTTATGCTGACATCAACAGTATCAACTATTTTTAAACTGGGAATCATTTCAAAACTTAAGTTATAAACTTTCGGTCTGCACCACATCTTGTGATAAATACTTTTAAGTGCCATGTAAACACACACGAATAGGCAGGGAATGGAGGAATATAGATTTCCTCCAGGCAGATGTGCAGTTTAAATTGCTTTGATGATCAGAACAGATATAATCGGCTGAAGGACTTCTGCTTCTACTGTACTGTTCAATGTTTAGCTCCTTTTTAATTAAAACAATGTTATGATATTGAAAATATGACATGAAACAAATAAATCTATAAGTACAATGTCTTTGTGTATGATTTCTTAAGAGAAGGCCATTTAGGTTTAAAATTTCTGTTCTTCTGATGAACAGATTGATCTGTTTTGTTTGCAAACAGTTTTATTTATTATATGCACAGGATAGTAAATAGTATTAACTACAGGCAGTTCCCGGGTTAAGAACGAGTTCAGTGCCTGAGTTTGTCGTTAAGTCAGATTTGTATGTAAGTTGGAACAAGTGCATCCGATATTATTTAGCGTCAGTCAAACGTTTGTCTTAGTATATATTTTACCTTTCTATGCATTTAAAACACTTAAGAAACATATGTATTCCAATAATTATACCACTGCGTTGCTTAGTAATAATGTAGCTTTCATCAGGGCAGGGCCTTTCACATGCTCCATTATTCTCACTTTATCCTTTATCCTTTAAAAATGTTCCGATCGTTGACCGACTGTAGCCTAATGTTTTTCCAATGACTGATGACGTTTCACCTCTTTCCAAATGCTTTCTTATTCCACTTTATTTTCAATCATGATCGCTTCCCTTCAATGAAACAGAAATGCTGTGGGTGGCAGGTCCCGAGGTCCGCTGGGTCCTAAGGACCACCGCACTGAATTCCCCGGGTCCTCACATTAGCATGAGGGTATAGCACTAATGCGAGACAGGTTAAATGGGACAAGTGGGAGTTGCGCTGGGTTTGGGTATTTGATCCTCCACAATATTCTGTGTGGGAATTTAAACTGGAGGTGGCAGTGATTTTTTTTATGAGGTCGAGTTGCAAGCTCGACATCAACCCGGCACTGCTCAGTAGTGTCTGTCACTGGATCGAACTCGGAAACCTCCGTTCTTGAGCCTGTTGCTGATCTCACTGCGCCACCAGCTGACCGGAAAGGGGGGGGGGGGGAGCGGGGTCAGGGTGAATCTTGCTAAGAAAATTTTAAGCCAAATACAAAGTTACACACTCAACACAGTGTCAACTGCAACAACTTAAAATGGTGGATGGTGTCGCGACCCGACTTAGAACGGTGGACTGCGTTCTCCTTCCTCAGTTCGTAAGTACAAGCTATTTGCAAGTCGGACGATCGTAACTCGGGAGGTACTTGTACTCAATACTTAGTACATTTCAAAAACTCAAACTCACAATTACTCATCATAAATATACACCATTTTTGTCATTTTAAATCTGACCTTATTGAGAACATCTTGAAATGGCATTGGGAGGAGGAATGTTAAATTGTTGCACTCAGTTCTGACCAAAATTTGCAAGGCTATGGCTGTTTTCTAACTAGTTTAACCAGGCAAAGATGCAAAATGGTCCTAAGATTCACAACAGGACCTGAGTAGCATGTAAGTATTGCAGGGTGGTTTCTCTTAGACATCATAATGACATGGTAGTGTGAGATCACCTTGAATGATAAATTTGACTCAAAAGACTTAGTATTATATTAGGCAAAGGTTTCTGTCTGCAATTCACTTATTGTTTACAGTGTGGTGGAAATGACAAAACAAAACAAAAATTCAATCACTCTCTAAAGTTTTTTTTTAATTGATGACATAGGCTAATTTTTATCAGCCTTTATGAACACATGAGCTTTTTTTATGATTAGCAGTCACTCTGATTAAAATAGTTGCAATTTCACTAATACAAAATTAAATCCATCAAAGTTAAAAGCTGTTTGACCCTTTCCAAAGGGTTTTTACACTTATTCAACAAACATACTTTCAGTAAAGCTGTCTTTTAAGGTTTCTAAACTTGACTGTAATTCTCAAGATTTCTCTTGTCATATGTTGTAGCACTTATCTGTAGATGTATTTTACCATTTAACATTAGCTTCCTCTTCTCCTGAGTCGTCTTCCCAGTTCAAGTCAATAATTGGTTCAGTTTTTCTCCTCAATTTAGCTGGCCAGCTGCCAATGTGAAACTATTGTCTAAATTGCTGATGATTGAAATTAACATGACATTTGTGCGGTGGTAATGGAATACCTTAGTAATTAATTTCATGACACTGAGGAGGGTTCTATCATCTACCACCTCTAATCAGCAGGAGGGAACGGGAGATGATGGAACTCTTCCAACAGGCATTCTACTGCACTGGTTATTCCAATTCTGCATCAAACTTGCTTTTGAAATATTCCAGCAGAAATAAAACAATAGATAATTATTGCAATGGAAGTCACAATATTTATTTATATAGTAGTAAATCCACATTGATAACAATTAGAAGGGCAGACATTGATAAGATTGAAATAATAAAAGCTAAGGAACACATAATTTGTTGCCTTTTGAAAGGAATTTTACAAATATATATTTTGCTTAAAAGTTCAGTGTTACTAATGTGAAATTTGCACTGCAGTGTTTTAAATAACATCTGTGCTTCCAAGTTTCTTGAAACTATTTTCATATATTCGAGATGATTCAGTTGTAAAAGCATGGTTAATATTTCTTTTTTTTAGCATAACTAGCCATAGTCTTCTATTACAACGACAGATGTCAATGATTCACGTCATTCTGATTTTAAGTAATCTGATGACATTACAGGGAGATCGGAATTTGGTTTTGACATTGGTGCAAATCATGCCACAATGAATTGGTAGTCTGCATTAAAAGTTGTTTGAATTTCTTTTCTATTAAAGAATTTTGACCAGGACATAAAATAAAATTGCACTTAGTTACTAACTGTTTTGTGCTGCTGTGCAAAAGGCCAATTTTATTCCTTTGTGGCTGTGAATAAATGAAAAAAAAGGTCCTTCAGTGAAAAATGTGAGCATCAGATAGATGAATTACTTGCTATCAAAAGTTACTGACCATGAACTTGTAATGTGCATTAAAACATAAGTTAGAAAAGTGCAGTATGAGAGGCTTGCACCAATTTTGTGTAGGCTGCCTGAGCTGTGATATTCTATAATACATGAGACTTTAGATTGTCACTCCTTGGTAACCTCCTGTCCTTGCAGAGAGTGAGATTGCAGAAGAATTGTGCTGCTGAAGACCAGTGTGAGGGGGAAATGGTGGAATTGTTTGGAGGAGAAGGCCATCTCAGTTGTTTGGAGGAAGATTTAGTGAATGTCATATGGGGTCATCAGCAAGCATCTTTTAAGAGAATAATGGAGATGAGTTGCTAAGGAAAATAATTAGGAGTGATTTATTGGGCAGGTGGTTTATATTGAGGAGTTGGTGTAGGTGGTTAATTAATGACGGTTGGGCTTCTTAATTAACACTAAAGCTTATTTTAGCTTTCCAGTTCTGATCTGCCTCACTGGCTATATGAAGATTCAGCCTCAGTTTTGCTGAATTCAGTGTTGTGGAGATTTCATATGGATGTGGTAGAGCCATATCAAAAGCTAGGGTGTGCACTGTCAGTGCACAAGGCATAGGGTTTAAACAATATTCCAGCATATACATATGACACAAAAATGTTGTGTTATGACATCAAATTTCTGGGTTTCTGGGCATTGAGGCCAAATTATGATATCAGGCTTTGAATTGTATTCTTCATAAAAGGCATTTAAACTGTGCTGTAGTTCTCTATGACTCTGTGTGTGTGAAATTAAGTGTTGATCTGTCAAATGTTTACATTTCCGCAGGGTGGCATGGTAGCATGACTTACAAAACTTAAAAGCACCATCTCATGGATTGTTTGGATGTGATAACAGGATTAAATTTCTATACAGGAATAGTTAGCATTCCTACTCAGGGGAGATAATAAGACATTTACAAAAGGGTGTGAGAGAACTTGGTTGAGAATTACTTGGAACTTTTATAGTTTGTGGCAGTCAGTTGCAGATCAACTCTGGGGATGGAAGGGATGCTGGCTATGTGGCTAAAACACATGCCAAATGTTTGCAATGTTGTGAAACTTAAGGAAGATAAAACTATTATAAAAGGACGGCTCAGCTGCTCTGTTAAATGGATAGGGATACACTATTTGAATGACACCAAATTATCTTGTACTACATATAGAGAATGTTTGTCTTTAAGTAAACTGTAATTTTGTTTGGTGATAATGAGTTTTGTAAAAATTAGTTTTCATTGGATTCCCAAATAGTTCATACGGTGCAGTAATCAAATTTCCTGTAAATGAATTCATTATTTGTAACTGGTTTCCTATATTATACTAATATCCATGGAACACCTGCGAAAAGATGGTGAGAGTCGTAACTGTGGGAGGCTGTTTTATAGGATGCTGGTGAATGTCAATTTTCTTTCATTTAAATTAATTTGCTTTTGTGTGAAGATAGTTGGTACCATCTGCATGTGGATAAACAGGCAAGTTATGAACTGATTTGTCTATAGAAGTGAATGTGTGCAACTGAATCTGTTTATGTTTAAATAGTTAGCTGCTGTTGAGCATGCAGCGTAGCTGAAGTAAAACATTGACCTCAGTAAGTTTGTGCATAGCATATAACTTTTTAACAGAAATTAGTGAAGTAAGGGTTATTTCAGTGACTTTACCATTGAAACTATATCATGTTGCAATAAAGCATCTGTTCAAATGTCCTCATGTCAGTGAACATATTTTAGATTTCTGCATTAGTTATTGCTTTAGCAATTGCATATTACATCATAATGTTGCAGTAAGGGAGCTTAAAATTTCCAAGCAGATTTCTGTTTGTTTTGTGTTTTTCTTTTAACATTATACTGTTGCAATTTCTTTCAGTGTCATGCTTTAGAATTAGTCCCGCTTCCTCTTTTTGCATACTGTGTACTTCAAACTGGGGAAATCAAGTTAGCATTTTGCTGAATTTGAACAATCATGGTAATGATACCACATTTAGATATTCTTATAAATTTCAATATCTTGTATAGTTATTCTTTTAAACATGGCTTGGTTGGGAACAATTCTGACATGTGTGATGTTTCTATGTGTTTTTTTTGTTGAATGGAGAGGCTTTTGGAAAAGAATGAAGAATAGTTTCAGTTTTACTGCTGCAGAACTTTCTCATTCTTCCCCACTGCACAAAGGACAGTGTTATGTGGTGGTGTATTACAACACAGAAAATGAATGCAAATCAGTATTTTAATGCTCCATTAGTGATGATGTACTGTGCCTTTCTATGACTGCATAAATTGACTACCACTTTTTTCTTTTAGTATGTCACCAGTGGAGATACTAGTGGAGTGGATACTTAAAGTTGAAAACTTTTATAAGGTTACTTCACTTATTTACTGCCTAGATGGTAAAAGTGGAAATTAAAGCATGTCATTTTTCATTTTAATTTGACTTGGTTTCTCCCAAAATGTTTGTTTTCTCAAACAGAAAATGTTGTTTTCTCACTTTTTTTTTGTCGTCAGTGAAGAAATAAAAAAGGTTGTATAGTGGATCTGATTAATTGGGACACATTGGGACTAGTACACTTTGGCTCATTAAGCAGCTGCCACAATTAGCCAGAGTTTCATGGAAATAGTTAAAAAAGTATAAAAAAGACAAATTATGTACTTAAATGAAATACAGAACAAAGTAGAACACTACCAATAGTACTTTGGTGCTATGAAACTATATATGTGTTCCTAATACTTTATCGATGCAGGAATTCAGCCAGTGTACGCCATGAACAAAGTCAGACAATGAACTGCCTTCATATAATGCTATCAGTGATTGCATCCTCCAAATCTCCATTTTTATTAGTAATATTCAAGATAATTGTCAGTATTTCAAACTGTTTGTAGATCCTACTTGTGGAAATGGTGAAATCAGTTCATTTTCACCCCCGGCTGCTTCTGGCATCTCTAAGCCTGAATGCTGGAAACAGCAGTGAACAAAACAGTTCTGAATTGTCTTACTGCTTATTTCTCACCAACTATCAGTGACAAAAGTCACTTTTTTTTTTCAACACAAGCACACACAACTGATGCTATTTAAAAACTTTTCTCTCTAAGCACAGTGTAGCGTCCAATGGCCACGTGTGTACACAACTGACAGTCATTAAAACCTGTTCAGCAACATTCTCCTGCTCCAATTGAAGCAGCATAATGTCCCAGATAAACAAAGGGAATCCAGGCAATTTTCTCTATTAGTTTTTGTTATTTGAGAGTTGTCCCAAATAAGCGGCTGTCCCAATTAACTGGAACCAACTGTAATTCTAACGGACGTGAAAAAGAGAAATCCACATATGAAAGTAAAGAGGGTGCTACAGGTAGCTTCTTTTACTAATCTTTTAAAAGAAGCTGAAAAGCAGTAAATATTGGAAAAAAGTAAATCCTGATAAAGAGCTGGGGATTGAAGGAATGCAGTTGTTTAAGGGGCAGAAGAGAGAATGATGAAGGTGTTCTGAGGACTCAGAAGTTGAGCAGGTCGTTTGAAGAAGTGAGTAATGATTGGAGTGAGTGAGCAGACTCATGAGAGCAAGAGTTGGTAGGAAGGCAAAATGAAGAATATGTGGAAAAAGCAAGGACATAGGACAAAACACAAGTGATAGAGAAAAGTTTGGTTTGAGAATTGCTGAGCACCATATTTTTGCTGCACTTGGCAACCCTGGCTTTCTCCCTTTTGTACTGCACCCCACACTAGATCTGATTTTAAGGGAAGTAATGAAATCACAAGAGGGAAATAGTAGAAGATGGATGGAGAGTTAAGTAGAGGATTTAAAAACAAGTCGATGGTGTGAATCCTGTTTGAGACTGTCACTGCTTGAGTATATCCTGCCATACAAATCCTGTAACTGCACTTACCTCTTCTGGCTCGGCAGGAACCAACCTCCTGGTGGTCTTGCTGCTGCAGGAAACCTGTAAAACCGAGCAGTTTGTGAGCAGTGACAAGGCCTCAGGTGGGGTATCTTAAAGTCCCACCCTGCCTCCAAGTGCTCTGAGAGTCTTGTCAGAAGTCTTGTCAACTGTTTCTAAATGTCTCTAAGCCTGTAAATTAACTTTTTAAAAAGTAAATACAAAGTGAAATAAAGAAAAAAAAGTGCAGTTATAACTTTTTTTAATACAACTGCCAGGCGGTGACCCTTGTCAAATAATTGGTACTGCTTGAGATCACTAGCTGTGACTGGTGTAAAGCTGAGGGGTAAAATAAAAAATATATTTGATCCCTGAGCTCTGGACAATCTAGAGTTGTTCCAAAGTCAGCAACCGACCTCCTGCGTGTTCAGTTTATCTTCTCCACAATATACAGGTGCAGAAATCTTGAATGCACTGATCTACATAAAGGACATTCACAGTGGTTTTCGTATGAAAAATGAACATTTTTATTTTTGTTTTTATTTATTGAGCTGCAGCGCAGCATCCCTTACGGCCCTTCAAGCCGCACTGGCCAGCAACCCCCAATTTGACCATAGCCCAATCATAGTATAATTTACAGTGACCAATTAATCTACGTCTTTGGACTGTGGGAGGAAAGCTAGAGCACCCGGGGAAACGTGCCACACATGTAATGTACAAGCTCCTAACAGACAGCGGTGGGAATTGGATCCTGGCACCATAACATGTTTAACCGCTATGCTACCATGTCACCCAAAGTTACAGGTCAGTTCTCCTCATTGTTTAACATTTGTGTAAAAAATTTCTCTGTTACTGGAGTGAGAGAAGAACATATGCTGAAATGAAAGATATAGCACAACCAGGCAACTGGAATGGAGAAACAATGCTTAAACAAATGTTCATTGCACATTTAGACAGAGACGTAACATAAAGATTTTTACTGTTCAAGCATGTGAAGGATGTAAGAAATAAAGTCAAGTCAATTCAACTCAATTCAATCAGTATCATAATAAAATGAAAATCTCATGCAAAATAAAAAAAATGGAGTTTGAAGCACAGAGGATCTTCAATGTGAGGGTGTGAAGTGCCATGAAAATGTACGGTATAATGCTGTTGGAATGCATTCACTGGCTACTGGAATGCACCACACTTCCTTTCTTGGAGGCCCCTTACTAAATGGTCTTGAATCGTTGGAATTGTGTTCATTTTGATGTTATAATGTGTTTTTTGAGCTTTTTGGATTCAGCAATACATCATAGACTATTTTCTATCTCTGAATCTTTCAGTGTTCTGCTTGGTGGCTCTTCTGTCACTGAGCAATCACTGAAGAGTAAAACTTGCTCTCTGTTTACAGTACCTGTAAACAGCCTACATAGATTAACTTCTTTTTGGTGCCAGCTGTTCAGCAGCTTGTTAAATAGCCACATACATAGTGACACCTGGCATTCCCTGAAGATGGCACCATATATTACCAATTTAAAAGTCAACATTTTGGTCTTCTCTCATCTTAGTAAATTCTAGGAATCATATTAAAAACTTTATGATCTCCACTTTTTAAAAGAAACAATGACAATGAAGTGATCTTCACATCATAGCCATTTATTATTTTTGCAGTTTTTTAAAAGTATTGTCCAGCCTTTAAGTGAAACAAAAATTCACTATTTTAAAATGTAACCTCACTAGTAAAAATTGTTAACCCATTTGACAGCTTCCACAGCTCGATTTAATTTTTGTGGCACGATGGACTACAATTGTGAGGCATTATCATTTGAATATATCTGTTGCAGTTGCTGTGATGCTACACTTTGAACTTTGCATCTGTAATGCAGAATTATGCTTGAGTGCTCTGAGTAAAATGCTTGTTATTGTCTGGAAGAAGATCTGCATGGCTGCTTCTGTATAAACATTTAGTCCCTTTTGTTTTTCTTTAGTTTAGCAAATATATTATTAGGCAGGCAAACTCTTACAGAAATATAGCAGACTCATTGGTGAATAGGTAAAAGCGAAACAACCAGAACTTGGTTGTTATTTGCCTGCTATTAGAAACTCTGCTGAGAAACTCAGAGACCAGTTGCATTAGAAAGAAATACTGCCATACCACACATCACTATGGTATACTTTTTAACTTGCCCAAGCTGAACTGTGATATGATTAGTAATTGAAATAAGTTTGAATGTGAAAGCGTCAGTTGTATCTCACTTGCTGGATTTATCAGTTAACAATACCTCAGAGAAATAGCAAATGGTGTAAAGTTCAAAATAAGTTTATCATCACCATCTACAATCCTGAGAATTATTTTCTTGTGTGCATATACAGCAAGTCCAAAAAACACAATAGAATCAATGAAGACCGCACCCAACAGGACGGACAAACAACTGGTGTGCAAAAGTCAACAAACTGTGCAAACACAAAAGGAAAAACAAAATCAACAAATAAGCAATAAATACCAAAAATATCAGATGAAGAGACCTTGAAAGTGACTCCATAGATTTTGGGAACAGTTAAGTGATGGGACAAGTGAAGTTGAGTGAAGTTATCTCCTCTGGTTCAAAAACCTATTGGTTGAGGGGTAATAACTATTCCTGAACCTGGAAGTGTGGGGCCTGAGGTTCCTGTCCCTCTTTTCAGATGGCACCACTGGGAAGAGAGCATGAGCTAGGTGTTAGAAGTCCTTGATGATTGATGCTGCTTTCCTGTGACAGTGCATATCTGTATCCGCCAATTTTTGTAGGATTTTCCGTTCAAGGGCATTGTTGTTTCCATACCAGGCTGTGATGCCACCAGTCAATATACACTCCTCTACAAATCTGTAGAAGTTTGTCAAAGTTTTAGATGTCATGCTTCTTCGCAAACTTCTCACGAGTAGAGGCGCTGTCGTGCTTTCTTCATTATGATATTATGTGCGGAACCCAGGACAGGTTCTCTGAAATGATAACACCCAGGAATTTAAAGTTGCTGACCACCTTTACCTCTGATCTCCTGATCAGCATTAGCACATGGATCTCCGGTTTCCTTCTCCTGCAGTCAATAATCAGCTCTTTGGGCTTGCTGACATTGAGTGAGAGGTTATTTTGGCACCACTCAGACAGATTTTCAAGTGTTGAAAATTTACTCTTGGGTTTGATTTCTGAGGGTCCAGAAATTCTCGCTGGAAATCTTGTTAATGAGTAATTAATCTAATAAAACTGAGAGGCAGGGTTATAAAGATACTATAGCAATATAGATAATGTCACTGATCCGTGTGGCCTTAGAGTTTGAATTTGACCATTTATTTAAAGTAAAATGAAATTTGAGTTTATCAAAGTCAAAGTCGTTTATTGTTGTATCCAAAAGTATGCAGCGATTGGAATTTTGCTGGTTGGTTCAAGAACTGAATGGTTGAAGGGAAATTGTTTTTTCTGAACCCACTGGTATAGGAGAGCAGGTTTCTGTATTTTCTGCCCAGTGGTAACTGCAAAGTGATAGCACGGCCTGGGTGGTGGAAACCTTTAATGATTGATACTGCCTTCTTGAATCAATGCCTCCGGTAGATACTACCAATGGTGGTGAGGGATGTGCTCTTGATGTAGTGGGTAGAGTCTGCTACTCTTCTCCACTTACTCTGTTTCTGTTCATTCAAGTTGCTGTACCAGATCATGATGCGACCGGTCAGGATACTTTCAAGGGTAGATCTGTAGAAATTTGTTAGGAGTGTTCAATGATAAGCTGGACTTTTTTCCACTCAAAAGGGGCTCTTAAGTGAAGGCAGAACATCATAGTCCAAATATGTAATAAGTCTGCAGTACAGAGATATCAAAGTTTGGAGATTAGGATTATCATTATACCATAAATTATATTTGTACCTATATGATTTCTACTTCGATAAAATTAGAAAATGGAAATTGTAAATGAATAATAAATCATTTAAAACCTGTACCTTTATTTACAAAAGTTTGTGGATTAAACCTGCAGTGTAATTTTTTGAGTGATGGTATAATCTTAACAATAATTATTAAAAGCAAATTATGAAATAGGTGGTATATATTTAAGTCATCTGATTTTAATTTTAGCTTTGTATCTTCCAGAGCAACAATTAATATATGTTCTTTTAATAATCCATATAAAAGGGAGAGCCTATTTAAATCCTGGTTGAATCTAATTGAATTTAGGATGGCAGTTACTACGGTCAACCTATAAAGGCATTTGCATTCTCTCAAGTGTACCATAATGCGGGTTTAAATGAATTCCAAGAAGTACGACCATTTAAATATAATAAATTTAATATAAACATTTTGGTATCAAATCATGCTAACCTTGCCAGCAACTATTTTCCTCATTGACCACAATTAATGTAAGTACAAGGAATACACAATAAGTAAATAATAAATAAATGTCTATTTGTACTTTATAAATTTTCAGTTGCACCTTGTGACTTGTTGGTATCATCATAAGTGAATCTTCTATTTAGGGGTTTCTCGTAATGACATTGCCTGTTTGGCCAATGGTGTAGTGGGGCAAATGTCCCAGGTTCGAATCCGGCCAGCTGGCTCCTTGCATTCCTTTCATCTGTGCTGAGTTGAGCATTGAGCTAGCAACTCAGCCTCGTAAAACAGAGAGATGCTAAAAAAACAAGTTTGCCACCCGATTCACCAAACAAGTCTCGGGGAGGAACTTCACCTTTTGCTCTCTACCATGACATCAAACCATTTTCAGAGCAGTTATTTTCTCTGATCGGATTCAAATCAAAACCACCTAATATTAGCATGAAACTTTAGAAAATGGCTGTCTGTTCTACACAGTAGGCCCTTTGGCCTATTATATCTGTGCCAACTATGATGCCAATCTAACTAATGTCATTAACTGCACATGCCTTGTACCCATCCATTCCCTGCTTGCATGTATCTGCCTGAATGCCTCTTAATTGTTGAGGTTTCTCATAATGACATCACCTGTCATTGTGAATAATTTCTTTGCTTGATATCATTGATAAATAGTGGTAATGTTTATTCTGGATGCCATGAATAATCAGAAGAAAAGCTAAGGAGCCCAAGTTTATTTCATGGAGTTAAAAACAGAACTGTCGGAAATACTCAAGCAACCAGGCAGCTACTATCTTATTTTGATGTTGCAGTGATGTGCTACACACAGCGCTGAAATAACGACACACCGTCAGTAAGTCGTTTCAAGACTAGTTTATTCAAACTTCGCGGCGCTGGCATTTAATCCCTAGCGCCCGCCCTCTCCGGGCGGAAATGACGTCAGAGGTGCATTACCAAAGTCTCTCCACGCACGCTGGCTATTTGTGAGCCGGTTCGCCTGCGCAGAAAGTGGGTTACCACATAACCACCCCCCCAGAACCGGCGATACACCCCCCAATGTTTACAGTCTGGATCAGCCTGTGTTTGGGAGGTCTGCTTCTGCGCTGCGGTGCCTAAACCTCGACCGGCTGCGCCAAGTCCACATGGGCTGGTTTGAGTCGGTCCACCGTGAAAACCTCCTCTTTCCCCCCCAATGTCCAGAATGTACGTGGACCCGTTGTTGCTGATCACCTTGAACGGCCCCTCGTACGGCCACTGTAGCGGTGCCCAGTGTCTGCCCCTTCGTACAAACACAAACTTACAGTTCTGCAGGTCTTTGGGTACATGGGTCGGGATCCGTCCGTGCTGTGAAGTTGGTACGGGGGCCAGGTTGCCGAGCCTTTCACGTAGCCTGTCCAGGACAGCTGCGGGTTCTTCCTCTTGCCCCCTTGGGGCTGGTATGAACTCTCTTGGGATGGCCGGGGCGCGCTGTACACCAACTCGGCCGACGAGGCGTGCAGATCCTCTTTGGGTGCTGTGCGAATTCCAAGCAGGACCCAGGGAAGCTCGTCCACCCAGTTAGGTCCTCTCAGGCGGGCCATAAGAGCCGACTTCAAGTGACGGTGGAAGCGTTCCACTAGTCCGTTCGACTGTGGGTGGTAGGCAGTTGTGTGGTGTAGCTGCGTTCCCAACAGGCTGGCCACAGCCAACCACAGGCTGGAGGTGAACTGGGCGTCTCTGTCGGAGGTAATGTGGGCTGATACCCTGAAGCGTGCTACCCAGGTTGCAATCAGTGTTCGGGCGCAGGAATCGGCAGATGTGTCAGTGAGCGGGACCGCCTCTGGCCACCTCGTGAACCGGTCTACCATAGTTAGGAGGTACCGCGCTCCTTGGGACACTGGTAGGGGGCCCACGATATCCACATGAATGTGTCGAACCTCCGGTGGGTGGGTTGAAACTGCTGCGGCAGGGCTTTAGTGTGCCGCTGCACCTTGGCTGTTTGGCACTGCGCACACATTCTGGCCCGTTCACTGACCTGCTTGCGAAGTCCGTGCCATGCGAACTTGCTGGAGACCAGCTGGACGGTTGTCCTGATAGATGGGTGCGCCAAACTGTGTATGGAGTCGAAAACTCGCCGCCTCCAGGCTGCCGGGACGATGGGGCAAGGTTGGCTGGTAGCCATGTCGCTCAAGAGGGTCCTCTCACCTGGGCCTACGAGAAAGTCTTGCAGCTGCAAACCCGAGACTGCGGTCCTTTAGCTGGGCATCTCGTCGTCTGCCTGCTGCGCCTCCGCCAGTGCTGCATAGTCCACCCCCAGGGACAGAGCCTGGACAGCTGGTCTGGAGAGTGCGTCCGCCACGACGTTGTCCTTTCCCGAGACATGCTGGATGTCCGTCGTGTACTCGGATATGTAGGACAGATGTCGCTGTTGGCGAGCCGACCAGAGATCGGACACCTTCATGAACGTGAAGGTCAACGGTTTGTGGTCCGTGAATGCGGTGAACGGCCTGCCTTCCAAGAAGTACCTGAAATGCCGGATTGCCAGATACAGCTCCCGATTGAAAGCACTGTACTTGAGTTCGGGTGGTCGTAGCTGCTTGCTGAAGAATGCCAGGGGTTGCCAGCGCCCCTCGATGAGCTGCTGCAGCACCCTACCGACTGCTGTGTCGGATGTGTCCACCGTGAGGGCAGTTGGAACGTCCGTTCTGGGATGCACCAGCATCGCGGCATCTGCCAAGGCTTCCTTGGCTTTAACGAAAGCGGCTGCGGCCTCCTCTTTCCAAGTAATGTCCTTGCCTTTACCCGACATCAGGGTGTACAAAGAGCGCATGATACGGGCTGCTGAGGGGAGGAAACGGTGGTAGAAATTCACCATACTAAAGAACTCCTGCAGGCCTTTGACCGTGCTGGGCCGGGCAAAGTGGCGGATCGCGTCTACGTTGGCGGGCTGAGCTGTTGACCCGTCTTTGGTAATCCTGTGGCCCAGGAAGTCGATGGTATTGAGATCAAACTGGCATTTGGCTGGGTTGATCGTGAGGCCGAAATCACTCAGGCAGGAGTAGAGCTGGCGAAGGTGGGACAGATGCTCCTGACGACTACTGCTGGCTATAAGGATGTCGTCCAAATAGAACGCAAAGTCCAGGTTGCGTCCCACCGCTTCCATTAGCCACTGGAACGTCTGTGCGGCATTCTTCAGGCCGAATGGCATTCGGAGGAACTCGAACAGGCCAAACGGGGTGATGAGTGCTGTTTTGGGGATGTCTTCAGGGTGCACCAGGATTTGATGGTATCCCCAGACGAGGTCTACTTTGGAAAAGATTCTTGCCCCATGCAGTTTTGCTGCAAAGTCCTGTATGTGCGGCACGGGGTAGTGGTCTGGAGTTGTAGCCTCGTTCAGTCTGCAGTAGTCGCCGCATGGTCTCCAACCCCCGGCTGCTTTGGGCACCATGTGCAGGGGGGAGGCCCATGGGCTGTCGGACCTCCGTACGATCCCCAATTCCTCCATCCTCTTGAACTCCTCCTTCGCCAGGCGGAGCTTTTCCGGGGGGAGCGTTCGTGCGCGGGCGTGGAGGGGTGGTCCCTGGGTCGGGCTGTGGTGCTGTACCCCGTGTCTGGGCATGGCTCCCGTGAACTGCGGTGCCAGAATCGATGGAAAGTCTGCCAGGATTCTGGTGAATTCGTTGTCCGACAGCGTGACGGAGTCCAGATGTGGGGCCGGCAACTTGGCTTCACCCAGGGAGAACGTCTGGAAAGTCTCGGCATGTACCAGTCTTTTCCCTTGCAAGTTGATCAGCAGGCTGTGAGCTCGCAAGAAGTCCGCCCCCAGGAGTGGTTGGGCCACGGCGGCCAGTGTGAAGTCCCACGTGAACCGGCTGGCGCCGAACTGCAGCTGCACTGTGCGGGTTCCATAGGTTCGTATCGTGCTGCCGTTTGCGGCCCTCAGGGTGGGTCCTGGCTTCCTGTTGCGGGTGTCGTACCCCGTCGGGGGGCAAGACGCTGATTTCCGCTCCAGTGTCGACCAAGAAGCGGCGTCCCAACTGTTTGTCCAAGACGTACAAGAGGCTGTCCTGGTGGCCAGCCGCCATAGTCATTAGTGGTGGCTGGCCCTGGCTGTTGCAGGGTGGGTGACAACGGCGGGTTTTTGTGCCCCATCGTTGGTGGTAGAAACACCACTGTTCACTGTCCTCCTCACTCCTGCCTCTGTGTTGTGTGCGCCCCCCTGCTGAGCCTGGTCTGGTGCGCTGTTGGGTGCGTGGCCTGGTAATCTGACCGACGGATGCCACGCTCTCCCTCTTGGCTTTCCACAGCACGTCTACCCGGGCTGCCACCTTCCGGGGGTCGCTGAAATCTGCGTCGGCCAGCAGCAGATGTATGTCCTCGGGCAGTTGCTCTAGGAACGCTTGCTCGAACATGAGGCAGGGCTTGTGTCTGTCGGCCAGGGCCAGCATCTCATTCATCAATGCTGACGGCAGTCTGCCTCTCAAACCGTCCAGGTGAAGCAGGCGGGCACCCCGCTCACGCTGTGAGTGGCCAAAGCTCTCAATGAGCAGCGCTTTGAATGCTTCATATTTGCTTTCTTCCGGGGGCGACTGTATGAAATCCGCAACCTGGGCGGTTGTCTCCTGGCCAAGGGCGCTCTCCACGTGGTAGTAACGCGTGGAATCAGAAGGTATCTGCCGAATCTGGAACTGGGCTCCTGCTTGGCTAAACCACACCCGTGGTCGCAGCGTCCAGAAAGTCGGCAGTTTCAACGAAACTGCGTGAACAGATGAAGAGTCGGTCATCTTTGGTCCAAATCCCGTTTGGACTGTTGGGGTCACCAATGTAGCGATGTGCTACACACAGCACTGAAATAACGACACGCAGTCGGTAAGTTGTTTCAAGACTAGTTTATTCAAACTTTGCGGCGCTGGCGTTTAATCCCTAGCGCCCGCCCTCTCCGGGCGGAAATGACATCAAAGGTGCATTACCAAAGTCTCTCCCCGCGCGCTGGCTATTTGTGAGCCAGTTCGCCTGCGCAGAAAGTGGGTCGCCACAATGTTTTATTAAGATGGCGGTTTCTTGCAGCCAGCTAAAGATCTTCATTCCATCTTCATCCAATCAGTGTACCATGGACTTGAGTGTAAATCTGAGAGGAAGTTACTACAGTGTCCTCACCCAACTTGTGACCAATTTCACCAATTTTTTAAAGAGATGTACTTAGTGAGTGGACCATTGTTTCATGGGTTTTTCTGGAGTTCATGGTATACTAAAATGTTCCAAATAAGTTTATTATCAAAGTACCTATATGTCACCTGTAGCCGCCTTAGCCTTTCCTGTTTAATTATCTGTCCAAATGCATTTAAAATGTATCTGCCTCCACTATCTCCTCAGGAAACTTGATCCAAATAGTCACCATGCTCTGTGTGGGGAATGACTTACTGTTCTCATTTCCTGTGAAATGTTCCCCTCTCATTTTAAACCTGTGTCCTTTAGACTCCCCTGCCCTGGGAAAAAGATTCTGACTACCTGTCCTATCTATGCCACTCATAATTTTATAAATCTCTTATCAAATCATCCCTCAAGCTCCGATGTTCCAGTGAGAATAAACACAATCTTTCCAATCTCTCTTTACAATTATAGCTCTCCATCTTTGGCAGCATTCTGGTGAATCTCTTCTGTACTCTCTTTATTGTTATCATATCTTGTATTATGGCAAGCATATTCAATACCTTTTTCATTACATTATCTATCTGGGTCACCTCTTTCAGGAGCTTTAGACTTATACCCAAGGGTCTCCTTGTACATTAATACTTCTAAGGTCCCTGTAATTTGCACTATATGTCCTACCAATGTTTTGATACCGCAAAGGTGAATTACCTTACAATTGGTTGAATTCTGTCTGTCACTGCTCTACCCAGTTTTTCAGCTGATCAATGTTGGACTGTATCCTTTGATGATCTTCTTTGCTATTTACAACTCCACCAATTATTATGTCTGTAATCTTACTATTTTAACCACCTACATTCTCGTTCAAATCATACAGTACTGTGCAAAAGTACTGCTGCCATACAAAAAAACACAAATTTCGTGACATATATGTGACGATGAACCTGATTCTGATATGGATCTCTATTATGGACTGAGTGGAAAGGCAGCAGGGAGAAGTGAATCAAGCGCTAGAGAGACATTTTTCAAAGATCAATAAACCAATCATTTGAAATCAAACGATCTTGCCTGGTGTCTCAGAGCTGGGTGTGTCTGTACCCCTGCCAGCTAAGCTCCTCCCTCCCCCCCCCCACCCATCTCTGGCACTTCTTCCCTGCCACCTACCTGTCCCACACTCTTCCTGCGGCACTCCACCCTTGTCATTCCCAATATAATTTGCTCCCGCCAGATATAGAAACTTGCTCCCTGCCCTGCGTTGACAAATACAGTACTGTACAAAAGTTTTAAGCACCCTAGCTATATTTATTAAGCCGAAGGCTTTTGCAAAGTACAGCATATATTATAAAATAGATAGTATTTTAAATTTTAGTGTGTGTTATTATAGATGGTTGGATATTATAAATTTACAAGCATGCATTTTTAGGCTGTTGAGATACACATGAAATAACCTTTACTTCAAAATATTGTTTCCTGAGAATCTCAGATAATTGACTTTGGGTTTTATTTCAATCAAGTTGAAACACATTGAAAAACATTAGATAGCTCATTGACAAAAGCTGGATTTGAGGTCAGACTGCACTAAAGCCACATAAATGAGGAATTGGTATGCCTGGGAAGGGGTTGGAGGACGACGATGGTAGATGGTAAACTTGGGTACTGTCTTTGAATTTGAATTCAGGCAGATCACTTCTGCTTCTGCTCCTGCTCAGAACTTCCCATTCAGTTTCAGATTATTTTATTTAACACACGTTCGTTGAAACATACAGTGGAATGTGTCATTTGCCTTTTAACGGCCAACACAACTTAAGGCTGTGCTGTGGACAGTCCACAAGTGTTGCCACACATTCCGGAAGCAACAGAGATTGCTCACCAAGTTCACAGAACAACAACAGCAACAGAAATGTAACAACAGAAAACAAGTCCCTTGCCGCCTTCACACACACACACACATCTCTAACCACAGGATAGGCCATTGAGCCTCGTCTTCCGGACTTCTGATCGACCTCTGTGCTTTGATATTAGATAGCGACCCCAGGATTCACCAGTGATAATGAATAAAGACCCCAAACTCCAGGCCTCTAACTCTGGACTCACTGATGATGTGATCCCAAACTGTCGGGTTTGATTTTCAGTCTCACCAAATTGTGTACCTATGGGGTCATCAGACCTTGTGTTTCCTGTACCATGGAGCTTTATTACAGAACTGTTAGCGACTCGCTGACCTTGGGCACCACCAGCCCTTGTTCCACTAGTTTGCCGGCCTGACATCTGATCACAGTTGCCCTTCATCACATGTATATGTCACTGGCTTTTGAATGAGGAGCACAGAGTGGAGGTCTAGACTCCAGTCTGCCCTGAAATTGTCCTGTATTCCTGTCCGTAAATCCCAAACTGACCCCTAACTCTCCTCTCTCCCAAAATCTTCCCTACAAACCTTAAAAAAAATCAAAATCTGAAAATCTGAGCTGCAGTTTTGACATACAGTCAATGGCTACTTTATTAGGTACAGCAGTGGAAGCTGGTGTGGCCTTCTGCTGCTGTATCTCATCCACCTCAAGGTTCTTGTGATGTGCATCTTCTGCATACCACTGCTATAATGTGTGGTTATTTAAGTTATTGATACTTTCCTGTCAGCTTGAACCAGCCTGGCCATTCTCCTGTGACCTCTCTCATTAACAAGGCATTTTCGTTCACAAAACTGCTGCTCACTGGATTTTTAAAATTTTTTTTGCACCATTCTTTGTAAACTCTAGAGTCTGTTGTGTTTAAAATCCCAGGAGATCAGTAGTTTCTGAAATACTCAAACCCCCCTGTCTGGCACAAACAGTCATTCCATGGTCAAAGTCATTTAGATCACATTTCTTTTGTCTGAACAACAATGGAACCTCTTGATCATGTCTGCTTTTATGCATTGAGTTGCTGCCACATGATTGACTGATAACAATTTGCTTTAACAGGCAAGTGTAAATGTGTACCTAATAAAGTGGATACTGAGTATAGAATGCAGCTCAGCACCACCTTGATTGCACATGGGTGCCTCTGAGTTTGACTTCCAAAATGTTTTTCTTCATCTTGCATGTACAATTTATAAAATAGATGTTAAATTATTTCCTCATCTGCAATTTCCTCACTCTTTTCACAAAGCTTCAGCAACTGTGTACAAAATAAAGTTTGGATGTGGTTGTTCATTTCTGAGTACTGATCCAAGATTCTCACTGGTAGCTTAGATTCTTTTTTCCCTCTTATATTTAAAAAGAAAACTAAAGTGATAGTTTCAATTTTTTTTCCATAGGTAAAGGTAGATCTTTAGAGACAAGATATTGTTATCAACTGGAACAGATAGGCAGTAAACCCAGCTTTTTTGTGTGTGCTACTACTCGCCTAAGCAAGTAAAGTATAGGGTGACAATTATCCTTCAACTTATGAAGAAGTTCTTTGCTCAATTTCTGACTTAATAATGTTAAAGAAGCCGACTGGGGTGTTTTAGTTGTGCTCTAGAGCTTAAATCAACAAAACTCGAGAGCAAAATGAGAATCTTAAATTGCTCACTTGCATTTTGATTGTCAGGTCAAAATTAGATCAGGATTAGAGCAAGTACGGACAGTTGTAAGTCCATCAGGAACCAAAAGGCCTCTTCCTGTTCTGTACCCATTATTAGCTAAGTTTGTTTTGTCCTTTGCATTCAGTCATGCAAAAAATGCAATGTGTTGGAATTCCAGTGTACCCTAAGGAGTGTGCTGGTGTGGTCTTGGTACTGTGAAGTGCCAACTGGTTTTCCATTTTTCACTGCGTCAAAGTTCATTTGTGGTTCAGTCCTCAAAGCTCAAAAGTTGATTTTTGTACTTGACAATGTGCCTTTTAGTCTTTCTTTACTGAGTCTGAGCTTGGGAGATGGTCAAAATCAACAATGGAATGGCATTGTAAAGAGGAATTTTGTAAGAGGAGTTTTGTTTACTGCGCATACTTCTTGAGCCAGCTAATTGCTGTCTACTACAGTACACATGAACTTGGGGGAATGTGACACTGTTGGTGGGGCTGAGCAGGTGCAATCAAAGAATGGGACAAGAGGTTCTCACAAGAGTTGTGGGGTTGGGGGGAGATTGTGCTCCATGTGGCAAATTGTTGGACAAGAGAAAGAGATTGACACTTGATGTAAGGAGGGAAATCTGTAATTTGGAGAGATTATTAGTAGTACAGTCGGCCCTCCTTATCCGCGGGGGATTGCTTCCAGGACCCCCCTGCGGATATCAAAAAACACGGATGCTCAAGTCCCTTATTTAACCTGTCTCAGTGCGGTGGTCTTTAGGACCCAGCGGAACCTCAGACCTTATTTAACCTGTCTAAGTGTGGTGGACATTAGGACCTGGCGCAGCTCTGAATCCGCAGTGTTTCTGTTCACGAAAGTAATCACGATCACAATTGAAAATAAGGTGGAAGTAATAAAGCGATCAAAAAGAGGTGAAACGCTATTGGTCATTGGAAAAGCGATAGGATACAGTCGGTCAACGATCGGAACAATTTTAATGGAGCATGTGAAAGGCCCTGCCCCGATGAAAGCTACAATTATTACTAAGCAACGCAGTTGTTTAATTATTGAAATACGTATGTTTCTTAAGTGTTTTATATGCATAGAAAGGTAAAATATATACTATATACTAAGAAAAACGTTTTACTAACTGGTGCTAAATAATACCAGATGTACCTGTTCCGACTTCAAATCCGACTTAAAGATGGACTCAGGAACAGAACTGATTCATAACCTGGTGACTGCCTGTACTTTTAAATCATCTCTAGATTACTTATAATACCTAATACAGTGTAAATGCTATGTAAATAGTTGTTATACTGTATTGTTTAGGGAATAATGACAAGAAAAAATAGTCTGTACATGCTCAAACAATGAGTGCTGGAGAGAGAACTTCCGGGTTTTCCCGATCCACAGTTGGTTGGATCCGTGCATGCGGAAACCGTGGATAAGGAGGGCCAACTGTGTTTAAATATGGTGATAGCTAACTTTCTGAAAGATGAAGAATTTGAGGGGTAGGGGAATTGGAATAGAAGAGTTGAGGCCAGAGTAGTTCAGACATGATCATATTGAATGGTGGCACTAGCTTGAGGCCCAGGTGGCCTAATCCTGTTCCTATCTTCTTGTGTCCTTGTTGAATGGGTTGGTGGAGGAAAAACTGTGGTAGTTAAAGTGAGTGTATAGAAGTGTAACTTTTGGATTTATAATCAATTGGCAAAGCTACCTACACCTCAGAGATGGGCATAGAAAATAATTCAATCGGTTCATTGATGGGTGGGGTAGCCGATGGAATTAGGTTGGCAATTTATTGATTTCAAGTTTGTACTTTGGAATGAAGGTTTTGACAGAGAAGATATTGAGAAAAATTTTTCTTGTAGGGAGGATTAGAGTCCATTGTTATGAAAAAATCCAATTTGAAATTTAGAAGAATTGGTGAGAATGTGGAACTTGCCACACAGGAATTGGTGGAGATAAATGGTATGGTATATTTAAGAAGAGACTAAATGAACTTGCAACAAAAATGGAAATAGAGAGTGAAGTTGGTAGATTTGCTTGAGGAATGGTGAGAGGAGGCTTACCATCTTTCAAAAACTCCAATTAATGTGAAACTCTGTAACCTGAGGTTTTGCTGACACATCATTGAGAGGGGACAAAATGTAGTTTTGGCAACAAGAGTTTAGATCAGAATCACCACACACAAAATGCGGGAGGAACTCAGTAGTGTAGGCAACATCGATGAAAAAGGGTATAGTTGACATTTTGGGCTGAGACCCTTCATCCAAATCAATAGCTTAGATCGGAATGTAAAAAGTTCCATATCATATTATCTGAAGCAGAAAACTTGGAAAATTGATGAAGCCAGAACTAATGGGACATGGGCACTAGCAAGACCTATCTTTGATGTATTAAGTGATTGCAGTGTAAAAATCGACATAGACTGGTTAGGCTCTCTATGACATATATTGTACATAACCCTGTTGAAATCAATTTTCATTGTATGAAGTTGAATAAACATCACACTACAAATTATTTTTAGTCCCACTATCTAGACAGCAGATATTAAAATATATGCCTCCTCCAAATATTTTATTCTTAACTAATGCCCAGTATTTATGCTGGTACTAAGACTTTCCGTAACTTGAATTTTTGGAAACCTGGGCAAAATTAGGGGTTAATATGTATTCAGGAGATATGGGAAATATAGAACCACATAGTCATATTTAAATATAAAAAGCTAGTTATGTTTATGACTGATACTTAGACTTGAGTAAAAACTGAAAATGACTCAAATTTATTTAATGGAAGTTAAAACTGAAAGCTAGAGCTAAAGTTTTCTGGACTCACATTATAACAAAAACACAAATCAGACAAAAATATGTATATTTATTATCTTTTTTTTTGTTTGAAAATACGTATTAGTCACTTAGAAGACATGAGACTTATTGGATGCTTGATCTATACGGTGCAGTTCACTTTATTTATTATTTATGGCCAAGAAATGAGTTTGACTTGGAGAATAGGGATATATGATTATTTTCTATTTGTACTTATGATTTGTATTACATTTTTACATTCTGATGTGAGCTTTGAGACCTGTTGCTAAAACCACTTTTTCAAACATTGTCCTATTTTGTCTTTTTTCATGTCACTTTTCCAAAATTTCAGCCATCCTAGAGCTCTGTAACTTGAGTTTATTCTAACACAACATCCTAAACAGCTAGCTGTCAGTAAAGCTTCACTGGTCCCTGAACCTGAGGAGATCAATTTGAAATCAATCCTTGTCATTATCTCAATTGTTTCTATCTTGCACAGTGCGAATCTACCACAGCACACTGCCATTGTATTTTCTGTTTTTATACTATTTCTCAATAATTGTTTCATTCATTCTCTTCTTTAAATCACCCCCCCCCCTTTGTTATCCTCTAACCTGTTTTAAAACATGTCTTGCACCATTCATTATTTCTTCTGAATTTTTTTGCTTCTGTCTGTGGTGTCACTACTCTAACTCCCATCTGCAAATATTCCTGAAATCTTTAAATGTGCTGAGGTGTTAAGCTTTTCCAAGAACTTGTAGTTTACCCTTCTTAATTTTGAGTTCATGTCTGTGGTGAACCATATGACTGAAATATTATGAAACATATTATACTTGAAAGGCTTCAAAACAAATATTGTAATTTTAAGGTGTTGCATTAAACAGAAATTACATTTGAATGAATATGATCTTTGCATGAATGGAGTGTTGGGATTTGCAAATCTGATAACCATGACATTCATAAGCATCTTTAAAAGTAGGTCAAGGACTGTATCTAAGATGTGATTTACTTGGATTTTTGTGTTGTGTTATGGAATTTCCAGGTCTGCAGGTTTAGGATTTCAAAGAACTTAAAAAAACTTCCTTTTCTCAGTGGGTTTGTACCTTAGTAGTAGTGGGTGTAGAGCAAGTAATCCTATTGCATAGCTAATTTTATCAGCTTCAAAGTGATGTCAGATAAGCCTAACAAATTTTAATAGTGGCACAACAGGTGGTACCAGTTTCAGAATTAGATTAGGTTCTGTTTGCAAATAATGGTAGAAGGAATAAAGATATAAACAGTTTGGTTAAAGAGTACCTGCCCTCAGAGAGAGAGAGAGAGAGAGACACACACACACACACACACACACACACACACACACACACACACACACACACACACACACACACACACACACACACACACACACACACACACACACACACACACACACACACACACACACCTGAGAAAGGAAAGTACGGTAATTGATTCAGCTTTTCATGATCTGTATGTCAGAGGGCCTTCCAGTTCCTGAGTTTCACAGAAGAACTCCACTAAATATCCTTTCAAGCCTTGTGAAAGACTAGATCACATTAACAGGAAGACTAACCAAATGTTTCCAATTGTGGGTAAATTCCAGTAAAGTCTGAAATGCATTATACAGTAAGTGCCAAGAAATGTGCTGGTACAGTAGTTGCACAAGTTTTGTGCAGTAAAACAGCTTAGCTACTTATGGCAATGAAAGAAAGCAAAGCTTTTTATTGGCAAGAAGTTAACATACACCAGATGATGCTGCACCACATACAAATATAAAACATGTTTGGTTGAATGTTTTTAACAGTGCTTGTGAGATGTGAGTAGACACACTTGGCAATGCATTTCAGAGTTGTGCAGTTTGGTTCACTAGTTGTCGGGCTTGGTTTGGATTGTTCATACCATGATAATTTAAACAAGTACATTCAATTTAATTGCAATTCAGGCTTAATCAATTGTTTTAGATCTTCCTCTTTTTTTTATTGTACTTTAATTTTTCTTTTTTATATGCTTACCTGTAAATAACTGGTTGATTAAAAAAGACAGGGTGAAAAGGGAATTTTTAAAAAAACTATGCCAAATAATTTTCTTTGTTAGTCTGAATTAATTATTTCCACATTAAACAGTGAAAGTATTTTCACCTGATACTAAAATCTGCTCATTTATCTCAGAATTAGAGGGACTGCAGTCTATCCAGCATAGAGATTCATGGTCATAAGACCATAAGAGATAAAAGCAGAAGTGAGCCACTCGACCCATCGAATCTGTTCCACCATGACTGATTTATTAACCCTTTCAATCCCATTCTCCTGCCTTGTCATCATAATCTTTGATGGCCTGACTAATCAAGAACCTATCAACCTTCATTTTAAATATACTTAGTGACTTGACTTACACAGTCATCCATGCAGTGAATTTCCCAGATTCACCAAATGGATGCCTCTCTATTCTAAGGCTGTGCCCTCTGGTCCTAGACTCACTACAGGAAGCATCCTCTCAACATCCACTCTATCTAGACCTTTACATATTCAGTAGGTTAGTATGAGATACCCCCTCCCCTCATTCTTTTAAGCTCCAACAAAACGCTCCTCGTTTGTTAACCCTTAAATTCCTGGAATCATTCTCATCAACTTCCTCTGGACCCTCTCCAATGCCAGCACATCTTTTCTTAGATGAAGGGCCCAAAGCTACTCATAATACTCCAGATGCAGCCTGGCAAACGTCTTATAAAGTCTCATCATCATGTACTTGCTCTTGTATTCTAATCCTCTGGAAATGAATGCTAATGGACCATTTGCCTTCCTTACCACCGAATCAATCTGCAGGTTAACTTTTAAGGAATCCTGCAGTCATTGAGGCAGGTTACTGCATTCTTCTTAGGCAGAAACCTATGATAGAAACCGGCTTAAAGTAGGTGGGTACCTCAGACTGCCGAGGCAAGATGATAAAATCTTAGTGAACGCTCCAGCTATATGATGAGCACAGGCCCTTAGTACTTGGCCAGGTATCCTATGTGGGTAGGATACTTAATGTGGGTTGATCCTCCTGAAGGATGCTCTCATGTTAGCCTCAAGAAACTGAAATCACAGGATCACTGGGGGCTGTGGGAGTTTGTGATGTTTCCTCCATGTTTTGATGGTCAAAGCAAGCATAGAAGGCTCTGGGCTGCTCTTGAATCGAAGCCCTGTTGTCACCTATGTCACTGGATTTCACTTTGTAAGAGGTGTAAGCATTCAAGCCCTGCCACAGCATTGCCACTTTCCCTGTGAGATGTGAGATTGTGCCTGGACCTCTTGTAACTTTCTTGTTTGTCATGCTCGAATGCCTCTGCTCCAGCCCTCAGCAGATTGTGGATCTCATGGTTCATCCAGGGCTTCTGGTTGGGGAAGACTCTAAATGAGTTTGTGGGGACACACTCGTCTACAACTATTCTTATAACATCTGTGACAACTGTTACATTCAGATCCACAGATGAGTCCTTAAACACGGCCCAGTAGCCTTAAATTAATCCAGTAGCTCCTCTACCTCCTGCAACCATTGGCCTAATCTCTGGAGCCTTGCTTTTTAACCTCTGCCTGTATGCAGGCAGGAGAAGGACAACAAAGGGATCAGATTTCCTGAAATGCAGTCTGGGCATGGAATGGTAAGCATTCTTTATCTTAGTATTGCAATGGTCTTCCCCCTGTCACTCTTGAATTTCTGGCATATTGCTAATGTCTTCCATAGTGAGGACTGACGCAAAATACTGATTAAGTTTGTCTGCCATTTCTTTGTTCCCATTACTACCTCGCCAATGTCATTTTCCAGCAGATCAGAATCCACTCCTGCCTCTCTTTTACTCTTTCTATATTTGATAAAACTTCTTTTTAAAAAACCCATGCATTTCTTGTCTTCTTAGGACAGATTCAAAATGATCAACACCTCCTTCTTTATTATTTTGCCTTTTGGCTCTGACATTCACAATGATTTTTCTCCTGGGATTAGCACACAAGATGCAACTTGTTAAGTAGAAAAGAAAGATATTAAATGAGATAGATTATACAAACAATTTAAATTCACTGACTTGCTGTGATTTAGGCAGGGAGCCTAAAATATGGATAGACTCAGTATCTTAGCATACTGATCAGTGACAGGAATGGCCTACAAAACTTAGGGAGATATCTAATAAAACAATGCAAATCATTTTAACCCAGGCTGGAGACCACCAAGGACTTGACTGCTTTTTCACTGCAGATGTTTTTGTTTGACTTATTTAATCCTTTGCTTTATGTATTGTTTATACTCTACCCAATTTTTCTACTATCTCATTGGCTTTAACTCTGAAAGTATTTATAGTTTTATCCCTTTTCATCCTTTTCCTCATTAAAGCTGGTAAACTATGTTGGGACAGGTGTTCTGCATTCGGCTGCTTAGACTAAGGGTAACAACTGACATTTTATCCTGTGCATTTCATTGTCACTTTGTGTAATATTCTCACACAGTGAAATATTGGGGAAGACAAGGAATCTTTGCAAGTGACCTTGTAGAGAGTGAGGTGTCTGATTTATTAGTTACTTCTGATTTTGAATATTGTTATATGATTGGATGTCTTTATCCTCCAGTGAAGGAAAGTTGTGTGTGGCTGTTTAAACAGAGTATAGGTGGATTATTTTCTGGAAACTGGCAGGAATGTGCCAGAAGAGCTTTTTGCCTACAGCTGGAAAGGTAAGCCCTTTGGGATTTAAAACCTCCAACAGTAGGTTATAAGCATTGTTACTGTGTCTGGATTGCCCAAAAACTCAAAAATAATAAAGTCATTTGGAGTCATAATAGGGAGCAAAGGACCACTATGTACAGAATCATAAAGTATTATTTCACCTTGGTTCTGAAGAACTGAATGAAACCCTATTAGTGTTTACTCAACCACTGTGTTAGCATTTTAGTTGCATTTTGAAGATGGATCTGTATGAAGAAAACATATTTGTATCCAAAGCTCTCACCAAAATTTAAAAAGCTGCAGACACTTCCTACAAAACCTTATCTCAAACTTGGAATTCGATTACGGTATTACAAAAGCTAATTTAACCTCTGTTTGAACTTGACTTGTTAAGGAAATCTGTCAAACTGATCATTTCACTGCATGCTGGAAGGTTATGTGAAGTGTATGATTCTTCACTGAATTTTCTTACCTGAAACACTCAGAGTGTCCTTAGTAATATACGAAATCCATCTGCCTTAAGAAATCACCATTTAATCTTCATACTAAAATATGTGGAACTAGCACATAAATAAAATGGATTTATGAAAATGTGTATTACCATTTATACAGAATAAAGATACCTACCTGAATAGCCACTCAATTGTAGCTGTACTGTTGAAGTGAAAATTGAATAAATTGTTTTATTTAAAATATAAATGTAGAATGTATTATAATGTGTGGTACAGAGAAATCTTCTTGTTGGTATTTACAATTCATTCTTCTGTGATAGCAGTGACTATAGGGTTAGTTACATGAAATAATTCTCTCACTTCCAATAAACACTAAGTGGATTTGAATGATTCAGCTTGGTTTCTTGGTTGGCTTAATAAAAATAGAACAAAACTTATTGACATTGGTTTTCCTCTTCCTTCAGCTATAGATTTAGGAAAAACTGAGGGATGTTTTGAAGACAGTTATGTTATCGTTATGGAAATTGGAATTCGCTGGAAGTAGTCACACTTGAACTTCTCACAGCTTTTCACATATTTCTCAGGTTTGTTTAGTTCTTGACAATGGCAGTTGTGTCACAGTAGTAATTTTGTTGCATCAAAATATTATATATTTCCCTTTAATTAGCTTTTCCCCTCATGTGCCTGAAAATTACAGTTGATGTTATTGAATTTGTGCACTGCTGTCTGGCAGTCACTTCCAGAGTGGGGAATTAAATTGACTCCTTATTGTTGTTCACTGCAAAGTATCTGTTGTGATAAACTGTGTAAATACCACTCATTAGTAGACTATTTATTCCTTTATCTTTGTGACTGTGTTCACTTTCAACTGGAACAGTTATAACACCACATTGTTACTTTAGAGAAGACTAGACAATTCTATTTTTTTAAGTACAGTTGGCCCTCCTTATCCGCGAGGGATTGGTTGCGGGACCCCTCGCGAATACCAAAAAATACAGATGCTCAAGTCCCTTATTCAACCTGTCTCAATGTGGTGGACCTTAGAACCCAGCGGAACCCCAGACCTTATTTAACCTGTCTAAGTGTGGTGGACATTAGGACCTGGCGGCAGAGCTCTGAATCAGCAGTGTTCCTGTTCACGAAAATAATCACAATCACGATTGAAAATAAAGTGGAAATAATAAAGCAATCGGAAAGAGGTGAAATGCCATCGGTCATTGGAAAAGTGTTAGGTCAACGTTCGGAACAATTTTAAAGGATAAAGTGAGAAAGGCCCTGCCCCAATGAAAGCTACAATTATTACTAAGCAATGTAGTGGTTTAATTATTGGGTTTTGGGTTTTTGATCCTCCACATCAACCAGACACGGATGGAGAGCACGCTCGGAAGTGGTCTGTCACTGGATCGAACTCGGGATCTTCTCGAGCCTGGTGCTGAAACATACGTTCTTAAGTGCTTTATATGCATATAAAGGTAAAATATATACTATATATTAAGACAAACGTTGAACTAAGTGATGCTAAATAATACCAGATGCACCTGTTCCGACTTACATAGTAAGAGAACTTCCGATTTTTTTTCAATCCCGATCCACAGTAACCTACGCACATCCTCCCATATACTTTAAATCATCTCTAGATTATTTATAATACCTAATTACAATGTAAATGCTATATAAAATAGTTGCTATACTGCATTGTTTAGGGAATAATGACAAGAAAAAAAGTCTGTAATGCTCGGAACAACAAGTACTGGAAGAGCACTTACAGGTTTTCTCGATTCGCGGTTGGTTGAATTCGCGCATGCAGAACTTGCGGATAAAGAGGGCTGACTGTAGTGCTTAGTCTCTGCTTAAGTATCCAAGGTATTACATAGAGAGCTTGAATCAACGTGTTTTTACCTCTAACTTTTAATCTAGTTATATTAGCTAGAGTCCAATGTTACTCAATTAGTTAATTAAATTGGTCTTTTGTTACTCATCAATTCTTGTTAACTCGTGTTAGATCCATTTCAACCCTGTTTCAGTTAAAAAAGAGCATACATATAATTTTAGATTCATTATATTATTCCATTAATCTTTACCAAATATTTCCCCTTTTATTTGTTCTTTAACACAATTTCTATTTTGAAAAATCTTTTAAAAATTAGAATTTGTGCTTTTACTACTGTGTTGATTTTTTTGCAGCAGCCTACCTGGGTCTGTACAGTAATCAGTTTGTTTCATTTTTAATAGTTACTTCTCCATAACCTTCTGAGGCCGCCAGTATCATTTGTATGTTATATCAGTTTTTCTGCACAGTTGTAATCACAGAATCATGGATACCAATTTTGGCAGATGCAAAATTTTGAGCACCATCTCATCTACCAATAGCATTAGTATCTTTCCTTAAAGCTTAAGACTTCCCAAGAAATGAATGATGCTAGCCAAGTCCCTGAACACATCACTGTGTCCTGAATGACCCAGAAGCCAGATACAAGTCTGTTCCATCAATGAATATGTGGTATGAGATCGTTAAAGTAGAATAATGTTTTGTATTTATTTTGATGACATATGAGATAAATATACAAATATAAATACAGAATAATACACAAACATCCAGATCCTCAATGATAATTCATTGCCTGATTCTCACATGATATATCATTGTCACAATATTTTTTTATCATGGAGAAGGAGTCTTTAAATTCTGTACTAGCATTAGGAGATTTCTTGAGGATGGTTGTTTTTCACCATTCACCAGCCACATCATGCACTGATGAGGTCAGTTATTTGGTTCTGTGTCTGCTGAACCAATTACTGATGGGGGCAAGGACACAGGCAACAGATTGAGGTTTGTAGAATTCACTCTTCTTACCTATGGCCATACTTAGTACAAAAGCTTGAAGTGCCCAGTCATCTTGATAGCATGTCCTGTACTTGCTGTGCTTTATTTGACACAGAATTTACTAATAAAGCATGGGATTGGCTGATGTGTTTTATGTTTAATTGGTTATTTTGTACAGTAAAAGGTGTTGGGTATTATTATTTCTGGTTGTGTTCTATTGGATGCTCCACTATATTGCCCTGAAGGATAAAGTAAAATTACACTTTTATGAATGTTCTTAATAATGCAGAAACAGTGTAAGCAATGTTTCTTTAATCCTTCATTATGAAACAGTAATTCCTACATTCTTTGGTTCAGTTATGAGATTTTAATTTGTTTTTAGACCATTGTAAAAATTTTAATTTGTAGAATTTGAGCTTTTTTTTGGTTGCAGTGTTATATATTTTTAATGATAGGCTATTTTTGTTCTGTATTAAATTAACTTATTTGAAAGTGCTTCTGGAATTTCTCTATGATAGTATGTGGAATGTTTCCATTGCCATCTATTCATAAATCTTCCTGTGTAGGATTTAACCTCTTACTTTTGCAGGTGTCTGTTCGATATGCTTAGTGATGTGGAAGGCCTGCCTATGTATGTTCCACCTATCTTTGTATCATCCGCAATAAGTATGCTCTGACTTACGTACCTTGTTTAGTTCTAACCCATGCTGATATCTTGGTTCTTTCTATGTGATTATTTACATTTATGATGGTTTTCATTCAAACACAGAGGAAGGAATCTTCTCACTGGTAAAATTATCATGGGTTTGACAAACCTGTTTTCAATTTTTCCTTGGATTACTTTTTGCAGCTACTTTAGAAAAATTAGTATTGCTTCATTATTTTGCATCTCTTTGCCACTGATCATTGGCTGACAAAATTGCATTTTAACCTGTTGGAGTATTTTGGAAAGCAGAATCACATATCATAAAATATAACTCTGTAAGGAAGGGCACATTAGTTAGCTATAAGCTACCTCAGTTAGTTAGTTAGTTATTTGACTGTTCCGAATACTTTCTAGGGCACGTACCCTGAGGGCACATACTCCAAACCAATCTGTTAATACCTTTATTTCTTTTACCAAACTGCATGATTATACACATCCCTGTCACTTTTTTGCCCAATCTCTTAATCTGTCTAAGTCCTACTACAGACTATCTGCTCCTCCACCTATCTTTGTATCATCTACAATCCTGGCCACAAAGCCATTAATTCCGTCATCCAAATCATTGGCATATAATGTGAAAAAAACCGGTCTGTATCACTGCGGAACACCACTGGTAACCAGCAGCCAACCAGAAAAGGACACCTTTATTCCCACTTTTTTTCTCCTCCCAGTCAGCCAATCTTCTACCCATGTTAGTACCTTCCCTGTAATACTATGGGCTCTTACCATGTGCAACACTTCATCAAAGGCCTTCTGAAAATCCAAGTAAACAAAATCCACTGACTCTCCTTTGTCTATCTTGCCTGTTATTTCCTCAAAGAATTCCAACAGATTTTTCAGGTAAAATTTTCCCTATAAGGAAACCATGCTGCCTTTGGCCTATTTGTTTATGTGCCTCCAAGTAACCTGGTACCTCATCCTTAATAATGGACTCCATCATCTTCCCAACTATTGAAGCCAAGTTAAATGGCCTATAATTCCCTGTGTTTTGCCTCTTTTCTTAAAGAGTGGAGTGACATTTTGATTTTCCAGTGTCTTGGATCCATTCTTGATTCTAGGCATTCTTCAAAGATCAATCCTAATGCCTCCATGGTCTCTTAAGCTACCTCTTTCAAAATCCAGTGGTGTAGTCCTTCTCGTCCAGGTGACATCCCCCTTCAGACTGTTCAGCTTTCTAAACACCTTCTCCTTAATAAGAGACGTTCTTGAGTTTTTGTCACATTGCTGGTGTCTTCCATGTTGAAGACTAACATAAAATACTTATTCAGTTTGTCACAGTTTCTTTGTTCCCAATACTACTTCTCCAACATTTTTTGTGCAGTCCATTATCCACATTTGTCTCTTTTTTTTACTCTTTATATATCTCAAAAAAAACTTTTCTCAAGCTTCTGTAGCACCTTTACTCAACTGTAATACCGATACATCGGATTTTAGCATTTCCTTCTCAAATATATGGTGAGTTTTTTTTTGTATTATGATCACTGGCTCACAAGGGTTCCTTTACCTTAAGCTCCATAATCAAATATGGTTTATCGCACAACACTAACTCCATAATTACATTTTCTGTTGTGGGCTCAACCATATGCTCTAAAAAGCCATTTACATAAGCATTCTACAAATCCCTTCGCTTGGGATCCATTGACTTTCCCAATCTACCGGAATATTGAAGTCATCCATGACCACTGTAACATTGCTTTCCTTACGTACCTGTACTATCACCCATTGTAATGGATTCTACATTTTTTTTGATCCTATATCACTTTTTGCTAAGGATTTGGTTTAATTTTATCCCAGTCGTGCCAGCCTCCCAGCCTACTGAATGGCCTTTACCGAGTTGTAATATAAAAGCCAAGTAAGCAGACAATTGTTTGTTTTCATCCAGTGACAGTTATGGATCGAAGATCAATTCAATTTATTTATTTTCCTTTAAGGAATGGTGATTCATCACTATCCAGTGATCTCAGTGGAGACAGAATAGCTGTGTACGTAAATAGTTGAGAGTTTTAAATGGAATTCTCATGTAAATAAGATAGATATGTTTTGAGTAATTTCATATCCATACGCTATCAAAGAATGGAGAGGAAGTCTGTAAGTATGTTTGTTCTGAAATTGCTGTTTATTACTCTGAGGTATTTTAAAGTTTAAAGTAAATTTCTTATCAAAATACATATCTGTCACCATATACAGCCCTGAGATTCATTTTCTTGCAAAAAATCCGTAGTAGAATCAATGCAAGACAGCACCAGCTTGGATGTTCAACCAGTGTGCAAAAGACAGCAAACTGTGCAACTCAGAAAGAAAGAAATAGTAATAAATAAGCTATAAGTATCAAGAACATGAGGTGAAGAGTCAACAAAAGTGAGTCCATGGGTTGAGGGAACCTCTCAGTAATAAAGCAGGTGAAGTTGAGTGAAGTTGATTCAAGAGCCTGATGGTTGGGGAGTAGCCACTGTTCCTGAGTCTGGTGGTGTGAATCCTGAAGCTCCTCTACCACCTTCCTGACGGAAACAGGGAGAACAAGAGCACGAGCTGGGTGGTGGGTGCTCTGACATGCCTCATATAGATCTTCTCAATAGTCATCTTCATAATAATGGTCAATATCAGTAAAAACTATTCTCTGTTATTGATAGTAACGTTCCACACAGCTGTTGCATATTGTTAAATGTAACTGAATGTGGCTTAGGAGCCTGTGGATGGCTAGGCATTGTAAGTGAAGTAAAAGTGGATAGCGCTCAGCAGGTCAGGTGTCATACTTGGAGTTAGAAACAGTAAATTTTCAGGTCAATAACTCTTCATCAGAACTGCTAAACAAGCAAAAAATAATGTTTTACATGTTGGACTGCTGAGGCCATCCAGCACCATATGTTTTAATTTCAAATTTGGATGTTCATAGTAAATTTATTATCAATGATATGTACAGTTGGCCCTCCTTTTCTGTGGGTTCCACATGCACGGATTCAGCCAACAGCGGATCGGGAAAACCCGTAAGTTCTGTCTCCAGCACTTGTTGCTTAAGCATGTACAGTCTTTTTCCTTGTCATTATTCCCTAAACAATACAGTATAACAGCTATTCACATAGCATTTACATTGTATTAGGTATTATAAGTAATCTAGAGATGATTTAAAATATATGGGAGGATATGCATAGGTTACCGCGGATTGGGAATTGGGGGGATAAATGGAAGTACTCTTAAGTACAGGTACATCCGGTTTAGCGTCAGTTAGTCAAATGTTTGTCTTAGTATATAGTATATATTATACCTTTCTGTGCATATAAAACACTTAAACATATGTATTTCAATAATTAAACTGCTGTGTTGCTTAGTAATAATTGTAGCTGGGGACCAATGCCCCACGGATAAGGAGGGCCGACTGTATGTTGCTTGTGTATACAACCCTGAGATCCATTTTCCTGCGAGCAATCACAATAAACACAAGAAACATAAAAGAATCAATGAACAACCACACCAAACAGGATGGACCAGAACCAGTGTGCAAAAAAGAAACAACTACAACATCTACAGATTTTCCTTTCTCAATTTCTTTGTAAATAAAGAACCGATTGCAAGTAACTTGATGAATAATTTGATTTAAACAAGCCAATATTTAAATTATCCCTTCTTCAGAACTCAGGTTGCAATGATCATATTTCTCAACTCAAATGAAAACAGACACAATCCATTTACCTTCCCACATAAGAGAATTCCTCTATTCACTCACTTTAGGGACTACCAAAATGTTTTATTTTTAACAAATTCTGTTTTAATTCTGCATATATCACAAGAGTGGATTTTAACTCTTGGGTGATGCCAAATTTGCAGGCTTTCTATACTCCGTTTACATCCTGTTATTCATCTGTTTACATTTGAAATTTGTGTCTCCGAAGGCTGTTGCCAACATTAGATTAGGACCTCAGAGGAGGATTTGACTAAGTCTCAAGGGTGTAAAGCCAGAATCCTGGCTCAGTTGTTTCATTATAAGGTCTGGAGGAGACTCTTTCAGTATTTCTTTTCTGTTTTGTCCTGTTTTCTGTCTATATTAGTTAAATTATCCAAGATGTTATGCGTTAAAAAATACTTCTTTGAACAGAATGAGCAAATGTCGAGGCAACAAGTGTTTATTTTGAAAGTGGGGTATAGCATTATAATCAAATAAATGTCATCAAATGGTTCATGCCCTAAAATCTTTAAGAACCATTACCACATGATTCTGATTATCATGTTTATTGCTGAGTTGCCCACTGTATTAGATTCTAATGCTATTTAAAAATTTGAGAAATCTTTGAAGTGTCTAAGGTTGTTGAGAGAAGTGTTTACCTTGAAGGGTTTACCATAAATTTTAAATCCTCTTGAAATACAAGGATGATAGCAATGAAATGGAATATAATGAGTATGATACCTTTGGAAACT